>NW_025814889.1:19931875-21252500 GCF_022079265.1 Lynx rufus | reverse complement strand
TTCAGACAGATGCCACGGTGGCCTCTCAGGTCACGATTCTTCATGCCACAGGGCCTTTGCTCACACAGTTACCTCTGTTTGAAATTGTCGGTTCCCGGGGGCGCCTGGGTGGCTCAGTTGGTTAACCATTCGACTTCGGCTCAGGTCATGATCTCGCAGCCCGAGAGTTCGGGCCCCATGTCGGGGCTGTGTGTTGACAAATCCTGGAGCCTCTCTGCCCCTCCCCTGCTCACACTCTGTCTCTCTCTCTCTCTCTCTCTCTCAAAATAAATAAACATTTAAAAAAAATTTTTTTTAAGAAAATGTCAGTTTCTTAGTTAAGACTTCTCGTGGCTCTGAGGCAAGGGTCCCTTCTAGAAAATATCCTCTAGTTTGGTTTCAGCTTTCCAGTTGATAGAATGATTGTTTGACTATTGTCTTCTCCCCTAACTGGGGAAAGGGGGGAGGGGGCTCTGTGAACACAGGGACCACCGTTGGCATGTCTAATCATTGCGATGCCAGGGTTTGGCTCAGAGTCAAGAGCAAGGTAGACAATCAGGAAACAGTTGCCTAAAGGAAGAAATGAATGACTGAATGCTCTGTATCATAAATATACATTTACCAGTTCATAACTTAATTCCTGGAAGAGGAGAGTTTTCTTTAAAAATCAGCTCTTCACATAGAGAAGTAGCATGTAATAAATCTCTGTTCCTCTTAAAAAAAAAAAAATCTAAATATTCTGCTTATCTACCCATATCAAGCCAGATTTTCCCTGGATGATAATATAATGTTATCCCACTCACCGTGGATTTTGAAATGAAGGAAAACATTTTGGCTTTTGGATTGACACTTTTGGTTTCTCTTCTTTATTTTCATGCACTGATTTGCATTTAAGCTTCGACTTCCCCTACTGAGTCTTCCCGGATGAAAGTGCTGTGCGGGGCACTGGAGCTCAGCCACGCTGGTGACCCACGGTCATAGCAGCCCCATTGTCCAGGGCGGCGCCTGTTACCGTCAGAGCTCAGGGATCCTCAGCTGGGGTTCTGATACACATTGTCCTCTCTGCTGTTCCTCGGATTCCTTGTTTCTCTCATTTTAAACTTGGCTTTGCAGTCTGAGTTTTTCCATTTTTTTTTTAATGTTTTTTTAATTTTGAGAGAGAGAGAGAGAGAGAGAGAGTGAGCAGGGGTGGGGGAGGGTCAGAGAGAGAGGGAGACACAGAATCCGAAGCAGGCTCCGGGCTCTGGGCTGTCAGCACAGCGCCCAATGGGGGCTTGAACCCACAAACCGTGAGATCGTGACCCGAGCCGAAGTCTGACGCTCAACCGACTGAGCCACCCGGGCGCCCTGTGCAGTCTGAGTTATTCCTATGTTAACCTCCCGTGCAACATGCTGTCTGCCCATGTCTCCTGAGGTTTTCTCTGATGCTTCACACGGAGCCATACTTTGGTCCCCACGTGGCGGCCAGACCCTCCCATTCTGTCCTCCAGGAAAGGCCGCGTCTTGAGTTCCCCTGCCCATCCACACACACCTGCTTGTACCTCCTCCTCCGCCTCTCCCCTGCTTCCTGGCCCCAGGCTGCCGCAGAGCTCGCCCCAGCTCCCTGCCCCTGCCCAGCCACCTGAGGTCCCCACCCCCGCTCTCCCCACCAGCGACCACCAGTGTGATACAAGCCACCACGGAGCACTTCACTGCCTCTCTTTGGGAAATCTCTACCTTGAAATACGTAGCGCCAACTCAACCTTCATTCTCTGATTTGTAGATGCGTAGAGTCGACACCCATTTGCGGAGGTAACCATTCACCGCTGTTTTCATTGAACGTAACGGTGTATCAGGCAAAGCGGACAGGGCCACAGTTCCATAGGAAGCCCCTACTCCCGCAGGCAGAGAGCCTCGCGGTGGCCTCCGATTCCGTCACACAGGATCTATCTGACTGCATTACCGAGACCTTACCTTCTTCCTCTGCAGTGAGTCGGGACAGTCTGCAATCGTTATCCTCCTGTGTGATCACATCTTTCTGAAGTGGAAAGTGGTATTCTTGTCGCACCAGCGATACAGCCCTGGATATGAGGATGCAAGTTACCTTCATCGGTATATTCTCTCTTTGGGAGAGGTTTCCGAGGAGACAGGGGAAGACTTACCCCTCCAGAAAAACTTCCTCTTTGATAATATCCATGGGGAAATGGTCACCTGAAAAATCTAATGCTAGAAACGTCCAGGCTCAAGCATACAATGACGTCTGATGTTAAATGTTGGCTTATACATTTATCTTCAGAATCAGGCACTATTTACGATTAAATGATTGCAACGTAATTATTAATCATAAAATGACGATTTGCTTTACAAAAGAAACATGATCCCTGAAAGTCCTTGGTTTTGTGTTCAATTTAATTAATGAATTTACTACATGTCCCCTAGATTGCTCATTTTACACTCTTGTTAAAGGAAGGTGGCCCGCTTGTCAGCAAGAATTACTTACAAATTGGCTAATTAATTACTTCCATCCTTCTGCAATGAGATTCACATGGAAATAGAAGAGGGCAGTCTAAGGACAGACAAAAAAAAAAAAAACCTGCATGGTATCACACTTCTTGTCATCAGCTCTAAAGAAATGTCCATCTGGGGACATAGAGTCAGTAAAAGAACTGCTTGACTAATAAAGCAGATTACCCTCAGGAAAAAACATATATGAATGGAAAGTTCTATTACTTCTCTAATTCGAGTAAAGAAGATACAGTATCAAAAAGCAACTTTTAAACATTTAGTATAAAATGAACATCCATGGATATGAACAGTGCCTACATGTAACAATCGAGAAAAAACAAAAACAGAACTGAATTAAAGACAATGTCTATGCAAGTTTTTTTTAATATGTATTTAGCAGACAAAAACCACAAAACAACAATACATACATATATTTATATATATACATGTATATATTTATATAAATATAAATATATTTATATTTATATAAATATATTTATATAAATATAAATATATTTATATATAAATATATTTATACAAATATAAATATATTTATATATAAATATATTTATATAAATATAAATATATTTATATATAAATAAATTTATATAGATATAAATATATTTATATATAAATAAATTTATACAAATATAAATATATTTATATATAAATAAATTTATATAAATACAAATATATTTATATATAAATAAATTTATACAAATACAAATATATTTATATATAAATAAATTTATACAAATATAAATATATTTATATATAAAACAGAACTGAATTAAAGATAATGTCTATGCAAGTTTTTTTAATATGTATTTAGCAGACAAAAACCACAAAACAACAATACATATATATATTTTTATATATATACATGTATATATATATAAATTTATATATAAATACTTATATATATTTATATGTATAAATATATATACATGTATATATATATTTGGATATATATAAATTTATATTTATTTAAATATATATTTAAATATATATAAATTTAATATATATTTATATTATATATAATATATATTTAATATATATAAATTTAAATTATATATAAATATAAATTTATATATACATGTATATATTTATATATATAAATTTATAGATATAGATATCGATATCGATATAGATATAGATATATATTGACCAGACAAAAATAGTGGAAGGTTGAGGACTTTAAATTGTAATAGGCTACAAGGATTCAAAACGAGGTCTTACTGCTGACTTAATATAGCATTTTACTGAATACAGGGTCTCGTCCCTTGTTCTGAACCATATCTAACTTAGCCTGCAATGGTAGATCTTGGACCTACACGGTTATGCCAGTGTTCCCCAAATCTCAGGGATGATGCCACCATATTGCATGATACAGGTCCACATGCCCTCCACCCAAATTCCCTTCAATTCACGGCCAGGTAGCTAAAACTTACACATTAAAATAAATCGAAAGTTATTGCTGATCTCTCTACTAACCTGTGCACTCCCATGGAGTCTCAGTTCCAAGTGGCCATGCCATAGACCTCTCTAATAATACATGTTAGGTGAAAGATATCTTATTATCAGAGGTAACATGCAAAGTCCCTAGTTTGTCATCCACACAAAAGGGGTATCATGCTCTGAATCATACTTGCGATCTCAGCTTGTGTCCTGCTCTCCCCGCTTGAATGAACGGCGAATAGATGTGATAATAGATTCGGCAATTTGTTGAAAAGTTGGTATCATACCACAGGTAAGGATCGGGGGCAGAACCCAGTTTTCACCTGCGGTTTCTGGAATCAATCTCTTGCTTTAGACTCAAATTCTTGTATGTCTTGTGCTGATAATCATGCTGTGGCATATTTCTGAGGCATTCCTAAGATCAAGGTGCCTTTCCTAAGTTCAAGCAAGTTGGTAGAATTAAATACAAACAATATGGTGGGAGGACAAAGTGAATATGATTCTTATCTCGTGCCTGTTCTGTCCTCGCCCTCACAGATTGGAAGAACTTGGATCTGCTGTAGTTTTCTTTTTTTACGTTTGTTTATTTATTTTGAAAGAGAGAGAGAGAGAGCATGAGCTGGGGAGGGGCAGAGAGAGAGGGAGAGAGAGAATCCCAAGCAGGCTCTATGCTATCAGAGCAGAGCCCAACGCAGGGCTCCAACTCATGAACTGTGAGATCATGGCCTGAACCGAAATCAGGAGTCAGACACAAAGTTGACTGAGCCACCAAGGCACCCCAGGCTCTTCTACAGTATTTAACTAGATAGATTAGCTAGGACTCCAAGTCACTTCCTGTGAGTCCAATAGGAGAAAAAAATCAGGCCAGAAATCAGGCATTCCGGCCTGATTTTTAAAATAGTAACTTTACACTACGGATGCCAGTTAGGGAATGATGGCTTTGGGGTTAGCAGCAAAGCAGGTATAATTCTGTCCTCGGTTCTAGGTCTTTCGTTCATTTGTTCATTCGTGTCAAAGGAGCGAGGAAAATTAATAGCTAGCCTTTAAAGGGGTGCCCGGGTGGCTTAGTCGGTTGAGTGTCCGACTTTGGCTCAGGTCATGATCTCACGGCTTGTGAGTTCGAGCCCCATGTCGGGCTCTGTGCTGACAGCTCAGAGCCTGGAGCCTGCTTCGGATTCTGTGTCTCCCTCTCTCTCTGCCCCTCCCCTGCTTGTTCTCTCTCTCTCTCTCTCTCTCTCTCTCAAAAACAAACATTTTAAAAAATTTAATAGTTAGCCTTTATGAGTTTAAATGGCTCAATCTATAAAAATGTTGGAATAGTTATAAAATGAAATAGTACGAGTGACAAATCTAATTCTTAAAGATAAGAAATATAACATGATACTGTTGATTCTGTTCGTCCAAATGCCAGATTATATCAACCCAAACCAGTAGAATCCCGCCAAATTTTTCGTCTGACTCAAAAGCACGTCAGTAATTCTTTCCCTTCAAGTATAATATAACTATTGACATTAAAATGGGAGAAAAGAAGTCCAGGCATTTTTATTTGCAACTTAATGCTAATAGAAAAATAAGAAGCTACGTGTAATCAGCACTGTGGGTACCAACTCTATCCCCTCTAGGACTGATGCTTTTGTCCCCCAGCTGCTGGGAGTGTTGCCCCCCGAAGGCTCACCCTGGGTCCCTCCCCAGGAAGTGTCCTCAGCTAGAGTAGCGTCCTCATTCAAGGATGTGACTACATGACCCCTCTCCAGGACAGCCCGCATCCATGACTAGTTGATACAGGAGGATAAGTGCTAGCCACTGGCCGACTCTCCCACTCCCACCCCTCACAACTCAATTTGGAATGTTCTAGAAGGGCCATCCCAATCTCAGAGCTCCGTGGGAGTTAGGCTGAGGCCTCTGTTGCAACTGCATCACTGTTCGGCTTCTCTCAGCCTAGTCCTATATTCCTCACACCCTTGGAGAGACTATTCCTGAGCACATTTTCTAGCAACCTTCTTACAGACAAATCTCCACCTGTTTCTTGGGGAGAATGGCTAATAACGATATGTGACTTCCAAATCACTATGGGCTGTAAAGACAAAGTAAACACAGTCCTCATAAAGTAAAACACAATAATGGAACAACAACAACAACAAAAACTTACGAAGAGTATTTTTTTTTTAACTGAGAGCATCAAACAAGCTAATGGATATACACATATGTGTTAAAATCTCCTCTATTAGAAGACGGAGACGCCCCAGTGGATCAAAATAAACATCCAACTGTGTCCTATTTCGTCAGTGTTATTTATTTCATAGATGTTGACTGAGGTCATCTCGACCTTTTAAAATTAAAATAAAGTTGGCTCGAGCCTTTAGTTCTATGTCCCTAGGGAAGCACAGTGCCCTCCTGTGATATTTCTGCAAATTCCTGGGCACTTACATTGCCTATGTGACTTCTGCTCACTTCTGGACCCTTGATCTCATTCATGATTCAGCTGTGGCTATTTGCCACCCTCCATCCCTCACAGCCCCTAACTCAAGCCCTTTCCCTGATTCTTCCAAAACATTTCACACAAAGGAAAGGTGTGCAGTCTATTCTGTTGGGTTGGGGTAAGGGGGTGGGGCATTGTTTTAAATTACAGCAATACCGACAATTTAAAAATTGGATTCAATTTTCATGTCTTACAGTTTTTGTTTTCTGGGTTTTTTTTTTTTTTTTGAGAGAGAGAGAGAGAGGAGCAGAGAACCCAAAAAGGGACAGAGAGGGACAGAGAGAGAAGCGGAGCTCACCTGAAGTGGGGCTCAAGTTCACAGACCATGAGATCATGACCTGAGCCAAAGTCCATTAACCACCTGAGCCACCCATGAGTCCCCTTAAAGTTCTTTGATGTCCAGAAGCAGGTCATCAGGGTGCTCTCCTGGACAAAGACAATTCCCTCTTTAAACAGAGCTCTAAGATCAACTAATAAAATATATTTCATCCTATGTATGATTTAAAAAAAAAATTGAAAACCACTGGAAAGTCCAACAATAGTGAAGAGTTGCTGAGGTTACGGTGACGCCGTATGGTGCGAAAGTGGAGAGCCATTTTAATATTTCATTTTCAAATAATATGTAATGGTTGGCAAAATGTCCTCAGCATTATAAATAAAAATGGTCAGAAAAATAATTGGGTAGACAATAATTGTATACAGTTTGTGAACCAAAACATATATAAGTTCATGTATATTAATAAAAAAGATTGCAAGGAAATACACTAAATTGTTAACTGTAGTTTCTGGGTGGTGAGATTACTGATGGTATCTATTTTACTCTTACACTTCTCTGAACCTTTTAATTTTTTTTTAATTTTTTAACGTTTATTTATTTTTGAGACAGAGAGAGACAGAGCATGAACGGGGGGAGGGTCAGAGAGAGAGGGAGACACAGAATCGGAAGCAGGTGAACCTTTTAATTTTTAAAAATGAATGCATGCTACTTTTAGAATGAGGCCAAATAGGGATATTTTGAAATATTTTTTGGGAATTGACTGGAGGGATTTAAAATGCCTAATTATCTTAGGGGGGGGGAAAGCAATCATTTATATTAAGTATTACATTAAGCTTCCAGCCTCTTAGTTTTTTACCAGGATGAGAAATCAGGGCCTTCTGAAAAGGATGACAGTATTTCCCATTGCTTTGCTGAGTATTTGCTGAAAGAGGGAGGGAGGAGGGAAGGGAAGGGAGATAATGGAAGGGAGAGAAAGAGAGAGAAAGAGATTTACAACTGGAAAGTCATAAAAATTAGTTGATTGAGTCTACGCTCTGAAATTCACAGACGGTAGGATTTTGTATTAAGTACAATTAATCTGTATTTGTAATACGATGATACGAGTATCTCTATTATCACATGTGCAGTTTTTTTTTTAATAACTTCTCTATCAAATATTGGTAATTTGGGGGGTGCCTGGGTGTCTCAGTTGGTTGAGTGTCTGACTTCTGATTTCAGCTCAGGTCATGATCTCATGGTCATGAGACGGAGTCCTACATCCGGCTCCACTCCCAGCTTAAGATTCTCTCTCTCCCTCTCCCTCTGCCCTCTCCCACTCACATGCTCTCTCTGTCTGTCTCTCTCCCAAAAAACAAAACACAAAAAGCAAATACTGGTAAATTCCAGAAGTAATGTGTTCTTTTTTAAACTACAAAACCATGAATATTTTTCTGAGAGAGCATGAAATCTACATTTTAGGGTCAGGTATATTTACAGTGTGATAACGGTCTCCTCTATGAAATGGTAATAGTCGTAACTATGTCACTGATAATTATCAACATAAGACCAAGAAAGTACCTCATTCTCCCTTTACTGACAGCACAGCACTTTCCCTCTACATCATACATTTGCCCCTCTTTTCCCACTCCTCTACCCTCCCACCCACATCCCCCCAACCAATCCAAACCCCACTCACATTAAAGTGGATTCCCTGTAACATAACCATGGGACCGTGAGCTAAGACAAACCATCCTGTTGCCCCAAGAACATGGAGGCACTGATTACATCCATTGAGAAAGGCACTGGTTTCTAATTAACAAGCCAGTGTTCACTAAGAAAAAAAAGATGGGCAATGGGCTAAAACAGCTCTTACTAAGAAGTCTTGTCTTTCATAAAGTCTGAGGAACTGGAAAGCGGAAAAGCATTTTAGCTAATTGGCTTCAGATTCTCCTTTCATCCATTGGTTAAATCTATCAGAAATGAGAAAAGGATTTCTTGTTAGAGCATCTTCCGCGTTTTAAGCCTGCAACACCCTCTCTGTCAGGGCAGAGCTTGATTGGTGGGATGCAAAGGGGACTGTGTTTCCTGAAGGTGGGTTCGGTGCCACTTCAGGCAGAACCACCAAAGACCTTGTTAAAAGGCAGATCTCAGGATGTCCCCCAGAAATTCTGACTCAGAAAATCCAAGGTGAAGCCTGGGAATGCATATATTTTACAAGTGTCCTGGGGATTCCTGGACACGTGAAAAGTTGAGAACCATAGAGCAATGCTATTTGATGGTTTTAACAAACTCTTGGCAATTGATAAGTATGAGGGTCTGGTAAACTCCTAAGGCCCGTGGTTCCCTGGACCCACAAAATAGTGTTATCCTTTTAACAAAATACCTTGCTTTATGAACTACAGTCTTCTGAAAACTGGTGAAAAGGGGATGGGATTTCAAGAATTCATCTAATTTCTCTCCTTCCAGT
Organism: Lynx rufus; assembly: GCF_022079265.1. Taxonomy (NCBI): domain Eukaryota; kingdom Metazoa; phylum Chordata; class Mammalia; order Carnivora; family Felidae; genus Lynx; species Lynx rufus. The sequence goes on along the minus strand of NW_025814889.1, from coordinate 21,243,377 downwards.
GAGACTGAATTGAAATGTGGTGCCATCATGATCATGCTTTCTGTTCCATTAGTTAAGAATCACTCATCATAATGGTAAATATTCCCAGAGCACATGGTTTAATGTATATTTTAATATATCATTTGATGTGACTGTATAAATCACTAATCAAGATTATCTATAATTACTACACATGTATGTGTGTAGATATGTGTGAGCACATCAGCCTCTACACCAGTGGTAAGACCTGGACCCTAATTTTAAAAATCCTTTTTTCGGGGCACCTGGGTAGCTGAGTTGGCTGAGCATACCAACTCTTGATTTCAGCTCAGGTCATGACCCCAGGGTTTGGGATCGAGCCCTACGTCAGTCTCCATACTCAGCACAGAGCCTGCTTAAAATCCTCTCTCTCCCTCTCTTTGCTCCTCTCCCCCACTCGCACTCTCTCTCTCTCTCTAAAATAAAAAAAAGAGAAAAAAAAAGAAAAGGCGATTGTGACCATCATACTTTAAAAATATTTTTTCCCGTGATTATAGACATAGTGTAGAGTTAGACAAAATGCAAACATACATCAAATATTTAAGAAAATTTAAATTTCATTTAAGAAAATGAAAATCTACCATAATCCCCCAAACAACCTAGATGTTTCTCAGTGTGTATATACATATGTGTGTATATCTTTTTTATACATATGGAGCATTCTTGGAACACTTTTTTTTTTTTTAATTTTTTTTTCAACGTTTATTTATTTTTGGGACAGAGAGAGACAGAGCATGAACGGGGGAGGGGCAGAGAGAGAGGGAGACACAGAACCGGAAACAGGCTCCAGGCTCTGAGCCAACAGCCCAGAGCCCGACGCGGGGCTGGAACTCACGGACCGCGAGATCGTGACCTGGCTGAAGTCGGACGCTTAACCGACTGCGCCACCCAGGCGCCCCGGAACACTTTTTATGCATATGGAACATAATGGAATTCTATAAAATATAGTGTTATCTAAGTTGGCAATGGATGTTGAACTTGTTTCCATGGTGGTACCTCCTTCTTTTTAATACCTGGATAGTATCCCAGTAAATGGCTGGATGTTGACAGTTTATTTAATCATTTTTGTAATTAGGTTCTTGTTCTTCCTTAGTCTTCAGATTTCTTCCCATTTGTCTCTTCCTCAAAATATCTTCCCTGACCCTTAAATTTCCTTTGTGTTCCTAATACACGCTCTCATTGTACCACAAGTCTTTCCACTGTTGTCTGATCCAAGTCAAATTTTACCTGTACTTGTGTGACTATTCGATTCAAGTCTGATGCTTCTACTAGATTGTAAATGTCGTGAGTTCAGAGATGTGTCTATTTTTCCCCCACCGTATCCCCAGGGCCCAGCATCGTGTCTGGAAAATGGTAGGCTCTTAATAAATATTTTCCAAACGCGCTAATTAATCTCTGCCCATTTCAAAAGCAGTTTCTGTAGGATAAATCTCTAAAGAAAATTTATTAGAAAACCTGAACCCAAAGGTATGAATACTGTTTTATTGTTAATAGCTTTTAGTTCATAATCATAAAAAAATATTCATTATAGAAAAGCTTCACTCAGTTTTTCCAGATATATAAATATATAAGTATATATGAGTTAAAAATTAGTATTCATATTTTGGGGTTATGTACTAGAAATTTCTACATAGAGGTGTACAATCAAAGAGTGCTAGGATCACCCCGCTAGAGAAAGAGATAAGGCCCCAGAAGCCCTCCACCATCCAACTCAACCTTCCCCTTTCAGCCTGCCTCCCAGTTTGTGGGCCACATAACCTGTAATTTAGTGGGGCCATATGTTCCCCTTTCCCCTGCCACAATTCACATGTTCATGCCTGGGATGGACTTCTTCTCAGCCCTCCTGTCTTTTCACTGCTAGATCAAATGTGATTTCCATCATAAAGCTTTCAGGATGCCCAGATTGGAATTAGTCCCTTTCTCGCTGGTGCTGGGAAACCCTTCCCTCCCAGTACTATTATTACTTACTGTGTGGGGACTAACATAGTTATTAGTAATGCTTCCCAATGTACCAGGCACAGTGCTAGGCTCAGGAGATCACTGTCTTTATAGACCTTTATTTAGTCTAAAGCAGGAGGAATGGAATGACAATAAATGTCTAATGAATATTACATTAGATATACCAATGATTTGAAATTAGGTTTCTGGGGTACCCAGGTGGCTCAGTCAGTTAAACGTCCAACTCCTGATTTCAGTTCAGCTCATGGTCTCACTGTTCGTGAGATCAAGCACCGGTTGGGCTCGACAGCAAAGAACCCTGCTTGGGGATTCTCTCTCTCTCTCTCTCTCTCTCTGACCCTCCCCTCGCTCACTCTCTCTCAAAAATAAATAACTTAAAAAAAATAAATCCAGGTTTAAGAAGTTTATTGCCCCCTCAAAATTTTATCCGCCAGTACGAGTAACTTCTGGAGAGTTGGAAAGTTTTGTTTGCAGCCATTATACTTCTGGGCTTTACTTGGGGGGGGGGGGGTTCAATTTAAGTGCCAGGTGAATGTGACTTCCTCATTCAGTGTTCTGTTTAAAATATCAGTGAGGACAGCTGGGTGGCTCAGCCGGTAAAGTGTCAGACTCTTGATTTCAGCTCAGGTCACTATCTCGAGGTTCCTGGGTTAGAGCCTGAGTCGGGCTCTGCACTGTTAGCACAGACATTCTCTGCTTGGGATTCTCTCTCTCACTCTCTATCTCTCTCTCTCAAAATAAATAAATTACAGAAATAAATAAAGGATCAATGCAGCAACCCTCCACTGAAACAGTAGAAAATGCTACCTCTACACATAAAACAGAGCAGGATTCGATCAGCCTTAGGTTCCTTCTCACACCCGTCACTGGCGCCTGTCGCAAGTGGGTCCATCTTTGACTTTATCCTTAAACTTGATTAGAAAACGTACTTCTATCAAATTTCTCCGAGTGTTGCCCACGTTTCTGGGAATTCAGACCAAGTCTGGCAACGAGGGAAGACTTCTCTTTTTTTTGGCAACAAGAAAAAAGACTTTGTGGTTTCTTACCGCTGCCAGCGTCTTCCCACTTTTACAGCCAATAATTAGGCTATTTACCTTATTTAGGCTCTCCGTGCTGGTGAATAAAATATATATTATCTTTATGGTAATATCCCATTTCCTCCGACCCTTTTGCCTCTCAACTCCTCACGCCAACTGCAGAGAACAACGTAACTAACCACATCCTCACACTGAGTAGAGAGGGCAAAATTTTTTGGTTCTTTTCGAATCCTGAAGCTTTCTGCACACCCAACTTCCCCTGTGCTCTCAAACCATTTCTTCGTTCCCGTTTGACAGAGAGGAGTTTCACTTTCTTTCTCTAGTAGTCAGTCCCTGCTTTATTTAGCCTTTTTCTTTTTACGAAGCTACTTCCCTTATTAATTTCCTAATCATCTGCAATGTTTGAACTCCTCGTGATGCACACTTTCTTACAAGCGTAGGGTCATCCGTCAAATCATCAAAGAATTTTCAGATGAATAAAAATATATTTAGAAGTGCTCCTGGATTTTAGATTTTCAAACGGAAATTTATCCCGCTCGCCTCCCAAAACAAAGCAAAACTAAAAACCTGTACTGCTTGTTTTCTCCATTCTCACCACCCCCTTAAACATTATTAAATGTTAGACGCGGCCCTAGTTTTCCGGTGATCCCTCAAGGAAACTGCTCTGATGCATTCATCTTTCATTCATTAATTCAATCAACACTGACAATGACTCTGAAGCAGGCGCTGGGATACACCATGGAGCTCACAGAGCAGCGGGAAGGGAGATTAAACCGAGCTTTGTAACAGCTGCCACGCTCAGCAGAATCTTAGATCCCTAAGCTAACTCTCTGCCAGACCCAACCAATAATCTGTTCTAGCCTTTTCTTCGCAACGTCACTGAGAATCATGACAGGCACAAGAAAACAGTGCTGTTACTAATATGTTTGACACACAACATTTATGCAACTGATCTGTGAATCTCTTGAAATAATTTACAAAGAGAAAACTTGCCCCCCCCAAACTTTATATTCTAATATTTCTTACTCGAAAGTGTATCTCGGGGCTCCTGAGTGGCTCAATTGGTTAAGCGACCAACTTCGGCTCAGGTCACGATCTCACCATTCATGAGTTCAAGCCCAGCATCGGGCTCTATGCTGACAGCTCAGAGCCTGGAGCCTGCTTCGGAATCTGTGTCCTTTTCCCTCTGCCCCTCCCCTGCTCGCACTCTGTCTCTCTCTTTCTCTCTCAAAAATAAACATTAAAAAAAAAGAAAAAAAAGAAAAGAAAGTATATTTCCTGGGGTGCCTGACTGGCTCAGTTGGAAGGGCATGTAACTCTTGATCTCAGGGTCATGAGTTCAAGCCCCATATTGGGTTAGAGGTTACTCCGACATATAAAACTATTTTTTAAAAGTGTATTTCCTGGGCAGCTGGGTGGCTCAGTTGGTTAAGCATCTGACTTCGGCTCAGATCAGGATCTCACAGTTCATGAGTTCGAACCCCACATCAGGCTCTGTGCTGACAATTCAGAGCCTGGACCCTGCTTTGGATTCCGTATCTCTCTCTCTCAAAAATAACAAATAAAACATATATAAATAAATAAGTGTATTTCCTTTTATCATGTGGATTTACAAAATTTCATTCCATGGCTTCTATTCAATTAGTGAGGAGTGACTCACGTTTTTATAAAATAGGAGAAGATGGCCAAACGAGAAAACATTTCTTAGATGTGTAAAGCTTGGCGAAATGCCTGGAAACATTCACATCAGCCAAAAACATCAACCAAAACACCAACCAAAAGGATTTTCATGGTGAAAGAGTGACCTAGTGCCATAGAGCTATAGATAAAAGAAACTATTTTTAGTTTTTATAACGTTTATTGTTTGCTTTTTATAATTGTTTAGTTTTATAAGTGTTAAGAGTTTTTATCATTACAATTTCATTTTTAGAAACGATCCACGAGCGAGCCCCATTTGTGCAGTTGGAGACTCTAGTCCGAGCACTTCTGTCAGGAGCAGTGATCCAAAAAAAAAAAAAGCCCGCAGAAAGATACCTCCTAAGAGATAGCAGTGCGTACCTGAGAAATGGGAAGCCGATAGGTATTCAGCTCTAAGCAGGTACGAATAGCATGGAGAGCAACAATGACGGCCAAATATTTTATTCTTTAGAGGATACTCAGCCATGACATTTGTGGTTACATGACTACCGTGTTCTACCCAGTTGCTAAGTGCCTATGAGGGGGAGCTTTCTGACAGCAAATGTTCAAATAGTTGAACATTAAGATGGGAGGCATGCCTGGTACATTTTATGTCCTGCCCTAAGATGACTGACTCTTTGAATGTGTTCCCCTTGTGTAAGCATCTCATTCTTAGTGCATTTTTCAAATTATATTTTGAAGGGAGAGTTCCGGAGCCTGCTTTCCTGGACTGCAACCTCTGTCTCCCTTATTTGTTGTATCCCCAATACCCAGCAGCGTGCCTGATAGACATTAGGTAGTTGATAAATGTTGATCGAATTAAATTTTAAAGTTGTATTAGTTGGTAATTTTCACAAAACATCTCCATTAGATAAATGGAGATCCTGTGATAAAGAAAGGTTACTTTTGGGGGGGGTGGGGGGGCAAGGCAATAAAATGTTAAGCCTTTGACTAAGGAGAAAGACCAAAGTTACATCGAGACGTTCATCAAACCTCTATAGGAAGGTATTTTATTTTATTTTCTTTGGATTGCATTGTGTCGTTAAAGATCATAAGGTACTTTCAAAAATATAGAGAGTAAGATAAAATAATTAGTAATGCCAATAATTAGTAATACTTATAATAGTAAGTCCTGTTTAGACTATGGTGTTTACTCTTTTTTTTTAATGTTTATTTATTTTTTCTTAATTTTTTTTTTTTTTTTTTTTTTTTTTTTGGACAGAGAGAGACAGAGCATGAGCAGGGAAGGGGCAGAGAGAGAGGGAGACACAGAATTGGAAGCAGGCTCCAGGCTCTGAGCCATCAGCACAGAGCTCGATATGGGGCTCGAACTCACAGACTGTGAGATCACGACCTGAGCCGAAATCGGACGCTCAACTGACTGAGCCACCCAGGCGCCCCAATGTTTATTTATTTTTAAGAAAGAAAGAGATGGAGCACGAGTTGGGGAGGAGCAAAGAGAGGGAGACATAGAATCTGAAGCAGGCTCCAGGCTCCGAGCTGTCAGCGCAGAGCCTGATGCGGGACTCAAACTCACGAACTGGGAGATCACGACCTGAGCCGAAGTCGGACGCTTAACCGCCAGCTTAACCCAGGCGCCCCTATGGCGTTTACTCTTTAGATCACTTCCATATATATTTGGAAAGGCCTAACTATTTCTTAAATATTAAAACACATTGTAATAAATTAAGGCATTTATACTTTATTCTCTCTCCATCAAAAAATAGAGAGGATAGTGTCCGCAAGAAGGGTGGAGAAGTTAGTGTAAAAATCTCCCGGTTCATATTTGAAAGCAGACATATCCTAGTTTGTTTTGTTCATTCAGTCCATGCAGCTCGAATCACAGATAATGAAGGCAAGTCACATGAGAACCTGGGTCCTCCGTGCCTTGTCAGGACCCTTCTAATTGTCATAGTTGGACAATCTTTACCCAGGTTCTGAATGGAGGGTGGAAGGTTTTGGCCCTGTGTCCAATGCACTAAACGCTCCATGTAATCTCTTACTCTAGGCTTCGGGAACCACAGGTCTGCAGGCTCAGTCGCTCCTGTACCTTGACATAAAGAAACAGTAACAGGGGCACCTGGGTGGCTCAGTCGGTTAAGCGTCTGACTTCAGCTCAGGTCACGATCTCGCGGTCCGTGAGTTCGAGCCCCGCGTCGGGCTCTGGGCTGATGGCTCAGACCTTGGAGCCTGCTTCTGATTCTGTGTCTCCCTCTCTCTCTGCCCCTGCCCCGTTCATGCTCTGTCTCTGTCTCAAAAATAAATAAACGTTAAAAAAAATTTTGAAAAAATAAATAAATAAATAAAAAGAAAAGAAACAGTAACAGCGGCACACATACATCATTTGCGTCCCAGGATACACGCCACGTTGGGACAACAGATCAACCTGCCGTCTAACAGACTCCTGACTATTATAATCCCCTCCTGCCTTCCACATCTGTGCCTTCTCTGTATTCGCCGAGCGTCTGGGGTTTGTGCAGATGATCTCGTTGTGTGCCTCTTCAGAAAGCCGTACGTTTTATGGGAAAGAAACCAGGCTTAGACTGCAATAAATCCACCTTCATCACACATCAAAGCTTAGCGAGTTCATCTAGTGCGTGTGTTATCTTGTGTCCTATCTGCCAGAGCACATACTGAAGTCTTTTCTTTCAACCCCGTGTGTTTAATGAGGCATCCCCCTCCGTGTCCAGAAACTTCCTTTCATCTTTAGAACCACAATCAGTATCCTGCCCATTTTGTCCGTGTGGCTTTTTCTTTTTTATTTTTTTTTCAAAGTTTTTATTTATTTTTGGGACAGAGAGAGACAGAGCATGAACGGGGGAGGGGCAGAGAGAGAGGGAGACACAGAATCGGAAACAGGCTCCAGGCTCCGAGCCGTCAGCCCAGAGCCCGACGTGGGGCTCGAACTCACGGACCGCGAGAAGTTGGACGCTTAACCGACTGAGCCACCCAGGCGCCCCTGTGCATGAATTCTTTTTTTTTTTTTTAATTTTTTTTTTCAACGTTTTTATTTATTTTTGGGACAGAGAGAGACAGAGCATGAACGGGGGAGGGGCAGAGAGAGAGGGAGACACAGAATCGGAAACAGGCTCCAGGCTCTGAGCCATCAGCCCAGAGCCTGACGCGGGGCTCGAACTCACGGACCGCGAGATCGCGACCTGGCTGAAGTCGGACGCTTAACCGACTGCGCCACCCAGGCGCCCCGTCCCTGTGGCTTTTTCAACGCGTCCTTCCAGTGGAGCCCAGACAAACAAATAAAACAGCAGAAAAAACCTTTCCAACGTACCATTTGAACTAGTCAGAGTTGGGAACAAATTGAGAGAAATATTCAAAGAAGATTGTGGCGCATACACAGACATTTTCTCAACTTTCTTTAAAGGTAAGATACTTTACTTCTAGGGCCACCCGGGGTGGCTCAGTTTGTTAAGCGTCTGACTCTTGATTCCGGCTCAGGTCATGATCTCACGGTGCCTGGGATCGAGCCCCACATCGGGCTTCATGCTCATGGTGCAGACCCTGCTTAGGATTTTCTCTCTCCCTCTCTCTCCGCCCCTCCCTCGTGCAGGTGCGCTCTCTTTACCTCTCTCAAAAAATAAACAAATAAACATTTAAAAAAATACTTTACTTCTTGGCCTACACTGTGGGTGTAGACCAAGTGGTGTGCGTATGTATTTAAAAAAACAGTAAACAGAAAATATTAATACAACGCCACCAAACATCCTGTGAAATCTATTTTGACTTGTCATTTAAAACAAACCAAAACAGGGGCGCCTGGGTGGCTTGGTCGGTTAAGTGTCCGACTTCGGCTCAGGTCATGATCTCACGGTCTGTGAGTTCGAGCCCCGCGTTGGGCTCTGTGCTGACAGCTCAGAGCCTGGAGCCTGTTTCGGATTCTGTGTCTCCCTCTCTCTGACCCTCCCCTGTTCATGCTCCGTCTCTCTCTGTCTCAGAAAAATAAATAAACGTTAAAAAAAAATTAAAAAAATAAATAAATAAAACAAACCAAAACAAAAAAAAATCAACAATGCTTGTTTTCACAGAAGACACTAGAACCATCAGAAAGTATTTACTCTGTTTTCGGTATGTCTTCTTCCAGCGACAGGGAACACCAAAATAAGGGTTCTTTCAGCCCAGACTATCACATCACGATGTATCTGCATCCTAAAGGCCAGGGGCCTTTCGAAACAATCATTACATTGTCCTTCCAGCAATAATACACTGTAACACTTTGCAATTGTTTCCATAGAGTCAGCGGGATCCATCCGGTGGTAGTAGCCACCGGCCAAAACAGGCAGCAGCACGGGTGTCAACACATCCTTCAGAGCTTCTCAGGGGGAGATGCAAAAATAGATAATGTAAGAACCACAGGACAAAGTCTTACAGGCTATTTTAACCAGGCTTGAGTTGTGGGTGGTACTTTCCAGAAAATTAGAATCAAATAAAATAGGTCCTTTCCCTCCAGAGTCTAAAACCTATGCCGCTAAAGCGTGTATGTATTCGGTCTCGCTCTAAACCGCCCGTTTATAGGAGCGCCAGGAGCTCCAAGATTCCTCGGTCCCCAAGGAGTGACAAAGTGGCCTGTTCAGAAACCCTCAGTGGCCTCATAGCAGTTCAAACACCACTTTGCTTCACCCCGCGTTCGGATTCCCTTACTCCCGCCTCCTACCCCTTCATCGGGAGGATGGGGGTGGGATTCGACCTCTTTTCTCCTTCAGTTATGCGCTTGATTCGACCAAACGGAGGGGAAAGAGACGTTTTGAGGCGGGGGGAGAAAAAGATGATGTGCGGACTTCGGGTCTCTCTACAGTCATAGCCACTGAGCCAACGAAATCTGACATTGCTGACCGAAAAGAAATGACCTGTCAAATCTTCATCGGGCCCAGGATCTGCAGAGTTCAGTGGTTGAACTCTGTGAAATCTATTTTGACTTTTCATTATCATTCTGTAGGCCCGGTCATAGTGAGCCTCGGGTCTCTATACCCCTCCTCAGAAGAAACACAAGAGCGGCACCTGGCTGGCTCCGTTGGAGGAGGGTGCGACTCTTGATCTCGGAGTTGTCGGTTCGAGCCCCACTTTGGGTGGCAGAGATTATTTAACAATAGAATCTTGAAAAAATTAAAGAAACAAGATAAAGGGATCACAGGTTGAGTCCTGGTACCTCATTTTTTACCTGGTGCTAAGCTGTTGTTACACCTGCCGTGCTCGCATTCACCCACCGGGCTTAGACTGCACAGTTTGTCCCGACGATAAGGGCCAGGGCAGAGTCAGACTCAAGTCATGATGGTCCGGCCAAGGTAGGGACAGTCGTGTTCAGTTTTGTTTTGCTTTTTTTCAGTCGCTTCATCCTTTTTGTCACATCATTCGGATCACTATATACTCAAGTTAGAAAATTCCAAGAGTATACATAATTATAAAGAAATAAAATAGGGGTTGCCTGGGTGGCTCAGTCGGTTAAGCGGCTGACTTCAGCTCAGGTCATGTTCTCAGGGTCCGTGAGTTCGAGCCCCGCGTCGGGCTCTGTGCTGACAGCTCAGAGCCTGGAGCCTGTTTCGGATTCTGTGTCTCCCTCTCTCTGACCCTCCCCTGTTCATGCTCTGTCTCTCTCTGTCTCAAAAATAAATAAAACATTAAAAAAATTTTTTTTTTAAATTAAAAAAAAAAGAAATAAAATAATGCCACCACCTGGAGACAAAAGCCTGGTTTGTGTAGTATAGAGTACTTTTTCCTGGTTAATTTAGAAGCTTACTTACCATCAGCGGAATGGGTAGCAAATCTTTACAAAGCCATAGTGTTGTTTCTCTGGTTTCACCTGGACAGCACTGGAATGTGGTGGTATTTCTCTCAGGATAGTGTAGCCATCTATTTTCTTGTCTGCCATGCCTTGTTCTTGAGGGAGTGTCTATCACATAGTAGTTGTTCAATAAACACTTCCTTTTTTTTTTTTTTTTAGTTTATTTATTTTGAGAGGGAGAGTGAGCAGGGGAGGGCCAGAGAGAGAGAAAGAGTGTGATAAAGAATACCCAGCAGACCCCATGGCAACAGCACAGAGCCTGATACAGGGCTCGAGCCCACAAACTGTGAGATCATGACCTGAGCCAAGACCAAGAGTTGGACACGCAACTCGCTGAGCCACCCAGGCGTCCCTCAATAAACATTTCTTAACGGAAGCAAATGAAATCAATCTAATCACCCGGCCATGGACTCCCAGGTAGACTTGGAAGCCAGAATCAAAAGTTTCGTTCTGGTTCACAGTTGTAGCCAAGAGCAAATCGAGTTTTATCTGCTAGGGAATATTTATTTTGCTTTCAAAGTAAAACACCTACCCTCTTAAACTTGAATTCGCTTCATGGAATTTTCCATCTCTGTCGATTCTGACATCTCATAAATGTCCAGGGAGAGAAAAAGAAAAAAAAAGTCACAGAATGATCGGTATTTAACAATTTCTAATTAGAGTATTTCCCATTGTCAACACAGATATCTTATTTTCAAACTTTGTTCATAACTCCGGTGGGGGGGGGGGAATCAAAGGCACATGGGATATATATAAGAGATCCAGACCTAAAAGGACAGGATGTGGGCTTAAAACTTGGCTCTGGCATTTTCTTTTCCCAACTTAAACGTCCCTTGGTGGGGGGCGGGGGGAGGCGGGGTGGGGGTGCTGGGTGGCTCGGTCAGTTAAGCATCCAACCCTTGACTTCAGCTCACGTCGTGATTTCACGGTTCGTGGGTTCAAGCCCCACGTCGGGTTGTGTACTGACAGCGTGAATGAAACCTGCTTGGGATTCTCTCTCTCTCTCCCTCTCTGTCTGCCCCTCCCCTGCCCGTGCGCTCTCTCTCTCTCTCTCAAATAAGTAAATAAACATTTAAAAAAGTCACCCTTGGTTTCTTCACTGGTGAAATTAGTAATAGCCACAAATAGCTGACTGAATCACACTCCCTTGCTGGGATGAATCGGCGAAGACACACGATTCTTACTCTGAGATCTAAGACGTGGGTGGAAAAGTTTGAAACAGTGGTGAGCAGTCCCATCTGGGCGTGTCCTGGGGGAAGGACAGCTGACTGACCACCCAAGTGACACCAGTTCCAACTGACTCTTGTCCAGGACATAGCCCACCCACCCGCACGCTCAAAAACTCATTCCTGTCACCGTCCAGAGTTGCCTGGGCTCAGGGGGCTGATGTGCCCTGACAACATCACAGGAGGTGACGGTGATAAATCTCCAGGCCATGTGGCTCACTTACAATAAAAAAATAGCGTGTGGGTGACCTGTGCCCCCAATGTCTCCTCCACCCCAGCCGAGTCTCCCCTCCACTCGCCCACGGTAAGTGGGCTACGTGCAAAACAAATATGTGAGGGTGTTGTTTTGTAAGCCTAGGATCAGAACAAGAGAAATTAGTTGTATAATTCAAAGGTTCAAGGGTATCGAGGGTTTGGGTTCCGTCCATTGCACTGAACTCCTCTGTTGTCCCAGTAAAATGAAACCCTTTCAGGCATTGTTATCGGTAACAATCTGATCTGGATGTACCGTGACTGAATGCTGCAGTCAGATTTTAGCGCTTGGAGTGGTCGGACCAGAAACGTTCAGCTTGTCGGCCAGATCCCTTGCATTTTAAAAACATGCACGTTGTTGGGACGCCTGAGTGGCTCGGTCGGTTGAGCGTCCGACTTCGGTTCAGGTCACGATCTCACGGTTCGTGAGTTCGAGCCCCGCGTCGGGCTCTGTGCTGACGGCTCGGAGCCTGGAGCCTGCTTCGGATTCTGTATCTCCCTCTCTCTCTGCCCCTCCCCTGCTCGTGCTGTCTCTCTCTGCTTCTCAAAAATAAATAAACATTAAAATAAAAATTAGAAAGAAAAAAACCACAAAGCTACGTTTCTTTTTAACAATGTGTGCTGTTTAATGAAAATAGAGGGAAAAACCTATATTGACCTAAAAAATGCAGCCTGACTGCCAGGATCCTTAAACAAACACAATCTTAAACTTCCCAGGGCCAGGTAGGGTGCTGTGAATCACCCACCTTTAGCCTCCTGACCACACCCATGGCTGGAGAGACAGAGCTTGACGAAGCGGGTAGAGGAAAGAGACAGGCCAAGTGACACAGACGTGGCCTGGGGTAGACTTGAGAACCCAGTTGCCGGGCTCACCTGTCTCCATCCCTTGGCGAGAAAACCAAATGTTGCCAATTGTTCAGTTTCACTTAGTTCATCTGAGTGTTCATCCCTCTCTTGGTCTTTCTACCTTCTAATAAAATCATCAGTGATGTGGTTTGGGAGTGATGGGGTGGGGCAGAGGAGTGGGGGGAGCGGTCCAGAGCCAACGGCCGAGAAAGACTTCTTAAAACATCTTTGGTGCAAAAATGTGGTTTTATTAAAGCTCGGGGACGGGATCCGTGGGCAGAAAGAGCTGCCCCGGGATTGTGAGGAGAGACTTGGGAGTTGGGGGCCGGAGGAGGTGGGGTGGGTAAAGGCCAGGCTAAGTTCCCAAAAGGATTTTCGCGTGCTAAAGAGGACTCACGAGATCCTGGAGGCCTAGCTATTGTCAAGCTAAGGTTGATTCTCCCGCCAGCAAAGCATTGACCTTAAGACAGTAGGGGGTTCCTGGAGAAGATGTTCTGCTCTGTCCGCCTCAAGTATTTGTCAATGGGCTGCAGGTTATAGGGAAATTTAATTTTATCTACCATTTTCTTCTGCCTTTGTTTCCCACTACGATTAGTGGGAACACCTACAGGGCCACTTAAAAATAATATGTAAAATCTCTTCAATTCCCAACACTTCAAGTTGGCCATTTGACAAGCCAGTTAACCCTACCAACCAACTGACATGTTTATAGACTGGTTTCTATTTAAATATCTGTGCAGAGGGGCACCTGGGTGGCTCAGTCGGTTGAGCAGCCGACTTCGGCTCAGGTCATGTTCTCACGGTCCGTGAGTTCGAGCCCCGCGTCGGGCTCTGTGCTGACAGCTCAGAGCCTGGAGCCTGTTTCAGATTCTGTGTCTCCCTCTCTCTCTGACCCTCCCCTGTTCATGCTCTGTCTCTCCCTGTCTCAAAAATAAATAAATGTTAAAAATATATATATATCTGTGCAGAGAGGGGCACCTGGCTGGCTCAGCTGATAGAACATTAGACTCTTGACCTCAGGGTCATGAGTTCAAGCCCCAAGTTAGGTGGAAAGCTTACTTACAATAAGTAAATCGAAAAATGAAATAAATGTGTCTGTAGAGAGAGCTATAACCATCTTTTATCGAACTCTCAGGCTTTCTTGTTTGACAAAATGTAGCACCAGATGATAAAAGGAGTTTACGACTCCAAGGCGAGGACAGATGCCAAGATGGAGAATTGAGAAGATCAGAAAGAAAATCCGAGAAACGTCTAAAAAGACAAAAGGAGGGGAAGTGTTCGTTAACTCACTGGGGGAAATCCTTCCACAACGTATGCATATCAGACCATTGTGCTGCACACCGTAAATATTTTACAATTTTATTTCAGCTCAATATGCTGAAAATAAATAAAACAAAACGACATCTTCCATTGACAAAAAAGAGACAGGAAAGAAGGAAATTTTGTTTTCTTCTTGCCAAAAGTAAGTAAATTTTTAAGGCGTGGCTGCACTTACCTTTTGTTTAAATTTAATTTTTATGGTCATCGTCCTGATTCTGTAAGTGACAGAAGGAACACCTGCAGAAAGGAGAGGACTTTTTTTTAAAACAAATTTTTTTTGGTAATGTTTATTCTTGAGAGAGAGAGAGATGGAGTGCGCGCAGGGGAGGGGCAGAGAGAGAGGGAGACACAGAATCCGAAGCAGGGTCTAGGCCCTGAGCTGTCAGCACACAGCCAGACGCGGGGCTCGAACCCGTGAACGGTCAGATCGTGACCTGAGCCGAAGTCGGCCGCTTAACCGACTGAGCCACCCAGGTGCCGAGGAGAGGCCTTTTATAGGTTGAAAGATGCCGGAGGGAGGGAGGGGAGAGGCAGTTAACCACCCCGCCTTGACTGAAGGTGCAAAATGGCTTTAAACCTCGTAGAGGCTTAAAGATAAAACTCTGATGATCCAAGTTGTGAGCTTATGCTATTCAGGAGGCAGCTGCAAGGAACATGGGAAAAGGAAGCTGCCTTTCACCAGGACGGTGACTGTGGCTACCACCGGTTTAAACATCTTGTGCTTTGTGGCAAACAAGCAACAAACCTCTCGTTTTCCCCACCAGTGTGTCTAAGAACTTCCTGTACACCCAAATCAGCTGGGGACTGAAACGCCTCTTTTTAAGTGTCAGACTTGCCTTCTAAACTGGAGGGAGGTTTAGGCCCACGAGAGTGAAAGACACTAAAAATCCCTCATCCCACTAAAAAGATGGATAAGGGGTAACCTCCCTGAATACGAGAGTTAGCTCTCAGGTGGGACAACGTGAGACTTTTTATCGTGGAACAATTATTAGGATTAAATGAAGCAGAGATCCTTGACGCCTTTCCTCGTCGCGATCTACTGATTAAAGCGACCGTGAGCTTAACGCTGAAGTACAACGGTGCAGTCCCTGTTGTGTTCGAAACAAAAGAGGTGACCTTTTCCGTCAGAGACAAATGTGTATACTTTGAAATCTTCATTCATGCTGCCCTTAAAAAGGCATCACCTTCCATCTCGTGAACATCAAACGTCTTCTAATTCTGACCCATCGTTTTAATTTTCTTTTTAAGGGGGCTCCATGCCCAACGTGGGGCTTGAAGTCACAACCTCCAGAGCGAGAGTCACAGGCTCTACTGACTGAGCCAGCCAGACGTCCCTGATCTATCATGTTATTACTTTAATACATTTTTTAACGTTTACTTATTTATTTTTTGAGCGAGAGAAAGCACAAACAGGGGAGGTACAGAGAGAGAGGGAGAGAAAGGATCCCAGGCGAGCTCTGTGCGGTCAGTACAGAGCCCGACGTGGGGCTTGAACTCACGAACCTCGAGATCGGGACCTGAGCCGAAATCGGGAGTCGGACGCTTAACCGACGGAGCCACTGAAGCACTAAAGCTGGACGTATCAGATTAACGATAACTCTGGGTGGCCTCCCTAGCGTCCGTATCTTCAGCTCAGAGCCTAATTGGACAAAAAAGGAAGCGGTTTGGGGCAGAAGCCCCTTTTGGACAGAATCATGAAGCATTTGATGAGGGAGGACCGCCATCCGCTCTGTGTTTGAGACACGAAGCCAGCAACAGTCCCTGCCCCATGTCAGCTGTGCTGTGGAAATCAAGGCCCCGGGTCCTTGCCATGCTTTACCGGAGGAAGATCGGATATCATTTTATTTCAGTGTTCCTCCTTACCCGATGTCCATAATGAGGTCCCTGGGATACTGAGGAAAGGTTAAGCTGTATGACCTTTTTCAAAAGATCTTCACGTCCAAGAAGTTTCTGGTTTTTGTTTTGTTTTGATCGTTATAGCTGGATGCTTAATGATAAATTGGAGCTATCTGGAAAATTCATCCAGAACACACAATTCTCTTATAGTGCTAGATGAATCCATCACCAGTGGACCTTGTTAAATTTAGCAGAAAAGAAAACGGCCTTTGTTCTTGTATAGCGTATGCAGAAGTATACAGTTTGTCTAAGAAGATATTCTGTAACTCACTTAAGCACAATATGGAAGCACGTAACAAGCATTGTTTTCTCTGCTCTAAATCTGAAGCGCCTAAAACCCACGAGAGACACAAATATCAGTGAGAGAATCATAAAGCACACGAACGATTGGAGATCTCCCGCAAATAGGCACACAGAACTTGTTGATGGTTTGTATTTTAATTGGTATCTTTACTGCACTTAAAAGTCAGCAAGGGGCGGGGCGCCTGGGTGGCGCAGTCGGTTAAGCGTCCGACTTCAGCCAGGTCACGATCTCGCGGTCCGTGAGTTCGAGCCCCGCGTCAGGCTCTGGGCTGATGGCTCGGAGCCTGGAGCCTGTTTCCGATTCTGTGTCTCCCTCTCTCTCTGCCCCTCCCCCGTTCATGCTCTGTATCTCTCTGTCCCAAAAATAAATAAACGTTGAAAAAAAAAAATTAAAAAAAAAAATTTTTAGTTTACTTATTTTTTGAGAGAGAGAGAGAGAGAGCAAGCAGGAGAGGGGCAGAGAGAGAGGGAGAGAGAGAATTCCAAGCAGGTTCAGCACTGTCGACGCAGAGTCTGATGCGGGGCTCGAACTCATGAACCGTGAGATCATGACCTGAGCCAAAATCAAGAGTTGGGTGCTTGACTGACTGAGCCACCCAGGCACCCCTCCCTTTGTCACATTTTTAAATCTATCTGCACGGCCTTTTTTTCTTGGTATATTTTTAATAAATTTTTAATACCTTTAATAAGGTATCTCGAAATTTTGCCATATGCTAATCTGCAGGGTTGTTGAATTTCTTTCTTAGTTCTGTTTGACGTCTTGGAAAATTTTGGACCTTTTGAAAAAAATTTCAAGGGAGTTTAACTCGGATGACAGAAAACTAACATAATGGGACTTTTAAACGGAAGGATTTATTTTTATTTTAAGAGAAATGGTTAATAGAAAATGAAATCCTATTAAACCAAAGATTTTTACCTATTGCACTGGTTCAAGACATGTATAATGAGATATGGACATTTTATAATAGAGCCCTTATCAGAAATGAGTTTATGGTTGGTTCTAAAGGACATCATTTAACACAGATTCCCCCTCCTTCCTCCCTTCCTTCCTCTTTCACTTGTGAAATCCTCACTTAATATTTTATACTGCTTAGAGTGTTTGGGGCTACAAGTCCCACAGTTAGCTACCTCCTTTTCAGTTGTTTATGGCACACAGGGCCAGGGGTTAGGCTCTGTCCCTGCGTAAATCACAAGAAAAGCAAGAATATAGCACTTATTAATGCATTTTGTTCACTGATACAAGGAAGCCATTCTCAAGCTACACGCTCAAAGAATATTGATTTTCTTGCACAGAACCAAGATATTCTGTCCCCTAAAAAGTAAACAGTGATGGAAAAAAAATTTTTTTTTTAAGGGGCGCCTGAAGGGCTCAGTCAGTTAAGCATCTGACTTCAGCCCGGGTCATGATCTCACGATTCGTGAGTTCAAGCCCAGCATTGGACTCTGTGCTGACAGCTCAGAGCCTGGAGCCTGCTTGGGATTCTGTGTCTCCCTCTCTCTCTGCTCATGCTCTGTCTCTCTGTCTCTCAAAAATTGATAAATGCTAAAGCAAAAAAATTAAAAAGAATTAAACAGTGATGACTTTTTCGCAACTCAAATGAAAATTTAGGTGAATGATAGTTTTCTCTATCGGTCTTCATATAGTTGTCTTTTTCTTAAATCTTTGACTCTTGCTATAAATTGTATATAGGCATCATTTGTCTATTAGAGACAGTATCTGATGTAACACAAAAGTATATATTTAATTCCTACATACTTACTCTATCCATATCTCATGTATTCCATTAAAAAGCCTCATGAGCCCTGGGTGTTGTATGGAAACCAATTTGACAATAAATTGTATTTTTAAAATAAATAAATAAATAATAAAAAACAATAACTAACTAACTAAATAAATAAAAAGCCTCACGATTTCTAGATGCTTTGCCACATGAAAGCATTAGAGAACCACTAATATAACTCTGCCATTAACTAACATTAAACATTTTGACTGAACTCTGATTTTTATCGATAAGAATGTAAAATACACGTACATAGTGCGTATATGTAAAAAACAGCTCACATTTAATTATGACGTTTTATTTTATTTTTATTTATTTTTATTTTTTTTAATTTTCATTTTTTAATCTTTATTTTTGAGAGAGAGAGAGAGACAAAGTGAGAGCAGAGGAGGAACAGAGAGAGAGAGGGAGACGCAGAATCCAAAGCAGGCTCCAGGCTCAGAGCCGGGCACGGGGCTCAATCCCATGAACCGAGAGATCATGACCTGAGCCGAAGTCGGACGCTTAACCGACCGAGCCACCCATGCGCCCCTAATTATGACATTTTTAAATAGGACAAGCATTTTGGGGTGCCTGGGTGGCTCAGTTGGATAAGCATCCGACTTCGGCTCAGGTCATGATCTTATGGTTCGTGGGTTCAAGCCCTGCGTCAGGCTCTGTGCTGACAGCTCAGAGCCTGGAGGCTGCTTCGGATTCTGTGTCTCCCTCTCTCTCTCTCTCTGCCCCTCCCCTGCTTGTGCTCTGTCTTTCTCTCTCTCTCTCTCAAAAATAAACACTAAAAATTCTTTTAAAAAATAAATAAAATTGAACAAGTGTTTTGACATCTGCCCCTCCCTCAACAGAAAATACATTTTGAGCAAAGTGCAAACTGATGTACGAGTTTGCAGGTCTTCTCAATCCGTGTCACTGGTACCCATGATAAGGCTCATTCAAACCCTTTTCCTTGTGTATTCATTTTGTCCTTACTTGCTTTTAACCACTGGGGATGTAGTTTCTTTCCTATTTAGCTGATGGGTGTCTCTTACAGTCTGGGTTTCAATCACCCCCTCACAGGTGTGTTGTCATTTTTCCCAGGAAAGTCCACGTTGGTCTTTTTGGTACTGTCTTGTCTCCCAGCTCACTGGAAAGACCCTCAACGGCTCACTCCCCTTCCCTCTGAATGGACAGAGCTCTGCGTTGGCGATCTGGCTCTACTTCAGTGGTTCTCAAACTTGGCTGCACATTAGAATCACCTGGGAATCCTTTAACACCCCCCCCCCCTACTCCCACCCCCCACCCCCCACCAATTAAATTAGAGTTTTGGTCTGAGATCCAGGCAGCCTTTTTTTTAATGATCCACTGTATTTTTCTATTTTTTTATTTTTATTATTATTTTTTAAATTTACATCCAAATCAGCATAGAGTGCAACACTGATTTCAGGAGTAGATTCCTTAATGCCCCTTGCCCATTTAGTCCATCCCCCTCCCACAACCCCTCCAGCAACGCTCAGTTTGTTCTTCATATTTATGAGTCTCTTCTGTTTTGTCCCCCTCCCTGTTTTTATATTATTTTTGTTTCCCTTCCCTTAGGTTCATCTGTTTTGTCTCTTAAAGTTCTCATATGAGTGAAGTCATAGGATTTTTGTCTTTCTCTGACGGACTAATTTCACTCAGCATAATGCCCTCCAGTTCCAGCCACGTAGTTGCAAATGGCAAGATTTCATTCTTTTTGATTGCCGAGTAATACTCCATTGTATATACATACCACATCCTCTTTATCCATTCATCCATCGATGGACAGTTGGGCTCTTTCCATACTTTGGCTATTGTTGATGGTGCTGCTATAAATATGGGGGTGCATGTGTCCCTTCGAAACAGCACACCTGTATCCCTCGGATAAATGCCTAGTAGTGCCATTGCTGGGTCGTAGGGTAGTTCTATTTTTAGGTTTTTGAGGAACCTCCATACTGTTTTTCCAGAGTGGCTGCACCAGCTTGCATTCCCACCAGGCAGTCTTTTTAAAAGATCTCCAGGTGATTCTGGAATGTGTTGCCAAGGTTATAAACCACGGCTCTAGACGGAGGTCTTACCTACATACTATAGCTGGCCTCTGCTGACTTCTCTAATACAGCATGATGCAGGGAGAACCATCCCCTTAAACCACCCTCCTAAATAAAACCTCAATGAATAAAACAAAACAACTATTAAAGCAGAGTTCATGTGATTCATGCCTGCTCACCCCCACATTTTTCAAGTCAGCTCTCCAAGCTTAGAATACAAGGACAAAGGAGGTAAAACAAACAAACAAACAAAGGCAATGAACGATCCTGACTATCTTATGAACTTTGCCATTATTCTTTAATGTTCGTTTTGCATATGAGTGACCAAAGCTGTTTTTAAACTTCTTACAAGTTTCATATAGTTGTGGTTCTTCATTCAGTTTCATTCAGTCTGAATCAGAAAATCCGAATTAAAACTTTCATTGTTTGTTTATCCAAAGCTGTGTAGACTGTAAAGTTCTCAGGAGCGATCGCTACCCCTTTTTCATTCATGTATCCCAGTGTCCAAGAGAGGCCCGAACCCTGAGTCACAGCCCTTCAATAAATCAATTCGTTAGGCCATTAACACACAAATGGACAAATGCTGGGATGTGGAGAGCTGAGCACTTACTGAAGTCAAATCAGATAGAAGTTCACAGCTAAGGGCAGGTGGTGTATATTTACAACCCATGCACAGCTATCAGGAAGGAAATCAAGATGAATTCAGGCAACATGTCCCAAATTTCTGGTCATTTGTCAAAGGAGGTGATTATAAAGATATACGTGGACATAGTTAAGTAACTAGGAAAAGCCAAGGATAATAAAAAGTCAAAGCAAATGACATGCATAGGTTGAATTACCTACTTTCACAGAAGATTGAGACATTGTGCCCACTGAGAAAGCTCCACGGACTCGAGATAAACCTTTTAAAAACTATTTATTTGTAAGAGAGAGAGAGAGAGAGTGCACAGGAGCAGGACAGAGAGAGAATCCTAAGCCGACTCCACGCTAACAGCACAGAGCCAGATGCGGGGCTCGAACTCACGAACCACAAGATCATGACCTGCGCCAAAATCAGACACTTAACTGACTGAGCCATCCAGGCAGCCCTTGAGATAAACCTTTAACTACAGGCAGGATTTAGAAATGACAGAAGGAACAGCCACCTTCGGGACAGGAGAACGGCAGAGGCCAAGGCTGGGAGTCAGGGGTGAATGTGGGGCAGGCTCGAGACGCAACAAGTCCTTGTTGGACCTGACTTGTTGGTCAGTCAAGCTGGGTCAGAAGTTTCCTGGCAGGGAAAATGGAGTCTGGGTATTTTCTTTAAATCTTTGGAGGGGGTGTGTGTGTGTGTGTGTGTGTGTGTGTGTGTGTCTGCTGGTAGAAAGTATGTAAGTGAAGAACCAGAAACTTGAGTCAATTTTTATTACTATAGTAGTCTAGGTGATAAGCATCTGGCAATGGGTGTACATGATAAGAACTAAAAAAAAACCAGATATGGAGCGCCTGGGTGGCTCAGTCAGTTAAGCGTCTGACTTCAGCTCAGGTCATGATCTCAAGGTTCATGAGTTCAAGCCCCGCATTGGGTTCCATGCTATCAGGGTGGAACCTGCTTCAGATCCTCTGTCCCCTTCTCTCTCTGCAACACCCCCCCCCCACGCTCCCTCTCTCTCTCTCTCAAAAATAATAAACATTTAAAAAAATAATAAATAGGGGCACCTGGGTGGCTCAGCGGGTTAAGCCTTGAACTCGGCACAGGTCATGATCTCACAGTTCGTGAATTCGAGCCCCGTGTTGGGGGCTGTGCCGACAGCTCAGAGCCTGGAGCCTGCTTCGGATTCTGTGGCTCCCTCTCTCTCTGCCCCTCCCCTGCTTGCAGTCTCCCTCTCTCTCTCTCTAAAAAATAAACGTTAAAAAATAAATAAACAAACAAGAAAGAAAAGGTATGACAGCAAGAAGCATTTAAGATGAAGAATCCATGGGACTTCAGGACAGTTGTTGTCTCTGAAACAAAGGAAAGAGAAGAGACCAAGATGATTGTGAGGTTTAGTATCTAAATGATACTCTGCAGATCGGGAGACTGAAGGAAAACAGATCTCTCGGCATTCGAAGACACCATCTAGAAGCCTCTTGTAAGGATTATAATGATAATCTCAGCTACACAAGGTGGAAGTTAAAGTCTGTTCATTTCAATGATCAAATCTGAGGAGGATGTATCAATTACTGGGGTAAATTTAAGCAGACATTTGACGTAATTTGTTTTCAGAAGCACAGATCTACATTATTTTCAACGCAATTAGCTTCTAACTGAACGTATCCATTCCGGTCTGTGACAGGCTTTCTAGTTTTATCAGAGAAAAAGATTTGCAGTGGGGCAGTCATGTATACAACGCATTCTGAAGATTTGTATCATCCTTGCATGTATAGACCAGGGTGCATCTTTGAGTAATCCAAATCAAATGCGACCAGAAGGTGAAAAAATGGGAATTCGTATCTGTACCAAATGCACATCCTGAATAAGTGTCGTTTGTTTTAACTCTTTTGTATAGTAAACCTGATGGAAACAACAGTATTCTTTCGTGGTGCAATGTGAAAGAAAATATCCTTTTTAAACACTGGTGGCAATGTTTCCGATTAATTACATGTCGCAGCAAACATGAACGGCAACTGCTTGTATCATTCTGGTAAGGGGTCCCAGCATTCTCTGAATGAAAAGAATTGACTAAAGTCATTAGATCAGACTGCTTATATTTCCCCTTATCTGGGCCTTTATTTGTTGGGCCATCTCCCCGAATTCTGCTCTTCGTGATTAACATCCATGTTCTACCCACACTCAAGGGTCTGCTCAAAGATCACTCTCCCTTTTCTGAAGTTCTATTGCACTCGCCGTCTTTATGCCTGTCTTCGTCCATTCAGACTGCCGAAACAAAAACCACCGACTGGGTGGCTTATAAACAACAGAAATGGATTTCTCACCGTTCCAGAGGCTGGAGATCGGAGGCTGGGGGGCCAGCATGGTGGGGTGAGGGTGCTCTCCCAGGACGCAGACTTCTTGTTATGTTTTCATGCGGTAGGAGGGGGCAAGGGAGCTCTCTTGGGCCTCTTTTCTAAGGGCACGAAGTTCATTACAAGAACCTACTCGTCTCCTCAAGGCCCCACCTCCTAATAGCATCACCTTAGGGGGTAGGTTTCAACACATGAATCGGGGAGGAAGACTTTCTCGTTTCTTGGCACACCTCCTTTAGACTGGTCATTTTCTATGCTTACTACTTGCTTTCTTTTACTTGTTTTCCTCCCCTAGCGACTGCGGAGGGATCTCCCTACAGAATGGAGGAACACGCTAAACGACCCTCGCGGTGGGAAGTACCAGGTAGATCCAGCGGGCGACGCGTTCTACAGCAGGACATTCTGCAATTCAACTGGTCTTGGTCTTTAATGAGTCGGTACCATGCAAAGAGGGGTTGTGCCATATGACGTCATGCCTACAATCTGTAGTGATCAAGCATGTTTCATGGTTTTGGGTCAGAACCTGGTTTGGACAAACTAGGTAGAAAGGACTTTTTTAGGATAGTTGTGGAAACTGTAATATGAATGGGATGTTAGATAAGATGTCCCTAAGTTTATGGACATGAAAACCTGGAGACCATCAAGTGAAAAGAGCAACAAGACCTGAGCCACCCAGGCGCCCCTGCTAATGCTATTTTTTTTTATTTTATTTTTTAATGTTTATTTATTTATTTTTTTGAGACAGAGAGAGACAGAGCATGAACAGGGGAGGGTCAGAGAGAGAGGGAGACACAGAATCCGAAGCAGGCTCCAGGCTCTGAGCTGTCAGCACAGAGCCCGACGCGGGGCTCAAACTCACGGACCTCGAGATCATGCCCTGAGCCGAGGTCGGACGCTTAACCGACTGAGCCACCCAGGCTCCCGCTAATGCTATTTTTAACATTTCAAGAACAGCCCTTGTCCTAATCAGTGGTTAATACCTTTAACCATATCTCCATCTTTGGGTGGTTTTAATACTACCAGCCCTCATCTGCATACTCCCCATTAATTCATTTCTTCTCTGATTTGCCTCTCCATAATTATCCCGAGCACATTTGAAGGCGCCTTTTGGCAAAATCACACTGGGATCACCTGTATTCTGAAAATATACCTATCTGATTTTTTTTTGAGCCGCCTTCAAGTAGATTAAGTTCCCTTTTTTCTTCCAACTTCTGTAGATGGTGCTCTGTTATTTCCTACGACAAGAGGAGAAGTGTTAGAGTAAGCTGGCTTCGTTCTTTTGGAAGTTACATCCTTCCATGCCTTCCCCTCTTCAGCCTGTAGAATGATGGACTGCCGGCTGTCAGTCTCACGGACAGGCTGGGGCTGAGATTTTCCCAGCTAGAGTCCCTCCAAGGCCCAGTAGACCATTCGATGGCTGAGAAGAGACCATGTGAGGGCCCGGAGCACAAAGCAGGGGCCAGGGCTGGGTTCTGGGAGCCACATGCCTCAGGGTTTGGAATAGGAGAGCAGGTGAAAGTCGGTCAGAGTCTGAGCCTGACCAGAAAATTCTACCAGTCCTTCATTTCAGGAGACAGAGGTAAGAGATACGAGAGTGGGTTACCCTAACACTTGGTCTTAGATTTACTTCAGATTTAGGTGTTAAATGCTTTTTGGCTTCTAAAAAGATTTTCTCCTATACTTTTTATTATTATTTCTGATCTATTGGTTCTGCTTACTTTTTTCATAACGATAGTTTATGGATCCGCAGCTCTCCTTAGCGTCCTCTTTATTCCAGTTATTGCCGTCAGAAGAAAACACAAAAGAATATCTTTGTGGCTTTGAGTTAGGCAAAGATTTCTTAGGCCATAAAAAGCACAAACATAAAAGAAAAAAAATCAATAAATTGAACTTCATCAAAATTAATATTTGCTTCTTGGAAAACACCAGAAAAAAATGAAAAGGCAAGCCACAGATTAGGAAAAAAATATGCATCATGTATTTCTGACAAAGAACTCACATTCAGAATATAAAAAGAACTCTTAAAACTCAGTAAATAAGAATAAAACAAGCAATCTGATTGGAAAATCAGCATAAGAGCTTGACAAGACATTTACAAAAGAATATTTGAATGGCCAACAGGCAGATGAAAAAATGTTTAACATCATTGGTCAGTAGGGAAATACGAATTAAACCCATAATGAGATGCCACTACACGTCCACTAAAATGGCTAAAATAAAAATAACTGTTAATACCAAATGTTGGTGAGGATACAGTGAGAATGTAAAATGGTACAATCCCCCTGAAAAAGTTTTGACAGCTTCTTTAAAAGTGAAGTATGGATTTACCTTAGGTATGTACTAATTTACCAGCGTATGTTACCAACTTTTTCATTCCTAGGTACCTACCTAAGAAAAATGAAAACAAATGTCCATACGAAGACTTTTACACGAATGCCCATAGCAGCATTATTCATAATAACCCCCCCCAATGGAAACTACCCAAATGCTTATCTATGGATAAACAAAACGTGGTTTATCCATAAAAGCGACTCAACTGTAAATAGAAATGAGTTTCTGAAATACACATGAATGAATCTCAGAAATGCCATGCTAAATGAAAGAAGCCAAACACAGAAGAATATATACTATGTGATTCCATCGATTTGCCTTTCTATGAGAGGCAGACTGGAATGATAGAAAGCTGATCGGTGGTTTCCTGGCACAGGGGCTGAGGTGGGGGTAGGGATTGAAGGCAAAGGGGCACAGGAAAGGTCTCGGGGTGATACGAGTGTTCAAAAACTTGATTGTGGTTGCCCAACTGTGTATATTTCTCAAAACCCACCGAACTGCATGCCTACAATGGGCAATTTTTATTGAGTGTTAAATATACATCAGTGACACTGTAAAAAATATATATTATTTCCTTCACATTCTAAATCATTTCCTCAAGCTCATTAGGTACACATGATCCCACTTTCTGCCGTGTTAGTTGGAATACTAATTTTTATTGCTCTCAATTAAAGTTTTATTTCAGTGTGTGTGTGTGTGTGTGTGTGTGTGTGTTTATTCCAAACATCCTCTTTTACTGAGAACTAAGGAACTATTAACTATTAACTAAGTTAACTATTAACTATACATTTTTCTTCTGTTTCATGAACAAATCTATTTCACGGGGAAAGGAGGGGGGAGATTTTCCTCTAACATTTATAAATTATAAATTTGCAGTGAATTAGTTCACAATTCTATTTGTTTTCTACTTTCTCATTTTACACTGTGATTTGTTGGCCCTCGATGAATAAGTTGGGAACTTGTTTTCCAGGCTTCAAAGGCGAGACAGAAAGGCTCAGGGTGGGTGGAGAAGAGGGTCTGTGGGACTCGGGATCTCAGAGCACAGAGCAGAAGGCAGGAGCCCACGGAGCCTTGCACGCCACCCCCTGCATGGGGAGCAGGCCTCTGAGTGTGGCCCAAGGACAGGAAAACTGGGCAGTATTCTACAAGCCCTGATTCCCCGACATAGACAGCAGAGATGGGCTGAGAACAGCTCCGACAGGGACAGAGCGAGGAGAGGCTAGTGAGGGTGCTGGGTCACGTCCGGGGCAGAAAACTGGAGAAATGCCTACAGACAGAGTCTGGACCGGTGTCAGTTCTTCTGATTCTCACAGGGGCTCCTGGAGACTCTCTTGTTTACGCATGGACATATAGGAGGCTGAGCGCGTCCCCAGTCCCCCCCCCTCCTCCCCCACCCCCCCCACCCCCCCCCCCACCAACCCCGCCCCAGGGCTCCCTGTTGTGGCTCCTGAAACCCCTGTGCTCTCAAGATGCAAATGTCCTTGGGGCGCCTGGGTGGCGCAGTCGGTTAAGCGTCCGACTTCAGCCAGGTCACGATCTCGCGGTCCGTGAGTTCGAGCCCCGCGTCGGGCTCTGGGCTGATGGCTCAGAGCCTGGAGCCTGTTTCCGATTCTGTGTCTCCCTCTCTCTCTGCCCCTCCCCCGTTCATGCTCTGTCTCTCTCTGTCCCAAAAATAAATAAACGTTGAAAAAAAAAAATTAAAAAAAAAAAAGATGCAAATGTCCTTAAGGAGGACGTTTTTTCAAAGGAAAAAAAAAAAAATCCTGACAGCATCCTTCGGTCTCTAAAGAACACTTGCCTTTGGTTCTCCTCAGGTGGACCTGTATGTTCCTAACAGATAGAGAATGAAATAAGTTTCTGAGTTGTACCATACGAGGAACCGCAGTTAGAAAAGGGTGCCTGGGTGGCTCAGTCAGTTAAGCCTCTGACTTGGGCTCAGGCCATGATCTCTTGGTGGGTGAGTTCAAGCCCTGTGTGGGGCTCTCTGCTGAGAGAGAGGCATGCTTTGGCTTGTCTCCTGTCCTCTCTCCCTCAAAAAAAAAAAAAAAGAAGAAGAAGAAAAAGAAAGAAACTTAAAAAAAGATTTTTTTAAGGTATTAAATCCAATTCTTCCCTTCTAAATTCCAACCTCACCGCCCCACCCCCCATCCCCTGCCCCCTCTTTTCTCATTTCTTTGACCAAACAATTGCATGCTCTCTGCACCCCCCCTGCCCCACCACCCCGGTACAGGTCTACGCAGTGAGCTAGTCCCTCCGTGCAGCACGGAGCCCACGCTAAAGGGTATCTTTGTGTCTCCAATGTCCTTGCCCCCCCCCCCCGCCCCCCGTGACTGTTCCTCAGCTATCGTTAAGCGACCAAGTGGGACGAGAGAACTCGGAAGCCTCTCAATAGACCTCCGAGTGCAGGTGGACAGGGAGAAATACGAATGTCTTCGGGGATCCTTCCAGAAAGTGGGAGGGAACAAAGGACTTGAAGAACAAATGGGCTCTGAGAGAGTCTTAGGAAAAAGAAGCCGCATCCACTGATGACCACAGGAAGGAGGAGACGGTTATTATCTAAAGATTCAGAAAGACCGGCGTGTCGTTCTGGCCGGGTGCCAGGCACACGTGACGCTCTGGCAAGAATGATCAGAGATCTTCTGGGAAAGCACGGACCGCATGTGTGCTGAAAATGTGTTCTTTCTCTGGGTTTGAGGTGACAGACAGCCACATCACACACCATCCCTCTTCCCATCCTGGTTCCAGCCAGGCAATAAACCCGATCATCACCCAGTCTGTCTCAACCATGTGGTTTCCCTAGCCAGCTGAACAAAATATTTTCAGAATGTGGGATGTAAACAAGGGTCCTACTGTTAGCAATTCCGTGTCATTTACTCGCGGTTTGTTTTATTTCACTTTAAGTCGCCTTTGAATTCAAAAGATGGCCCGCCTGCGTGATGCATGGAAACAAATCAGAAATATAGATTAGAATGGCGACTGATTAGTTAGCTGGGCAAGTGTCTGTGTAAATGGAAGGAGGGGGGGATCTATTATGCTCCTGGGATATTGCTTCCCCACAGGAAATTCAATTGTGAAGAGGGCTTTAAAAGCAATGACTTTAGTCATCTGTGTTCCCTACACAGTGGTTACAGTAAATGCTAATAGAATTCCTAGGCGGACCTCCGCCGGTGCTCATGCGACACAGCCTCACAAAGAAAAACGGGGAGCGGTCCCGAGATGCGAGAGAAGTCCCACAAATATGCATTAGCAGACCGCGATCACAAAACGTGTGTCTCTCACGCTACTGAAGGTGTTTTTCACGAAAACACAATTTTCCAGGTCCATTATTCCCTGTTGTTTGAAAGTCTATGTCTACGGTGTATGTTGCTAAGTGATAAAGGTTGTGTGACGCTTCTGGTACTCGCTGAGAATCCAAATCAAGACTTGCCTTGGTTTATAAATTTCCTCTGAAACACTTTCCGTCTTCCAAATCGATAGAGAGCTAAATGAGGCATAACAATTTCATTATTTACCCATGGGCCTAGACGATTGATGGTTTCCTGGCCCGGTGCCATGAATTATGCATTTTCTAAAATTTTGTGGACACTTCATAGTTACACTACCCACCTTTTTTATATTATTTGGGAGCCGGTCAGCTAACGTGAAAATGAGCTCGATTATACGTTTCTTTGAATTTTTCACGCTATCGCCTGAGGGCGGTTAAGTGGCGATCCTGGGGTCACAGATGAGTCGGGCGGCAGCAGGCGTCCCCTTGAGCTCACCACCTTCCCTCTTCAGTCGCCTCTTGGTCCTGCACTCACAAGTAATTGGTTTCCAGCTCACCTAGTTAGTCTCATCACACTTTGTCAAGTGAAACCGGCTGTATCGTAACTCACAAAAGAATCTTCCTCTGACCGCAGCCCCAAGGAATAAGGAATAACGGTGCCCTGCGAGTTTAGGCACCTAGAGGCAAGGAGGAACAATCACCTTGAACCACAAATGATCTGGATCATTTGGCAGAAGGAAAGGCAGCTTCCTCTCACAGGTGAGATCTGGAAGAGTTTTCATCTGAGAAGGGGAATCGGATAGCTCGAGAATGGGGACTTACGGCACGCCAGGAAACATGGGGAGAGGCTAATCCGTGCTTTGAATCGAGTGACTCTGCAGACAGATTTTGGTACCACACCTAAGTGCCCTGACAAACAGTGGCATTTCACTGTTATCCAGGAAAGCCCTGGAACCAAACAGGACCCTCCTCCCGGGCGACAGGCTCAAGTTTGATTTTCCTATATGTTTCTGGTTTCTTTTATAAACACAAATTGCAACCCAGGCTCTCATTAATTTGTTCTGAAAACAGATCATTCCTGATCAGCTATAAAATAATTATTGTCCGTCTTGTTAGATTACTGCCCTCCACTCCTCTATGTTTTATGTGTCCAGGATTTCCTATTTTTCACTGCATTTGCTTCTTTTAATTCCTTATAGTACATGCATGAGCAATACAGAAATCTGACTTTAATTAGGCATCTGCTCGAAAGCCACATCTTGAGTATTTCAGCAAGAACTGTTTTCATTGTGAATAATTCTCACTGAGAGAAGAGTCTTTCTTGATCTAACTTGAATCTCCTTGATCTAAATTAAAACCATGTCTGCCCGTTTTAGCATGAGGAGAAACATTTATTCCTCCTACTTTAATTCCAATTTGGCCCATGCAGGATGGGACATCTGCCTATACCCCATCAAGGCATGTGGGGGAAAACCTGACGCCCTTGATATCCAATAGGCCACGTTTCACCCATGAAGAGTCACTATGGTGCCTTGATCAACCCATTCTTTCCTGCATGAATGAGAAGAGCCAACATTCCCCTCTGTTTCCTGTCCCCTGAGTGTCCCAACATCCACTAACACCCATCCCGGACCCATCTCTCCAAGGAGACCCTAAGGCCTGGAAATCTTCAAAGAAAGAAGACATGAACCTGACTTTGACCCTAGGTGGGACTCTCTCATTCTCTAACACAGTTTTCCTGGGTTAGGGGTGGAGAAGCAAGGGAGAAGAGAGAGGTTGATCTGGCTGTTTTAATAAGTGTGCCTGTTGGTCTCCATGAGCTAGGTCTTGATTGAGCGCATCTGCTAAAGGCTCAGGTCTCAGGCCCTGCTATCGTCTGAATGTTTGCGTTCCCCCCGAAATTCGTATGTGGAAATCCTGATGCCCAATGTGATGGTATTAGGAGATGGGGGTCTTCGCGAGGTGATTAGGTCATGAGCCCTTATGAACGGGGTTAGTGCTCTAAAGAGACCCCACAGAGCTCCCCTGTCCCTTCTACCATGTGACACTAAAATGAGAAGTCTAAACCTGGAAAAGGGTCCTCACCCAACCAGGCAGGCATCCTGATCTTGGACTTCCAGCCCCAAGAACTCTGAGAAATACATTTCTGTTGTTTGTAGGCCACCTGATACGTGATACGTTTGTTCTATAGCAGCCTGAATGGACTAAGACCTCAACATCTAATATCTGCATATTCTCTAAAGAGGCTATGGTTTTTATAATTGTTCTACATGCCAAATAAGGGCTGGTGGAGTTGTTGGCCCAGAACTTGGAGGTCTCTGTCCTCAAGAAGTTTTCCATTTCATCTCCATCGATTAAATGACTCAGGGTATGTAACTATTCCTGGTAGGTCTCGTTTTATAAGATATTAGTAATTGTAGAGCTTCCCTTCTGGATAGTTCTTTGTTCTCAAATGCGATTCTGAGAGTGTTCACAGCACCCGCGAAGGTCTCATCGAAATGCAGTCCTCCTTCTTGATCTTGCAGAGTCAAAACTTTGCATCTGTGCTAACCTTGAAAAGTGGCATCTTTGTCTAAACAATAGGCACCACTCTGGCCATTCTTGGGGCACCTGCAATTGTATGGCATTCTCTGCCCTTGTCACCCTTCTAGCGGAATGCCCCGTGAGCAGCTCTCCCTGATTCAGACGCGTATGTGGCATGGATTTTAGCCCTCAGCCATCTTTTCTCGCTATTTAAAGAACAGCTTACAAGTCAGGGAGTCAAATTACTCAAGAGGTGTGATTAAAAGGTCATTGGCTGGTTCAAACCTTGGTGCTGAACAGAATGTTCATTATTACACTATCTCCAGATTTTTTTCTTCCAATTTTTGGAGGTTATGTTTCATAACATATTGCAGTACCACCCTGCTCCAGCCTGCTGAATCCTTTTTTAAAATTTTGGGGCGCCTGGGTGGCGCGGTCGGTTAAGCGTCCGACTTCAGCCAGGTCACGATCTCACGGTCCGTGAGTTCGAGCCCCGCGTCGGGCTCTGGGCTGATGGCTCGGAGCCTGGAGCCTGTTTCCGATTCTGTGTCTCCCTCTCTCTCTGCCCCTCCCCCGTTCATGCTCTCTCTCTGTCCCCAAAAAAATAAATAAACGTTGAAAAAAAATTTTTTTTTTAAATTTTGATTTGTTACATCTATGAATTGACCATTGAGCGGTGTTCTTTCAGGCTGAACTCATAGAGTGTTTAGAAAGGGTGTAGATAAACTCTTTTTCTCTCTCAAAGGCAATTGGCAATTACCCAAAAAATCCTTCAAGGGACTCACAAATAAAATTCATGTTGTTTTCTTATTTGAAAGAGAACACATACTGCTCACATAGTATTGAATTAAGAAGAAAACATAACATTCTAGTGAATAAAAACAACAAATAATAAAAATGTATGCATTGGTTCTGGTATTATTGGTTCTGGTCTGTATTATGGACCAGTTAGAAGACCACAAAGCGGGGTGCCTGGGTGGCTCAGTCAGTTGAGTGACTCTTGATTTTGGCTCAGGTCATGATCCCGGGGATGAGGTGTTGAGTTCCATGTTAGGCTCTGTGCTAAATGTGAAGCCTGCTTTGGATTCTCTCTCTCTCTCTCTCTCTCTCTCTCCTTCTGCCCCCTCCCCCACTTGGGCTCTCTCTCACTCTCTTTCTAAAATAAAATACATGTTTTAAAAAATAAAAAGAAGACCCAGAGAGAGAAGACAAATAGAAAAAGATTTCAAAAAATTAGAAAACCAGAGGGAGACAGAGTTATAGGAAAAAACAAAACAAAACATACCCTACGGACACAAGGAAAAGCAAGAGAGGGGAGTTCAGACAAATCAGGAGCGGAAGCTTTAAATAGTAACAGCCAACAATGGCTTTCTAATGTGTTGCCATTAAACAATGACACCTTTTCACAACTGGAACATAAATGAAGGAATTGTCTTCAGGAACTTTACTCTCAGAGCAGACACTGGAGGTGGAACTTGAGGACCAGTGTTCTCCCCGCCTTGCTTTAAAGAGAGAAATGTCAGAAAATAGAACTGAATGTGTGGTATTTAGAGATTGACGGGCGATCAAAAGGCGGTAGGAAACCCACAATGGAGACACAATGGAGTCTGAGCCGGTCCTCCCCATCCTGCAGCGTCCTCCCCACTTTACCCTGCTCCTCTCACAGAGTGCTCCAGGAGCCCACAGGCCCCCCTTTCTTAGACATCGGTGAAGCTGAGATACAATGAGGCATGGAAGGTGCTGGAGCCAGTTCATGCTGGCTGGTGAGAACCAATGATTACATTTGCGGGAGTTCTGCAAACTGGCTGTTAAACGTAATCATCGTAAAAATGAAATTCTACCAATGTGCCATAAATAAACTATATTCAAAGCAACGGGAAGAAATACTCAAAACTCATCACTTCCTAGTTATTTTGCTACCTTTTAGTTTTACCTACGACATCACAATATTTGCCTTTATTTAACATGTATGATGGGAATACTATAAGGGCATATGTACCTCTTTCCCACTCCGTGTTAAAGGAAGTCATACTGCTGGCTTAAAATCAGCCATGTCGGAAATATTTGCACGCTGGAAATCAGCAAATGCTACAAATCAGGGCTTTTTATTTTTTAGAGAACTAGCTGTTGAACGTTGACCAGCACATCACTGGATAGAGGGGAAAGTCAGATGCCATCGCCAGATTTCCCAGAGAAGAATAAAATTCTGGAACTACTTGAAAGCAATGGAGGGGTCAAGTGTACCTTAAAACAACTCCTAAGTTATGAGTCTAGATCGATTTTACTTATTCCGTCACAAGTGTAAAAGTTGCTATTTTGTATGAGGATAGAAAGTATAGAACAAAAGGAAAAGGTGGGAGTTGCCAGTATCCCAGAGAGCATTAATGGCCTTCCCCCCTGCTGTACCGTGTTCAAGACTGAGCCACTGGTCACAATAAGTCATCTGAGTAAGCCCACAGGTTAGATGTGAGCACCGTGGGACCAATCCTCAAATCGACCTACTTACTGCCCAACCAGACCAGAAATACGGCCGTCTTGATGTTTCCTCTACTCTATTTCTCTGACATCCTCCAGCTATGGAATGATACAGATGTGACCTTTCAAAAGGAAGCCAATAGTTAAAAATCAGTGTGGTGTTCGTGTGTGTGTGCACATGTGTATTTTATTTTTTTTAATGTTTACGTATTCATTTTTGAGAGAGAGTAAGAGGCATTGAGATAGGGAGACAGAGAATCCCAAGCAGGCTCCGTGCTGTCAGCACAGAGCCGGATGCGGGGGCTTGAACTCAAAAACCATGAGATCATGACCTGAGCCGAAACCAAGAATCAGATGCACAACTGACTGAGCCACCCAGGCACCCCTGTGTGTGTGTGTGTGTGTGTGTGTGTGTGTGTATTTTAGACGATTTCCGAAAACAAGGAAACTATGTAGAATTCCAATTAAAAATAGTCACTACAAAATAATTAGGTGCATTTTGCCAACTAATACATATCAGCCATTCCTTTTGAGTACAGACTATATTATCCTTCAATTTTTCTCTTTATTACTCAGCAGTTAAGTACATCTCTGAAAGCTACAGTTGACCAGATAGATAGATGATAGATAGATAGATAGATAGATAATAGGTAAATAGATAATTTTCGTGGCATATAAAATACTTTTACTCAGTTTATCCAATAGACTCTAAGCTCCCAAGGGCATTTTCCTCTTGCTTAAAAACTAAAAACTTAAAAACACTGGATCCATTATTTCCTGTACATAAGTGCCTTATCAGAGCCAGGCCTAGGAGAAGGAAACTATCTGTCTGTATGACGTATTTTAAAGGGTGCCATGAAAACCCCTTTGCTGCCCAAATACTCCTCACTTCCCTGAAGCACAGGATACATGTTTAATAACTTTGAGTGGACCTTTTATGAAAGAGAGTTTTATTGGCTAAGATCTATCTTGGCTAAGCCCAGTCCCAAGAAAATGACCTATGATCTTGGCAAAAAAGGGGCAAAAACCAGGTAAGGAGTATCAGAAGCAGAAAGAAAAACTTTGAAAAGAGATGTGAGGAGATTTTTTGAAGGCAAACTCTGATTGTTCTTTTAAGTTTTTTTTTTAGTAATCTCTACACCCAACGTGGGGTTCAAACCCACAACCCTGAGATCAAGAGTCACGTGCTCTTCTGACCGAGCCAGCCAGGCATGCCTGATTATCTTTAAATTTAGCTAAAGATCGTTTTTTTTTTAAATATATATATTTTTAATGTTTATTTATTTTTGACAGAGACAGAGCGTGAGCAGAGTAGAGGCAGAGAGGGAGAGAGGGAGACACAGAATCCAAAGCAGGCTCCAGGCTCTGAGCTGTCAGCCCAGAGCCTGACACGGGGCTCAAACTCACCAACCGGGAGATCACGACCCGAGAAGTCCGAGGCTTAACCGCCTGAGCCACCCAGGCGCCCCTAGCTAAAGATCATTTAAAAACTAACAGACTGTGGGGGCGCCTGGGTGGCTCAGTCGGTTAAGCGTCCAACTTCGGCTCAGGTCACGATCTCGCGGCCTCGGAGTTCGAGCCCCGCGTCGGGCTCTGTGCTGACCACTCAGAGCCTGGAGCCTGTTTCAGATTCTGTGTCTCCCTCTCTCTCTGACCCTCCCCCATTCATGCTCTGTCTCTGTCTCAAAAATAAATAAATGTTAAAAAAAATTTTTTTTAAATAAAAAAAAAAAACAACAAACTAACAGACTGTGAACTGAGATGAATTTTCTGGTTGGTGACTTGACACCCGCCACATCCCCAGTGTGCCATGTGGAAGCTAACTGGGATTAGGGCCATCATGAAGCAAACTCTGGTTCTCAAGAGGCTGCAGTTCTGTCCAGCTATGCTGTAAGGCACTGAAAG
Source organism: Lynx rufus (assembly GCF_022079265.1). Taxonomy (NCBI): domain Eukaryota; kingdom Metazoa; phylum Chordata; class Mammalia; order Carnivora; family Felidae; genus Lynx; species Lynx rufus. The sequence goes on along the minus strand of NW_025814889.1, from coordinate 21,207,748 downwards.
AGCATTGTGTTTGTGTCCAGTTGCGTGTTAGGGCACCTCAGGAAGACCTGGCCTTTATCCCACTCTTTGTGTAAGTGCTGAGTTCAGCAATGGTGGCTTGCAGGTCTAGGATTGCCTCTTTGCAACCACCGTGGCTCTCCTTTCAAAATGAAAACACCAAGTTGAGACTCATATTTTCTCCTTTTAAAAGTCTTTTGGTTTCTCGGGGCGCCTGGGTGGCTCAGTCGGTTGAGCATCCGACTCTTGATTTCAGCTCGGGTTATGGTCTCACAGTTCATGAGTTCGAGCCCCCTGAGGCAGGCTCTGTGCTGACAGTGTGGAGCCTGCTTGGGATTCTCAATCTCCCTCTGTCTTTCTGCCCCTCTCCCACTCACAGGTATGCGAGTGCCTTCTCTCTCTCTCTCTGACTCTCTCTCTTTTTTTTTTTTAATTTTTTTTAACGTTTATTTATTTTTGAGACAGAGAGAGACAGAGCATGAACAGGGGAGGAGCAGAGAGAGAGGGAGACACAGAATCCGAAACAGGCTCCAGGCTCTGAGCTGTCAACACAGAGCCCGACGGGGGGCTCGAACTCACAGACCGTGAGATCATGACCTGAGCCGAAGTCGGATGCTTAACCGACCGAGCCACCCAGGCGCCCCTGACTCTCTCTCAAAGTAAACAAATAAACTTTAAAAATCTTTAGATTCTTGAATTCTCTTCTGATTTCTCAAAATCTGAAGTTAATGACCCTACCCTAACTATAGTCAACTTCCCGAGTATCTACCGTTTATAAGAGGTACTTCCTTCCATAAACTAATTTCACTTCCTGTCCTCCCTCCAAAAAGAATGTAAACTCAAGTTTCTGATGAAATCAACCTTTATGTTTAAAGATTGAGGGTGAAAAGTTCTTTCCTTAATAATGTCATCTGTATCATTTCTTTCCCTACTAAGAAAGGGGAAACAATTTAGTGGGCTTTTTTTCTTTTTTGGTCACATTTACTCTGAATTCATCATAATTCAACAAGGAATAGTCTGACTTACCTTTGAACTACTTACAAAGAAAGGGCTACATAAGTAAAAAATAAGCAAGATTATAAGGACAACAACTAGCCTACCTAAGCTATGAACTTTCAGCAACTTTATGAGAATACATTTGCTTGCCAATGAATGTTAAAAAATATAAATACATCACTAGTGGGAATGTAAAATAATACAAGCACTTTGGAAGGCAGTTCCTCAGTTTCTTAAGTTAAACATATGCTTACCATATGATCTAGCAATTTTACTCCTAGGTATCTACCCAAGAGAAATGAAAACATGTCTGTCCAATGACTTGTGTCCATGACTTGTACACATGTTCACAGCAGCATTATTAATGAGAAGCAAAAAGCTGGAAACACCCCAAAAGTCCATCAGCTGGTGAGTGGGTAAATAGGTTGCGGTATATCCATTCAATCTGCCAATAAAAAGAAAAGAACTGCTAATACATTCAACAGCGCAAATGAGCCTCAACAGCATCACTCTAAGTGAAAGGAACCAGACACTAAGACTACATATTGTGTGATTCCATTGATATGAAATTTATAGAAGGGATAAAACTATAGAGACAGAATATGGATCAGTGGTTACTAGGGATGAGGTGGGAGTGGGGACCATCAGCGAATGGGTGTGAGAGAAACTGGTGGGATGATGGCAGTGTTCTAAAGCTGGACTGTGGTGATGATGATTGCACGTCTGTATAAATTTATTTACACTTATCTAGATGCCACTTAAAATGGATGATTTTTAGGGTCACCTGGTGGCTCAGTTAGTTGAACATCCAACTCCTGATTTCAGCTCAGGTCATGATCCCAGGGTTGTGGGACTGAGCCCCACATTGGGCTCTAAACTGAATGTGGAGCCTGCTTGAGATTCTCTCTCTCTCCCTCTGCCCCTCTCCCCCACTGTGCCTTCTCTCTAAAATTAAACAAAAAAAATTTTTTTTAATGGGTGAATTTTATACCATGTAAATTATGCCTCAATAAACCTGCTTTTTATTTTTTATTTTTTTAATTTCTTTAATGTTTATTTATTTTTGAAAGAGAGAGAGAGAGAAGAGTGTGAGCAGGGGAGGGGCTGAGAGAGAGGGAGACACAGAATCTGAAGCAGGCTCCAGGCTCCGAGCCGTCAGCCCAGAGCCTGACGCGGGGCCCGAACTCATAAACAGTGAGATCATGACCTGAGCAGAAATCGAATGCTTACCAGACTGAAACACCCAGCTGCCCCAGTAAAGCTGCGTTTTAAAAGAAAAAAAAAAACAAAAAACAAAACACAGTAGCAGGAAAAATAAGAAAATCTCTATCTATTTGCCTTTACAAAAAGAAACACAGAAAGAATAAACCAGAAAACCATGAAGCTGGTTAACTCTAAGGGGAATGTAGTGGAAATGCCCCAATATAAAAGAGAGAGCAAACTGAAACAAAGCAGCCCGGTTAGATTTCAAATGAATAGTATAACAACACAGAAAGAAAATAGAAAAAAGGAAGGACAAGCCGGGCAGTGCACAAACACAGTATTTGACTATATGTAACAGCCTCGGTTTGTGGTGGGGTAAGAGGGCATGGAGGAAATTACAGTTCAATCCTGTACTCTTTTCAGTAGATTTGTTTTGTATAGAGGCAAGGAGGAAGCAATTCTGAGATTATTTTAGATCATGCAATTGAGCAAATAAGTAAATATATTGTTTGGGGGATCCAAGGTTCTTACTGAAAAAAAAAAAACCAAAAGCCACGTGCAAATAAATACGGAAGAGAAGAAGGCAAGAAGAAACCTCATAGGGATAAATGAAATTGAAATTATGAATTCATTATTTCCGAAAAATGTGTCCTCGTGAATATGTACTTATGTATATACAAAAATGTCCATGGATATTTGTACGTGTATACGTACATGTATAAATATCCATTGACTTTCTTGTTCACCCAGCTGAAAAGTACAAGAAACAAAGATTCTCTGGGAACAATGAGCATACCTCCCACCCAGATCTTGGTTTCTGATACCTTCTCTCGTCAGAAGGAACCGAAGGTCTTCCTAGAAATGGCTGAATTCAGGGCTGGGGCAGGTAGATACAACAAAAGCCTGGAAAATCTTTTTATGCCAGAGATTAAGGAAGTACTCAAGATGATGTAGGGGGTGGAAATCACATATCACAGGGTTGCAGGAGCACCTGGGGGCTCCACTGGCCAAACCTGGGACAGTTAGAGCACCGAAATAATTAAATACAATAGTGAATTATAAATTACTGAAAAAATAGGTATTTGGGAGTCTATACCTGTGATAAATATATAAATAGCTGGTGGGTTCCTGCTTAAGGTGGAATACTTAGTGCCAAATGATCAATGAGAATGGAGTTAAATGCTTAACCAACTGAGAGTTGGAAAATAACCATTTTATACCATGGAAAATAACCATTTTGCAACCATCGTAGGAAAGAGCCATTCAGCAGAAATCAATGGATGGACCTTTTTTTTTCTTTTTTTTTAAGAAAGAGAGAGAGAGCATGCATGAGCAGGGGAGAGGTGGGGAGAGGGGCGACTGAGCCACTCAGGCTCCCCCAGGTGGAAATTTTGTTGAGGAATAGGATGTGATTGCATTGACTTAAATCATCTCCCCACAGATTGCATATGTGTGTGTGTGTGTGTGTGTGTGTGTGTGTGCATGCACACATATATGAGGGAGATGAATTCAGTAGGCAAATAAAATGATAACAGTAGGTAAGTCTTGGTAAGCAGTACAGAGATAGTCTTGGTAATATTCTTACTCATGCAACTTTTCTATATTTGAAATAATTTCCAAACAAAAAGCTTTACAAATTTTTAGTGTTTTTTTTCGTTTTTTTTAATTTCATTTTATTTTAGAGAGAGACAGCAAGCACAGGGGGGAGAGCAGAGGGAGAATCTTAAGTAGGCTCCACACTCAGCACAGAGTCTGACATGGGGCTCGATCCCATGCCCCTGAAATCATTGCCTGAGCCAAAATCAAGAGTCAGATGCTCAACTGACTGAGGTGCCCCTCCAAAAAAAAGGTTTAAAAATTCAAGGAAACTCTCTCTCTCCCCTTCTCTCTCTGCCCCTCGCTCACCCACACCCTCTAAAAATAAATTTTAAAAAAATCTGAAGAAACAATCTGGAAGTTGTCCTCTGCCTGCCCCCCCGCAACCCCTCTTCCAAGGAGTGGCCCAATGTTAAAAGTTTTGTATGTGTATTTCTAGACATACTTCTTTTTCTTGTTTAAGATGTTAAGTAATCTCTACCCCCAACATGGGGCTTGAATTTACAATCCCAGGATCACGAGTCACATGCTCAACTGACTGAACCAGCCAGGCACCCTCCTAGACCCATTTCTGTGCATTTTTCTTCCTATGGTAAAACACACATAACATAAAATTTACTCTGTTAGCCTGGTTTTTTCAATGTTTATTTTTGAGAGAGAGACGGAGCATGAGCGGGAGTGGGGCAGAGAGAGAGACAGACAGACAGACAGAATCCAAAGTACTCCAGGCCCTGAGCTGTCAGCCCAGAGCCCCACGTGGGGCTTGAACTCGTGAACCATGAGATCACGACCTGAGCCAAAGTTGGTGCTTAACTGACTGAGCCACGCGGGCGCCCCCATGTTAACCATTTTCGAGTGACCTGTGTTCAGTACAAAAGGGTGGAATGCTTCTCAATTTGCATGTCATCCTTGTGCAGGGGCCATGCCAATTTTCCCCGTGTTGTCCAAGTTTGTGTGCTGACAAACTGAGCACTCCATGCATTTATAAGGTTCCAACATTAAAACTGTAGGCATACTGTGCAAGGGAGGAAAAAGAGAAAAAATGAAGGTGAAAGAATGCTTTTCCTAGTGAAACAAAGACAAAACCAAAATTGGCACTTGTATGCTGCAAGAATTTTAGGGGAACTTTTCAGGCAGAAACAAAATGATAACAGGTGGAAATTTTATTCCACGCAAAGGAATAAAGAACACCAGAGATAGTGGAAATGGGGAAGAAAACAAAAACATTCTTTTCTCCTGCTTAATTTCTTTAAAAGATATTTGACCAAAGCAAACGTGATAAAGTGTGTGGGGTTTATAACATATGCACAAGCAAGATGTATGACGACAATTTCACCAAAGACAAGAGGAGGAAAATGGAAGTGTGCTGTTTTAACTACGGGTTTAAGTGCACTGTTCTCACATGTCACGTGAAATGATGTAAGATTATTTAAAAGGAGACTATGGGGGCTCTTGGCTGGCTCAGTCAACAGAACCTGTGACTCCTGATCTCAGGGTTGTAAGTTCGAGCCCCATGTTGGGTGTAGAGATTACTTAAAAATAAAATCTTTTACGGGCACCGAGGTGGCTCAGTTCAATGTCCGACTCTTGACTGGTTCAGGTCATGGTCCCGGGGTCATGAGATCGAGCCCCACATCGGGCTCCATGCTGAACACGGATCCTGCTTGGGATTCTCTCTCTCCTTCTGCCTTTGCCCCACACCTCCACTTGCACTGCTTACTCTCTCTCTCTCTCTAAAATAATAAACTAAACTAAACTAAACTAAAATAAAATAAAATAATCTTTTAAAAAATAAAAATAAAGGTAGACTATGACTAGTTACGATTCATTAGATATTGTAAGTCCTAGACCAAGCACTAAAAATAACTTTCAAAGAAAATATAACTAGTAAGCCAGTAGTGGAGAGAAATGGAATCATGAAAAAATTAAGTTAATACAAATGAAGAAAAAACAAAAAAGAGAGCAAAGAGTATATTGGGATAAGTGGAAAACAAATACTAAAATGCTAAATTTAAGCCCAATCATATCAATAATTACACTTAATGTAAATGGTATATATATATATATGTATATATGTATATATATGTATATATGTATATATATGTATATATGTATATATGTGTATATATGTATATATATGTGTATATGTGTATATATATGTGTATACATATATGTATACACATATATGTATATATATATATAAAACTAATTCATTGTTATATATCAAGTATAACTCAATTTATTAAAAAACTACTCCATTAAGGGCCTCTGGGTGGCTCAGTTGGTTAGGCATCTGACTCTTGGTTTTGGCTCAGGTCATGATCTCATGGTTTCGTGGGTTCGGGCCCCGCATCAGGCTCTGCACTGACCGTGCATGAAGCCTGCTTGGAATTCTCCCTCTCTCTCTGCCTCTCCCCTTCTCGTGTCCTCTCTGTCTCAAAATAAATAAATAAACTCTGAAAATAATAAAAGGTAACAAAAATTAAAAACCACTCCATTAAAAAATAGAAATTGTCAGACTGGATGAGAAAAAAGCAAGATATGCTATCTACAAGCAATCATATACTATCCACAAGAAACCAATTTTAAATATAAAAACATGGGTAGGTTAAACATTAAAGGGCAATGAAACATATCAAGACAATGTACAAAAAAAAAAAGAGTAAAAGGAGAGATAAATAAATGCCATGTCAGCCATAGGCAGAAGAAAGGGAATTGACTCTATTAATATTAGAGAAAGTAGGTTTCAGTTCAAGGGACCATAATAACAAAGGATCAATTCATCGAGAAAACATAACAGTGCTACAGAGTTTCAAAATACACGAGGCCAAAGCTGATAGAAGCAGAAAAAGAAATAGACAAAATTATAATTGTAGGTTTCAACACTCCTCTCTCAATAATTGTTAAAATATGTGGGCAGAAAATCAGTAAGAATACAGAAGACTTGAATAACATAACAACCAAATTAATTGGCATTTATAAAATACTCCACTTGACGACAGCAGAATAAACAGTATTTTCAAGTGTATGTAGACCATTTATCAAGTTAGACCATATTTGGGGCCATAGAACCAGTCTCAATAAGTTTTAAAGGATTGAAATCATTCATAGTATATTCTCTGACCACAATGGAATTAACTAGAAATCAATAATAGAAAGATAATCCGCAAACACTCGGATGTTTGCAAATTAAACAACATACTTCTAAGTAATGCTTAGGTCAAAAAAAGAAACCACTCAGGAGGGGTACCTGAGTGGCTCAGGTAAGTGCCCAACTCTTGATATGGGCTCAGGTCATGATCTCACGGTCTGTGAGATCCAGCCCCATGTCAGGCTCCGTGCTGACAGCGTGGAGCCTGCTTGGGATTCTCTCTCCCTCTCTCTGCCCCTTCCCCACTTGTGTGCATGCGCATGTGCATGCACGTGCACTCTCTCTCTCTCTCTCTCAAAATAAATAAACACTAAAAAATTTTTTAAAGAAATCACAACTAAAATCAGAAGATATTTTTAACTAAACGAAAACAAAAGCAGCATCTCGAAAAGTGGGGTGGACCTAACGCAGTGCCTTCAAGGAAATTTATTACTTTCAATGCTTATGTTGGAAAGAAAAAGGTTAAAATCGAATATCTAAAAAATATATAAATAAATAAATAAGTATAAAATCTCTTAAGCTTCCACCTTAAGAAACTAGAAAAAGAAGAGCACCTTAAACCAAAGTGCAAGGAATGAAATAATCAGAAATCAATAAAATAATAACTGGGCAAACAATAGGGAAAACTAATGAAACCAAAAGCTTGACTCATTGAAAATACAACTGAGAAATCTCTGCCTCACACTGAACGAGGATATAAAGGACACAGTCTCCGATATCAGGAACAAACAATTCTACATATACTAAAAAGATAATATGGTAATTTATGAATTACTTCAAGCTAATAAACTCATCAAATTAGATAAAGGGGGAAAATTCCCTGAAAATCAGAACAACGAAAGCTCACGCAAGAAGAAATACTTACAGTGTCTCAATTTATATTAAAGAAATTGAAATTGTTGTTATGAACCTTCCTACAAAAAAAAACCCATTTGTTCCAGATGTCTTTATTAATAAATTCTACCAAATATTTAAGGAAGGAATAAAACCAATCCTACACAAAAGAGTGGAGAGGAGAGAACTTTGCGATTTATTTTATGAAGCTACTATTACCCTAACACCAACACTAAAAAAGAAATCAAAAGGATAGAAAACTACAGACCAGTACTCTTTGTGAACGCAGACACAAAGTCATCAAGATTTTAGTAAATCAGATTCAGTTAAATATTAAAAAAGGAACATACCAGGACCAAGCGGGATTTATCCCAGGAACGTAAGATTGATTCAATATGCAAAAAATCAATCAGTGTGATTCATCATCACAGACAAAAAAAGGAGAAGCTCTATGATCAACCAGCTCAACAGATGCAGAAAACATTTGACAGATTTCAACACCCATCTATGATTAAAAAATCAAACCCAACTCTCAACAAACTAGAAATAGAAGGAAATATTCTCAATCTGATAGATCCACCAAAAATGTAAAGCTAGCACCGTACTTAATAATTTAAAACTGAATTATTTTCCCCTGCGAGAGGTTGCCCCTTGCCATTTCTATTCAACAGGAGTTCCTAGTCAATGATATAAGGCAAGAAACCAAAATAAAAGCCATGTAGTTTGGGAAAGGAAGAAATGAAACTGTTATTATCCACTGGCTATGTGGTTGTTCATGTAGAAAATCCTAAAGGATCTATCAAAAAGCAACTACAACTAAGAAGCAAATTTAATGGGCTCCTGGGTGGCTCAGTAGGTTGAGCGTCCAACTTCAGCTCAGGTCATGATCTCATAGTTTGTGAGTTTGAGCCCTGAATCAGGCTCCCTGCTGTCAGTACAGAGCCCACTTCAGATCCTCTGTCCTCCTCTCTCTCTGCACCTCCCCCATTCACACTCTCTCTCTCAAAAATGAATAAACATTTTTTAAAAAAGAAGTAAATTTAACAAGGTCAGAGAATACAAGCTCAACATACAAAAGTAATTGTAGGTCTAGAGTCTAGCAACGGACAATTGGAAACTGAATATTTTTAAATAATATCATTCACAATAGCATCACGAAGCATGAAATCTTTAGGGATAAATTTAGCAAAACATATGATGATATGTACATTGAAAATTCCAAGACTTGGCGGAGATAAAGGAATGAAGATTTAAGTACATGATGAGACATACTTTGTTCATACTTCAGTTGACTCAATATTGTTAAGATGTCAATTCTCCCTAAATTGATCTATCGGTTCAAGGCAAGCCCAATCAAAATTCCAGCAAGATTTTTTGGCAGGAATTTACATAAAGATGCAAAAACCTAGAACCGTCAAAACAATTTTGGGAAAGAACAATCACTATTTGATTTCAGGACACAATATAAAGCTAAACTAATCAACATGGGATGGGTGGTGTTAGTATAAGGGTAGACGTAGAGATCTACGGAACCAATTCAAGAGTCTAGAATAAACCCACACATAAACAATCAATTGGCTTTTAATAAAGTTGCCAAGATATCAACCGTGAAAAGACAGTCTTTTTAACAAATGGTTGAAATCAGTTTGGAAAAGATAGTCTCTTGAGCATATGGTTCTGGAAAAAAAATTGAATTTTCATATGACCAAAAAAAAAAAAAAAAAAAAGAACCTCAACTCTTTTCTCATATTACATAAGAAAATTGACTCAAAATGTATTCTCAACTCGGGGCACCTGGGTGGTCCAGTCGGTTAAGCTTCCAACTCTTGATTTCTGCTCAGGTCACGTGTCATGTCTGTGCAATTGAGCCCCACATCGGGCTCTGTGCTGACAGCACGGAGCCTGCTTGGGATTCTCTCTCTCTCTCCTTCTCTCTCTGCCTCTCCCCTGCTCGTGCTGTCTCTCCCAAAATAAATAAACTTTAAAAAAAATTATATTCTCAACTTTGATGGAAAATTGGAAGGCATAAAACTCCTAAAGCAAAACAGAAAAAAACCCTTTGTGATTTGGAGCTAGACGAAATGATTTAGGACACAAGGCACAAACCATGAGTTAAAAATAATACATCGGAGACATCGAAATTGAAAACTTTTGCTCCTCAAAATACGCTGTTAAGAAAGCAAAAGGCAAGCCACGTGTTGAGAGAAAATATTTGCAAAACATATATCTAATAAAGGACTTGTATCTAGAGTCTGTAAAGAATTCACAAAACAACGACAGGACAAACAATCTGATGTTTTAAATGGGTAAAATATTGGAACAGAGATTTCACCCGAGAAAATGCACTAATAGCACATAAGAACATGAAAAAAAAAAAAAGCTCCACCTCATGAATCATTAGGGAAATGCAAATAAAACCACCTCACACCCTCCATCATGACTAAAATGTCTTCAACAGGTAATAATAACAAATGTCGACAAGGGTGCGAAGCAACCAAGACTCTCGTCCGCCGAGGACACAAGGACAAAATGGTAAAGCCACTTTGGAAAGCACTTGGCTTCTCATGAAGTTACGTATACACTGACCACTGGACCCCACAATTCCACTCCTAGATATTAGCCCGAGAAAAATGGAAATGTACACCCTGTGAACGTGTGAATGTTCATAACCGCTTTCTTCATAATCGAACCAACTGGAAGCACGCCAAACGTCATCCACGGGTGAAGAGAAAAGCAAATTACGCAGCACTAACTTGGTAATAGAAAGGAACCAACTTCGAGACTAACTTGGTAATAGAAAGGAACCAACTTCGAGACACGGAAACAGGGCAGCACACTGAAATTGTATTCTGTGCCTTGGCCCCCTTAGCTGCCCCCCACACCCGCCACTGTAAACTCCTCGCCATCAGGAGCTGTTTCCTCTTTTCCATCGTACTCCCAGGGTCTAGCAGAGAGCCTGACATACAGTCACTGCCCAGTAATTTTTTGTTGAATGAAAGAATGTGACTGCTTTTCCGTGTTCGTGAAGTTCTTATTTACGCCAAATCGGCGTGCGCCTTCTGGGCATTGGGTTCTTTTCTCGTGCCTTGCTTCGGGGAAGAACGCTTCGCTCTGACTTCTGGGTGACCGGTCGGGGTCGGCAGTGGTTACAGGGCGGTGATGACAGCTTCTGCACGCCTGCTCCCTTTCTCTCTCCTCTTGATCTGCCACAGCTTTCCGAACGTGTGAGTGGAGGTTGCTTGCGTTTCTCCTCGGGCTCGGGCGCCGCGCCAGCCTCGGCCCCAGTGTTTGAATTCTATGCTCCTTGGGCCAAGTCTCGGGAGCCAACTTGCAATTTGGCTGTTGCAGTACATTCTGGCTCTTTCGCAGGCGGTTTGGGCTCGTTGATATTCACGAGCTTGCAAGGAGGAGGTTCATCTCCCCCGGGAGAACGGGCAGTGGAAGAGGGGGCCCTTTCCTGGCCTCGCCGTGGCCCTGGCCAGGCCACTGTCCTGCCTGAGAGTAGCCCACATGCTTCTAGAGGAATTCCTTAAGTTCCCTTCCAGATGGGCATTTTGGCCTCCAGACAGAAGTACCCAAAGCCCCGTGTCACCCTGGAAGATGCTGAGTTTTCACCTTGTGGGGACCCTGATGGGTTTTTCATGGAGTCACAAATGTGTTCCCAGCTCCCGGACCCACAGCAGCTAAGGAGGGATGCCAGAGCGGAGAGTAACGTCCATGGTGGCAGAGCCTGCCACGATTCCATGGGCCAGCATCCAAGGAGATTGTTTTTTCTTGGAACAGATTACTATTTCTGCTTTCCTTTTTTCCTCTGATGAGGTCATGGACTCATAACACAAGCATGCCTTTGCTTTCCTTAATTCAATGAATCTATTTTCCAGAGTAAGCATTCTAGCTCCGTTTTTGACTTCATCAACAGGTGCGTGCGCGTGCGTGAGTGTGTGCGCACACGGACAACGCAGGAGCCTAACCTATATGTGCCACACTTTCAGACAGTGCCAGAATATGAGGGCGTCCTGCTAGCTAGAGTAAAATCACAATACTGGAATATTTATATTCCTACTTCTAGCACATCCTATGTGCCAGGCACCATGTTAAATGCTTTTCAGGGTTCATGTCCTTTAATCCATAGGGCAACTCTATGAGGTGGGCTGGTGTTAGCCCCACTTCACAGATGACGGTTTACTAAGGCAGTTTGCCCGGAGCGATGGGACTGGTCTTCAACCTCAGAAATCTGACTTCGGAACTATGTTTTTTATCTCCGCATATTGAGAGTGACAAGTTAGCCCTTGGAATAAAATCACCAAAGAAAGAGGGAAGTCCACGGCCACCTCTAACTTCGTCACTGGCTGTGAACGGGCCCCGTGCTGCTCAAAGGTAAGGGCCAAAGTGTCTGGACTCTGACTTACTGGCTAATGTTTTGCAGAAGTGACTGCTTGGTGTTTCTCAAACATTCTCTAACCTAGACCCACAGGAACTTGACCCAGGTTCCTTGAGGGGGGAAGGGCGCTAGTGATTCTCTGGGAGCCTGTGAAGAATGGCAACTCTGGTGGAAAGAGTCCTTCTCTGTCGCTGAGAAAGTACTGGGAGCTGCCATTGTTTCGTTCATCAAACATTTTCAAGCAGCTATTCTTTGGGGGGGGGGAGGGGGCGGCGCAGTGAGAAAGGCAGCAACAGACCCTGCCTATGGTCTAGCAAAAAAAGACCATGACTAACTGAGCAGGAGCAAGAGGGTGCCAAAGGAACCCTCAAGAAGTCAGAGCCATGGGGCCGCGTAGAGGCTAACCCCAGGATCAGTCCAGGATTAAGACCACAGGACGCTGAGGGGCTTCCCATGTGTAGCTGTCCCAGAACATTTTAAGTGACCATCAAAGGACTTGCGTGAGCAAAAGACACTGGAGACTTTCAGGGTTCTGGTGTTTCCGCGGGTAGGCATGCAGAGTCCAAATATCTCTTGTTCTCACTGCTAACGTCAACCACACGGCTAACTGGCTTTGATCTACAGAAGCTTGATTACATCCAGCCATTGCTAAAAGAAGTTTCTTTTTCTTCCAAATAGAATTTTGTTCTCATATATTGGATCTGCCATCCTCCCAGGGATAGTAATTCATTTCCTGAAGTTGATTTTTCTAAGAAGTAAATCCTCCTCGACTTTGAAAGACGACCAGGAAGTGATGTGGCAAAACCAACGAACAATGGCGGTAATTAAAAAGGTACCTCGGGCTTCTCCAACTTTTCATCAAGCGCCCCAACAACAGAGGGGAGTGAAACCCTGCCCCCAGGAAGTCTGGAACATCACTACAGCACTCATAAATTTCTTTCAAGTTTTTTGTTTTATTTTAAAACGTTATGTGAACACTAATGAATTTTGTGTTAACTCCGTAATACAGCAGAGATTGTTTTAATATGAAAACAGTATATTGCCTCCAAATCTTTGAGTAGCTGCTCTGGGAAAATGAGCAGGCTACATATTCCAGGGCAAGAAAATCCTTTTCACTCTTCTTCATTACACATTGCTTTTTCCCCCCATAAAAACAGCCAGTAAGTACATAAAATTTACAATAAAATTTGAAAATATTTCACAACACTTAACAATGTTTTCCTCCCCCACTTTGGAATAGTGACCCCAAATCTAAACCAGAAGGCTGGGATGCATCTCTTTGAATCTCTGGGGGTTTTTTTTGTTTTTTTTTCTTTTTTTACATTTTATTTTTGAGAGACAGAGAGAGGCAGAGCACAAGTGGGGGAGAGGCAGAGAGAGAATGAGACACAGAATTCGAAGCAGGCTCCAGAATCTGAGTTGTCAGCACAGAGCCCGAAGCAGGGCTCGAACCCACCAACCATAAGATCGTGACCTGAGCCGAAGTCGGATACTTAACCAACTGAGCCCCCCAGGCTCCCCTAAAACATCAGTCTTCTAAATCAAGACAAAGTTCTTCATAGAATTGTCTGAATGTCAAAACACTTACGGTTTAAAACAGATGATTAAGATTCTGGAAATTTAACTTCTATTTTCAACTCCTCTGCTAACTTTAGAAATTCATTAATTCTGTCTATGCCGTGGTCTTGCCATCCAGAAGCTGCAATACGAATACTGACTTCTGGAAATAAATGAGGTGAAAGAAAGATACTTTAAGCATACGTCACTGACTGTTCTATGTAGCATCCTTGACCACGGTTGTCTAAGTGTATCTCAAGTTTGGTGAGCACCATTCGATTACTTTTCTCCTAGGAACAGATGAGTGGCACCTGGGAGGATCCGTGGGTTAAGCATCTGACTCTTGATCTCAGCTCAGGCCACGATCTCATTGTTCACGGGATCGAGCCCCATGTCAGGCTCTGCACTGACAGTATGGAGCCTGCTTGGGATTCTCTCTCTCTCCCTCTCTCTGCCCCTCTCCTGCTCACTCTCTCTGTCCCTCTCTCAAAATAAATAAAGAAACTTTAAAATAAAATAAATTTAAAAATAGATAAATATATATTCTATTTTTTTAAAGCATCGTCAGGACCAAGATGAGTTATGTAATACAAATAAATGAAGTCATTAAGAATACAAATGAGGGGCTGGGATGCCCATGTGGCTCAGTAGTTTGAGCGTCCAACTTCAGCTCGGGTCATGATCTCACAACTGGTGGGTTCGAGCCCCACGTCGGGCTCTGTGCTGACAGCTCGGACCCTGGAGCCCGCTTCAGATTCTGTGTCTCCCTCTCTCTCTTCCCCTCCCCCTCTCACAATCTGTCTCTCTCTCTCAAAAATAAATAAATGTTAAAAAAATAAAAAGAAATGGGAATGCAAGCTGGTGCAGCCACTCTGGAAAAACAGTATGGAGGTTCCTCAAAAAACTAAAAATAGAACTACCCTACGACCCAGCAATGGCACTACTAGGCATTTATCCAAGAGATACAGCTGTGCTGTTTCAAAGGGGCACATGCACCCCCATGTTTATTGCAGCACTATGAACAATAGCCAAAGGATGGAAAGAGCCCAACTGTCCATCGATGGATGAATGGATAAAGAAGATGTGGTATATATCTACAGTGGAGTATTACTCGGCAATCAAAAAGAATGAAATCTTGCCATTTGCAACTACGTGGATGGAACTGGAGGGTATTATGCTAAGTGAAATGAGTCAGAGAAAGACAAATATCGTATGACTTCACTCATGTGAGGACTGTAAGAGACAAAACAGGTGAACATAAGGGAAGGGAAACAAAATAATATAAAAACAGGGAGGGGGACAAAGCATAAGAGACTCATAAATATGGAGAACAAACAGAGGGTTCCTGGAGGGGGTGTGGGAGGGGGGATGGGCTAAATGGGTCAGGGGCACTAAGGAATCTACTCCCGAAATCATTGTTGCCCTCTATGCTAATTTGGATGTAAATTTTAAGACGTTAAAAATAAAATTAAAAAAATAATCGTAAAAATAAAAGCAAAAAAAAAAAAAAAACCCTTTCAGCTGTAAACTGACACACGCTAGACACAAAAAACACAAAAAAAACAACTCTGATGTGAAAATGTGATGTGACTATGCCATTACAAAATATCACTGAAAAAAAATATATCACTGACAGCAAATAAATAAATAAATAAAAAGAAAGAAAAAAAGAAAAAGAAAAAAGAATATAAATGAGGGGCACCTATGTGGCTCAGTCAGTTAAGTGTCCAACACTTGGTTTTGGCTCAGGTCATGATCTCACAGTTCCTGAGAAGGAGCCCTACATCAGACTGTGCTGACATCCCAGAGCCTGCTTGGGATTTTCACTCTCCCTCTCTCTCTGCTCCTCCCCTGCTCATGCTCTCTCTCTCGCTCTCAAAATAAATACACTTAAAAAATAAAGAAATGCGACAAGCCTTTAAATTAATTTTTTGCACAGTAAACTGCCATGTATGATCTTTCTTATACATAACAAAAGAATTTTTAAATATTTAGGTATAAGTCACCAAGAATTATCTTTATATTCCTATCCCTTTAACGTAGATTGCTAACTTTAACCCTTTTAAATAAAGGGATGGTGCAAAATATTTGTTGGTATTGAGGAAAATAAAACCAGTTACTTATGCAAAATTCCCCTCCTTGCCTTGGTAAAGGGAGAAAAATATTGCATGAATTAATACGATAGCCTGAAGAGTCATCACATTTCTTTGATAAATATGATCGATGCAAATCGTATAGAAAACAACGAGCTAGATATACAGAGTGACATTTTTTTTGTGCACGTAGGATTCTCATTAGTTATGTTAGATGTGTTTTTATCATGCAACTTTCTCTGGCATTTTCCTTAATCTATTTTGTTCATTTACCGCCTTCATAATAACCACGGTGCCCTACAAGTAGTCTTACAAACTTAATCTTTTCCTATTAGATTGCATTTTCATATTTACAGCGCTATTTGGAAAAAAAGAAGACCAGAGGAAAACTTCGATGCCAGATTGTCACATGAAATTAAATCTATGTCCTTAAAAATGAAATGGTGCACTCAGCCCATGGCTGTGCTCCTGCAGAATTAGATCTAGTATTGTTTCTGGTTTTGCATGTTGCTAAGGACTATTTCTCGCTCTCTGGAAAATTCCTTTCTGAAATTATCTGTGCAATATTTCATTTAAATTGCAAGATAAGATAATCTGCATTTTACTAACACTTCCAGAAGTACTATGTAAGTAGATACATCAGCCTAAAGACAGAACACTAGCTTCTATGTAGTAAGAGCGACCCAAATAGAAAAAGCACTACATTTCTATATAGCTATCTAACGCTGATGCTAATTATCAAGTCTAATCTTTTGCCTTGATTTGAGCTGTTAACACTTGAAAATCTATTTCCTGAAACTGGCTTGTTATGAATATCACGGCATGTGAATTTCAAATAAACACGAAGGAGGCAGAACAATTTCCTAAGAGTTATAATCATACTTTTTCATTTTTGTGTATGCCTATATCATGTTTGCTAATATCAGCATAAAATATTGTCAGCAGTAGCAATAATGACATGAATTTGTTGAATGCCCTCTACGTGCTGGACGTTGTGCTCCGACTTTTTTACGACTTACCTCCTTTAATCCTCTTATCCCCATTTTTGCAGATGAGAAAACTGAGGTTTAGTGACATTAAACAACTCGCCCATGGTTATACAGTCAGTAAGTGGTGACACATAAATTTGAAATTAGACATTTGGACCCCAGGCCTTATGTTCTTCTTTTTTGTTAATGTTTATGTATCCTTGAGACAATGCAAGAGACAGAGTGCAAGCAGGGGAGGGACAGACAGAGGGAGACAGAGCAACCGAAGCCCCAGGCTCCGAGCTGCCAGCCCAGAGCCCGACGCGGGGCTCGAACCCTCAAACCGTGAGATCATGACCTGAGCCGAAGTCGGATGCTCAACCGACTGAGCCACCCAGGCATCCCCAGACCTTATGTTCTTAAACTACTATTCTACCTCAGAGGGAATTTAAGGTAGTTTTGAAAGATGCATAGTATATATGAAAAGAACATGAATTAGGAGCATTTGGGAAAGAGAATAGGAACGTAAAAGGGCAGGGGAATTAGGCCGGTACACGAAATACACATGCTCAGCTTGATGTATTTTAAGCGTCATAGCAGTCTTCGCAAACACAGAACACAATTACAGTGCTTACATTTTAAAACTGGATCATTCAGGGGCGCCTGGTGGCTCAGTCGGTTAAGCGTCTGACTTTGGCTCGGGTCATGATCTCATGGTCCGTGGGTTCGAGCCCCACGTCGGGCTCTGGGCTGACGGCTCGGAGCCTGGAGCCTGTTTCGGATTCTGTGTCTCCCTCTTTCTCTGACCCTCCCCTATCCATGCTCTCTCTCTCTCTCTGTCTCAAAAATAAATAAATGTTAAAAAAAAATTTTTTTTAAATAAATAAATAAAACTGGATCATTCAGTCAAGAGAAGCAGGTGAAAACTATACAGACAGCCTCCTAAGGATGTTCATAAACAGGACACCATACAATGGAATGGAGCCCATTTTCGGCAATATCCTTACAGTAAACGTGATGATGAATTTCACGGGACCGTTTCTTACCCATCTGCCAACACAGGCAAATTGCACAACTCAGTGAAAGCAATTCTCCAGAAGGCCAGCACAACCTGGTCCAGATATCCCCAAGGGCCATAAGCAAGACCAAAGGCATTCACAATGCCAAGCAATTTGTTTTTGAAACAGAAAGTTAAAGCAAAATACAAATAATGAGCTTATGCTATCGCTTTCCATCACTAAAGAAATCATCGACTTTGATCTGCAGTCACGCCTTAGGTTCAATATTTTTCAAGAAGTAAAAGTCAAAGGGGCTCCTGGCTGGTTCAGTCGGCAGAGCATGTGACTCTTGATTTACGGGTTGTGGATCGAAGCCATTGTTGGGCATAGGGCCTACTTAAAAAAAAAAAAAAAAAAAAGTAGAAGTCGTGAACATAGAATCTTATCTCAAGTGCTTGTATCTTAAGCAAGAGGGAATTAAAATAGTATGTGGTTACCTTTACAGGTATCGGTGACTTAGAAACACCTGATCGTCACATCTGCTGCTACACATTCCCCTCTCCTCTTTTTCCATCTCCTCCATGCTGCCATACCAAGGAATATTGTGGAAAAGCGAGTGGAGCTTCTAGAAAACCTGAAGTTACAGAAGTAGACAAAAGAAAGTTACACCTGAAACCAATATCACACTGTACATTATCTAAAAGATGTCTCCCTCTGTCTCTGCCCCTCCTCCACTCACACTCTGTCTCTGTCTCTCTCTCAAAAATAAACATTTTAAAAAACTTTTTAAATGCACCAAGAAAGTGTATAATTGTAGTGATAAAACTTCCCTGAATCTCGACACATGAATGAATATATACATGTAATAAAATAGCATAAAGTACACGCGTACACAGAGTGCATGTAAAAATGGTGAAATCTGAATAAGGCGGGTGGATTGTACCAACGTCAATGCCCTGGTTGTGACATTGTACTGTAATTTCGCAAGGTGTTATCGTTGGGGAAAGTTGGGTGACAAGATATTGACATCTGTCTCTATGCTATTTATTGTGACTGCACGTGAATCTACGATCATCTCAAATGAAAGGTTTTAAGACACACATGAAGCGTTTGTGTCTTAGAAATGGATCTTTCCAAATTCCTGGTGCCGCTGTGGCCCAAACCCACGTGGAGGTTTCACATTTACTTGTCTGTTTATCTAACTTGTGTTCGCTCACTTCTCCAATGATGCATTTTGATGTTTTTCCCCCACCTGAAAGAAAATCTTACTCACCCTTTATGGTCCAGCTTCCAAAAGCCTTCTACAGATTTTTCTTGAACTTTGCTCACCACAACACTTTGAATCGAGTAATGAAGGCTAATATGTATTGAGTGGTGACTATACCCCAGGCACCTCACCTTTAATCTTTCCAACAATTCATTGAGGAAGACACTATGACTCTCCCCATTTTACAGATGAAGGAACTGAGGTACTGTCACATGGAAAGCAGGTGGCAGAGTCAGCTTTCACAGCCAGGAACCTTGACCCTAGAGCCACGGGTAACTCATGTACATCCTGCCTCTTAAGTGATCACTTGGCACATGGTGTTCACTTGTTTATATTCTCACCTCTCTCCCTTCTTCCAAAGTAAGAGTCACTCGTACAGGCTTTCTCCACTCACACTAGCTAGATTCTGCCTTCACTCCTGCACCAGTTAGGATCTGGCTTCTCCTCTCAACACTCCACGGAAACTGTACTCATAATGGCGGACAATGAACCGAAGGTGCTCAACTCAGGTAGATGCTTTTCGACCTTCGCCTGCCTTCTCGGCTGTATCAGAAACTTCAGACCCCTCTCTCCCTCTCGACTTCCTTTTCTGTTTCTATTCCTATGTTGTTGGCGGCTCTTTCTCAACTCCTTCGTTTTCTCCTTATCTGCCTACTGTTAAATTTTCATCCCTGTCCCCGCCCCAGTTCTATTCCTAGCATTCTTCTCTCTTTCCTCTGTAGACCTTTCCTAGGGAGACTCATCCACTCCCGGTCATTTCTTTCCAGCCCAGATATTCCTCTTGAGCTCAACTTCCATACGACCACGTGTTCCTTTCCTGCGTTCTTCTATGTAGACCTTTATCACAGCACTTCTCTTCCGTCTTTTTTTCTTAGCATCTGGCACGGAGCAGGTGCTCAAGAAATATATATATATTTTTTAATAAGAGAACTGAGGTAAACCAGATTGGAGGATGTTTTGGTAAATGATGCTGTAAACCGTAGAACCCCCCTGGAGACAAACTGGGTTTAAAGACAGAATAGGCTGGCCTTGGGGACTGATTCAACATAGCGCTAGAACAAAAGGCAAACAGAACTTGTAGGTGTCTGCCATGGGCCACTCAGTATAACGTGCGTGAAGAGATAACATTATAGGGTGCGGCCCTCTCTCTTGATCAACTTACCCGTCAATTGCCAAATTTCATTTTGTTTTGTTTTGTGCTGTGTGAGATAGAACCAAGGGGGGAGGATCTGTTCTCTAAGCCATCAGTTAACTGCTCCAATTCCTCCCATCTATAAGGACTAGAACAGAGACTCTGTCCATTTGGTCGTCAGGGGCCTCCCCCAGGGACTACTGTATCGTAGGCACGCAACAAAAGTGGGTTGTCTTCTCTGGAACACCTCCCATGCACCGGGCACTGGGCTACGTGTTTGGATATATTTTCTCCTTTAATACTCACTGTGATGTGTGGCTTTTTTCTTCACCAGGCAACTCTCGGACACCAGCTGGGTGCCCTACAATTCAACTGGATCCTGACACCCTCTCCCTGGAGAGGGCATCAGATCCCACAGGTCAAAGGCTCAGTCCTACAAGACTGTCCCCTCTTCTGACACCAATTACAAGTGCAGGTTGTCACCTGACCAACAGGCTAGAGATCCCAGGTTCCCACAACCACTTCTTTGGGTTAGATTAATTTGCTAGAGCAGCTCACGGGACTCGGGGAGACACTCTACTCCCTGGATGACAGTTTATGATAGAAGGCTATAACTCAGGAAAAGCCAGATGGGAGAGAAGCATGGGGAAAGGTTACAGAACTTCCATGCCGCCTCCAGGGACACCACACTCCCCGAATCCAACCTGGAAGCTCTCCAAACACTGTCCTTCTGAATTTTTTATGGAGGCTTCTCTCCATTAAAGGTGTGGGGCGGGGGGGAGGTTCTTCTGACACCCAGCTCCCATCTTTAGGTGTGTTCCCACCATCACCTCATTAACATTACAGAAGACATCTTTTTGGCTCTCATCACAGGAAATGCCAAGAGTTTTAGGTGCTCTGTGTCAGAACTGGATGAAGACCAAATATACACATTTTTACCATAAATCACAATATCACACCAAAAAAAAAAAAAAAAAAACCAAAAAAACCCACCAAACTCATTTTAGGGGTAAGGATGCTAAGGTGTGGTTAAGTGGCTTGTTCAAGTTTATGCTACAAGAAAATAAGTCGAGGAAGGAGTTAAACGGAGATGGGTCTGATTCAAAGGGCCGCTCTTAGGTAAAATGCTTCATGGCCTTCCAGTATGTAGTTAAAGTTTCCAGGAAGATAAAATCATGCTAAGTAATCCAAGGGGGCCTGGCTAGCTCAGCAGGTAGAGAAACAACTCTTGATCTGGGGGTCGTGAGTTTGAGCCCCACTTTGGGGGTAGAAATTACTTGAATCACATATTTTTTTAAGTTTTTATTTATTGTTTTATTTTGAGAGAGATAGAGAACGAAGAAGAGAGGGGCGGGCGAGGGGGTTGGGGGAGGGGGACAGAGGACCCAAAGCAGGCTCTGTGCTCACAGAAGAGAGCCCGATGTGGAGCTCAAACCCACAAACCATGAGATCATGCCCTGAACCGAAGTTGGACGCTTAACCGACTGAGCCACCCAGGCTCCCCCCCCACCCCCCACCCACAAAATAACATCTTTAAAAACATTTTATATTAAGTAATTCAGTTGATACAATGAGAGAAAAGAATATTCATTCACATTGGGCCATACATTTTGATGCGTTTCATTGAAAGATACTTTCTGCCTTTGAGTTCCCTTTATTTGTTCCTATGTGTGAATACGACCATTTAAAAGCCAAATGCTTGTACGTTCAGGCTCTTTGAGCACTTGATAAAATTCTTAGGATGTTACTTAATATTACAAAAATACATGGATGGAGTTGATGTGCAATGCTTTCGTGTGTGAAGATCTTCTTTCCGTGTGTTCGCTTCTTGGGGGGGGGGCGGGGAGAGAGTGACTGTTCTGATCAAAACTGCTCCTTCCTTTCTAGAAATGAGGGTATTTTCCACATGGGTATGTGTAGGAAAAAGGTTCAGCTTCCGAGACGAAAATATGAAACCTCAACACGAGAGCGGGGGAGAAAGTCGAGGGTGGGGAAGAGGAGAGGAGACGAGAAGGATGTCCTGGCAGGAAGAAGTGTAGCCGGCTGTGGGGGAGGCGATCGCTTTCCCTGACCACGTTCTTAGACGCAAGGCTGCCTTCTCAGCCAACCCTAAGGCAGTACCTTGGCCCGACAGTTAAGAGCATGATGACAAGGGCCACCTGGCCGGCTCAGTTGGTAGAGCATTGGACTCTCGATCCCCAGGGGGTGAGTTCGAGCCCCACATCTGGCACGGAGCCTACTTAAAAAAAATAAATAAATAAAAATAAAAATATATATATATATATTATATATATAATAAAAATAAAAAATATATATATTATATTTTTATATTATATATATATTTATATATATTATAAATTTATTATATTATATATAAATATATATAAATATAAATATATAATATGAATATATATAATATAAATTTATATATATAATTATAAATATAAATATAATAAATATAATATATATAAATATATATTATATAAATATTATATAAATAAAAATAAAAAAATATATTATATATATAATAAAAATAAAAATATATATTATATATTTTATATATATATAGGCTGCTTGTCCGCTCACCAAGAGCCCACCTCCAGCCTTCCGCCTCACACCCACCCACACACACCCGTGAACTGCTGAGGGAACCCCCAACCACAACAGCCACCTCAGTCGGCCCGAGTCTAGCAGAGAAGCTAAGTGGGAAGATTCGGCCCTCTCCATCAGTGATTCGTGTGTCTTATACATCCTGGGAGACCAGCTAGGAAAAATTAAGAGAGCAATGTCTTAAGAATAAGCACATGAGAGAAAAAAAAAAAATTTATCCTAATACAGTGAAATTGGGCAGCCTGCTAGATCGCCTCCCCTTAAAAAAAACAAAAACAAAAACAAAAAAAAAAACCACTGTTGTTTAATGTCCCAGAAAGTTTTTTGAAACAAGCAGTTTGTCCCCTTTTTCTAAGCACAAGGCCCAAAATAGGAATTATTTGGCTTTCTCTTCCGAGGCAGATCTGTGCAGGCCTAGCCTGAGAAAGTCCTCCTTGCCCATTAACTAAGGAAGCCGTCACGAAGGAATTCTGGGAATCGCGATATGCGTTTATACACAGGATGTCTACATGGGAAACAAAGCCTGCCCTGGTTTTTTTCAGAACCGGACCACACTTCTTTCTCTCTGCTCCTTTTAAAGATGAGGCGGGGGAGAAAGCAGCTTCAGAGCAGCACTGCCAATGTCTCCTAAATGCTCTGTCAACTTGAGTTACTGGAAGGAAGATGGCCTCAGCCTCGTGGTATAATCTAATTTTATGGGTATTTGGCCTTATGATAGAGCAAAAGCACGTTGCTTATCAAAAAGCCACGACTCTCTCTACTAGCTCTGAGAGCTTCCAATGAGTCTGGCTTGCCTGCCAGGCACGTGACGTGCTATCCATTTTGCAGATGGCTAAGCTGAGGTTTAGAGAAGTTGAAGAAGGGGGTTACACGGTTAGTTAAACCCAGGCAATGGGACTGGAGCCATCACTCTTGACGCCCGCCCCCCGCCCCAGTCTCCACACTTGCAGCCCAGTTACGGAGACACAACAGGAGCCTGCAGGGATTTAATAACACCAGTCAGCAGATGCTTTGGGCTGAGCAAATGGAATGAACCGCTTCTTATCCGGAGCACAGAGAAAGGAGGCTTTGGGGGCAGCTGAGACCGGAGACTAGGAGACAGCATCAGAGGAAGCACGGGCTACTGGTACGGCCAGTCGTACTATGGTTCCGCCATTGGCCTCCACAGAGGAACAGCACTAAACACATCTTTGGCAGACTAGAAAGGAAGTCATTTTTCACAAACACTGTAAGTTTGTATCTACTTGTGAAACCGGCTGCATGAATAGGCGCTCTCTCCCAGGAGGTGTGTGCAACAGGGAACTGGTCAGTTTGTCCGCGGAAATCTCTCCAACCCTCCCCCTTCCCACCCGCTCCAGGGGCAGGTTCTTGGATTTCAAGCCCCTCCACCAAATGCATGAGTTCTTTGGCTGTCAGTCTCTCGTGAACCAGAGCCCAGAATAAATTTGATTGATTGTACGCCCGAACACTGAACAGAAAGAGGAAAAAGTCTCTCTCTCTCTCTCTCACACACACACACACACACACTTAAAGTTGTCATAGTCTCTCTGTGGTTTTTGGCAGCCTTTTCAGGAAATATTAAGTTAGACTGAAACATTCAGAGATCCTCGTAACTTTCTAAAACATCTAACACATTATGAATACAGTCTGAAATCACTGAAACGCTGATTCTACTTATTCTAGCAAATACAACAGCTGCCTAGAATCAGAACTAACAATAGCCAACTGGGGCGGGGGGGAGGGGCAGAAGGATGAATTTTTACAGGGGTTAAAAATGTCTTATGTGATAGATACATTTTAATAGCCGCAAAGCACCTCAAAGCAGTTACGTTGCTTTCAACCAAGAGTCACATTAAAATTGATTGTTACACTCCCCCCCCCCCCCCCGCGTCCCACACAAAATGAAACACTTAACTCCAGTACTGCTGGACAAAAAAAAAAAAAAAAAAAAGCGTTCACCATCTATCACAGTGACCACAGTGGCCTTGGCTACAAATAACGGGCTTCCTTTTGGCATGTGCATTCAGCCCTCTTTGCAGGACAGATTTGGAACGAAAGGAAAGGAAGCAAAGACACTTCATCTTCAGATGTAGCAACGCAGCCAAAACGGGAGTTGGAGGGGGGTCTTGTATTTTACCCAACAAGTTGCTGTTTGCTTTTTTTGGTCCTCGGTCCCCTTCATGCTCCTATAGTGAGATGTCAGAAGTACAGACGTTTTACGTGCAAGGAGAATTCTCTCATACCTAAATTCGTGCCTATGCAAATCTTCGCTTCTCCTTAATTTCGCCATTGATTAGAGTCTTTGCAAGCCACTAAACTGTGACAAAGTGTGTACTTTACTGAGCTAACATATAAACATTTCATAAGTTCCTCCCAAATATTCATGAACTATTTTCAGACATAGTGTTTACGAAACTATTAAAAACTCATTACTTTTGCCAACTCTTTCATGAGTTGAAAAGTAAGCACGGGTTATTTATATCATTGCCCTAGAGACACTAGTAATTTTGGAAGTAATTTTGGTCTGGAAGACATTTGCATTTAAGATACATCCTGCACTGGCATCAGTTTGGGGTTTTTTTTTTAACTTTTTTTTTAACTTTTTTTTTTAACATTATCTTTTATATGCTCATCTATGGGGTAGCAATTCTAGTTAGTCCTTTTAAAGGGCCGTATAAAGGACATATATCAATTTTTAATTTGATTAATATGGTTGAAATCCTTAATTTGATTGATAGGGTTGAAGGATCTTACACGTTGAAGTGGGAGCAAAGCAGTCCCTGGAGAAATCTGAGTGGACATCTCGCGTCTTTTCATTAAAGCGCCCCCTGCGTACGAGAACATCAGCATCTGTACCGAGCATTGTCCCCATGTTGTTCCCCACGGGTCAACTTCAAATGACACATCCTCCCACGCGCATACGTCTACACAGGCGTGCACGTGCGTGTTATACACAGCTTGTCAGGCTTGTCCTATGGAGGGACTGAATGATGCTTGTTTCCTTCTCCCTAAGTCTACTCTCTCATTTTTCATAAGCTCTTGCCTGAGATCAGGTTTGGGCAGAAACCTGAAGACATGAAGCTCTTACACACTGATGGGTGTTAACAGCACCCATCTTAACAGCAGTCCCAGGCACGTCAGATGGTGTTGTCAGAATTAGTCAGAACCCCTGGTCTTAGAAGCCTGAGCCCCTGTTCCTGGTGCCCTCATTGTTCTTCTTGATTCCCGACCCTCAGAACCCGACTCCAGCCCATCCTGGATCATTGGCTAAACCCACCGACTTGGACTTCTTCAGGCTTATTTGTCCGTTTCTCTTATTTTTGATGTGCTAAATAGGTCAAAACTGGCAAGAACAAAGAAAATCCTAAAGACCAAAACGTAATTAGGCGAATGACCTCAGACCCTCTCTCTTGCCCCGCCTGTCACACCCCAGTCTATCTCCCTGTCACTCAATTCTACTACCTACATGCACCTGGAATCTGCCCTCCGGGGGCCATGCTCATCATGACCTCACCTGTGGACCTAGGGACCCCTTCCCTGGAAAACTGCAGAGGGGTCCTCTCTGGCCTCTGGTTATGCTCCCCCTCCAGCCCCTCCTCCCCAAAACGCTGAGGGAAGCACTCTGAAACAGAACTCTAGGTATAGCTATCCCCCTGGATAGGATACAGAACCCTTCTTTGGTTCCCCATGGCACTGGGAAGGAGGTTCAAGCAGCCTGAGGCATGCCAAAGGCCTCTCCTGTTCAGCTTCTCTCTGGCATCCTGGGCCCCAGTCTGTCCTGTTCCCAACTGCTACGCACCCAGTCCCTAGCACTTCATGCCCGAGGCTCCTGCCCACACTGCTCTAAACTCACTGTTCCTCTTTGGGCCCCGATGACTGGTACTAGGTGTTCCCTGTGCCCTGGAACCTTTGTCCCCTCCTCCCGGTCAGCTGGCTTCCTCAGGGAAGCCCCCAGGCCAACAACCTGCAGAGTACATATGCACTGTGGAATAATTAAGGGCAAACAAGGGGTAAGTGCATAGCTGAGACAGGTCAGAAATGCTGAGGAAAACACGGGCTGCCTGGCCACCTCAGCTGGTGGAGTGGGTGACTCTTGATCTTGTGGCTGTGAGTTTGAACTCCACCTTGGGTGTAGAGATTACTTAAAAATAAAATCAGAAAGAAAGAAAGAAAGAAAGAAAGAAAGAAAGAAAGAAAAAGAAAGAAAGGAAGGAAGGAAGGAAGGAAGGAAGGAAGGAAGGAAGAAGGAAGGAAGAAGGAAGAAGAAAGAAAGAAAGAAAGATGGAAGGAGGATGGAAGGAAGGATGGATGGAAGGAAGAAAGAAAGAAGAAGGAAGGAAGGAAGGAAGGAAGGAAAGAAGGAAGGAAGGAAGGAAGAAAAGAGGAAGGAAGAAAAAGAAGAGAAGGAAGGAAGGAAGGAAGGAAGGAAGGAAGGAAGGAAGAAGGAAGAAAGGAAGAAGAAAGAAAGAAGAAGGAAAGAAAGAAAGAAAGAAAGAAGAAAGATGGAAGGAAGGATGGAAGGAAGGAAGGATGGATGGAAGAAGAAAGAAGAAGGAAGGAAGAAAGGAAGGAAGGAAGAAAAAGAAGGAAGGAAGGAAGGAAGGAAGAAGGAAGAAAGGAAGGAAGAAAGAAAGAAGAAGAAAGAAAGAAAGAAAGAAAGAAAGAAAGATGGAAGGAAGGATGGAAGGAAGGAAGGATGGATGGAAGAAAGAAAGAAGAAGGAAGGAAGGAAGGAAGGAAGGAAGGAAGGAAGGAAGGAAGGAAGAGGAAGGAAGAAGAAAGAAAGAAGAAAGAAGGAAGGAAGGAAGGAAGGAAGGAAGGAAGGAAGAAAGATGGAAGAAGGAAGGAAGGAAGGAAGGAAGGAGAAAGAAAGAAGAAAGAAGGAAGAAAGAAGGAAAGAAAGAAAGAAAGAAAGAGAAAGAAGAAGGAAGGAAGGAAGGAAGGAAGGAAGGAGAAAGAAAGAAGAAAGAAGGAAGAAAGAAACAAAGAAAGAAAGAAAGAAAGAGAAAGAAGGAAGGAAGGAAGGAAGGAAGGAAGGAAGGAAGGAAGAAGGAAGGAAGGAAGGAAGGAAGAAAGAAAGAAAGAAAGAAAGATGGAAGGAAGGATGGAAGGAAGGATGGAAGGAAGGATGGAAGGAAGGAGAAGAAGAAGAAGGAAGAAAGAAAAGAAAGAAAAGAAAGAAAGAAAGAACGAAAGAGAAAGAAGGAAGGAAGGATGGAAGGAAGGAAGAAGGAAGGAAGAAAGAAAGAAGAAGGAAGGAAGGAAGGAAGGAAGGAAGGAAGGAAGGAAGAAGAAAGAAAGAAAGAAGAAAGTAAGGAAGAAAGCAAAGAAAGCAAAAGCAAGCAAGAAATTTTGAGGAAAACAAACATGCCACCATCAAAATCTAATCTGAAGGAGATGCTGTTGTCGTTTAAAAGCAAGTAAATAATAAAAATAAGGTCTTCAAAGAGCAGGAACTTCTGCATTTTAGCCTCAGGAATACTTGGGCTGTCCCAAACGAATGACTACTACAGTACCTTCCTGGCTCTCTCTCCCTCCTGAAAGCGCCTAGTGACCACAGGATAACGATGTGTAAGAAGTCCTCCAGCCTGTCCTCAGACAACCTGGGTTTTACATGTAGGGCTAGGGGACCATCACAGCTTTTCTACGGCAGAACGGGCAGAACTTACCCCCGCCCCAGGTATACAAGCAACTGATATCCATACCACCAGCCGGATTAAAGGGCACGAGAAGCAAAAAGAAGGGTGAAGTCAGGTGGCATTTTGAGGAAATGTCTATTTGACGAAAGACGAGAGTGGGGAAGGCAGACAGATACGCTGGCATTTTCATCTCTCGCCCACTGAAGGGTTTGATTTCAATTCCCCCTCTGCCCTTGTCCCAGCTTCTCAATTTAGGATGAAACAATGTCGAGATGGAAAGATCAAACAAATAGATCTTTGTGAGACAACAAAGAGAAAACAAAGAGGTACAGAGGGATCCCAAGGGAGGCGGAGGGGGTGGAGGGGGTGGAGGGGGCGGAGCCTGCCTCTGGCTTGCGATTCCTATGGTGGTGGGGGGTAAGTGGAGAAGAGATGTGGCAATTCACAGGTGTGTGTGTGTGGGATGGGGGGGGCTGCCTACCTCTCCCCGTCATTCCCTAATTCCAGCTCTTTAAACACAGGAGGGTTCAGTTTAGAAAATCTTCTGCCAATAGTGCAGAGTATCTGGAACCAGACTGCCCAGTGTGGATCCTGGACCTCCGCCTACCAGCTAAGTGATCCTGAGCAAGTTTCTTAACCTCTCTGTGCCTCAGTCTCCTTGTCTTTAAAATAGATGTGAGGTGCACCCCCCCCCCCGCCCCAGCCGTGGCTCTGTCCATTAAGCATCAGACTCTTGATTTCGGCTCAGGTCATGAACTTGGGGTCTGTAGAATGGAGCCCCCCACTACCCCACCCCACCCCCATCTAGCTCTGCACTGACAGCTTGGAGCCTGCTTGGGATTCTCTCTCTCTCCCTCTTTGTCCCTCCCCTGCTCACGCTCTCTCTCTCTCTCTCTCTCTCTCTCAAAAAAAAACAAAAACAAAAAAAAACAACCTTAAAATTTATAACAGACAAGAAGTCTCACCGACAAGCCAGGATTGCCCTGAGGATCATAGGAGTTAAGATAAATATAAAGCATTCAGAAGATTAAGTCTCAATAAATGCTAGCTATTATTATGCTAAGCAACTTAATTATTTTGTGCTTGGGTTTTTCAGTCCGCAGACTTGAATTTGCTTTTACCCACTGGTCATTAGAAAAATTAGGATATTATGAAAAAGCTTCCAAAATATGAACTAACATGTCAACTTGGGAGACACATTTAGAAAGACTTCACAGTCACCAAAGCGTTTCACAAACAAGAAAGAAATAACCCTGTCCCCATTTAATCTTACTTCTTTCAAACACATCCCCCTAGAGATACCATTAATTCTGGCTGTTCTACACATCAGCTGGCAGAAAGAAAACAACCATCTGCCTCGAGGAGAGATGAATGGAGTTTCCACGGGCGCCTCGCTGGCTCAGTCGGTTGGGCATTTGACTCTTGATTTTGGCTCAGGTCATGATCCCAGGGTCATCAGATTGAGCCCAATGTTGGCCTCCACGCTCCTCATGGAGCCTGCTTAAGACTCTCTCTCTCTCTCTCTCTCTCTCTCTCTCCTCCCCCCCCCTCCCCTGCTAGCACTCTCTTTTTCTCTAAAATAAAAAAAATAAAACTTTAACAAGAGTTTCCTCACCAGTTCTCCAAGTTCCCATGAAAACCAAGTGCAGATGAAGGGCTGAGTTTATGTTCTTTTGTGCATACTATCTGAAACTTGAAGTTAATAATTAGTTGGAATTTGTTGAATACATAGTTTATGCGTTAGATACGCCGTATGTCTACTGACGAGAACCTAATGAGTAGGACTAATGTTATCCCATCTTACAAAGGCTAAGGTGTAGAGAGGTTGAGTAAATGGTCAGATCGACCACTGTTGGCTGCCTGTTATGATCCTACGTATACTGGATAATGTTGTTTTTCACTATAGACGTGCAACACTTGATATTATTAATTTTGAGGTATTTTTCAGCTGTTAAATCCATATTCTAAGACATATTTACAGATTTGCTAAACATCCTTTCCTGGGAAGGCCAGTCATTTTGTGATAACATCTTTCCTACGTTTGTGTATTACGTGTCCTTCTGAAGAATAAAATAATGGTCTCAGGCTGTGCTATGGTCTGAATGTTTATGTTCTCCTCAAATCATATGTTTAAATCCTAACCCCTAAGCTGATGATATGAGGAGGTGGGGGCTTTGGGAGGTGATTAGGTCCTGAGGGGTGGAGCCCTCCTGAATGGGATTCGTGCCCTTTATAAAAGAGGACCGACCTCCCAGTACTATCACACTGGAGGTTAGGTTTCAGTGTATATACTATTTTAAAGGGAAAGAAACAGTCAATTCATAACATGGTATTGGGAGATGGCAAGGTTTTCTTCTTTTAAAGAGTAAAACAGGGGCGCCTGGGTGGCTCAGCCAGGTGAGCGCCCAACTCTTGATTTCAGTTCAGGTCATGATCCCGGGATCGCGGGATCAGCTCCAAAGGGCACCTACTTAGGATTCTCTATCCCTCTGCCCATCTCCCTGCTCATGCACTTTCTCTCTAAAATAAAAATAAATAAATAAACAGCAAAACAAAACCCCCAAAATAACCTTTTACGGTCATTCCTTTCATTCGTTAATTTTTTTATACTTAAAAAATTTTGTTTCAGTTTATTTTTTGAGACAGAGAGAGCAAGCAGGGGAGGGGCAGAGAGAGAGAGGGAGACAGAGAATCCCAAGCAGGCTCCATGCTGTCAGCACAGAACCCTACTCGGGACTTGATCTCACAAACCGTGAGATCATGACCTGAGCCAAAACTCAGGAGTCAGACGCTTACCCGATTGAGCCGCCCAGGCGCCCCACCAATTGTTAATTTAATTGGTGGCCTATGAAATTCAAACTAAGAATATTGTGGCATCCTTTGGGGAATCTTCACTTTGCAGAAACATCAGCTCTCTGTCATTGCTCTGTTTTCTAGAACCACAAGAACTGAACCTTAACTTGGCTAAAATGCATGCTCATAATTTGATGTGAGCAAGCCAGAAGAAAAAAGATATTTTTAAAGCAATTAGGGAAGTGAATTATGGACTGACTCAGATGACACCAAGGAATTATCGTTCCTTTATGAGGTATTGTAACAGCACTCTCATTTTTTTTACTCCGTATTTTTTTAAAGACAGACACGCAGGGATAAAACGACACATCTGGGGGTGGCTTCAAAATACTTCAGCAAATTGAGGCAGTAAACGAAAAAAGGAAAAGATGAAGCAAATGTGTCAGTCTTGATCATTTTTTAATCTGGGTGATGATGAGATCGTACCGCCTTTGTAATTATTTGAAAATTTTCACCAAATAAATTATTTAAAAATTTTACAATAAAAAAAAAATTTACAATAAACATATATGTAATATTCACATCCTGCCATCAAGTGCTGATGATTTTTTTCCCATGATTAACTCTGTAGACTTGGGCAGTTTCCTCTTCTATAAAAATGAGGTGAGAATACCTAATATGCCGGTGGGTTAGGGGATTAAATGAGATGCCTGGCCCCAAACGGATGTTCAAATAATGTTGGTGCTTTTCCCTCCAATTATTGCCCCCGCCTCCTCACTATGTACAAATTCAGAATCCTAAAATAATATCTAGATACTAGCCATTCACATTTTACCAAATGAGATGCTATCGGGCCTTAAAAACAACACACTTCGGGGCCCCTGGCTGGCTCAGTCAGAAGAGCATGTGACTCTTGATCTTGGAGTCACGAGTTGGAGCCCCACTTTGGGTGTAGACAGCACTTAATAATAAAAAATAAATAAATAAACCTTAAAAATAAATAAATAGCAGGGCACCTGGGTGGCTCGGTCGGTTGAGCGTCCGACTTCGGCTCGGGTCATGATCTCACGGTTCCTGAGCTCGAGCCCCGCGTCAGGCTCTGTGCTGACAACTCAGAGCCTGGAGCCTGTTTCACATTCTGTGTCTCCCTCTCTCGTTGCCCCAACCCCATTCATTCTCTTTGTCTCTCTCTCTCTCTCTCTCTCTCAAAAATAAATAAACATTAAAAAAAAATTAGAAACTAACAATTTCTTGAAAATCAATAATTAAATAAATAGGGGGGCCTGGGTGGCTCAGTTCGTTAAGCGTCTGACTTTGGCTTTGTGGGTTCAAGCCCCAAGTCAGGATTTGTGCTGACAGCTCGGAGCCTGGAGCCCGCTTCCAATTCTGTATCTCCCCCTTTCTCTGTCCCTCCCCTGCTCATGCTCTGTCTGTCTGTCTCTCTCTCTTGAAAATAAACATTAAAAA
This sequence comes from Lynx rufus, assembly GCF_022079265.1. NCBI lineage: Eukaryota > Metazoa > Chordata > Mammalia > Carnivora > Felidae > Lynx > Lynx rufus. The sequence continues at coordinate 21,175,066 of NW_025814889.1, read as the reverse complement.
AAAATAAATTTAAAATAAATAAATAATAGGGGCGCCTGGGTGGCTCAGTCGATTAAGTGTCCAACTCTTGATCTCGGCTCAGGGCATGATCTCACAGTGGTGGGATCGAGCCCTGCATTGGGCTCTGCACTGACAGTGCAGTCTGCTTAGGATTCTCTCTCTCCTTCTCTCTCTCTCTGCTCCTCCCCCACTCGTGCACACTCTCTCAAAATAAATAAATAAACTTAAGAATAAACAAATAGATAAAAACACATGTCTCTAGAGCATCTGTATGATTCAATTTACAATAATAAAATTATGTTTTCAGAAACATCATTTGTGTGAAGTAAGATATAGTTGGAACAGGAAATCATGGTCATTTGACGTAAGGATTACACAAATGTTGCTCAGAAATTAATTTTTTTCAGAAATTCAGAATGTCTCAAAGTTCTGTTTTATTAAATTTTATAAGAAGAGTATTGCATTATTCAATGTTTATGCAACTGAACTCAAAGCTTATTATATCACACTGGCAAAATCCCTCAGCCTGTATCATCATTAACTTGTTTAAATTTCTTCTTTGTTATTTATTTGTTTTTTTAACAATTTAAAAAATATTTTCAACATTTATTCATTTTTGAGAGACAGAGTGTGAGCGGGGGAGGGACAGAGAGAGAAGGAGACACAGAATCTGAAGCAGGCTCCAGGCTCTGAGCTGTCAGCACAGAGCCCGACTTGGGGCTCGAACCCACAAACTGTGAGTTGAAGTCAGACGCTTAACCGACTGAGCCACCCAGGCGCCCCAAATTTCTTCTTAATTGAATACAATTTTTTTTGGAATTCCTTTGAAATTATATATGATGCTGAAAATTCAGCAACTTTTCTGTAGCAAAAAAAAGAAAAATTAGGTCTCTATTACTGTAAGTAATTATTAATATTTTCATAGGTATGTTCACTTTTTTATTGGTATAATCTGTTAAGGTTCGTAATGAAATAATAAAAAAAATTTTGTCTAAATTAGAGAAAAAAAATCTTTGAAGTGTTTGATGAATCAAAACTGCAGGGGACGCTTTGAGGAGAACACTGATCCCGAAGACATATTCTTCCCTGGCTTATTTCTCGAATCATCCTATGGGTTATTGAGTGCAAATGTGGCCTATGGAAGGTACTCATTTTTGAAACTTTTACCAAAGAGCAAATGTGTTTACTACGCTTTGCCGCGTGGATGTTTTTAAATTTTCAATTAAGAGCTCACATTCATCATTTTCACTAGCACACCTTTTAAGGGGCATTGGAGCAATTTCATAAGTTAAACCCTGTCCAAAATAACCCATCAGGCAGATGACAAAAGGAACCCTTGCTTTGAAGCTTGGGGGGAGGGGGTGGTTGGGGGAAATTGCCTTTCAGATGTGAAAAATCATCTATCTTTAGGGTTTGTTTCATGTTTCTTCAAACGTTTCATGTCAACCTCTCCCCGGAGCAAAATTTGAGATGAAGTTGTGTAATTTATTGTCATGCTTTAGCCGTATTATATTTATTCTTCCCTTTGATACCTTTTTTTTTTCTCTGAGGTCCTTGGAGACGTTGAGATGACAATGAGTTGACTCTTCCTGCGGATATTGGGAAGGAGCAGGAGTAGCAGAAAGGGAGGAGGGGACAGGAATGCAAGGGAGGACATCAGAAATGGAGAGAGGATGGTAAAGTGTTCCTAGTTTGACAGCTGTAGTCTAAAGGATTTGCCTCTGGCCTAAAAACAGAAGGCCCACCCACAGGTAAATATCCGCAGGGGTAAGGTCCTTGCATGTAGCGTAACTTCACAAAATCACAGAACGTCCAACAGTCAGAGAAGGAAGAAAACATGTTTATTCAGTGTCTCTTAGGCGTCATGAACTACGGTGGGTAGGTTCTTTACAGGTGTGTGCTATGCCATACTCATGACAACCCCATGAAATAGATACTTTTCCCCCAATATACAGGTCAGAGACAGAGACTCAAAGAAACTATAAAATCGATCTTGAGTGACCTTTGTGGCACAGCTGAACTCCAGTCTGCTAATCCTAAAGCTCGTGATTCTCCCATGACAGAAATCATCTTGCTATTACGTCAAAGTCCTGTTCTATGGCTTACCTTTCACTCAAATCAAGTCAATCAACAGCACATAAAGGAAACTGATGTAAGAAAAATCCTATGACTTGGGGCACCAGGATGGCTCAGTCAGTTGAGTGTCCAACTTTGGCTCAGGTCATGATCTCTTAGTCTATGAGTTTGAGCCCCACTTCGGGCTCTGGGGGTGTCAGGGCAGAGCCTGGAGCGTGCTTCAGATTCTGTGTCTCCCTCTCGCTCTGCCCCTCTCCCACTCGCACTCTGTCTCTCTCTCTCTCTCTCTCTCTAAAAAATAAATAAATATTAAGAAAATCCGGTGACTTGAAGCCTTTTAAGCCACAAATGAAAGAAAGTCAATGAGGAAATGCATCCAAATGGGAGAGACAAAAATCAGTAAAATTGGTGAGATGATTTAAATGACCCATTTATCATCTGAATTCATGGTTCTTTAACTTTGTATTCTGGGACCCTTTGAGATTCTGCTAATAGCTATGAAACTGTATATGCACACAACCTTTCGGAGGGCTTGAGTTTATTTGGGTTAATAAACCCTACTCTGTATTACGCAGAGCGTAAAATGTATTTAAAGGGGCGCCTGGCTGGCTCAGTCAGTTGGGCATCCGACTTCAGCTCAGGTCATGATCTCACAGCTTGTGAGTTCGAGCCCCGCAGGGGGCTCTGGGCTGACATCCCAGAGCCTGGAGCCTGCTTCAGATTCTGTGTCTCCCTCTCTCTCTCTGCCCTTCTCCTGCTCACTGTTTCTCTTTCTCTCACAAATAAATAAAAACATTTAAAAATTTTTTGATGTATTTAAATATGAAAATGTTTATGTATACAAATGGAAGACTTTTCAGATGCCTTTATATACCCTGCAACATCAACTGCCTGAAGCTTGACCTTTGTTGATTGTATAACTTTTGACCCATCAGTGTCAAGGGCTACTTGGGGTCTCCGACCGTACATCCATCCATTTGAAGAAAACCACATTAGAAGAAGGGGCCATAGAAGACGGCGGCTGGTGGGTATAAACGATAACAGTGTCACACGCCTCAAAGTTCTGGGGGAATCACAGCCTAGAGCCAATGCAAATGCAGTTGTTAATTTCATCTCCCCCTGTTAGATGAAATGACACCCTGATCAGTTCGTGTAAATTGGTGCGTGGCAGGGCAGGCCTGGCCCAGGGGTCCAGAGCATTGAATGCACTAGTTGGTCTCCCTCTAAAGGAGGAGGAAATTGTAAGGACAACAGGAGCTTCACCGCCCACAACCACCTGGCTTCCCTGAAAAGTAAGAAGTAGGAAAAGAACCACGGGAGAAAAGTGGGGCAGCAGACTGAGGCAGTGAGACAGCCCCCACAAGAGTTAAGAAAAGGGGGGGGGCGGTGAATAAGGCGGGACCCCTCAACCAGCTCAATAGGCGGCCGCATACACATTTTTCAGTTAGCAAAACGTTGCACCGTTGGTTCAAAAACACAACGCTTCCGGAGTGTGAAACTGACGAGTCGCATTAGTTTACTTGCGCCCGTTGTTGTTACTTAGCTTTCCGTATTTTTATACGAGACCTTTGCTAGTTAACATTACCACCAGCGAGGTGGTTTCTATTCCCTGCTCGGCCACCGATTTGCTCTGACAAACTCAAGCCCTTCTCTCTGGGACAGGGCTTCACAAAAAGGGACCGAACAGGGCTCTCCCAGTCTTTCTAAGAGTCTGTAATGCGCTGCAGATACATAGGGCAAATTTTCCAGTGGTACAACAAAAACAGGAAATAGGAAACTTCTGCACCAATTAAGACGGGGATTATTCTCCGCCCCTCCCTGCCTGAAGTCGGGGTGGGGGGGGTAACTAAAGGTTTGTCTGTGAGGGGAGAAGGACTGGATGCTTGAATGTTTGAATGGATAAGGTTTTCCCTTCGACACTAAAAATGAAAGCCTTGACTCATGGCCAGATATAGACAAATTCTGAAAAGAGGCAGTTTATTCCTGGCACCGTTCCCTCTTTCCGCCTTTCTGTCCTAACTTCGGAGTGTCGCAGCTGCACCCCTTTTCCAATCCTCCCCACCTCCCACGAAAGCTTAGGGATGACCGCAGGTTCGGTGTCCGAATCCTCTGAGTTTTGCCAGAAGCCCGGCAAACTTGGCATCCGTTATTTCTTTTAGGGGCTTTAAAAAAAGCAACCTTTTTGAGCCAATTTACACTGAGGTACGAATGACTAAGATGCCTTTGACGTCCCAGATGCGTTGCATTTTTTAACAACATCCTGCAGGGAGAGAGGGAAGGAGGGAGCGAGGTTTTTAACTAGTAGGATGTTGGGGAAATAAAATGAGATTTAAAACAGAAAAAAACAACCAGAAAAAGACTTTAGCGTGAGAGGGAGAACCCAGGGACATACCAGGTCTGCTGAAGTCTGATTCCCATACCTGGTTTCAGTATGGGTGGTTTTTTTGGCATCTGAAGTTCTAACTGTTCTGTCTTGACCCCTCACTGCCAGCATGACAGTTTTTAAGGGACTAGTTTGAGGCTCCAACAGTGTGGAGATAAGGGATAAACATTTGTAACCGTCTGCTATTTATAAGCCAGGAAATGTTTGTATTTGTACGAGTTCTAAAATTCCACTTCTAAAATTGTGACTACTCACTCCTTTCTCAAATATCAACTTAAAGCTTTAAAGGCAAATCAAGAAATGAAAAGCATCCCTCTTGGAACTATTTTGCTTTTCCACTGTCTCTGCTCCTCTGAAAAAGCCAAAAGTGGATGGGAAGGAAACACAAAACTTTAAAGCCGTTCCTAACACCTGATTCGTTAAGAATTGGCAAGCACATGGTTTGGCAAATCACCTTTGCTTCAATGTTTCTATGTCCCTTTGTGCTTTTTATTTTTATTTTTTTCAAGATTTTGTTTTTTTTTTAAATTTTTTTTTTCAACGTTTATTTATTTTTGGGACAGAGAGAGACAGAGCATGAACGGGGGAGGGGCAGAGAGAGAGGGAGACACAGAATGGGAAACAGGCTCCAGGCTCTGAGCCATCAGCCCAGAGCCCGACGCGGGGCTCGAACTCACGGACCGCGAGATCGTGACCTGGTTGAAGTCGGACGCTTAACCGACTGCGCCACCCAGGCGCCCCTTCAAGATTTTGTTTTTAAGCCATCTCTACACCCAACGCGGGGATCGAACTCACAACCCCGAGATCAAGAGTCGCCTGCTCCACCAACTGAGCCAACCGGGCGCCCCCAGAATACTAGTTTTTATACCACTGGTCACGGGAGATCAAAAACAGCAAAATTGTTAACAGTACTGAAACTGAAAGGTACCGCTATCCTATACAACTCTTTGGCCCCAAAACTTTTGAACCACTGTGTAAATAACTGTCAACAGAAACAACACACACGATTGCTGCTTCTTGTGACCAGGTCTGAGATCTGGTTGAAATCCGTGGTCGAACAAAGGTTTATTTGTATTATAGGCCATAGGAGCAATGGCCGGAATGCCAAACACATATATCGTGTGTCCAAATATTTGGAGTGGTCCTAATCTGAGCTAGTAAAGGGTTCTTCTCTACCGGCTCAGCAAAGGTCAAGTTGTTAGAGAGGAAACTGTTTAGGTGGCAGACCTCACCAAAAACTTGAGGGAAAAAAAAAAAAAAACACAAAAAAACTTGAGAGGAGACAATATAGCTTTTTCCTGATTGTCTTTTTCTTTTTTTTTTTCTTTTTTTTTTTTGGTGGGACGTCTACCTTAGTGATGGATGCTACATTAAGGAGATTTAGGAAATTATTAATAGCAAGGCAAACATGTACAAAAGGGGCGAGGAAAATAAGAAAGGTCTCCCCTTGAGACGCGGTTTTTCTCCAGTGCTGTAACCTTCCTCTTGGCATTGGGCTGCATCACTATTTAGTGAATAGTCTTTCTGCCCGAAAAGAACGGTTTTCTGCCCGAAAGAACCACATAATCTGAAACGCACACTGTCAGTATCAGGGAGACACATATTTTCTCTGCACAATCCAAACACAGATTGAGTCAAAGAAGGCAGAGTGGGGTTGCAGAAAGAGTCTGGAGTCGGATACAGTTGCACTCCAATCCCGCCTGCGCCATTCATTAGTTACGCGACCAAAGGCACTTTTTCGGAGCTTCGATTTGCTCATGTGTAGAATGAGGATAATAGAGGCTGCCTCATAGGTTGTTGGTGTTGTGTGGGGTTTATGTGATGCACCTGGCGTACACAGCAATAATGGGCTGTGGGTCTTCTAAAAATGGCCATGATAGGATGACACAAGAGCCCTAATCTACCCTAGTCTAGTCTTTTTTTTAATACAATTTATTGTCAACTGGGCTTCCATACAACACCCAGTGCTCATGCCAACAGGTGCCCTTCTCAGTGCCCGTCACCCGCTTTCCCCTCTCCCCCACCTCCCGTCCACCCTCAGTTTGTTCTCTGTATTTAACAGTCTCTTATGGTTTGCCTCCCTCCCTCTCTGTAGTCCTTATAATCTGTGGGGATTTCATGGCTTTTGTGCATAGGACCGTTCTGGGTGAAGTGTCATAGGATGGAGTAACTGAGGCTCCCTTTAGAGGCTTTTCAGACAACTAGCGTTCTACATAGGAATGGGACAATGTCATATTAGATTTAAACTTTTACCTAGTAAGGTAACACGTTTAAATCTTAGGAAAATGGTGTGAGGAAAAGAGGGTGGAATATGTTCCCTCTTGAGTGTCCCTCCTCACAAGACCTGGGTTTAAGTCCAGTTCCACCAGCAATGTGTTGGGTGAACTAGTTCCTTTACGTTGGGAAATTTCCATTTTCTCATACGTAAAAACATCTCGCTCATATTTCAGGGCTGTTATGAGCATTCAATAAAGGTAGTGTGTATGAAAGAGCTGTGAGGGGCGCCTGGGTGGCTCAGTCGGTTAAGGGTCCAGCTCTTGATTTTGGCTCAGGTCATGGTCTTCTAGTTTGTGAGATCGAGCCCCGGATCAGGCTTGAGATTCTCTCCCTCTTTCCCTCTCCCCTTCTCCCACTCACAGTCCCTCTCTCTCCCTCTCTCAAAATAAATAAATAAGCTTAAGAAAAAAGAAAGAAAGAACTGTAAACTGTACAGCTCTAAATAACATGGATCGTATTTGTTTCAAAAATTAGTCATTCAGCAATGATATTCAAACCTTGCTATGAAACTACTACCTAATCACAGAATTTAATATAAGCCAGAACTTCCTCAGAGCTCATCAAAGATAATTTATGTAAAAAGAAAAACTCATTGACCTCATTTTGAGACGATGTGGAATACGGATGAGGACTATCGTAGAGGAAGGCTCCCCGCTTTTGTACCTACCGTGCCGTGTAACAGAGGTCTTTTTCATGTTGTACTTTAAAAATGATTAATACAAACCAAATAATAAATTCACTGGATCTGACTACTAAGATGATTGCTTTTTGAAAATACTTTTTTCCTATTTCACTGAACGCGTTTGTATGCATGAATGTACACATACATGTGCATATTTAGCAGCATATATGTGTGTGTGTATACATGTTTATGGGAGAAACTTCAGCAAATACAAATATGTATATAATGTATGTAATGTGTATAAATGTATGTAATCTATATAATGTATATATAATGCATGTAATGTATATAAACATATACGAGTAGAGATAAAAATACTGTGTTGATATCAGATAGAGAAATATGGATACATATATATATACACACACACATATATACACATATGTGTTATATGTGTGTATATATACGTATATTGAAGAAACTTTAGAAAATATAAATAAGCAAAAATGAAATAAAAATCACCTGTAATCTCACTACTCAGAGGTCACTATTATTACTTAAGACACCATTTCCACAGCTTTTTAATATACTGTATATAAATATACAGAGAAAAGGGTAGAAATACAGATATCAGCTATCGAGTCTATATAGAAATGTTATCTCAACCATGATTCATAATATGACTTTTTTGTTCAATAATACATCTCAAATGTTTTCATGCCCTTGCAGTAACACTTAAATGGTTTTGTAATATTCCTTTGAGGACACTTCCCACGTTTTCAACTAGCCTTTACTGTGCAATATTTCTTTGGTCTCCTTTTTTGTTTTGAACAGCAATGTCATGAACTTTCTTGCAGCTGCATTTTCTTTATAGATTCCCAACTGTTTCTTTAGAATAAATTGCGAGAAGGGCGCCTGAGTGGCTCAGTCAGCTGAGCGGCCAACTTCAGCTCAGGTCATGGTCTCGCGGTTCGTGAGTTCAAACCTCGTGTCAGGCTCTGTGCTGACAGCTCAGAGCCTGGAGCCTACTTTGGATTCTGTGTCTCCCTCTCTCTTTGCCCCTCCCTGCTCATGCTCTGTCTCTCTGTCTCTGTCTCTCTCAAAAATAAAAAATAAGCATTAAAATAAATTTTTTTTAAAGAATAAATTGCTAGGAAGAAAATTACTTATTCAAAGGGTATATGGGAGCCTGTAGGTGGCTCGGTCAGTTAAGCCGCTGACTCTTGATTTTGCCTCAGGCCATGTTGTCATGGTCCTGAGTTTAAGCCCCACGTAGGGCTCCATGCCATTAGGGCTCGGAGCCTGCTTGGGATTCTCTCACTCCTCTCTCTTTATCCCTCCCCTGCTCACTTGCTCTCTCTAAAAATAAATAAACATTAAAAAAAAGGGGGGGTAGGGGCGCCTGGGTGGCACAGTCGGTTAAGCGTCCGACTTCAGCCAGGTCACCATCTCGCGGTCCGTGAGTTCGAGCCCCGCGTCGGGCTCTGTGCTGACCGCACAGAGCCTGGAGCCTGTTTCCGATTCTGTGTCTCCCTCTCTCTCTGCCCCTCCCCCGTTCATGCTCTGTCTCTCTCTGTCCCAAAAATAAATAAACGTTGAAAAAAAAATTAAAAAAAAAAAGGGGGGTATATGAAGTAATATGGTTTCTGATAAGTATTGCTATGTCCTCCTTCACAAGTGATATGCCAGGCTGATGCTTACATTAGTATTTTTAGTGTTTTATGAGACTGTCTAGCTCCTCCTATTATCCTTTTTCTTAAAAAGTGAGCTCTGTGCCCAACATGGGGCTTGAACTCACAACCCCAAGATCAAGAGTCACACGCCCTACTGACTGAGCCAGCCAAGCGCCCTTCCTATTATCCTTTTATTTTACTATTATCATTTTTTTCTTATATTCATTGACAAGTGTTTAGAAAATGTAAGCAAACAGAAAAAAATTAAAATTCCCACAATGTCATTATATGATTAACCATTATCAATACTTCCTTTCAGTCTTTATAAATATTTAGATTTACATCTATATTTAATATATATAGTATGCTCTTTGGTGTATTTTTTTTTGTATATTTATTTTCTTGTTAATTTCTAAGAGCCCTTTTAAGAAATACGCATTGCAAAGTGTTTCCTATTTTTTTTATCCTTTAAAGTTTGTTCATGGTGTATTTTGATGCACATTAAATTTTCATGTTCATTCCTTATTTATCCTTTTACACTTTCACCTTTTGTGTCATGCTTGAAAAGTTCTTGCACATATAAAATTTTCTTTTTGCTATTTTCTTTTTATAGTTCGTTCTTTAATCCACCTGGAATCAATTAGGAATCCAGTGTCACGCTGAGAATCCTTTTTTTCTCGGAGGGGAGGGAAGATGGCGGCGTAGGAGGACGCTGGGCTCACCGCGCGTCCTGGTGGTCACTTAGATTCCACCCACACCTGCCTAAATAACCCAGAAAACCGCCAGAGGATTAGCAGAACGGAGTCTCCGGAGCCAAGCGCAGACGAGAGGCCCACGGAAGAGGGTAGGAAGGGCGGCGAGGCGGTGCGCGCTCCACGGACTGGCGGGAGGGAGCCGGGGCGGAGGGGCGGCTCGCCGGCCAAGCAGAGCCCCCGAGTCCGGCTTGCAAAAGCGGAGGGGCCTGACGGACTGCGTTCAGACAGCAAGCGCGACTTAGCGTCTGGGAGGTCATAAGTGAACAGCTCTGCTCTGAAAGCGGGAAGGCTGGAGGGCAAAGGGAGGGAGAGTTGCTGAGCCCCCGGAGGGCAGAGCTCAGCTTGGCGGGGAACAAAGGCGCTCGCCAGCGCCATCTCCCTCGCCCATCCCCCAGCCGAAACCACAAAGGGAACCAGTTCCTGCCAGGGAACTTGCTCGCTCGGCGCAAACACCCAACGCTGTGCTTCTGCAGATCCATCCCTCTGGCGGGTCTGACTCCCGTCCGGTGCCGCAGGTCCCCTCCCGAAGCGGATCACCGAAGGAGAAGCGGGCTGAGCCTGCCCCTCCCGCCCCTGTGCACCCTGCCGATCCACCCCAGCTAATATGCCAGATCCCCAGCACCACAAGTCTGGCAGTGTGCAAGTAGCCCAGATGGGCCACCCCACCCCACAGTGAATCCCGCCCCTAGGAGAGGGGAAGAGAAGGCACACACCAGTCTGACTGTGGCCCCAGCGGTGGGCTGGGGGCAGACATCAGGACTGACTGCGGCCCCGCCCACCAACTCCAGTTATACACCACAGCACAGGGGAAGTGCCCTGCAGGTCCTCACCACACCAGGGACTATCCAAAATGACCAAACGGAAGAATTCCCCTGAAAAGAATCTCCAGGAAATAACAACAGCTAATGAACTGACCACAAAGGATTTAAATAATATAACAGAAAGTGAATTTAGAATAATAGTCATAAAATTAATCGCTGGGCTTGAAAACAGTATAGAGGACAGCAGAGAATCTCTTGCTACAGAGATCAAGGGACTCAGGAACAGTCAGGAGGAGCTGAAAAACGCTTTAAACGAAATGCAAAATAAAATGGAAACGACGACGGCTCGGATTGAAGAGGCAGAGGAGAGAATAGGTGAACTAGAAGTTAAAGTTATGGAAAAAGAGGAAGCTGAGAAAAAGATAAAAAAAATCCAGGAGTATGAGGGGAAAATTAGAGAACTAAGTGATACACTAAAAAGAAATAAGATACGCATAATTGGTATCCCAGAGGAGGAAGAGAGAGGGAAAGGTGCTGAAGGTGTACTTGAAGAAATCATAGCTGAGAACTTCCCTGAACTGGGGAAGGAAAAAGGCATTGAAATCCAAGAGGCACAGAGAACTCCCTTCAGACGTAACTTGAATCGATCTTCTGCACGACATATCATAGTGAAACTGGCAAAATACAAGGATAAAGAGAAAATTCTGAAAGCAGCAAGGGATGAACGTGCCCTCACATATAAAGGGAGACCTATAAGACTCGTGACTGATCTCTCTTTTGAAACTTGGCAGGCCAGAAAGGATTGGCACGAGATCTTCAATGTGATCAACAGAAAAAAGATGCAGCCGAGAATCCTTTATCCAGCAAGTCTGTCATTTAGAATAGAAGGAGAGATAAAGGTCTTCCCAAACAAACAGAAACTGAAGGAATTCGTCACCACTAAACCAGCCCTACAAGAGATCCTAAGGGGGATCCTGTGAGACAAAGTACCAGAGACATCGCTACAAGCATACATCACTACAAGCATACATCGCTACAGACATCATAATGACTCTAAACCTGTATCTTTCTATAATAACACTGAACGTATATGGACTAAAAGCCAACCAAAAGACATAGGGTATCAGAATGGATAAAAAAAACAAGACCCATCTATTTGCTGTCTACAAGAGACTCATTTTAGACCTGAGGACACCTTCAGATTGAAAGTGAGGGGATGGAGAACTATTTATCATGCTACTGGAAGTCAAAAGAAAGCTGGAGTAGCCATACTTATATCTGACAAACGAGACTTTAAATTAAAGGCTTTAACAAGAGATGAAGAAGGGCATTATATAATAATTACAGGGTCTATCCATCAGGAAGAGCTAACAATTATAAATGTCTATGTGCCGAATACCAGAGCCCCCAAATATATAAATAAAACAATTACTCATAAACATAAGCAGCCTTATTGATAAGAATGTGGTAATTGCAGGGGACTTTAACACTCCATTTACAGAAATGGATAGATCATCTAGACACACGGTCAATAAAGAAACAAGGGCCCTGAATGAGACATTGGATCAGATGGACTTGACAGATATATTTAGAACTCTACATCCCAAAGCAACAGAATGTACTTTCTTCTCGAGTGCACATGGAACATTCTCCAAGATAGATCATATACTGGGTCGCAAAACAGCCCTTCATAAGTATACAAGAATTGAAATTATACCATGCATACTTTCAGACCACAATGCTATGAAGCTTGAAATCAACCACAGGAAAAAGTCTGGAAAACCTCCAAAAGCATGGAGGTTAAAGAACACCCTACCAAAGAATGAGTGGGTCAACCAGGCAATTAGAGAAGAAATTAAAAAATATATGGAAACAAACGAAAATGAAAATACAACAATCCAAACACTTTGGGATGCAGCAAAGGCAGTCCTGAGAGGAAAATACATTGCAATCCAGGCCTATCTCAAGAAACAAGAAAAATCCCAAATACAAAATCTAACAACACACCTAAAGGAAATAGAAGCAGAGCAACAAAGACACCTGAAACCCAGCAGAAGAAGAGAAATAATAAAGATCCGAGCAGAAATAAACAATATAGAATCTAAAAACACTGTAGAGCAGATCAACGAAACCAAGAGTTGGTTTTTTGAAAAAATAAACAAAATTGACAAACCTCTAGCCAGGCTTCTCAAAAAGAAAAGGGAGATGACCCAAATAGATAAAATCATGAATGAAAATGGAGTTATTACAACCAATCCCTCAGACATACAAACAATTATCAGGGAATACTATGAAAAATTATATGCCAACAAATTGGACAACTTGGAAGAAATGGACAAATTCCTGAACACCCACACTCTTCCCAAACTCAATCAGGAGGAAATAGAAAGCTTGAACAGACCCATAACCAGCGAAGAAATTGAATCGGTTATCAAAAATCTCCCAACAAATAAGAGTCCAGGACCAGATGGCTTCCCAGGGGAGTTCTACCAGATGTTTAAAGCAGAGATAATACCTATCCTTCTCAAGCTATTCCAAGAAATAGAAAGGGAAGGAAAACTTCCAGACTCATTCTATGAAGCCAGTATTACTTTGATTCCTAAACCAGACAGAGACCCAGTAAAAAAAGAGTACAGGCCAATATCCCTGATGAATATGGATGCAAAAATTCTCAATAAGATACTAGCAAATCGAATTCAACAGCATATAAAAAGAATTATTCACCATGATCAAGTGGGCTTCATTCCTGGGATGCAGGGCTGGTTCAACATTCGCAAATCAATCAACGTGATACATCACATTAATAAAAGAAAAGAGAAGAACCATATGATCCTGTCAATCGATGCAGAAAAGGCCTTTGACAAAATTCAGCAACCTTTCTTAATAAAAACCCTTGAGAAAGTCGGGATAGAAAGAACATACTTAAACATCATAAAAGCCATTTATGAAAAGCCCACAGCTAACATCATCCTCAATGGGGAAAAACTGAGAGCTTTTTCCCTGAGATCAGGAACACGACAGGGATGCCCACTCTCACCGCTGTTGTTTAACGTAGTGTTGGAAGTTCTAGCATCAGCAATCAGACAACAAAAGGAAATCAAAGGCATCCAAATTGGCAAAGATGAAGTCAAGCTTTCGCTTTTTGCAGATGACATGATACTATACATGGAAAATCCGATAGACTCCACCAAAAGTCTGCTAGAACTGATACATGAATTCAGCAAAGTTGCAGGATACAAAATCAATGTACAGAAATCAGTTGCATTTTTATACACTAACAATGAAGCAACAGAAAGACAAATAAAGAAACTGATCCCATTCACAATTGCACCAAGAAGCATAAAATACCTAGGAATAAATCTAACCAAAGATGTAAAAGATCTGTATGCTGAAAACTATAGAAAGCTTATGAAGGTAATTGAAGAAGATATAAAGAAATGGAAAGACATTCCGTGCTTATGGATTGGAAGAATAAATATTGTCAAAATGTCAATACTACCCAAAGCTATCTACACATTCAATGCAATCCCAATCAAAATTGCACCAGCCATCTTCTCGAAACTAGAACAAGCAATTCTAAAATTCATATGGAACCACAAAAGGCCCCGAATAGCCAATGTAATTTTGAAGAAGAAGACCAAAGCAGGAGGCATCACAATCCCAGACTTTAGCCTCTACTACAAAGCTGTCATCATCAAGACAACATGGTATTGGCACAAAAACAGACACATAGACCAATGGAATAGAATAGAAACCCCAGAACTAGACCCACAAACGTATGGCCAACTCATCTTTGACAAAGCAGAAAAGAACATCCAATGGAAAAAAGACAGTCTCTTTAACAAATGGTGCTGGGAGAACTGGACAGCAACATGCAAAAAGCTTCTGCACAGCAAAGGAAACAACCAACAAAACTAAAAGGCAACCAACAGAATGGGAAAAGATATTTGCAAATGACATATCAGACAAAGGGCTAGTATCCAAAATCTATAAAGAGCTCACCAAACTCCACACCCGAAAAACAAATAACCCGGTGAAGAAATGGGCAGAAAACATGAATAGACACTTCTCTAAAGAAGACATCCGGATGGCCAACAGGCACATGAAAAGATGCTCAACGTCGCTCCTCATCAGGGAAATACAAATCAAAACCACACTCAGATATCACCTCACACCAGTCAGAGTGGCCAAAATGAACAAATCAGGAGACTATAGATGCTGGAGAGGATGTGGAGAAACGGGAACACTCTTGCACTGTTGGTGGGAATGCCAATTGGTGCAGCCACTCTGGAAAACAGTGTGGAGGTTCCTCAGAAAATTAAAAATAGACCTACCCTATGACCCAGCAATAGCACTGCTAGGAATTTATCCAAGGGATACAGGAGTACTGATGCATAGGGGCACTTGTACCCCAATGTTTATAGCAGCACTCTCAACAATAGCCAAATTGTGGAAAGAGCCTAAATGTCCATCAACTGATGAATGGATAAAGAAATTGTGGTTTATATACACAATGGAGTACTACATGGCAATGAGAAAGAACGAAATATGGCCCTTTGTAGCAACGTGGATGGAACTGGAGAGTGTGATGCTAAGTGAAATAAGCCATACAGAGAAAGACAGATACCATATGTGTTCACTCTTATGTGGATCCTGAGAAACTTAACAGAAGACCATGGGGGAGGGGAAGGGAAAAAAAAAAAAAAGAGGTTAGAGTGGGGGAGAACCAAAGCATAAGAGACTCTTAAAAACTGAGAACAAACTGAGGGTTGATGGGGGTTGGAGGGAGGGGAGGGTGGGTGATGGGTATTGAGGAGGGCACCTTTTGGGATGAGCAATGGGTGTTGTATGGAAACCAATTTGACAATAAATTTCATATACTGAAAAAAAAATAAATTAATTTAAAAAAATCCTTTTTTTCTCAAATAGCTAGCCAATTGTGGGGCACCTCGATGGCTCAGTTGGTTAAGTGTCCAACTTCAACTCAGGCCATGATCTCATGGTTCTTGAGCTCAAACCCCACATCAGGCTCTGTGCTGACAGCTCAGATCCTGGAGCCTGCTTTGGATTCTGTGTCTCCTTCTCTCTCTGCCCCTCTCCTACTTACTCTCTCTCTCTCTCTCTCTCAAAAATAAACAAACATTTAAAAAATAGCTAGCCAACTGCTATAACCCATTGATTTTGTTTTTTAGGTTGTTTTTTTGTTTGTTTGTTTGTTTGTTTGTTTTAAGATTTTAAGTAATCTCTACATCCAACCATGAGGCTCAAACTCACAACCTTGAGATCAAGAGTTGCATGCTCTACTGATTGAGTCAACCAGGTGCCCCTAACCCGTAAATGTTAAAAAAAATTATTCTTTCACGATCAGTGGGGAGGTATTCATTTTCCTTGGACTTTTATGTAACCTTATTCTGTTTAATTTAGCTTTCGGGCTAATACTGTACCAGTACCACACTGGCTAAATTATTTTAGCTTCATCATAAAATTGCATATAGGAACACAGCAAATGTTGCCTTTTTATTCCTCCTTGGGAATTTGTCTTGGCTTTGCTAGACTGCTTATATTACCAAAATAATGGTTGCCTTTAAAAATATTTTGACAGCATATGTAGATCCTTATTATGTCACGCTGAAAGAGAAGATCTTTCTTCTAATTAGAAATAGGTATTGTTTAAAAAAAAAGGCCCAAAATGGCGTCACTTAGGTTAAGGCCTCAAGTCAATAAACCAAGACTTAATAACTAAGCTAACTGCTGTTTCAACCCCCCAGGAATGTATTCCTAACCAGTCTAGTCAGGAATTTTCTGGTCATCACCAATAAGGTAATCTGTCACAGGGGCCCTTTCCATCTCCCAAAGGAAGATGAGGTAATCCACCTACTAAGGCCTTTTTGTCCCCACATGAAGGTGACCTCACCTGAAATAATCCTGTTTTCTGCTTATGACTTCCTGGTCCAGCCTTTAGAACCTTTTCCCTTTCTGTAGTCCTTTGGAGCTTTTCTCTACTTGCTAAATGGGATGCTGCCTAGTTCATGGATCGATTAATAAAGCCAATTAGATCTTTAAAATTTACTCGGTTGAATCTCTGCTATTTAACAGTATGCAATTACTGTCTCCTCTGTCCTCTCACTATATGCTGGTCACCAAGGTCTTTGTTTCACAGCAATATTTTGATGCCCATGTCTCTACGAGTATTATCCTCTTGGGGGAAGAGATTTTGTTTTCTTTCTTCTCATGATTTCCCCACCATCTGGCATTTTTCCCATAGTAGGCAATCAAAACATTGTTTAAGGCTTATTGAATAAATTAATACTGAATTATGATACATCACTTTAAATATTCAATTACTCTCTAACACTTTGGGGGGAACTCTGCTTCTATTTCCTTCCTTTCAAAGGACAGATGTAAACACACGCACAAACACACAGGCTCCGCGGGATTACACGCAAATGGAACTGTGGCTTCAGTGAGTGGAGCATGAGTCACTCCAACTTCCCAAATGGAAAAAGAAAGTGGCAGACAGAAACAGAAAAAGGGAGGACTTTCAAAAGTGTATGGAAAGTCAGTTATTCATGAAAAACAAGGCAAGCGTGTATACTTTCTGTGATAATTTACATCTCTCATTTTCGTCAAGGTAGAACACAAAGCAAGGAAAAACCCCGATCCCTTTGGGGTAGCTCAACTGCTGATGACATTTCCATTGCACGGGCTCTATCTTGCCCAACAGGTGTTCTTTGAACCCAGAGACACTTGATTCCTGTGGGCACATGCTGAGCTGGCACTAACACACTCACACATTTCTTACTCTTCTTCTGTTGTGCTTATGGTTTCTCTATTGGTAACTCTGATTTTTAAATCATTTAAATGACTTAAAATTTTTTTTTTAAGTGTATTTATTTTTGAAAGAGATTTCGATCTCGTGATTCACGCATTCATGCCCCGCGGCAGGCTTTGTGCTGACAGCTCCGGAGCCTGGACCCTGCTCTTCGTATTCTGGGTCTCCCTCTCTCTGCCCCTCCCCTGCTCATGCTCTGTCTCCTGTCTCTCAAAACTAAATACACTTAAGAAGATTTTTTTTTTTAAACAAAGCATTCTACCCACTTTCCACAAAAAGATTCTAAACACGTTTTTTTTAAACAAAGCATTCTACCCACTTTCCACAAAAAGATTCTAAACACGCTTTCTCTAACCCACCCCACTGTCCATCAAGTGGAATTCCAGATGGTAGTAGTATAGAATAATCTAGCAGTTCATTTTCTTCAGTAACTAATCATCATATATCTACTATCAATACCTATGAGGGAGAGAACCCGGCTGGCTCAATCGGTAGAGCATGTGACTCTTGATCTCAAGGTTGTAAGTTCTAGCCCCACGCTGGGGATAGAGCTTACTTAAAAAAAAAAAAAAAAAGTTTTCAAAAGCTAGATCTAGACTTTTATGTTTGAAATACAACACTATAAATAAAACCAGCTATATATAGTATTGTCCAAGTGCCAGGAACTGTTCTAAGTGCTTTTCTGATTTTATCCTCAAGATGAATGCTAAGAATGAATCCTAACATGCGTGTATGATTATTATCTCCCGCTGACAGTTGAGGAAAATGAGGCACAGAGAGGTTAAATGACCTGCCCGAAGGCAGCCAGCCATTGAGCATAAAGCTAGGTTCCAATCTGGGCAGGCTGAGTAGAGCATCCATGCACTTAACCGATACACTTCTTACCAATTCTGGCTTTAAAACACAGAAATATTCAGACCATGACAGTAGTGAATTTCACTTGAAATTACTGTAATGCTGGCCTCAAGATGACGACAAAACATGCCTGACAAATTTAGAAAGCAGAGTACCTGAAACTCAGAGCTGAAATTTCATATATATATATTTATATGTAAGTATATATCTGCATATGTACTTATTGCTTTGATTTGGCTGATCACTAAAGCAAGTAGTGATCGTTTACATCAGTACTTGTTTTCGTTTTCTTCTGAAAAACCTACGTACATATACAGTAAAGCCTTGGCTTGCGAGCATAATTTGTTCCAGAAACATGCTTATCATCCAAGGCACTTGTCTACCAAAGCAAATCTCAAGAACCGTTGGCTCAGTTGTGATCATGTGATGTTCGGCATCATGCACTACTCGCATTGCAAGACATTGTTCATTTATCAAGTTAAGATTTATTAGAAATGTTTGTTCATCTTGCAGAACACTCGCAGAACAAGTTACTTGCAATACATATATATGTATATATAATTTATTTATTTTAAGTAATCTCTATGCCCAATGTGGGGCTGGAACTCACAGCCCCGAGATCAAGAGTCATAAGCTACACCAACTGAGCCAACTAGGAGCCCTGACATTTTTTATATTTTAAAACAGTGCTGGGGTGCCTGGGTGGCTCCGTGAGTTAAGCAGCTAACTCGATTTCAGCTCAGGTTATGACCCCAGGGTTGTGGGATCAAGCTCCACATCAGGCTCTGCACTGAGCATGGAGCTTGCTTGGGATTGTCTCTCTCCCTCTCTCCCTCCTCTGCTTGCACATGTACACTCTCTCTCTCTCTCAAATAAATAAATAAATAAATAAACATTTCTAAAAAATAAAAGTGTTTTATTGTGAGTAAAAATACTAGATTATAGGGGCGCCTGGGTGGCTCATTGGGTTAAGCGCCCAACTTCAGCTCAGGTCATGATCTCGCGGTCCGTGAGTTGGAGCCCCGCGTCGGGCTCTGTGCTGACAGCTCGGAGCCTGGAACTTGCTTCAGATTCTGTGTCTCCCTCTCTCTCTGACCCTCCCCCATTCATGCTCTCTCTCTATCTCAAAAATAAATAAACGTGAAAAAAAAATTAAAAAAAATACTAGATTATAGATTTGAAAATAAACAAGAAAGTTAAATATATGTATAAATACATACATAGAGAGAAATGAAATGAAATATTTGGAATGACAAAGACAGATATGTTTAGGGCGTTGTCAATGCACTCGATGTTCTTGAGCTTAGTCAAAGAAATGTGATGCGACAACGCGTGGCAGAATGTTAGAGCAGCTGCCCGTGTGTGCAATACACACACAGGAAATGGCCCGGGCCACACTCAGTAAAGCCCAGCCCTCCCAGGTGTATCACAATATGGCCGCCTTACAGGGCTCTAACTCATCTACCGCAAACCAGACCTGATGTGAATTACAGCAGATGGCCCGCCTAATGAAGGCAATGCCAACAGGAGGGAACATTTTAAGAATTAAATGTAAGGCAGAAGAGCCAAGAATTTTGAACGAACATTGTCAAGCACATACTTGGGATCCAATGGTGACAAGGATCAGGGAGACTATTTTAAAACTTAAAATACTTTCAATATTACTAATTCTATTTGCAACCCTATTCGTCCATCTGCAAAGACGTTGTCAAGTTTTTAAGATAATTATATGAGAAATATGGATAGAAAATACCATATACTTTAGTAAAAACAGATTGGACACCACACCATTATGTTTTATTGGCTGTGATTGAGAAGTTTCTGGAGATTATTAAAGCAGAGGGAATTGTGTCATACGGTTCTTCACACAGGTGTGCAGTGAATCCAGTGATTTGCTGAAAATTGCCTTCCAGATTTGGATTTATCCTTTGTTCCCAAATTTTTATTATGTGCTAACATTACAGAAATTCTTTCTAAAGAACGTTCAAATGAAACCAAAGACGTTTTTCTTTCTCTTCTAAACCCTGAGCGGTATTTCATTGTTTACCATCTGGGAGAAATGATGAATATTTTTAAACCATTTGGAATAGAAGAGATGAATAATGCCAGAATACTCTTGAAAAGTTGCAAAGTAAAAAAAAAAAAAAAAATCCTTCCTTTCAAAGGAAAAGAAAAAGTGCAAGAAAAATAGGTAAGGTCTATCTGTATAAAATATTTTCTCTACTTCATGAGAAGGAAGGAATAAAATTAATAGTCGTAACTAAGAAGTGAGTACTATAGTATGGAATTGAAATACTTTGAGACGGCAATTGTAACCACGTGAAATAAATTCTAGGTTCATTATTTAAAAGGAATGAACCATCAAATACAGCAATAACCAAATATGTACAACGACTTTATAAGTATGAGGCAAATGTGATCCTAGAACCTCAATTTGAACACAGCCCACAAAAGCTCAATTTCGGCTACCATTATATCAACCTAAGTGACCTATTTATTTAATATGACCTTTCTAATAGTGCTTTTCTCCTGCTTAGAACTATCACTTATTGCCTTGATTTGGCTGATCAAGTACTGATTGCTTACATACTTTTCTTCCTAAAAACACATTTTATTTTATTTTATTTTATTTTATTTTATTTTATTTTATTTTAAAGTTTACTTATTTATTTTGGAGAGAGAGAGCACAAGCAGGGAAGGAATAGAGAGAAGGAGAGAGAGAGAATCCCATGCAGGCTCCACACTGTTAGCACAGAGCCCTACACGGGGCTCAAAATCACGAACCGCAAGATCACGACCTGGGCAGAAATCAGGAGTTGGACACTTAACTGACTGAGCCACCTATGTGTCCCCTAAAAACCTATTTTAAAGCAGCCCAGTACAGTCAATGAAAGGAAAGCAGTTCTACACGGCTCAAAGTAGATTGGGCAAGGATGTCGGTAACGAGACAGAAGGTTGGAAAAGTACGGTGGGTGCCGTAGGCCAGAAAGTTCTTGAAAGCTGTCCCCAGGAGTTTGCTCCATTCCTGAGAGTGCTTTAGGATAGTTATATAGTCGGGTTGGCATTTTAGAAAAAGCACTCTGATAGCTGTATGGGGGGAAATAAAACGTACTGGGGGGAAATTAGAGGCAAAGAGGCAAATGAGGACACAAGAAATAGACCAACAAGCATATGATGAGGGAACAAGATCTATTCAAGAGACGTGCAATTGTTAGAGTCTGTTATGCACTGCATTGGAGATATAAGCCGAAGAAGAAATAATCCTGAGTTTGTAAAGGGGGGAGAAAGCACAAAAGCGATAGTTTTGGTGAACCTCAGACTCCATTTAGACAAATGGCATTCAGTCCAGTGGTTTCAAAACACAGCACCTGGGCACCTGGGTAGTTCAGTCGGTTGAGTGTCTGACTCTTGATTTTGGCTCAGGTCCTGATCCCCGGCTTGTGGGACTGAGCCCTTCGTTAAGCTCTGGGCTGAGCGTGGAGGCTGCTTACGATTCTCCCCACCCCCACCCCCACCCACCCTCCGCCTC
This sequence comes from Lynx rufus, assembly GCF_022079265.1. NCBI lineage: Eukaryota > Metazoa > Chordata > Mammalia > Carnivora > Felidae > Lynx > Lynx rufus. The sequence continues at coordinate 21,153,303 of NW_025814889.1, read as the reverse complement.
TCTCTCCCTCTCCCCTGCTCTCGTGCATTCGCTCTCTCTCTCAAAATTAAAAAAGAAAAGAAAGAAAGTTGTTTAAAAAAAACGAAACCCTGGGGCGCCTGGGTGGCGCAGTCGGTTAAGCGTCCGACTTCAGCCAGGTCACGATCTCGCGGTCCGTGAGTTCGAGCCCCGCGTCAGGCTCTGGGCTGATGGCTCAGAGCCTGGAGCCTGTTTCCGATTCTGTGTCTCCCTCTCTCTCTGCCCCTCCCCCGTTCATGCTCTGTCTCTCTCTGTTCCAAAAATAAATAAACGTTGAAAAAAAAATTAAAAAAAAAAAAAAACGAAACCCATTTTAATTGTTTCTTTGGGATTAAATAATATGTAAAGGAAAATAGTAACCCCATTGGTCAGAAAGAAGAGATGATGCATGAGCATCACATTCAGAAATAACTTCTAGAAACCGAAGTCCCAAGATCTCAGGGACCATTTCTGAAAGCATTAGGAATTTTGAACAAGTAACCTAAAACCTGGTGAGATTATCTCTTAAAGATATGTCTTTCCAGGGGCGCCTGGGTGGCGCAGTCGGTTAAGCGTCCGACTTCAGCCAGGTCACGATCTCACGGTCCGTGAGTTCGAGCCCCGCGTCGGGCTCTGGGCTGATGGCTCAGAGCCTGGAGCCTGTTTCCGATTCTGTGTCTCCCTCTCTCTCTGCCCCTCCCCCGTTCATGCTTTGCCTCTCTCTGTCCCAAAAATAAATAAACGTGGAAAAAAAAATTAAAAAAAAAAAAAAAAAAAAAAGATATGTCTTTCCAGCCTCTGGATACCATATACACAAATGACTCAAAAATATGTTTCCGAACTGACCTTTTACTTGAGCTCCAGCCCCATGTACCCATCTGCCTACTTGGATGTCTTCTCGGGAATGTCACAGGCATTTCAAGTCAACATGTCTAAATCCAAACTTATGATCATTCTCTCCAAATGTGATCTCCTTTCATTGTTCTCTAGCTCAATGATTGGTATCATCCACCAAGAAAAGAACCTAGCAGTCACCCTTGATATGGCCCTAGAAACTTCCGTTTGCTCTAGCCTATCAACCACTGACACCTGTCATCTTCCAAACTCTCTTGAGTCCGTCCAATGATCTCCACTCCCAGGTTTCAAGGGATGCGCTGCACAAATCCAGGGATAAATCATTCTTCTATACCACAGAGTAAACAGAGGAGCCTCCCGGAGCCGGGCAAGGTGGTGGCCCTGTCACCGTCACCGCTCTACTGTGCACTGTTGTAGTCTCTTATGTGACTACTGCAACACTCTCCTGTTTCTACTCTGGCCCCCCTGAAACCGTTCTTCAAACTTCAGACAGATTTCAAAACCCAACTCTGGTTGCGCATCCTCCCTGCTTAAAACCTCTGCGTGGAATGCCGTCGCTCTTAGGATCAAGACTCAACTCTTTACCATCGTCGACCAGACTCTACATAGCCTTGCCGCTCCTCATGCAGACCCAGCTCACATCGTGCCCCCCACACTCATTAGGATCCAACCACACGGGTCTTCCTGCAGTCTTGGGAAGCTGCCATGCTCCTTCCTCACACAGGGTTTGTACATGCTGTCCTCTATAAAGTCCTTCGCCTAGTTAATCCCTGCTCATCTGTATCAGTTAGCTGCGACAGCTAATAAATATGTCAAAACTCCGTCTCTTAAAACAACAAACACCGATTATGGCTCGGAGATCTGAGTCAGCTGGATAGTTCAGCTGCTCTGGGCCAGGCTTGGCTGATCTCAGCTGGCTTGTTCGTGGCTCTGTGCTTGCTTAACAGGTCAGCTGGGGCCTGGCTGGTCTTGGATGGCCTCACTCACGTGTCTGGCAGTTAGCTGGTTGGTAGTTACGGGGTCAGGGGCGACTGGGCCCCACGTGTCTCTCATCATCCAACAGTTTAGCCCAGCTTATTCATACAGCCCTGTCAGGGTCCTCCGAAGGTGAACGGTCATGCACGAAGCCTCTTCAGGCCTAAGTTCAGAAGTGGCCCCACATTATTTCTTCCACATTCTATTGGCTAAGGTAAATCACAAAGTCGGCCCAGATGAAAAGAGTCATGAACAGAGCCTCCTGAGGGGAGGAGTTGCAAAGTCAAATTAAAGGCATAGAAATAATGAGGACAATTTTACAGTCTACCCCATTATCTTTTAGATATTGGCTCCAGATAAGTTTCCTCGGGTAGGGGGTGGGGCTGGGGGGGGAGCCTATCACAGGCCCGTCTGCCTAGATTAAATCACACTATTATCAACTCGCTTTAGGAACCACTTTTTCACCGTACTTGTCACAGTTGGAATTTCACATGTATTTGTGTGATTGTTTGCTTATGCTCTACCCTAACCCCCCCCCTCCACACACCCCTTATTCCCAGGCTTAGAGGTCAATATAAAGCCAACATCCATCTGTGCACAGAGGTATTCCCAGCAGGTATTCCCAGCACCCTGTGCAGGTATTCCCAGCACCTGGCACAGAGTAGGTACTCACTAAGTATTTGTTTAATGAATTGCTTTACTTTCCACTGTGTTATTTTTAGAATATTCTCCGTCTCCTAACAAAATGCTTTTTGAAAAAAATTTTTTTATTTATTTAACTGAGCACTACACCCAATGCAGGGCTTGAACTCACAAGCCCAAGATCAAGAGTCACACGTTCTTCCAACTGAGCCAGCCAAGCCCACCCCTAAAATGTTTTTAACAAGTGACCTTTTGCTTCTTTGGGGGAGGCAGCCAGACGATGTTGAGTCCTGTCCACCTCACAACACCCAAGTGATAAAAGTATTATCACCTCTTTCGAACATGTGGCAAAGAAAGAAAGACCTGCATGCAGAGGGAGCCCCTGGGGGCTGGAAAGTAGCTTTACACTTGACATATAAAGACTCACAATGGGGGGGTGTCTGGCTGGTTCAGTCAGCAGAGCACCTGACTCTTAATCTCAGGGCCATGAGTTTAAGCCCCGTGTTGGGTATGGAGATTACTAAAAAAATAAAAATAAACTTAAAAAAAGGGACTCCTATGGGGTCTTCTCATTCACTGAGCAACACACACACACACACACACACACACGAAAAACAGAAGGTTATTGGGAAAAAGTAATGGGTTCCGTTGTAGACTTGTTGAGTTGAAGGCCCAAAGAACTCTCTGGGACAGAGCTGAAGATTGGAGAAGGAAATTTGGGAGCTAACAATGGAAGCATGGTAGTAACTTCCACCATAGAAGTTACTGAGACTGGGCCAGGAAGGGAGAGAAGGCTGGTGAGCAGTACTCAGAAAAATGAAAGCAGAAGGAAGAAACAGCCCCCTGAAGTTAAAGGGGGAAAGAGCTTTAAGAAGGAAGATGTGGCCAAATGACACCAAACCCAGCCAAGAGGTTAAGAAGTTAAGGCAGAAGAGAAACTCATCTCAAAATGACATATGCAGTTAATGTCACAAATTCTTTTTCCTCAAAAGATTGTTTCCACCAATGTGTATATTCTAGAAGTCTTAAATTTATATTTGTGTCACTTGCAAGTTGCTTGTAACTTACAAGCACTTCAATCCACATATTGTCCATTCTGTGAAGGAACTTCTCCTTTGAACGATTAGATAAACCCTGTTCAAATTCCTGTCCCCTTCCCCTGTGCTATTTGGCCTCTCACTAATATGCATGTGTGAAGTTAGTTATTTTGATCATTTTCATTGCCACTCATATCAGTAAAAAATAACAGTATAGCTTAAGTATAATTTATTCCCATATTCCACTTAACTTCAATGAAATATCATTGGGTCTAAATACCTGTAAGAACATTTTTTTTTTAATTAAAAAAAGCAAGACTATCTAATAAAAGCAAATAGGGCACATTAGATCTCTATCTCCAAGGGAAAAGACTCCGGCCAAACCTGGTACAGATCCATTCAGTTGTTACATAAGCATTGACTACTGGGCTACCCACCGAAAAATGCATAGAATTTTCTCTGGGTTCTGTCTTTTCAGAGAATTATAGTACAATCACATTCTAAAAACAATGAAAACAGAGGAAATATTAAACAAGAAATATTAAATGAACGAGGTGTTACTGATGCTCACGTCTCCCTCCAGAGTTTTCCAATGTTGAGCTAATCATAAGTGTAATTACTCAGCAATTTTTAAAGGCTTTCTAAAACTTGTTTTATTAAAAGGCTTTTGGGCTCATTATTTCTTGTTTTTTTTTTTAAGTTTACTTATTTATTTTGAGAAAGAGAGAGTGTATGAGCAGAGGAGGGGCAGAGAGAGAGGGAGAGAGAGAGAATCCCAAGCAGGGGCCATGATGTCAGCACAGAGCCAGATGCGGGGCTTGATCCCATGAAGCTTGAGATCACAACCTGAGTCGAAACCAAGCGTTGGGTGCTTAACTGACTGAACCACCCAGGCTCATTTCATTTTTTCATTTTTCTGTGTTTTTAATATAGAATAGAAACGTAACACTATAGGATATGGGGTATCCTATGGATGGGGGCCTGACTCCCACCTATAACCAGACAACTACATAGGTAATTTTTTCAAAAAGTTCCAATGATTGAGACTCTAGCTTAAGACTGATATTTCTATTCTTGTGTATACTTGGGTTTGGTTTTTGGCTTTGCCATAGATGTGTTCCTCAAGAGAAAATCCATAATTTTACTGCTGAAATGAAGCAGAGATTTTGTTCTCCAGACCATCTATTACGTAAAAGAAGAAACTGAGTCTTCAAGAGATTAAGTGATTTGCCTAAGATTGTGAGGGATTAGAGGCAAAATTGAGACGAGACACCAAGTCTTCTACCTCCTGCTTTTCCCATCATACCACAAAAATATTTACAGTAATATACAAATCAATTAATAAACTGAATGTTGTTTTAACCTAATAGGATAATACTATCTAAGAAGAATAATTTTTTTTTTAAGCTTAGGCATTTATTTCGAGAGAGAGAGAGAGGGAGTGGGGGAGGGTCAGAGACAGAGGGAGAGAGAGAATCCCAAGCAGGCTCAGCACTCAGTGCAGAGCCTGAGGTGGGGCTCCGACTCACAAATTGAACTGTGAGTTCACGACCTGAGCCGAAATCAAGAGTCTGATGCTTAATCAACTGAGCCATCCAGGCGCCCCAAGAATAACTTTTTAAATAAAGAAACCTTTTTAAATGTTGCTGTTTGCATGCCATTTTGAGGTTGTATTGTTTATTTGTTTTAACGAGGCACATCAGTAAAAGATGACGTTGTATTTCAAAGGAGTTATCAGAAAACATTTCAATATATACACTCAACCAGAGAGTCTGGTAACATAATTTAATTTAACAGTGAAAATGTTAATGAGAACTTGGTGTTACCTTATGGCGAACAAGCACTCCATGTCAATGCCATGTTAGTCTGTTAGGAAATGGATAGATCGTGAAAATAGCCACAAATTCTTTCCCTCCCTGCATCCACATTCTTGTGAAGTGTCTTCGCAGTTTCTCTCATCGGGAGACTTGAGTCCGGGCTCGTGCATGTGACTTGTTTTGGACACTGTAACGTTAGCAAACCTGACAGAAGGAGACACTTGAAAAACATTTGTACAGGGGCGCCTAGGTGGCTCAGTCAGTGAAATGTCCGACTTTGGCTCAGGTCATGATCTCACGGTTCGTGAGTTCGACCCCCATGTTGGGCTCTGTGCTCACAGCGCAGAGCCTGGAGCCTGCTTCAGATTCCGTGTCTCCCTCTCTCTCTGCCCCCCCCCCCCCATTCACACTCCCCTCTCTCTCTGTCTCTCAAAAAATAAACATTAAAAAATATAATAAAAGAAAAGCACTTTTTACTTTAGGACCTGCTCTCTTGCAGCTCCTAAGGCATGTGGAAAGGCCTGGGATATTTTACCAGATAATATAAGACCAAGTTATGTGGTCTCAGCTAGGCAATGAGCCATTGCAGCTGAGCCTCCAAGAATGATTAGCTCTCAGTGCTACCTAGAAGCTGATCCGTGAATGAGCCCAGTCAAGACCAGCAAAACTGCCTGAGCCGAGCTCAATCCAAATCGCTTATCCATAGACTTGTGAGCTAAAGAAATTATTGCTTTTTTGAAGCCACTATGTTGTGGGGTGGTTTGTTACACAGCAAAGGGTAACTGATACAAGGAGAGAGAACAAAAAAATCAGATATATTAACGGTTGCTAAACAAGACTAAATGAGAAAGAAAAGAATTGTCTGAGATAAGAAACTGAAGCACAACGAAGTCTCACAATTTTCTCAAAGGTCACATTTTTAATATAAATAAAGATTTTGAACAATGAAAAAAATCTAGATAGCTTACGTACCAACTGTGTTCTAATTGCTACTCCAGACCTGTTCCAGATCACCCAGAATACTATAGTTCTATCATATTACTAAAAGTTGATTTGGATTTTGGTATGCTAATTGCTCATAACTAAAAATTCTAGATCATTTAGGCATAACCAGTTGGGCTGTGAATTAGTTGAAGGGGATGTTTCCTTAGGTGTGGGAGGATATGTTACTACACTGGATGTAACTAAACTTTACTTTTCATTGTTTTAAAATTATAATGGGAATATGGAGTTTTTCCTTACTGTTGGGTTTTCTAAACTCTATATATTTTCCATTTATCTTTTTATGGGACTTTGTTCAGGCAAAACCCAGTCTTCCTCCTGTGGTTCTTCACTCTCACATATTCCTATTGGGAATTTTTCCCACCTCAAGCAATTCTATGACACCACCTGGTTGTCCTACAATTTAGCTCAATTCTGACACTATCTACATGGAGATGGCATCAGATCCCACAGATTTAGGGCTCAGTCCCATGAGACTGGCCCCATTTTATTTGCCATTCACAAGTGGTAGGTCTCCAGGTTATCAACAACTCCTGTCCGATTTGACTACAGATTGGAGGTTCTCATGGCCTTCTCCCCATTGGATTTGATTATTTGCTTTAACAGCTCACAGAACTCAAGGAAATGCCCTCCAACATTTACCAGTTTAGTGAAGGATGTGATAACGGATACAGATGAAGGGCCAGATAAAGAGCAAGTCTGGGAGGGTCCCGAGCATAAGAGCGTCTGTCCCATGGAGTTGGGGTACATCACCCTCCTGGCACGGGGATGTGTTCACCAACCTGGATGCTCTCTGAGGCCCCCACTATCAGGGTTTATAGAAGGCTTCATCATGTAGATATGATCAATTATTAACTCCATTTCCAGCCCTTCTTCCCTCTCTAGAGAATGGGGGGTGGGGGTGGGGCTGAAAATTCCAAGCTTGTGACCATGATTTGGTCTTTCTGGTGACCAGAGCCCATCCAGGAGCCCACCAAGAGTCACCTCATTAGAACAAAAGATATTGCTGTCACCCGGGAAATTCCAAGGGATTTGGGAATGCTGTGTCAGGAACTAGGGTCAAAGACCAAATATTAGAACAAAAGGTATTCCTAGCACTCTTAACACTTAAGAAATTACAAGAATTTTAGGTCCTCTGTGCCAGGAACTGGGGTCAAAGACTGAGTATTGAAACAAAAGATTCTCCTAACACTGCTTTTACCAGGGTCTCAGGAGCCCCGGATTAGTAACTGAGGGCAGAGACCAATATGTGTATGTATATATATATATATATATATATGCGTGTGTGTGTGTGTGTGTGTGTGCGTGTGTGTGTATACGTGTATATATGTGTGTGTGTGTGTATACATTTCTTATTATTTCACAGGCTTACTTTTGAGGAAACCATGAAAATCTTAACATCCCTGATTTTCAGTTCTTTTAAACAGAGCAAACAATATCGAGATAATGAAAAACGCGAATCAGCCAGAATTTAATTATAAGATATCTATCTGTACCAATCACACCTTCTCTTTGGAATGATTTTGCCTATTGAACTCTCCTCCTGTATTTTCCACTGTGGACCCTACCTCTATTAAGTCACAAAAGCAACAATGCAAATTCCTGGCTATCTGTGCAATTTAGTTGAACAATTGTCTAATTATTTTTTTAAGTTTATTTTATTTTATTTTAATTTTTTAACTTTTATTTATTTTGGGGACAGAGAGAGACAGAGCATGAACAGGGGAGGGGCAGAGAGACAGGGAGACACAGAATCGGAAGCAGGCTCCAGGCTCTGAGCCATCAGCCCAGAGCCCAACGCGGGGCTCGAACTCACGGACCGCGAGATCGTGACCTGAGCTGAAGTCGGACGCTTAACCGACTGAGCCACCCAGGCGCCCCAAGTTTATTTTTTTTAGTAATCTCTACACCAAACATGGGGCTAGAACTCACACCCCCGAGATCAAGAGTCCCATGCTCCACCAACTTAGCCAGCCAGGTGCCCTAGCAATTGTCTAACTCTTATTCAGAAACATCATTCAACTAGACAAGCAGTTTTTCATGGTATTGCATCCTCTGCATTAAGAAAAATAGCCACATTTGTGGTAAAATGCTTAAGGTGTGGTGCTCTTGTAGTTTCCTAAAACAGTCAATATAGCAGCAAAATTTATGGAGACAGACAAACAGCACTGGGTAAATCTAAACTTTGAGACTGGATTAATTTTTTTTTTTTCAAAGTATCCTAAATGGAGAAGCAACATGTACTGTAGTGATCCCTGGATGAGAAGGCAGACCTTTCAAGGTTAGAAGGCGTGATGTCATGCATGGGAGTGTTCCAGTGAGGCGTCAAGTTCAGAGGCAAGAACACAAAGACCGAATGGATGGGGTCCTAAGTTGACCGTGAGGGTGATTAATTCAGGAATGGCATTAGGAACGGTCCTTACAATTAAGCTCCCCCCTTGTCCTTCTCTTGTTTTGCTTAGCGATGGGCGACATTGCCTTAAACTCAGATTAGAGCAGAGACTGTGGGCGGTGGACCTGAGAGAAAAGTAGCACCCCAAGATAAATGGTAACACAAGCAACGGGGAAACCCCAACACCTACACGGCAAGCCGCTGGTGCACGTCACACAGCAGCATGTTGTCTCTTCCCACAATCGCCAGAGATAAGCTCCCACAAGCAGAGCTCGCACCTCCAGAGAACGCGAATGATCACTTACAAAGGGAGGGAGCTGGAGAACCAGTACTCCATCCTTGCTGCCTTCCTTTCCTCTGATCCTCCCCACCGGCCAAACTTGATCGTTAAGTCAGAGGGCAAGGAAGCCCACTCACGGGGTCCATACCGATCAGCCTCACAGGGAAGAGTACAATGGACAAGGACAAGAGAGGACGTAGACAAGGGCACCTGACTGGCTCAGTTGGTAGAGCATGTGACTCTTGATCTTGGGGTTGTGAGTCCAAGCCCCATGTTGGATGTAAAGCTTACTTTAAAAAAAAAAAAAAAGCAAATAAATTTTAAATTTTTAGATAGAATAAGTGGATCAAACGTCTAGGTTACAATTTTGGTTTTTATTTGTTTATTTTTTTTTTAATTTTTTTTCAACGTTTATTTATTTTTGGGACAGAGAGAGACAGAGCATGAACAGGGGAGGGGCAGAGAGAGAGGGAGACACAGAATCGGAAACAGGCTCCAGGCTCCGAGCCATCAGCCCAGAGCCTGACACGGGGCTCGAACTCACGGACTGCGAGATCGTGGCCTGGCTGAAGTCGGACGCTTAACCAACTGCGCCACCCAGGCGCCCCTATTTGTTTATTTTTAAAACATTTTTTTTAATGTTTATTCATTGTTGAGAGACCGCACGAGCGGGGAGGGGTGGAGAGAGAGGGAGACACAGAATCGGAAGCAGGCTCCAGGCTCTGAGCTGTCAGCACAGAGCCTCACGTGGGGCTCGAACCCACGGACCATGAGATCGTGACCTGAGCCAGAGTCAGACGTGTAACCCACTGAGCCACCCAGGTGCCCCTAGGTTACAATTTTAATTACAACATTTCAAGAGTACAAATAATTCCCAAACTACTAGAACCCAAAAGTAAAACAAAGCACATACTTGATCCATCCCACCTTATGGTAGATTGCCAGCAGCGGGGCGGAAATAGTCCCTCACACTCTGTACGCCCGACCGGTTACAATGATACTTTGCCATTACTCCAACTGATGGAGTTTCCTTCTCTACCCTCCAAATCCAGGCTGACCTTGTGACTTGCTTTGACCAGCACAAGTGATATCATGGGTCTTCCGAGCTCAGGACTCATGATGCTTTGCAGCTTCCGCTATCACCCTCTTGGAAAAGAGCCATAGCTGAAGAGACCCCTTCTTGGGGATGGGAGACCACGTGCAGAGAGAGGTCTCACTGAGAGTCGGCACCGACCGCCAGACGTGTGGCTGAGGTCTTGGTTGAGCCACCAAATAATTGCACTTGCATGAGAGGTCCCAGGCAGGGCGAGCAGAAGAAAAGAACCCTCCAGCTGACCCAGCCCGAAGGGCCGACCCACCGAAACATAAAACAAATAACCAGGTAGTTGTTTTGAGTTTGAGAATAGTTCCTTATGCAGCAGTATCTAACTAACAAATAAAATGAAAGGGCATTTGAATGGCAAGCAGAGAACAAATCGAGCACTGCTGTTTGCCAGAGTTACAACACCCAAAATCCCAAAATAAAGGGATATTGACTTGATTCAAAAAAATAGAAAAGACAAGAAAGGAAACCAAAAGCCAGTGTGCTAAGCCAAAAGTAATTGAAATCAGAAAAAAAATTAAAAAGGAGAAATCACTTAGAAAATAAAGGATATTTCGAACTGATAAATGTCGTTTTACCAGAAAGATGCAAAAGTCATGAACCTTTATACATCCGAAGTTGTAGCTTCAAAACGTGTAAGAACAGCTTTAATATAAAAGAAAATTTGACACAACGCAAATAGATTAAAAATAAGGAAAGACGTGGAAGATTAAACTTACATAATCAATAAATTTAATTGAAGAGACGTATTTTAAGAAAATCTGTGTGGGGGCAACCGGCTGGCTCAGCTGGTGGAGCACACAACTCTTTCAGGTTGTGAGTTCAAGCCCCACACTGGGTGTGGAGATTACTAAAAAAATACAAATAAGGAAAAAAAGGAAGAAAGAAAAAGAAAATCTGTACCAAACATGGAAATGCATTAAGTAGTCTTATTGGTCCTCATGTGTATGTATTATTCCCAACAGAAAAAATACAGATCAACAGCATGTACCTACCAATGAGATTACTTAAAGGCAAATTGTTTTCATGTTTATTTAGAGCTTTTCATTTTTGAGAAATAAAATGCTACAGGTACAGCAATACCTTCTTATCCCCCTTGCCTCTGTCCCTCCCTGAAGGTAACAACTATCCTTACTAAAATGGTGAATTTCTCACTGTTTTTATGATTTTATTACAGATATATGTCTCCAGAAATAGCATATGGGGCTGTTTTATGTATTTTTAATATATACCTTGTAAAGGACAAAAAAGCTTTTCCTTTCTCCTCCTAGGTTCTCTGTCTGGGGCCCTGAAAATTCAACTAACAAAAGACAGATTAACAAGAGAAAAACAGAGTTTATTCATGGGCCTGGTAGAAACTCAAGGATGTGGAATTCAAATTAGGTTAGAACTTGTAGCTTATATAGCATCTTAACAAAGAACAAAACATTTGTAGAGAAGTGATGAGACCAAGGAATAGGGATTTGGGCTCTTAGGGGTGGCAGACCGTGGGAAGGTAAATATACGTGAAAAGGACTGGAACATAAAGGCGGTGGAGTGAGATTTGTCATGCAGAATCCTCTCTTGGCAACTATGTGACGTGTTAATTAAATAGCGTGGTAATCATTTGCTATCTATCCATCTATCTATCTATCTCAAATCATTATGTTGAACACCTTAAATTAACACAATGTTATATGTCAATTATATCCAAATAAAATTGAAAAAAAAATTTTTAATTAAGTAAACCACCACCACCAGCAACAATACCAAGTTTCCTTTTCTGATACTGGAGAGAGAGGCACCTTTACAAATGGAAACGTGTGTCGTGCTTTTTAGCCAGATTGGGGGAGGGCAGAGAGCTTTTTCCGTGTCTGCTGTTCTGAATTTACATAAATGTGTATCTTCCTGTGATACTTTTTTAAAATGCTTATTTATTTATTTATTTATTTATTTATTTTGAGAGAGAGTACATGGGTGTGCCCACGTGTGCGCACATGGGGGAGGGACAGAACGAGGGCGAGGGAGAATCCCAAGCAGGCTCCACACTCAGGGCAGAGCTTGATGCGGGGCTCGATCCCACAGCCTTGAGATCATGACCTGAGCTGAAATCAAGAGTCAGCTGCTAAACTGACTGAGTCACCCAGGCGCCCCTTACTGTGATATTTTTTTAATTCGAAATAAAGTAGCCAAGCCATATCCATTTATTTTTTCCAGCTTTACTGAGATCTATTCGACATATAATGTATCCATTTAAATACATAACGCCAGGTTGATTCATTTTAGCTGCTATGAAGTCTTCAATTCAGTTACCCATTCTCCTACTGATGAATATTTAGGTTGCTTCTAATTTTTTGGCCCATTGCAATCATTCCATGGTGTGCACCTTTGTACATGCTTTTGTAGATATATGTAGAAGCATTTCCCAGAGAAGTAGGATTGCTGAGTCATAGAGAATATATACATTTTCAGGTTCGTTAGTTATTGCCAAATTGTGCCAAGTTGCACCAATCTACCTGCCACCAGCAGTGGCTGAGGTTTGATGTCCTTACATCTCAACCAAAGCTTTGTATACTTAGGTTTTTAAAAATCTGTGTCAATCTGATGGAAGAGGTATGGTATAGTTTAGTTGAGCATGGAGTCCTAGGTTGTTAGTTACTTTCCCTCCATAATCCATTGTCATTCGGTACCTACTGTTGCAAATGAGAGACGTGGTATCAGTTTAACTGTCATTCTTTTTTATTTTTTTGTTTTTTTTAATTTTTTTTAATTTTTTTTTTCAACGTTTATTTATTTTTGGGACAGAGAGAGACAGAGCATGAACGGGGGAGGGGCAGAGAGAGAGGGAGACACAGAATCGGAAGCAGGCTCCAGGCTCCGAGCCATCCGCCCAGAGCCCGACGCGGGGCTCGAACTCACGGACCGCGAGATCGTGACCTGGCTGAAGTCGGACGCTTAACCGACTGCGCCACCCAGGCGCCCCCAGAATCATTTTTAAATGAGAGGTAAAAGTAGGAAAAAATATATTTCAAAAAGACATTTCTCTGTTGTCGAGAAAGTAAGGAAAAACAATGAGAGTCTACAAAATGCTAGAGAGCACGATTTCACACTCAAACCGGCATTGAACCCGAGAGTATCTGCAGATCCCAAATGGCCCAGGATCTGAAGGGCACACAGAATAAAGGGTCAAACTAGGGGATGCCCACAAAAGCCAGGACCTTTCCCTAAAGAAGACATCATAAGTGGGGGAATTAGAAAAGATATACTTGCATGTTTAGGCTTTGGCTCTGGGTAGAGTAACAGGAGAGGGCTGATCAAATCAGCGTGTTGTACACCTGAAACTAAGGTAGCATTGTGTGCCAACGGTAGTTCAATAAAATCAAATGAATAGATAGATATTTTTTTAATGTTTTTATTGGGGCACCTGGGTGGCTCAGTGGGTTAAGCGTCCGACTTCGGCCTAGGTCATGATCTCGCCGTTCCCAAGTTTGAGCCCCGCGTTGGGCTCTGTGCTGACAGCTCAGCCTGGAGCCTGTTTCAGATTCTGTGTCTCCCTGTCTCTCTAAATAATGTTTATTTATTTCTGAGAGAGAGAGAGAGAGAGAGAGAGAGAACATGAGCAGGGAGGGACGGGGGGGCGGGGACAGAGTATCTAAAACGGGCTCTGTGTGGACAGCAGAGAGCCCGATGTGGGACTCAACCCCACCAACCGTGAGATCATGACCTGAGCCAAAGTCAGACTGTTAACCGACTGAGCTATCCAGGCACCCCTAAATAAATATTTTTTAAAAGAGGGTGGAAAAGTCTCCTGAGCATTTGGAGCCATGGTGGGCATTCACCCAACGCGGGGAGCCGGATTCAAACTATTTGTATAGCAAAAAAGGCCAAGCTGGAACCCTCTCTAGAAGAACACCTTATAAGCACAGGCCTCATAGAATGTCAAAATGCAAAGTTCCAATCCCACAACTGTGTCAACACCTTGAGTTTAGCCTGGTGAAATCCATTCCAGACTTTTGACCTCCAGAACTGTAAGATCATAAATTCCATTGTTTTAAGCCAGTAATTTGTTGCACTCCCCAAATTCCCATGCCAGGTTCTCTTGGAGGGACCTCTCACTTGATCCAACATGAGAGAGAATCAGGCCCTTGGTATGCCGCAGCATTCTGTCAAGTTGACTGTGGTTTGTTACAGCACAATAGGAAACCAAGTCTGGCAAAAATGCTTACATTTTCCCATGGACTTGGCCGATTCGCAGGAAGTAGACCGCCCCATGAATGGCAAGCTTTTTATGTTTATTTCCATTTCTTTATTTTGAGGGGGGATGGGCAGAGAGAGTTGAGGGAGAGAATCCCAAGCAGGCTCTGCTCTGTCAGCACATTGCCCAATTCCAGGCTTGATCCCAAGAACCGTGAGATCACGACCCGAGCCAAAATCAAGAGTCAGATGCTTAACCAACCGAGTCACCCAGGGGCCCCTCTTTCTCTTATCGTTTTCATGGGCGGGGCAGACTTTTGAGGTCAAGCTTTACCCACATAGCTCCGTTCCAGCTCTCAAACCAAGGTCATGATGCCTAGGCTTTAAAGACCTTAGCAGACCGCCTCTCGGGCGTTTTTCCCATCAGCTGTGGGAAACATGGCAAACGTGACCTCATTCTCACTTAAATCATTTCATTCTTTATTTCTGGCCTCTGGAGAGTTCTTTTTCATTTCAGCTGAGCTATTTACTAAAAATATTTTTTGTTATATTTCGTCCTTCATTTCTAAGTAACTGTTAGGTTTAAAACGGACATTCAAAATAAAATGACAAACTACTTAGAAAAGAGCAAACATGAGAAAACGTTAAAACTATGAGATACCAGGAGACTGATAACCAGAGAAAAATGTATACACTTAGCAAAAGGCACATATCAGAAAAAAAGTAAGGTTAAAAAGATAGAAAACATCTACCCATTCAATGCAAGAATGCAGGAAAAAAATAAAATAGTCCACAGAAAGGAATTAAGAAATTTAAAGGCTAGAATTGTACCAACAACAAACGAAACAGAGGAAGTCATACAATCAATAAAACCAGTAAAACTTTTTTGAAAGGAAGAATAAAAAGCTAGAATTTTGTCAGATGGAATCAAGCAAAAAAACAAACAAAACAAAGAAAATACATCTTGAAATTGCCCGTAACTACAGGCATAAAAGTTATTAATGTCAACAGAACACTAGGTAGAAATCTATACTAATAAACTATGAAACCTAGGTGGTTACTTTTCTAAAGATATGAATTAATTTTCCAAAGATACGCATATTATCAAAATCTAGTCAAGAAGATAGAAAACTGAACAGATAAATGACTACCCCCCATAAAACCCTGAAATAGGTACCAAAAGAGTTTTATGACTGGTTTCTGCTATACCTTTAACAAACAAGTGAATCGCATGTAAATTAAGGGAAAAAAAAGAAAAAAATCCCGATGTAACTGTTATCAAAACCATGTAACATTTATTAATAAGAATTGTCATCTTAGGGGCACCTGGCTGGTTCAGTCTGTACAGGGTGCAACTCCAGATCTCGGGATGGTGGGTCTGAGCCCCGTGTGGGGTTCAGAGATTGCTAAAATAAAGAAAACTTAAATAAAAAGAATTGCCATTGTAGACTAAGTACAGTGAGCAGTGCTGCTTTTAAATTTAAAGTTTACTTATTTATTTTGAGGGAGAGGGCGAGCACAAGCTGGGGACAGGGAGGGGCGGAGAGAGAGAATCCCAAGCAGGTTCCACACTGTCAGCCCAGAGCCCGCGTGCAGGGCTTGATGTGGGGCTTGATGCGGGACTCGATCTCACGAACCAAGAGGTCAGGACCTGAGCTGAGATCAAGATGGTTCCAATATCAGAAGCCCCTATAGCCACTTAAATGACGAGTAGATGGGCTAAAGTCTGTCTGAGACCTCTTTGCTTCCAGTTCAACTTTACCTCTGGGTAGAGTCATCTCGTGTGCCTAGTAGAAGATAAGAGGATCTACCAGGGTGACTATTGTTGTGAGCCTGATACTCTAAACTGTGTCCTCTAACCATGAAAGGGTGAAAAGAATGACTCCATCTTTCAGTCACCTGCTTGGGAATTTGCAAGAGCCCCGAGGAGAAAAGCTCCCCATTTCCATGCATTTCCATCTTGTCCTCGATCTTAAAGTAGAATTCTTTCATAACTTTGAGCTCTGTGATGCCCTCAAACAAATGCTTGTTCTAGAACTCCTACCACCCCCACCACTCTTCCTGGTTCTAGTTTCCTCCACAAGAAGGAAACTAGACAGACGCACCTAATACGTCACTTTGAGAAGGGGAAGTCTTCTCACAGGGCATTTTAAGGACATATATTTTTGTAGTTCAAAGCAGCAAAAACACAACCAAGCATAATCAAGGGTTTTTTTTTTTTTAATTAAAAAAAAATTTTTTTAACGTTTTATTTATTTTTGAGACAGAGAGAGACAGAGCATGAACGGGGGAGGGTCAGAGAGAGAGGGAGACACAGAATCAGAAGCAGGCTCCAGGCTCTGAGCCATCAGCCCAGAGCCCGACGCGGGGCTCGAACTCACGGACTGCGAGATCGTGACCTGAGCTGAAGTCGGACACCTAACCAACTGAGCCACCCAGGCGCCCCAATCAAGGGTTTATAAACAACACACAGTCCACAAGAATTGGACTAACGGAATATAAAAAGCAAACATGTTGCCCCAAAAAACACTATTTTTTTTTAAGGTGACTTGGCAGGCTTCCAGGGACTTATGATTTGCACCTAGTCTGGGAGGAACTAACATAAACACCATTTCTTCCTGCCAGAGTCATATGCTCTGGTTAGAAATGCGAGCACCTTACTTATACCGTGAAGCTCCCAAGAGACCCACACAATTTTCATCCATTGATCCATTCATTCATTGCTCTTAAATATGACTTGTTCCCTGAGCTCATGAACAACACAAGGTTAACTTTCACAGCAAAGTGGAATCTGGTTGATGACAGTTGCTTATGGTTGTGGATAAATACCGCTTTTAAGAACACAAACGTTATTGCCTTTGATTAAACCAGATGAAAAAAGAATTATCATCATAAGCCAATCACACTTACCAACATAAATACAATAAAATGGTAGTAACCCAACAAGCAGATTGTTACATGTGTAATATCATTGGAAGAAAATAAATTCCACTGACAAAAGGGAGGGAAAAAAAATATTTAGAAGTAAACCTAACTGGGGCACCTGGGTGACTGAGTTGCTTAAGTGTCCACCTCTTGATATAGGCTCAGGTCATGATCTCGTGGTTCTGGGTTCGAGCCCCACGTCGGGCTCTGTGCTGACAGCTTGGAGCCTGGAGCCTGCTTCGGATTCTGTGTCTCCCTCTCTCGCTGCCCCTCCCCTGCTCGCACTGTCTCTTTCTCTCTCTCAAAATAAATAAGTAAACATAAAAAATATTAAAAAGAAAGAAAGAAAAGAAGTAAACCTAACAAGAAATGTACAAGGCCTATGTGAAGGAAATTATAAATCTTTACAAAGGCAATAAAAGAAAACTTAGATAGATATATATGTTCTTAGATGAGAAGTTGCTATGTTGTAAAGTTATAACATTTCAACTTCGTCTGTAGATTTAGTGCAATCAATAAGACAAGTTCATAAGAAAGAGAAAATGTTTGGGGCACCTGGTTGGCTCAGTCCATAGAGCGTGCAACTCTTGATCTCAGGGTTGTGAGTTTAAGCCTCACATTGGGCGTGGAGTCTACTTTTAAAAAATGCTTAGGTATGGCACAAAAGTTTTGAAAAAAATCCATCTTATTGGAAGACTTGACCAACCACATACCGAAATACAAAAATACAGTGATTTAAACATAAAATATTAAGAGAAAAATAGATCACAGACGACTGGAATTGCTGAGTCAAGGCATATTCCCATCTGAGTGCAAATTTAAATTCTAGCGTGTATGTCCTTTGGTTACGTAAACTGGTCTCGATCACCCGGCAGAAGAACCAAGCTGCACTCAGAGATCTTGGAAGGAAGGAGGTTTATTTTACACCAGTGGGCCCAGAGATCATTCTCCAGAGATCTGAGCCCAGAGCATCAACAGAGGGGACAATTTATAGTCCGTTACTTCCTCATTCCCCTTTAGTAGTAATTTGGCGCCTGAGACAACCAGGGTGGGAACCAGAACCCGGAAGGGAAGTCTTCCTCTTCCGGCAAGGACTGAAATTCTCTTATCAGTCCTGTTGGCCCTCATGTAACAGATTTTTCCCTAACACTTTTACATCAGTTGGTAGAGAATAGTCTATTAAATACATAGTGCTGGGACATTACCTCTTACCATTGACCAAAAAATAAACTTCGGAGGAATTAAGGAGCTATAGACATTTTTTAAAAAGCATAGATGTATTCTAAATATATATAAAATCGTTTTATAATGTTGGAGAAGGGAAATGGACAAATTTGAGTATTAAACAATGAAAAAGATCATTAAAATAAACGACGCTTTAACCCCTGAGATATTTGCAACATGTATAATATATGAAGGATTAAGACCCAGAATAAAGCACTGCTACGAATCAGTAAAGAAACAGAAAGAGTATGAACAGGCGATGCACAAATTAATAAGTATATTTAACATAATGCATATTGCGCTGTGCTCCAGTCCTGAAGGATTTATTCCCCCAGCTGCTGAGGGGAATGGGGGGTGGGATTGCTGGCTGACTGCCCTCAGCTGTCTGCCCTCTCTGGAAAAATGCTTCTTGGTGGAAAAGAGCCGCCTCACCTAAGGGTTATGCACCTTCCCAGGACAGCCTTCATCGAACGACTGGGGGAGCAGGGATTATCAGGTCTTGGGCACCATGCTGTAACTCAGGACAACTCCCAAGGGCCAGCATAGCTTCAGAGATCACCAAGACGTCAGCTCAGGCCTGAGCTGAACAGCCCAACTTTCCCTCTGCCTAACCCCGCTTCCTCCCCTCCCCCCATGGGTGTTAGTCAAAACAGCACTCCCTAATCAATGCAGGCGCCCACATCTCTATCTCAGCATCTGCTTCCCAGGACTTGACCTACAGCAGTCCGTAAACATGAAAAGGTGACTTGGCCCAATTCTAATTAGGAAATGCAAATTAAAAAAAAAAAAAAAATCAAAGGTCCTATTTTGCCTACTGGATCGGCAACATTTTCAAGGACAAATAGCAAATAGCATCCAGGGCTGGGGAAAAGAGCATTTCATAAACTGTCAGGGGGGCACCTGGGTGGCCCAGTCAGTTGAGCCTCCGACTTCAGCTCAGGTCATGATCTCACGGTTCCTGAGTTCAGCCCCACGTCGGGCTCTGGGCTGACAGCTCGGAGCCTGGAGCCTGCTTCAGATTCCGTGTCTCCCTCTCTCTCTGCCCCTCCCCTGCTCGTGCTCTGTCTCTCTCTGCCTCTCAAAAATAAATAAAACTAATAAAAAAATTATAAACTGTCAGAAGGTGAACTGGTATATCATCTTGGCAAAGCACTTTGCCATAATCTGTCAATTCCACCTCTAAGTACCTATCTTAGAGAAATGCTAGTACATAGGTACAAATGGGCATATAAAAGCACTTCACTGAAACATTTTTCATAGCGAAAAACTGCAAACAGCAATATACGTGCTGTTCTGTAATCTGCTCAGCAATCCTTCCTTTGGGAAACCACCTCTTTGCATCTACTTAGTACAGGGGGTACTGTTAACCACAAGAGCTCTGTGATGGTTAATTTTATGTGTAAACTTGCCTGGGTTAAGGGATGCCCGGATAGATGGTAAAACATTTCTGAGTGACTATGAGGGTGTTTCTGGAAGAGATCGGCATTTGAATCAGTAGACTGAGTAGAGAACCCCCACCAAAGTGGCTGGGTAGCATCCAATCCTTTGAGGTCCTCAATCGAACAAAAAGGCAGAGGAAGAGTGAATTTGCCCTCTGCTTGAGCTGGGACAATCCTCTTCTCCTGCCCTTGGACGTCAGTGTTCCTGGTTCTCAAGTCTTTGGACTCGTACTGGGACTTAACACCATTGGCTCCCTGGTTCTCAAACCTTCGGCTTTAGACTAGAACACCACCACCAGCTTTCCTCATGATGATGGAGCATAAGACAAGCCGACTACCCCCCAAACCCCTTCTTCCACCAAAGTGGGATATTTGTAACATTCCTACAAATGTTGGCACCCCTGGCTGCCCAAGAACAAAGGAAAGGGAAAAACAGATGGTGAACTAATAGAGATCACAGTCATGTAGGACATGAGTCTCTATCAGTTTTTTGTTGTTGTTTTTTTAATTTTTTTTAACGTTTATTTATTTTTTGAGACAGAGAGAGACAGAGCATGAACGGGGGAGGGTCAGAGAGAGGGAGACACAGAATCCAAAACAGGCTCCAGGCTCTGAGCTGTCAGCACAGAGCCCGACGCGGGGCTCGAACTCACGGACCGCCAGATCGTGACCTGAACCGAAGTCGGCCGCTTAACCGACTGAGCCACCCAGGCGCCCCTCTATCAGTTTTTAATGTCTTAGTAAATCACAAGAAAAAGGCAATCTTATCAATAGCCTAATCCCCAGAAACTTACAGATTCAGTTTCCTGGAGCCCCAACGTCACTCTCCCCTCCAGAGTGATGTGGGGAACAAAGACAAGAAGGAAATGGGAGGTAAAATTAAATTTCCTTATAACCTATACAGCCCAGGTCCTTGAGACAGGCAGAGTGGCATTCTAGGAGCTCAGCCGCCTTGAAGATGACACTTTGCTAAGGACAAAAGGCAACCTTAGCTTAACATTTTCCCAACCTCCAGGATCCTGTAAGCCTATTTTAACATATAAAAATTCCTTTGGAAACTTCCTTTATCTCTACCTCCCCAGATATATGATGGCCATCATCCTCCAAGCATATGGCCCACTGATAGACATCTGAAGGGTCTCATGACTGAGGTTTTACTAGACAGTAATAAATGACTTTTTCCTAACACTAGCTAGCCCCCTCAAGGTCGTAGAAACCTGGCTTCCAAAATTCCTTAGAAACTTAGGCTATCCCCAACTCCCTCCTAACCTAAAGGCATGTAATCAGTCGCTCATCGCAACCCTAGTGCAGCATTTTCTGCCCACAGGTCCTGTCCTTTAATAAAATCATCTTTTTGCACCAAAGACATCTCAAGAATTCTCTCTTGGCTGTCAGCTCCAGACCCTCACCGCGACTCTGGAACCGCATCAACGAGGCTCCCCAGCCTCCATAATCTTGTGAGCCAGTGCTTCATAATCAACTTCTTTCTCTGTATTTTGTCTACATCCATATATCTATCTCCTCTGGGTTCTGTTTCTTTGGAGAACGCAATTCCTACAAACCTCTTCTTCTAGTGGGGCACAACGGTGAGCACTCTTGATCTCAGGGTCACGAATTCAAGCCTCATGTTTGGTATAGAGCTTAATTAAAGAAAAAATAGGGACGCGCGGGTGGCTCAGTCGGTTAAGCGTCCGACTTCGGTTCAGGTCATGATCTCATGGTTTGTGAGTTCCAGCCCCGCGTCGGGCTCTGCGCTGACAGCTCGGAGCCGAGAGCCTGCTTCAGAGTCTGTGTCTCCCTCTCTCTGACCCTCCCCTGCTTGCACTCTGTCTCTCCCCCTCTCTCTCAAATAAATAAATAAACATTAAAAAAAGCGTCAAAATAAATAGTTCCTTAAAACCCACAGTGAAGGTACTAGTGTCGAAAGCCAAGGCATTTGCCCGCAAGAGCTAAACTTTTCAAAATAAAAAAAATACGTAAGAAGGTTTTTGTGCAGCTCGAAGCCAAGTGTCCAAAGGATTCGAGTATAAAGTTTATCCTTAAATAACAGTTTGGGATGAACACATACCTTTTAGAAGGAGATAGGAAAAAAAATACTCTTAGTGTAGCTGGGAGATTTTTCTCAGAGTAAGAGAGCAGCAGAACGGGCCTCCAGTGTGGGTCGGGAGGCGTGCTGGACCAGAAAGACCGAGGCCTGACTATCCGGTGTGTCCCACGAGGCTGAAAGCTGCATCTGGAAGAACAGGGCAGGACCGGGACACCAAGTAGTGTGGACAGACTCAGGTTCCAGGCCGAAGGGTCAGGGCAGTCCAAAGCCCGGGGGATCCTCTTAGGGAGGTGCAGGTGATGGATGGGGAAGGGCAGACCAGAAAGGAACTGGAATCTGGCTGAGAAGCTTCCAGAGCACGAGGCCTGAGTACAAGAGACTGCGGGTCCATGGAAGTCTCCTGGGCGGTCATCCCAGGAGTTGAGGATGCCTGCGATCTTCAATGGTCTCCGCCCCCAAGCGATAACATCGAAGCCACCTGCCCTCATCCTACTTACTCCTAGGGAGAGGGAAGTGGACCTTCACTGAGTATGTACCTAATAGAGGAACTGAGCTAAGAGCTAAATGACGTGCAGGCCAGAATAAGAAAAGGACGGCTTTTTTTTTTTTATGCATGAGATTTGTGATAATGAGACCAGTCCTGGTTGCTACAGTATGGAAAGATCTCTAGGGCACAGCGTTAAGTGGAAAGGAAGCAAGTCACAAAGCAACATGTAAAAGCACAGTCCCATTTATGCAAATGGCAGTGGAGAGGAAGTAGAAGGGGGAACTTTCCCTTTTTAGTCCCTGCCTTTCTTAAGGTTCGAGCTTTTTGTATGTAGCTACTTGTTGGACAGACACAACAGTGAAATTTAAAAATGCTGTGATTATGCTGCATAAACACTTTTTGTTTTTGTTTTTGTTTTTAACTCAAGCACCACCGTTTCTGGACTGCCTTTGGTTCTTCCCTTCCTCCCCCCACTGAGTCTGACGGAGTGGTTTTCCAGGCACACCTACAGCCTTGCCATAGCATGTAGGCCATACGGTATTGAAAATTATTGGCTCATGGGCTTCTCTTCGCCACCAAACTCTGAGCTCCTCAAGGGCAAGGCATGTGTCTTATTCACCTTTGTGCCCAGAATCTTTTTTTTTTTTTTAATGTTTATTTATTTCTGAAGGTGAAAGAGACAGAGCGTGCGTGGGGGAGGGGTAGAAAAAGAGAGAGGGAGACACAGAATCCAAAGCAGGCTCCAGGCTCTGAGCCGTCAGCACGGCCCCGACGCGGGGCTCGAACTCGCAGACTGTGAGATCACGACCTGAGCCGGACACTTAAACGACTGAGCCACCCAGGCGCCCCTGTGGCCAGAATCTTATAGGACTTCGCCATAGACGTGATGAATGAATGAAGAAAATGATAACAAACCTATTTCTGACTTCAGATTAGTCCTTGAGTCCTATTTTATCAAGTATTAAAATATCACTTTTATGACCTACATAAAATTTGAGTATGGAAGCTGAAACAGGAAAAGCCCAAATTAATAAAAGAAAAGCAGAGTTCCTTATTGAAATTTAGTTTTCCGACAACTCTCTAAAGAACCGTGTCGTATTTAAGAAGAAAGCACAAAGGGCATGAGTATTATGAATGATCAACAGTCTCCTATCTTCCAAATTCAGGCCTAGAATTTTATGTAACCATGCTTTCATCTATAGCTTCCTTTTAGCCTAACATTTGGATGTTAGCAGGCACTAAAAATACCTAAGGGAATTCAAAGGAGCTCTTCTGAGTCTAAGCAACCGATGAGGCCCAACTCTCCTCCTTTCAAGACTCTAAGAGACTGGGACGCCTGGGTGGCTCAGTCGGTTGGGCGTCCGACTTCGGCTCAGGTCATGATCTCACGGTCTGTGGGTTCGAGCCCCGCGTCGGGCTCTGTGCTGACCGCTGGGAGCCTGGAGCCTGCTTCCGATTCTGTGTCTCCCTCTCTCTCTGCCCCTCCCCCGCTCAAGCTCTGTCTGTCTCTCTCAAAAATAAATAAACATTAAAAAAAAAAAGACTTTAAGAGACTTGGGAAAGTGACTGAGACAGGTCTAGATGAGGTGACAAATAGCAAATTGTTATGCCTGAAAGCAACCAGAACTTTGCACACTAGGCACCCAAATTCAAACTTGAAAAAACTCAGGCGTGGAATTCTGAGGTCTTCGCACAGGTAACCGAGAAAATGCGCTGGATTGGCAGACTTCTGGACAACCCTCTAGGGTAAAACTGGGGTGTTAAAACGGGGCTCCCCAGGCTCGGGAGAAGGGGTGTGAGGAACACAAATCTGTCTGAGAGGTGCCGTTGCAGGGCTCCTCCTGGCCCATTGCCCCCGGGCTGCTTCCGCTTGGGAGAGGGATGGGGGGGAGGCCAAAACAGCTAATTTTAGGAACCGAGAGCGTGGAGGCGGAAGTAGAAACAGCCTGGGCAGGAATGGGAATCTCACCGGCACCCCTTGTTCTGCTTTCCCACTTCAGTTCTTCCCCCTGGGTTGATGGACTGGCCCTGCACGGTGTTGACCAACTCAGACAAGAGGTACTACAGCAGAGGGGGGCGGTTGTTTTCTATCTTCCGTTTGGTTTAAAAGCGCAGCAAAGACCATGGGAAGCATCCCCTCTCTGACTATTGGAAGCAGCAGTGGGGAGAGCGCCGTGGTCTTTAGGCTGATCTCAGGCTCTATTCGTTGGATGCATGTCAGATATACACGTCAATTATTTCTCTGGGTTTGCCTTGGTGTAGCATCAATGTAGAACACACCGTATTTCAGAATTCAAAATACCACCATTAAAGCAGACGTTGGGTGGGATTTCTCTTTAAGTGCCTTCTCGTTAAGAACAACAGGCAGTTAAGCCACAGCACCCCTTGACTGCGGGCGTGTTAAAAGCGCAAAAGCGGGAGAAGCTGGGATCTTCTGTTAGGCATTCCTTTTCAAAGTGAGGCCAAGTTTGCGCTTTCTCCACTCCCATCCACCGTGAGATGCTACAGGCCCTTAGAGATGAATTTGTCCCCTTAAAAAAAAAAATCTTTATTGTTAAGGCTTTAGTCCAAGCTGTTAGAAATAAGCCCATCGGTCCGGTCAAAGGAGGGATGCAGAGACTCACAGCCCAGTGAAGCAAGGCTTTAATCATCAACGTTCTTGCAAGAGCAGGTGTCTGGGGGACAGGCACACGGGGGGCAGTTACAGCAGACCATTTATCTCCTAGCGTGCAAGTCCCTCCCCTGGTTCCTCATTGGCTGACCACTACAGAGGTTACAGGCTTATCCAGACGCTCCTAGGCCCTTGTAAGGCGAAAAGTAGTCTGATTGGGGGGGGGGGGGGGCGCCTGGGTGGCTCAGTCGGTTAAGCATCCGACTTTGGCTCAGGTCATGATCTCTCGGTGCTTGAGTTTGAACCCTGCACCAGGCTCTCTGCTGACAGCCAGGAGCCTGGAGCCTGCTTCTGATTGTGTGTCTTCCCCTCTCTCTGCCCCTCCCCCACTCCCATTCTGTCTCTGAAAAATGAATAAACCTCAAAAAAATTTTGAAAAGAGAAATTTTTAATCAGTACTGTGATTGGAATAAATGTACCTTCCTTGAGTTGCCACAGAGACTTTCAGTCCCTCCTTTGTTCCTTGGCACATGCTCATGGCAAAGCCTGAGAAAATAAGCCTGAGAAGCGGAGAGGGGAAGAAGAACCAGGAAGTGAAGTATCTAAGGGTTTGGGACTCCATTATGAGGGAGGGGGGCCCGTCCTTTTTTCCGGGGGTTGAAAACCTGTTAACTGGACAGCACAGCTTTTATTTGGTGTTTCTGAAAGTGAATCATCTCTTGTACTTTTCACACAAGCCACCATCACTTGGTGTGATGGTTTCCTTATGTGTCTCCCTACTTTGATATTCATGTTCCCTCAGTTTCTTCTAGGAGCCACCGAGGTCTTTCTAGAAATAATTAGCTCCTGTTGCTCTTAAAATTCAAATTCTTGCCAGGGTCTCAGTGACCTGACCCCTGCCTTCCTTGCTGGCACAGGCTTCTTCTGGGTTCTAGAACAAAAGTCGTCACACAGCAGGGCCCCTCTGTCCGCGCCACTTTTCACCTCATTCTTCAGATGGCTAACTGTTTCTCACATTTCAGGCTTACATATCTTTTTCTCAGACAGGCTTTCTCTGACATTCTATTTTCTACTCCTGCATCACGTTTATTACCTTCAGAACCTTCATCACAATCTGCAATTATAGGATTATCCATTTACTTGCTTCTGCTCTGTATCCTCCCAGACGGTAAACTCTATGAGGGAAGAAATTACGTGCAGCGCCCAGCATGTTATCTAGCACTCAAGAGGCACCATCAATAAATATTAGCTGCATAAATGGGTTTTTCTGAAGTGTTAATGGGAAAATAAGTAACTGAGGAAAATCCCAGTCACCTTCACGCTAGTCAACGTAACTCATGCCACAGCCATATGGGGACGGGGGCAAATTCACAGACACCTTGCAGGACTTTCTCTCCCCCCATTATAGGGTCCTCTCCCCCCCTATTATAGGGTCCACACAGCTGGGGTCACCTAGCTTCCTACTTCTGAACATTGTGGACTTTTTTCTTAACCAGGAAAAAAGGCGCAGGCTAAAATCTGATACCTTCAATCTTTTCAGTTAGCCTTGGCTTCTGAAGGTCACATACATTTGTATGGACATTGTTGACCAAGAAGAATAGACCCTCCCTCTTCCTAGAGCATTTGAAAGGCTCCCTTAAATGCTGGGCATTCTTATTTTTAGAAGCTCCACCCTTCATTGTATCAAACATATTAAAAGGAATTCATAACCCACAGTTAATACAATACTCTGGCTGTAAAATATTTGGGGCAAGATTTTTATAATTTTTCTCTTGGAATTTTTGGCTATGACTACCATTTAATTGGTGGCTATTATCTTTTTTAATCAATCATTATATATACTTGCAAAATAAATGCTAAGTGACAAATTGCTTGTAAATGTAGTGACAATTTTTAATAAATTGAATAAAATTGTACTGTGTAATGTTTTGTCGACAGTTAACAAAATGCTTATTATTAATATTGATTTTACAGTTTTCTTTTGAAGATTTTATTTTTAAATAATCTCTGCACCCAATATGGGGTTCGAACTCACAACCCCAAGATCAAGAGTTGCATATTCTACCAACTGAGCCAGCCGGGTGCCCCTGGATTCATTTTTTTTTTTTTTAATCTGAACTCAAACTTTTTCTAAAAAAAGAAAAAAAAGAAAGACAGAAAGAAAAAGTCATAGGCCCTAGGCATTGGGAATATGATGCCTAATTGGTAAGATAATCCTACCCCTGTTTTCCTCATATTTGTAGCGTTTCTTTTTCTTAGGGACTCAGTGAACTTCCCCTCCTCCTACGTATCGGAAAACAGCCCGTTCCAGTACAAATTTAGTTCAACATTCCCAAAATTATACCATCACTATAATAAATAGCAAGGAATAACTTAAAAGGCTGTTCTCTTATAGGAATGAGCTAGTATGTTAAATGCTATTGCTGTGTTATTTAACCAGGAAGGCGGTTGCATTAAAAAATACATTATAAACATAACACAAATGAGTTTTAGAATATTTAGAAAATCCAGAAATATATTTTTTAACATCATCCATCATCCAAACTGCACTCCTGATATATCACCCTTCACAGTATTGATGTATTTTCTTGTGGTCTTTTCCATGTATACGCACACATAGACACATTTTATAATATTAAAACCATACTTACATACAATTGTGTATCCCATTTTTTTGCACTTAATTTAACCTCTGATTATTTTATGTCATTACATTCTCTGAAAATACTACTTTTATTGGTCGCATTAGAGCCTGCTATTTAGATCTTTGCAATTCAATTAATTGCTCTCCCAATGTAGGAAATTTCTGTTTCTATTCTAAAGGGTTGCATAATAAAGATATGCCATCAGAGATTGCCTCCTGTCCTCCACAGAGTTTCCAAGGGGGGAGGCTGAAGTTCTCACCCTCTGGCTTGGGGACTGGAAGAGAAAGTGAAGCAGGCTGGGACACGTTACCCTCTATGTTGGCTCCTTCATACCCAGTCTTCTCCCAATCCAATCTCCCTAGGTCAGGCCAACAGAAAATCTGCCAACTTTGTGGTGGATTCCTGGAATTACTGCCACTGTCCTGGAAGTCCCAGCCAGCTGCAGAAGCCAGAAGAATCACTATCAATATTTCACTTGGGTGGACAACCCTACCAGCTGGTGCCGAACCACAGCCAGCCCAGGAGGGGTTTGGACAACACAGCTAGACCCTCGGAACTCCCGGACAGCAAGCTGGGCTGCCTCATGTCAACCGCGCCACCCCCCCAACACCAAAGGAAGAGTACTTCATACGTCGCAATTAAATTCTTGGATCCCGTTCATTATGTTTTGTTTGGGTTCAACTGTATGTATTTTAATAATGGTCTTCCAAAGTAATACCATTTTGGGTTTTTTTTAAATTTTTTTTTAACGTTTATTTGTTTTTGAGACAGAGAGAGACAGAGCATGAACGGGGGAGGGTCAGAGAGAGGGAGACACAGAATCTGAAACAGGCTCTAGGCTCTGAGCTGTCAGCGCAGACCCCGACGCGGGGCTTGAACTCACGGACCGTGAGATCATGACCTGAGCCGAAGTCGATCGCTTAACCGACTGAGCCACCCAGGCGCCCCAGTAATACCATTTTGAATGGTAAGGCTCTGGATGACACTACATTAGACAGAATGCAATTGTCCCACATCTTGCTCTAATTTCCTTCTAGAGCAATGAAAGGCATAAAAGTTTCCAAACAGCATTACAGAATTCTTCTTCTCAATGAAAAATTCTAATTGGAATTATTCAATTGAGGAAGTAATTTTTTTAATTCTTTTATGAAAGGGGGCAATAAAATATAAAAGCATGCACTTATTTCCACCTTCATTTTTGGTGTTGTATACCTTAGTCAACATTACCCTTTCCCCATGCTTTTCTAGGATAGTAAATAGAATTGGTTATGGTAAGAAGAGTTGGTTACGGTGAAAGAAAGTAACAGAAACGCCACAGTAACGGGAAGCAGAAACGAGTATCTGCCTTTCAGTCTTCCCGATATTTCCTTCCTTCTTCGTAATGAACTTGGCTGCTGGAGCATTTCTTGCAGCTGTGATGGCCTTGGCATCTCGATGAACAGCCCAAGAGGCCAAATGCAAAGCAAGGGGAGCAAACCAAGGGCAATCCCCTTCGACCAACATAACCACGTGTCCGGAGATTGAATTTCCTTGCTCTTCTTTTTCTAGCCATGGCTCTGGTCAAGACCATTGCTAAATGCAAGTGGTTTGGGTGCTTCAACTCTGCCTGACCAGACATAAGCTGCCTGAATTAGGTGCTGAACCAAAGTCATGTGCGTTGATTCCTTATTGCACAAACGCCAAGGAAAATAGTGATCAAATTGCTAAGTTGCTAAAGCCACACAGCATCTAACCCTCAGTTTTAAATATTACGCCTAACCTAACCTAATCTCCCAATAAAGTGTTCTAAAGGAACCTGGCACAAACATTTCCTGGGTGTGGAATCTTTACGTGTAAGTTTGTTGTGAGAGACGACAATTTACTTTTCATTTATCCACCAAAACTTTGCTGTAGGTGTTACCAGAAAGGGAGTCTGTTAGGTTCAAGAATACCAGAATGAGTACCACATGGGTCCTGCCTTCAAGACTGTTTATTGTTTGCCAACAAATCAGGAAATCTCTTAAATCTAGATCTCAGTTGACTGATGTGTATAATTTGAGAACTGGATTCGGTGTTTTCTGTAGTCATTTCTGTGACTCCAGAATTCCCACATCACACACACCCTCTGCAGAATACAAAGTTCATGCAAAAGGGCATTGGCAAACTCATTTAATGACCTATTCGTGAATGGCATTATATTCAGTGCCACTCAAAGCAAGTTAAATCACCCAAAATCTTATCCCTTAACAATACTGTATCAGATATTTGAAAGTTACCGAGAGGGTAGATCTGAAATGCTCTCATCACAGCTGAGCACACACACACAGCAATTATGTGTGATGGAGATGTTAACTACCCTTATTGCAGTAATCATTTCACCATCTATACACATCAAATCATCAGCTTGTACACCTTAAACTTACCCAATATTCTGTGTCAATTATGACTTAACGAAGCTGGGAAAAAAACTCTTTTAAGGGATACAACCCTCCTCGTTACTATCTAAAAACACACGGATTTTCATCTCTATGCCTATGCCCCCGTCTGCCCGCAACAGGGATGACACCTTGTGCGCGCATCCATAGCTTGCTGCCCTCCCACATGAGACCTCAGATCTGACAGCGCCCTCAGGTAAGGCACTGTCTCACCGTCCTGTAGATTCATTCAAAACTTAGTCATCACTCAAGTCAGTTTTTAGCATTCACAGCCAGCTCATTGGTCTTGCGTTAAGATACAATTAAGTAGATGAAATCGCTAGGGAACAGTTTAGGAAGTGCTAAGGTGAACAGATTGATTTCAACCAGGAGGACCATGAAAGAACCAGAAAAGAGATACTATTAGAGCACAAGCGTTTTCAAGGCCAGGACCTGGTAAAGGGGTTTATGTGGACTAATGATGAGAGGCAGTAATCGATGATGATTCTAAGCTTCCAAGCCTGGGTCAATGAACATTTGTTAAACAAATGAACTTCTAGCTGGAGTAACTGATACGCACGCCATTTCCAATAGAATAGAAAAATGAAACAACATGTGGGTTGGGGGAAGATGTTGAACTTGGTTTTAGGTACTTTTTTCTTAAAAACGCATTTAAGGGGCACCTGGGGGGCTCGGTCGGTTAAGCGTCCGACTTTGGCTCAGGTCATGATCTCACAGTCCGAGAGTTTGAGCCCCGCGTCAGGCTCTGTGCTGACAGCTCAGAGCCTGGAGCCTGTTTCAGATTCTGTGTCTCCCTCTCTCTCTGCCCCTCCCCTGTTCATGCTCTGTCTCTGTCTCAAAAATAAATAAATGTTAAAAAAAAATAAAAACAAAACAAAACAAAACACATTTAAGCTGTAGACTCTTATTTATTTTATTTTTTTAAGTTTACTTATATATTTTGAGAGGGAGAGAGCGGGAACACACATGGGGGGAAGGGCAGAGAGAGAGGGGGAGAGAGGATTCCAAGCAGGTTCCACAGTCAGTGCAGAGCCCAGTGCAGGGTTTGAACTCACTAACCATGAGGTCGTGACCTGAGCCGAAATCAAGAGTCAGAGGCTTCACCAACTGAGCCACCCAGGCTCACCTTTTTAAAGGTGCCTGTGGATAATTGATATAGAGATATTCACCCAGGCATTTACTTTTTTGAGGTCAGTGGAGAATATATGAATTACCTACAAGTACTCTACATTTTATCTAGTATGTATATACATAATGCTGAATAGTTTACAAAGGGCTTTTCACAGCCATTGTCTACTGTTGATTTTGATTTCGATAAACATCCTTTAAAGTACGTAGGGCAGAACCATAATTACCAGGCCCAGAGTAGTCTCTAAAGTGACATTTGTGTCTGATTATCCCTTTTGTGAACACAAAGAACCTGAAGCTCAGGGAGGTTAACGGATTTGCTGAAACAAGTGGAGGAAATGTGCAACCCTATGTTTCTCACTACACATTTGGGTTGTTTCTTTTAACCACTAAGAGCGATGACAGTTGACGTTGGGAGAGCCGACACCATTTTGGACAAGGGTATGACACAAGAGGGAAAGAACAAAAGGACTTGGGGCAACCTCTATGTTTAAAGGGCAGAGGAGGGGCGCCTGGGTGGCGCAGTCGGTTAAGCGTCCGACTTCAACCAGGTCACGATCTCGCGGTCTGTGAGTTCGAGCCCCGCGTCAGGCTCTGGGCTGATGGCTCGGAGCCTGGAGCCTGTTTCCGATTCTGTGTCTCCCTCTCTCTCTGCCCCTCCCCCGTTCATGCTCTGTCTCTCTCTGTCCCAAAAATAAATAAACGTTGAAAAAAAAATTTTTTTAAAGGGCAGAGAAAACAAAGAGGAGCAAATGAACGGTGACCCACATAACCTGTCACTCCCCACCCTCATGACACGTACTTAAGCTCTTTATAAGGCATAAGGGGCTATCATCCCCGTCTCCTTGACCGAGCGGAGCAGATCACCAAGCACACAGTGGGTAGTCACTGTGGAGTGGAGGAAAAATGACAATCGATAACGGGCTTGCCCAGTGGGCTGAGTCAGGTAAGGATACACAGAAGAGGAGGATTCGTGGGGAAGGTACGGGGACAGCACTGTTTTTAGCCACACTCGTAATGGCAGCTTTTCCCGAGGTGCGTCAGTCATTCCCAGCGTTCAGGTGTACATGGATAGAGACAACCGAACAGGTCTCCGGGAAAGGTGAGCGTAACGGATGAAAGGAAGAATTGTAAAGAACGTCGCGGAGGATTTGAATTGGAAGAAGGTGCAGTTTGGGGCACGATTCTCCAGGCGAAACCAAGTGCTGAGCATGAGGAATCCAGGGCCCTGCCCTGTGGAGGGGGTAGTGGCGGCAGGAAAGGCAGCCAGGGTGGTAGGTGGGGGTCTCCCTCCTGCATGACTCAGAGAGCGTAGCGAGGTTCAGGATCGGGGTTCGAAAGGCCTGAGGGTTAACAACTTCATTTCGGTGCCACCCTGGGAGGTGGCCAACGACGTACCCGGGTCCTTTCCCTTGGTGCTAGGGAAGCCCTGGTCTCCAGGCAGCATGTCAGGTCTCGCCAGCTCTCCGGACTCCCGGGACCGGTAAGTGGTGGTTCCCCGAGCCTCATTCCTTCGCCTGACTACCGCCTCTGGGGGCTCCTCTCCGCCGACATCCCCACTCCTCTGTCCTCCCCGCCCCCCTTCTCCCTGGGGAGCAGAAAGGGTTGCCCTGCGGGATCCCTCGCGGGGCCAGCGCCGCACGCCCACCCCGCGGGGTCCTCAGCCGGTCGGGGGCGCCCAGCGCGAGGTCGCCTGCACCCCGGGGGCCCGCGGGACCACTGCGGGGCCGGAACGGGAGCCGGAGCCGGAGCCGGAGCGCCAGGCTGTAGCTTAACGGTCCCGCGGCCGCGCCCCGCCTGGCGGCGCCGCAACAGCTGCCCGCCCGCCCCCTGCGTCATGACGCCGACGCCCAACGCGGAAGCCGCTCGCGGCGCGCCTGGTCCAGCCGCGGGCTGAGCGCGGAGCCGCGGCGGGCGCGGGATCCGGGCCGGGGCGCGAGCCGAGCGCAGCCTCCCTCCTCTGCCGGGCCAAGCGCGCAAAGCGGGAGGAGCGGGCACGGCGCGCCGGGGCCGCCGCCGGGGGGATGCGGCTGCCTCCCCCGGCCGGCGTGTAGAGAGGGCGGGTCCCCGGCCTCGGGAGCGCGGCGGTGGAGGGGACAGAGGCGGCGGCCATGGCGACCCCCGGCAACCTGGGGTCCTCCGTCTTGGCGAGCAAGACCAAGACCAAGAAGAAGCACTTCGTAGCGCAGAAAGTGAAGCTCTTTCGGGCCAGCGATCCGCTGCTCAGCGTCCTGATGTGGGGGGTAAACCACTCGGTAAGGGCTTGGGCTGCGGCGCGCAGTCCCTTTCCTCCTCCTCTTCCTCCTCGCTCCCCTCCTCCTTCTGCTGCAGCTGCTGCGGGGCGGGGAGCCCGAGCGGGGACCCGGCCCTCCGGCTGCTCGCTCTCCAGGGTTGTCCGCCCGCCGCGGCGCCTCGGTGCCCCCATCCCCGCGCCGCGCGCCCGCCTCTCTGGGTTCCCCGGGCGCCACTTGGACCCTCTTTGGACCTAGAGCCGGTTGCGGGACGTAGGGTCCCATCTGCAGTTGAGCCCTGCGGCGGGTACCAGTGTCGTCCCCCGTGCTCCCGTTCGTGCGTCGGCCGGTTGGTCCCCGCAGCCGGGCAACTGGGAAGTTTGTGCAGGGCACGGGTCCTCCCGGGCTGTCAGCCCGGGCGGGGGCTGCTGGGGTCTGAGCCTTGGTGATCGCTCCTTGATGTCGGGGGGCGGCCGGGGCGGTCGGGTCTTCCGCTGGCTTCAGGTGTACCTGTGCGAGGTCAGGAGCGTCCGGAGCCTCCCCGCGGGGGAAGAGGGGTGAGAATACCGGAGATCGGGAGATGTGGGCAGCGGCTTTAGTGCTTAGGTCCTTTTTTCCTTTAAAGGCGATATTATCGGACGCAGGGAATCTTTTTGGCAAAGAAAAAGCTCGTGTAAATATGACACTGGGGTTTAGTATCTTTCTCTGCTCCTCTCCCGCATCGCCCTGCCGCTGTGCGGGCTGGAGAGCTGCTTGGCGGGGAGTCTTCCTCTCCACACCTCCTCCCCCACCTCGGGGAGCCAGGCCGAAGTCACCGACTGCGGAAGGGTGGCCTGGGGATGACAGGAGGAGGAGGGGGGGGGTCTTGGCTGGGCGGAGGGAAAGCCGTCTCGAGTTGGCCGCACCGGTTTTGGGGGTTTGCTTAAAAAGGCTGGAGGGAGAATGCTCCGAAAGGTTAGCTTAACACACAGCCGGAGGCGGTGGAAGATGGGCCGCTGCGGGCTATGCGGACTGCGGTTTGAGGGTCTGAAATAGCCTCCTGCTGATCTTACTGCGAGAAACTCCTGCGGTTTTAATCTCCTTAGGATCAGGAAACATGATCGGAGCTGTTGGCCGAGCCATGAAAGTTTAAGTGAGCTTGTGAATTCCGACCATGACCTTACCCACTGCAGTCAGTTAGCATGTGAGCAAAAGTGTAAGCTTGCTCTCCGTACTTTTGATTTCTGTGGATGTCTGTGTGCCCTTTTGAGCGTAATAGAAATGGCAGAAAACCATGCTGTTTCGTTTTGTTTTAAGAGCACTCTCAATTTAATGAAGTTGTTTAAAACGGCTTAGAAGCATGCATTCTATTTATAGTTTTCTTGCCGAGGGCAAGCTGGGGAAAACGTGGAACAGTATCAGGATATATTGTGTTTGCATGAAGTGACTGTGTCTAAGAAAGTTGAGAAATGAGTGTCTGATCCACTGAAGTTCATCTTCACTTCCTGATAACTTCTTTAGCGATTGGGAACGTGAGCTTTTCCAACCGCAAATGTGAATGCACCAAAAACTCTCCTCTTAAGGTTTATCGTAGCAAATAAAATGGAATTTTTCCTGTATGATGCATCTACAATTCAGAGTTATGCCTAATTCTATTAAGCTTTTTAAATTATTTTTTGTTAATTGCTTTTAAAAAAATTGCTATTCTGTATTTATTGGTGCTTGTATCTGCTTTGGAGTTCTGGTGTTTGGGTCAGAGAGTGTTTGTGTCTGAGGGTTTAAATGTAGTCAAGGACTGCCAACAATATGCTGCTGAAAAAAGAGTGTGCTTTCTGGGATTTAGTCCGAATTCCATCTTGCTTCACACAATCTTGTAGCTGTGCATATTTTATTGTAACCACTTACGTTGCTACCTTATATTTATGAATTGCTACATTTGGTTTAGAGTTTCTCGCTAATCGGAAATTTGTAAGCTATCTAAAGCTTACAAAAATGACATATGATTTGTGGATGGTACACTTCGTGTTATTTTCTTTTGCTTTCAAGAAAAGGTAGCAACTCTTAGTCTCCAGAGGAGTCAAGTTTTGTAGTATGTAACGCAACCATGTTATTCATTCAGCAACTTTGTAGTAGGCACGCAGACAGTACCAGACGTTGCGCAAGAGACGGCTAAGAATGCCGCTCAGTTTTTTTGTCCAAATATCTTTATTTTGAGGGCTTAATCGGCATAAGAATGGTCTGTTTCACAGCCTTCTTTTTCAGAATGTCTATTTTCTTTATTATCTCTGAAAAAAAAAAAGTGAAGTGTATGTAACTATGAAATCTAAGTACCAAGATGTCATGTATTTCTGGTTGATTTCATTTTAGGTGGCAAAGTCTAATACTAGATAAACGTTTTTATATGAACTTGACCAAATATGACCAAAGTGTACAGTTTAAAATGAGAATATACTTCGTCAGCGTTATTAAGAAGGAGCAAGCACAGTGCTGTATATGAATAGGGACATTTGAGAAAGCAGAGCAGGAA
Source organism: Lynx rufus (assembly GCF_022079265.1). NCBI lineage: Eukaryota > Metazoa > Chordata > Mammalia > Carnivora > Felidae > Lynx > Lynx rufus. Next base: position 21,117,374 of record NW_025814889.1, on the reverse strand, counting down.
AGGAGAGAATAATTCAAATCAGAGTCTTTCTCCTACATCTCTTTTTTAATTTATTTTTATTTTTTTAAGATTTTATGTTTAAGTAGTCTCTACACCCAACATGGGGCTTGAACTCACAACCCCAAGATCAAGAGTCACGTACTCTACCAGCCAGGCACCTCTAACATTATTCTCCTACATTTATAACGTGGCCAGAATTAATGGGAAAAGATTTGTCGTGAATCTAACAATTTCGTGCTTTTATACTTCATTTGAATTTTTCTTTTTTTTCTTTTTTTTTTTTTTTTCAACGTTTATTTATTTATTTTTTTGGGACAGAGAGAGACAGAGCATGAACGGGGGAAGGGCAGAGAGAGAGGGAGACACAGAATCGGAAACAGGCTCCAGGCTCTGAACCATCAGCCCAGAGCCTGACGCGGGGCTCGAACTCCCGGACCGCGAGATCGTGACCTGGCTGAAGTCGGACGCTTAACCGACTGCGCCACCCAGGCGCCCCTTCATTTGAATTTTTCTTAAGGATGTTTAGAAATAACTAACATTTGGAGTACTAAAAAGAAAAATCATGTTTATTTTTATCACGTAGGCATCTTATAAGAGGTTTGGGAACCTTGTACATACTATGGTAAAATGCTCATTGTACATGTGTTCTAATTCTTTCTCTAATTCTGCTGACCTTGGACATATAACTAACTAGTTTTGCATCAATGTTTGCCTCTGTGAAGTAAGGTGATTGGACTGGATGATTTCTAAGTGTTTCTCTAACTTCAAGGTTCAAATGTTTTTACAGTCTACTTGGTTCACAGCATTATATTAGCATCCATAGACTAGCAATAGTAATAGTATGGAACTAAAGTTGCGTTACCGTTGTAACCTTGAACATGCACCTGCATTCAGGGAATTTTCAAGGCCGTGACCAGAGGGAAGGATATCTGGGGTGATTGGAAGAGAGGTGTGAACTGAGAGTTTGTTGGATTGATTGGAGTTGGACTGCATTGCGGTCTATTAAGTCAAAGTCTATTTGATTGAAATGTAAAAACTTGAAATTAAGGTGGAAATTTCCAAGTCAATTGTGGTGGTAATTCTCAATGACAAGAATAAGCCTGACTTTGTGTGGTGAATTTGATACGTTACTGCTTTCTAACTTAAAATACCCAGCAGTGAATGGATCGCTGCCAATTTTTATTTTAAGTATTTTAAGCAGGGAATATAATTGAATACATAAAGGAAAAGACCACTTCAGAAGGCAGTTTTGTCTTGTTACATTTGGAATTAAACTAAAAATGATCAGGCAGTTAGCTTCTTAAAATTATATTTTAATAGTGCGTGGAACACGTAGAATGACATGAGCCAAGACTTGTTGTAAAGAGAGATACTCTAAAAGATTTTTACGAAGAGTGCAATGTGAGCCTTTTGGAAACGAGAATTTAAAAACCTAATTAAGTATCGAAAGGAATTCATCTGTATAGAAGAAACGTAAAGGACATAAACCTTGTTTAAAACAAATACGGTATTTAGAAGGAGTCCGTATTAACGCTAAAGTCTTTTTGTTGCAAGCTATAGAAATGTGAATGAGCTTAGCCAGAAACTTTAAAAATTAGGAGGGTTTTGGAGGTCTGTCACAGTGCAAGAAGGGATTGGCCGCCAAACCAGGAGAACAGGAATAGGACTGAGTTCAGCCATAACTGGAAGCAGGTGCTTGGGTACCGTTGGGACTTTTCTGTTTTGGCTTTGTTCTTGCTCATAGCTGACTGGTTCCCTCCACAGGACCGGGAACTGATGGTTCCTGAATTTGGCATTTTGTAATTCCCGCCCCCCCCCCCCAAAAGGGACTTTCTTTTTCCGATTCAGTTCTAAAAATCCCATGGAGGGATTCTGACCCGTTTGGCATCCCCCTGGGCTAAACAGGAAAAAAGATGGAAGTTCTTGCCTATTGGGACAGTTCCCTTAAGAATGGAGAGGGCCTGGGGGCACCTGGGTGGCTCAGTCGGTTGAGCCTCCGCCTTCGCCTTCGGCTCTGGTGATGATCTAGCTGTCTGTGAGTTCGAGTCCCGCGTCCGACTCCGTGCTGACAGCTCAGAGCCTGGAGCCTGCTTCGGATTCAGATTCTGTGTCTTCCCCTCTCTCTGCCCTTCCCCCGCTCATGCTCTTTCTCTGTGTCAAAAATAAATTAAAAAAAAAAAAAAAGAAGAAGAAGAATGGAGAGGGCCCGGACAGGCAGGATCGGGTAGGGATCTGTCCTAGTGGTAGTTCGGGCCAGTATGTAGTTTTCGGGGTTCAGCATCCATAGCTTTTGTTACATTGTCAGCAAGGTCTGGGACTTGAAATAAGTAAATAGTATATTAGAGGAATAGTGGTGTCTTTGGGGTTCGTGGGTTTGTATTTGGGCACGGAAAAAAAAAATGAAAGAAGGAAACTAGGTTTCAAAATGAAATGAGTGACTGTGAAATATTGACTGAATAGGATATAATGAGGCAGTTAAATTAAAATAGTGATCAGCTAGACGTTAGCTGAAATGTACTGAATGGAACCCAAATAACCATTCATTCAAGAACTAGTCCCACACTGTTTTTATTTCTTCCCTTCATCAGTACAGTTTTTAAGGTATCTATTTATTTATTTTGAGAGAGAGAGTGAGCCGGGGAGGGGCAGAGAGAGAGCAAGAGAGAGAATCCCAAGCAGGCTCCGCACTGTCAGCACATTGCCCGTTGCCGGGTTTCATCTCACCAACCGAGAACTGACGCTCCGAGAGATGGTGACCCGAGCCGAAATCAAGAGTCAGGTGCTTAACCGACTGAGCCACCCAGGTGCCCCATCTTCTCTTTCCCTTAGAGGAAAGAAGAATGCCAAGCAGACACAATGTTTGTTATTAGGGAAATCGTTTTAAGCCCCCGAAAATTTGGGATTATATCCTGAGAAGAGAATGCATTTTCTTCTCCCTTTACCAAATAACTTTTGCTGAATTTGAGTGTTCAGAATGATGCCCGTCACAAGACGATGATTTCTCTTTCTAAGCCAGGACCGTCTGCGCTGCCTTTTGAAAGATTTTCAGCAGGAATTGTAATAAAATCCGCCATGAGTTGACCAGCAAATACAGTCAAACGGAGCAATTAATTCGGCCAACATCCCCTTTGAAATGCAAATTTTGGAATTTAAGGGAATTGGTGCAATTGGGCAAAATGGTTTGTGGTCAGACAGATAAGGTTCAAATCCTGCCTCCATCAGGTGTGGACTCATTGAACAGGTGATTTATCTATCCACTTGGGCCTCAATTTACTCATTCTTAAAGTAGAGATGATGGTGATTTTCTCACAGGGTTATTCTGAGGGTTAAGTGAGATAATGTATTTAAAGTCTAGAACTGTAATTAACCCATAATAGGGAGTTATAATTGATACCAAAAAAAAAAAAAAAAGATCAAATTCAGATGCAGTTAGGCTGGTAGCATATTCATAAGCACCAGAGAAGTGATTCTCAAAATTTACTGTGTGTATGAATCACTTGGGAACACTTTAAACACGCAGATTTCAACTCAGCGGGTCTGGAGTAAGTACCAAGACTCTGTGTTTACCGTGCTCTTAGATGATGATGACACTGCTGGTCCTTGGGCGACATGTTGAACAGCAAGACCGGCGGAAGGAATAGTGCTAAAAATAAAGAGAAATAGTCAGGATTTGTCCCCTGACTGCATGTGAGAAATCCTTGAGAGAATGATGACCCCATGGTAGACTTAGAAAAGATAGAAGGAATTATGTACTGAAAAAGGGTAAAACATTTTCCGGCTGGCTCAGTTGGTAGCTGGAGTGTGTGACTCTTAATCTCAGGGTCGTGAGGTCAAGCCCCAAGTTGGGCATGGAGCCTACTTTTAAAAAATACACAGGGCGCCTGGGTGGCTCAGTCGGTTGAGCGACCGACTTCGGCTCGGGTCATGATCTCGCGGTCCGTGAGTTCGAGCCCCGCGTCGGGCTCTGGGCTGACAGCTCAGAGCCTGGAGCCTGTTTCAGATTCTGTGTCTCCCTCTCTCTCTGCCCCTCCCCCCCTTCATGCTCTGTCTCTCTCTGTCTCAAAACTGAATAAGCGTTAAAAAAAAATTAAAAAAAAATACATTAAAAGGAAGTGTCGAACTGCAGGTGACAGTGAACGGGCATTGTAGTGACAGTGTCCACCGGTGGGGTGTTGGAAGGTGGGATCACGGCTCAGGAGCAAGGTTAGGGCTGGGATGGAGAATGGAGAATTGCCCGTGCCGAGTTGGTGGTGGAAGCCAGGGGGGTAAAGTAGGTCTCCGAGGGGAACACTTGGCTTTGAGGGAAGGATGGAGGAAGAAACAGGAAGCAAGACATAACCCAGCGGGAAGGCCCGCGTATTAACGCTTCAGACATCACGGCCTTCAGGGACGTGCTTTCTGGGACGGTGGCTGATTGGCATGCACACATATACGCATCTATTTGTGTGGAAGCTGAAAGATTTAAAGAACGAAAGCACGGAAGGAGAGGCAGCCCCTCTTTGGGGAAGGTTAGAAGTAGAAGGAAGGTGGGAGATACCATTTTATTTAGGGATGCCCAGGTATTTTCCTCAACTCCGTCACTTTCCATTCTCACCTCTGCCGGCCTACCCAGATTTTTACCTTGACTGAAACGTTAAAAATACCTCCTAGCTCATTTTCCCTGGATCTGCTTATATCCACATTTCCCTTTTTGTGCCACACAGCCCTGTGGCAGTCCGGTGAAGGCTATGTACGGACCCCTTCTTACAGTGATGCTTTTGGGTGAATAGATGAAAATACGGAGGGTACATCCTACCAAGTTCAGGGATCCCCTGAATTCTGTCCGTGGACCACCTGGGAGTCGTGGAGCCCGACTGAGGACTGTTGAAAGAATCAGGCGGGAATGGTGTGGGGTGGGAGATGGGGAGGCGCACGCAGCAGCCAGGAAGAATAATCCATAGTAGGAATGTGCAGAGATGAAATTAATCGCGGCTGGGCACACAGGGCTAGTAGGTGCCGTGATTCAAACCTGTACCCTCAGCAGTGCCTGGGGAGCTCAGTCGGTTGAGTGCCAGACTCTTGATTTTGGCTCAGATCACGATCTCACAGCCCTGTGTTGGGCTGTGTGCTTGCAGCCCAGAGCCCACTTGGGATTCTCTCTCTCTCCTCTCTGCCCCTCCCCCCAAATAAATAAACATTAAAAACAACAACAACAACAAAACACCTGCCCCCTCAGCCATTGGCCTCTGCTTGCCTGGGCTGGCTTGCCTGGGAATTACTCACTGATGTCCTTAGTCTTTCCTTTCCTTTCCTTTCCTTTCCTTTTTCCTTTCCTTTCCTTTCCTTTCCTTTCCTTTCCTTTCCTTTCCTTTCCTTTCCTTTCCTTTCCTTTTTCCTTTCCTTTCCTTTCCTTTTTCCTTTCCTTTTTCCTTTCCTTTTTCCTTTCCTTTTTCCTTTCCTTTCCTTTCCTTTCCTTTCCTTTCCTTTCCTTTCCTTTCCTTTCCTTTCCTTAGTCTTAAAAGCTATACTTTGACAGAGATTAGCTGTTGATACGGAGGAAAAGTGTTCAAAGCAGTTTTTTCCTTTGTATATGTATGAATGATTATACATTCACGATATGAAAGATATGATATGATATGAATGTATATATTCAAAACACGAAGAGGGCATATATATATATATATAATTTATTAATGAGTAATGTTGTAGGGAGTTTGAAAACAGTAACCTACCTAAAGAGAAGCCTTTACATTCCAAGTAAGTCTGCATGGTTTTTCACCTGTCTGCTGTGGTTAAGAACTCAGGCCCCCGCGCCCCCTGGTTGGCTGTGTGACTTTGACAGAGTCATTTGAGCTCTCTCTCAGTTCCTTCCTTATGAAAAGAGGTAGACCTAGTACCTACCACAGAGGTGTGTTGTATGGGTTAGATGAGTTGGTGCTTGTAAGATGGCTGGAGAGTTGCTGGCACGTGATAGGCTCCTAATAGATGTTAGGAGTCATTAGTATGTCTTAAAAAATATTTAAAGTGGTAGAACATGAGCAGTTTTTAGAGTGCACATTCAGTTCATTTTTACCCTAACCTCACTCGTAGATAAAAAGTCGCAGTTGCACTTGGGATCCTTGTGCATCTCTGAGTTGTAAATTAACCCTTTTAGAATTCTCTTTGTGCCCTTTAATTTCTGTCTCTTTTTTGTTATAATGTTCTTTCTTGTATCTTTAATGCTGCCACCACCCACCAGGTTGTTTGAGGTGTGACAGTTTTCATTCAGATCCGTTAGTTGTACATTATGGTCCGCTATTGGTTTGATTTCTTTCTTTCTTTCTTTCTTTCTTTCTTTCTTTCTTTCTTTCTTTCTATGGTCCGCTATTGGTTTGATCTTTCTTTCTTTCTTTCTTTCTTTCTTTCTTTCTTTCTTTCTATGGTCCGCTATTGGTTTGATCTTTCTTTCTTTCTTTCTTTCTTTCTTTCTTTCTTTCTTTCTTTCTATGGTCCGCTATTGGTTTGATCTTTCTTTCTTTCTTTCTTTCTTTCTTTCCTAATGTAAGAGACACTGTGCAAGACTCTTCGGATGCAGAAGGAATGTATTGTGGACCCTGCCTTTGAATTGCTCACAGCTTCAGGGGAAACAGACATATACATAGACGTATGTATAAATAATAGAGTACCAACAATGCTGGGTGGGGAGGGAATTACATGGGTGGTCAGAATATAAACCTCATGAAGGAGACATTTGAGTGAAGGGATGAAGGAGGTGAACGGGTTGGATATGAGGATATCTGGGGGAAGGGCATTTTAGGTAGCAGGAACAGCTTGTGCAAAGCCCTGAGGCTGGTGCTGGCGGGGCATGTTTAGGAAACCGCAGGGAAGCCTGTGTGGCTGGAGCAGTGTGAGAAAGAGGGAAAGTGATAGGAGATGGGGGCAGGGACTGGAGTATGATTACTTCTGCCCAAGGCTCTTGGACAAGAGTTCAGGAGGCACAGACATGGGCAGGGCTTTGAAGATGGAGTAGAATGTTCCTGCTGGAGAAGACAGGGAAAGGTGTATGTGGCCAAGGGAACAAACTGGTAAAAGTAAGCAGACTGTGTGGAGAACGGTGAGTGGTCTGGTATGACTGTGGCCCCGGGCCTCGCCACTCACGGAATGTGACGTACAGAATGGCGGCATCAGCCATCACCCAGGAGCCTGTTCGAAACGCAGAGTCATGGGCTTCTCTGCAGACCTTCTGGGGCAGGATGTGCGTCGCAACAAGACAGGTGGTTTGTGAGCGCATGGCAGTTTGAGAAGCTCTGGCTAGGGTAAGTCTTTGGTTTCAAACCCTGGGGTTCCTTGCAGGTGCCTCCAGCGCTAGTGGGAGGGGCTGAACTGGTGGGGGGGATTTAGCCGCTACGGCAGCTTCCTCCAGAACAGCTTGTTTTTGTCATCATCATCTTTTATGTGATTTTTTTTTTTAATAGTCTCCACGCCCAGCATGGGGCTTGAACTCACAACCCTGAGATTAAGAGTTGCGTGCTTTACCGACTGAGCCATCCAGTGCCCCCTCATCATCATCTTTTTTGTTTTAAGTTTATTTATTTTGAGAGAGAGAAGGAGAGGGAGAATCCCAAGCACACCCTGTGTTGTCAGCGCAGAGCCCGACGCGGGGCTCGATCCCACGAACTGTGAGCTCATGAGCTGAGCCGAAATCAAAAGCTGGACTCTCAACTGACTGAGCCACCCAGGCGCCCCTCATCATCACCTTTTAAAACATTTCTGATTGGAGGCACCGAATACGTACTGTGTAGGTGCGAGGGCAGATAACGTACAGGGGGAAACGAGTCTACAACCAAGAAGCTTGAAAACCACACAGGTAAATGATAGGGAATGTTTAGCAAATGGTAGAAAAGGTGGTTGCAGGTCAGATTTTAGAGGGCTCAGTAGCTGATGTTTGCCACTGAAAAACTCGACAACAGTTCTGATGAGGGCCACTGTAAAATGTACTGTAAATCGTATTGTATGCTCTTTGAAACTGTTTCTTACCTTTTCTCTCTCCCTAACTTTCCCTCTAGTGTCTTCTCCCTTTACCCTCTTCCAGCTGGTAACCTTTAATGCTTTGGAAGACATTGGCCCAGGGGCGCCTGGGTAGCTCAGTCAGTTAAGCGTCCGACTTTGGCTCAGGTCCTGATCTCTCGGTTTGTGGGTTCCAGCCCCATGTCCGGCTCTGTGCCGACAGCTCAGAGCCTGGAGCCTGCCTCGGATCCTGTGTACTCTCTCTCTCTGCCCTTCCTCCGCTCATTCTCTCTCAGAAATGAATAAAAATGTAACAAAAAAAAATTTTTTTTTTTTTTTTATAAAAAGAAGACATTGGCCTCATAGAAGCCCACTGACTTCCATTCTTCCCAGCATGCAGTCTGCTAACTTCTGGACAGCTGAATGCCATTAGGCCAGAGACACGCTGGAGGGCTGCACTGTCCAGGTTGGAAGCCACCAGTCACACATGACTAATTCAATTGCATTGAATTAAAATAAAATCTGGAACGTTCAGTTTCTCTTATCGAGTGCCCCACAGCCACACGTGGGCAGTAGCTCCTGAGCGGGACGTCACATCCTCGCGTTGGTGTCCACTCAGTTTCTCTGTTCCTTTTTCTAGCAGTTGTGCAGCCTTGTCTCCTGCTCCTGCCTCCTGTAACCTGTCTGTCGCTGCTGCGTCCCTCCCCTGCCGTTCTCTCTCGAACCTGCTGTAGCCCCGGTTTCATTTCATCTTCCCCGCTGCAAGGAACCAGCACCAGCGATGCTCCTGGTTTCAGATCCCCAGGACCCCTTCTCGTGTCTTTTCCTGTTTTCCTTCGGCCTCACCCGCTACCCTCCTTGGGTACCTTACCAGCTTCCTCCTCCTTTACCCAACCTCTGAAAGCTGGAAGGTCCCAGGACTCTTTCCAGGGTCTTCTATAACGAGGCACATTTTATCTACACGATCTTATTTAGTCTTGTGGCGTTTCATGCTGATGACTAAGAAGTTTTTATCTTCAGCCCTGAGTCCCCTGCTGGGCTCCATATTCGGTTTCCTACCAGATACCTTCCCTCGAATGCCAAGCAGGCGTCTCAGAAGTGACCCACACAGGGCTCTTCTCCTCCTCCCCTGCTGCTGCCTGCCCCAGGCCACTTTCTCCCCCCATCCGTGAACGGACCACCATCTCCCCGGCTGTTCAAGCCAAAAAAAACCTTGGTGCCAACCTTGATTCTTCTCGTGTTCTCACCACTACCATTTCCAAGCCCTGCGTATTTCTCTCTTTGCATATAAATTCCCTCTCTGCCGAAACACTGCAGGCCTGCCTGTTTTCACCCTCGCCCTGTTTCAGTTCAAATCCTCTATACTGGTAGCAGAGCGATCTCTCTGAAACGTAAATGATATCCTGTCACTTCACTTCTTCAGTGAGAACCTTCCAGAGGCTTCGTGTTGCATCGTGAGTAAACCCCAGACTCTCCTCTGTGGTTTGCAAGGTCTTCCTGGCCCGGCCCCTGCTTGTTTCTTTGTCTCACCCCTTCCTGCTGTCTCCACGACTTGCTTGTTCCGGCCACGCTGGGCTTTTTCTGTTCCTTAAACAAGCCAAACTCGGGGCAGCCGCAGACCTTCCGCATTTACTTTCCTCTTTGGAATATTCTTCCTTCGAGTCTTTGAATGGCTGTCATTTTAGTCTCCCAGCTAAAGGGCTGTCTTCTTGGATGGCCCCTCCAACTTCCTCCACTCACGTTACTCTTGTTTTCTCTGAGACACCTCACACCATCGGAAACTGAGTTGTTTACATGTTGATTACTTACTTCCCCCCAACTAAGATGATCAATTCCACAGCGGACGAGACTGCCTAATTTACTCGATCCCCGGACCTAGAACAGCGCCTGTTTGCAGTGGGTGCCCAGTAAATACCTAGTGAATGACTGGATGGAGCTGGATTCTATAAACTGTAGGCCAGGAGTGCTCCGCTGGTATTCTGTGAGCCTCTCCACGTTAAACTTTCATCCACACGTAAAACTCATGTTTGCTATGATCGAGCACGGGATTTACAGCATTTTGCTGAGCGGGTTGGGCAATGAGAGGCGGGGGAACTTGGTGCAAGTCGGCGATAAGAGGTATGGGGTGACCCCGAGCCGAGGCCAGAGAACGAGCTTTGTTTACAGCAGCGTGCAAGAGCTTTGCCTTGAGCACAGAGCAGAGACGGTGCAGCCAGTAAAGCACTTCTTTCGTAGAATGTCACGGTGTTGAAGGGCCACCAAGAGAAGTGTGTGAAGACTGAATGTGTTCCCGAACAATCTGAGGTGTTATCGTAGAGAAGAGTGCACCGCAGTGTTCTTTCCGGTTTATTCCCTGTGGTTTGGGTCTTTTAATGACTTCAGGTATGCCTCTAAGAATTCTAGTATTCAGAAGCGTGCCATAAATTAAATTTGAGATTCTTTAACTGATGGAAAAATAGTGCTAATCCCAATATCCCAAATCTTTGTGGGTATTATTCCGCTGTGCTGTATTTCTGCTGGTTCTTATTCATGGTGGGTCCTTCCCCTATTTGCTTGGTTATTTTTGGCTATGAGCTGCTCATTTTCCTCGGACAATTACTTGGGGGGGGGAGTTCTTTGAGTCTCAGGGTGAAAGTGTGTCCCTTTAGAGAGGATTGCTTGTCTTTGCCACGTGGCAAAAGGGGTGGCCAGGGGTGCTATAAATCAAGGCCGTCTTGAACTAACTCACAGCTTGGAATTTTCTGAATGTCACCGGTGATACAAATTTGGGCTGCAGTCCCCTGGGGGGAGTGAAATGGGTTTATTTGTGATTTGTACTTACCCTGAGGGTGCAACCCTTTTGGATTCTAGCCTCAAGAAGAAAGGGTTTAGATCCCCACGCCCACCCCTCCTTGAATGGGCTCTAGGCTCTGACTTCTGTTTATCTCAACCCTTGAGACCATCAGAGCCCCGAGGGCCAAAATGGCTTCTGGGACTAAGCTGACTGCTCTTCCTTAGACTTTGGCCAGCTAACTCTTGCCTCCTCGGTGCTTTGGTGTCTTTAAGATCATGTTTAAAACACACCGTCTTCCTGGATGTTTAGTTGTTGCCAGCAGCAGTGTTGATCTCCAAAACCCAGTCCTACTCCACTAGCGGAAATAGAGATCAAGTGGCAGAGTTTCTCGATTGAGGGGAATGGCAGGCATTAAGGGACAGGTCAGAGCCTGCCATGGTCCTGGGGCAGGATCCTTCAGTCAGAGACTCCATGCCACGGGAGGAGAGACTCCCAGGGGGACACTGCGGTCCTGTGGGAGTGGCAGTAAAGACAACGGGTGTGCCTGAGGGATGTTTTGGAAGTAAAATCAACTGGATTGGGTAGGAGGGAGTAGAGGACAGCTCTGGGGTTTCTGGCTTGGTTGCCTAAATAGTTTTCTTACCATTCTTGGTCTATTATTGTGACCTTTTGGGCGATTAGCCAATAAGAGTCTGTATTAACAGTGCTTATGTAACTAATATGTGGAAATGATTATATTTCTAATTTTGAACTTTTCACAGATGTTTCACTTTATAGATCAATCCAGCATTTGATGGATAACTCAGCATTTGAGGTCCCCAATCTGAACAGAATCCTGAATTGTGGGGTTTAAAAAAAAATTTTTTTTTTATGTTTATTTATTTTTGAGAGAGACAGAGAGAAAAATGGGAATGAGTGGGGGTGGGGCCGAGAGAGGGAGACACAGAATCTGAAGCAGGCTCCAGGCTCTGAGCCGTCAGCACAGAGCCCGATGGGGGCTTGAACCCACAAACCGTGAGATCATGACATGAGCTGAAGTTGGACGCTCGACCGACTGAGCCACCCACGTGCCCCTAGAGAGTTTACACTCTTACAGGGAAGATGTAAACAAGGTGGTAAAATGGTATATTAACAGAAGGTTTATTTGGTTGTAAATGACAGTCAAGAAAGTCTGATGAGCCGAAGGAAAAATGGGGTTACTGGGTCACTCGTGGAGCAGAAGGGCAGGACCCTTAACTGAGCCTCCCATAGGCTAAGACCCAAAGTGGCTCCTTTCCCACTGTCTGTCTGATTTTGGCGTCACTTTCTGTGAACCTTTTCTCTGAGGATATTGTCATTTCTCGGCTGCTTTATGGAAGTAGGCCCCACACAGCTTCTAAACTTATTTGTCCCCAGATCCAGGTCCTTTAAGATGGCAATTAGCCACTCTGCATCCTAACTTCGGATTTCTCAAGAGTGATAGAAAGGAGGAGGGGCAGAAAGGGAGTCGGTGGCCATCAGGTCCAGCCAGCTGTCACCACGGGGAGCAGGGCTGCCCATGGCACTTGAATGGAATGGCGGAGACAGTCCTCAAGCCTCAGAATCCTCCTGGGTAGCACCCCTCCCCCCAGGTTGTGTGCACAGACAACAAAGGATTGATAAACCGCCCCGGGGGACAGGTAGTCCTATTTGAGTTGGATCTCGAAGAGTGAATTGTCATTAGCCTGGTGTAGAGACCAGCGAAAACAGGTTGTTGGCAGAGCGAAGAGTATGTACAAAAGGCCTGCGTCATTTTCAGGGAACTGCTGAGCCTTTTCGGGGGGTTCTATCATTCTTCCCATCTTCTATTTTTATGGTCTTATTCACGTTGCATTCTTCCGTACGTATTTCTAGCGGCACTACCTGTGTTTGCATTAATTTCTTTAGGCTTGATCATCTGGGATTAGAATCGTAGGTGCTAGACAGCCTAGCATTTCAGAGCGTAGCCTTATCTGGAGTTGCAATAAGCATGCTTTGTTTGTGTTTCCTCAGCCGGCACTTTGAGGAAGGTGTTCTGGATGACAGCCCCCGGACGGCCTCTGTGGCATGGCACGTGACCCTGCCCACACAGCCTGCCCGAGGGAGCCCGGGTGCCAGGGGCAGGTGTGGGCTGGAACCAGTACCGCCACCTGGGCACCCCGGCGAGGGGCTGCCTTGGCCAGAAACAGGCACCCTCTCCGTAACTTGCCTGCACAGAGGAAGCTCCTTTTTCGAGGTGCACAGAGGTGCCCTGGGTGCCAGCGGCTGCCCTGCTTTGCCCCGCTTTTCTCCGCTCACGCGTCCGAAATTCCTCACGTCCGGTTCGTGAGTGGCGGTGGCCTCGAGGAAGCTTTCTTTCAGGTGCTGCTCAGGCTGGACAGAAGAAAAGGGGATTTGTGAAGTTCCCGTACCGATTTGAACCTGCTTTAGGAAATGGGTCGTTATGCCGTCTTTTCTGCCGCGTGCGTGTTTCTGTAGTGCAAATTAGTTGACCCGCGATTGGTAAGTAGGGAGTGATGGCACGCGCCGTGGACATTGGTACATACACAGCTTTCCGTGAGCGTGTCCCCGCTGAGGGCAGCGGATGCAACGGACACTAACCAGCAGCCAGGGGCCGCAGCCCCGGTAGGACAGCAGGACTGCGCCCCTTACTCATCCCCGCTTCTTCCTCTGGACTCATCAGTGCTCAGTCTTAGAAGTAGTAATTTTGTGGTTCTCCCCAATCTTTCTGCGTTTTGTCCTAATCTTTGTACCTTGCGAGCCCAGTCGGTTCTCACATTCTTTCCACGGGGTGATCTTCACAGTTGTATTTTTATTATGTAGTCATTCATTTATTCAAGTGTATTTATTTTTGAGAGAGAGGGAGGGAGAGCATGGGGGAGGGGCAGAGAGAGAGGGGGACAGGGGATCCGAAGCAGGAGCCACACTGACAGCAACGAGCCCGATGCAGGGCTCGAACCCACAAACCGTGAGACCGTGACCTGAGCCGACGTGGGACGCTTAACCGACCGAGCCACCCGGGCGCCCCCACAGTCGTATGTCTTTAAAAGATAAAGTCCATTCTGTATACAATTGGAATCAAACAGTTTTGGAGACCGAAGTGTGTATTTTTAGCATTTTATTTGTTAAGTGTTCTGGTGATAGAATTCCATAGGTTTTGAGTGGTTTTCCGTGTGTACACAGAACTTAAAGTTTTTCAGAATACCGATCACACTGTGACAGAAACGTGTGTATTTACAATTTTTGTCCCATAGCTGTATACCCAGGCTGGAATCCCCCTCTGCCCGCACAAACACGCGGTCCTTGTTATTGTTTTCTTCGCTGCCAGGGATAACCAGCCACAACGGCGATGGAAGCGTGACCGACTGAGTCATCCGTAGTCTTAAAAGTTTGGAGACCCATCTAAGCTACCGGAAACTTAATTCCTTTCTTTCTTTTTTTTTTTTTTTTAAGTTTATTTATTAATTTTGAGAGAGATGTGGGAGGGGCAGAGAGCGAGGGAGAGAGAATCCCAAGCAGGCTCCGTGCTGCCACCGCAGAGCCTGATGCAGGGCTCGATCTCACGAACCGAGAGATCATGACCTGAGCCTAAAACCAAGAGTCGGACGCTGAGCCACCCAGGTGCCCCTAAACTTAATTTCTTTACGGTCCTCTTGAATTTCCTTAGTAATCCTCTTCCCGCCTGCCCACACTGCTGTCCCACTGTCCTCTGCTCAGGTGTCTCTTGTGTTCACGTATCTTTCGCCAGGTCTGCCCTGACTCCTTAAGTTTCCATGGTCCAAGATTACCTGTCTCAATGTGCTACTAAACAACTTTACCTTCTTGAAAATTTGCTGCAGCTGTCTTCTGGGCCCACAATCCCGAGAGGAGACTTTCTTTTCAACTGACCCCTCCCTCACAGAACCAGGCTTTTACTATAACATTAGGACTTGGAACATGTTTCCTCATAGAAACAAATAGCCAACTGAAAAATGAATGTTTGGAACGCAACCCATTCACAAATTGGATTCTGTCTGCACACAGATGAAAAGTTCAAATGCTTTGGCATAGAAAGAACTGTTCAGAAACAATTACGATAAACCCATAAGGCACTTACATTTTTTTTTTTTTTTTTTTTTTTTGGCACGTTGAGCCAGAGTAGGAGGACAGGGACAGGTTTAAGTTTAAAAGAAAAAAATAGGTTAGGGGCGCCTGGGTGGCTCAGACGGTTAAGCGTCCACCTTCGGCTCAGGTCATGATCTCGCCGTCCGTGGGTTCGAGGCCCGCGTCAGGCTCTGTGCTGACAGCTCAGAGCTGGAGACCGCTTTGCATCCTGTGTCTCCCTCTCTCTCTGACGCTCCCCCGCTTGCACTGTCTCTCTCAAAAAATAAGTAAACATTAAAGAATGTCCAGAGGCAATCCGTGTCAATGTTTCGATGTGTAGTTTTCAATCCTTTTTTATTTATTTGTTTATTTATTTTAATTACTTTTAAAAAAAATATTTATTTATTTTTGAGACAGAGAGAGACAGAGCACGAATGGGGGAGGGGCAGAGACAGAGGGAGACACAGAATCGGAAACAGGCTCCAGCCTCTGAGCTGTCAGCTGACGTGGGGCTCGAATTCACAGACCGCGAGATCATGGCCTGAGCCGAAGTCGGACGCTTAACCGACTGAGCCACCCAGGCGGCCCTTCAATCCTTTTTTAAAATCTCATTGGGGGGCGCCTGGGTGGCGCAGTCGGTTAAGCGTCCGACTTCAGCCAGGTCACGATCTCGCGGTCCGTGAGTTCGAGCCCCGCGTCAGGCTCTGGGCTGACGGCTCGGAGCCTGGAGCCTGTTTCCGATTCTGTGTCTCCCTCTCTCTCTGCCCCTCCCCCGTTCATGCTCTGTCTCTCTCTGTCCCAAAAATAAATAAACGTTGAAAAAAAAAATTTAAAATCTCATTGATATTATACTGTCTGTCCAATTCGTCATATCGTTATGTATTCCTCGCAATGGTAATTTTTAATGACTGCCTAATAGTCTAATGAAGTTTTAATAGTCTATACATTGGTTCCATTTTTTTTGGCTTCCATAAATAATGCTGTAGTCAACATCTCCCCATATAAACCTTTTTCCTTTTTTGGATAGCTTCCTTAGAACAGACTTGCCTTTTGAGGAATTATTTGGTCAGAGGATATGAGTATGTCAAGGCTCCCGGTACATGTTGCCAAATTGCTCTCACAGAGGGCTGTTTATATAAATATATATTTTTAAAGGATGCTTTTAACCCGCTTACAGCCGCGTTTAGAGGCATTTTAGGTAGTTCAACATACGTGCAGTGTGGGGTTGGAAGACCAGCCGCCATGCTGTCCGTCTGTCTGTCCTCTAAGGAGAGCTGTGGTCAGTGACCCACCCATCACAATTTCGTTCTTCATTCAAGTTTAGAATCCTCAGGGTCTCCGAAACAGAAGGCTTTGTAATTTCCCTTTTTTTTTTTTAATGTTTATTTACATTGAGAGAGAGCAAGTGCATGCTTGCATATATGCACCCGTGTTGGGGAGGGGCAGAGAGAGAGAGAGAGAGAGGCAGGGAGAGCATCCCAAGCAGGCTCCGTGCAGAGCCGGATGCAGGGCCCGAACTCATAAACCATGAGATTGTGACCTGAACCGAAATCAAGAGTAGGACGCTCAACCGACTGAGCCACCCAGGCGACCCCATCGTATCCTTTTTTTCTTTCTTTTTTTTTTTTTTTAAAAAAACAAACACCACAAGACCAACTATGTGCTTTCCTACAAGTCTGGGGTCTGGAAGTTGGGGTGGAGATAAGAGTAGGACACGTGGTGGTCAGTTGGAAGCTGGTAACTTTTCAGGCAGAGTACTTGGATCCCAGAAGCGGGCCACTGTCCTCTGTTTATGTTTGACTCAACTTCAACTGGCCGTACTCTACGTAGCTTTTATCATACCCACCCCTCTAGCATTTCCTGGCGGGTAACACGCCTAAAATAGAACACCAGGAATTTGTAGTTGGTTCCCCAGTCTTACCACTTCGCATGAGACCTGACCAGTGGATGATTCAGAAGGTGGACCGCTGCACTTCCTTCCGCTGCAGTCTGTAATTAGAATATATGTGTTTGCTCTTTAAAGGTTGAGTGCTCTCAGCCCTCGGTAGTCCTGTCCTTGGCTTGGAGCTCCGCTCTGTGTGCTGTCCCCTCTGCTCAGCATTATCTGATGTAAATACGTCAGTCACCTGTGCTGACTTTACAAACTCCCTGCAGCCTGGCAAGGCCAGGCAGGGGAGGTGGAAGCCTCGCCCAGGTAGCTGTGAGCGCCCGGCTCCTTCCTTAGGTAACTCGTATTCCGGAAGGAGAAAGCCCTGTAAGTTTTCCTTTGGACAGAAGTGAAGGAGTATATTGTGTAGTTTAATAAACAGTAAAAGAGTAAAATAAAAGAGTTGTAATAGATAATGAAAGAGTAAAATTCCCAGGGCACCTGGCTGGCTCAGTCAGAAGCACGTGTGACTCTTGGTCTTGGGGTCGTGAGTTTGAGCCCCGCTTGGGGGAGGGGGGGTAAAGATTATAAATAAATTATAAAATTTATAAATTTTATAAATTATAATTTTATAAATTTATAAATTATAAAATTATAAAATTTATAAATAAGTGGCAAACAATAAAGATTAAAATAAATAAATATTTTAAAAAATACCAAAATTCCCTGTTTTAATATTTAACTCTTTTACGTAATACGAAAAGCAACATTTCTCTTTGGCTGAAGAGGAAGAGTGCTTGAGAACACTGAAGAAAATTGAAGGGACAAATGCGAAAGGAAAGGAAAGGTCATGCTTATAAACCACAGTCATCCAGATAAACTGTTATTCCCGCTCTGTGTGGATGTGTTTTATTGTGACAGCGGTTAACTACGGTTGCCAGTTTTCAGAAGGCCTAAATTATGGACTATTTCAGATGGCTGCGGGCTTTAAAATTAGTCCCTGGATAATGCGTTTCTTTTAAAATTGAACCTTAATTGATTTTTATTTTTTAAAGCTTGAATTAAGTAGAAAATTAAGGGCCTTTTATAAAAAGATGGTAATGTATATTTAGCTCAGATGATTACTTAATAGAGAATTATTCCTATCCTTTTATTATTTTAAAATATTAAGTGACACGAAAAGCAATAAATATTACATTTTGTTAAAAAAGTCTCTTTAATTTATGTCTTATTTTATTTTTTTAAATCTTTTAACGTTTATTTATTTTTGAGACAGAGAGAGACAGAGCATGAATGGGGGAGGGTCAGAAAGAGGGAGACACAGAATCTGAAGCAGGCTCCAGGCTCTGAGCTGTCGGCACAGAGCCCGACGCGGGGCTCGAACTCACGGTCTGTGAGATCATGACCTCAGCCGAAGTCGGACACTTAACCGACTGAGCCGCCCAGGCGCCCCGAAAAGTCACGACCATTCTGAATGGTCTTGGAAAGTGTGTTGAGTGAGAACATAGCCAGTATGACTTTTCGGTATTGATAAATTAACTGCAATTTTTCACTGATTTCAAAATAAGAGCTTTTTAGAATTACGAATATAAATCTTTTATGTTCTGTTTTTAAGAAAGTACTTGTTTCCTTATGTGAGAGATTTCTGCAAGAGTTCAAGAAAGCTTCCGTACGGATTGTTTTCCACTTAACCAGAGTGGCCAAATACTGTTTCAGAACAAATTTATTCCCATCTCTGAACCTCCAGAACAAGAGACCATTTAAGAATTCATTTCTACTTGGTTATTTACCAGAAGAAAAGGCTGTTCTGATGGCGTGTGGAGTAGTCCCAAATAAGAGTTGTGCTAGAAACGTTTACTTACAACCATTGGGTATACCAACTGAGGAGAGACCCTTTTATCCTGTTTCCTTAAAAACCAAAACCAAAACACAGGTCTTTTCTTATCATAAACAAATTGGAAAGAATATAGATATCCATTAGTGTGATATGTTTGGGGTTAAAGGAAATGATGCATCCGCGTACTGAAATACATTGTAACTATTACTCATGCTTATGGACTTCAGTGTCACCGCTGTGTAGGACTGTGATAGGTTGAGTGAGGACACAGCCTGTGTTTTAAAATATTACAGGTCTCTCTGAGGAGGGGAGGGAATCATAGGTGGTTTTTTTTTTTTTTTTTTTTTTTTTTACTTTCTACTTACATCTTTCTATAGTTTGACTTTTTAAAAATGTTGGACATGTGGTATTTACAATTAGGAAAACAAGATGTGCTCTTAGGTATGGTGGATGGGAAGAAATCTTTTACAGACTGAATTTGGATAGGCAGAAATAACTGCATATTTCTGTTTGTGAAATAGATATATTTACTTGATATAAAGGATTTTTTTTTTGGGGGGGGGGTAGCCATCCCAGGAAGTCCCTGGATTATAAAGCATTATTGATTGTTTTGGGAGAAACTGTGAAGTGACAAATGATTCTGAAAGTTGTTACTTTTGGTGAGCATGGGAGAAACAGAGATAAACTTGAGTGATTATCACTAATTTTCTTATAGGTATCCAAGTGTTTTTTTTTTAACTTTTTAAAAGTTTATTTTATTTTTTATATTTTTTATATTTTATATAAAGTTTATATTTATTTTGAGAGAGAGAGGGAGACAGATCTCCAGCAGTGGAGAGGCAGAGAGAGAGGGAGAGAGAAAAAATCCCAAGCACTGTCAGTGCTGATCCTGATGGGGGCTCGAACTCATGAACCACGAGATCATGACCTGAGCTGAAGTTGGGGTGCTTAACCAAGCCACCCAGGTGCCCCTAGAACACAACGAATTTTTTTTTTAAGTTTATTTCCTTATTTTTGAGAGAGACAGAGACTGTGTGAGTGGGGGAGGGGCAGAGAGAGAGAGGGAGAGAGAGAGAATCCCAAGCAGGCTCTGCACTGTCAGCGCAGAGCCCTATGTGGAGCTCAAATCCATGAACCGTGAGATTGTGACCTGAGCGGAAACCAAGAGTCAGATGCTTAACCAACTGAGCCCCCCAAGTGGCCCGAACACAAAGAAGTTTTAAAGATGCATTAAAGATAAAATATTAACAGCCAAAATCTTGCTCTTGTTAAGAACGTTATTGTTATGTGTTTTAGTTTTTTTTTTTATTTTAATTATTTTTTGAAATGTTTACTTATTTCTCTTGAGAGAGAGTGTGAGCAGGGGAGGGGCAGAAAGAGGGGGAGAGAGAGAATCCCAAGCAGGTTCTGCACTGTTAGTGCTGGGGGGGGGGGGGGCTCCGTCCCATGAACAGTCAGACCATGACCTGAGCCCAGATCAACATTTGGGCACTTAACTCACCGAGCCATCCAGTTGCCCCAATTTTTATTATTTTTTTGAAGTTTATTTACTTAAATAATCTCTACACCCAACATGGGGCTTTAATGACCCTGAGATCAAGAGTTGTGCGCTCTCCCAACTGAGCCAGCCAGGCCCCCCATGTGTTTTTAAATGAAAGTATACGGATGAATTTCTGTCATTGTTTCTTTCTTGTTAGTTGCGAGAGTGGGCGAGGGAGAGGGAGACAGAGAATCTCTATGAGGCTCCCTGCTGTCCGCGTAGAGCCCCACTCGGGCTTCAGTCTCTCCAACCGTGAGATCTTGACATGAGTTGAAACCATGAGTCCAGGCGCTTAACCGGCTGAGCCATCCAGGCGTCCTGTGTCATTGTTTTTAAAAATCTTTGTGACCAGTCTGCGATTTGAAAAGTGTGGTTCTACATTCAACTTATTTTGTTATTTGGCTTGAAAACTCGTAAGAGCTAAAAAAAAAAAAAAAAAAAAAAAAAAAAAAAGTTATCTCACAGAGATACATTGATCCAAATAAATAGTTGAAGTTCATTAACGACTATATTTATTAACCAGCAAATTTCATTTTCAAACCATCTACCAGTTATGCAGAACATTTGGTTATAATTTGGTGAATTTCCTTTTTTCCCTGATACCATTAAATTCTCAAAAAATGTATTTCAGTTTATATTAATAAGGATGGTGGAGGGTTGAAATACACTTTTTACATTCACTGACTTTTTTTTTTTTTTTTTACCATTTATTTATTTTTGAGACAGAGAGAGACAGAGCATGAACGGGGGAGGGACAGAGAGAGAGGGAGACACAGAATCGGAAGCAGGCTCCAGGCTCCGAGCCATCAGCCCAGAGCCCGACACGGGGCTCGAACTCATGGACCGTGAGATCGTGACCTGAGCTGAAGTCGGATGCTCAACCGACTGAGCCACCCAGGCACCCCTCACTGACATTTTTAAAATGGATTAGAAAACTGTTTCTAAGTTCTCTGTAAATACAAAAGCACCCCTTTTCAAATTGCCGTCTCCGTAATACGAGTTTCTTTCCAAAAAGCAGTTATTTTCTCGAACTTTTTAGAACCTCATCTTTACCTTGAAGGGACTAAGTAAAAGCTCATTTAAAAATATCCGCCAGGTAGCATATTAGTGACGGCTACTTGTGATCATGGAGTAGGTCAGTAAATTTAGAACAGGTTGTATTTACATAAAAGAAGAATATGTTAATCATCCTTAAGACAATTCTTTTATGTATTTTGCCATGAGAAAACTAGAACAGCTCTGGATGGTATAAAATATTTTTGTGGTCACTCCCACCTCATTACTTAAAGTTTGCGTGTGTGTGTTTTTTAAGTTTTATTTATTTATTTCGAGAGAGAGCACGAGCAGGGGCGGGGCAGAGAGAGAGGGAGAAAGAGAGAATCCCAAGCAGGCTCCACGCTGTCAGCAGGGAGTCCGGTGCGGGGCTCAAACTCACAAACCGCGAGATGATGACCTGAACCAAAACCAAGAGTTGGATGCTTACCGGACTGAGCCACCCAGGCACCCCAGTTGTGTTTTTTCTACCACATCGATGACATCCTACCATAAATAAACTGCGCAGATGTTGGGGACCATCTTACATGTGAATCCAAACGAGGGTGTCGGTGTTGATGTAAGAGGCATTTCTTTTCCATCAAAGATAAAAAATAGAGGCACCTGGGTTACCCAGTTGGTTAAGCACCTGACTTCGGCTCAGTTTATGACCTCAAGGTCCGTGAGTCCAAGCCCCACGTCGGGCTCCGTGCTGACAGCTCAGAGCCTGCAACCTGCTTCAGATTCTGTGTCTCCCTCTCTCTCTGTCCCTCCCCTGCTCGCACTCTGTCTCTCTCAACAATAAACATTAAAAAAAATGTTTTTAAAAGAAGATTGAAAAATAACCATAAATGGACATTCTGAGAGTTTCTCCCCAAACCCAGCAGATCGTCTTGCTTACCGCCCCCCCCCGCCCCCCCCCCCCCGCGTACGCATCCCTTAGGAGATTCTCCACGCAGTATGTATGTGATGGAGTGACTCCGGATTTGCACCTTTTCATCAGGTTCTCTTCATTTCTTAGATTCTGTTTCTAAAAAAATCATAAAATCTGCTTAGAACCAGATGCTACTTGTGATTCCCCCCCCCGCCCCCCACTTCCTTCATCTTATTCATGAGAAAACAGGCATTGAGAAAGAGATCATCTTCAGATGGGACTAGAATCACGTCTCCCTGGCCAGCACTGGGCTGCTCTGTGTCAGTTCGTCTCCGGGTCGTGTATACATGACCCACCGCTACCCAGACGAGCTAGTGGAAACCTGTTGATACCTGACTTCCTAAAGACTAATTTCCTTCTCAAATCTCTCTGCTCTGTTCTTTTGCTTCCCAAGCATATGGCCTTGAAATCCTCTTTCTTTTTCTTTTTCCGTCCTTTTCATCCCAGACACATGCTTCGTCTAGATATTACTGAAATGTGAAGAATACTCCGAAGCAGAGTCTCATTTCCTGAGAAGTAGCCTTCTAAGTGAATCAAGATGCAATACAGAATCACTCTGTTTTTAGTGGTGAAGGTGAAATCTTTATAACCTGTCTACTCTCCAAAAGTCCTCGAGACTTAACAAGGAAGGTGTAGATAAAATAAAACAAACACCGAACAAGGTAAAAAAAAAAATCGAATTGTAAAGAAGGAGAGGGAAATATATATTTACCATAACATTGTGCACAGTCCTGGTTAAGGACCTTGACATTTGAACTTGGCTTCTTTAGTAGCCACGATAAAGCTGTGACAGAACTATCCTTGTCTCCTACCAGGACAAACACTGGTTTCATTTTCACCGCCTGGTTCTGAGGGAAGTTTGCTGTTAGAGGGCATTAGACAACAAAATGAATTGTGGAATTCGGTGAAGGCCATGGGCGAAAATGTGACCCGGGGCTGGGGACTCAGGATGACTTAGCCCAGGTGTATGGCCTTTTCCTAATCTGGCTTTATACCAAGACAAGGCTTGAATAAATAATGCAAGAATCAATTTTTCCGGTCTGGCTTGGTGATGAATTGAGGTCATTATTGAGCGCCTAACGGATGCGTTTTCTGCATCGTCGACTGAAAGAGGAATCACATGCTGCAGAATTAGTACCTCGGAATGGAGTTCGCGAAGGCCGTGTTGTATTGGGTAAAAGGAGAATCTGCCTTCATAATCAAGGGCCCCCTCTGTCTAGGGGAAGGTCACAGGCAGGACCTGGGTGTTTCTCAGAAGCATTCCTCAGTAGTACTCAGAGCCCCCAGACCCTGAGCTGTAGAGCAGGGACGACAGTGTTTAGGATAAGAGATAATAAAGAGCTACCCTTAGGACAGAAGACTCTACCCTTAGGATAGAAGACAGCTTCCATGATGTGTTTGTTTAGAAGCATCTTCCGCCCCATGCTTTTCCTCAGACCCTCTGGTATAGATATGGGACTCTTTTCTGTTGGCTGGGACACTGACAGTGCAGTGCCACATGGTCCAGACCCCCATGACAGGAAACGCAGGTTCCTTGACTCTAGTCCTAAGCTGCTCTCGCAACTCTTCCCGCTCACTAGTCATTGGAAACGTTACGAGGGAAGGTTTCTGAGAAGTTGTGCCGCCCTGAAGTGTGTTCTTGAGAGTCAGGGGCTGAAGCCCTGTCAGTCAGATATCTGCTGAGTGCCGGGTCCCCCTCTGGCAGGAGCTTCCACCTGGAACCATTGGAAACGACACCCAAGTGTGGCAGGAACGGGTGAGCCGCGTCATCGTTTGTGGATGCAGGGAGGGCATACATAAACAATGACCAGTTTTAAGTGCCACGGTCTCTCTGCTTTACACAAATGACATTTAAGGGCATAGGTTTTATGATGAGAAGTAGGGAGTCGAAGTTTAAAAACTCAGTGACAAGTTTTATGAAACCTGGGGGGAACCTCCCACTCGTCTCGTACGACGATCCGATCTATATGTAAAGAAAGACACAATACCACAACGGAAATCAATAATCCTGAGAGGAGGAGAAGGAACAAGAGAATACAAATAAATCTGGGGCGGGGGTGCCTGGGTGGCTCCGTCGGTTAAGCGTCCGACTTCGTCTCAGGTCACCATCTCGTAGTTTGTGAGTTCGAGCCCCGCGTCGGGCTCCGTGCTGACAGCTCAGAGCCTGGAGCCTGCTTCCGATTCTGTGTCTCCCCGTCTCTCTGTCCCTCACCTACTTGTACTCTGTCTCTCTCTGTCTCCCAAAAATAAATGAATGCTAAAAAAAAAAAAAAAAAAAATTAAAAAGAAAAAGAATAACTCTGGGGTTTTTCGTATCTAGAAGTGAAGAAAAAAGTTTGGTATCTGGAAAGGCACTCAAGGTTTATTACCTATAAGGCCCTGGGAGACGGTGCAGGTTTTCAGGAGGTCAGATGACAAGGACAAGGGAAGGCACGAGTCCGATGGAGCCGGGCTGCAGGAGAGGTGGCTGGGGAGGAGCTCTGAGCTCAGCTGGTCACAGCCGCCATCCTGAGGCGACCAGAGTAAAACGGAGCGTCACGGCCTGGGCTCCGTTGCTGCCATTCGGCACAGACACATAGCACTGTTGTTTGAGTCCCCGGCATCTCTGCAGGCTTTCCCCAAACCATTCCATTTTCTTTGGTGTGTGTGTGTTTAAGGTTTTATTTTTAAGTAATCTCTGCTCCCAACGTGGGGCTCGAACCCCCACCCCCCACCCAGATCAGGAGTCACAGGCTCTACCGACTGAACCAGCCAGGTGCCCCTCATTTTCTTGTTTGCAAAATGGGGATCCCACCTCTTCAGCCTCCCTCAGGGCGTTCTGTGGGGACCGCATGAGTGACATTTGCTTGAGGATGAGGACGTTTTCATCCTTCAATGTGGACCAAGTGCCAGGACAAGGGGGCTGGTAGAAATGTTTGCTCCCGTGCCCCACGGCCAGTTTATGCCCCACTGCTCTCTTCTTTGCGTTGGATGCCTGGGTTACATTTTTTGGTTGGCATTGGACTGGAGCTGTTTCACATTCGAACGCTTCATTTGTCCTGGACAAGTTATTTATCCTTTCAAGCTCAGTCTTGTCATCTGTAAAACGGGTTTGGTATTTCTTGCCATGTTGTTACGAGGACAAAAGGAGATAAGGAATATGAAAGCATCTGGGGGCGCCTGAGTGGCTCAGTCGGTTGAGCGTCTGACTTCGGCTCAGGTCATGATCTCGCAGTTCGTGGGTTCGAGCCCCACGTCGGGCTCTGTGCTGACAGCTCGGAGCCTGGAACCTGCTTCGGATTCTCTGTCTCCCTCTCTCTCTCTGCCCCTCCCCTTTTCACACTCTGTCTCTCTCTCTCTCTCTCTCAAAAATAAACAAACATTAAAAATAAACTTTAGGGGCGCCTGGGTGGCGCAGTCGGTTAAGCGTCCGACTTCAGCCAGGTCACGATCTCGCGGTCCGTGAGTTCGAGCCCCGCATCAGGCTCTGGGCTGACAGCTTAGAGCTTGGAGCCTGTTTCAGATTCTGTGTCTCCCTCTCTCTCTGCCCTCCCCCGTTCATGCTCTGTCTCTCTCTGTCCCAAAAATAAATAAACGTTGAAAAAAAAAATTAAAAAAAAATAAATAAATAAAAATAAACTTTAAAAAAATAACAAAAAATAAAATAAAAGCATCTGGCAGAATTAGTAGTCATGGCACATTCAGTAAATGTTAGGTTTTCTCCCCTTTTTCCGTAGTTGTGCCCTTGGAAGAAAAATTCCCTTGAAAGAGAAGTGACTTCAGTTTTGTGTCACTGTCTTCCATAAAGGGAGAAACAAAAATCTTTCAAAATTTTATTTAAAATATTCAACTGATGGAAAACACGTGACGATAGTAAATAATCTTGGGGCTCCTGGCTGGCGCAGTCAGAAGATCATGCAATTCTTGATCTCAGGGTCGTGTGAGCCCCATGTTGGGTGTAGAAATTACTTAAATAAATAAAACTTAAAAAAAAAAAAAAGAGAGAGTAAATAATGTTAAAGATTTCCGGTTTCGGGAGCCCTAGCGATTTAAACGTGACCTGATGCTTTCTTGCAGACTTGGGCCGGGTGGTCCGGTTTAGTGCCTGAGTTCTGACTTAGGAGCGAGACTGACAGGGTCCCACCAGTTGCCAGCTCTATGACCTTGGACAAGTTCACCTCTCTGTGCCTCAGTTTCCTCTTTTGTACGAGGTGGGTAGGACCAGTACCCACCTCACAGGGTTGTCCCTCTATTCCAGGAAGGTAGTTTTGAGGATTAAATGAGTTAATCTACATAAAAACCCCCAAGAACAGTGCCTGTCGCTGTTACTTCTGTTTATTATTACCGGCATAATTCTGTTGCTGTTGTCGATCTAATGCTAATAAGGTCAAGACCGGTGCAAGTTTCAAGAGATACTTAATTGAATAAAATATTTTCTTGGGATAAGCAATTATGGCCTTTTTCTTTGTTTCTTTGTTTCTTTCTTTGTTTCTTTCTTTGTTTCTTTCCTTCCTTCCTTCCTTCCTTTCCTTCCTTCTTTCCGTCTTTCTTTTCTTTCTTTCTCTTTCTTTCCTTTCCTTTCCTTCCTTCCTTCCTTCCTTCCTTCCTTCCTTCCTTCTTTCCTTCCTTCCTTACTTCCTCCCTCTGTCCCTCCATCCCTCCCTCTTTCTTCCTTCTTTCCTTCCTTCCTTCCTTCCTTCCTTCCTCCCTCTCTCCCTCCCTCCCTCCATCCCTCCCTCTTCCTTCCTTCCTTCCTTCCTTCCTTCCTTCCTTCCTTCCTTCCTTCCTTCTTTCCTTCCTTCTCCAGGGCTCAAGTATTTGAATGAGTGGTGAGCCAGTCCTGGCCTTACTCAGTGATGCCCGAAGAGTGATCTGTCTTCTCTGACGTGAGTGTGTAGCTCAAGAAAGGCTCGAGGCAGCCAGTGAAGACACTGCAGGGTGTCTGTGGCCACACAGTCCGTTTTCAGGGGGTTGTGCTCGTTCGGGTGGCTCTCGTGTTCCAAGGTGGCACTTCGATGCGCTGTTTCCATTTCCAATCGGAAGCCCTGTCTTCCTTCTTTGTTGTTTGCAGAGAAACGCGCATCTCTGTCTCATCTGGGTCGGCTTGTATGCGAGGAGCTTCGTGGGGATAGGAGAGCTTCGCCTTTGGTGAGGGAACCACTTTGTGCTTTTGGTGACCTGCAGGTCCCCCCGCCGGGTGCTGTCACTACTACTGAAGACATTCGTCATCGTGACAGGTGGTTCTCCGCTCTGTGCCTGGTGCCCGAGACCGTGTGCAGGCCGCTTAGAGGGGATCCTTCGTTTTAAGTCTCTACAGAGTGCCGTTCTCTACGGATACTGTATTTCAACTCTTTTGTGTCCACGGTTTCAAAATTTTCCACTCACACTGCTCTTTTGACGCGTTCAGGAAACGGTCTTCTTTTCGGCGCTTCTCGTTCTTTCCGTTTTCGTGGACCCCTCGTTCATCTCTAATAAAGTGTGAGCTGTATTTGTCTGAAAATTTAAAATCGAAATGCTACTAGGCTACTTGGGACCGCACTCTCTTTTGTTCGTAGATTAAAACAGAAAGAAGAGGGGCATCTTGGTGGCCCAGTCGGCTAAGCGTCTGACTTTTCATTTTGGCTCAGGTCGTGATCTCACGGTCCTGAGATGGAGATTGTCTCTTTCCCGGAGCGCCTGGGTGGCTCAGTCGGTTGAGTGTTCGACTCCGATCACGATCTCGTGGTTAGTGAGTTCGAGCCCCACATCGGGCTCGCTGCTGTCGGGGCAGAGCCCACTTCAGATCCTCTGTCCTCTTCTCTCTGCCCCTCCCCTGCTCATATGCACTTCTCTCTCTCTCAAAAATAAATGAACATAAAAAAAAAAAAGATTCTCTCTCTCTCTCCCTTTCTCTCTCTGCCGCTGCTCCCTCTCTCTCAAGGAAAAAAATAAATAAAACAGAAAGAAGGGCTTCCTTTCTCCAATTATTGATTAACTCCTTAATATAGAAGGGACATAATATAAATAAATACAATATAAATAAATGTAGAAGGGACTCCTTAATATAGAAGGACAGACAGGGAGAAACTAGTCTGTTTGACCCCTGCTGATAGCACTTTTCAGATCTCTGAAAGAAACCCCGAGGTTCAGAGTCCTCTCCCCCAATTCATTTGTGAGATTCAAGTCAGATGTAGTATGTGGAAGCATTTGGGAGATTAGATTTCCTTCAGTAGATAAGAACCACTCTCTAGAAGTTCCAGTTGTTTAAGGATGCAGTCAGCGGCCTTTGGGAATAATGAGTTTCCTGTTCCTGAAATTATCCGAGTATGTGCTGGGTCAGCACGTTTCAAAGTCTTTTTCCACAGTGGCAGACAAGACGGATAAACATTCACAATCAGAGCACACTCCCATGGGCAGAGTTGGGTTTGGGCAGCATTCCTGACACGCCAGCTACAAGTCCAGCCCCTCCCCCTCACTCAAGAACGAAAGGGATACCGCACCCGTGAATTTATTTACGCTCATATATAAAAAGTCAGTATCGTTACTTACTCTCTTGGTATCGAAGGACCAAGAACACGGTTGATAACGAAGTATGGCTCGGTTACCAGCGTGTGTGACTGGAGTTGACAAGGACTGGCCCCAAGTCCTGCTGTCGTCTAGAGGCACCAGTCCCCAGGTGGGTGATAGGATTAGGCAGCTTGTAGCTTTTTAGATCCTGAGACTTTGATTCAGTGTCGTGACCAAAATTTCTCGAGGAGAATTTTCTTTCTTTTTTTTTTCTTTAAATTTTTTTAATGTTTATTATATATTTTTAAGAGAGAGAGACACACACAGAGAGCTTGAGCAGAGGAAGGCAGAGAGAGAGGGAGACACAGAATCTGAAGCAGGCTTCAGGCTCTGAGCTGTCAGCACAGAGCCTGACGCGGGGCTCGAACTCACGAACAGTGAAATCGTGACCTGAGCTGAAGTCGGATGCTTAGCCGAGGAGAATTTTCTTCTTAATGACTCACTTTTGGTCTGAAATTTATTACAGTTGATAAGTAACTGTTGATAAGGGTTGATAAGTAAGTTGATAAGGGTTCAGAGACATAAAGACTTCAATTCTTAGGTCCTAGCCCACTCTGCCCATTTAGCAGTAAGTACTAGACCTTATAGTAGATACCAAAAATATTGGGTTAAAAGAAAAAAAACCAAAATCAGTTGAAGAGTATGCACGCGTACTTTGTTAATAAACTCCTGTTAAAAATTATATGCGTAGAAGCTCTCATGCTATATAATTATACATTATAATTTCATTCCATAATTTTAAGCACTCAAAGCAGAACCATTGTTTTAAAGGTTTCTTTTTTTTTAAGTTTATTATTTATTTTGAGAGAGAGTGAGAGAGAACGTGCGTACGCGTGAGGAAGGGGCAGAGAGAAAGGGGGAGAGAGAATCTCAAGCAGGCTCCACACTTTCATCATGGAGCCCAATGCAAAATTCGAACCCGCAAACTGTGAGGTCATGACCTGAGTGGACACCAAGAGTTGGGTGCACCACTGACTGAGCCACCCACACGCCCCAAAGCGGAACCATCCTGAGAATCAAAATCCTCTGGCAAATGTAAACCTTAGAATTCTTACAAATAGATACATGGCCTCTTTGCCATAGTTGACCTTGAATGACAAGATTGTCACCAGGAATGAGGTTTCTCTCTTTGCGTCCGTCCCGCAAGCGTGAAAATAATCCTCACTGACCCGCTGTTTTGCGAGGCTGGACACTTGCCGAGAATAGCTGACGACGCAAGAAGAGAAGCAGCTGTGCATGGGGAGCCGAAGCGGGGCGGCCGTGAGCAGGATGGGCGTTAAGAAATGCTGGAAAGACACACCCGCGTACAACTCGAAATGGTTTGGCAGGGCAGCAAAATGCTAGGGAGCAGCAGTAACGGACTGGGCATTTTCCCAGAAGTCTTCAGAGAACCCAGTGGCACTTCACAAATGGTCACCCTGCCATATGCGTGGGGCATCATGACAGTTTCTAGCAGGTGGCTCTGCTTCCAGGGGTGACGCATCAGGAGACTGTGGTGCCCTGTAGACCAAGGATCTTTTTCATACCAGGGCGCTTGAGCTGATGCTGTATATTGGGAGGGAACTTCAGGTTTTCTGATAAACATAAATTATGTTTCGTTAAGACGGGGTTTTGTTTTGAGGTGGAAAATATCTGTAAGAGGACAAGGAGAGCCGGTGGGTATAATTTTTTATTGTGAATATGAGATGTACGTAAAAGAGTGTAATGACACACACAAGTACAGTTCAAGGAATACTGGTGAAACACATTGCATGTAAGCTTTTTTGGGAGGGCACAGAGAGAGATGCTTTAAAAGGTTTTTTGACAGTTTCCTTTGGACTGGCTAGGAGAAAAATCAAAGAATGGGGCAAAGGGTATTTGTTGCCGATGGGCTGTTGATACCATAGATTTTGATGCTGGTTTTTCATTTAAAAAGCCCCAATTAGTAGTATCTTTGTGATTGGCTAAGTTTACTTTTTTTTTTGAGAGAGAGAGAGAGAGAGAGTATTTGTGAGCAGGGGAGAGGGGCGTGGGGGGGGTGGGAGGCAGAATCTTTTTTTTTTTTTTAATGTTTATGTATTTATTTTGAGAGAGTGGGCATGTTAGTGGGGGAGGGGCAGAGACAGAGAATCCCAAGCAGGCTCCACGCTATCAGCGAGGAGCCCGACGCAGGGCTCGATCCCACAAATCGTGAGATCGTGACCCGAGCCAGAATCGAATCAGATGCTTAACCGATTGAGCCACCCAGGCACCGTGAGAGAGAGTGAATCTTAAGCAGGCTCCACACTCTGCAAAGAGCGTGATGTGTGGGGCTGGATCTCACGACCCTGGCGGGGATCATGACCTGAAATCAACTGAAATCGACAGTTGGACGTTCAACCGACTGAACCACCCAGGTGCCCCTAAATGTACATTTTTATCGTAAGCATTCATGGATAGTGAAACAGCAAACCAATGGAGAAAATAAACTGAAAGATGGTTGGCCGCGCATCCGAAACCACAGGAGTCGGGAGTTAGCATACTCCTAAAACTCCCATAGTAGGGGAGTTACATTGGAAAATGTAAGGGAATGCATCTAGAACAAAAAGAGTCCGTGTTAAACGTAAAAAATACTGGGCTCCAAACTTCTTGTTGGTATTTTAGGATAGGATGATTCAGACTATTTCTAGTGGGGTTTGGGGCTGATGTGCTGCTACCTGTCGTAGCCAATGACAGCCAGGAAGTGCTGGGCAGTTCCAGCACAGGGATAAAGAAAACATTTCAAGATCCTACACTTAAAGAAAAACAAAGTTTAGCTTTCAATTGAAGTATACATGACATCCAATGTCATGTTAGTTTCAGGTGCATACCATAGTGATTTGACAGTTCTAGACGTTACACTGTGGTCACCACAGTGAATGTACTTACCATCTGTCACCATACAGTGTTATCACAATATTATTGACTAGGTCCTCTGTGCTGTACTTTTCATCCTCATGACTTATTTATTTTATAACTAGGGGAGTGTACCTCTTTTTTTTTTTTAACGTTTATTTATTTTTGAGATAGAGAGAGACAGAGTATGAACAGGGGAGGGGCAGAGAGAGAGGGAGACACAGAATCTGAAATGGGCTCCAGGCTCTGAGCTGTCAGCACAGAGCCCGACGCGGGGCTCGAACTCACGGACCGTGAGATCATGACCTGAGCCGAAGTTGGACGCTTAACCGACTGAGCCACCCAGGTGCCCCGGGAGTGTACAATCCCCTTTTCCTGTTTGCCCATCCCCATACCCTCCTTCTCTCTGGTAGCAATCAGATTGTTCTCTGGATTTGAGTCTGTTTCTGGTTTTGTTTGTTTGTTCATGTGCTTTGTTTTTTAGATCCCACATATAAGTGAAATCATACAGTATTTGCCTGTCTTCATCTGACTTATTTCACTTTGTGTAATGCCATCAAGGTCCATCCATGTTGTCACAAAATGGCAAGATCTCATTCTTTGTTTATGGCTGGCTTATATACCATTGGATATATATACACCACATCTTCTTTATCAGTTTGTCTGTCTGTGGACACTTAGATTGCTTCCATTTCTTGGCTATTGTAAATAATGCTGTAATAAACATAAAGGTGAATATATCTTTTCTTTTTTATAATTTTTTTTTAACGTTTATTCATTTTTGAGAGACACAGAGAGACAGAGCGTGAATGGGGGAAGGGCAGAGAGACAGGGAGACACAGAATCCGAAGCAGGATCCAGGCTCTGAGTTGTCAGCCCAGAGCCCGACGTGGGACTCGAACTCACGAACCATGAGATCGTGGCCTCAGCCGAAGTCAGACGCTTATCCAACTGGGCCACCCAGGAGCCCCTGAATATATCTTTTTGAATTTGTGTTTTCATTTTCTTTGGGTAAATACCCAGAGTGAAATTACGAGATCGTATAGTAATTCTATTTTTAATTTTTGAGGAATGCCCATACTGTTTTCCACAGAGGCTGCACCAAATTACTTTTCCACCAGCAGTTGCTCAGGGGTTCCCTTCTCTCTGCATCCATGCCGGCATTTCTTATTTATTGCATTTTTGATGATGGCCGTTCTGACTGGTACGAGATGATATCTCATTGTGGTTTTTATTTGCATCTCCCTGATGATTAGTGATGTTGAGCATCTTTTCATGTGTCTGTCTGTTGGCCATCTGTATGTCTTCTTTGGAAAAAGTGTATTCAGGTCCCCTGCCCATTTTTTAATCAGATTTTTTTTGGGGGGGGGGTGTTGAGTTGTAGGAGTTATTTATGTATTTTGGATATTAACACTTTATTGGATATATTATTTACAAGCGTATTCTCCCATTCCATATGTTGCCTTTTTGTTTCCTTGACTGTGCAAAAGCCTTTTCTGTTGATGTAGTCCCAATATATTATTTTTGCTTTTGTTGACCTTATTCGAGGAGATAGATCCAAAAAAATATTGTTAAGACCAATGTGCAAGAGAAAAAAAAAAAGACTAATGTGCAAGAGATTACTGCCTGTGTTTTCTTCTAGGAGCTTTATGGTTTCAGGTCTGACGTTTAGGTCTTTAATTCATTTTGAGTTTTTTTTTTTTTTAATTTTTTTTTTTCAACGCTTTTTATTTATTTTTGGGACAGAGAGAGACAGAGCATGAACGGGGGAGGGGCAGAGAGAGAGGGAGACACAGAATCGGACACAGGCTCCAGGCTCCGAGCCATCAGCCCAGAGCCTGACGCGGGGCTCGAACTCCCGGACCGCGAGATCGTGACCTGGCTGAAGTCGGACGCTTAACCGACTGCGCCACCCAGGCGCCCCAATTTTGAGTTTATTTTTATGTATGGTATCAGATAGTTATCCAATTCCATTCTATTGTATGTGGCTCTCCAGTTTTCCCATAAAAGAGAGCGTTTTTCTCAATCTGTATTCTTCCCTCCTTTGTTGTAGATAAATTAACCATACAAGCATGGGTTCATTTCTGGGCTCTCAGTCCTTTTCTATTGATTTATGTCTTTATTTTTGTGCCAGTACCATACTGTTTTGATCACTGTAGCTTACGATAGTATAGTTTGAAATGTGGGGCTGTGACACCTCCAGTTTTGTTCTTGTTTCTCAAGATTGCTTGGCTATATGGGGTCTTTTGTGGTTTGATACAAATTGTAGGGTTGTTTGTCCCAATTCTGTGAAAAATGCTTTCGGTGTTTTGATAGGGGTTGCAGTCTGTAGACTGCTTTGGGTAATATAGACATTTAAAAAATACTGATTCTTCCCATTTATGAGCATTGTATATCTTTCCATTTGTTTGTGGCGTCGTCAGTTTCTTTCATCAATGTCTTCTAGTTTTCAGGGCAGGTCTTTCACTTCCTTGGTTAAATCTGTTTCTGGGTATTTTATTCTTTTAGATAAAACTGCTAGTGGGATTGTTTTCTTGATTTCTCTTTCTGCTAGTTCATTATTAGTGTCTAGGGATGCAACAGATCTCTATATATTTTGTATTTTGCAACTTACTGAATTTATTTATTATTTCTAGTAGTTTTTTGGTGGGAGTTTTTAGGTTTTCTATATGGTACTATTGCATCTACAAATAACGAGTGTTTTACTTCTTCCTTACCATTTTGGATGTTTTTTTAATTTCTTTTTCTTGTCTTGATTGCCGTGGCAAGGACTTCTAGTATTGTGTTGAATAAAGTGGCAAGAGTGGACATTACATCCTTGTGTTGTTCTTGATCTTAGAGGAAAAGCTTTCAGCTTTTTACCACTGAGTATAACGTTAGCTCTGGGTTTGTCATATGTGGCCTTTATCGTATCAAGATATGATTCCTCTATCCTCTGTACCCACTTTATTGGGAGTTTTTATCATGAGTGATTGTTGAATTTCGGCGAATGTTTTTTCTGCATCTATTGAGATGATCATGTGATTTTTATCATTCATTTTGTTAATGTGGTGTATCACAGTGATTTATGAATATTGAACTATCCTTGCATACCTGGAATAAATTTTACTTGATCATGGTGAGTGATCTTTTTCATGTATTGTTGAATTCGGTTTGCTAATATTTTGTTAAGGATTTTTGCATCTATGTTCATTAAGGATATTGACCTGTAATTTTCCTATTTTGTAGTGTCTTGGTTGGTTTTGGTATCAGGGTAATGCTGGCCGCATAGAATGAATTTGGAAACAATGTTTTCTCTTTATTTTTTGGGAATAGTTTGAGAAGGATAGATAACTCTTAAAAAATTTTTTTTTAATGTTTATTTTTTATTTATTTATTTATTTAAAAAAATTTTTTTTAACGTTTATTTATTTTTGAGACAGAGAGAGACAGAGCATGAACAGGGGAGGGGCAGAGAGAGAGGGAGACACAGAATCCGAAACAGGCTCCAGGCTCTGAGCTGTCAGCACAGAGCCCGACGTGGGGCTTGAACTCACGGACCGTGAGATCATGACCTGAGCCGAAGTCGGACGCTTAACCGACCGAGCCACCCAGGCGCCCCTTTAATGTTTATTTTTGAGAGAGAGAGAGACAGAGCACATGCGGGGGAGGAACAGAGAGAGAGGTTGACACAGAATCCGAAACAGGCTCCAGGCTCTGAGCTGTCAGCACAGAGCCCGACCCGGGGCCTGAACTCACAAACCATAAGATCATGACCTGAGCTGAAGCCAGACACTCAACTGACTGAGCCACCCAGGCGCCCCGGGATAGGTAACTATTTAAATGTTTGGTAGAATTCACCAGTGAAGGCATCTGGTCTTGGAGTTTTATTTGTTGGGAGTTTTTTGATTGCTCATTCAATGTTATACTAGTAATTGATTGGGGCACCTGGGTGGCTCAGTCGGTTGGGTGACCGACTTGGGCTCAAGTCATGATCTTGCAGTTAGTGAGTTTGAGCCCCGTGTTGGGCTCTGTGCTGACAGCTCAGAGCCTGGAGCCTCCTTCAGATTCTGTGTCTCCCGCCTGTTTCTACCCCTCCCCTGCTCACGCTCTGTGTCTGTCTTTTAATAGTAAATAAACATTAAAAAAAAATTTATACTAGTAATTGAGCTGTTCAGATTTTCTATTTTTTTCCTGGTTTAGTCTTGGAAGATTGTATGTTTCTAGGAATTTATCCATTTCTTCTAGATTGTCCAGTTTGGTGTATAATTTTTTGCAGTAGTCTCCTAATCCTTTGTATATCTGTGGTCTCAGTTGTAACTTCTCTTTCATTTCTGATTTTAAGTGAGTTCTCCCATTTTCTTGATGAATCTGGCTAAAGGTTTGTCAGTTTTGTTTATCTTTTCAAAGAACCAGCTCTTCATCTCATTGATCTCTTCTATTGGTTTTTTGTTGTTGTTGTTGTTAGTTTCTACTTCATTTCTTTCTTCTCTAATCTTTATTATTTCCTTCTTTATACTAATTTTGGGCTTTGTTCTTCTTTTTCTTTTTTTTTTTTTTAATGTTTATTTATTTTTGAGACAGAGAGAGACAGAGCATGAATGGGGGAGGGACAGAGAGAGAGGGAGACACAGAATCGGAAGCAGGCTCCAGGCTCTGAGCCATCAGCCCAGAGCCCGACGCGGGGCTCGAACCCACGAACCATGAGATCGTGACCTGAGCTGAAGTCGGACGCTCAACCGACTGAGCCACCCAGGCGCCCCTGTTCTTCTTTTCTAGTTCATTTAGGTATAAGGTTAGATTGTTTATTTGAGATTAATCTTGTTTCTTGAGGTAGACCTGTATTGTTACAAACCTTCCTCTTAGAATTGCTTTTGCTGCAGTCCCAAAGATTTTGAAATACTGTGTTTCCATTTCCATTTTTCTCCAGGTATTTTTTTATTTTGTCATGGATTTTTTTGGTTGACTCATTAGTTGTTTAGTGGCATTGTTTTTTCTAGGTTTTTTTCTACTATTGTTTTTTCGAGTTTTTTTCTTGTAACTAATTTCTAGTTTCATATTGTTGTTGTCAGAAAAGAGCTACTAAACCATGAGGAGAAATTAAAATGAAATAAGACTCTTCAGTCTTGAAAGAGGAAGCCGTGATTAAAAATAAAACAGGGGCGCCTGGGTGGCTCAGTCGGTTGAGCGGCCGACTTCGGCTCAGGTCATGATCTCACAGCTCGTGAGTTTAAGCCCCGCGTCGGACTCTGTGCTGACGGCTCGGAGCCTGGAGCCTGCTTCAGATTCTGTGCCTCCCTCTCTCTCTGCCCCAACCCATTCGCATTCTGTCTCTGTCTCTCTCAAAAATAAATAAACATTAACAAATATTTTAAAAAATCAAAATAAATACAACAAAACAAAACATAGGCTAAATGTTTAGATTTCTTTTTTGTTTTTTAATGTTTGTTTATTCTGAGAGAGAGAGAGAGTGAGGGAGCAGGGGAGGGGCAGAGAGTGAGAGGGAGGAAGAGAGAGAATCCCAAGCAGGCTCCATACTATTAGGATAGAGCCCTGCACAGGGTTTAATCCTAAGAACTGTGAGATTATGATCTGAGCCAGAATCAAGAGTTGGACACTTAACTGACCAAGCCACCCAGGTGTCCCTAGACTACTTCTTCTTCTTCTTTGTCTTGTCTTTTCTTTTTTCTTTTCGTTTCTCTCCTCTTCTCTTCCTTTCTTTTCTTTGCTTTGCTTTTTTCTAATCTTATTTATTTTTCAGTAAGCCCTATACCTAACATGGGGCCTGATTGAACTCACGACCCCAAGATCAAGTATCACATGCTCTATGGAAGGAGCCCGTCAAGGTGCCCATATTTAGACTTCTTTATCAGACCCTGAAGAGCTGAGCGAAAGATAGCTGTTAATGCTTGAGAGGAAAGTGATAAAAGAAAGTAACTTCAGTTTAATGTTTACAAAGCAGTTGTGCCGTTGTCATTCACTTGACCTTTCCACAACACTCGAGAGGAGAGGGGGCATGTGTTATTATTCACATTTGACAGACGAGAAAACAGCTCTGAGTGAGAAAGTGACTTGGCTAGGGGCACCTGGGTGGCTCAGTCAGTTAAGCGTCCGACTTCGGCTCAGGTCATGATCTCATGGTCCGTGAGTTCGAGCCCCACGTTGGGCTCTGTGCTGACAGCTCAGAGCCTGGAGCCTGCTTCAGATTCTGTGTCTCCCTGTCTCTCTGACCCTCCCCCATGCATGCTCTGTCTCTGTCTCAAAAATAAATAAACATTAAAAAAAATTAAAAAAAAAACCTTAAAAAAAAAAAAAAAAGAAAGTGACTTGGCTAAGCTGACACTCTAAAGGGTCAGGAGCAAATCCACCTCCGACTCAGGTCCTGGGTTCTTGTCCCTGCTTGGTGTTTAGAAAACTCAGGAGGATCAGTAGGTTCTGTGGACCGAGTCTCTCTGGTGACGCAAAGTGTGATGGCAAAGCGTAGGCACTGAAGGAGACATGTAAAATGTGAATCCTATTAAGATGTTAAAGGGCAGGCCTGAAGCTGCGGTAGTAAGCATGACTTTGAAGAGTTGAGATCATTAGGAGCAATGTGTCATCTCAGGGCTCCCCTTGTTAGTGGCTGAGGGTTTATTGACTTGATCGGATATAGTTTCCTCATTGTCATTTGTACTGTGCTGTAACGTAAAATTAGCTTTTGCCTTTGTGTGGTGTGTGTATGTGTGTGTGTGTGTGTGTGTGATGTGTGCGTGTGTGTGTGTGCGCACGTGCATCAGAGAGAGATGGGCTCTCGTAGGGCAAAACGCAGAAGGGTCCAGAAGATCAGTCTTGTGTGAAAACAGGCCTGCAGGTAACATGGTGGGTGATTGCACATTGTCCATGCCCTGGGTTAATGCCAGAATTTTCAGACGCATATGATGCATATTTAAAGATTATGGGACCATCTGTGTCTCTTCAGACGCCTGGTGAGAATCCCAGGCGTTCCAAACAAGGGTCAGCACGGTAGGTGAACCCCAGCTAACGTCAGCTTGTAGTTACCTGTCCCTGAATAGCCGTATCCGAGTCCGGAGGAATTCACAAATTAGGCAGGTTTAATGTGAGAACAGACCCTCCTAGTATTTTAGAGGCCCTGTAGTAACATCTGTGTTTATTTTTTTAAATATTCTATTTATATTTAAGAGACAGAGAGACAGAGACAGAGCGTGAGCGGGGAAGGGGCAGAGAGAAAGGGAGACGCAGAATCGGAAGCAGGCCCCAGGCTCCGAGCCGTCAGCACAGAGCCCGACGGGTGGCTCGAACCCGCAAACTGAGAAATCATGACCTGAACGGAAGTTGGACACTCAACCGACTGAACCACCCAGGCGCCCCACCAAGGTTGAGTATTTTATACAGGAAATATATGTGGATGTTTGTATAAGGTGCTCAGTGGAGTATTTCACCTTTTGGCATTTGTATGGTATCTTTTGAATTAACTGTAGCACAGGGATTAGCTGACTGTGGCCTATGGGTCCAGTCTGGCCCACGGCCTGTTTTTACATGGCCCTTGAGCTAAGACTGGGTTTTGCATACATGCAAAAGAGTGGTTAAAAAATTTTTTTAAAGAAAAATATATCATTACTTGTGAAAATTATATAAAATTCAGATTTCAGTGTCCATAAACGTTTTATTGGATCACAGCCATATTCATTTGTTTTCATATTGCCTATAGCTCCTTCTGTGCTAGTCAAACAGAATTGACTCGCTGTGACACAGACCATATGGCCTGCAAAGCCTAGACTTTTTACTGGATATCCCTGCTATTGCAAAATAATATTAATTTCTGAAATTAAGGTTCTCCCTTTTTTTGCCGTGACTTTTAAAAAATAGTAACGTTTTAGCACACAGAATCATTTGATTTTTATTAAATGAAAGGGCCAACATTTTTTTCAGTCGAGTGAATCTCTTACTTTATAAGACAGTGGAAAATAGAGCCCATAGAGCCACAACCTTTTACCAAACACAAAGTGTTTCTATTAAGTATCTATCTCAGCGCCTGGGTGGCTCAGTCGGTCAAGTGTCTGACTTCAGCTCAGGTCATGATCTCATGACATTTGTGAGTTCGAGCCCCGCATCGGGCTCTGTGCTGACAGCTCGGAACCTGGAGTCTGCTCTGTGTCTCCCTCTCTCTCTGCCTCTCCCAACTCACAATCTGTCTCTCTCTCAAAAATAAATGAATACATAAAAAAAAAAAAAAAAGTATCTATCTCAATAGCCAAGGGCTCATTCTTTTGGATATTGTTTTCCTCTGGGCCTGCCTGCACATTGTCTGCAGATGGGTTCACCAACTGTTCCTCTGATTCTTTTATGCTCAAGAGATTTTTCTCCTCGCCTGGAATCTGGGCTGGCCCTCACTTTGACCAACAGAATGTGATGAACACGGTGCCTTGTGACTTCAAGACACAGGCCTTTAGAAGCCTTGCAGCTTCTGTTTGGCCCTCTTAACAACCTGCCACCAAGTCAAAGAGGCGTGAGCTGGACTAGGAGAAGGGACCTGGTGGAAAAGGAAAGACCCAGTCCAGCTGACAGACACCCCGGGGACTCAGAGGTAAGAGCGGCTCATCTTGAATAGCTCAGACTGTATGGAAACACTTCATGCCTGAGCCCTACTCAGATTCTGGACCCTTGTAAAATTGTGAGCCAAATTAGACGGGGGTTGTTTTAAGCCGCTGAGTACGCAGTATTATCTAGGTGAAACAGTTTGAGATGTACGGGACTTTTTACCAGGAAAAACAAAAAGAGATACTCGTTAATATAGGGTGTTAATAAACTGTAGTTATATACGTTGCAGTGGCGTGCTTGACTTCCTCATGCATGTGGTTCATCTGAAAATTCAAGTAGTTATTTTTATGATTAAAGAAGTGTGCGCATGCTCAGGGCTCCTGGCCAGCTCAGTCTGTAGACGATGCAACTCTTGGTCTCCGGGTTGTGAGTCCAAGGCCAATGTTGAGCATGGAGTCTGCAAAAAAATGAAGGAAGGAAGGAAGGAAGGAAGGAAGGAAGGAAGGAAGGAAGGAAGGAAGGAAGAAAAAGAAAGAGAGAAAAGTGATACATGCTTATTAGAGAAAACTTAGAAAAAGAAAATTCTGTGGGTTTTTTTTTTTTTTTGCATTTATTTATTTTGAGAGAGATGGAGAGACAGCGTGAGTGGGGGAGGGGCAAAGAGAGAGGGAGACAGAGAACCCCAAGCAGGCTCCACGCTGTCAGCGCAGAGCCCGACACAGGGCTCCACCCCAGGAAGCTGCGATGTCATGACCTGAGCCAAAACCAAGAGTCGGACCCCTAACCCAACTGAGCCCCACCCAGGTTTCCTAGATAAAGAAAATTCTAAAGCCCAGTGTTTAAATTGCTCACAATTCCACCATCTAGGCTAGAGGATCATTGTTAGTTCCAGCCTTTTCTTTATAAAGTCTTATTTTGTTAAGTTATAAATATATATCGTTTTGTACTCTGCTTTAGTTTTGTAATATTATACCATCATGAAATATATTTCACAAGCATGATTTTGAATGTCCACAGCGGCTTATTTAAGTGGACGGTAAAAAATTCACATAATTAAAATCCAAGTACCTGGTCCTCATTTTCCATTTTCAGGTTTGCTAGTTAGAGAATTTTTTTAAAAGTGAACCTTTTTTAAATTTTTTATTTAATTTTTATTTCAGAGAGAGAGAGAAAGAGGGAGAGGGAGAGAGCACAAACTGGGGGGAGGAGCAGAGGGGGAGAGAGAGAGAGAGAGAGAGAGAACGAGAGAATCTTAAGCAGGCTGTACGCTCAGCATGGAGCCCCACGTGGGGCTCGATCCCACAACTCTGGGATCATGACTTGAGCTGAAATCAAGAGTCGGACGCCCACCTGACTGAGCCACCCAGGCACTTCTGAAAAGCAACCCATTTTTTTAAAAACTGCTTTTTGTTGAGCTATAATTCACATGTAATACAAATGTACAATGTAAAATCCATTTGAAGTGTACAATTCAGTGTTGCTTAGTAGTCTTACAGGCTTCTGTAACCATTGTCACAATCTGATTTTAGAACATTTTCATCCCCTCTAAAAGAAACCAAACCTCCCGTCCCTTCCAGCCCCTGCCCCCAGCGCTAGGCAACCACAGATCTACTTCCTGCCTCTGTAGGTTTGTGTGTGGTCGCTTGTGACTGGCTTCTTTCACTTAGCATAATGTTTTCAAGGTTCATCTGTGTTGCAGCACGTGGCATCGCTTCCTTCCTGTTGATTGTTGAGTAATATTCTGTTGTATGGATGGACCATGGTGTCTTTGTGCATGCATCAATTGATGTCTATTTGGGTTGTTTAGACTTTTTGGTTATTATGAATAATGCTGTGTGGACATATGTTTTCATTTCTCTTGGGTGTATCCGAGGAGCGAAATCTTTGGGTCCTATGGTAACTCTCTAACATGCCAAGGGCTTGCCAGACATTTTTCCAAAGCAGTTGTATCCCTTTGCTTATCAGCACGGATGTATCAGGTCTCTGGTTTCACTACGTCCTTGCTCATGCTTCCTAACGTCTTAGGGATTTACAGCTGTCCTAGTGGAGGGCAGTGGTATTTCACTGTGGTTTTCATTCTCATTTCCCTCATGGCTAATGATGTTGAGCCTCTTTTCATGTGCTTATTGGCCACATTCATCTCTCTCTCTCTCTCTCTCTCTCTTTTTTTTTTTTTTTTTTTACAGAATTACTCATTTTTGAGAGAGAGAAAGAAAACACAAGTGGACGGGGGCAGAGAGAGAAAGGTAGAGAAAGAATCCCAAGCAGGCTCTACACTGTCAGCCCAGAGCCTGATGCGTGGCTTGAACTCAGGAACCGTGAGATCATGACCTGAGCCGAAGTCAGACACTTAACCAACTGAGCCACCCGGGTGCCCCTGAATCTTTTTTTGAAGAAGTGTGTCTTTTTTTGGAGCAATATATTTTGTCCATTTTTAAATTGGGTTATTTGTCTTTACTATTGAGTTGTAAAAATTCTTGCAGATAGAAGACCCTCATGAGAGATGTAATTTGCAAATCTCATCTCCCATTTGGTGGGTTTCTCTCCCTTTCTTGATAGCATTGTTTGCAGCATTAACATTTTCAGTTTTGACCTAGTCTGCCAGTTTATCTATTTTTTTTGTGTGTGTGTGGTTGTTGCTTCTGTCTTTGATGTCATATAATTACCTAAACCAAGATCACAAAGCTTTTAGAGAATTTGTAAAGACGTTATTTTACTCTACAGCTAGTACTGCTGGGTTTTTTATTTGTTCATTTTAAATTGTAAACCCTTCTGGGACAATACATATAGCGCACATTCATTTTAATAGCTGCGTAATATTCCGTGGTATAAATACGCCTTAATGTATTCAACCATTATCTATTGATGGGCAAAAAGTCTTATTTCCAGTTTTTTGGGCTTGCCCCAAACAAGACTGCAAAAGTCCTTGTACATTTTTATTTTGTTTCTGGTGCCTTTGTTCCTGTAGAATACATTGCCTAGGATGGAATGGGCAGCTTCCTTCAAAATCTAAGTAGCTGAGATTTGTTCTGTATTGGAACGTGGATACTCTCGTCAGCCGATTAGGAAAAAAAAATTATGAATCTACTGTAAGCGAACTTTTCATCACGGTAAATTCATTTCAGAGAGCAGGGTTGCCTCATGATTCTTTGCTTTTTCAAAAGCTTGTTTTCTTTAGGGTGGGAGAAGACTGCTTCCCATACAGCAACAGAGTAACAGAAATACAGAAAGGTTTGGAAATAGCCACCAAGAAAAGTATGCCAGTGAGCCCTGCCTTCCATTTGGATTTATTGTTTGTGGGGTTTTTTTGGCCATGTGCTGCTGAAACAGAATTTAGGGACCTCATAAAGATACACACACACCCAGGGTATGTCGGTGTGTAAACTTATGGGATCCCTCTGGGGAGCCTGTGCTAGCTCTTTGCTGAGGTCTGGTTAACGCATATTTAATTTCGTGTGTATTACTGAAAAGGGGATTGGCAGGGCTAAAAGTCATGCACCTGATATTTTTAGGCCATTGTGACAGAATAGGGACATGTAAAAAATAAAAGTCAAACAATTAAAAGTGAATATAATTTTTGTTATGTTTTATTCATACTGGTTTAAAAGGAGCGAGAAAGGGAAACTTCTTGGGGCTTTAACTGATGCGCTGGCTCCTAACATAATTAAATGGTCAGCTTTTCAGTTAGAAGAACCAGAGTGGCAGGGAATGTTCTAGTATTTTTAGATTCTTTTTCTCTAGAGCCCTAATGGCCTATCATGTTGACTCTTCATTGGAACACACTTGCCTCTTTGTAATAAACCTTCAGATTGTTGCTGTTATTTAGACTTTGGTAGGGGGCTACTTTAGTGTCTTGGTGGCTGATTAAGATGCTAAGTTATATCTTAGGGTTTTGGGTTTTTTTTAATGTTTATTTATTTATTCTGAAAGAGAGAGCCAGCGTGCATGCATGCACACCACACTAGCAGGGTAAGGGCAGAGAGTGGGGCCAGTGGGGTGGGGGTGGGGGTGGGGGGGGTGTTGGAGGAGAGAGAATCCCAAGCAGGCTCCACACTGTCAGCACAGAGCCTGACATGGGGCTGGATCTCCCGGATCAAGAGATCATGACCTGAGCTGAAATCGAGAGTCAGA
Organism: Lynx rufus; assembly: GCF_022079265.1. Lineage (NCBI taxonomy): Eukaryota > Metazoa > Chordata > Mammalia > Carnivora > Felidae > Lynx > Lynx rufus. The sequence continues at coordinate 21,073,320 of NW_025814889.1, read as the reverse complement.
CAGTCAACCGACTGAGCCACCTAGGTGCCCCCATCTTAGTGTTATTTTAAAAATTTATCTGATGGTTTTAGGCTCTGTTACTGATTGGTTTGAGTGTAACCAAGCAAACGGCAAGTAGGAAACTGTCAACCAGGGGTGCTTTTGAAGGCTTTTGTTTTTCTTTTATTATTAATGGAAACTTTAAAATATTTCAAAAGCAGAGAGAATAGTGTACTGAACCCCCATGAACCTCTGACTCATCTTCAACGTTTATCATCTCGGAGCCGATTCTGTGTCATTGTTCTGCTCAGCCCATATGGCAGCCACCAGTCACCTGCGGCTGCTCCTAGTTGAGGTGTGAACCACATCCTCCCCAACGGTTTGCAAGTTCTCTCCCTCCCGGGAGCTCTTAATTCTTCCCTGACCCTCACGGGTAAGCACAAAACTTCCCCCTTCCCCACCCCTCATCCTCCTCTCTATAAGCTTGTTTGTTTCCTTTGTCACACTTGCACGACTTGTAGTTACTTAATTATTTGACTTGCCTGGTAAGTTTCAGTCTGACTCCCTACGGTAACATAACCTCCAGGAGGACCCTGGGAGGGGGGGAATCAGTGACTCCCCCCTGGTGATTCTGAGGTGATTCCCTTGTGAGCACACACACCGTGGCAGGAATGCTCAACCCAGGTGGACCTAACCCCTCTCTCACAAAGCGTGTATGTTGTAATCACCTTTACTCTCTTGACGTGAAACTCAGAGATTATAGAAATTATCTATACACATAATTTTAAGAAATGAATGTAATGGCCTAACTATAACATCAAAGAAAGTATAAGGAATTTGTAATAAAATAACGTGTTTTTGCCCCCCCCCCCCGCCCCCTTGCCCGTTTCTAGTATTGGCAGTATGGTTTGTATTAAACTAGCCCTTTCTGCTAGATAGTCTTAAACTCTGGTTTATGTCTTTATAACACATACGAACAGTAGTAACGGTCCTGAACTGCTTGGTCCCTCGGTCACTTTCAGGTCTCTGCTAAAGAATTACCAGAGTCTGGCTCGAGTCCCTTACACAACAGCAGCCCCCCCCCTCCTGCCCCAACCAGCACTTACCACCCCTCTTAACTCAGCCTTTCCCCCCACATAGCACTGGGTACCACCTGACATTCTCTGTATTTTTTTCATTGCCTATTTCCTCCCACTAAGAAGCTCCACGAAGGCAAGGGAATTTTCTCTTGAAAACCCTCAGCACCTACCACAGTGTGTGGAATGCAGCAGGCATTCGGGAGAGGTTCTGAAGCAAATGAATCCTTCGTGCTCTCTCGTGTGCTATGATCCTTCAGCAAGAAGGGCTTACGAGTGCTATGATCCTTCAACAAGAAGGGCTTACGAGTAGCTGGATTTTGAGCTACTCTCCAAAATGGCTCCCTCATCATCGCATCCTTGAGACGAGGCATTCCCTCTAGTCTTTTACCCTTGTTCTGCCATATTGGACAGTTGCTTGTAGAGGGAGGTGGTGTACCAGATGAAGAGAGTCATCACCTGTAACGTACTTGCTCGTGTCACATTCAGATTTTTAGGGTACCCCTCTTTATCCGAGATGGCGAGCTGAGAGGTGATCAGGTTGTCAGGTGGGTTCTGACTCAGGATGGACAAGGACTTGACGTCTTGGGTGGTCACATTGCTGGTTGGCATCAAGACATCAGTAATGGAAAGTTCTGTCGGTCCCAGTTCCTAAAATAAGGGATGCAGTCTTTATTTGCCATTTAGGGGAACTTGGTAGACTTTTATGAAGTAGAAGGAACTTTGCGAAATGAAAGCACATGTTATCTGGGAATAATATTATGGGATAATAACTTTTGAAAAAATCCTCTACATTGAACGTTAAGAGGAGACCTAAAGAGGAGAGGCGTGAGGAGGAGGAGACGAATTGCCGGCTCCCATTCTAGAACATGGAGATGGCGTTGGGGGAGGGGGTGGTGGCTGTGAGATGGCAATAGTTTGTTCCTTTGCCTGTGAATGGTACCTGGGAGATACTGACCAGCATCCCAAAGTATTTAAGTAATAGATCATGTACATTGGGTTCTGTTACTTTGCCAAAGTGTAAGCCCGTTTCCTTTTTTCCAAGTCAGGAAATATAAAAGAAATAGCGTGAGAGGATGGTGACCGAGGTTTAATGAGGCTTGAACGTTTCCTGGCCTTGTTTCTCTCCTCCGAACACTCTGTGGAGTGGACATGACAGCCAGCTTGGGGACTGGTAGTTCCAGTGTCATAAGAAATGTGTCACACTGATCATTTACGGGAACCATCTTGCTTGTTAAGGAGATTCTTTTCCTTACTTACAATGCCTTGTGTACTGGCCTTTCTTATTTGCTGTTTTTTCTCAACAGTGCTGTATGAGTTAAAGCAAAGGTAATAATACTACCTCGTAATGGTGGCTCTAATAGAAGAATCCCATTTGCTTGCTACTTTCTCCACTGTTGTGTTAATACAAACATTGTTTTCCCATAATCAATATACCAATCAATACTGTATGAACAATAAGCAATGTAGATGGTAAGAATGAAGGACCAGAAAGATGTACCATAACCAATGATGACCGCCCTGAGCTCTGTTCTCTGAAGGCAATTAATTAAGTTCTCTTTGATTAATGGTTACCTTAGCTACCTTCTACCTGCCTATGAAAAGTATAGTTGGTAACGTCTTAATAAGACGACACTGGTTGGGAATGCAAGCTGGTGCAGCCACTCTGGAAAACAGTATGGAGGTTCCTCAAAAAACTAAAAATAGAACTACCCTATGACCCAGCAATTGCACTACTAGGCATTTATCCACGGGATACAGGTGTGCTGTTTCGAAGGGACACATGCACCCCCATGTTTATAGCGGCACTATGAACAATAGCCAAAGTATGGAAAGAATGGATGGATGGATGGATGGATGGATGGATGGATGGATGGATAAAGAAGATGTGGTATATATGTACAATGGAGTATTACTCGGCAATCAAAAAGAATGAAATCTTGCATTTACAGCCACGTGGATGGACCTGGAGGGTATTATGCTAAGTGCAATTAGTCAGTCAGAGAAAGACAAAAATCATATGACTTCAGTCATATGAGGACTTTAAGAGACAAAACAGATGAACATAAGGGAAGGGAAGCAAAAATAATATAAAAACAGGGAGGGGGCCAAAACAGAAGAAACTCATAAATATGGAGAACAAACTGAGGGTTACGGGAGGGGTTGTGGGAGGGGGGATGGGCTAAATGGGTCAGGGGCACTAAGGAGTCTACTCCTGAAATCATTGTTGCACTCTATGCTAATTTGGATGCAAATTTAAAAAAATTAAAAAAAAAAAAAAAAGACACTGGTTAGTAGCCCAGTAGCCCAAATAAATGTTTTTAATGTTCTAAGGAATGTACACTTATAAAATTCCATTTTCAGAAGATCTTTTCATGTGTCATCAGCTGAGACCAAGAGTAAAGAACTGTACCTCGCTTAGAAACTACTGGAGTAAGGTGCGTACGCAATAAATACTTACTGCGTGCGTACCTGGGTGGTGGAAGGAACGAACTTTGGCCGGTGAAAGCAAATGATCTCCCCCTTTTTTGTTCCCACATGTCTTCCTCTCTCCCTCTCCGAGTACTGTAGCATGATTCTTAGGAGCAGAGGTGTCTGATAAGCATGGAAATAGTGCTTTTGAAGGCAGGGTTCACCAAAAGAAAGCGATCGAAGACGAAAGGGATTGTTGGCAAGTAGCATCTGTATCAACAGATGGGAAGACTAGTCAACGTGTCTGTCGTCAATACCTGCCACGTGCAAGTCCGCGTCCAAGGGTCTATCTACCAGTTGCTCTAAGTCTAAGAAATTAAGGAAAGTGGAGGTCTGTGTCCCTGTGGTTAAATATTTCGTGGCCAGCATCACGGGCTAGGTGTGACACCATAATTAGGTGGCAGATGAAAAGCAAAGGTTCCGTGTATGGGCAAGAGGATGGGGTAAAGAGGCCGTGCTTGCACAGCACATTCCTGCAGAAAATAAGTTGGTCTTTCAGTTGGTGAAACGACTCTTCATTTGGCTGTAATATTCCTCCGGGAGGGCTTCGTGAATTCAATAAAACAAAGCTCCAGAAAAACCTATTCTGTTTGAGGGAATATATAATTAACCCATAGAAATTAGTGCCATCCAGTATATTACTGAGAAAAAAAAAAAAAGGATTAAATACCGGTATGAATAAAAATAGTGTCTGTTATTGTTCTCTCTGGAATAAAATTACCAGGACTGCCAATCGTGCTGCTTGAGGGTCTGGTTTGTTATTGGCTGGGTTGGGAACAGCGCTTTCTGTCTCCCTGTTACATAATGGTCCGTAGTCAGGTGAATAGCGGGATCCTTCCCTCCCCACCCCCCCCAACTTTTGCCAGATGGGCCGGCTGTGAGCCGCTACAGTTACAGAAAAGGCAGTTATGGTTGTGTTGGAGTTACGTCTGGTGTATGTTAAAATGCTGTTAGAATAATTTTTGTACCTTTCAAAATTCCTTTCTGCACGTTGCACACCATCCCGTCTGGAAGCTACACCTGCGGAGCTGAGCCCAGGACACGTGGTTCTAGTCCGAGGTCTACCTTTCACTGCGGTGGTTAATTTATAAACGTCGATCGCATTTTCCTGCATTGAGTTCCGAACAAACAAAAAAGCGTAACACCCAGTTCCTGCCTGTAAGGAATCGGTTTAGTGGGAGGGTCACCCACGCAAACACAATGGTCACGTGTGACGGACGGTTTTGCAGCATCAGGGAAGGAACCCACACCACCCCTGGTGGGGCGCAGCTGGGCGTGGCCTCCCTGGGGCTCAGGGGACTCTCGGGGCCTTCAGGCCAGAGGCGTAAGTCCTAATCGCACAAGTCCTAGCACCCAGGTGTGTTCAGAGGAGTCAGGGCTCCTCCACAGGCGGCCCTGCACGGGGAAGCAGGGGCGAGGCTGCAGGACTGAGATCTCTGGATCTCGGTTTCTGCCCCTGAAGATGGGGCTGTGCCGACACCACAAGACTGCTAAGGAACTCGCTCGTTGTGTTGAGGACTTTCACAAGGCCGCTGCCGGGAAGAAAAGCGGAACTCTCATTTGCCTTCACCCATCTAGGGTTCGTTGGCCAAGGCCCTATAAATTAGACTGACAAAAGACAGATTAACAGGAAAAAAACAAACACAAGCTTATTAACATGCAGTTACAGTTAACGGTCACAGCCACAGTTATAAGTACCCAGTGATAAGTAGCACCCAGTGATAAGTAGCAAAGGAATGGTTAGAATTTGGGTCCACATACCTAATTTAGGGGAGAAAGGGAGGGAGAGAGGGGGCTTTTGGAAAGGCACATGGCATTTTGGAAAGATCAGCGGGCCCTTGGGAGAATCAATGGGAGATGAGATAGTTTGTGACAAAGTCTGGGTGTGGTGCCGAGTTCTCTCTGAGAAGAGAAGGTCTGAGTTGCTCTGGGGGAGCAGAATTGAGTTCTGCTTTGGGGCAGATATGGGATTTCCAGAACTCAGATGCCTTCAGTTCAGAAGAATTTGTATGCGTCACTGGTATATTTTGGGGTGGGACGTGCTAATCCTTTTTTGCCGCTCCTTGATCAATAACCTATTAACCTGCCAGCCCACCATTTTAGAGTGTTGAGGTCTGAGTATTTACTGTCTGGAGTTGACAGCATTTTGGAGGGGACATTCTAATTCAAGGTTGGCATGACTCATGATTGAGTTATCAGACTCTTCTGTTTCTCTTTGTGTAGTGTCAGTTGGTCTTTATCTCTGTCTGTCTCGTGCAGGCTGCCGTCTTGCTTTCTGCCCGTTCTTAATCTGTCCTTCTGGAATTTATCTCTGCCGCCATCTCCTCTGGACAAGTGTTCATTTCTGTTTCCCCTGGCCCTTCCCCAGTTCCCACACGCTTGGCTGGATTTGTCCCTGAAACGTCTCAGGTGCACCTTTGACGGACGTGCCTGGTATCTTCAAGCGTTTGTATTAGTGTGAAACGTGCATGAGTAAGAAACTGGTGCGAACATGTTCTTAAGGTTAAACCACCGTGGATGAGGAATCTCTTCATCCGTTTTTCTAATTCCCTGGAAGCAGTGTGGAGGTGGAAACCGATTTCCTGTTCAGATAGATTCCCTACGTTGGAGTCTGTGTTTTCAGCCCCATCCCTCCCTGAGGGGCTCTTTGGGACAGCCAGCAGGGGCTTGGTGCTCCCAGTGCTCCTGCTGAGGTATTATTCATGGTGTAATGAGATTCAAGGTGTTAGATGGCTAGGTTCCTTGGTCTTTATCCTTAAGAGAAAAAGAATGACCAGGAGTCTTTTTGGAGGAAGAACCTTTGCTTTTAGTTGGTTTTTGTTGTTAGAGAATGTATGCAAAAACATAGCTATATATTTTTGTAATAATTTTGATTCCACTGAAACCTTGGGTGCCAAAAGAGATTATTTCCTATTAACATGTTATTAGTTATTTTGATAATTTATTCTTCCTAGTGGGTACTTGTCCAAACATTTTTTTTGTTTAATGGTAACAGGCCTGCCTACTTCCTGAAAGAACAACAGCTTCTTTACATTCAGCTAGAAAAATATTCTTGGAGGATAGTCCTAGACTGTCTAGTGTGTGTGTGTGTGTGTGTGCGTGTGTGTGTGTGTGTAGACATGTAGACTCTAACTAAATCTGGACATTAAGGCAATTCAAAGTGAGAACTGTCTCTTCTCAGTAACCCTTTTCCAAGCCTCAACTTCAGTGACATTTCCTAAAAAAGGCCCGCACTGGCCCCTCAGCTCTGACTGTACCCTGTGTAACTGCTCACATCCGCTGTAACTATTCACACAACCTTCAAGCTTCGAGGGGCCTGGGCGATCTCATTTCCTGCCGTGCCTCCCACTGTGCCCACACTCAGGCTGCTGCCTTCCAGCCAGATGCCCTGATCCCTGAGCATGTGGTGGTGGAAATTAAAGGAGATGGTTGAGGTGAAAGCCTTAGAACAGTGGCTGACCATAGTAAGTCATCAACATCCATCATCAATGTGCTGTCTCCATCCAGAGGAGACCAGTAGTTAAGGTTCATCAGATCTTTCCTCCCTTCTTTCTTTGCATTTTAATTCAAATTTCTTTCTGTGAATTGTTTATTGCCAAGGACGTTAAGTAAATAGTTTAGTTTTGAATTCACCATTTTGACAGTATTTCAGATAAATATATATCTTTTTAAAGGCTTTTCTATTTTTTTCTACACCCAACATGGGGCTCGAACTCACAACCCCGAGGTCAAGAGTCACATGCTGTACCGACTGAGCCAGCCAGGCACCCCTAGACGAATATATTTTTATTTTGTGTATGTGTATAAATACCTATATGTATTCTGTACACATACATATGTATATATAAAATGTTTTCCCCAGCTCTTCTCTAAGAAATTACCGGAAACACTGGTATTCACCACCGGGTCTGGTTGGGTCCCGGAACAGTCATTGCTGCTGGATGCCCGGAGTGGTCGCGCTGGTCCGATGCTTCCTTCTCTGCTTTCTCTTCCCCCCAAGTCTGTTCATTTCAGGAGCTTTGTGCTCACTGCATCTATGACAATACTTGCCATCAGTTTCCAGTGTCACACTTACATTAGAAGCCAATCAACTGGTTTCCCTTTTTCTTCCTTCCTTCCTTCCTTCCTTCCTTCCTTCCTTCCTTCCTTCCTTCCTTCCTATTTCTTTCTTTCTTTCTTTCTCCCTTTCTCCTTTTCTCTTCTTTCTTTCTTTCTTTCTTTCTTTCTTTCTTTCTTTCTTTCTTTTCCTTCCTTCCTTCCTTCCTTCCTTCCTTCCTTCCTTCCTTCCTTCGTTCCAGTTAGAGGTTGGAACTATGCTACCATCCCTGGCAAGACTTTTTGGTCCCTTTTCCACCAGAAGCCAGCCCTGCTCTGAACTCAGATGGAGACACATCTGTAACCAGACCCGTCCTTCCTCCTGCCCCTTTTCCTAGCTCAGTTTCCATTCAGACAGGTGGGGGTTTTTCAGTTATGCATATGACTCTCCTTCCCTCGTTTTTGATCTTCAGCCTCTCCTGTTTTCCATTTTATGCCTTCTCTTTGTATACCAAACAATCTCCCCTGGTTATAGCTGAAAAACCTGTAGTTAGCACCTGTGACACTTAACCATCAAAGAGTTTTGGAACCATACGTTTTGAAGTAAAATGAGGCTTTCATAGAGTGTCCTTAGTCTCCAGAGCTCTTGAAAGCTCCATGGAGATGTTAAATGGTCTCTTTAGTTACACGTGCTTTCCCTAAACCAAATGTACACTGATAATTTTCTATATGATAACAGTGTATTATCACCTAGCAGCAAAAGAATGGCTATTGAAACCAGGAGTGTTTTACTGAGAAAAAAGCATATTAAGTAGATAATAGAATTTACAGAAGCCAGACAGGAAGATATATTCCCAAAGTTTGCTATTAGGTTATTTCATTTGCTTGTTTTAACAAAAACAGCCCCAACCATGTTTTGCCTCAAGCACTAGGCTTCCAGAGAAGTAAATACGTCATATAATTTCCATTGCTGTTTTCTTTAGCAGAATCTTTTGACTTTTATTATTTTATTATTATTATTTTAGCTTATTATTTATTTTCAGAGAGAGAGTGGGAGGGGTAGAGGGGAAAGAGAGAGAGAGAGAGAGAGAGAGAATCCCAAGCAGGCTCCACACTGTCAGTGCAGAGCGCGATGCGGGGCTGGGACCCACGGACTGTGAGATAACGACCTGAGCCCAAATCAAGAGTCGGACGCTCAACCAGCTGAACCACCCAGGCGCCCTGGTTTTTGCTTAATGTCTTGTATTGATGGCAGAATGGGTATTGCAAAGGAGAGTATTCTCTGCATTGAAACACATGTAAGAGTATTTCATTTACATACGGGTCATATAGAGTTTTGTGGACTAGCTTAGAAAACCAACTTCTGTTTAGAACATTGAATTTTAGAGAAAACGTATTCTGAGTTGGAAGCTGCCGTATTTGTCAGCCAACAAAGGACTTTCACTTTGAACCTTATTGAAATGTGATCCGGAAGCTTCTAGTTCAACCAACATAGTGAAAGAAGAAAACCATTTTGCTAATCAGCCAGCAAAGGCCCTGGTTTCGCTTTGAAATCAACCTGTTGTCTTTTAGTTAGCGATAGTTGGTGATGAAAACACCTACTGAGAAACTTTTGGAGAATCTTTAAAAATTTTAATGAGTATAAATTTCAATACCCCAAATTAATCTTTAATTTTAAAGACCAAGTAAAAAATGTTACATATAAGTCCACCGAAAACTTTAGGATTTTTCATGGCTAAGACTCCTATCAGCCATGAAACCGTGACCTACTTGTAAAATATTTTGAAGGGGTTTAAATACTGGTATTCAGAGTTGTTTTTTTTTCCCAAATGATCTTTTTACAGGTATTAGTCTGTGGGGAAAGTGGTCTGAAAAAACACATTTCCTAGTTAAGAAATACAAGTCAAGGATTCACTTTCCAAGAGAATTTCAATTTTATAACCTCCCACATTAATGTTCTGGTGTGGGAAAACATGTGTCCATGGAATATTAACAGGAAAGATTTCATTTGTTAGGCGTTAATTGTTTTTATGACCATTCGCTTTATAAACGATCCTTGGTTTGTTCAAGAATGATTAAAGCCACATAGACGTGACTTTGTCACTGTAAACTTTTGGGTGAAAGTCAGCACATTTGAAGCCAAGGAGTTCATAGTGGCATCTTAAGGTATTTGCTACCGTAATTGTAATTTGGTATTCCATGAAATAATCATGCAGTACTTGAGGAGTAGTATGCTGTATTCGAGTACATATATCAAAATTTGCTGGTTACTTCTTTTCCTGTATGAGAAATTAAATTAGGACTATTTAATAGAATGTAATTGAACCCTGGTTATTTGAATTTCCTTGCTACTTGATCAAAATCTTGCTCTCTTTTTTTTTTTTTAACGTTTATTTATTTTTGAGACAGAGAGAGAGAGACAGAGCATGAACGGGGGAGGGGCAGAGAGAGAGGGAGACACAGCATCCAAAGGAGGCGCCAGGCTCTGAGCCGTCAGCCCAGAGCCCGACGCGGGGCTCGAACTCACGGACCGCGAGATCATGACCTGAGCTGAAGTCGGACGCTTAACCGACTGAGCCACCCAGGCGCCCCGAAATCTTGCTCTCTTAAGCGTCGTGTGAAACCATTAGTATCCAGTCTTACATGGTAAAATAAGGTGTTTTTATGAAAGGTATCTGTGCCAGTCAATATAGTATAATTTTTACAAATAAAAGCCTATGGGTTAGAAACATGAGGGTTTTTTTTTTCATTGTATTTGGTATAATTATTAATATGGTCAATGAATTTTGCTTAAAAGTACGTTTTACTACCGAAGTAGTGAGTGGATTCACCTGCCCTTTTTATTCATGGCCCACAGAATAGCTTCAGCTAATGACTTTTTTTTAAAATTTTTTTTAATGTTTATTTATTTTTGAGGGAGACAGAGACAGAGCATGAGCAGGGAAGGGGCAGAGAGAGAGAGGGAGACACAGAATCCAAAGCAGGCTCCAGGTTCTGAGCCATCAGCACAGATCCCGATGCGGGGCTCGAACCCACGAGCTGTGAGATCATGACCTGAGCTGAAGTCGGACGCCCAACCGACCGAGCCACCCAGGCGCCTCGCTAATGACTTAACTTTCTTGCAGAGGTGTGAACATTGGTTGTTCTGATGCTATGCTGGCTCATTAGTCTTAATTAGCACAGGACTATTAAAACTTTTTACGAATGTAATGCAAAAATGTCTATTTGAGAAGCAGAGGGGTAGGGTTTATCAAATGCAGGCAACTGCTTGAAAAGCTGGGTTTCAGATAGGGCCTGCAGAGAAGGAGGTGCCCAAAAACAGTACGGGGAGTGCTTAGGTACATAGGAAGAACCACAGGCGGGGTCTGTGTGGGCCGAAGCAAGCGTTTGTTGATAAGCCAGTTGTAAGATGTTGACAGAATGGCTGTGCTCGCCTTTGGGTTTGGAGCTACCTTCTGAGTAGAATTTTAGAGCTGCTCGATGGTTTTCCCTAAGTATTAGATTGTATCTTTTTGGACTGATACATTTTCAAAACAGATTTCCTAATTTCATTCCTTCCTGCTGCTTTTCTTTGGCAAATTGGGAAAAGACCTTGAAAGGTCCTGGCTTTTTCTTGTGACTTGTGTATATGTCGTTTCCTCCCCCCAGCCCCTCCCCTTTAGTTTAAACGGCCAACATAAAAACTATGGTTGATAATTAGGAAGGAATGCAATCTATTTTGAAGTCATCGTCTCAACATTTTTCAAATGTTTATTTTGAATTCATGGTGGAAGAATTGTATAATCTGTTTTTCTGTGTTTTTTCTTTTAATTTTTTTTTTCAACGTTTATTTATTTTGGGGACAGAGAGAGACAGAGCATGAACGGGGGAGGGGCAGAGAGAGAGGGAGACACAGAATCGGAAACAGGCTCCAGGCTCCGAGCCATCAGCCCAGAGCCTGACGCGGGGCTCGAACTCCCGGACCGCGAGATCGTGACCTGGCTGAAGTCGGATGCTTAACCGACTGCGCCACCCAGGCGCCCCATTTTCTTGTAGTATTAATAGATAAAAGCATTATAGGGAAGCAAAGAGAGTAATAAAAGCACAAATCATTATCACTGGAATTTTAGGAGAATAATTAAAATGTGTTCAGTGGGTATTTAATTTTCTCCTGAAGTCGTAGGTGATAAGTCAACCTTTACTTGGCCAAGTTTATTAGAAACCTATCTCAAACATCGTAGAGAGTCTTAATATGTAGTATGTTTATAGTCTTTCTGGAGAGCCATCTGGAAATATCTATCAAAGTTAAAAATATATACAGCCTTTGATCCCACAGTCCCACTCCTGATCATCTATCTCCTAGAAAGCACTGGTTATGAAGGTTATATACATACAAGCACACTTCTTGCATCATATTGTATAGCATCAAAACATGGGAAACAAAATAGAATGGCCAAATAAATCGTAGCACATTCATACTCTGTAGTGTTAAGTAGCTGTTAAAAGTAATTTAGACGAATTGAGTAAACTCTAAGATGTAGTTCAGGGAAAGGAAGGTTCAGATAAGCATATGCAATATGATTCCATATTTTAAAAGCACAAAGCATTTTCTCTGTGTTGCATTTATCTTCACACATACCCCCCCCCTCCACCCACCCCCAGCTGTCAACATTGGCTGAGAGGTTTTGGAGTGGCAGGAAGTTTGAGGGGAAAAAAGTGAAGTGGTAAGACAGACACAGAGCCAGTTGTTAATGTAAAAGTATATACATGTATATGCTTATGTATATGTGGATACATTGAAATTACACATAAAAAATGTGTATATAAGAATGTTTAAACTATTCGCGGTGGTTATCTTAGTTATTGGTATTATAGTAAGGATTTTATATCTTTTCCTAATTTTTCTCTTTGAGTTTTTTTTTTAATGTTTATTTTTGAGACAGAGAGAGACAGAGCATGAACGGGGGAGGGGCAGAGAGAGAGGGAGACACAGAATCGGAAGCAGGCTCCAGGCTCTGAGCTGTCAGCACAGAGCCCGACGCGGGGCTCGAACTCACGGACCGCGAGATCATGACCTGAGCCGAAGTCGGACACTTAACCGACTGAGCCACCCAGGCGCCCCTAAGGATTCATTATTTTTTAATTATTAGTATTTATTTTAGAGAGACAGAGACCACTAGCTGGGGAGAGGTGCAGAGGGAGAGAGAAAGAGAATCCTACAAAGACTCCATGCTCAGTGTGGAGCCCGATGTGCAGCTCAATCCCACGACCCTGGGATCATGACATGGGCCAAAATCAAGAGTTGGACACTCACCCGACTGAGCCGCCCAGATGCCTCACAATTTTTTCCTTTTAGGTAATCTCTATACCCAACGTGGGGCTCGAACTCACAGCCCTGAGATCAAGAGTCCTATGTTCTACTGACTGAGCCAGCCGGGCGCTTGGAAGCCCCAAACCTTTCATGAAATACGAACATCTAAATACATTCTTAGTTTACAAATGAAAATACTGTGGCTCTGGGATAGTAATTTGTATTAATATCATAAAGGTGTTTCTTTTGTGTTACCTCTTTAAAACATTAGTATTAAACAGTAAAAAGTAAAACATTTCAGAATTACAGCGTTTTTGTCTAAAAGCATGTGGACTGCAAACTGAAAATAAAGGGAAAGGCTGATACATGTAACCACATGAAAATGGAAACTTCTTATCATCAATGCTTACCATAACCAAAAGCAAAAGAAAGCCTGGCGGAAAATTGGCAACCACAAAGGCATACTAATTTGTATGGTATGATCAAGAGGAAAAACTTGAGTAGGAGATGGGTAAAACAACATGAACAGGAAAAACCACAGATAACGAGATGTAAATAGCCACAAATATGAAAACGTTCAACCGCAGTAGTAATTAGTGTAAGTTAAAACGGTACTTACACATTGCCGATAAGAATATAATAAAGTCTCTGTGGACGATAGATATGCGCACCTCTGACCCAGTAGTTTCCACTTCTAGGAATTTCTCATGCCTTAGCTAGTTAGAAACATCTTTTTAAAAATGTGTGCACAGTGATGTTGATCATGCAGCTTTGTTTATAATGGCCAGAAATAAGGGAAAAATCAGAAGTGCATAGAGTAAGAGGATAGTTAAATTTTGGTATGGCTATACAAACGTACCTACTACGTTTGCCATTTTTGTAGAAAAATGTATGTCTAGAGCATTGCATGGAAAAAAATGTCTGGAGGAATATATGTCAAAACATCGTAATATCCCTGGATGATGGAGTGAGTGATTTTTATTTTCTTGACTCTCTGCATTTTTTTTTTTTTTTAGTATTCTGATATAAATCTCAAACCGTTAAAGTGTGGTGTCGACATCCCAGTACATTTCAAAATTTGCGAATCTAATATGCAATATGTTCACCTTCAACAACGGACCTGTATTATTTTACAATTAGAAAAAGAATGACTTTGTTCATTTGATACATTTTATAAAGGCCGAACAGGAAACCACATGGAGAATACACTTCAGAGTTAGAGGGGAGGAGGAGGTTCAAAGTCGTGAACACTTATTAAGCAGCAACTGTGTGCTAGCTTGTTTCAATTAAGTATTCCTTTATTTGCTAATTTAGCAAATCTCTATTAATCGCCTGCTGTTGTGTTACAGCAGTCAAAAGAAACAAACCTTTTTTGTTGTTGTTGTTGTTGCTGTTTTGTTTTGAAAAGGACATAGCCTCAGAAATACGTCCTCTGAGATTCCACAGCTAGTTAATTGGAAAGCCAAGGATTTCACTCCAGCTAGAATGGCCAGGATCGTCTCAATGTACCACTGACGTGAAGCGCAAAGATTTGATCAACCGTTGGTCAGCACATTGTTGGTAGGATTAGGAGAATATACGTCCTAATTCCAGGCTGATCCCAGAAGTTTGGGGCTTACCAACTGCCTCCCCTTTCTCCTTATTCTGGGCCAGCACATCCTAGACGTTGCAGACCTGCATGTGGGCTGCATTGCACACGTCTAAGTGGGTCTGGGACAGGCAACGCCCAGGCTCACAGATTCCTGTTTTGGTCGGGTGGTCAGATTTTATGGGGACCATTTGTATTGAGCTGTTCCCATCATTGCCTTTTTTGCCCTTTCCCTACCTCCCTGTGTCCACACACTCTCTGTTAGTGTAGTCTCTCCATTTCCTGGCCAGGGCCCCTGCCTGCCTAAGCCACTTGTGGTCATCAGGCTAAAGGTTCCTTTTTCCTTTTACATGACCTCACATCTTGTCAAATGAGCTTTTTGGATTTTTTATATATTTTTAAAATATTTTATTTTTTGAGAGAGAGAGACAGAGACAGAGCGCCAACAGGGGAGGGACAGAGAGAGAGAGAGGGAGACACAGAATCCGAAGCAGGCGCCAGGCTTCGAGCTGTAGCACACAGCCTGACATGGGGCTCGAACTCACAAACCACAGGATCATGACCTGAGCCGAAGTCAGCGCTCAACTGACTGAGCCACCCAGGAGCCCCTCGAGTGAGCTTTTAATCTAACTTAGGAGTGTACTTCCACAGACGAACAGTGATGCGTCCTTGCCCCTGAAAGGACAGAGCTGAACACCAGCCACAAGAATCCTTAATTATGTGCAGAATGTTTTCAATCACATCTCCTGTCAGGCTCACAAATACCGAATCGAGGTTGCCTTTTGGAAACCTCACCGTAGAGCATTTCAGAAATCCACTTCAGCCTTCGGCAGAATCTCACAGAAATGTTGGACCGGAACCAGAGGAAAAAACCCTTTTGATCTTCCAAAAGGCACTTGGTTCTTTGAATTATACTTAGGGAAGGGGAGAGGGAAAGGATTTTAGTGTGGGAAGGTAGGAGAGAGAACTGATGGAAGAATGCAGTGTGCTAGGAAAATGCAGATGCCTGGACTAAATGATTTTAGTCTGTTTTTAAAAATGAAATTGTAGCGGGATAGCCAAGCGCAGAGTGTAGTAAAGAGGGAGTGTGCAAAACTGTGCATTGGAAGTGGAGACCAGACAGAGTCTTTTCCTTTCTGCTTCCTGCAGTGAGTGGTGCATAGTTATTTGAGTTGTCCTGTTACTGAGTTGTCCCTGCTCCCAGCTTTCCAGAGTTGGAATCATCGTAAACTGTCAAAGCTGCCCATTCTGCTGGGTAAGTTTTTATTCTCACAAATTAAGAGGTTCATGTCGGCCTCTGAATTTCCTAGGATTCTTTCCACATCCCATTCTCTTATCCGAATTTCCTCTAGTGGTTGCCTAGGTTTTTCCTCCTATGAGTGGTTTTCTCATTTCCAGGAGCCTCTTCTCTCCTGTCCTCTGCCCCTAGAATCTGTGTCCAGTGTCTGTAACTCCGTGCTCTGAAACACTGAAAATAATAGGCTCATTGATTGAGTCATTCAAACAGCATTGGTTGGGTACCTACTGCCCTTACCAGTTACCAGGGCAAGAACATCAGCAAAAAACAAGGTTCTTGCCTTTGAAGAGCTTATGGTTTAATTTAAAGGCACACACACACGTAAACCACGCAGTTGGAATAGCGTTGTGAACGTCTGAAGAACCGGGGGCAGCGGGCTGGCCTCTAGCAAGCCCGAAGGGGGCAGCTGGGAGGGGGAAGGACAGAGGGGCTTGAGGGCTTTCCGTGAGCCTCCAGCTTCTGTCCGATGGTGATCTCCCCACCCTGAAGGTAGGATTTCCGGTGTCTGGCAGGGAATCCCTTTGCTGTCCTCTGCTTCTTCCTCTGTGTTATCAGCCTTGCTTGCCCTTGCATTCCTAGGAAACATTGCCCCCATAGTCTGCTCCCTCCTTCCTTTGGAACTCAGTTAAAAAAAAATTTTTTTTAATGTTTATTTATTTTTGAGAGACAGAGTGTGAGCCGGGGAGGGGCAGAGAGAGAGAGAGAGAGAGAGAGAGAGAGAAAGAAAGACAGACATAGAATCTGAAGAGGCTCCAGGCTCTGAGCCGTCAGCATAGAGCCCGACGCGGGGCTCGAACTCACAAGCTGTGAGATCATGACCTGGGCCAAGGTTGGATGCTCGACTGAGCCACCCAGGCGCCCCTGGAACTCAGTTTAAAATGGCCCCCTCCCATGGGGCGCCTGGGTGGCTCGGTCGGTTAACCATCCGACTTAGGCTCAGGTCATGATCTCACGGTCCGTGAGTTCGAGCCCCGCGTCGGGCTCTGTGCTGACAGCTCAGAGCCTGGAGCCTGTTTCAGATTCTGTGTCTCCCTCTCTCTCTGCCCCTCCCCCGTTCATGCTCTGTCTCTCTCTGTCTCAAAAATAAATAAATGTTAAAAAAAAAATTAAAAAAAAAACCCGTAAAGAGCATTTCTTTAAAAAAAAAAAGTCCCCCTCCTTGAAACCTCCTTGACTGGCCCCACCTCGGGGATGGGCATTGTGGCCTGATTTCAGGACATGTGATGCTTCCTGTCTTTGTTCTCACATATTAAAAGAATTCGTACAGATCAGTATAGCCTAATCTACTCGAGTCTGAATTACAAATAAGATGAGGGGCACCTGGCTGGCTGAGACGGTAGAGCAGGTGACTCTTGATCTCAGGGTCAGGGGATCCAGCCCCACGTTGGGCGTGGAGCCTACTTTAAAAAACAAGACAAAACCAAGATGAAGTTGGAGGAGAACTACCACAGGAAAACTCCATCTGATTAATTTCAGTTGCCTGCAGATAAATGATTTTGTCATGTTGTGGCTTGTAACTGTAAGGACTGAAAAAGAACTGATCGAAGTTAAAAAACACTCAAGTCTTTAGCAATGTAGATGAACTGAGGTGGTGTTCAGGTTCCATGACACATTTTTTTTTTTACTTTAAAAACATCCTGAAGGGTTTCCTGGGTGGCTCAGTTAAGCGTCTGACTTCCGCCCAGGTCATGATGTCCGTTTGTGGGTTTGAGCGCTTCATCCGGCTCCGCACTCTCAGTGCAGAGCCTGCTTGGGATTCTCTCTCGCTCCCTCTCTCCCTCCCTCTCCGTCTCTCTCCCTCTCTCTCCCTGCCCTTCCCTCACTTGTACTTTCTCTCTCTCTTTCAAAATAAATAAACTTTAAAAAAATGTGAAGAATTGCCTCATTTGAGATTAAGATTCTTGGAAATTATTAGCAAGATGAGTCCATTTCTAATTCTCCTTATCTTTCACGAGCACATCCTTTATGCAAAATGAGACAGGCATGTACTTGGTATGTGTTTAGTGGGATCCTATGAGTCATAAAATACACAGATCACCTAGATTCTTTTCTTGTCTGCCTTCTTACCTGCCTTTTGAAAGACAGTTCGGTATTTCAATAAACACGTGTCGAACACTGATGGTGCACCCAACCTCGTAGCAAGGAGTAAGTGCTGGGGATACAGGGATGAGTTCAGGTGGTTTCATGTCTCAGGGAACACACGTCCAGCAAAGCAGAAAATCATCGAAACAGTCATCAAAGCTTGTCTGGTGCGTGAAGGACGCGGTGTTTGTCCTCTGTAGCTGGGAAGGACAGAGTTCTGCTGTGGGTGGGGGTGTTGGGCCGGTAGGGAAAGCATCACAAGAGTTGTGACATTTAAGCCACACTAAAGATAACCAAGCTCTATCTACTGCAGCCTTATCACCCTGACAACGGCCCCTAAAAGGGATCCCTAATAGAATTTGTTTCGTGATGGCTGGTAAAGAAATGAAGGCTTCTCGTCTGGTTTGTCCTCATAGTAATTGAATGGTTTTGTAATATGTGTTATGAGTATATCGGGCAGTATATGCTTAGGAATAGAAAAAGACCATCCCTGAAACCTGATGAAAGCTATATTTTTCAAATCAAATTCAACGGTTAGAACCAGAAGGAGCCAGGACCCACCCAGTCCAACCTCCTCACAGGCTGAGACCACAGGGGCAGTTATTTGTCTGGTTTGTCCAGCCAGCAGGGCGGCGACAGCAGATCTCTTATACTCTGGTTAGGGCACGGTCCACGGGGCTGAGCTGCCCCCAGCAGTTTGTAGGGGCCTGGAAATCTGCTTAAGGGCATTGTAGAGCTCACGAGGGGCAGGGTGGGGTGGGCAGAGATCAACTTTGCTGAATTCAGTTTTCTCTTCTTTAAAATGGATGTAGACATTCATATCTAATGGACTTGTTCTGCAGAGTTTATGAGATTATATATGTAAAACGCCTGGGATATTACAGGGTTTAGGATAGCGGCTTAGTGTTAATTAAAAAAGGAGAACTGCCCTCATTCTCATTCCTATGGGATCTTTTGCTGTGTACCAACTATATAATCCCAATGTGTTGATAAGATAGAGGAGATTTGGTAAAAATCAAAGAAGCTTCTCGTTTAAGGTTTCTTTAAAACAGGTGTGGAATTTGTTCTAGGTGTGGTTTTCGAATTTGAATTCTTTTCCACTGTCTCACTTTATTTTGACCTTTTGGTAGTTTAAATCCATTCTCCGTCCTGCTTTTCTTTTTATTGTATTTGTGTCCGTTTAACATGTATTTTATCCAAGTCCTGGGATTCCTGTATGTATATAACACATTAATGTACCGTGGTCCATTTCTCCACTAGTGCGTGTTCAGGTGTTCAGGCATTAGGTTGCAAAGGGTTAGAATTCTTTCCAGGGATAAATCTCTTCTATTGCCACTTGTGTCACATTCAACATTTTGAATTTTTTTTTTTTTTAATAACTGTTACATTTTCTGATTAGCAGCATTTTCCTAAAATGATTTCTATTGGGGCATGACATTTTTGCTGCCACAGAAAATACAGCAAACTCTTGAAAGTCTAATTTTGAAAAGATCAACAAAAGAAGTTTATGGCAAACTGTTTCCCTCTGTGGTGAGTAAAGCATTTTTGCATTTTATTCATAGCCGATTCCGTAGAAAAAAGGATACTTTCCTTTTCCTGTCTGTACTTCTGACGCTACGTATTTCTGTAGTGGTGACCTCAGTAGGGTTGTAGCTCCCCCAAAAAATAGGTAGGTCCCATTTGTGAATCCATACTGCATCTGAAATTAACATGATCGCACCCGTTTTAAAAGTTAGAGTATTACCTGGGGTGCCTGGGTGGCTCAGTCGGTTAAGCGTCCGATCATGGCTCAGGTCATGATCTCGCGGTTTGTGAGTTCGAGCCCTGCGTCGGGCTCTGTGCTGACAGCCCAGAGCTTGGAGCCTGCTTCGGATTCTGTGTCTCCCTCTCTCTCTGCCCCTCCCCTGCTCACGCTCTGTCTCTCTCCGTCTCAAAAATAAATAAAACATTAAAAAAAAAAAGTTAGAGTATTACTAACAGTATTTCCATATTTATTCTTTCTTGTCCCGTGCCTGGACTTTAAGCTTTTCAGATGGACAGGGCAGCTACACTACCTGCCTTCAAAGAGTTATATGTGGTAGAGAATCCATTCCCCAAATTCAGGCTGTCATCAGGTGTTTGTTTTCTTTGGTGGGCACATTCTTTTAGAAGACACTTTTATATTAAAAAGAGCAAGGGTTATTAAATTCTAGAGACTCACTATGCAATATTGTGCCTGTATCTTACTGTTTTGTTTGTTTTTTTTTAACATTTATTTATTTTTGAGAGAGAGACACACACAAAATCCGAAGCAGGCCCCAGGCTCCGAGCTGTCCGCACAGAGCCGGACGCGGGGCTCGAACCCACGAACCGTGAGATCACGACCTGAGCTGAAGTTGGGTCCTTAACCGACTGAGCCACCCAGGCGCTCCAATGTTGTCCCCATATTGACCATACCATATTGTACATTTAAAAATGTGTTGAAGGCAGATCTCATGTTAAGTGTCTGTGTCACAACTTAAAAAAGATAATGAAGACCCTGAACATGTACCATGTGGAATCTAAATTCATTTTACGTTTGTGTTTTGGAGTTTATTTTTGTTTTTTATTTTTGGTCAGAATAGTCTTTCTTTTTTTCTCTCTTTGTTTCTTTCTTTTTTAATGTTTGCTTATTTATTTTGAGAGAGACAGAGATAGAGCTCAATTGAGGGAGGGGCAGAGAGAGCGGGAGAGAGAATCCCAAGCAGGCTCCGAGCAGTCAACGCAGAGACCGACGTGGGGCTCAAACTCATGACGAACTGTGAGATCACGACCTGAGCCGAGGTGAAGAGTCATACGCTTAACCGACTAAGCCACCCAGGCACCAAAATGGCCTTTCTTTCAAGGACAGGAGTCATCTCCTTTGTTCTGGAGTGTGACAAAAAGGGCATCCCTTTTGGCGATCCTTCAGATGACGAGAAAAATCTGAAATTGCTCTTGGAGGAGTTGTTACAGACCCACAAAAGTGAAAAATAAAATCAAATGGAACAAGTTCCTTGAAAAGGCAGATACTATGTCTCTCGAAATTTGGAAGTATTGACAGAAGACTGGTGCTTTGTTCCTAAAAATCACTCATTTCGCCGAGTGACGTGGGATGAGTTCCAGCTCTTCCACCTGGCCGTTGGAGGGATATGCAGAGGGCAGGAAGCACTGTTTTGCCAGCAGCCTCGTCTCTGCCAACAGGCTGTGACGGGCTGATGCTTAAGACAGTGTCTTACTCCGCTTGAGGACCGGACTCCAAGCAGCAAACAGGTGTTGGAGGTGTTCGTCACGGTCTTAGGTGCTGGGACGGCCACAGAGCAAAGTGACCCATGGCCCTGGACCCAAGGGGGTACGCTACTCATTGAACCCTGTTCTTGGTGCAGTTGGGAACCAGTGGGCACTTAATCAAGCTCAGGGAGTCTAAAATCTAATCGACAGGTCGTTCGGGGCCTTATTGTTTTAAATCGATTTTCCAAGTGACAGAAAGTAACTGAGGCTGGCTTAATCAAGAAGGGAACTTGCTGTCACTTGTTTACAAAAATTAAGACGTAATTCGGGCTAGCGACTCACAGAGAAGTTTACTGCGACTTAGTTCTTTCTGGTTATCTCAGCTCCGCCTTGTGTTTGCTCTGTCTTCCTTCTGTGGAAGCAGGATGGCCTCAGCACCCCAGCTCTACATTTTTCATCATTGGGTCCAGCAGGAAAATGTCTCTTCCCCTAATGGTTTGAATGAAAGTCTTGGACCTGACTTTCACTGGTCCATACTGGGTCATGTGTTTGTTCCTAAAGCAAAGGAGAGTGCTTATCTCTTAAGAAAGGCACAATTCAGCATGTTCCATGTTGGGAGCTGGGCTCAGAATCAGAGCGGGGCTGGTGCCCCAGGTTAAGAACATAGGACGCTGTCACCAGAAGGATCTGAATAGGTGCTAGGCATCAAGAACAAAAGGTATCCACCAACCCAAGAGGAAAAAAAAATGTTTTTTGACATCAAACAATTGGCGATTGTATAATTACTTCCTTGAGATGATGAGCTATTGGAGTTGAGAAGACATAAGTGAGGGCTGGAGTGGTTGTGGCATTAAAGCTTCACAGAGCAGATGGTTATGAACTTGGCCTTGCAGGATGGGTACGATTCTTGGTTTGATTCTCCCAAGATGCTAATGAGGCTGATGGCAAAGAGCGAATGTTGTCAGAATTGATGGTGTCCATTCTTTGTTAGCCTCCAGTGAAGGATCCAACACTACATAAGAGATGTAGCCCTTAGCCAGATACAGGAACCAAAAAAATGAACCTTTGTTCCTCAACAAATGATGGATGTAAATGAAATACCCGGGACTGGTTCAGCAACATTTAAAAAAAAAAAAAAGAAAAGGATGAATTATGGTACAGACATGTTAGAATATTTTTTAGCCACGTACTCATGTTTGAGAGAATTATTTTGGAGAATTAATTATTTCAGAGAATTTTTAAGTGCGAAAAACTAGACTCTCGAATGGTTTACGTCATGAGCTCAGCCATCTGCAAACTACTTGGAACCCAAAAGTCTAGAAGGAAATACATCAAAATGATATGCGGTTGCCTCTGTTCTCTAGACTTAGCTGTATTTTCAAAACAAATAAAAAAGACCACACAGCTGTGAACTGGCTAAGTCAAGAGACAGCGTCGGAAGCCTGGAGCATCGGGCTTCTGCAGAGGCAGGGCGTGAGTTACCACAGTTCTGAGAGTCACAGATCAGATGGTCGTCTCGCCCCTGCAAGGGGCTTCAGCCCAAAAGGCACCGCTGGTGTGTCTGCAGACACAGGAACGGTGATAGCAGACCTCTGCGCAGTGCCTGTGCACTTGTGTATTTATGTTTAAGTCCCGTGTAATTAACAGACAATGTTGTATTTGTTTCAGGTGTACAATATAGTGATTCAGCACGTCCATACGTTACTCTGCGCCAAGAGAAGTGTGCTTTTAATTGCCTTCCCCCAACCCTCCCACCCACCTCCCCTCCCACCCACCTCCCCTCCGGTAACTATCTGTTTGTTCTCTTTAGTTAAGGGTCTGTTTTTTAGTTTGTGTCTCCCCACCCCCCCTTTGCTCATTTGTTTTATTTCTTAAATTCCACATATGAGTGAAATCATATGGTATTTGTCTTTCTCTGACTTATTTCACTTAGCTTTGTACTCTCTAGCTCCATCCATGTTGTTGCAGATGGCAGGATTTCATTCTTTTTTTTTTTTATGGCTGAATAATATTCCGTAGGGTATATATACCACATCTTCTTTAGCCACTCATCTATGGATGCACATTGGGGTTGCTTCCATAATTTGGCTCTTGTAGATAATGCTGCAATAAACATAGGAAGGTGTATATCCCTTTGAATGAGTTTTTCTGTTCTTTGGGTAAATACCCAGGAGTGCTGCACATCTTTTTAAAAGCTCATCCATCCTGGGGCGCCTGGGTGGCTCAGCCAGTTAAGCGTCTGACTTTGGCTCAGGTCACGATCTCATGGTTCGACCCCGCATCAGGCTCTCTGCCCCTCCCCGACTCTCTCTGAAAAAAACAAAAACAAAAAAAACTCTCGTCCTTCCTTATGGAAACCTGTCGGCTTGGTGTTGGGCCAGATTGGTATTTTTCCATCTGGTGGTACTCCAGGACCAACAACAGCTTATCCTGGGTGCGCCCCAACCTCCCTCCCCCCATCTCCTGTGAGGTACCATTTCATCGGTCCATACATTTCTTTCCCATGCCCAGGCGCGCTCTTGCCAGAGCCTTCGTCTTTGTCTTTAATTTGAATTTTCACAGGCCAACCTTTCATGGTTTCCAAAGCACTCTACACAGCCCATTGGATACCCTGTGATATAGCTGGACGGTATTATAATCCCTGTCTCAAAGTGGGATGAGTGGCCCAGAGGTTTTAACTCGCTCAGAATTCTATAGCCAGGTCTCATGGCTCCAGATCAGCTCCCTCCCTCTGGTGCCATGTTGTTGCAGACTTTCACAGACCACCATCCTTGCGTCTCTTGAAAACTTAACCTTTCTTTGAAGACTTTGCTTCTTTTTTTTAAAAATTTTTTTTTCAACGTTTATTTATTTTTGGGACAGAGAGAGACAGAGCTTGAACGGGGGAGGGGCAGAGAGAGAGGGAGACACAGAATCGGAAACAGGCTCCAGGCTCTGAGCCATCAGCCCAGAGCCTGACACGGGGCTCGAACTCACGGACCGCGAGATCGTGACCTGGCTGAAGTCGGACGCTTAACCGACTGCGCCACCCAGGCGCCCCTGAAGGCTTTGCTTCTTAAGAGACAACGAAACACGTATGGTTCAGTCTAGTTAACCACCTACCCTCCCAGCACGTTTTTCAAATTCTGAAGTCTTAGCCCATGTCCAAAACGTCTTTCACAGGTAAAGTTGCTAATAGGATCCTCGAATTTGTCATTTTTCATCCTTTGTGATTTGAGTCATTTGTCCGCCATTAAGTATCTCGGTTCCTCCCTTACCCCCCCCCATACACTGTAAATTCTTGGAAAGTGAGAACTTTGTTTCCATTTTCTTAATAGTTGATTTTTCTCTTAGGGGGAAAGTTCAGCAAGTGCTGAGCGACCGACCGCCCGACCTTGAGGAAGTAAAATAATTCATCCTTCAGGAACGTTTTCAGAGCATTTCTGGAAATAATTATAAGATTAAATTTTCCTGAAAAATTGACCGAAACATCTGTTTTCCAAAATTAAATTGGAAATACGAATGGCCTTGGGCGTCTGCACCCAGCGGAAAGTCATTTACCATCCCGCAGCCCCTCGACGGGGTTTCCTTTCTTCCACGTTATTAAACCCTTGCCCTGTAGCAAGCAGAGACAGTGTCCCCCCCCCCCCCCAGAACCCACCATTTACAAGGTCCGCGGTCACTGCGGAGGGGACGGCTGGCCTTGGCATCAGAACTGACCCTCCGATCGTCGCTCAGATTGCAGACCTTCTCCAGCGTCTCCTCTACCTTCCGGGGTGTCGGACCGATGGAGCCGGTGCGCGGGTCTCGGCACGATTCTCCAAGCCCACCGAGGGCGTGTCCCCACTGCTCTGTGCGGCTTTGCCCCCCAGCAGCTCTTGAACCACCAAGTTCCCAGCAGCAGCGAGGGGGCTGGAACAGCCTTCCTCTTAACTGTTGGTCGCACGGCCAGTGCGCACCGTGCGTGTCTGCTGAATTGGGTCGGTAAGAGGCACACGAAGACAGGTGGATGGAACATGCTAGCCTGCCCGTGCCAGGAGTTCACCTCCCCAGGGAAACTGGCCTGTGCACAGAAGACAAAGGGGGTTAGGAAGTTTGAGAGTGGATTTTTTTGTACCCGCACGGCTCAGGGCCTCAGGGGATCCCTCAACGTGGCGGGGTGGGGAGAACAGGGTAGGAAGCCCGCCTTCATTTCCTTTTTCCCACGCCCCCCTCCCCCTTTTCCATACATTCTCCCTTTAACAATTCTTTACAATTGTATTTCCCTTCTCAGGGATGGGCCCTGAGCTTAATTTACCGTATGGTTCCTACCCTCAGGGATGACCTTTTCTCATAAACATGTCAAAGCAGTATCGATGCACAACTAGGAGCCCGCATTTTCAACTGAGAACGATTTGTGTGTCGTTTATTGAAAACCTATCACGTTGCGCTCCCAGCGATGCGCAGACTCAGTACAACCTGAGTTTTGAGACTGAGTTTTTCACACCGCGGAAGACTTCTGCAGTTTTTAGTTTTAGGACATACTCGGCTTATGTCTCGACAGCACATGGACCCTTCAACTCGTAAAATACTATGCTCGATGACTTTTATCATCGATATTTAAGCTGATTTTAATTATTTCCTGCATGAAATATGACCAACGTTGGTATCTCTGAAGACATTTGCTTTGCAAAAAGAGTCACCCCACAAAATAACCCAATTCAGTGGTCTAAGACAGTTGCTGAAGTGGATCGTTAAAAAGTGTCATGTGTGCAGGTTGTAAATTTGTTTATGTGTGTTTTTTTGTTGTTTTCTTTTTTGAGAGAGAGTGTGCAAGCAGGGGAGAGGGGCAGAAGGAGGAAGGGAGACCAACAGACAGACAGACAGTCAGATTCTGTCTAGCAGAATTCCGCACTTAACGCAGAGTTTCGGGGCTGGCTTCCCTGACTTACCGATCGTGACCCGAGCCGAAATGCCTGACGAACTGAGCCACCCAGGTGCCCCTTGTTTATGAATATTGAATGGTCCTTCAACCCATATCGAGCACCTGTATGAGTCAGGGTTCAATTACAGAAAACAGAAGCTGCTGAAGCTGATCTAGATAATAAGGAATTGAATGTGTTAGTGGCTCAGAGAATCTTCGGGAATGCTGAAGAGGCGGTCTTAGGTTGAGCTGGAGGGCTGGATTGTGATTTTACCTCTGAATGGCTACTGGCCGGAAGTTTGGCGCTTTTTGGCCTCCAGCCACAGCCGGGCAGGATTCCCACCGGAAGGAGGCGCACTTGGGGACTGCGTGCTCGCTTGTGGCTTCTGGGGTAACTGCACAGAGCTCTCTGGTCTGCTCTGATGGCCTGTGAGGGGAGTGACACTAAACACATGCCACAGACTACTGACAGTCGTGATGAAACTGGAAAGGCCAGGTACGTGATGCTTAGAAGTAAATAATAAGGGGACTTCATCTAAACTGGAGGTGGGGTGAGTGCCAGAGAGGCCTCTCGAAAAAGCATTTAAGCCAAGGCTTGAAGGTGGAGGTGAATTTGCTAGGTGAAGCAGGAAGTGGAGTGGGAAAGAGAACCCCAGGCCGAGGGTGCCGGAGTGTGAGGCCTGAGGCTCGCTGGAACCAGGAGAGAAGGCTGGTGTGAGGGGGTGAGAGCCGACAGGGCCGCCTAGTTGGGTGGTAGGGTGAGGTCAGGAAGGGCTTTGAGGTCACAAGAAGGGTGTTTCCTAAAAGCAATCGAAGTCATCCTTTGAGCATGAAGGTGATTAGCGGATGAGTGTTTTTACACGATCCCAGCCGCCGCAGTTGGGAGAGTGGCTTGGAGGAGGGTGGGGGGAGTGAGCGAAAGAAAAAAAAAATCCCAGGTTCCAGGCATAACTCACTGGGCAGTGAGTGCTTCTGAGCCATCTACGAGATGTCAAGAGAGCCACTGGGAACAGGTTTGGAGCTCAGTGGGAGGGGGCAAGCCGGGCTTCCAGATCCGGGAGTCGTCTGTCTAGATGGGACGTGGAGCCACGTGGTGGGAGAGGACGTGGGGTGAGGGGGCCCCGAGCCCTACACGACCGACAGGCGGATGTCTGCTGAAGCAAGAATCACCAGGGAAAGGTAGAAAAGCCAGTTGGAGGAAAATCGGTGCATTTTTCCAAAGAGGAAACTCTCCATCAAGTTTAGCGGGGAATATTTTTATTTTCGCAAACAGACCGCCTCTCAACACTGTGGAGATTGGTTCACGCGTCCAGTTACGCTGGTAGCTAGACCAGACCTAGGAAAGGTCGCGTAAAACAACCAATCTATTACTGCCGTATCAACTGACCTACCATGATATACCATGAGCGATGCCTAAAGGAGAGACTGTGCTTTTGAGACCAGAAATCTAGATGATTAACGAAATCTCGCTAAAGTAAGAGGTCACGTTGATATAGCCATGGGCAGTCCACCCCAAAATATGCCACTTTCGCGTCTGATTTTGAGTCAGAATTACTTCAGAGGCTCTGCGAGGACTTTCTGCCCTTCTGAAAGCGGAAAATGAATTCCCTGTGGGAAAGGTATCCGTCCCGCACCTGCAGGGTAAAAGGAGAGGCGCCCTTGTGGCCAAAGATGGGGAGTTCAGGGCCGAGAAGGCTGTATAAGCAAACCCTATTACTTTTTCACTGATCTGTTACCCCCAGCCCAAGACCCTTTGTCAGCTCTTCACAAATCATTGTTTCTTTCTTTTTTATTTTTTTTTTAATTTTTTTTTCAACGTTTATTTATTTTTGAGACAGAGACAGAGGATGAATGGGGGAGGGGCAGAGAGAGAGGGAGACACAGAATCGGAAACAGGCTCCAGGCTCCGAGCCATCAGCCCAGAGCCTGACGCGGGGCTCGAACTCCCGGACCGCGAGATCGTGACCTGGCTGAAGTCAGACGCTTAACCGACTGCGCCACCCAGGCGCCCCCATTGTTTCTTTCTTTAAAAGGTGTAAAAGCTGCCTGCTGGGGGCCGTTCTTTGTGTCTATTTCTGTGAGCTCCCATATGTATGACATTGAATTTGTTTTTCTCCTGCTGATCTGTCTTATGTCAACTTCATTATTAGGCCAAACAACCTAGAGGGGCATGTTTTCCTCCCCTTCTGCGGCACCCCCCGATAATTTCACAGTGAGGGATGTGGGGCACACGTTCCAGCTTCCATTTTATCGTTGGGAAAACTGAGGCTAGAACAGAGTGCGTGTGGCCTGGCAGCAGAGAAACGGTTGTACCCACTGAAACGTCGCGTGGATGGATCGTCCGATCATTTGTCACCCGAGAAGTCCCCCGAGGGAGTGGGGCACAGGGCGGGCCACTTTGAATGGGGGAAGGGCTTGGGGCACAGTTCGGTAGCATGTTACTTGACGAATGTTGATTGGGCCAAATCCCACCGACGGGTTCTGGGGTGAAAATGAGCCTCTGTCCCCATGTAGTTTATAGACTAACGAGGGTGGGGGGGGGTGAACAGGAACACCTAACAAATGAGTAGGCGCTCCTTCTGGTCTCTTGCGGCAGACTCGGGTGGGAGAGGAAGGTGTTGCGAATGGCTGGTGGTAATGTGCGGAAGAATCAGCCTCCTTACGCGTTTTGTTTGGGGCCAGTCTTCTTCACGCGCTGTGTAAGTCACCGGCGGGCCTGCTTTGTTCCACCTACTGAGTTAATTTGTTCTGTTATGTAGTCATGGACCCTGTTCCTGGTGTTACACTCATGTGCATGTTCACACTCATGTGTTACACTCATGTGCAGGTCAGAGTATTCAGGTTAAGTGTTAACCCCTGTGTACATTCTTTTTTTTTTTTTAATATTTATTTTTGAGAGACAGAGCGCAGGCAGGGGAGGGGCAGAGAGAGAGAGAGAGAGAGAGGGAGACACAGAATCCGAGGCAGGCTCCAGGCTCTGAGCTGTCAGCACAGAGCCCGATGCGGAACTCGAACCCGCAAACCATAAGATCGTGACCTGAGCTGAAGTCGGACACTTAACCGACTGAGCCACCCAGGCCCCCCACCGACATTCTTTATGTTCCATTCCCATGCTTTCAGATTTCTTGCTTCCTCGTGTTTTGCAGCATCACTTTCCAGCCACGTTATCAACTCCTGGAGGACAAGGAACATGTTTCCTTAGAACACTGTGGCCAGACATGTTGCCCCGCACGAGATGCACAGGCACTTGCACAGAAAAGAAATGTCAGCTGGGTGTGTATTTTGGCTGAGGGCTCTCTCACACAGTCAACAGGGACTCCCATCACTCTGCCCCTTTTGTGTGCAAAATGATTCATTTGCTAGCCAGTTAAGAATTTTAGAACGCAAACTTAATAAAGAAACCTCTCTCTCTCTCTCTTTTTGTTTTTTTAAACAAAACAATTATAGTCCAAGGAGAAAGAAACTTAGAGCCTTTATAGACTCATCTGATAGCGGAATACGGGAAGATGTTAAATGATTCATCAGTTGCTTGGTGACTGGTGAATAAATGCATGATGGAACGTTTAAAATTTGGCAACGCCTTCCAGAGACTTCATTAAACGAATGCGTGCCCGATAGTACATCCGCAAGAATTTCTGGAGAAATTCTTATTCTGAAAAATTGAATGACATATAGCTAAACTCCAATCAGAACTATGAATGAAAATACATTTCCAGGGACCAGAACAGTGACTTCTTTTTATAGGGGCCCCCCGATTTGTAACAATGAGATTTTTGAGGGAAGTTAGGTGACTAATTCTTCACAGCCAGATAGGAGCTTACTGATCTCTAGCAAATGTCTTTGGGCTATGTTCTCCTGATCACAAACATCTCTGTGCTTTTTTATTCCAGGAGGGTGCGTACTCTCCAGCCTTTTATTGGCCAAATTGATTTCTCAAAGACATTGTGGCCTGGCACAGGCCTAACTGCTTGTTAGGCCTGGGGTATGTTTTAAATAGTTACATTCAATTATATGTGTTGCCTTGAAGCATGAGAGGAAAACGTGCTTGTTTGAGACCACAAAAGCAAGGGGATTTTTTTTTTTTTTTTAGTGTTCAATTGTGGTTAATCAGTTTTCTGTTCTTCCTGGAGATAAACTACATTAAAAAAAAAAACGGCAAGTGTTTCAGGGTTCCCTCCTATAAAAGTCGGAGAGGTTAGAAAAGACAGGAGAGAGTCCAATATTAATGTTTTTCTGTCTGAGGGAAAATACTTAGAAGAGGCAGAAAGCTCATTGTCTGGAACAAGTGGTTAAAGAGTTTCAAAGACATTCATAAAAATTTGAATAAGTGGAATAATGAAAAGAAGGTGTTCCATGGAAGAAATTTCCTTGACATTACTTTTCATCTGCTTTGATACAGTAATAACCTGAAGGCCAGGGAATGTTAGCTAACCAGGGTATTAACAGAATGTGTTACGCAGATTTATCCCTCATTTTAAGTGAGGGTTGTTTTTTTTTTTTTTTTTGTCTGAATATTTTCTCTATATATGAACTCATTATTTAGTACCTTTTTTTTTTAAACTTAGCATATTTAAAGATACAGCTTTGCAGAAAAAGAGAGAAAACTATACATATAAACACACTGAATAATCTGTTAATGTCCTCCAGAGGCCCAGAGTCTGGGAGAAAGATCACTCAGGGCTGGAATAACCCGGAAGAGCTCCCAGGAGGGAAGAGATCCAATCTGAACATCTTTGCAGGGTTGGTAAACCTCCGAAAGGACCCAGGAGGGATTTTAGATAAGGGTGACTCACGGTGAGTAAAGATAAGGCGGAGATGTTCTCCTCGATATTTTATTTTTCTCTCCTAAATGCTTTTTCTTGGAACCGAATTCGTACTTCTTTCCGCACGTTGTTTTTGTCTTGCTGTTCTCAGCCCTCTGTTTCCAGTGACTCGCTGGAGATTTCACTGCAGAACATCCCAAAAGGTCACTTTGCATATACTTGTCAGTAGCGTATTTTCATTGGGGTCACTTACTCTGGCCTAATCTGCCAGCTGCCTGGGTGGACCCGACGTGAACAAAGTCTCCACAGTCCTGTCTTCTGCGACCTCCCGGGGGCAGTTCCCCTGTTACTAGGGGCAAAGACGAGATGGGCAGCTGTGGGAGGAAGTGCCCCACATCCTACCAGCCACTTGTTTGCTCCCACGTGGTTGAAGGTACCTTGGAACGGTTGTCACTTTTTGGCGCGTTGTTATCTTTCCCGTTGTACGGACAAGTTGGGTCTTGGGTGGGGTTTGAGATGGGGGTGCTGCCACCCCCAAATCCCAGGAGTGCGTGTTCACTTCGAACGCCTGCTCATATTTTCTTATCGGTGTCCCTGTTTCTCCCTCCATGCCAGCACCCCTTCACAAAACAATGACACATCTCCTTTAAGTGAAGCAGGAACACGCACACACACACGCACAAACACACACACACACACACACACACGGTATTTAGATCCCGCGTTATCTGGAAGGACTTAGAATGTGATTTTTCTTCCCTGTGGCATACTACCGAGTGGCACGAGGCGCGCGCACACACGGTATTTAGATCCCAAATTATCTGGAAGGACTTAGAATGTGGCATGCTACCGAGTGGCACGGGGCCAACACACACCCTCTTAACAGGCCTCTCAGAGCTGGGGAAACAGAAGAGTAATGATAATAGGAGTTACCGAGGTCTCATTTTTCCTGTTGGGCTTTGGCCGGAGAGCTTGTGAAAGCGTCTTCGAGAAAGCGGGTCTCAGCCCGTGTTTGAAAAAACTCTGTAGCGTAAGTAAACACTGTTGTGTATTTTGAGGAGAGAAAACATCTGTGGGTCAGCCGAATCGATAGCCTGGTCAGCTTTCTTCCTGTTTGCTTGCTTTCTTTTTTTTTCCCTGCTGATCCTTTTGTGTGAGGAGGGTGGGAGCTCTTCTCCGCGTGGATACGTAGAAGGTGGCAAGCGATTAAAGAGAACATACCAGCCAACTTACCCCGAGAATGATCTAACTAGGTAACCTCCGACTTTCCTTACTAAGTCTTGTAGACATTTGAAATCAGTCCTAACTCACGTCTGCAGGTGGGGGTAAGGAGAGCGTGCTCCTCCCGGGAGATTCTGGGAGGCCCATCTTGGCTCCCAACCCCTGTTTGGGTTCAAAAAGAGAAGAAAAAGTGTCCCTCGTAAGTTAGAAACTCAGTGCGTAGAGTATACAGCTTTTACCCTCTGATAACCAGATGGCGTTCCAGACAACCGTGCTCGGCAGAAGTAAGGGTGGTCTTTGCTGTTTTGCCCTCCAAACAGATCTGCTTCCTGCCTCTCAGCGCTCAAGGCTGTTGGTGAGAAAAACACGCGTACTCACACCTACCACTTATTAGATGAGTACGAGATACCTGGGAGCAAAGTGCGAGTTGTTAGCACTGATTTGAGCTCTTTTGGGTGAGATGGAAGAATAAAAATTCACTGTCAAGCGGTCCGAACTATTTTTTTTTAAAGTAAGAATATCGTCAAAAGTCCGAGGAAATTTTATCCTCCCCTCGCCTCTCGGCTCTTCCTCCAAGCTGCGTTTGGGGACAAGTACTCTCCTCACAGAGAGGCACATCACATCCCCAGGGTTGAGTCCTTCTTGACCAAAGAGCCAGTCTGCAGAAAAGAGAGAACTTGTTTCTTTCTTGCACCTACCAGAAAATTGGCCAGCGGATGTAGTTCTGTGTGTTGATCTGTTGTGCATTGCCGACGTTATTGGTTTTCCCAGGACAGCTGATCATGAAATGAAAGTGTTTTACTTGGGTTAATGATGTGACTAAAATATCGTACCCGGTTCCAGGTGAGCCAAAAGAGGTTCTTTGTCTTGAGGATGCCAGGGGGCATTCTGGGGGCCAAAGCCCGCAGCATGGCGGGAACCAGGGCCCCCTGCCGGATGCTGCCAGGATCTCTCTGTGTCTCATCTCTGCTTCTGTCAAGAAGGCTCTGCCCGTGCTTGGGGCCACGGCCATCCCTGCGTGGGGCAGTCATGGTGGGGAGTAGGGAACTCTGATGGCCAGGAACAGGGTCACAGTATATAGAACCCTAATGCTCTGGTAACCAGGTATGTGTGGGGGGGAAGGAGGTGGGTGGTGAGCTGGGCATTCAAAAGAGAGGATTGAGTGTGTATTAAAGGAGTAAATGGAAGGTCTCTTGAGAACAAAAATTCACTTCTTATGTCAAAGCCAGCACCCGTTGTGATCTACTGAGGATCCCTGTTTTGAGACAGACTGCATTTGTAGTGACAGAGAGTGGGCTTGGTAAGCTCAGGATCATCTCATGTGGGTTGTGGGTAAGAGAGACCTCTGGCTGGGTAGTCAGGAGCCTGGAGGTTTCGCCCAGCTTTTCCTCGAATGCCCTTGCGCCTCCGTTTCTTATCTTGATAAAATGAGGAAGTTAGATTAGGTGGTCTGCAGAGTTCCCTCCAAGGCTCAAACTGTGGGGCGCCTGGGTGGCTCAGTCGGTTGAGCGTCCGACTTCAGCTCAGGTCGTGATCTCACAGTTCGTGGGTTCAAGCCCCGCGTTGGGGCTCACAGCCTGGAGCCTGCTTCAGATTCTGTGTCTCCGTCTCTCTCTGCCCTTCCCCTGCTCGTACTCTGTTTCTCTCTCTCTCTCTCTCTCTCTCTCTCTCTCAAAAATAAATATTAAAAAAAATTTTAAACTGCTGTCTGTAGCATCAGAGGATATAATAACTTAACAGGAATGTTAATGGTGATAAATTTTAAAAAGACTGCTGTTCTTATCACATACTGCATTTCCTTATTTGATAAGACTTGATTATATAAGATGGTCATTAAAATAATTGTTCAAAGTACAATATGAATAAAATTAAACATTTTTTCCCCAGTCTTTTTCCTGGTTCTTAGAACTGTGTATTGCATTTTTGCTTGATAATTTCCCCTTAGATCTCAATAGGCTCCACATCCTTGCTATATGTTTATATAGAACATTAAATATTGTTCCCTTTCATCTGACTCCAACAGCTTCTCTATTTCAGCTGCACTTTATTTCCATTTTGCATTAGGGCGTAACAAAACGGAGCCATGTTTTAAGCAACTTAATGTCAATCACTGGAGTCTAGATTCCATTTTCCCACAGGATGAGAAGGAGGTAAATAAATTGGATCCACCAAGAAGCCTGATTGTCAGGATGTGCCCATAATTGTCTTTTTCAGCAGAACCCCATGAAGAGGACAGGCAGATCCCCGAGGTGCGGTGCCCAGGTCGCCGGGAGCACTGCCTTATTACATACATATTATGCGTCAGCATAATCCGCTCCCTGCCCTTTGTGGGCACAGTGCCCTTTCCTGCCACAGCTGCTGACCTTCCAGCAGATTCTGCTGCTCCTTAAACACTGTCCTGTCGTTCCCATGAAAAAGACTTCCTGTTGGTCAACAAGCTGACGCTTCTACAAGGTGGATCTCATTTCTCACTTCGCCTTGCCCCACCCCATCACCGGGAGTGCTCCGGAAGATGTAGAAAGAGCACTTGAATGTTGCCAAGGTTTCTCTGGGTTCTAAAATACCTAGTGCCACCAGGGGAGACACTGAGGAGTGAATTTCCCCACTGCAATACTGTCCCCATCATTCTGTGATGAGTCCCTGTTGTGTTAAGCCAAGCAAACATTTTCTTTCAATATTCTAGAACTAATAATAAAAAAAAAAATCCAGTGGGCTTCATGTAAAGGATTGTGTTTTAATAAAAGTGGTAATTCAAAACAGCTGTTTAACTCATGGCTTTCAATTCTAATCAAAGCTCTGTTAATCCTTTGCTTGGGACATACTGATTTTTCTTTTGCTTTTTCTTTAAAAAAAAAAAAAAAGACAACACACCCATCTGATTGAAATTTGAATCTTCTTAGTGAAACTGCCAGTTTTAATTAAGTTCGAAAATGGAAATACAGCTGGAAATTGGATGAAATTCAGCGTAGTAATTTCCTTCACGTGGTCTGCATGTTCTGAAGAAGGGACTGTGAATTTGTGCAGATGAAGACATTACATGACTAATCGTTTCTGCTTCCATGAATTAAATACAACTTTTTAGTTTTATGGGTGTTCGTAAAAATCCTTTTATGCTTATTAAAGGAAAGAGATCGCTGAAAAGATGTTCAATTTTAAGCTATGGCTACTTCTTTTTCTTAGCTATAGCAAATAGCCTGTCCAAGGGCTTTAATTAGGAAAATTGGTGTTGTGAAAAATTATACTCTAATTGTAAAGACGTTTTAAAGGTATTCTTCTCTGATGGCCACCCACTCTGTTTTGGCCCATTTGTGTTCTTGGGTGTATTATCTACTTTTTTTCTGCTGCTTATTTCCAAGTCAGTTTGACCTGAAAAAAGTTGGGGATATACATCTTTTTTTTTTTTTTTTAAAGCTTTTAATTCTGACCCTTGGATGGAGACAATGAGAGCAATACATTTATTTTGTGTGTCTCAATTAACTAAAATGTTAATTCCTTTTAAACTCCCTTTGATTTTTTTCCCTAAGTATAAAGTAAACCGGAACCTAGGAGGGTGTTTTTGGCAAGCAGAGCTGTGATTTCTCTGAGCACTTTTGGGTTTGCTTGCTTTTTAAACGTCGACAATTACTTAAATGTGCTTCAAATATTTTCTCTTGGCCCCGGTGGATTATCTTTTATCGACTAATATACATGCTTTACATTTTTTCTCTGATGCCTTTGATTTGGCGAGTGCCTTATATTGAGTATTCCACCCCTCTCCTGACTACAGGTTTGACCATGTGTAATTGTTTTTCCTATCAGTATAATCAAATCAATTTGGTTTTGCTGCCATCGGTTGAAGCTAGTGGCGTTGACCCTGAGAATGTACCTTCCAGGTTAACTATCAGCTTTTCTTTCTTTATTTCTTTCTTTATTTTTTTTTTAATTTTTTTTTCAATGTTTTATTTATTTTTGGGACAGAGAGAGACAGAGCATGAACGGGGGAGGGGCAGAGAGAGAGGGAGACACAGAATCGGAAACAGGCTCCAGGCTCCGAGCCATCAGCCCAGAGCCTGACGCGGGGCTCGAACTCACGGACCGCGAGATCGTGACCTGGCTGAAGTCGGACGCTTAACCGACTGCGCCACCCAGGCGCCCCTATCAGCTTTTCTTTATTTTTAAACAAGTGCTGGACATCTGTGAAGACTTTAAAATGGGAGTAGTTACAAGAAAGATTCTTACTTGGGTCTACTACCTCTAATCTATTAGAAAAGCAGTAATAAGTATTCCAGGGCACCCTGAGTTTTAGATCTTCTCCACTGAACTTCGAGGTCCTACAGAATTCCTCTAAAACAAAAGCCAAAAAAAAAAACCAAAAATGTGTTGGGGAAATTCTTGTGCGTGAACCTGGGACAATTGTAGAAACATAGTTTTTCCTTTCCTTTACCAATGGATCCCTTGTTCACTGGGGGAATTAGTGGTAGGCCCTTTCCACTTGTTTGGGAAAGTGTTTAGATGGGATTAAGAGAAGGCCGAAGAAAAGAAAAGGGAAGGAGGAACATGAGCAGCTCTGTTGGATGTTACCCACCCCTTCCTTTTGGTCTTCTGCTTACCTGTGAAATACTTCAGGGGTGCCCGGCTGGCTCGGTCAGCAGAGTGCCCAACTCCCGATCTCGGGGTTGTGAGTTCGAGCCCCGTGTTGGGTGTAGAGATTACTTAAAAATAAAATCTTAAAAAAAAAAAAACACGTGGCATACTTTTAAGACCTACTTTAAGGAAAATGGAACAGAGGACATCAGAAAACCATTTTCCGAGGTGAGGGGTTTTTGAGAGGGCCTGTAAGTTTAGGTCAAATTAGCCGAAGAATGTGGTTCTGTGTACGTAGAAACTTAAGAAGATAAGAGATTATTCACAGAAAAGGAACAGCATGGTAGAGACTAATGGAGTTCGTTTAATAGGATGTGCTTTTGAAGTCCCTACCCTAGTTTTATATCAGATGGGGGTGCATAAAATTAAAACCTAATGCTTTTTATTTTATTTTCAGTGTTTATTTTGAGCGAGAGAGTGAGCACACGCGCGCGCTCAAGTTGTTTATTTTAATTATGTTAATTCTTAGCAAGTAGAGTCAACCAGGAAGATGAAGCTTGCCTCAAAATGCAGATTATTATCCCCAGTGGGCCCCCCTGGAGCCCCATTAGGGATCATTAGTGCAATTTCCTCTGTAGGCCTTGGTCAAGGGGACTGTTCAGGAAGAGGTCCTGAGAGAGGAAGCCAGCCAAATTGCAGAGCAGGCGATCTCCAAGTGCCACATTTTCCAGAGATGCTGTTCATTTATAGGTCCGTTACAGAAACGTCCTCACGCCTATGTTCAAATTACCCGTTCGCATCCCTCTGCCGGTCCAAAATGTTAGTGTGGAAGTCTGTCTGCGAGACCATATTGGTAAGCTAGCGCTGCACATCCTGAGACCTGATGTACACTGAGGCTAAATGTTGAGTAAACGTGATTTGTGGAGTTCTGTGGCGACACGCCCTTGGTTTCCTGTGGTTGCTTTGGTGGTGGTGGCCCAAGTCCTGGTCTTGTCTCCGCAGTATGGCTGTAGTGACCTTTTGGCCAAGTGCACTTGAGCCTCCTTGCGTGTGGCTGTTGCATCCAACCACTGAGCCTGACTGCACGAGGAAGAAAAGGCGACGTGCCCCACGTGTACCAGGGCATGAGAAAGACTGTCTTTCTTGAGTCCATAAAGGCTCGGTCATGCAGAGTGTGTGGTCAGGATGGGGGCAGGTGGGTATAGCCCAGAGCACGTCGGGCCGAGTGGTAGCAGCTCACCGTTCTGGTTTCGACACTAAAAACTGTGGTGCTTTAGGAATGAGTCACCTATTTAGTTTTAGTTTCCTCATCTGTTGGTCATCTTTCGGTCCTTTCCGCTCTTCAGTTCTGAAATCTGTATTTGTGGATTATCGTGGGTAAAATCGACAAGTGAGAATACACGTTTAAAAAGAAGCATCTGGAAAAGGGGCTTTGTGCCAGAGAGACCAACCCAGGTTTCAGATCATGGAGCCGTTTTCAATCTTCTGTGGGTAGATGGGTGGATGGGTGGATGGATGGATGGATATCCTTCATTCTGAAACCTAAAACTTCTTCCACATTTGCTCTTCCTTGTCTCCCCACATGAATGTGGTTTCCCCCCAAATTTAAAGTGTCTTGGGGCGCCTGAGTGGCTCAGTCGGTTAGGCGTCCGACTTCGGCTCAGGTCATGATCCCGCCGTTTGTGAGTTCGAGCCCCGCATTGGGCTCTGTGCCGACAGCCCAGAGCCTGGAGCCTGCTTCAGATTCTGTGTCTCCCTCTCTCTCTGCTCCTCCCCTGCTCACGCTCTGTCTCTCAATAATAAATAAACATTAAAAAAAAATTAAAAAAAAATAAAGTGTCTTGAAGCAGTAATGCATTGCTATATAAATAAAGTACTCCAAAGCTTTGTGGCTTAAAAACAGTAACTACTTGCCCACGATTCTGCAGTTTAAGCTAGGTTCTGCTGGGCAGCTCCGGTCTCATTCATGTGGCGGCTGTCACCTGGGGAATCCACTGGGGCTGAATGGCCCATGTGGCGGTCAGCTGAGGCCACAGCGGCAGCATTTTAGAAGGACAAGCCCAGGGCACAGGCACTTCTCAGGCTTGTGGCGCAAACCAGCCTCATGGCCGAGACCCGAGTCTGTGTGAGAGGGGGCTTCGTAAGGGTGTGATAAAGGGAGGTGTGATTCACCCAGGACCAATAATATGCAGTCTCCCATATATTGATACCCAGAACCGGTGTTGTGGAAGTCTGCATTTCAAATGTACAGTACACATATGTATCTGTATTCCCCGTCCTAGAGTGTAAGTTAACAGGTGTAGTTTTGGCCTAACAGCTCCTATGCCCTACAGCGAAAGTGGCAGGGGACATAATGATTATTTGTGATGATGGAGGTAGGTGTCTGTACTTCCCTGAGTGTCCAGGAGGGCACATTGCCTATTCCCTTCTGGTTCTCCCATCTCTAAATATTCCCATTCGTGGGCCGCCTGGCTGGCTTAGCCGGTGGAGTGTGAGACTCTTGGTCTCAAGATGGTGGTTCCTTTACTGAGACCTCCTCCTAAGGCGCGGTCCATTTTGTTTTTTCACTCTGAACAGCTCTCTTTGCAACATTATCAATTCCTGTAGCTGCAGCTTTTCCTAAAGCTTTCGTTAGTATCTCTTTCCAGATTACTTGTAAACATCTTTGACCTCAGAACCACATCTGTAAGTGCGTGTTAGACATGGCCACATGAATAACCTGCACCCCCAAAATAATTCATCCTCTGCCTACCCTAAGTTTACTGCTCCTTCTGTATTCCCTATTTCTGGTAATGGCTTCACCATTCTCGGCTCAAAGCTGCAAAACCTCTTAAACATCTCATCCCCCCCTGTTCCTTTCCTGCATCCCATCCACCACATCCTGCACCCCAGCTCCGCCCTCAGCCCTGTGCCGTGATGCCTGGCCTCTGGGCTTCATCCTGGCTCCAAATTCCATTCCCCAAAGTAGGGGCTAATCCCTTACTCGGTCCTCGTCTTACAACCGTCTGGCTCAAAACCTCCCATGCCTCCCTCCCTGTCCGTTTGATCCCCTGAAGTCCTTCACCGCCTTTTCCTGTGTTAGTGACACGTTCTCTGACGCCGAACGCACCTCTTTGCCCCCCTCTGAGATCTGGCTCCGGTGTCCCCTCAAACTCAGCGCATTGCAGTGTCTGCCTTCCTGGTGCCATCACTACATTTCGTGCTACTCCTGCTTTGCCTTTTTTAATTAGTAGATTTTATATTTCAGAGGAGTTTTAGGTTCCAAACAAAACTGAGGGGGAAGTACAGCGAGTTCCCGCAGCCCTCCTTCCCAGCCTCCCCCGCCATCAACGTCCTGTACAGGGCGGTACGTTTGTCCCAATGGGTGAACCAACACGGACACCGCATTACCAAAGCCTGTCGTTTACATCAGGGTTCAGTCTGTGTTGTACCTTTTTTGGGCTTTGACAAATGCAAATGACCTGTATCTACCATTATAGTATCAGAGGGAGTATGCTCGCCGCCCTGAAAATCCACTGTGCTCCTCTCATTCACCCTTCCCTCCCCCCTACCCCCAGACCGCTAGCACTTTGCACTTACTTATATCTATTTCTGTCACTTGGGTTTTTTTTTTTTAATTATTTTGAGAGAGAGAGCATGCCTGTGCATGCGCTTGAGCAGGGGAGGTGCAGAGAAAGAGGGAGATAGAAGGAGTCCCAAGCAGGCTCTGCATCGTCAGCGTAGAGCCCGGTGCAAGGCTGGAATCCATGAACCATGGGATCATGGTCTGAGCCGAAACCAAGAGTCGGACTCTTAACTGACTGAGCCCCCCGGGCACCCCTCTGTCACTTGGTTTTGAACCCACCTTGTCTTGGTCTCCCGTCACCATGTAGGTCTCTAAAAAATATGGATACATAGACCACGTCTTTAAAATCTCAATTGAAGAGTCATTATCTCCTTACGGAAGGCCTGACGTTTACACAAAGTGGAAATGGGGGTCAGGGAGTCGCGTACCGCCAAGGTCAGTGGGTGCTTTTGGGAGAGAAAAATGAAACTTAGTAGTTAAGGGAGATATTCTGCAGCTTAGTAGAGGCTGATAAGCATTGAGGAAATTTAGAGATGATTTTTGCTTTCTGTAATAGTTGTGTGTGCTCATAACTGGTTTTTCCATAGATTAAAAAATGCTGAGGGGCGCCTGGGTGGCACAGTCGGTTAAGCGTCCGACTTCAGCCAGGTCACGATCTCGTGGTCCGTGAGTTCGAGCCCCGCGTCAGGCTCTGGGCTGATGGCTCGGAGCCTGGAGCCTGTTTCCGATTCTGTGTCTCCCTCTCTCTCTGCCCCTCACCCGTTCATGCTCTGTCTCTCTCTGTCCCAAAAATAAATAAACATTGAAAAAATGCTGAAACTTTGCACTCTGCTAAATTGAGAGACAGGGATGGAATTGGGCCTTGGAAAAGAATACTTCAGTGAGTCCTGCTTTAAGCAATCTCATTTTATAATGTGAATAACCACCTCTTAATTTATCTTCTAAATTTAGACTTTTTTTTTTAAATGTTTATTTTTGAGAGAGAGCGTGCGTTCAGGGGGGGAGCAGAGAGAGGGAGACAGAATC
This sequence comes from Lynx rufus, assembly GCF_022079265.1. NCBI lineage: Eukaryota > Metazoa > Chordata > Mammalia > Carnivora > Felidae > Lynx > Lynx rufus. The sequence continues at coordinate 21,032,253 of NW_025814889.1, read as the reverse complement.
TGAAGCAGGCTCTGGGCTCTGAACTGTCAGCACAGAGCCTGATGTGGGGCTTGAACCCACGGACCGCGAGATCGAGATCATGACCTGAGCCGAAGTCAGATTCTTAACTGACTGAACCACCCAGGCGCCCCTCTAAACTTGGACTTTTAACAGATGCTGTCTAAGGGGTGCTTGGCTGACTGCTTCTCAGAAGAGTGTGCAACTCTTGATCTTGGGGTCGTAAGTTCCAGCCCCATGTTGGGTGTAGAGATGACTAGAAAAAAGTAAATAAACTTGAAAAAAAAATAATAAAAGATGCTATTTAGGTATAATAAACAAGCAAGTAAACACCAAACGGGTTATCTGTATTGTATGCAGAATATGATACTGTTTCAAAGAGCTAAACAAAAAGGTATGGAGTTCTGACAGCATTAAACGCATTGCCGGCAAGTGTCAGATGTTCCCCTGATCTGCAACCACTCAGGAAATGAACGCGAACGGTCAATAAGGACCAAGGGAAAGGAAGGAAGGTGATACACCAGAGAGAGACATTACAGTTTCTTCTAGCAAGAGGGGTGATACGGAGTTGTCTTAGATTTGCTAACGGCCACAGAGGGAAACAGGTAGTGCAGCTTCAAGAAGAAAATCGCGTTTTGGTCGAGCCTGCTTTCCCCCCACCCTCTCTGGCTGTGTTCTTTGGTCTGAGCTTTCGTTTGTGAACAGGTGCTCGGGGCACCCTTGCGTTGCAGTGCGTCTGCTCCGTGGAATTTCTGCTGCAGTTTCTTGCCATAGTCGCGGGCTCGTGTTTTGTTTCAACCACATTTTGTTTTATTTTTATTTTTTTAAATTCTTTTAAAGTTTTATGTGAGAGAGAGCGCCTATGTGCACAGGCCAGGGAGGGGCGGAGAGAAGGAGAGGCAGAATCCCAAGCAGGCTCTGCACTGTCAGCGTGGAGCCCAATCTGGGGCTCTCGAACCCGCGAACGGAACCGTGAGATCAGGACCGAGACCAAGGGTCAGACGCTTAACCCACTGAGCCACCCAGCCGCCCCAACCACCTTTTGTTTTAAATGAAAGTCAGCAAAGGTTAGTAAGGTTCTGCTCTGACGCAGCACTCTGGGGGGCTGTTGACCATGACGACAGTGACGCTAAGGTGCGCTCACCGGGTGCCAGGTGCTGCTCACAGCGACCCCGGGCACGCGGGCTCGAAATCTGTGCGCCTGAAACTACCCCTGAGATACCTTGGCCAGCCTTAAAGAGCCTCTGCCTACGTGTAGACTCATTTCCTTTACCCCATGGCCCCATAGGGGGGCAAGGGTGTAAGGAAACAAAACTACACTCCTGTGTTCAGTATTTGTTGCCTTGTTTCTTTGGTTACTAGTTCTATAAAGTGCTTTTAGAGCATAAAATTATGAAAAGCTTTTGGGTGTGGCATCCAGGAGTGACAGCCTCCTCGAGGAGTCCTTACCCACGGTGTCTCTGACTCCTTCCCTCTTTGGGTTCTCAGCCCCTGTTTCCGTCGCCCCTCCCCCGCCCCCAGCACCTTGCACCTTCTCCCAGCACCCTTTGCGTCAGGCTCAGAGGAGCGCGAGAAGCCCCAGCCTGCGCTGAATGTGAGGAGAACATTAGTGTTTTCCTCTATTTACCAGCAGATGAGGCAAAGCTGGGATTTTTTTTTTTTTCATGAGGCACTTTTACTGTGGGTGACTGGGTAAAATAAAAAAGGCAGAAAGTTGCATACATTAAACAAAGTGGATAAGGTATTTTACATGGAGGATTTGTGTTTTTCCTGTCTAGCTGCTGTCTGCCCCTTAAGCACTTTTCCTTGAACAGGTTTTTTTGTTTTTTGTTTTTGTTTTTTTTTAATCGCTTAAAGTTTACATCCTTCTTATTTATTTATGTGTATAGAAGACAAGAGGCAGTTCTGAGTGCCATGGTCGGGAGCCCGGGTTCCGCAGTTGTACCGACCAGGTGAACAGAATCAGACTGCACTGCGTAGAGGTCTTCATGACCTTGAGCTGGCCACTTAGCCGTTTTTAGCTTGTTTGCTTCTCTGTAAAGGGGAGGGGAGTCCTGTCCATCTCATGGGGTTGTTAAGATGATTACTTAAGAAATACTGTAAGCCAACGATCAGATACCTTACACGTAGTAAGCCCTAAGTAAATGTTAGCCTCGAGGATGTGTTGTTGTTGTTGTTAATTTTTAGAAATATTGAGTGTTGGGGATGTACAGGTGCTGTACAAACAGAAAACCAAAGAATACACGGCAAAGAATAAAATTCAACTACTTTCTAGAAGTAAGGCTTATTTTTTTTTTCCCCTCTTGACTGGAAATTATTCATCCCATTTGATAATGTAACAGAGTCAAGACCATGTCATGTCCTACTCCCCTCGCCTTTCTTCCCCTAATTTCCATTTTAAAGTGAAATTGAGGGATTCGTTCATTCATTCAGCACTGAGCCAGGCACTGAGCTAGGTGCTAGGGATGTAAGTGCATGTGTCTTGCCCTTGAGGTACATGCTTCTTGTTCATGGACTAGGACAGTTGTAAGGTGATGGGACATGAGAGAAATATTCCAGTTAATACATGGAAGATATATATGTGGTTTAAGACCTGCAAATTGGGGGCACCTGCAGGCTCAGTCAGTTGAGCATCCGACTCTTGATTTCGGCTCGGGTCATGATCCTGAGGTTCCTGGGTTCAAAGCCCTGTATCGGGCTCCGTGCTGATGGTGTGGAGCCTCCTTGGGATTCTCTGTCTTGCTCTCTCTGCCCCGGCCCTGCTCGTGCTCTCTCTCCCTCCAGCTCTCTCTCAAAATAAAGAAATACACTTAGAAAAAGACAACTGCAAGTTGAAGTAAAACCAGGTTAACTTTGGTAAGCAGGGCACAGATTATTAGGGAGAGATTTGCAGTACTAAAAACACAATTTCAACCTATTTTCACTTTTTATTTTGAAATAACTTCACACATGCAACAATGTTGTTAAAAACAGTACAAAGGGGGCGCCTGGGTGGCGCAGTCGGTTAAGCGTCCGACTTCAGCCAGGTCACGATCTCGCGGTCCGTGAGTTCGAGCCCCGCGTCGGGCTCTGGGCTGATGGCTCAGAGCCCGGAGCCTGTTTCCGATTCTGTGTCTCCCTCTCTCTCTGCCCCTCCCCCGTTCATGCTCTGTCTCTCTCTGTCCCAAAAATAAATAAACGTTGAAAAAAAAAAAAACAGTACAAAGGATTCTCATACGCCCTGCATCCAGATGTGAACATCCTATATAACTTATCAACTTATCAAGTTCAGAAAATTAGCACTGATACAATATTACTCTGTAATCTGTAGATCTCATTCACATCTCCCTAGTGGTCCCAGTTTTGTTTCCTTTCTGGTCCGGATCACGTGTGTTTGGTTTTCATATCTCCTTAGTCTCTTTTAATCTGGACCAGTTTCTCTGTCTTTATATGTTTCTCTGGATATTCACACTTTTTTTTTTTAATTTTTTTTTCAACGTTTTATTTATTTTTGGGACAGAGAGAGACAGAGCATGAACGGGGGAGGGGCAGAGAGAGAGGAAGACACAGAATCGGAAACAGGCTCCAGGCTTTGAGCCATCAGCCCAGAGCCCGACGCGGGGCTCGAACTCCCGGACCGCGAGATCGTGACCTGGCCGAAGTCGGACGCTTAACCGACTGCGCCACCCAGGCACCCCAAGGATATTCACACTTTTGATGAAGAGTACCGTCTCATTTTGTAGACTAGCTCTCCATTAGGGTTTGTTTCCTAGTGATCAGATTCCAATTATTGATGGTGTGTCCATGTGGGTGGGTTATATCAGAGGACAAATGATGTCGATTTATCCCGTTACTGACGGTGGTAACTTTGATCTCTTGGTTATAGAGGGATCAGCTTTCTCTCCTGTAAAGCTACTGTTTTTCCTTTTGTCCTGATCCATGAGAAGCTGTCACCTTAGTTCTTGCCTTATGTCCCTCACCTGTTACCATCTTACTCTCCCTATTCATATTTACCCGTGTAGAAAAAAATAATAAGAGCGTTGGTGAGTCAAACTCTCCCTGGGTCTGCTGGCCGAAGCCGGACGGACAACACGGGAAGGTGCCCGAGGACATTGCCGGAACTGAAGGTGGTGACACAGACCTTCCATTTACACGTCCTGTCTGAGCTTCAGGTGGTGTTGGGGTTCCTAAAACCAAGACTTGAAGAACAGGAGTTCTTTGTTTTCCTCTCTGGCTCCCTCTTATGCTTTGCTGATCCGCATCTAAACATGAGAAATGTCTAAAAACAGACAGAAAGGGGCGCCTGGGTGGCGCAGTCGGTTAAGCGTCCGACTTCAGCCACGTCACAATCTCGCGGTCCGGGAGTTCGAGCCCCGCGTCAGGCTCTGGGCTGATGGCTCGGAGCCTGGAGCCTGTTTCCGATTCTGTGTCTCCCTCTCTCTCTGCTCCTCCCCCGTTCATGCTCTGTCTCTCTCTGTCCCAAAAATAAATAAACGTTGAAAAAAAATTTTTTTAAAAACAGACAGAAATGTCTAAGATCATTGCTGGAAAGGGAACAAATGTGGCAGTTTTAGCAGCTCTTGACTTGGTGGGCTCACGTCTGTGGGGGTGGGGGGGGTGGGGGGAAGTCACTTTCCCTGCCTCATCTCCTTCTCGTGTGTTACAAAGATCTTTTTTACCCACTTACATTTTAATAGTCATTTAGTAATTCTGTATCGTGAAATCTAAGTAGTTACCTGTGACAGATTCTGAATATCTACAAAGTAGCTTTGATTTGAAACAATGCTTTTAACATCACCATGTATAATAAACAGGGGCAGGACTCTCAGTCTTAGCGTTCTGTATCAGAGGGTTAGAGAAAAGAGTATAAATCACATAAGTAAACCGTTCTCGCGATAATCGGGGACAGCATAACTCATCATTAAAATTAGAAATTGGGTACAGGAAATGGCACGATACCATTAACAGCTTTGTGTCAAACAAGAAGGCTGTCTGTCCTGTATACTCTGTTCTTGCTGTGGTCTGTGGTTGGAAACCTGCCCTACTGGGCAAGCTTTTTTAGTCAGGCGGAACCTGCTTACCAAGTACAGAGCATCGTGCGTAGACGGGATCCAGTCAACTGAAGAGTCAGACTTTTGGGGGGAGAACATCTCTCTTAGGCCGTGCAGGCTGCTCTGTCAAAATACCACTGACTGAGCAGCTTACAAACAACTGAGAGAAATTTCTGTCTCACAATTCTAGGAGCTGGCAAGTTCACGGTCAAGACACCACCACGGTCACATTTTGGTGAGGGACCTCTTCCTGGTTCATAGCCGGCATCTTCGTTCTGTGTCCTCACTTGGGCGTAGGGATCTCTACGGGTCTCTTATAAAGCACTGGTCCACCCTCGGGATTTAAGCACCTCCCAAAGGCTTAGGCACCTCTCCCCGTTTCTTTTTTTTTTTTTTTTTAAATGTTTATTTTTGAGAGAGAGCATGCTTGGGGGAGGGGCAGAGAGAGAGGGAGACACAGAATCCGAAGCAGGTTCCAGTCTCTGAACTGTAAGCACAGAGTCCAACGTGGGACTCAAACTCACAAACCGCGAGATCATGACCTGAGCCGAAGTTGGACGCTCAACTGACTAAGCCACCCAGGCACCCCTGTGCTGTCCTTTAAAAAAAAAATTCTACGTTGGGGCGCCTGGGTGGCTCAGTCGGTTAAGCATCGAACCTTGGCTCAGGTCACGATCTCAGGGTTCTCGAGTTCAAGCCCCATGTTGGGCTCTGTGCGGACAGCTCCGAGCCTGGAGCCTGCTTCGGATTCTGTGTCTCCCTCTGTCTCTGCCCCTCCCCCACTTGCGCACGCGCGTGCGCGCTCTCTCTCTCTCTCTCTCTCTCTCTCTCTGTCTCTCAAAAATAAACATTAAAAAAAAATTTTTTTAAGGACAGCCTGTTGTATAGTTAACTCAGTAGATTGCTGTCCTTGAAATAAAAAATTGCCATCTCCCTCTCGCTGACTGTGCCAGTTGAGATATTACTGCCCTTGTGTTAAAGTAGCCACGGTCTAAGGAGCTCTTATGCATCCACATTTTTCAGGAATGCAAGGAGATAAACATTTAACCACATGGAAGTCAGGTCTTAAGCATGCTTGTAGTAGCTGGTTTCTTTTTTCTTTCATTTCCCAGGCTTTCCGTAGTGTGCATTTAGACGTGGTGAATTTAAAGATGCTTGTGTATTAAAACTGAATACATCCTCCAGCATAGTTGACCTGAGCTCAGATAAATTTTCTCTTCTGTTCTCCTGCCACCAAGTTGAATGCGAGTGAAAGTTGTTTATTGTGTTGGGTTGGGGTTTTTTGTTTGTTTGTTTGTTTGTTGTTTTGTTTTTTCTTTTTTTTTTTGGTTTTTTTTTTTTTTTGAGTGTGAAGAATTAGTTTCCTTAGTAGATCGTAGGTGATACTTTAAAGCACTTAGGGTACCGTTTTTCTGTGATTTCTGGGCCGTTGGATGATGACAGAGGTTCGTATACTGTGAAGATGGTTTAAATAATAGATAGGAGCATTTTGGTGAGTTTAAGATGCCAGGTAAATGTATACAAACCAATATTCTCTTCCTCAAGAGTTGCTCAGCAGGTAGAATTAGTGTTTGGAGATGATTTGATTTCATTTATTTTATGCCAATAAAATAATCTTCAAGTCATGTTGCATATTATCAGTCCAAACCTCGGCAACTTAGTAATTAGGAGTTTGATCATTGGTCTTTTGAGAGATCAATACGAACATCAGGATTTGTCTTTGCTAAAGAGACTAGTAAAGTCACGTTTGAAGGAAATGAAGGAAGGCTTTAGTTTAAAGGTTGTTCAACAACTGTTTCTTGTAGTTGTTCCCTGGGATGGACGGGAATGTAGCAATGATGAATAAAATCATTAAAGTTCTTGTAATCTAGTAGGGAAAAAGATGACCATAGGCCAACTCTCCTCTTAATTTAAGAAATTTTGTTTTACCTGCTGGTACAGCAAATGTTTTCATTCTCATTCTCCTTAGATTGTCTTTATTTATTTACTTTTATTATTTTTGAGAGAGAGAGAGAGAGAGAGAAAGCACGTGAGTGGGAAAGGGGCAGAGACACAGAGAGAGAGAGAGAGGGACAGAGGACCCAAAGCGGAGAGCCGGATGCGGGGCTCAAACTCAAGAGCCATGAGATCATGACCTGGTCCAAAGCCAGATGCTTAGCCAACCGAGCCACCCAAGCGCCCCTAGGTTGTCTTTAGATAAGGAATCATTAAGGTCCTCAAATAACTGCTATCCCTGAATATCATGTGGGGATTCTTAAGTTCAACAACAAAATGCTTTGCACATGGGCAAAGCTCTTGTATCAGTAGATGACATCTACCAAAAGCATAATTTGTCGTGTATCATAGCAAGATCTTTAGTGACTTTCCTTATTTTTCTTTTTTTTTTTTTTAAGTGTATTTATTTTTAGGGAGCGGGAGACGGGGGGGGGGGGGGGGAGAGAATGAGCAGGGGAGGGGCAGAGAGAGAGAGAGGGAGAGAGAGAATCCTAAGCAGGCTTCGCCCTGGCAGTGAAGAGCCCTCCATGGGGCCTGAACTCATGAACCATGAGATGATGCCCTGAGCCGAAGAGTCGGACGCTTAACCGACTGAGCCAGGCACCCCTCTGGTTTTTGTTAACATTAGATTTTGGCTTAACAAATGCAGGCTTATGTCACTTACTTAAACGTCACACCCTTAATAAGCAGGAGCAAGCAGTGTGGGAGGTTTTTTGGGTGCCTTCCTGTTTATGCTGTGCCCGCACAAAGTTGTGTTTGTGTTCGTGAGCATCCGGAAAGCTCTCGTTCCTCACTTTCAAACATCTAAGTGCTTCTCGCACGACATCCCTGCACATTTCTAACAGGCAGCGAAGCCGTGAGCAGGGACACAGGCAAATTCAAGTCCTTTGGCCTTTGCTGAGGTACATGGGGTAGCATGTGACAGGAGGGGGAAAATACCAGGAGGAAAAAAAAAAAACCTAATTGACAAACACATTTTGAGTTTCCTCTGCGAAGATTGAAAAAAATTATCATTCCCATGGATCTTCAGACAGCATTCCCTTGTGGTTTTTTTTGTTGTTGTTGTTTTTTTTTACCTTGAATATTCAGGTTGAGAGGAAGAAAAATGACCAGGAATTAACCTACTCAGAGTTGACAAAACATGAATTTGAGGTTATCTCAATCACAGTTCTCTTTCTTGAGTATGTCTTCTAACTGCAAATTAATCAACTTTAAATTGTGTTCAAATCGGGTATTCAAAAGGCAAGCAGAGGACAATACATCTGAATGCAAAAGTTGACTCTTAGAGTTAATGTGAAAAAGACATTCACGGGGAAGTGAATGCACTGGTTAAGATCTCCATCATTTATCTACCTCGTACTAAGATCTGCATTCTAATTCCTTTCCCTTACCTTGGAGAGACCACTTAGGGCAGTGCTGTGTTGTTCCCGGGAATTATTTGTCATGTTGGGCAGTTCATAGCTTCAGTGCCCACCTGGGTTCTTTGTTGATGAAAACCATTAGGCTCCAATGATTCAGAGAAAAAGATTATTGGAATACAATGGCGAAAGAAAAAAAAAAAAAGAATCTTTTGTAACAGCTAAGGGTCCCGTCAGTCCCCTGTCCAACCTTTTAGAAGTTTCCAGGTTTAAAATCCAGTAAGAACCTCCTGGATTCAATCTGGTGTGTTGCATCCTTAATTCATGTTCATGGCATATGGAGAATGAGAAATTAATGTCAGTTGATCTAATTAGGAATTAAGATGCTCTGTCATCTAATTCTCTGGGGTCTTTTTTGCTTATCTATTTTTATAGTCGGTAGAATACATAAAACGTAGTGGGAGGAGGTCGGGAAGAGGAGAATGGAATTATTTCTGCAAAACCCATGTGATGGCAAGTGCTCTTTTTTCCTAAAATAATGAAAACAAACAGCAGCTTTTTTGTTCTTCTGACAGTTCGTGAATTAGGAGTACTTGTGGATAGGAGATACACATTAATTGGTATGACATGTTTTGGAAAATTAATGTGTTATGAAATGGTGACAGTTTTTTTTTTTTTAAACCAGGTTAAAAGGACTTGTTATTTTTATATTTGTAAAAAAAAAAAAAAACCCACTTCAGTGCATGTATTTGGGGGTATATAGGAATCTAAGTAAAGGGTTAAAAATGCTCTGTTTTCAGCCACGAGAAAGAAATTAGCTGAGCTAATGATTATTTTTTAAACCACACACAGCCCTCTGCTTCACATCAGAATATAAAGTAAACTTGTATCTCTGTTGGAAAGCAGTGGCTCTCTGCAGTTCAGCCTAGTAGAAGCAAAGATACGCCACAAACCCTACACTTAAACTTAGGCGAGCGTATCCTCCATTTTCAGAAACATTTGCAGTGACAAAAGAAAATTATGTAAGAAATGTGGTCTGGTATGTCTTCGAAAAAATATCCTCTTGTTCCGAATAAAATAGCTTTAGACTATTGTGTGCTAAACAATTAATGCTTTTTTAGACAAAACTTGAGTTGCTTGTTGGCTTTCATTTTGTAGAAAAACGCATTTGCACATGCTTGAAATAGCCTTTTAGGCTAAAGAATGTAACTCACCAGGAAAACATGACTAATTCAGCATATCGGATGCAAAAGCTCTGAGCTTAGAAGCAAGCTCTTCTCAAGGTTTGGAACAGAATGTATTTTCGAAATGGTGGGGAGGAGACATGAACCGAGAAGATTGAGATTTAGATACCAAATGTGGTTAATTTCATACAATCATTTGACACAAATCCATATCCCAAACTTACCAAGTTTCACAAACTTCTCACATTGCTAACTCCTCCCCGCGATTCCTGGAAGCATCCTCTCACAAGCCCCAGGAAGGGGATTCAGCTGGACTCCTGTTTTCTCATAAAATCCTGGGCCACATCTCTGCCATGTCTTTCCATGGGGCGCCCCGTTCAGGACTCCGGGGTGCAGGGTCCAGTGCGTGTGAGGTCAAGCACAGGTGTCGGGCCTTAGCAGAAAGGAGTCTAATTTTACCTTTTTTGAGTTTACCCTCCTTGCTGAGGCCTTAAACTTTATTTCTCATTTGTGCAGCGAGAGTAATCCTGCCTCATTGTTATGATGGAAAGATCGGGTAAATGTGAAAGTGTTTTTTTGACAGTTTTCAGAATGTGATGTTGCTATGGTTAAGTGTGAATGCTATGTAGCGTGCCTGCCTCCGGCCAGGATCACGTTTCTTTCTCAGTAGTGCTCTGAGCGTGCTGGGGGGGCCTCGGGGCCTGCAAAGGAGGAGAGGGTCGTGTCTAAAATACCTGGCAACTTATGGGGCGCCTGGGTGGCGCAGTCGGTTAAGCGTCCGACTTCAGCCAGGTCGCGATCTCGCGGTCCGTGAGTTCGAGCCCCGCGTCGGGCTCTGGGCTGATGGCTCGGAGCCTGGAGCCTGTTTCCGATTCTGTGTCTCCCTCTCTCTCTGCCCCTCCCCCGTTCATGCTCTGTCTCTCTCTGTCCCAAAAATAGATAAAAACGTTGAAAAAAAAAATTTTAAATACCTGGCAACTTTTTATTCTCCTAAACACACAGCCAAACAACCACCGGGCTTTAAGAGGGGTAAAGGCACATGTACTGAAAAATCTCCCGTAGAACAATAAATTCCAGACATTTTTGATCACACATCATATGTGTCAGATGTAAGCATGCTACCCTGTGGATTTATTTACGCATCAGTTTCCTACGTGAATATTAACAAGCCCATGTACAGATTTTACAACATATCTCAAAGCCCAAAAAAAGTAAGATTAAATATTTAGAAACGTTTTTAACACCATAAAAAAATCTTTTGCCCTCATTAAGAATGATTGCTTTTTGAGTGAGCAGGGTAATTCATTTGCGTATTTTGAACATTTTGTTTTAACGCGGATCTCTCTCAAGCCTTACCTCTGAGGTTCTTGCTGTATATTTTGACTCTCGGCCTTAATGGCTTTCGTGGCTGAAAACTTGTGCCCACAAAGACGTCTAAACACCAGTGGAAGGTGCGTATCACTGGCCATTTGGACTAAATCCCCACATCCCTTGTCTCCACACGGCCGACCAGCTTTAGTCGATCTGACACAGGTTTTCGGTGACTTCGGGATGTTAAATTTCCTTCTCCCCGAAACCTCCCAAAGTTATTGAGAGGTACGCTGTTTTTGAAGTTTGGACAGAGCAACGCGAAACTCCCTGGCGAGATTTCCGATAGGCTAGAATAGCCAACTTCCAAGTTTCTAAGTGTGCTGATGCAAGAGTTTTCATAGGTGACACGGTCACATTGTTTTTGGCACCAAGGTCACAAAACAGTGGACACGTTTCCAAACGTCCGTGTTTAGAATCTTCTCTTTCCAGAGCATGCGTGTCTCTTCAAAAGCAGTTATTTTCTCAACGCTGAGCCTCACCTTTACTTTGAAAGGATGCTTAAAGTGTGCTTATTTCTTTTTTTTTTTTTTAATTTTTTTTTAACGTTTATTTATTTTTGGGACAGAGAGAGACAGAGCATGAACGGGGGAGGGGCAGAGAGAGAGGGAGACACAGAATCGGAAACAGGCTCCAGGCTCTGAGCCATCAGCCCAGAGCCCGACGCGGGGCTCGAACTCACGGACCGCGAGATCGCGACCTGGCTGAAGTCGGACGCTTAACCAACTGCGCCACCCAGGCGCCCCAAGTGTGCTTATTTCTTCTTTTTTTTTTTTTTAATTTATTTTTGAGACAGAGAGAGACAGAGCATGAACAGGGGAGGGGCAGAGAGAGAGGGAGACACAGAATCGGAAGCAGGCTCCAGGCTCCGAGCCGTCAGCCCAGAGCCCAACGCAGGGCTCGAACCCAGGAACCGTGAGATGGTGACCTGAGCCGAAGTCGGACGCTTAACCGACTGAGCCACCCAGGCGCCCCTAAAGTGTGCTTATTTCTTTTTTTTTATTTCTTTTTTTTTTTTTAATTTTTTTTTTCAACGTTTATTTATTTTTGGGACAGAGAGAGACAGAGCATGAACAGGGGAGGGTCAGAGAGAGAGGGAGACACAGAATCGGAAGCAGGCTCCAGGCTCTGAGCCATCAGCCCAGAGCCTGACGCGGGGCTCGAACTCACGGACCGCGAGATCGTGACCTGAGCCGAAGTCGGACGCTTAACCGACTGAGCCACCCAGGCGCCCCTAAAGTGTGCTTATTTCTGAGCTGACAGGTCGCATACCAGCCACAGGCCCCTCTGACCCCTGCAGAGGTCCACACGTTCGGAACAGTTGGCTTTTTGTAAAGGAAAAGCATGTGACTCGTATCCCTTCTTAAAGTGCTTGGGCTCCGCTTCCTTCTCAACCACCGTTACACAGTAGTTCTGGGAGTATATGGAGTGATGTAGCAAATTCCAGAAGCAGACACGTGTTAGAACCATCTTCACTTTGATGCAACTGTGAAGCGAAGTTTCCAGGCTGTGGAGTTTGTCTTCACATATTGCCCAGTATCTTCTATGTCTGTGCTTAACAGCGTTTGCTGACAAAGGAATGAATGCATTTGAATGTGGTGCCATATTGGATTTCAAGCACGGTTGGCCATTTTTACCTTGGGAGGAACAAAAAGCCGAACGTAGCGCCTATTCTGCTAGTCAGAGGACCTAGACAAGAGCTTCTTGGGGGTCCTGGGCGGCCCAGTCGGTTGAGCATCCTACTTCGGCTCAGGTCATGATCTTGCAGTTCGTGGGTTCAAGCCCTGCGTCAGGCTCTGTGCTGACAGCTCAGGGCCTGGAGCCTGCTTCAGATTCTGGGTCTCCCTCTCTCCCTCTCCTCCCCCACTCGTGCTTGCTCTCTCTCTCTCTCTCTCTCTCTCTCTCAAAAATAAATAAATACTAATAAGAAAAAAATTAAAAAACATCCTGGGGTGCCTGGGTGGCTCAGTCAGTTGAGCATCTGACTTCAGTTCAGGTCATGATCTTGCGGTTGGTGAGTTCAAACCCCATATCGGTGTCTGTGCTGACAGCTCAGAGCCTGGAGCCTGCTCTGTCTTCTGTGTCTTCTCTCTGCCCGCCTGCCCCACTTGTGTGCACGCGCTCTCTCTCTCTCAAAAAATAAACATTAACAAAAAAAATCTTAAAGAAGTGAGTTTCTGGACACTAATCGTTAAATTAGTAAAATGTCGAAGAGTGCTAAATTTGGTAGTTTAGTATTACATGATGTGAAACATTAAAATAACTACAGATGTCTGTGTTCAGTTTGAGTGCTTAGTTTTTAAATGACTTACGAATTTCAATTACATGATGCTATCACCAGCTAACATCTCAAGATATCTTAGGGAAGGGCATTTATATCAGTTAACCAGAACACAAGGGAGGCCACATTTTAAGCAGTGTTCTCAATAATTTCAGTTGTTTCTGAACCATTCTTGTCATAATCCGTTTAAATCATCAACGCTTGACCTCATAATTTGGCCAACAGAGAAAATGCCCCCGGAGCTCCATTTTCTGCTAGCCCTGCCATATTCTTGTTAACAGGTGCTCGTGTTTTTAGTATTAGCTTCGGTCGCTTCCTTTCAGGCGTCTTTTTCAGCACGTGTCTGCTTTGTGAGGGTTAATTTAGCTTAGTTAAAACCAGACGGTATATTCTGTGAGTGCACTCAGCCGGGAATGTGTAAACTACAATCCGTTGTAATACACGAGATGTGGACAAAGTTGTGATATACCCACTGCCGGCCCCTCCAAGTAAGGGTTCTTACTGTTTGTTTAAGTGGTCTCCCTTACAGCATATAGCTCGTGATGGACATGTGGACTGAGGAGGGAAAATACACTTACAAAAGTTAGTTTTCGTTGATAAAAAAAATAAATAGAAATTCTCCCTTATCTTTGCTAGGAGCATGCACTCTTTGTTGGGGAACGTTGCCTATGATATGCCCCTGGGTTAGAAGCCACAGGAGTGCTTTGGTTTTCCCTCCGACATTGTTATGAAAATAACACGTGAGAAACTTCACCCCCACCCCGTATCTCTAAACCCGCTCCTGTAGCTTGTATGTTCCTCCTGTACGTTTCATATAAAATACACGAATGTAAAACCTTTCTCAAAAGCCTGCATGGGAGCGGGGCGCCTGGGTGGCTCAGTCGGTTGAGTGCCCAACGTCACGATCTCATAGTTCGTGGATTCGAGCCCCGAGTCGGGGCTCTGTGCCGACAGCTCAGAGCCTGGAGCCTGCTTTGGATTCTGTCTGTCTCTCTCTCTCTGCCCACCCCCTCCCCCGCCACTTGTGTGTGTGTGTCTGTGTGTGCACGCACTCTCTCTCAAAAATAAATAAACATTAAAAAAAAAACCTGTATGGGAGCATAGTAAACACATCTTGCTTTTTTTGCACTTCGAACTATTTCTTAAAGAACTTCCCATGTTAGCACACAGGTATACCTAATGATAATTAACCCTGGTATTTACTTCTATATTTCTAGGTAATATGCTTATCCTCTGTCTATGAATCTGTCAGTTGTAGAATTTTCTGTTGACTGTCTGCCATGATAGATGAGGCTGTACCTCTCCTACGCCTTTTCTTTTTCCCCCCCTCACCCCTCTTTTTGGTTAAAATAATAACACAGCTTTTGGTTAAAGTGATAGCGTTTACCCTTCTGTATCTCATTTGAGTATTTGGTAGAATACTGAATTTGATAACTTAGTATTACGTGGTGTTAAATATCGCTGAAAAAGAGGTTTCTTTCAGTCCCTCTTTCGTGTTAGAGACCTTCCTCGCGTGTCTGGTGGTTCACTGCTATCCATTCAAATTTAGGAATGAGACTAGGAAACAAATTGCCAGTTCTGGCTATGTGGGGTGGCGACGCTTGTTGGCCGGGGGGCTCTCGGGTGAACACGGCTAGGGTGTGTCTAGCCTTCCTCTCTTTGCCCACTGGTGGAGTTTTCTCTGGGGGCTTTCTCCAGAGAGGGGAGCCTCCAGTGTCCCTGCAGGGAGTGGCCGAGCATGATCACAGCAGAGCAGAGGGTGGGGGCTGGGGTCCCGATGGTGAGAATGGAGATTTCCATTCGTGCTGGGCCCCAGCTCACCCTGCTCTGTGCCCGGCGTTCCCAACTCTGAAGCCTCTTGGGTACAGGTCTCTAAAGACGTAATCCCCTGTCTCCCCCAGGGTGCAACAGTGGCTGGCAACAGACAACACGCTTTCTGCTTCTTGAACTCCAGGCGTCAGACCCTCTGCATCCACGCGAGCTGAGCGGCCGGTGGCAGCTTTCTCTCCTCTCACATCAGTGAACAGAGCTCTATTTTCTGTCTTTTAAAACTTAGCTCACATTTTCTCCTCGAGTGTTGTCTGCGGTCCAGTTTTCTTTCGTCATGGTTGTTTTTTCCATCTCTGACTTCCTTTATTATCATTTTAGCAGGGTTTCTGGAAGGGAAGGCGATAAAAACGCATGGTCAGTTCGTCACTTAAAACAGGGATCGAGGGGCGCCTGGGTGGCGCAGTCGGTTAAGCGTCCGACTTCAGCCAGGTCACGATCTCGCGGTCCGTGAGTTCGAGCCCCGCGTCGGGCTCTGGGCTGACGGCTCGGAGCCTGGAGCCTGTTTCCGATTCTGTGTCTCCCTCTCTCTCTGCCCCTCCCCCGTTCATGCTCTGTCTCTCTCTGTCCCAAAAATAAATAAACGTTGAAAAAAAAAATTTTTTAAAAAACAGGGATCCAGGAAAGCTGTAAAAACTTCATGATGATGGTAACCTTCCTCATATTGTTCTTGTCGTGGCAATAAAACAAGCTGATCCTCTGTTCTGTTCACGGAAAGAAAAACAAAAGTCCATTCCTGACAGAATCAGGAATTCAGTGCTTCCCTCCTGGAATCTTAATATAGGTTCCCAACTAGGAAGTTTCCTGAAGAAATCCTTTAAAAAAAAAAAAAAAAAACTGAACTGGGGCCCCTGGGTGGCTCAGCCGGTTGAGTGCCCAGCTCTTGATTTCAGCTCAGGTCATGATCTCGTGGTTTGTGAGATTGAGCCCCATGTTGGGCTCTGTGCTGACAGCATGGAACCTGCTTGCAATTCTCTCTCTCTCTCTCTCTCTCTCTCTCTCTCTCTGTCTCTCTCTCTCTTCCTCTGCCCCTCCCCCATTATGCTTGAGCTCACGCACATGCGCTCTCTCTCAAAATAAATAATAAACATTAAAAATAATAAAAGGCTAGGGGCGCCTGAGTGGCCCAGTCGGTTAAGTTCCTGACATCAGCTCAGGTCATGATCTCGCAGTTCGTGAGTTTGAGTCCCATGTCGGAGTCTGTGCTGACAGCTCAGAGCCCGGAGCCTGCTTCCGATTCTGTGTCTCCCTCTCTCTCTGCACCTCCCCCGCGCACGCTCTGTTTCTGTCTCTCTCTCTCTCTCTCTCTCTCTCAAAAAAAACAAGGGCTGAACTATATACCTGCCTACCCCCTTCTCCATCATCTTGTAGGTTTCATTGATCACGTGTGTGAGTGAGTGGTTTTCTCAATGCGTGACCATGTCCTTGCTTACTTTGTCAGCAGATTGGTCCTCCCTGGGCATGCCAGTGAGACAGCTGTCCTACGTACCAAACTCCTCCCATCTTCCAGCTAGGCAGTCAGGCCCCACTTCCAAAGGGGTGTGGGAGTTAGGGTCTCTTGCTGGAATTGCGTCAGCATGGTGCCTTCCAGTGCCTCAGGGAAGCTTCTTTTTCACGGTCCACCAAGGACTCTGTACATTTCAGATGTCCTCATTGCAGGATGAATATACAAGAAGACACCAGGAAATATTAAATTATGTTGCCATATTAGATATCTGACCATAAAAGTAAAATTTGTTCATTTGACTTTCAAGGTCAGTTTCTCGGAATGCTGTGCCATTGCTAGTATTCATGCCCCCCAACGAATGAGATTTATATGCATTTGACCTTGACTAAGTATATAAGTGTTGTATTTGAGGTTTTGGGTTTTTTTTTTTTTTTAAAGCTTATTTATTTATTTTGAGAGAGAGAGAGAGAGAGAGAGAGAGAGGACACACCCGAGTAGGGGAGGAGCAGGGAGAGAGAGAATCCCAAGCAGCTGACAGCCCAGGGCCCTATGTAGGGGCCTGATCTCATGAACTCTGAGATCATGACCTGAGCCGAAACCAAGAGTGAGACGCTTAGCCAACTGAGCCGCCCAGGTGCCCCTGAGTGTTGTGTTTGAATGTCTTCGATCACAAGTGGCAGAAACCTAACTTTCACCAACTTAAAAGGGTTGATTGGTTTGGGTCTCTGGGATGGGTGACAGGGGTAGGCTTGCCTTAAGACCCACTGGGTCCAAGGGGCCCCTGGGTGGCTCAGTCGGTTAAGTGTCCGACTTCGGCTCAGGTCAGGATCTCACGGTTCGCGAGTTCGAGCCCCACGTCGGGCTCTGTGCTGACAGCTCGGAGCCCGGAGGCAGCTTCAGGTTCTGTGTCTCCTTCCCTCTCTGCCCCTCCTCCTGCTCACACTCTGTCTCTCTCTCTCAAAAATAAATAAACATTAAAAAAAAAAAAAAAAGATCCACTGGGTCCAGGAATTCAAATGACGTCATCTCCACATGGCTCTTGTCTCTGATCCCACCTTTCCTGGCTGTCAACCATGCTACCTTCTGGAGACGGGATGAAGACATGGTCACTGGCAACTGCAGGTGTACAAGTTCAGTTTAGCATCCCTTCCATGTGTTTGTGCCCATTTCAGTGAAGGACCAAGATCATACAGTGTCGTTGATTATTCATATTGGAGCTGTGGGCTTCTCTTCCTACCTTTGTCCCTGTCTGCCTGCACCTGTATAAGTAAAACATTCCATGAGGTCATCCGTTTCCTCTAGGAATTAAGAAACCCTCTATGGAAAGTTGGTTTGCAATTCACCTTTATTTGTGGGACCGCCTCCCATGCAGACATCAGAGCCCAGCGGTGGCTGAAACCCTAGAATGAGTGAGGTCATCTAGTGATGTCTGTAGGGTGTGGTGGGACCTGTGCCCTGCCAGCGGGTGTGTCCCCGCTGGTCCTCACGCCAGATGATGCCAGGCAAGATGCCAGACCTTGCTGTTTTTTCAAAGATGCCAGAAATCCAAATCTGTATGTAAAATTTTCGCAAGCCTGAAAAAACAAATTGGTAATTAATTCAAGCATTTTCTAAATCCCTCTCTGGGCCATACAGCACATCGTTTGCAATCCCTTGCCTCCTCGAACTCATTTTTTAAAGTATAAAACGAGATCGAGAGAGCTGGAGCAATTGGCTCAAGGTTAGGTGGCGAGGGAGTGGCATCACAGATCTCCCGACTCCAAGCCCGGGTCCTTTTGAACAGACCACGTTCCCACTGCAGGGTCTTGTTTTCGTTGGCAGCATTTTCCTTGCAGGTTTTAAAGCCAGTGCCACTTCTGTAAAAAGCCTGTAAAAATTTTGGCCTTTATTCAATAGTTTCATGTCGGATTCAGTGGTTCACGAGAGGTAAAATTTTAGCATGACTTCATTCTTTTGGATGAAGCTGGCATCGGGCCAGCCGGCAAGGAACACCCATCAGAAGTCTGAGCTCGCAGATACCGAGTTGACAGATGGTAGGTGGTTGTGCCTATGTTATAAATTAAGATTCTAACCAAGAGTTTAAATATTTCTGATGACATTTTCATTTTAGTCAAGTAGCCGTTTATCAAAAGATTGACTTAACGATCCTTGTGCGACAGGAAAAAAATGCCCGTAAGTGTATTACTTTGGGCTTTTGAGTTTATAGATGTTGGGGTGACAGACCTTTGTGCTTTGATTTGTCTCTACTCAGCTTTGCTATCGGAGCGGTTTTATCGGGCTCATCCACACAAAGCATTTATTTGTCTAGACGTTTGAAGATAGCTCCCATTTCAAAAGCAGGCTTTAATTAAAATACGCTTGCATTTTTTATTTTGTCCTCTCTGCAAATACAAAGATATTAACTTTTAAAAAATAGTTTTTAATGAACAGTGACGGAGCAGCTGTGGAAAATTGACCTCTTGCCTCAAGACAAATAAAAATACACTTCACAAACATTTGCAGCTGCCTGTTTTTTCCTACGTCTGTAATTGACTCTAATTTGCTCTGCCTGCCCCTCTGAACCCTCTGGACTTTTCAATTCCTGTTCCGTTTGCAGTCTGAGTTATAATGAGAGCCACACCATTCCCAGCGAGGGCTACATCCTTGAGTCATATTGAGACAGTTTTTAACATTCTTAATTATTTCAAGCTATATTTGTTACAAGATTTATATAAAATTATTTCCAACTGAGAGTTGGTGCTCAAGTAAATGGGTTTTTTTTTTTTTTTTAAGATTTTATTTCTAAGGGATCTCTACACCCCCAAGCAGGGCTCAAACTCATAACCCCGAGACCAAGAGTTGCATGCTCTGCTGACTGAGCCAGCCAGGTGCCCCATGACTGGATATTTTTCTAATGGGGAATAAGACATTACAAATTAGGTATCAAATAGACAGTAAAAATCAGATTAAAAAAATCTTAGGCAATCTCCCCTCCATCCCCCGTCCCCCAAATTTACTAAGAAAATCGGTAAAAGAAAGGGAAAATGATGCCTTTATGATATTTTTTTATTCTAAGGACATTCTGATTGCTATCTCAGTCATAAAATAAGATATATATTTGGTATATATATTTGATATATTTGGTATATATATATATTTGATATATGTATTTGGTATATAAACTGCTGGTGAGATCCCCATTTTACAAACTAATAAATGTAACAAGTTTTTAGAAGCCAACTCCCAGGCATTTGGAAGGGGCCCAACATAGGTATTAACACCTAATTGGGGCAATTGTATGTCAACCAGACAGCCTGTCTAATCTGCTAAAGTTTATTGTTACAACTCTCAAAGCTGGGTCCCTCTTCCCTGCTCCTTGTCAAGATCCCCACCCTCCCCAGAAGCGGAGAGCGCAGACTGCCCTGGGGAAGAGCTTGGGGAGGGAAGTACAGTCTCGATGACCTTTCACACTGCAGAAAATGTTTTCTTAGAAGCTCTCCTGAGGTCATTTTGTATACCTTTGGGGGGAAACCGGTGAAGGTTCTGATTCACGTTTAAATGGTCCTGCTGTTTGTGGAACCAAGAGAGACAGAAGGCATCAGAAGTTCCAGCTGTGATTTGTTCCAGTATCTCTGCGAACACCTTCAACTGTTACCTCCTGGAAGTAGGAATTTTAGTTTTCTACTCCTTCACTTCCAAAAGCCAATGAACCCTAGGGCGGAAATGTTCAAAGTGAATTATTTGGTGGGAAGGATCTTTCTATGCTTATTAACCAGAGTCACAAAGGAATTTGTGTGTGTGTGTGTGTGTGTGTGTGTGTGTGTGTGTGTGTGTGATGAGTCCACTAAGTGGATAGTATCTATTTTGAGATACTGTCGTGAAGGGATATATGGAGGGGAAGAGGACATTTTTTTTTTTTAATTTAAGAAAAAAAATTTTTTTTTAACGTTTATTTATTTTTGAGACAGAGAGAGACAGAGCATGAACGGGGGAGGGTCACAGAGAGGGAGACACAGAATCTGAAACAGGCTCCGGGCTCTGAGCTGTCAGCACAGGGGCCCGATGCGGGGCTCGAACTCACGGACCGCGAGATCATGACCTGAGCCGAAGTCGGCGCTCAACCGACTGAGCCACCCAGGTGCCCCTAGGACATTTTTGACATTAATGGCGAACTTGTACCACTTTTGTAATTGTAAAGTGAGAATCCTTTTGTAGACCAGAAGCAATTGAGAAATTTGTAGAGTCTAGGGAATCTGATTTGGCATATTTATTAATTGATTTCCCTAAGAAATTAATTAAAGTTAAAATAGTATCCCAAACAACAGTCATGTCAAGCTCTGCATCAGGTTCTTTTTCCCATTGGGTCCTTACTGATCTTGAGTCTTACTCAGGTTTGTCACCCTGCAGCTTACTCACTTTATTTTTATTACCAAATTGTATTTTTTTTTAATTTTTTTTTCAACGTTTATTTATTTTTGGGACAGAGAGAGACAGAGCATGAACAGGGGAGGGGCAGAGAGAGAGGGAGACACAGAATCGGAAACAGGCTCCAGGCTCTGAGCCATCAGCCCAGAGCCCGACGCGGGGCTCGAACTCACGGACTGCGAGATCGTGACCTGAGCTGAAGTCGGACGCTTAACCGACTGCGCCACCCAGGCGCCCCCCCAAATTGTATTTTTAAATGCGCACTCATATTTAGGTGGTCGGAAGGTTGTGTAAGAGGTAAAGAAAGCCCACTTCAATACGTATCTTGAGATTTAAAAAAAAACTTTTTAAAATATTTATTTTTGAGAGAGATCGAGCAAGAGAGGGGAAGGGGCAGAGACAGAGGAAGACACGGAATCTGAAGGAGGCTCCAGGCTCTGAGCTGTCAGCACAGAGCCCGACGTGGGGCTTGAACCCACAAACCGTGAGATCATGACCTGAGCTGAAGTCAGATGCTTACCCAACTGAGCCCCCCAAGTGTCCCTGGAGATTTTTTGAAGAGGGATATATGAAATGGCCTTTTAAGGTAATTCTCACTCGTGGGGTGCCTGGGTGGCTCAGTCTGTTAAGCGTCCGACTCTTGATTTCAGCTCAAGTCATGATCTCACGGTTTCGTGAGTTCGAACCCCACTGTCTGTGCTGACAGTGCAGAGCCTGCTTGGGATTCTCTCTCTCCCTCTCTGTCTACCCCTCCCCTACTCGCTCTGTCTCTGTCTCTCTCAAAACAAATAAACTTTAAAAAAGAGAGAGAATTGTCACTCTTGGCATCCCATCTGGCCCCAATCCTAGATGGGTGCACTGCTCTGAAAACAGCTCCCACCCGCCACCTATGCCTGTAGATTCGGCTACCCCCATTCCATCTCAATATGGCATAATTTTTAGTGACTGTCTATCCTAATCAGATTAAATATCTCTGTATCTCCACGTGAGAGGTGTTCTTTGGCGGGGGTGTCTTTCTGTGTGTGTATTCTTGACTGAGTGAAAACCAATTATTAAACAAATGTGCTTGAGTAAGTAATTGCTTTGGAAATCAACTGTGTATCCTTCTGTTTATAATTTGTTGTGATTTGGGGAGGTTTGAGGAATTTTTTTACTTTCCCTTTTTTGAAGTGACAAGTGAAGAAGCATGATAGTTTTTCAGTGATACAGGTCTTTCCAAATTTAGAGTGCACGTACTGAAATCGTAGCGGATATAACTGTAGCAGACCGTGGGGCATATTCAATTAAATATACGTTTAATAATTCATTCTCAATATGCATTTAATTATTCCCCTTTTTAAAAAAATAAGGAATCTTTTAGAAATTTTTGACACAGTGGAAGACTTAAATTTCAGGTGAACCGTTTTTCTTTTTTTTTTTTTTTTTCAACGTTTATTTATTTTTGGGACAGAGAGAGACAGAGCATGAACGGGGGAGGGGCAGAGAGAGAGGGAGACACAGAATCGGAAACAGGCTCCAGGCTCTGAGCCATCAGCCCAGAGCCCGACGCGGGGCTCGAACTCACGGACCGCGAGATCGTGACCTGGCTGAAGTCGGACGCTTAACCGACTGCGCCACCCAGGCGCCCCTGAACCGTTTTTCTTAAGTAAGCCCTACACCCAGTGGACATCTTAGGAAGTTGCTGTGGGTCTGACCTCATAGGCGGTCAGGTGCTCCAAAGGATCTTAGGGTCAGCCCGTTCCCACTGTCTGAATTTTATATTTAAGTGGGGATAACAATAGTATCTACTTTGTTGCATAGATCAGATACCATACTGTACCTGAAGTGCTTAATGTGATGCTTTGTGGGTGTCCCCTAAGTATTAGCAAGGTTAATACCAGGTATTAAAGCGAGGGAGGCAAAGGTGAGCCTCGACCTCGAAGCTCTCCCCATCCTCTTCCTTCACCACTCCCCTCTACACATGTTCTCTCTGCTCTCCCCCACCCATGACTTATATGTGGACACTTTGTCCTAAACCTTGGTACTAACCCTCTCTGCATCCCTTCGCCCTGGTTTCTATGGTTTTTGTTGAAGCTGACAACAAAACTTCTTTATTTGTTGTCTTTTTTTAAAGTTTGTTGATTTATTTTGAGAGAGAGCATGCATGAGCAGGGGAGGGGCAGGGGGAGAGAGAGAGGGAAAGAGAGAGAGAGAATCCAAAGCAGGCTCTGTGCTTGTCAGCACGTAGACCGATGCAGGGCTCAATCTCACGAATTGTGAGATCTTGACCTGAGCTGAAATCAGGAGTCAGATGCTGAACCGACTGAGCCACCCAGGCACCCCTATTTGATGCCTTATGTCGGACCCCCGCATTGTCCATATTGGCGCCCGATGGCCAAGTGGAAAAGCAGAGCTTGTCCACACCTGTCTGTTTTGAGGGTGACTGTGTGGCATAAATGGAAACGAGGCCCTTCCCAGGGCCCTGGGGGACGCATCCTATAGCTTGGCCGCATGGGGGCATTTACAATACTTTTATGCCATTGAGCTTTATAGGACCACGAATATGACTGTCAGTACACATAGAAAATGAAAAAATATTTGCCGAAGTGGTTGGACAACTATGAAGTACAATAAAACCTTTGTTTGCGAGCGTAATTTGTTCTGGAAGCCTGCTTATAATCCAAAGCACCTGTATATCAAAGCAAATTTCCCCATAGGAAATAATGGAAACTCAGACGATTCGTTCCACAACCCAAAAATATTCACATAAAAATGGTTACAATACTGTAATATAATACGAGATAATAAAATACAAAATATAAAGAAAAACAAATTGACCCACACTTACCTTTGAAAACCGTTGTGGCTGGTGTGGGAGAGACAAGAGAGAGTTATTGTGTAGGACGACTTTCACTGTCGCTAACAGAATCACCGCCATCTATTGGCTCAATAGAATCTTCTTCTGCATGGGGGCCATTGTATACGCTCACACAGATGTTGACTACAGTACTAATAAACTTGCAATATACCGTATTTAACGTAACTGGCAATAAGGTGGCAGAGGAAAGGGTCTATATCTGCAGGCAGCCTGACCTACAATGAAGCCAAGCATTCCTAAGCTTCCTCTTGTATGAAAAGCAAAGGACTGTCCATAGGTGCTTTGGAGTGACAAAAAAAAAAGACACAAGTGCCATTTGTGGGCGCCTTCCGACGTTCTGAAAAATCACTGATTTCTGCCAAACACCACGGCCTGAGACTGAGCATCGGAGCATGGGAGACGATCACCCACAATCCCGCAGTGTGAGAGAGAGAGAGAGAGAGAGAGAGAGAAGAAGAAGAGCCATTGGCTCAGTTGTGATCACGTGGCATTCGGTGTCATGTCACGAACTACTCCTCTTGCAAGACCTCGTTCACTTATCCAGTTAAAATTGATTAGAAATGGTTGCTCGTCTTGCGGAACACTCGCAGAACGAGTGACTCGCCACCCAGGGTTTTACGGCACTTCACAAGTATAACGTATGAGCGCATTTCTGTTGTGAGAGTTTATTGAGTATTTGCAATCCGAGGAACTTTAAATGTGGCCTTAATAAGATAGCTAGTGCTTTCGGTGTACTGTTTAGTTAACCCAATAAAATTTTCGTCAGCTCCAAAACCACTGTTATCTCCATAAATTTAAAACTATTTGGATTTCATAATGTATGCTTAATTTTATGGGGGGGGGGTGGTGTCATTCCTCCCTTCAACATAGTTAACACGATTGTTTTATTTCCTTTCATGGATATTACATAGCATATGTCAATTATAGCTATATATCTGTGTCCCCTAGGTAAGTGTCTAGAAAAGAGAAAACTGTGCAAATGCTTTGTTAAATACGAATAATAGCAGACGTAAACTAGTGGTGATGATAATCATGGCTACCTTCATTACCAGTTTCGCGGTGGGCCGCGTGGAATGGTTGGGGCAGATAGAATGCCAAACTGGTAAAGTTTTCTCCCACGGAAGGCTTTGAAACCCAAGACTTTTGTCCTGAAATCTGAGCATTAGCAACCCAAAGCTCTGTGTGGAACAGAGAAATTAACAAACAGGATTAACTTAACCTTATTCAAGATAATAGCTCATTGTCATTACCTGCATGAGCTCAAGAATGTGAACTGGAAACAAGGATATATTTTGATTTGTGTGATGTCAGACTAAAGGAGAAATTATCCAGGAAGTTAAATAGCCTTTCAGTTACTGGGCAGCCCTATAATTAGATACATTTTGATGAAAACGATGAATTTTGTGTATGGGTGAGCCCATGTGGCAACAAAATAAAATGTGCTTATAGAAGAAGATAATATAGGGGCTCATGGGCACACTATTGAAAAAACATTGTTTACTAATTAAAAGCTTTTAAATGGTAGGTCCTCTGGTTTGTGAAGCGTTTGTTCACAGGTCATGAAATCTAGCTACTCAAAACCTGACCGAGTGGTTTGTGGGGGGAGAATTTCTGGGGAAAAGAGAAACCCAAAGGAAACGTGAAGCTATTGTGAATGAAAGATAAAATGCTCGTAAAGTAGCTGTCTGATGTAACCCAGAATCAGGCTGCTACGCGATTATAAAGGGATAGATATACCAGGATACGTTGTAATCTGCAAAACAAGAGACTTGCTAGGATCTCTAAGATTCTCTTTTAATTTCCTCATCTTTTGAGTGTATGTAAACCAAGGAGTGAGCGTAATCACGTTTCATTTCTTACCTCTTTTCTTCTCTAATAATGAAGGTGCAACATTCCCCACATCCTGGCGTGCTCTGATTTGTGAAGCTGGGATTTGTAGCAAGAAGTAAAAGTATGCATTTTCCAGACATTTAAATGAAACACTGGTCACATCTCCTCGTCCGGCTAGGGCCACATCGAGCTTCCCTCCCTCCCAGGAGCTGTCAGCACCTGCTCTCAGTGCCTGTGGCACTTACTTTCTAGACCCCAATATTTCTTCTCTGCTGCTTTGTATTTCACTGTGTGTGCGCTCTGCCCACCCCTGACCCGTGTCAACCGTCATGGAAAACTCTGGTCAGAGAGCATTTTGTACCGACCTCCCATGTCCAAATGATTATCCTGGAACTCCATTGCTCTTTATGTCACACTCGACTAACCAAAACCTTGAACCTGAAGGACCCCAGCCGTCCTCCGCCTCTGCACCCGCACCCTGAGGCCGAGCTCTGCCCGGGATGTCACCCCACGAGTTCGTTTGGTTCCCTGTAAATTAACCATCACAGACCACAGATGGACTCCCAGCTCTGCCCGGAAGCCCAGCCCCATTTCCCTCTTCAGACTCCTTCTCCCTCGTTCTGTGGCCAGTCTTTCAAGTTCTCGGTGTTCTCTCCAGGCCTCTGAATCCACCTCCCACGCCCCCCCGCCCCCGCCTGCCTCTCGCACAGTCGATGGCCACGGCTCCTCCTTCCCGCGGAGGTTTGCCAGTGGACGGGAACTGCTGTCTTCCCTCAGACTCGGCCAGTTCCACACAACCCCTTCCCTTTCCCCCTCTTGATAGAGGAGCCACCTCCCCACCTCCCTTTCCTTCATGCCCGCCCTGGATCCCCCCCCAGCCCAACTCCCACCGCGAGGTGACAGCGCGCTTCCCTTTCTCCTTTGCAGGCTCATCCGCCTGTCCATGCTGTTAACCATTGATGACTGCATTCAAGGCTGCTTTTAGGCTCTCCTGCCCTCGCTCGCTGCTCTCCAGCTTCCTTCCTTTACTCCCGAGGAAGAACTCCTGTCTCGTATACAGATAATGCGTATTTTTATCTCCCGCCCCTGCCTCCCCTGGGAACTTCAGGGCCGCGTGGCCACCTGCCCACCTTGACGTCAACATTTAAGACATCTGAAGAGCACATCAGATTTAACAAGTCCCAAACTGAACCCTCCTCCTAAAATGCTCTCGGTAAATGGAATCGCGGTCTTTCCACTCACTCAAGTCCATGTCTTTACCATCTCAGTGTCAGCGGAATCTACTTCCTTTGTGTCTGCTGCCTCCCCGCTTCGCCCGGCTTCTAGCCTCTCCTCGAGTTCCACCGTAGCCTCTTACAGCCCTTGTTTGCGTGCCGTTCAGCCCCATCCTGTCATGTGCCCTCCTCCCGCCACAGGGCCTTTGCACCTGTGACCCTACTTTCTGGAACCCTCCCACCTGCCTTCTGCTCAAGTCTAGCTCCTTCCATCATTCCTGCCCCCGTCTATGCTTTGTCATGCTTGCTCCCAGCCTGATGTCCTTCCCTCTCCCGACACTTGTCATTGTTTGAATTTTACACGTGTGCACTTTTTCTATCGATGTGCGTGCCCCTCCGGACTGTAGGCACCGCGAGGGTGAACGCGGCGTTTGTGCAGCGCTCAGCCCAGAGCAGACACTCACGGCTGCCACTTCTTGCTTTCTTTCTAAAGCAGATACTGTTGCCAGTTCTGATCCCAACAGCCTGAGGCGTCCGAATGCAGGGATTTGGTTGCTCCTGCTTCCAAATCCGGTTTCGCTTTTTCAGTAACCACGCAGAACCTAGCTTGTGATCGGAATCTTATTATTAGGTTCCCTCCAGCTTTTTTCTGCGTAACTTGGGGAACGCGATGTGAAGTGATTGCTCCTCGCCTTGCCCTTTGCCACCCTGTAAACGTCCTGTTTTTACGGACACTCTTTGGTTGGCGCAAGATACCGAAAAACCGATTTATCGTCCAGCTTTGTTCTAATTGTGCTCCTCACCAGACTTGGTTTTTGGTTCTGCTTCTCTTGCTTCCAAACTTTGGTATTCCAGTGCTGGTGTAAAGATACAGGTTTTTAAATTTTTCACAGATATACTGAGAATTGCTTTCTATTTAAGATACTTGAGTGACATGATGAGTAGGAAAGAATGTATGATTTAAAATTAGTCTAGTGTTTTTGTTAAGTGGCAGTTTCGTACATGGACCGTAACGTGGAGATTCTAGTAATATAGTATACAGTAGGCTAAAAGTGATTTCTGATTAAGTTACTGAAATACTTTGAAAGGAACAGAATGGTAATTTGGCCTTGCACAAATGCGTTTGATACAGAGTTCTATCAAGAAAACTATCTGGATAGAACATCCATGTATGCAGGTTAAGGATTAACGGGTGGTTGTAATGAAGCTTGTTTGGGATGAATATAAAGTGCTTGTAAATTATAATCCACTACAATGAATCTTAAGGGATTATTCTGATGATTTCATTCTAGAATTAGATTATATCATTTGCCGTTTTAAACATCTGCTGCTGTATTTTATATCTGTGCTTCCCAAACTCTGCCAAGGTGCCCTGGGGCACTGCAGCAAATTTCCCAGGAGTGCCAGGGATATTTGAGAATTTCCAGAGGAATGTGGTAGATACTCAGCATCTGTGAGATACCGTGCAAACGACTAGCTCGAGGGAGTCTGCGATTTCAGCTCAGATTATGCTACATTCCTTTCAAGGACATGGTATCTTTGGGAAGCTGGCTGCCCAGCAATTGTGTTTAAAAAAAAAAAAAAAAAGGCAGTGGATCAGGAAATGCGGGTGGGGGTTTCTAATCTGATCATAATAAGGTTTGAGAATCTGCAGTGCATAACATTTTATATATGTACATTGTAAGTAGCCTGATAGTTTGCGTGTATGTTTTCCATTTTGTCGTTATTAAAAAATTGTTAAAGCACGCAGTTTTTACAACAGGCATTTCTTTAACATGATTCAAAAAGCAAAAAGCATGAGAAGGAACGCAGAATTCTCCCCCCACCTTGGATGATGGCACATCTGTCCCCTTAATTGCTCAGGCCAAGGCCTCGTCCTCGGTCTTGGCTTCTTTCTTACCCCCCACATTCAGAACTTCAGGAAATGATGTTGGCTCCACTTTCAAAAAATATCCCCTTTCCTACCTACACTGCTGTCACTGGTCTCCCTGTCGCATACTTGTGCCCACCCTCACCCCTCCAGTAATCTTTTTAAACCCCAAGTTAAGTAATGTCGACACTCTGCCACTCAGAACCCTGCAACAGCTCCCATATCATTGGCAGTGAAAGCCAGTCTTTCCAGTGATCTCAGCCCTTCCTGTTTCTCTTCTCAAGTAATCTCCAGCCACAGGGGTCTCCATGTCCCAAGCATATCAGGCATGCCCTGCCCCAGGGCCTTTGCACTGGAATGCTAAACCCCTTTTCTCTCCAAACCTTGGTCTACTCCAACCCTCCCTATTTAAAATACTTCGGGGACCCCACTCATGCACTGATGGGCGTTCCCTAGCCCTTTCTTCCTGCTCTTTTTCTTTTTTTTCCATAGTCCTCTAACATAGTAGATAATTTATATTACTAAGTTTATGTTTTATTTACTGACTCTTCCCACTCAGATGTAAGCTTCAGGAGGGCAGGCATCTTAATCCGTTTTCAATAACATATCCCAAGCACCTGGAAGAGCATATATTGAATGAGTGTTGTTTAATATGTTGTTTAAAAAAATCTCTATCTTTAGGGGCGCCTGGGTGGCACAGTCGGTTAAGCGTCCGACTTCAGCCAGGTCACGATCTCGCGGTCCCTGAGTTCGAGCCCCATGTCAGGCTCTGGGCTGATGGCTCAGAGCCTGGAGACTGTTTCTGATTCTGTGTCTCCCTCTCTCTCTGCCCCTCCCCCGTTCATGCTCTGTCTCTCTCTGTCCCAAAAAAATAAATAAACGTTGAAAAAAAAAAATCTCTATCTTTCTTAGTTCTTTTGGCTTTTTGAACTATCAGAAAAGCATGTTCAAATCTTTCTCGGTAATAAGGGGTTGCCCATTTTCCCTGAGGTCCTAACAATTTTTGCTGTATAATTCCAGACTAATGAGGTACTTAAAATATGAATCCTAGCTTCTTGGCTAATTGAGCCTTTTATCATTATGTACAGGCCTTCTTTACCCTTAATAATGCTTTTGTCTTAAAGTTGTTAGTTTACCCAATGTTAGTAAAGGTAAGCTAGCTTTTCAGTAATTTTCGGCACTATTTAATATGTTTTTTCTGTTCCTTTCAACCTTTTTGAGTTATGCTTTAGGTGTTTCTCTTGCATATAGCCTGTAGTTTTTAATTCATTTTGACAGTCTTTATTTTTAATTGTTTGTCCACTTACGCTTATTGGGATTATGTTTCTATCCAGACTTGTTCATCACTTACTTTCTATTTGTCCCATTTTTGCAGTGTTTATTTTTTCCTCTTCTTTTAAAAAAGAAAAAAAATTGTTAACGTTTATTCATTTTTTGAGAGACAGAGTGCGACCGGGGGAGGGGCAGAGAGAGAGAGAGAGAGAGAGAGGACACACTGAAGCAGGCTCCAGGTTCTAAACCGACAGCACAGAGCCCGACATGGGACTCGAACTCACGAACCGCGAGATCATGACCTGAGTTAAAGTCGGACGCTTAACTGACTGAGCCCAGGCGCCAGTATTTTTTCCTCTTTTTAAAAATAATGAGTTTTATTTCTTTTCGCATTCTGTCCACCCCCCTCCCCCCCCTTCTACTAGTTTGGAAGCTATATACTCTGTTTCTCTACTTTAAATGTTTGCCTTTTAAATGTTACAATACTTAAAGTTGCCTCACTCTCCTGAACAAATACAACAGGCACCGTCACTTTGCTTCCCAACTTACCTGCTGTTGTTACTCTGTTTATTTTGATCCCGAGAACTAAGCGTTATTACTTTATAAAGGTGATACTTACTTATATTTGTCTTCATATTTACAAATTTATTTGCTTACTAATTCTTTTTGTATCTCATACCTTCCGCACACAACATTTACTTCCTTTCTGAATTATATCCTTAGAGGCTAAATAATATGCGTCAAAGACTTGCAAGTTCCCTTGGTGAGGTCCATTGTCGGTAAGTTCTCGGGTGTTGTTTCTATGAAAAAGCCTTTATTTTGCTCTTTTTTTCTTTTTGGAAGACAGTTTTAGTGGATAATCCCACATACGGTTTTTGCAATACTACAGAGCAGTGAATTCTTACATTGCCTTTCCGGGGACAGCATCAGACCCCGTGGGTTAAGGGCTCAGTCCCACAGACTGCCCTTGCTTCAGATGTCCCAGGCTGTCACCTGTGCTTCTCGCCTACTGGCTGTAAATCGGACGTGCCCTGACCCCCTCCTCGGGTTTGATTAATTTGCTAGAGCGGCTCATGTAAAAAACACGCATGCACGTTTACCAGGTTACTATGAAGGATGTGATACAAGATCCAGATAAACAGCCAGGCAAAGAGGTACATAGGCGGAGGCCCAGAAGGTTCCCGAGCCCTGGGGCTTCTGTCCCCACGGACCTGGGGTGTGCTGCCACATCCAGGCACGTGGATGTGTTCACCGCCCCCGGAAGCCCAGCACTTCTTGTTCAAGAGTTTTAATGGAACTTAATCTCTAGCAACTCCCTTCCCCCTTCTCAGAGGTCAGTGAGCGGGGCTGAAAGTTCCAAAGTTGTTCTTACTTGGCCTTTCTGGTGACCGGCCCCATCCTCTCTGGCTCTCTAGGGGCCTCACCCGGAGTCACCTCGTTAGCATGAATTCAGGCGTGCTCAAACAGGGTGCCTGATGAGTGGCAAAAGATAATCCTATCACTCTGGAAATTCCAGGGGTTTTAGATTTGTGCCAGAAACCCCGATAATAGCCCAAATATATATTACACCGCAGCACACAGTTTTATGTACACAGTATTTTTCACTTTGAAGGTAGACCACCGTCTTCGGGGCTTTCCAGCTTTGCCGTTGAGAAGTTAGCCATCAGTCTGGTTGTCATTCCTTCCTTGTGTTCTGTCCTTTCCCTCTGGCCAATTTTCTTCTCTCCGCTCTTGGTATCTTCAGCTTAACTACACTGTGTCTACGAGCGGACTTCTTCTTAGACTATTTTGTGTACATGGGGTATCATGTATCCATAGTTGCATAACTTCCATCAGTTGTGAAAACATTTTCTTTTTTTTTTTAATTTTTTTTTAACATTTTGTTTATTTTTGAGACAGAGACAGAGCATGAACGGGGGAGGGGCAGAGAGAGAGGGAGATATAGAATCCGAAGCAGGCACCAGGCTCCGAGCCATCAGCCTAGAGCCCAACGCGGGGCTCGAACTCACGGACCGCGAGATCGTGACCTGAGCTGAAGTCGGACGTTTAACCGACTGAGCCACCCAGGCGCCCCGTGAAAACATTTTCAACTTTATTATTTCAAACACTGTCTCTTCCCCCATACTCTCTGTTCCTTTCCTCTAAGATTTCACTTACTCTCCCTTCAAACCCCCTGCCGTAAGTGTTTTTTCTTCCTTTGTATACCCATTCCTTTATATATTGCATTTTCATTCTTTGTGGTGTTCTGGGGAACTCCCTCAGACCTACCCTCCCGTCCACCAGTTACCCAGTGTGCTTCCAGGGCTCTGGGTTCGGGGCCTTCTGTTCTGATTCCAGTTCATCAGTTATAATGTTTTTTTTTTTTTTTTCTAACTGACATCGAAGTTAGTATATAGAGCAACAGTGATTTCGGGAGTAGCGTCTTTCATGCCCCTATAATTTTCATTTTGTAAAAGTTTTATGGGATCCCTTTTCAACCTGATTGGTCATTTTGAAAGTCCCATAGTTTACTCATTTTTGCCAGCCTGGCTTTTTCTTCTTCATACATTTTACACATGGCTTTCGTTTCCTTTTCTGTATCTGGTCATTCTAACAGATGAAGTCTTGAGAATAATTTTGGTTTCCCCAGAATCCCACTCTGCTTCTGTCTGTGAGCTCATGCTCCGCGGGGCCCTTGGAGGCCTGTGGCGGGGATGCTGTCCCCCAGGCGCCATTTGCAAGTATTCCCCTCAGGTGAGGAGGCTACTTCTGCTTCGTTCAAAGGTGCTTGTTTAATGTCGAAGTGTGTGGTTGAGCTCCCCAGCTTTCCTTTGGCCCAACTAAGCGTCAAAATTGATACCTGTCTTCAGGGAAACCCACCCATTCATGCTTGCTTGGTAGTCCTCTCATTCCCAATGGATTAAACTCCTGTTAGGAGAAGGAAGGCATCTTGGAGATGTTTCTCTCCATTCTATGATCCCAGCCATGTGTTAACCACTCTGCTTTATCAAAGAGCTCAGTTTTCCCCCTTTGTTCTGTTTTGTTTTTGTAACTGAGAACCCTTCTGAGGCTCTTCCACTTACTGGAGGTGTAAATCTTCTGAGGGGTTTTCATTAGTAGCAACAAGGGACGTATAGCTCGGGAACCAAGATAGAAAAATAATTTACCAAGAGAAAGCCCAACCTTTCCCAAGTTATGTGTCAGAGCTGCCCCTGCCATTCGCTGGAACTTAGGACTTGATCCAACCCTTTGTCGTCTGCAACCGTGTCTTTATTTTTATTCCTGACGCCTTTGAAACCCATTAGCTCTGGGGCCCTATGTCTCTTTCCCTTCTTTCATGAAGGCTTCTCTTTTGGTACATTCATGCCCTGCCCCAATACTTAGTTCCTCTAAGAAAGGTAAAGATCACACGGATGACAGTGTTGGTTTTTTGGGTACCCAAATGTGTAAAGACATAGTCCTGTTCATTAATTCAACAGAGATTTATGTCAGAAATTAAAAAGCCCTCTTTGTCAGATAGCATTCTCTTTGCGGGGAGAAGTTGTCTTAGACATGCAATCCGAGAAGCTCTGGGCTGAGGCTCTGGAGAGGAGGTGGGGAGATACACGGGAGAAGCAGGGCCAGGTGGCCACGAGGGCTCACCTTCCAGAATTCCTCCCTCGTTGCTGCCACCCGGGGGTGGGGGGGCACACCCAGCAGCAGAAGGGGAGATGAGCAGTTGAAGCCGGATGTGAGGTGGGGGCGGTAGTGAAGCCTGCAGAGGGAGTGAGGAGGGCAGCAAGAGAGATGATCTGGGATAGGAGGAGGAGGGTGGGGGGTGGGAGGTGCTCGTGCCCACCGGGTTTTTTTTCCCCAAGATGTGTGTTCAAGTCCAGCACTTCCCGCGGCAAGATTTCTAACCTGTGTCATTTTGCTCTGTATCTTTCTAGATCAATGAACTGAGCCACGTTCAAATCCCTGTTATGCT
This sequence comes from Lynx rufus, assembly GCF_022079265.1. Lineage (NCBI taxonomy): Eukaryota > Metazoa > Chordata > Mammalia > Carnivora > Felidae > Lynx > Lynx rufus. The sequence continues at coordinate 20,998,373 of NW_025814889.1, read as the reverse complement.
GATGCCAGATGACTTCAAAGCCTATTCAAAGATAAAGGTGGACAATCACCTTTTTAACAAGTAAGTACAAGTACGGCCGTTTATAAGACTGACACGGCTGCCAGGAGTATGAGTTTTGTGAATTTCTGTAATTGCATTAGTTTTCAATGGGTGGGAGTAAAGTTTTGCTGATGAAGTTAATCCTGTGATAAACATAACCATCTGTCATTTTCAGAAAAGCAACGGCAGGCCCTCTTGGGTAATATCCTTTTGCCATATGGCATATTGTTCTTTATGAATATCTTCTATGTTAAAAGTGATATTCTCATTACAATTTAAATGTTTGGAGCTGTAAATTGCTTGGGATGTTTAGCAGCTGTGGACCTGAGCGATCTTGGACAAAACTCTAATAATGCTGACCTTAGGAGCAGAAATAACTACTTCATAGAACAATAAAGAATTAAGAGACATTTTTCTAAAACATGATGGGATGCCATGTTGGGCAGTGAGAGTATTTCTCCTTCATTTGGCTGTCATTTTGGATGTCATTATGGAGCACCTCTTATGTATTAGCTGTCCACTGAGAGGAGGGACGAGGAAGTAGATGTGGCCCTGCCCTCAGGGGGCTCTCAGGCAGGTGCTTGAAATCTGACACATACACAAATTACCGCATAATTCAGCGTGCAAAGTACGACTGTAGAGGTGTGTATGTATCTACGGGTGCACAAAGGAGGAAGCAATTCCGAGTGAGTGGGAGGAGCCTTATAGAAATCTCTCCCGCATGAGGATCAATTATGAAATTTCTTAATGTGGCCCTTGTTCTGATGTGAAGCTGATGTGTTAATTCTTAAAACTGTCTAGAAGTTGACCTTTTGAAGGGATTTTCCTCTATGTGAATTTATTTATTTATTTATTTATCTATCTATCTATCTATCTATCTATTTATTTATTTATTTAAAGTTTATTGATTTGAGGGGTGGGGGAAGGGCGGAGAGAGAGAATCCCAAGCAGGCTCCGCGCCGATAGCGTGGAGCCCGACACGGGACTCAAACTCACAAGCCGTGAGATCACGGCCTGAGCTGAAATCAAGAGTCGGATGCGACCCAGGGTGCCCCTTTTTTCTATGTGCATTTGGAATGTGGTTATTTGTGGATAGCATCAGCTAGGTCGTTGGAGGAGTGAGAGATAGTGTTGTTTTGCAAACTCTAATCAGCAAGTACCTGAGGACGAATGTGGGGAGCGCGTCTGTGGCTCGCTCCGCTGCCCATCCCGGGCTCCCCAAGTTCTCTGCTTTTCCTTCACCGTTTCCCTCTGTGTGGCCCCTTCTCTTTCCACCTCTTCTTTGGGAAAGTGGCCGCGAGGAGTGGTTGGGATTAGAAAGGTCGTCTAGTCTCAGTGCCCCTATAGGTGGTGAGAGGAGGCGAATGCCACCAGTCTGTCCCTGTGTCCCCCCAGGTTTACTGTGGGTTGTGGTTGGTTCTGGGCCGTACCAGCCTTCTGCGGGTGGGGAACCCCGGGCACTTTGGCTGCACGTGGAACTAGATGGTGGCAAAGTCAAGTCTACATCTAAACGTTGTTCCACACTATGACCGTTTCAGAGAAAACATGCCGAGCCACTTCAAGTTTAAGGAATACTGCCCGATGGTTTTCCGGAACCTGCGGGAGAGGTTTGGCATCGACGATCAGGATTTCCAGGTGAGTCGCTTTTTTGCTACCTTTGCTTCCTCCAGTAGGGTTTGCTCTGTAAAATAGGACTGACCTTTTTTTCGTCACGAGTAATTATGTAATGGCAATTTTCATTTCATGTAAGGATGTTTCAGTGTCCTTTCTGAAATAAAGGCAGGGTTCCGTCAGTTAGGGGCCTCTGGGCAAAATGATGTTAGTGGTCGGCAGGAAAAGACCATTCTTCGGGAAGCAAACACGCACGTGAGCGTTGCAGATGATACTCTCACTTCCTGGAGGAAGTGGCCCGTCAGCACAGCCTTCTTTTGATTTCTGCCATCAGGCGTGTCGACAGTCAGTGCCAGTGTGTACGTTGTGTCTTGAATTTGCGTTTCCTGTAGTTACAGGGTCCCCTTAGCAATCACCAAAGTTGTATTTTCGTGCTGATTTGCTGCTTTTCCAATCATCTGAACCAGACTCTCCTGCTCACAGCATTTTGTCAGAGGCCACGCCTTGTGCACCGTGACCTGGAGTGGTTGGTGTGGTCTAGTGGCTGTAGGGCTGTTGCACCAGCAGGAGCCTGCCGCTCCTGGGAACATCGTCTGTTCTTGGTGCCCACCACATAAAAATGTCCACTGTTGCTCCCCACCCACCCCCCACCCCCGTATTTGCCTGGTTTTCTCAAATTTGACTTTTAAAATCAAGATCATGGGGGTGTCTGGGTGGCTCAGTCAGTTAAGCGCCCAACTTCGGCTCAGGTCATGATCCCACGCTTCGTGGGTTCGAGCCCCGCGTCGGGCTCTGGGCTGACGGCTCGGAGCCTGGAGCCTGCTTCGGATTCTGTGTCTCCCCCTCTCTCTGCCCCTCCCCCGCTCACGCTCTGTCTCCCTTTCTCTCAAAAATAAATAAACCTTAAAAAAATTTTTTTAAATAAAATCAAATCAAGATCATGGTGCTGTCCTAAGTGCCGATCCGTGGTCCTTTCTCCTAAGAAAGGACCTGACATCAGTTACTTGATCTTAATATAATCAGTCAGATACGTAAAAGCCAAGGATTTTTTTTAAAAGCAGAAAATCTGAGTTAAGAGAGGCAAGGGCTAGTTTCTGGTCTTTTAGGACAGTCTGTTCATTTTGCTGTGTGAGCACTGACTTATTTTAAATCCCTCCAAACCCAGTAAACGTTTCTTTTATTTGCTCCAAATCAGAATCCTAATGTATCCTACATTAAGTGCCATATTGCCTCCCGAGTGACCTTACAATTTGAACATTGACACGGCTTTACCCTGTGTTTTCCTTTAAAAAAATAGGGTGTCGAAGGCAAATTGAGCTTAGTACATTTTCCTAAAGATGTGTGGGCCTCCCCGCCCCACCCCACCCCGCCCTGCCCCGCCCCATTATTGAAAGTTTCCCAGAATTTCTCACATGCTCACTCAGGCATAAGGAGCCTCCAAGCTCCAATGTTTTGAATAAGCAATGCTGGCCAGGTTGCCAGTGATATTCCCTCCTCTGTGGGCCAGGGCTGGGATTTCCACAGAGGTGAGTTCTGAGCAGAGGCTTGGGTGTGCCCGAGAAAGTGGAGGGGGTGGGGGGAAGGGTGGGGAGCACGCTCAGCTTTGGGCCTCATGCATAAGAGAAAGAACTTCAGTCAAACCTGGACTGGGGATGTACTGCTGAAAAAAATAAGTCACTTGTAAAGAATAAACCTTGGAACAGTAAAAAAAGGTTTGTATAAAATGAAAAGGAATGATTCTACATTATTTAAGAACTGCTAATACATTTGAAAAGGCCATATGGAAATAAACTGAGTGGTTTATAGGAAGGAGTAGCTGACAACTGACGTCCTAAGAAACTCTCCTCTACCGGAGTCTCATGTCTCCTTTTTTGTTTTTTCTAATGTTTGTTTATTTTTGAGAGAGAAAGAGACAGAGTATGAGAGAGGGAGGGGCAGAGAGAGAGAGAGAGGAGGACACAGAATCCGAAGCAGGCTCCAGGCTCTGAGCTGTGAGCACAGAGCCCGACATGGGGCTCGAACTCAAGAACTGTGAGATTGTGACCTGAGCCGAAGTCAGACACTCTGACTGGGCCACCCAGGCGCCACCCCCCCCCCCATTTTTCTTAAAAAATAAAACAACTACACTGGCATTTCACAGAAACCGGCTTTTGAGGGCCTCTGCTCCAGGATCGTGTTAGGTCCCTCAATTTGTTACCAAAATGAAGTCCTTATGTTTCTTCCCATAATCAACGCTGCTCAGTGAGATCAAAAATGGAGCCTTTACAGCCTGAAATCTGAACTGTAGATGAAAGTAGTTTTTAAAATGTCCTAAAATGACTAGTTTTGTTGCAAAAATACCAAGACATGAGCCAGTTTTCCTTCACCTTCCCCTCCGCCCCCCAAAACAAAACCATGTAAACTTGATATTTAAGTAAGTGCAAATTGCTGAGGACAAACTTTAAAGGCAAATTAGGCAAGTGGAGGAGGATTCGTGGAACTAACTGGCAAATCTCTTAAGCTCTTAGCAGGAGAAATCAGTACAGAGGAGAGCCAGTGTGAGTATAATTAATCATTTGAACACCACTCCTTTCCTCAGCTACGCCCGGTACTTTTGGCATTTAAATTGCTGCTTTCTCTTTGGCAACTGTATTTCTATTAAAAAGAGAAAAAAAGGTGGGTGTTCAAAGTAACTTTAGCGAACCAGAGCTACGTGCTGGTTTTCCCCTCCAGTCCCACGTCGCTTTCCCAAAGTCTCTACCTCTTAAAAAAGTTTCAGGAGGGGCAGGCCCTGCAGTTTAACCTGAAGATGAGATTGTGGATGTGGGGCCCCACCCACTCTGTTGGCTACTGGGTTTGGAAAAAAGGAGGAAGTTGTGCCAGCTCTGGCTCTGAGTTCATACCTTGAGGGCCTCCGGGCATTGCCGGGGTGAAGGTGGAGGTGCCACGGACCTGGGCAGGGCCAGGAATGCCCAGCAGTGGGAACAGGCCAGGACTAGCCGGGCCATTGTCCCAGCTGCCCGGCACATCAACTCACCACCGCCCAGACATTGCGTCTCTCGTGGACAGAACAAGGAATGCGTATCAGTTGACATCTGCGGTACCAAGTTAAATACTCTCTCTCGGTCTGATTTGAAAAGTGAGATCGGGGCGCCTGGGTGGCGCAGTCGGTTAAGCGTCCGACTTCAGCCAGGTCACGATCTCCCGGTCCGTGAGTTCGAGCCCCGCGTCAGGCTCTGGGCTGATGGCTCGGAGCCTGGAGCCTGTTTCCGATTCTGTGTCTCCCTCTCTCTCTGCCCCTCCCCCGTTCATGCTCTGTCTCTCTCTGTCCCAAAAATAAATAAAAAACATTAAAAAAAAAATTTAAAAAAAAAGAAAAGTGAGATCAGTGACCTGCGGTCTGATCGTCTTTTGACGGCACTGGATGGCTAGAGAGGACCAGGCCCCACACTGCTTTGCTTTTCCTCGATGTGTTTGTTTTTCTGAAGCGTTTGCCTGTTGGACAAGCGGCTTTGCATCCGCGTAGTGATCGGGAGCCCCCTGCCTGGTTCATTTAGTATTTGGACCTTCGCGTTAAGTCAAATGGGTGAATGGTGTCCACCTGCCTTGGGTGTGTGAATGCCTTTTTGCTGCACCTGGAAAAAGTCAGTATTGCTGAATCTGATCAAATTAGAACATAGTAATTAGGCTACCTAATTGACCTCTAGCAGCGAATTTAAACTTCTTGAGAAGAATTGAAAAGCAATCCTGCTATCGACAATTGTATCTTTCCCCTGGTTTTGGTTTCTTGAATGTCTTTTAAGAATGAAACTTTTTTTTCTCATAAGCAACAGTTCTAGAATATTCTTCATTAACAACAGTATCACTTAGCACACACGTGTATGTAGAAACCTCTGTGTAGGTGTGTATGTGTGTGTCCAGGTTCAGAACTTTCTCCAGTTTATACGTGTGTTTTCAAGTTACTTCATTGGTTTGTAAAGCGCTCAGTGTTGGATTATATTCTTCCGATCATTCGTTGTTGGGCCAGAGTGAGTCCCCGTTACCATGATTTTAAGATATAAGGCATCTTTGAAGACGGACGCCCCCATGGAGGCTTCCACTGTCACTGGCCCTGAGGTTCCAGGCCGCCCGAGGCTCTGCTCCCCTCTAGGTGGATGATTTCACACACGTTTACCACTCAGGGTGTGTTTATTTGTATCTATTGCCTGTCAGGTTCTGTGCAAGACATTATAGGCGACGCAGAAGGGAAGACAGCAAGCGGACTCCTCTTTGTTTGTTTTTTAAAACTAGAGACAGCTGTTCTTTTTTTTTTTAACTTTATTTATTTTTGAGAGAGAGAGACAACAAACACAAGCAGAGGGGCAGAGAGAGACGGAGACACAGAATCCGAAGCAGGCTCCAGGCTCTGAGCTGTCCGCACCGAGCCCGACACGGGGCTCGAACCCACGAACTGCGAGATCATGACCTGAGCCGAAGTGGGATGCTTAACCCGCTGAGTCACCCAGGCGCCCCATTGTTTGTGTCTGTTGTTCGCTTGCTTTTAAACTGTTCCACTCCAGATTCTGTATTTGATGCTAATGAGATTTACAGAAACCCAGACATCTTTTTTTACCATTCTCCAAGAAAAGCTGCGTCCCTCTTTCCAGCCTCTCCGAGGACCAGAACGTTTCACAACAGGCCTGGGAAGTGACAGGGAGGCTTCGCTTAAAGTTTCTGAGCTGCGGGAGAGGACTGCCCGCCGGAGACCAAAACGTCCCGCAGGACGGGGATGAGGCAGTTAAGCCCCGACACAGCCCGTAATTGAAACTGAGGCCCTCTTGTTCTTTGTGGAGGATAATCACCGGGCTTTCTCTTCCCCTGCCGCGTCTCCTGAATTAGAATCCCTCATTATTTGCATCTGATGCACCTTCTCCTTTGTATTTGTAACAGAGAATTCTAATTTTAAAACAACTGATTCTAAAAGCTCACGTCTGAAACTTTTGATGTTGTCCTTTCGGGTTTCAAAATAACGTTTTTACGGCGTGAAGAAAGACCTTCAGGGTGTGCGGAGCTGGGGCAAACAAAATATCTGCACAAGACAGCGCCTGTCATCACGTAGATTCCCCCCACGTGTCACTTAGACGGAGGGCAGGGACTGAGTCCAGCGTGCCCACCAGGGTTCAGGCCCAGAACGTAGCAGCGGCCAGGCCTGGGGCAGGCCCGTAGGAAATACGCGAGGCAGAAAGGGAGGGAGGGCTGGGGTGCTGGGGCGGGGAGACCAAGGTAAGCGGAGCCTTCTGGGCCAGAGCATGGCGGCCGAGAGCCCAGGAGATGCTCAGCCCCTGGGTGGTGGCGGGACTGCGGAGATAAGGACGGGAAGCCGGACCGCAGGCTTCCGCCAGATTCGTCAGCCCCGGAGCAGCCGTGTGGATTTTGCACAGGGGAGTGATGTGAGGACGTGTGGATTGTCTAACGATGACCGAGGGTGGTCACGCGCAGAACGCAGAAAGAGGAGGTAACAAAACCCGGAGCCTGTGCAATGTCCCGGCAAAGGGAAGAGGCATAAGCCAGGGCACTTGGGAGTGACAGGGTGAGGCAGAGAGCAGTTTTGAGACACACGTGACAGGAGTTGGGGGTGGCGGAGCCTGAGGGGCTGGGAGAGCGGGGGTGCGAGTCACGGGGGAGGGGCAGCCTGGGGGGGGTGCTCGGGGTCAGGGTCAGGGTCAGGAGCTGAGGCCCGGGCCTGGGAGGGATTGGCATGTGGGTGCTTGTCTCTCGACAAACCTACCTACGCTGTCACCACCTGGAACTTGCTCCCTGAACCATATCAGCTCTTCCTTTTCCCATTGAGACTGTTGTCTCTTGGGCCAGCTTGTTCACAGCTTCTCACACCCGCGGGCCTCACGGCTGAGCCTCCGTGGGCCCCACAGTGCGTATCGGACAGAAGCTCCTCCCGGGGCTGAAAACCGAAGGATCGGACAATCTCCTGACAGACTTTTGGGAAAACTCCCTCACAACCCACCAACATCATCAGATTTTTTTTTTTTTTTCTTGTGCTTTCTCTGCTCTTTCTTATGAATTGAACCGGTTACTGTCCCCACCTGAGAACTCAGGCTTCCTGTTTGCCTGTGTTCCTCACCCCGAACCCGCTTTGGGTGATGACCCGTGATTTCCAACCAGGAGCGGACAGTCATCTTGCCAGGGAGGTCCTGTCCGGGTTAGATGTTGTGTTTGCTTATTACGATCCTTAGACACAGGTCTGGGGTATTTTGATCTCGGTCAGTTACCAACCCGAGGGTTTTGTTTTGTTTTTTAACAAAGAGAGAGAAAGAGAGTATGCAAGTAGGGGAGAGGGGCAGAGAGAGAGGTGGGGAGAGAGAATCCCGGGCAGGTTCCGCGCTGTCAGCGCAGAGCCCGATGTGGGGCTCGAACTCACGATCCACGCGTGAGCTCGTGACCTGAGCCAAAGTCAGATGCTTAACCGACTGAGATTTTTGAAGGAGGTCTCATGGCGCTCTGTGAAGTTCCCGCATCTCTGCTGCTTTCTCTGCTGGCCATCACCATTCATTTGTGTGTTCTTTTCTCCGCCGTTTCATTATTGATAAGTGTTAAATTGCAATGTGTCTTGCTCCCCTTTTTAACGAAAGCCACTCTGCGCCTGGGACCACAGCTCAGACTTTCTTTGAAATTCCCAAAGAGCTTAACACACGACTTTGAACACGGTGGGCATTTAATAAATCCTTGCTGATGATGTTCAAGTTAGCGTGTTGGTCTTTCCCCCTCTGACGAGGTCAGAGGACCATCTGTGCTTTCTCAGATCTGTCAAACGCAAACCCAGAAAGCAGCCTCATTGGGTGGTTGCTCCTGGCTCCCCGCCTTGTGATTCGAGGCATGTAATCCTGAGTTGTCCGCAGGGAGCGATCGGCTTCCAGGTTTCAAGTCCCCGAAACAGGTAGCGTGGGTTAGGAGAAAAGAGCGTTTCCTGGGAGCAAGGGGGCTGGTTTGAGTTTTGGATCCTCAGTGACTGTTGGCTGTGGCTACGTCCAGTCACTTACTCCCGGTGAGTCTCAGTTTTCTCATCTGTGAAATGAGGGAGAAGGATGCGATGTTTGCTGAGGCCCTGCCAGCTGTCAACTCTCTGAATGTGTGATTAAGTCATCTCGAGTAGATGACAGTCGCCGAGGCTCTTATATACAATATTGGCATGTTCTCTTTGTGAGATGGTGGCCTCTATACATTGGAGCATGACAGGCTTGATTTTAAGCGGCCTGTTGATTAAAAAAAGAAGAAGAAGAAAACAACTCTCCATCCATGAGTTTTAACAGAAATGCAAACCATATCAAAATGGGGGGCGGGGGGGGAGGGGGAAGAAACCAAAAATGCCTAAGACGAGGAGAATTAAGTGTTCAAAATGCTTGGGTATTAAAAAAAAAAAATGCACAGGGGACCGTAATGGTTGCTAAATCATGACATTTTCATGAGAGACATTAGAAGATGGCTGCTAAGAATGAGCTAATCAAATTGACCTTTACATTTCCTCCACTTTTCTGGGCACCACCCCCCCCCCCCCGCCCCCAACCCCGGACCTCCCACTGAGGAAACAAACCTCTTCAGTGTAGACTGTAGAGGAGTGGGGAGGGAGGATGGCACCATTAATCCCTTTCTGAAGGGAAATGACGACAAATTTCCATTTAGAAGCGCACGAAGGCCGCTGAAGAGGGAGCCGTATCTCTCATGATCTTCCTTTATTCCCTGCCGAGGGCTGACATGGTATATTGGAGCTTCAAACACAGCTCTTGAGGTTTGGGGACAGGGTGCTGTACGATCCGTAATACATGTGGCTGTGGAAAATGGAGGTGCTGAGAAAAAGTTCACTTACCAACTGGCAAGATAGGCAAGCAAAACTGGGCTCAGTTGTCAGATTGCTACCCGCCCTACCTCCAATAGCTTTGCCTCAGAATTTCAGTTTTTGTCAGAGTCCATCTTCTCCCCCGACTCCCCAGCAAGCCCAGAAGTACCCCACGACGCAACATCTGCTGGCTGTCATGTATCCCCTGCACTGGACCGAGGACAGGGTGCCCGTAATGTCCCTTCACTCGCCCAGAGATGGCCCAGGGGCTACAGCCAGCACCGTCAGTCACGTCAGGGACTTGCAAGAAGAAAGTTCGGTTCTGTCACACACGCCTCTGTCCCGTAGGAGCGTTTCTATGAAATGTCCAGAACAGGCAAATCTAGAAGACAGTGGATTTGTGGTTTCCTAGAGCGGGTCAGAATGGGAGTGACTGCTAACGGGTCCAGGCTTCTTTTTGAGGTGATGAAAATGTTCCAGAATTCATTGCGGGGATGGTTAACTCTGTATATATACTAAAAAAAAAAAAAAAACATTGAACTTGCAGTAGGTGAATTGTGTGGTATGTGAGTTACAGCTCAGTAACGCCATGAAGACAGAAGAATGTTCGCGGTTTAAGATTCGTTTATATTCAGTATATGATTTTGTTTTTTCCTTCCACCACTGATTTCAGTTGCCTTTTTCTTGAGGGCCGGGCGTTGTGGTAACGGTATTTCCATTTAGAACAAGTGAATTTAAAACGTTACATAGTTTATAATATGAAGCTAACACATGTATAGAAGAAAGGGGTAGCCAATGAACACAGCAGTTAGTTTTACATTTATGATTAGATTTCACCCTAAACTGATAGCAAATCATTATCCGTTCCTACGTCTCTACAAGCTAACAGCAGTAACTATTACTGAATAGCGATTAGGAGAGCGAGAAGGAAACCCAGAGACATGAAGTCCAACTTTCTTTGCAGATAATCAGGTAACAGAGTGAGGGGCGGGGGAGGGGAGTCGGGCGGGCTCGTTGCCCTTAACTTCTGACTTGCTCTATTTCTGTCATACATGCTGAGACCTTATGGGCAGTGACACTGTATCAAGGTCTGTTCATTCATATTTTGAATATTAAAGTGAGTCTCTTAAGGCCCCGCATTGAATGGGATTGTGGTTTCGTAGGAAGCCAACCTATTACACAGGTGACTTCCCGGACAATCAGTTCTAAGGTTACTTTTCCAAACCTCCATTCCTCTCCTCAAGCCCTCATCTTTAGCCGGCACCTGCTCACCCTTCATTATTCTTGTTTCTCCCTCGAGGTAACAGAGGCAACAGAGGCCTGCACATTGGGCTACCCTGAATCCATCCCCTCCCCCCCCCCCCCCCGCTATTCCTGCAGATTCATGGGCATCTTCAGCCAGCCTACTTTCCTCCCTTCCTCCTCCTCAAGAAGGAGGCACCCACTTCCCCCGGCTGCCTCCCCCCCCCCTTTCTATTTCTTTAGAGACTTGTCCCGCCTCCTTCCCCTTTGGTGGAGGTAAGCGGGGGCCAAGGACAGGAGAAAGACCTTGCGGGTTGGGAATTTTCAACTTGAAAGTGCTTTATAAAATGTTTTAAGTTCTTTTATAAAAATATAAGTGGTTGTTATGGAGGGCTGTAGGAAATAACCTGCAAAGGTGAATGGAGAGTGTGTGGCTCTCAATTTTCACTGGGTACAAACTAGAGGCTTGGCCAGGGTGGGGACAGGAGGAATCAAGAGCAAATTAGAAGAACTTACTATGAGTCCTTCATTTTTTTTTTTTAATGTTTATTTATTTTTGAGAGAGAGAGACAGAGTGTGAGTGGGCAAGGGGTAGAGAGAGGGAGACACAGAATCCTAAGCAGGCTCCAGGCTCTGAGCTGTCAGCACAGAGTCCGACGCGGGGCTCGAACTCATGAACCATGAGATCTTGACCTGGGCTGAAGTCAGACGCCTAACCGACTGAGCCACCCAGGCACCTCTATAAATCCTTCATTCTTAACTTCTTAACCTGCAGAATCATCTGTCAATATCAGTCTGCCCCTCTAAGTAGCTTCCAAGTTGAAATTTACTATTTATAATAATAGCTACTGTTTACTGAGTACTACTGTATTCCAGGCACTATTATAAAAAGTTTACATTATCTAATTTAACCCCCAGGCAAACCTTTGATTGGTATTATCATTATCCTCATCATTCTTACCTTTCTACAGATGTGGACACTGAGGCACAAAGAGCTTAAATAACTTGTCCAAATTCATAGTCTTGATTTCTAAAGTTCCCGTGTCCAATTCCATGTTATACCGTCTCCTAGTTTCCTCATCAGCACTGTTTGGAACTTGAAACATCAGGCCTCTGCTTATGTTAATGTGAGCCTGAGGAAATATGAGGAAACTAGATAGACGTATGAATAAAGTAAACGCAGAGAGATGGTCTCGACGTTCAGAATCTTCTGATGAGTGTGTACTTAGTAGGTTGGTGATAATGCGTTCTCTTCCGATGGCTTCTAGACTTGGGAATATGTAATGGGATGGACATTTCACACACTCAGTGCCCTGGATTGCCTTTATATTGTGTTGTGACTTTGACCCCAGATATCCCCAGGGCACTTTGTTTTGCATGTTCACACTTTTGAACTGAGAGGTTCAGAATCCCAGATTTTGAATTTTTTAAGCACACCTTATTTCAGAATATATAACTCTCTAAGCTTTGTCCTTGACAGGGAATCTGTTCTCTAATGAGAATAGAACTCCACACTCTAGGCAGCTTTCTCATACACATGGACAGGTAGGTCAGGGTGAACATTCCTGACAGTAAATTTTTTATTTTGGAAATAGGAATTACCTTGAAGGTCTCTGAACCAGCCCTATAAATGGTGCTTTGTAGGCCTTTGGTTAGATCAGACTTTCATCTCAGACTTGGTCTTTAAATCAGGTGGTCCAGATGAGAAAGAATTTTTTTTTTTTAAGTTTATGTACTTATTTTGAGAGAGAGAGAGACGGCATGAGTGAAGAAGGGGCAGAGAGAGAGAATCCCAAGCAGGCTCTGCGCTGTCGGCACAGAGCCCGAAATCGCCAGATCATGACGTGAGCTGAAACCGAGAGTCGGACGCTTAACCGACTGAGCCACTCAGGTGCCCTTAGAAAGATTGTTTTTTTTTTTTTAAATGGTGCCATCAGCTAGACCTTCTTTCTTCCGTGCAGATCTTGTCCTAGCTTGCAGATTTTTGCCTTAACTTCTTTTTCTGTTTCTTTCCTTACCAGTTGAGCATTGTAGAGAATGAGCCAGAGTTTAGCACTCCCGGAGGAAAGGATTACTTCTTTCAGCCTTGGCATTCTTTGCCAAGAAAACCCTTATTGCTTTAAGCAGGGAAAGACAGAGGATGGGGCAGTCTGTAAAGATAGGAGCCAGTCCCCAAAAGAGAATGAGAACCCCAGCAATTCCCAGAACGTGTGGACTGATTAAAACAGGCACAATGAGGGGCGCCTGGGTGGTGCAGTCGGTTAAGCGTCCGACTTCAGCCAGGTCACGATCTCGCGGTCCGGGAGTTCGAGCCCTGCGTCAGGCTCTGGGCTGATGGGCTGATGGCTCAGAGCCTGGAGCCTGTTTCCGATTCTGTGTCTCCCTCTCTCTCTGCCCCTCCCCCGTTCATGCTCTGTCTCTCTCTGTCCCAAAAATAAATAAACGTTGAAAAAAAAAAAACAGGCACAATGAACTACGCCACCTGGTCAGAAATGTGAAGAAATCTCAGGATTGGTGCTGTCACCCCAGTGCACGGACGGGCCCGGCAGAAATACTGAGTGCTTAGGCATCTCCCAGCCCCCTCTGTGCCATTGGATTGTCTGACTCCAAGCCCGGGACTCAGCCACACATGCTTTCCCTGTCCCCAAAACCTGTTCCACAAACATCCATCACTTTCCGCTCTTGCCTGGAGAGAAGACAGCTCCTACTCCTACCCCTCCTCCCCCAAGTCGAGGAACGAACAGCCCTAGGATGAGTCAGGATACATAAATACACATGTTAATAAAAGTGCGAATTGAGGGGCGCCTGGGTGGCGCAGTCGGTTAAGCGTCCGACTTCAGCCAGGTCACGATCTTGCGGTCTGCGAGTTCGAGCCCCGCGTCGGGCTCTGGGCTGATGGCTCAGAGCCTGGAGCCTGTTTCCGATTCTGTGTCTCCCTCTCTCTCTGCCCCTCCCCCGTTCATGCTCTGTCTCTCTCTGTCCCAAAAATAAATAAACGTTGAAAAAAAAAATTTAAAAAGTGCGAATTGAGGACTCTGGGCTGCATTCGCGTCGAAGCTGTTACCGAAGATTTACCTTTCCTTGGCGAAACTGCAAACCTGAAGACACTTTTGGTTTTGGGCCAGTTTGCCCGTGCTCTTAAGTTGTGATTAGAAGGCATTTGTCACCACGGAAGAATCTGTGTCAACAGTCCCATTGTTGATGCGCCCCAGACTCTCCAGCCCGGGAGGGATGGTGGCCGACTGCCCCTGCAGGGCCCCCCCACGTACCTCATCCCACCGAGGTGTTAACGCACTGAGGGAGGCAAGTCATTTCCACTCTGGGCTTCTGTTTTCTTGCCTGTAATGGGATGGTTTGGAATAATCTCCAAGGTTGTTTCCGGCTGTCGTGCTCCTGGATTAAGAGAATTACTTACACACAGAGGGCCCCTCTGGGGGCTCCTGAAGGCCATCCCAAGCTCTGCTTCTCTTGGGCCTTCCTCCTCTTGACCTCGCAAACTCACCAAGCATCCTGTGTGATTCTACAGTCCGTTTTTCCTTTGGGACAGAGCAGAGCGCACTGAAGAATTTCAATATTCAGCTTTGCTAGGTAGCAGACTGTACCGAGGCCGCTCAGCGAGTCCTGTCGGCCCGCAGCCCTGACCTCCTCCCCTCAGCCCCTTTTCTCGGCCTTGCTGAAATTGTCCTGAGTCCATCTGCAATCAGCGAAGCGTCAGTTTCATGCTCCCCTAAGAACGATTGCCACCCCCTGTTGAATCATGGCCCAGACGTCCTGTCATCATGCCCCTGCTGAGTGGGCGTACTTTTCTGACTGCACTTCTGTTGGGAAACATACAAACTCACCCTCCGAGGTAAATCTCCGGTTCCTGGAGCGGCACATCGTGCCTTCGAGTAAAGACGTTCTTAGAGTTATGAAAGGTCTGAGGTAGACATCTCATTCAGCTCCCCCTCTCCCCTGCTTTATTCTCCATCAGTTCACAAACACAGAAACTGAGGCTCAGAGAGGCTAACTGACATCCAAGGGTTGAGGAGTGACAGAACACGTACTGGGTTCCAGCCCGGCTCCCTACCATTACACAGTACTGCCTTTACACACACACACACACACACACACACTCTCTCTCTCTCTCTCTCTCTCTCTCTCTGTCTCTCTTCTACCTTATTTCAAAGACCACAGAAAGTCGATGATGATGATGTTAAGTAATGTCAAAAGTCTTTTCAAAAATTGCCCTTTCTGGCTTCCTCAGAGGAAGCTTCCGGCAGGAGGCTTAGGCATTATTACTTGACTCCGTTGTACTCCAGTTTGGTTATCTTCAAGTGGGAAAATGCACCTGACCTTCCCTATCTCAGAGGAATGTTGTGAAAATAAAATGCGAACTAATGAGTTGGATTTTCCCAAGTGCTTGAGTCATTCCAAGGATCGTGCATTTTGTATAAATTGTGTTTTCTGATTTTCTGCTTGTCTAGGTCTTTCGGTGAACTTGATTCCCTGTCTTTTTACATTCATAGTGATTATAAAAGGTACATTCTTAACTGTGACAAGTATCTGTTCCTAACTTCACTGATTATTTGAAACTGAAGAGCCTTAAAAAAAAATCCTTACACATATTGGAAGTAGGCACTGTAGGTTGGGACCACTCATGTGATTATTGAAAAACTGAGTTGAGGCAGAATTAAGATTAGAATTTGTGAAGTGTTATGACCAGGATTAGGACGTGGCAGTATGCTCATACAGAGTCTATAATAAATGCTTGTCAATATATTTGAAACTGAAGGGGAAGACAAAGAATTTGCAAGGAGGTAGCGTCTGAGCTAAGGAGGTGCTGCTCATTGGATGAATCATTTCCAGCCCTTTGGAAATTCAGACGCTGCCTTGTACATATCATAATGAAACACTCCTTTAATGAATTAATACAGTGGATGCAATCAATTCTTCATCCTCACCGTAAAGCCTCCCATTTTAATCAAAGCAGAGTTGCACAGAATATAACTGGAAAGGTGTTCATGCAGGTAAGTGTGTAATGACTTCACGCACTAAGAACACTCAAAACACGTCATAGCCACCGTGCAGTGGACCCTTGATTGTCCCACGGGCGACAGACCTGCTGTGAGCAGCCCCGTCTGCTTCAGATGCCCCACCCCACACCTGCTGGGTCAGAACCTGCATTTTAACAGGATCCCAGGTGATTTGGTTGCTCCTTAAAGTTTGAGAAGCACTTAGTGTGCAGCTTTCAATTGTATTGTCTTCCCAGTGGTCTCTGTAACACCTAGGAAAGCGTCTGTAAATATGCTGCCTTAATTCTGTCCTTTGCAGAATACAGGTGCCCTTTACTATATACCCCACCCCCTTCCTGAAAGGAGTTATTTGGAATAATTTTCTGCAGGTTAACGTGTGGGAGGAAAATGTGAGACCATTAGCCAGTAGCAATGACTGCTTTTTTTTTTTTTTTTTTTTTTTTGCTAGCATTTAAAACCCCTAAAGGGGAAATTCACTCTGATTCTCTTCCTTTTTATTCTACTAAGGAGAATTTTTTTTTTTTTGAGGGGAGAAAGAAAAACGTGATTGAGAATTAAACTCTTTATCAATATGGCTATTTTCATCCCGAAAATTATTTCCATCCTTCTCGGTCTAATGAATTTCAGTGGTCTTAAGAATGACTTAACACTGCCAAATCCTGCTATGTAAAGTCATTGCAAGTTGCATCGATTTTTTTCCCCCCTCTCTCCAGTTTCTAATAGGCTGAGGAAAGCAAATTCAGTTAATCGGCAGCATTGGCTTTGCACTTGACAGGTGTGGCCGCCACATCGCAAGCGAGACGCACAGGACAGCACGGTGCGCTGCCGTGGCATCAGCACCCAGCCTGGGAGACCCTCCCTCAGCCCCAGGCGGACCTTCAGGAGGTCTTACTCTGCCCCCGCAATTTAGTTCTGCTACATATAGCCAAACCTTGCTGGATTTCATCTAGAAAGGAAGGAAAGGATAAGGAGACTTGAATATAACCAGACACAGAGGAACTCTCCCCTTGAAACTCCATGATGCAGTGATATCCCCTGCCTCTCTAAAGACGTCTGTCCCTTAACGAGACATTCACTGGGGCTTTGGAGTGCCCACTGGTAGAGAGGAAGTTGGAGGGGGAAAGGGTCTTTCTTTGCCTTTGAATCCCTCAGACGCAGCCGAGTGGGGCCAGGCAGGGCAGGAAGGGCAACACTGAGGAGCACAGGTAGCAGGGGTGGGGACCAGACTTCTCAGATGCTACAGGTTATCCTAGTCGGCTGAGTGACCAGTGTGAGAAGGTGGGGGAAGTGGGGGAGGTCAAGAAAACAGGAGATTGGGGTGCCTGGGTGGCTCAGTCAGATCTTCTGCCTCCTTCTCTCTTTGGCCCTCCCTTGTTGGTGTGCTCCCACACACTTTCTCTGTCTCTCTCAAATATAAATTAACATCGGGGGCCTGGGTGGCTCAGTCGGTTAAGCGTCGGACTTCGGCTCAGGTCATTATCTCACGGTTTGTGGGTTCGAGCCCCACGTCGGACTCTGTGCTGAGCGATCAGAGCCTGGAGCCTGCTTCGGATTCTGTGTCTCCCTCTCCCTCTGCTTCTCCCCTGCTTGCACTCTGTCTCTCACACAAATAAATAAAAACATTAAAAAAATTTTTTTAATAATAAAAAAATATTAAAAAAAATTTTTTTTAGTGTTTTATTTATTTTTGAGAGAGAGAGCGCGCAAGCAAGAGAGAGAGAGAGAGGGAGACACAGAATCTGAAACACGCTCCAGGCTCTGAGCTGTCAGCACAGAGCCCGACGCGGGGCTCGAACCCACGGACCATGAGATCATGACCTGAGCCGAAGTCAGACGCTTAACTGACTGAGCCACCCAGGTGCCCGTAAACATTTTTTTTTTAATCTTAAAAAAAAAAGAAAGAAAGAAAACAGGAGATTCAAACAGGAGAGTCACAAATGAGAAGAGGGGAGACATTAGGATGGGCTTATGTAGCTAGAGTGCCATTAGTGTGACCCAGATACTGGAATGAACTGGTGCTCCAAGAGCCCCTCCTCATCCACTCTCCAGGAGCTAAGTTGTTCTCAAAAATGGCTGAAGGGGGGGTGGAGGGTGGACCAAGTCAGAATCTTCAGAGGAGCTAGTTTAGAATACACCTGTCCCAGCTCCTCCCCGGGCATGCCACAGACAACACAGTTTTGAGTAGTTTTCCTAGTTGAGAACCTGCGTTCTGAGCCAGCAGCCCTGGAGATGGGATCCTAGCCCTTCCCCTTACTAGCCGTGTGACCTTTGCCCAATGATCAACCCATCTCTTCTCCCGTCTCCTCATCTGTAAACCTGTGATAATATTAATAGTAACCATTTCATGGAGATGTCACCAGAATTAGGAGAAAGAAATGCTTTGCACCTGCTGTTTAGGAGAATACCTGTCCTATAAGGAAACCACTCAGGGAATATATAAAAAAAAAAAAAAAAAAAGGTTTTCACGACTGGAACCTAATTTTATTCAGAAGAAAATCCGAGCCCTGTCCCACTCAGAAAAGAACAAGGTGAGGGGCGCCTGGGTGGCTCAGTCGGTTGAGCGTCCGACTTCGGCTCAGGTCACGATCTCGCGGTTCGTGGGTTCAAGCTCCGTGTCGGCCTCTGTGCTTGGATCCTGCTTCGGATACTGTGTCTCCCTCTCTCTCTGCCCCTCCCCCGCTCACACTCTCTCTGTCTCTTTCTCAAACATAAATAAACATTTTTACAAGTTTTCTTTTAAAAAGGAAAGAACAAGGTGAACACAGTAACTTTGATTGTAATTCTAGGGATTCGCCTACTTTTTTTTTTAATTTTTTTTTTTCAACGTTTATTTATTTTTGGGACAGAGAGAGACAGAGCATGAACGGGGGAGGGGCAGAGAGAGAGGGAGACACAGAATCGGAAACAGGCTCCAGGCTCTGAGCCATCAGCCCAGAGCCTGACGCAGGGCTCGAACTCACGGACCGCGAGATCGTGACCTGGCTGAAGTCGGACGCTTAACCGACTGCGCCACCCAGGCGCCCCGGGATTCGCCTACTTTAAGGACACTAGAAGCACAGTACGGATCCAAGCTGTCTGCATTACATTTGAAAGACTACCCGCTTGAGTTACTATGAATATATAATCTCACCCTACTTACACCAATTTCTTCCAAACGTAACCGTGTTTGAAGACTTGTGATGACAGCACGTGATCTGCAAATGAGAAAGCCATGCCTCTAACCAGTCTCTTTCCTCTTCCCTCCAACCTTATCCCAACGGGAAGAATTCCTTGACAAGGAGCGCACCCCTTCCCAATGACTCCCAGGCACGCAGCGGGGCTCGATTCCACACTTCCTATGACAAGAGATACATCATCAAGACCATCACAAGTGAAGATGTGGCCGAAATGCACAACATCCTGAAGAAATACCACCAGGTAATTTTTCTGTATTTGAAACTCTTGAGAAAGTGAACTGAAAGTCGCGATGAATTAGGACCAAGGCCAAAGATCTAGGTAGGAAATGATGAGAACACATTTGGCATAAAAGTCTCCTCTAGCTGGGTTTCTTAACATTACTGTGTCCAGATGACTGATAACATTTAGGAATTCTTATACTAGGAAGATCATTAGTTATGTATAAAACATTCTTCATGTGAAACTCTTCTCCATAATAGTTTTGATGATGACCGTTCTGATTTTAAAATCCCTCGGTTTAAGATTTGGCAACATATCAGAAATGTTTCACCCATGCCAGAAGTTAGGTGTTGACCTCTCGAGGACTTATTCACTTACATGTCCAAATCCTGTCCTGTTTTCTCGGTCTCTTCCTGTCCTGGCCCCAGAAAGGTCCACCCCACTCTGAGAAAATTGTTTGGTTTGAGAAAGTGGGTGTTTGTGTTTCCTGCCTCTTTTTCACCCCTCATGTTATCCCTTTATAATCCCCTGGGGATGAAATGAAGGTACCCTTGGGAGCAGCAGTCTGTCCTTCTGTCTCCCTCCCTCCCTCCCTCCCTCCCTCTCTCTCTCCTTCCCTCCCTCCCTCCCTCCCTCCCTCTCTCAATCTTAATAAATTCCAATGTAAGTGTGCCTGGTAGAACAACTGTTCTCAGGGCCCAGCCAGAGATACAAAAGGCTTTTCCACTTACTGTGTAGTAAGAGCATGCAGTCCAGTATCAGACAATCCTGGGTTCAAATCCCAGCCCTGTCGCCTACTAACCACATGACTTCTGGACTTCAGAGCCTCATTTTCTTCCTTTATTTATACAGTGGAGATAATAACAGCACCTAACTCTGGAGTCCTGAGGGTTGAACGGGAGAATGTACACCAGGTACTTTTAGCACCCCGTCTGCCATACCTTAGGAGCTCAATATATGGCGGTGGGAACCATTCTCATTAAGTCACACAACAGTGGCGTGAACGTAACCATTGCTTACAACATCATAGTGGTCCTCCTCAGAACTCGTGTTTGAACCACACGCTAAAACACGTACATGCGCGCGCGCACACACACACACACACACACACACGCTTTTAGAGTCCTGCTTTGTTTTTTTTACCTGAATACCTCCAGGTAACGATTGGCTGCACAGAAGATAGTCAGACAAAGTGCTGAGGGCCCTGCTCGTGTTAACCAAAGGATTCTGAACCATTATTATGTACCCGCCTCTTAAGGTGACTGTGTTGATGGCAGTGCTCCTTTGGACTTGTGAGCTCCCGAGATGTCTGTTTAAAAGTCATTTTCTGGGACGCCTGGGTGGCTCAGTCGGTGAAGCGCCCGACTTCAGCTCAGGTCATGATCTCGTCGTTCGTGAGTTCGAGCCCCGCGTCGGGCCCTGTGCTGACAGCTCAGAGCCTGGAGCCTGCTTCAGATTCTTTGTCTCCCTCTCTCTCTGCCCCTCTCCCGCTCATGCTCGCTCGCTCGCTCTCAAAAATAAACATTAAAAAAAATTTTAAATACATAAATAAAAAATAAAAGTCAGCTTCCTTACTTTATGGTCACGCACAATGTGCTGACCATCGTGGATCATTTCTTCGCAGTTGCTGTTTCCTCCCGTCTTTGCAAATGTGATCGACTGCATTCTGCTCGCAGTGAAATCTGTCAACATCTTTGAGCTATATTCTGTTTCAGGAAACGGGGGACTGCGCCTGATTTGTTTTCTAAAAACATTAGTCAGCCTGTAAATTCATTTCCTATCTAAAAAATCTTTTATAACATCTGTTCCTTTTGAAACTTGTTCTAGAGCATTTATGCTATTGCCTAATATGAAGGACGCTTTAAAGTGCCGGCATAGTACAGGCGAGGGGAGAGACACTAAGGCACTGGCTTGTGAATGGATTGGATGGTAAAATGCAGCTTTTACCTGTTCACCTTTTAAGCTGTCTACTATTTCATGTTCCCCCTCTGGACCTTAATGTCATACTTAGACATTCTTTTTATTCTTTCTCTAAATTGCCTCAGAACATTCAAAGCAAAGTGATACCTCAAGTGACTGATGAAAACATACTCTTCTGATACATGACTCTGATACTGTTCTAGTAAAAGGTGACACACAATTCAAGCGTCAACTCCTTGATGACAACGTTGAGTTGAGAATTTTTTTGACTTTACAGAAATCACTGTTTGAAACGTTTTCTCCCGGGTAGTCCCGGTACCCTAACATGCAGATCTGACATAGTGTTAGTATTACATAAAATACATCAGGGATCAAAACAAATCGATTGACGTGCTCCCAGGGCTTTCAGAGCGCTCAAGATTTCCTTCCGTTCCACTGCTAGAAAATTGTTATTTTCTCCGTATGTTCTTCATCCAGAAAAGTCTCAATTAGCCAACATCTGGATTTTTCTTTCCTCTTAGAAATAGTATTTTTAAATATAAAGCGTCTTGATCATTGAGAATCACCATTATTAATACAATTAATTTAGGGGCGCCTGGGTGGCGCAGTCGGTTAAGCGTCCAACTTCAGCCAGGTCACGATCTCGCGGTCCGTGAGTTCGAGCCCCGCGTCGGGCTCTGGGCTGATGGCTCAGAGCCCGGAGCCTGTTTCCGATTCTGTGTCTCCCTCTCTCTCTGCCCCTCCCCCGTTCATGCTCTGTCTCTCTCTGTCCCAAAAAATAAATAAATAAACGTTGAAAAAAAAAATACAATTAATGTAAAGGACGTGACATTGAAAGGCAGGAGACATAGATCCTCGCTTGTTATGAAATGGCTACTTAGGCGATCTCTGAACCTCAGTGTCCCCACCTGAGTTCCATTCATTCATTCATTCATTCATTCGTTCACGGTCTTACTCTTGACCTAATTCCAGAAAGGATATAAGGTGGCCTTCAAGGAAGTTTGAAATACAAGATAGAATCAGTGGGAAGAAAGGGAACGTAGAAGAGGGAAGGAGAGGGCGAAGGCACAAAACGGAGCCTGGGATGAGCCGAAAGTGTCATGCCATGGTGACCAGCGTGCTTGGTAGCACGAGGTCCGGTAGACCACAGTTTCCTAGCATCCAAAGCGGAAAGAGAAACCTGAGTGAGTCAGTTACACAGCTGCTGTGCCTGAAGGTACAGATGGTTCGGTTGTTCAGGAGGAACACAACTGTTCTTGGTATTTAGATCAGACAGTGCTGTCTTGAGGAGCACCCCACAGAGGGGGCATGTGGCACAATAAACGTCATCCTTGCAAACAGCCGTGCAGCACAGAATTTCCTAGGGCTTTAAAAGAAAATCATCATCGTAGGCTGCTGAAACCAGAGGATAATTACACTCGATCGACACGGTAGTGCCAGGGAGGGGGCAGTTTGCACGGGTTCCCCGGCCCTCTGCCGGCCTGGCTTCCTCCAGACCGAACTTGAACCTTCTTCACGCTGCTCCTCTCCCAGGCCACCTTCCAATGAGCTGTGGGTAACTTTCCATGGTGCTGAGCTCAGCCCTGCTCGTGCCCCTGGGTAGCTGTTCCGGGCGAGCAGACACAGGCCGCGTCATCTGCAATCCAGGAGTTGTGGTTCTCTGCTCTGTTCAGTGACGCTCAGAGGCGTTTGAGATGCACGTCAGGCCTTTCTTCCCGCTTTGAGTAGGCCTACACTAACTCTGGGATTTATGTGGAGTCATAAATTTCTGTCTCTTGCTTTAGCGGCAACTGACAATTCTTCCATTTCGTGTTGCTTTTCGCCGCCTTTACCTTCTAACGTGCTGTGCTTCTGAACCACCTGGGCTAGTAGACAAGCAATGAGACTTGTTCACATTACCTGTCAACGGACGGGACCGGCCCTCCGAGAGGGTGTCTCCTGTGGAATAAACGGATGGACTTGCTGATAGCTGTGGTCATGGCATGGCCCTTTGACTTGTCTTTTCCCTTCTCTTTTCCTTCGTTGTTTTCCGTTTTGATGAAATCTCCCCAGAGCTGCAGCTCTGGTCTGGAAGGTCAGAGACCAGGCCAGTGTCTGGAGAAGTGGAACATTGCTAGATGTTTAAATACATTTTTCCTGGGATTAAGCTTCTGACGAGCCTACCTCCCCGGCCATGCGGTGTGGGAGAGGGTTCAAGCCTCGGACTGCGGAGCTGTGTGCTCACTTTTGCCTGTGACCAGCGCCGCAACCTGGGGCAAGTTACCTAACCTCTCCCTGCCGCTTCTCTGCCTATAAAATTTGGATCACAGAACCTCCTTCATCAAGCACCAACCTCCTTAGGTTTTGTGCTAATTAGGCAGATTGATTTTTATAACCTGCTCAGGTTGGTGTATGGTCCGTGCTAAACAAATGACTAAGATAAATTCTGTTCTACTCCCTCCCGGTGTTGAAACCCGTGAACTCTTTCGATCCACTGGGGGGCCTGGTTTCTGATACCGTGTGGTCCTGTTGCAGAATTAGGAGGATTCAAACCACAAGGAGTTCGAATTTTTCCCAAGTCCTGGCGTCTTGCTTTTTAGTCTTGACATGCGGCCGAAATCCTACCCTAATTTCTACTCAGCGTCGTCTCTCAGACCAGCGGGAAATTTCTATTTAGCAAAGGAAACACTTACAAGTCTCTTTTACTTTATTTGGTTTTCTCTTTGTTTTATTTGGGAGAATAACCTAATGTTTTGGTGTCGACGCCATCTTCGGATTTTGTCAGGCTAGAGTAAACTTGGGTCTTGTAAGTGACGATTATCAGCTGACTGGCCCGGCCGTGTCAGAGAGCATTCGAAAAGGGGGGAAAAAAAATGGTCAAGAACCTACTTGAATGTCTTACTTCCTCTTTAAGTGAGTGATTCTTTTTTTTCCCACCGGCTTGAATTCACTGGGAGTTTTGGTATTCTGTCCTTCAGCGTTAACTGAAATTCAGAGTCAGTGTCAGTAGAATTTTAGAAGTTTCAGGAGAGGGAACAAGTTAGTATAAATGATCAAGAAATGCCTAAGAATATCTTTTAAGTTTTTTGCAATTCAGGGTTTAAAAGCGCTTCTTTTTTTATTGCAAATGACTGAAATGATCAACTGAAAGCATTGATAAAGTAACCCCCCCAAATCCCTTTTTATCCTTGGCAATTGGGAAACAGTAACTTGAGCTGAATCTGGATGTTACGCAAGTACCTCACATCTCAGCGGAGGATTTAGAGTGAATGCTGGACTTTTTTTGGACCCTCTCCGAACCGTATCTTTTTACCTTCCCACGAAGGACAGAGGTGTCGGCGTTGTCATTCGAAGAGTGAGCCACGGGTAGAGGAAAACCCAGAAAACAGGCACCATAAAAGCCAGCCGTTAAAACCACCAGTGTTGGCACAGGAGAAACAGTTACAGACCACATCGTTGCTTCTCAGACTTTGATTCTAGACGCAGCACTCGAGCCTCCCACACAAACGCAGATTCTGACTCCGTGGGTCTCGGGTGGCCTGAGATGCTGCGTCTCTAACGTGCTCCCAGGTGATGCTGACGAAGCTTCTTAGGCGGCAGGGCAGTATCTCCTTTCTAGAACTGGGGGAACACTCCCGAGTCTGCCCTTGGGTTTTTGGTTCCCTGTCTGGAGAAGAGGTCTGTTAAAATTTGAAAAGGACGTTAAAGCTTTAAGTCCAGGAGGTGCCGGGGAGCTCTGAGCTCCCAGCAGGGCCTCTGCCCTCAGAAGCCGCAGACGCATTTCTTGGTCTTAGAAACAGCCAGAAACATCAGGAAAGGCCTTTGCCATCTCTGGGGTCCCCAGGGAGTTCTCCCGCCCCAGCTCCACTTTGCAGGTGGGGAGTTGCTGCTCGCTAATGAATGGGGTGCTCAGAGCCCTTGCCTCCCGGCTCCCTGCTCAGCTCCTGGCATCCTACACATTGGGTCTCGGGTTTCCAGGGAGTTGCCCAGCCCACTCACAGCACCTGCCTCCTGCAGCAGATCTTCTCCAGTTTCTGGAAATTCCGCCGACCTTTTCTCTTCATACATCGTCTTTTCTCCTCTTGCCTCTCTAACAGCTAGAACGTTCTCATTCCGGTCGCCACGGCTCATCACTTCTCTTTGTCATTTTCCACCGGCAAACATCTCTGCTCATGAGATTCCGGGGAAGCCCCTCAGCTGTACCCGTTCCGGCTATACTGTCCTGTTCCCCTGTCTCACCTATCCAATGCTTTTTGTTTCTATAATTCTGTTTTCCTTCCAGAAGTTCCATTTTTTTTTTTTTAACGTTTATTTATTTTTGAGACAGAGAGAGACAGAGCATGAACGGGGGAGGGGCAGAGAGAGAGGGAGACACAGAATCGGAAACAGGCTCCAGGCTCTGAGCAGTCAGCACAGAGCCCGACGCGGGGCTCGAACTCACACACCGCGAGATCGTGACCTGAGCCGAAGTCGGACGCTCAACCGACTGAGCCACCCAGGCGCCCCCAGAAGTTCCATTTTTAAATATCTGCCAGTTCATTCCTGATAGTTGCTTGTAATATGCCCATGTCTGAAATGGCATTCTTTATTTTTAGTTTTTTTAACTTTTAAAAGCCCAGTGCGGGTCTTGAACTCACGACCCTGAGATCAAGACCTGAGCTGAGATCAAGAGTCAGACGTTTAACCAACCGAGCCGCCCAAGCGCCCCCATCTTCTGTCTTTTAAGTGTTTTATGCAGAGCTGTTCGAATTCTCTTTCTGATAGTCCCAACCTTTGTAATTTCTGGGAACCTGACTTTGTTGTTGCTCTCTGCCCCTCCCCCGCTCGTGCTCGCTCGCGCTCTCTCTCTCTCTCTCAAAGATAAATAAACATTAAAAAATTTTAAAAATATATAAGTAAGTCAAGATAAAAGCCTCAGAGCAACCTTCCCAAGCAGAAGCCCACACAGTGTGGGGTCAAGATGTAGACTAGGGGTCATACCTAGGTAGGGGAGGGGAGGGGGGAGGGGCAGGATTGGGCAGACGGGGAGTCAGACCGCCATGCAGGCCAATGAAGCTATGGCCGACTGGTGCGGTGCTCTCGAGCCCTCCCCCCGAGAAGCTCCTGCGTTGGGCCAGAGCGACAGGGAGGCAGGCGCAGAAGGAGCCTGCCAACAAGGCCGCGGACTGCGCTCCACAGCTGGGCGGGAAGGCCTTCCCCAAGGGCCACCACGCTTGCCTTCTCGTCTTTGGCGGTCCTGGTGAGCTCCTTGCTTAATCTCCAGAGGGTCCCCGAGCTTTACTTTAGGCAGGGTGCTGTCCAGAGAGCTTTCTCTGCGCCGAAGAAGGTGAACGGGGAGCGCAACATGTTTGTCAGGATCTACACCTCGTAGCGCCCTGCCTTTCCTGCTACACAACCCAACTTCTCTGGCCCCAGTTCCTCCTCCCGGCCTGGCTCCCAGGTACCCCTGCTGAAACATTTGACCTCCCAGTCCTAGGCACGGGCCTCTGGGGGGCCCAGCTCCTGGCTGTTTGGTGGGCAAGAGGATGGTTCTGGAACCTGCCTTCTTTGACCAGCTCAGCCTCCCGTCGAGTGTGGTTCCGGAGGGGCCTTAAGATCTCAGATCTCCTTAGGATGAGGCTGGAACGGCCATTCTGCATTTTCATTGTAGCCAGGAAAAAATGCCCTGAGCACTTACTTGAGTTTATTTATTTTGAGAGAGACAGACATAGCATGAATGGCAGGGGGTGGGGTGGGGGGGAGAGAACCCTAAGCAGGCTCCACGCTACCAGCGCGGAGCCCGACGTGGGGCTCAAACTCACAAAGGGTGAGATCGTGACCTGAGCCGAAGTCAGACACTCGACCGACTGAGCCCCCCAGGCGCCCCTCTTTCTTTCTTTTCTTTCTTTCTTGTTGGCGCAGTGATCTGTAAACATAGCCAGAGGCACAATAAGGATTACAGGTAATTTACCCTTTCAGAAACATTAAATGAAACGAGACTTTACGTTGAAGTATTAATTTGATGCTATATTAACTTGTCACTCCAAGCCTCTAGAAGAATGAGTGAAACATGATAATAACAGCAATTTCCAAAGCCAAGAGCCCAGGTTCGCACTTGCATGCAGAGCTATAAATATTGATCTGTTGCGGGACATCACTTAGAACCTTCTCGGCTGAAACCTTCAGTCGGCTGTGGGTCTTTTCATGGCGTTTCATTTTGCACGAGAGGAGCAACAAATTGGGGATTCATAAGACTTGCTATTCTTGTTGAGTGCCTAAGAGCAAAGGAGACGGAGACCTTGTTGTGGTTGTTTGGCTTTATAGGATTTAAAATTTCTGATTTCACCGTGTTGATTTATCATTGTGTTACAGTTCTAGCAAACCCGTAGCTATATAGGAAAAAGTTCTAAGGAAGAATGATGAAGAGATAAAATTTAGTTTTACTGGTTACCCCGTGGAATCCTTTATAAATTTTTGTTAATGTTTGTGTAGTTTTGAGAGAGAGAGAGACACAACACACACAGTGCGAGTTGGGGAGGGGCAGAGAGAGAGGGAGACAGAATCTGAAGCAGGCTCCAGGCTCTGAGCTGTCAACACAGAGTCCGATGCGGGGCTCGAGCCCACAAGACGGGAGATCATGACCTGAGCTGAAGTCGGCCTCTCAACCAACTGAGCCACGCAGGCACCCCTACAATTGCATTTTTTTAAAGTACTATTTATTTAAGTAATCTCTACACCCAACATGGGGCTTGAACTCACAACTCCAAGATCAAGAGTTGCATGTTTTTCCGACTGAGCCAGCCAGGTGCCCAGACAAATACATTATTTTTTTCTAACAAGTACATTTTTTTTTAATGTTTATTTATTTTGAGGGAGAGAAAGTGCAGGTTGGGGAGGGGCAGAGAGAGAGGGAGAGAGGGAACCCAAGCAGGCTCCAGACTGTCAGTGTGGAGCCCGATGCGGGGCTGGAACTCATGAACTACGGGATCAGGCCCTGAGCCGAAGTCAAGAGTCTGACGCTTAACCAACTGAGGCACTCAGATGCTCCCCAGCAAGCACATTTTTTTCAAAGAAGACATAAAAAAGTAAAATCTGTTAGTGTTGAAAACACAGTTGCAGACAAAAACATTGCCAGCAAATGTAAGTTTCTGAGAGTCCTCTTGAAAAAAAAACAGAAGGGGCGCCTGGGTGGCGCAGTCAGTTAAGCGTCTGACTTCAGCCAGGTCACGATCTCGCGGTCCGTGAGTTCGAGCCCCGCGTCGGGCTCTGGGCTGATGGCTCAGAGCCTGGAGCCTGCTTCTGATTCTGTGTCTCCCTCTCTCTCTGCCCCTCCCCATTCATGCTCTGTCTCTCTCTGTCCCCAGAAAAAAACAAAAAAAAAAAAAACAGAAGCCACTCTGTGATAAATAACAGGTAACAGGTAACAGGAGGTATCCAGCCATGAAAACACAAGCGTGAAAAATCCTTAATAAAAACAATATTTTAAAATGCAAACGTAGGTAATGCGGGAAGTGTAACACTGAGAATATAGACGCTGAGCCCAAGAATAACTGTCATTGTCTTAGCTCCATATAGAAAGCATAGTAGGAATTGATGGCAATCGAGTTCACTTTTTTTAAACTTGGAGAGGACGTGTTCAGTGCCTATTCAGGTGAAAACTCAGGGTCATTGCGGAGTTGCACGCATTTGAAAGCCACCAGTGCGAGCGCCAGGGCGCCAGACCGAGCTTCTCCGACGCGAGAGAAGAGCTAGGCTGCAGGTGACCCAGAGCAGCCGCCGTCATGCCCCAGATAGGAATGTCTCCGAAAAATGCCATATTTGAGAGACCCTGAAGGGATGGTGTACGTTCGGCCCTCGCTCTCGGGGAAGAATCCCCTCTGTTAGCTGATGCGCGCTCTTGCTTTCTGAGCCACGCGTGGATGATTAGCACGGCCAGAAGTTTGGTCCGTCGGTGGCCCCATCTCCCTCGGGACCTTGAGTAGCAGAGGACACAGGTTGCAGGCCCTTCCGACTTCTAGAAAGGAGTCCACCGGGCTCCGGCAGGTACCGCAGTTTCTGAGTCTGTAGATCGAGGTTGCAACAGAGCAGGTGGGGGACAGCCGTGTGCCCGGGGACGGCCCGCCTTGTAGCCACAGCCAGACAGTGGCTGAACGTGAAAGAAATACTTACACTTTTCTTAAGGAGTCGTCCTCAGAATTAAGTTGTTATTTCTCCGTTCTCGTCATCTGGAAATTAAGCCTGTAGAAGGGAAGGAGCAAAGGTTTCCTTAGATTATCTTGTGATTGAGTCAACAGTGTTAAAAAGAAATGAATACCTAGCAGATGCCGGGGGTGTTTGTAACTATTTAAAAAAAAGAGAGAGAATTGGTTATTAAAGAAACGCACAATATTATAGTGCCCCCAGTGCACGCCTTTCTTATCATTTTTGAAGCATTTTTGTCCACGTTGTGTAAATTCGTCAATGGTGTTTAAGTTCTTAAAGGGAAAGGGCTCAGACCTCTGATCCTAAAAGCAACATGAGAGAAATGCAATTTGTTCCCTCTCTGCCCCTCCCCCATTTGTTCTCCCTCTCCCTCCCTCCCTCCCTCTCTCTCAAAAATATAATAAACATTTAAGAATTTTTAAATAAATAAAATAAAATCCATTTCTCAGCATTTGGGGAACACATCAGGTGCCCTAGAAAGTCTCCCTCCCTCTCTACCCACTCCCTTTTCCGCCCCTCCCCCCAGGGTCTTGGTTTCATCTTGCTGTGGCCTGACTCCAGGGCAGTCAGTCCCCCCAAGTCCCATTCCCCTGGCCTTCACATTCTTCACAAAGACCCTGTGCCCTCAGTACTGTTGTCACCCCTCTTCTCTAAATGCAGAGGCACAGAGAGGTTGAGTGATTCCCCGGAGGGTACACAGCTCGTGAATGTGGAACCGGACGGGGCGGGGGGTTAGCAGCACCACGCGGTTGAGTCGTGCAAAGGGCCCAGCTACAGCTCCGGCCGAGAATTGACAGTCTCCCGGATGTGGGATTACCCCAGGAGTTTGTGTGCGTGGTTTGCACACGCGACCACTGGTGTTGCCTTTGGTGTGCAGCATTTCCTGGGTCAGCTGGTGAAAACCCGAGCGGATGACCGTTCAGGCCCCTTCGTGCTGGCTCCCGCTCGCAGCGACCCGCCTGCCAGACCGGCGGTCCCCCGGCCCCCGCGTTCGCAGAGCCGGCCGGACGTCCCTCTCCCATAAGGAAACCGTGTAATCTCTCTGCAGAAATGCAGCTAGTGGGTAGAGTTTCTCTTCTGCCAAGTTTTGACCCATAAGTGCTTCCTAAACCTTTGTCACCGACTGTTGCCCTGTCGATCCTGGAATCTAATACGATAGGCTTGAATATGGGATGTGGTTCTGTGTCTGTCCCAGGTGTGCGTCAGAGAGCCTCAGAGACGAACGTGCCTTTGAGCGCAAGTGCGTGTAGAAGCTGGGAGATGCAGATCAAACTGATCTGATTTTTATATGCAGTAATTTATTTAATCGTAAAGGTAGAGGAATTGTAGGATGTCGTCTGCATGGGGCGGGGGGAACCTTGATGATTTCCTGTACAGTATTTAGAGTTTCTTTATCATGTTCATAACCTGAATAATAGTATCCACTCTGTTCCATGGTGCTCTGTGGGTTTACACGGATTTTTTTTTTAATATTTTTTAAAAATTTTCAATGTTTATTTGTTTTTAAGAGAGAGAGATAGTGTAAGCAGGAAAGGGGCAGAGAGAGAGAGGGAGACACAGAATCCGAAGCAGGCTCCAGGCTCCGAGCTGTCCGCACAGAGCCCGACGCGGGGCTCAAACTCACAAACCGTGAGATCGTGACCCAAACCGAAGTTGGACGCTTAACCAACTAAGCCACCCGGGCGCCCCCCCAAAGATATTTTTTTAATGTTTATTTCTGAGAGTGACAGAGCATCAGCAGGGGAGGGGCAAGAGAGAGGGAGACACAGAATCCAAAGCAGCCTCCAGGCTCTGAGCTGACAGCACAGAGCCCCCCACGCGGGGCTCGAACTCACGAACCGCGAGACCATGACCTGAGCCGAAGTTGGGTGCTTAACCGACTGAGCCACCCAGGTGCCCCGTTACACCGAGATTTTGATTAAAAAGACTTCATGTACTGGCAAGACTTGTAAAAGATGGGCCAGGACGAGAATAATCCGAGCACAAAGAGGGGTTGAGCAGCCAGGCTGAAACTGGTGTGCACCCCCCACCCCCCAGGGCTGGGGACGTGCCCCCCGGGGCCTCCAAAATAGCGACGCAGAGCCTGTCTCAGAGTAGACGCCAGTCCAACGCCCGCCAGTGAGTTTGGAGGACAAAGCCGACAGGTGCAACGGTGAAGTCTCTCATGAGAGTTTTAAATGAGAAGAATCGTTACCATTACCACTGTCGCCTGCAGGAGGAGGAAGAATGTAGGGCAGCACAAGGCATTGTGTGAAGTGTTTCGAAATACTTTCATCTCTAATCTTGACAGTAACCCTCCTTCATGGGTAGGAATTACGGTGCTCATTTTCCAGAAAATGAAACTAAAATGAAAAGTGATTTAATAGCTTGCCCAAGATCCCACAGCTGCTAAACGGAGACACCAGGAGGCATATACATTCTTTCCAGCTCCCACACCCATGGTCTTTCTACCACGTTCACACAATGTAGACTCCCGTAGTCTCCAGGTTTTTAAGGTTCCACCCAAGGTCTTTCTTCAGAGGGGAGGGACAGCAGCCCTTTTTATTTCTTTCAATCAGAGGTAAGAGGTTTTATTTTCAACCAATGGCTCTCTACCCCCTGTTTTGTATCCGCAAAACTCAAGTTAATTTGCTGGGTTTTTTTTAAATGTTTATTTCTGAGAGAGAGAGAGGCAGAGAGACAGAGTGCAAGCGGGGGGAGGGGCAGAGAGAGAGGGAGACACAGCATCCGAAGGAGGCTCCAGGCTCTGAGCCGTCAGCACAGAGCCCGACGTGGGGCTCGAACTCACGAACCGTGAGATCACGACCTGAACCGAAGTCAGACGCTTAACCGACTGAGCCGTCCAGGTGCCCCAATTTACTATTTTTTGAAAGGAGACAAATAGAAAATGTTCCACTGATCTGACTTCAAATTAAGAACAAATTCAAGTGACATTCTACTCAGAAAAATGTATCAAAATGTGTGGCTCAGGGTCAGTATGGTAAAAAAAACAAACAAACAAACAAAGGCAAGAGCATCTTTAAAACCCGCCCCAACTCTGGGTGGCACAAGTCAAACTCATTTTCTGATGCTGTCCATGTTTAATGATAAAAATAAAGGTCTTTTTTTTTTTTCTCTTAAGATGGTTAAATATTATCGGAGTTGATTATTGACAGTGCTTACCACTAAAATGTTTGAAAGGGCATTTTGTTGTTATACAATGCCCATTGTAAAATGAAAAAATTCAAACGATATAATTTTTTTTTTAAAAAAGGGAAGAAAGCAAAATTACCCAAAATTCCACTATTAATACGTGGTGACCATTCTTCCAGGCTCCTCCCTGTAAATACGCACAACGTGTGTGATCTTAACAATTTTTACAATTTTGGAATCTTACTATTTGTGCTGTTCACGTCCTAGAGATTTCACATACATGTCAAGGACCTAAAAGAGCTTTTTTTGCAATATTCTTTCTCCCTTCATTTTAAAGAGAGGAAAAACCTAACTTTCCTTTGAAAAGTGCAGTGGGACCCATTTTATAAAGATCTGCTTTCAAGGAGAAGTGTCTCCATCTTGTGGCCCTTTAGAGGACAGTCACCGATACTTCTCGACTCCTGTTGTGTTTTTGCAACTTTAATCAGAAATGGCGTCAAAGCTTGGCCAGTGGCCTTGATGAAATCCAACAACAGGCCAGAGAATCTCCATCTGACCCGGCTATCGAGCAGGATCAAGCTCTCTGGCGTGGCACCTTCCCTTCATGCACTGCTCTGGCGGGCCGCCTAGCCCGAGACATCAGAGTGGTGGGTAAGAAACAAAAACTAAGACTAGAGCCAGCCGTCCCAGCTTCCCACACTGAGCTCTCTCCACAGTTTCCTCTTGAATCACAGCTTCAACGCTGTACTTTAATCACACCGTTAAGAGCGCTGATCTTGGTGGCCAAGTGACTCTTCCTCAACCTCATGAAATCATCACCTGGGCTTCTGGGAAGGAAGGCACCCTTCCACACCTTAAGGAGGGTGTGATTTCTCTCTAGAGGCATTAGCAAATAGGCCAGTCACTTGCCCTCTGGTCTAACACTATTATGTCCAAGATTTGACTGTGCAAATTGGTTTGGAATGTTAGGAAAAAATACCTCTTTGGAGATAAAAGTTGAATTCTCTTATCTGTGTAAATGTGGTGAACACGGATCCTGTGTCAGGCAGTATAAACGTGGTCATTTTCTGTAACTAGGACCTTAACGATTGGAGGGTTTCACTTTGTCCGCCCGCCGTAGGCTGAAGAGTTACGGTTTACATCTGAATGAGCACCTTTTGAGCGCATGCTTTGTTCCTGTCTCTCTCTCTCCTATGCAGTATATAGTAGAATGTCATGGGATCACCCTTCTTCCCCAGTTCTTGGGCATGTACCGGCTTAATGTGGACGGAGTGGAAATATACGTGATTGTTACAAGAAATGTGTTCAGCCACCGTTTATCTGTATATAGGAAATACGACTTAAAGGTAAGACTGTGTGAATTTTTATTGAAGTAATTGACCAAATGCTGTAATTGATCCCGCCAAATGCTTATTTGCTGCTCAGAGCTTAACGCCACCAGGCAGTTAGCCCAACAGTGCTGTCCTTCGAGTTAAACAAGAATCACTTGTGGGCTTTCCCAGAAGACCGTTGCACGTTGGGAAGTAGCGCATCTGATTTTTTTCGACAAGTTATTTGTTGAACACCAGCTAGGTGCCAGGCACGGCTTTGGCGCTGGGAACGGTGTGATGGACAGAACAGACCAATGCTGTCCGTACTCAAAGGAGCTGATATCGTGGTGGGTAAAGATGGACAGTAAGTAAAAGCAGTGAGTAAATCCCACAGCATGTTAAGAAGGGCTAAGTGCGATGGACAGAGGTAAAGAAGGGGAAGAATGGGGAAGGGATACAGCTTACACAGGGTGTCAGGGAAGGTTTCACTGAGACGACATGGAAGCCGACCCGGGGGGAGGAGGGCGTGAGCTGAGAGAACGGCATTCCCGGCAGAGGGCGCAGGGCCTGAGGCCGGCTGTTTCAGAGACCTTGAGGGACAGGCACATCACTGGAATTCTGAGTGGAGTGGGGTGAACCGATTCTTGGATCGCCGACCTAGGGGGAGAACGTCCAGGTTAGGAGCTGGCAAGCTGCGACCTGCCTGCATGGCAAATCCGACTTGGCCATTTTTGTCAATAAAGTTTTATTGGAACGCTGCCACGGCCAGTGTCTCTGTCTCACGGGTGGTTGTTTTTGTATTACAGCAACAGAGTTACCTTGTACCACAGCAACTGTTTTGGACCCCAAAACCTAAAACAGTTGCCAGCTGACCCTTTTTAGAAAAAGCTTGCCACCCTTTGGCCTTTACCAGGAGATCGCGATTTTTTTTTTTTTTTTAATCTCAGACTCCTTCGTTCTTAAAAGAGGACCCCTAATACAGCCCCTATGGAACGTCCTCAAAAAATTAAAATAGAATTGCCACATGACCCAGTAACTGCACTGGGTATTTACCCAAAGGATACAAGACACTAATTAGAAAAGATACGTGCACCCTGTGTTTCTTGCAGCGTTATTTACCATAGCCAAGATGTGGAGGTGAATGGATAAAGATGTGGTGTATTCACACACACACACACACACACACACACACACACACACACACACACACTGGAATATTACTCAGCCATAAAAAAAGAATGAAATCTTGCCATTTATGACAGCACAGATGGATTTAGAAGGTATAATGGGAAGCGAAATAAGTCAGAGAAAGACAAATACCATATGATTTCACTCATGGAATTTAAGAAACAAAGAAAAAGAGGGACCAAAAAAAAAAAAAAAAAAAAGTCTTAACCAAAAAGAGCAAACTAATGGTTACCAGAGGGGAGGTGGGTGAGGGATGGGTGAAAGAGGTAAAAGGGATTAAAAGTACAGTTACCACGATGAGCACTGAGTAATGTATATAGAAGTGCTAGGTCACTGTGTTGTACATCTGAAACTAACGTAACATTGTATGCTGGTTATATTGAAATTACAATTTGTAAAAAAGAGGACCCCAAAAAGCTTTTGCTTCTATAGGTTTTATCTACTGCTATTTAATGTTAGAAATTAAAATAAAATTTTTCTTTAGGTTTATTTATTTTGAGAGAGAGAGAGAGACAGAGAGAGAATCCCGAGCTGGCTCCTTACCGTCAGCATAAAGCCCAATGCCAGACCCAAATCAGAAATCATGAGATCATGACCTGAGCTGAAATCGAGAGTCTGACGCTTAACAAACTGAGCTCCCCAGGCACCCCTGAAATAAGAGATTTTTAAATGCTTGCTTCATTTAAAATAAAAGACTATTATTACATGTTAGCATGTTTTTATGAAAAATAGCTGTATCTTACAAATCAAAAAATTTAGTGAGACAGATGGCCTTTTTTTTTTTTTTTTTACATTTTTTGCAAATCTCCTTATTATCTGACTTAATCTGAGACAATTGGAATGTCATAGCTGGTTGTGCTGTCAGCCTGCTAACGATGTTACTTGATTGAAGTGTATGAAGAAAGTCCGACCTTACAAAGATAACATAGTTGGAAAGCGGGAGGGTGGGTGTTTTAAGAACTTTCTCAGAAATTTGCAGAGACTCTTCTTTGATATTACACCAAAACTTGACAAGTAGTAATTTCTTAAAGCTCAGTTACAATGTGGAATCTGAAATCACATCAGTGAACTTTCTATACTTATTTCTGCATAATCTACAGGTGCATTTACATATAGCGGTCCGAAGACATCATGCTTTGGTCATTTGGAACAGATGGTTCACTGAGTTTCGTGCTCTTCCAGATATTGACACATTTCATGATACAGTGTCAAGGAGTCATGGGGCACCTGGCTGGCTCAGTTGGTTAAGCTCTGACTCTTGATTTTGGCTCAGGTCATGATCTCACAGTTCTTGGGATCCCGCCCCCCATTAGGCTCTGAGATGACAGCACAGCTTAAGGTTCTCTCCCTCCCTCCCTCCCTCCCTCCCTCTCTCTCTCTCACTGTCCCTTCCCTGCTCATGTGCCACACATGCTCTCACGCTCACTCTCTCTCTTTCTCAAAATAAATAAATAAACTTAAAAGTCACATTAATATCACCACAAGTCTCATCAGGAAAGTCTTTAAGTATGGAGAAGCTGTCATACTCACAGTGATGGATAAAAGTTTCTTCAAACTCTGATTTCCACTCAAAAGCTCAAATTTTACCATCGGCAGCAAGCCCTGGGAACTGTTTCCTGTGATGTGCCAGCACGCAGCACCCCACCCCTTCCTCCCCTCCCCCCCCCCACCCCGCACATAGGGAGCCCCGCAGCTTTGTTCTTCTTTGAGCAAATACCTACCAAATGCCCAGATCAGAGTAAAGACATTGCCACTTGATCTTCCAAGCAAAAATGTTGTTGTGATGGAAAAAAGTGGCTAGTTGAGCTCATAACTCAAACCACCACAAAAATGTTCTTTTTTTAACGTTTCTTTATTTTGAGAGAGAGCGCGCGCGCACGTGCACGCGTGAGCAGCAGCGGAAGAACCGAGAGAGGGGAAGAGATAGAATCCCAAGCGGGCTCCGTGTTGTCAGCGCAGAGCCTGACGCGGGGCTCCGTCCCACGACAGTGAGATTGTGACCCAAGCCGAAATCAAGTGTCAGACGCTTAACCCACTGAGCCCCCCCGGGCAGCCCCCGTCACAAAAATATTCTTAAAACATTTCTTCTTGATAAACGGGAGTGTTTTCTATATAGTCCCACAAAGAATACTGAAAAGGTATTGACTCCACGGTCAAGATTTACTAACTTCATTGCTTCAAGGACATGTTTGTACATACATGTAATATGTATATTTTTGTATGTATTTTACGACCGACAATATCAATGAGTACCACTGATGCCACTGGATTTATGCTGAGCTGCCCACAGTTGTACCCGTTATTTTTTTTCAATATCCATGCAAATATCAAGACAGTGAAAAAAGTAGAACGTGTCTCAATGTTATTATAAAGGTAGTTTTGACTCTGCAGACCATGAAAGGGTCGCAGAACCCCAGGATGCTGAGCACACTTTGAGAAATGCTAGTCTAAGGGAGACAAAGTGGTTTAGGCTGATCTCCTGCCCTCTGGAGTTCAGATACACTGTATAAGCTTCCCAAGTACAGCCTTCCTCTGTCCTGCCTCCTAGTTGAGGCAGTTTTGTTCCCTGGAATTGCCCCTGGTGGAGATCCCAGCCACCCTCCAGGGTTCCTTGTACCTCTCTCTCCCGAAGCTTTTGCAGTGCTCCTTAGAGGAAGGAGGACTCCATTCACTGGCCTGACTCCCCCATATAATAAGCCAGAGTGACCTCTGAAGCCACATGTCCTGGTTTTATCACTTGTCAGCTGTATGTGGGTTGCTGAACCTTTCTTGAGCCTCAGTTTCTTCATCTGTAAAACGGGGATAATTTTACCTACCTTTGCTAGGTGAGGAAGGACCCATATGTATATATATGTATGTATATGTATGTATACATATATGTATATATACGTATATACATATATGTATACATGTGTATACGTATACATAAACGTATATACATATATGTATACATGTGTATACGTATACATATACGTATATACATATATGTATATATGTATATATATGTATATATGTTATGTCCAGCATAATGTGTAGCATATGGGAATTGGTCAGTGAATTTGGTTGTGACTTATCCATTCTACCAGTAAGTGCCTTAAAGGCAAATTTTTGGTCCTTTTTATTTTTTATGCCCCAGAAATGCCTCAGATAGTGCCTCATTCAAGCAAGCACCTAGTAAACATAGCTTGATGTAAATTATACTTATAGCCTGGATATTATAGTTGTAATTTGACTTCATAATTTCATCTCCCTCCTTAGCTCGTAGAATAAATAAATTCTGTTCTTGCCAGGACTTTCTGTTGTGACGGAACCTGGACATCTGGCATCATCTTGTGGCTCACACTCTTGGCCATGACTTAACCTTATTTTCTATTTCTGTTTTTTTATTTTAAGTTAATTTAAATTTGGGTGGGGTCCCCCCCCTCCCCGCCCCACTCCCGGCTAATGATCTGCATTTACATAGAGATGAAGCTTCCCTGAGACTCAGAGCCAGGTAAATTCTGTTACAGGGGGAATAATACACACACAGTGACCAGAAACTTGGCTAAAGATACAAAGAGGAATAAGCGGTTTCTTCCTCTGACCAGTAAGCGTAGACAGTGCTCAAATATTGCAAATATCCTGTCTTGTTGTTGTTGTTTTTTGAATTTGAGAACATTCTTTGTTAGAAACCAGTGTGTAAAGGAAGGTATTTGTGGTCTGTATTCAAGAATCCCTGAAGAAGGGCAAACAGGCCATTGCAAGGGGCAGCGGCTGGGTTTGTGCAGAGGAGTACGTGCTGTGGTTGTGGAAAGGGGCCCCAGGTTTTCCTTCTGAACCACTCACCTTGTCATCGTTTCGTGGGTCGGCTTTGTGCTCCCCTGACGCATCCCCGAGAAACACTGAGCATTTCCCCTGGGCTGACGGCAGGATCTCACACGTCCACCGGACCCGGGAATGCCAAGTACCAGGGGGGTGGAGAATTGGCCCCGGGGTGGTGGGGACTCCAGCCTGGGCCCCCGTCCCCAGTATCAGGAGACTCCTCAGTCTGAGTCTCTCATCTGTGAATTACAGGCTACTTTTTTTTTTTTTTTTTTAATGTTTATTTATTTTTGAGAGAGACGGAGACAGAACATGAGTGGGTTGGGGCAGAGAGAGAGGGAGACACAGAATCTGAAGCAGGCTCCAGGCTCTGAGCTGTCAGCACAGAGCCCGACACGGGGCTTGAACTCACAAGCTGTGAGATCATGACCTGAGCCGAAGTCGGACGCCCAACCGACCGAGCCACCCAGGCACCCCTACGGGCTACTTTCTAATCAGTGCCTGAGCTGCTTGGATGCAAGATGGTCACGGAGTAGTAAATTTTGATTCAAGAATGGCCAGTCGAGAAGCCACTTTAACTTTCCTCAAGTCACAGATAAGTTCTCTTAATGGTTGGCTAAGGCAAGTATTCCAGGGCAATAAATGGGGGTACAAGAGGCGATCGGGTAAGCGCATCACCGCTGACCTGAGTGGGGGGAAGGGAGAGCAGGGAATCGGTCAGGATCTTTCTCCAGCCATCGATTCAGGGAACGCCGGGCATCGATCGCTATGTGAGATCCTGCTGTGGCCGCTGAGGAACACCAGGAATGAACAGTTCTTGTTGTGATGACAGAGCTCGGAGCACCAATGCAGCCGAGCAGAATTACTGGGATCAAGAACTGTGTTTTCTTCCACTTTCTACCCCTGTGCTCGGCCGGGCGCCTGGCACAGAGTGGGGTGTGGGTGAATGTGTGGGTCTGAAGGGATTCCCAGAGTGAGGGGGCCCGGGAGGTACACACGGGTTACTCACGGTAACGAGGAAGACATTTCTCGGAAACGGACAAAGACGGGCAGAGGGCCAGGCGCGCCCATAGCTGGAAGACGTAATGTGGGGGAAAGGGGCATTCCGTGCCCCCGTGGCCCCTGCAGCCACTTAGTGGCCCGCTTCCCCTTTGAAGACCGTTAAGACCAACCATTTCTGGCAGTCGGGGCCAGAAGCAGAGCGCGGTTTGGATCCAACGTTGAGTGATTGATCACTCAAGTGATTGTCAGGTTTTCTGATTTCCAGTGGGGGAGGGAGGGGGGACGAGAACCAGGAAGAAGACAGCTCGGGTGACAAGCTAGGGAGAGGATTCGAGACGAGCCAACAGGAAGGTCTGCGGAGCGGGGACCACCCACGGGGCAGGGTCGTGGTCGGGGAGGGGACGGAGCCCACGCGGGCTGAGGCGCCACGGCGAAGTTGGCGCTCACGTGTTCTGCGCTCTGCCCTGGCACACGCGCGTGTCTTAAACGTGCGAAGCCCGATGCCTCCCGTGTGCCTGTTCTCATGACGTGTTTGTGTTTCAGGGCTCCACGGTGGCTAGAGAAGCTAGCGACAAGGAAAAGGTGAGTACCCTGACCTCCTCCCGGCGCGGTCCTGCCGCCGTGCGGGAACAGCACCCCTGTCCCCCCACTTTCCCTCTTGGCTTCCGCCGCGACGCTCCCGGCTCCCTTCCGCCACACCAGCACCGCGTCACCCAACTGAGGGGTCTCCTGCGGCCCTCGCTTCCTCGGATGAGATGCCCGCCTCCCTCTGTGTTGGCTCATGGAGTAGTTCTTGGTTTTAAGGGTGGGTGAAAGAAGTGTTTCGCGTGCAACCCGGTCTTGAACCCGGTCTCTCGGGATCCAGTCTGGCAGGCACAGCTCAGCAGCCGTGGGGTCCCGGCCCCACGTTACCCCGAACCAGCGGGCGGGAGCTCGAGCGCTTTCCGCGCCTCCCTGAGCCCCGGCTTCGCACCTGCGAAATGAGGGTGGTAAAGCTTCAGCTTGACCTGTGGAAGGTTGGCTCGGATGAGCTTCCGACTCCCTTCCGACTCTAAGATGGGGTTGGAATGTGTGTCACTTGCAGAATTAGGGATGGAGAGACTACCTCTTTTTACCTTTTCCTGAGTCACCGGACAGCAGGCAGTATTTGAATCCCATCTCGTTTATTAGGCAAGATGACAGATTCAACTTGAATCCGTTTGATTAAGAATTTGGGAAGTGGCTTTCTGCGTGTAAATCTGAACTGACCAAAATCGACATTGGCTTATATGAAAGGGACCTCTGTACCCTCAGTTATTCCCCCTTGTCACCTTGGGAAGTGCCTTTTTTTTTTTTTCTTTTTTTATTTGACCAAACCGTTTGGAAGCTGGGTTCAAGGTTTTCTGGTTTTGTTTTGTTTTTAAATTATTATCTTAGAGTGGTGTCATTCCGTCTAGATTTGCAGTTTATATTTTGGAGATCTGCTGTATTCATTCAGAAGTGTTTGTGAATGCTTTCGTGGGTACCATCCCTACAGGCTTCAGGGACTAAAATAATGAACGGCACAGACCCATCTAGGAGGCGATACGGACGTTAAATAGGAAATGACCATCTCGTGTGATAAGCAGTTTAATAGGGCACATGTGGCCCCTGACTCTGGCTTGGTGGGGTTGGGGGGGAGGGGCTTCCTGGGGGGAGGTGATGTTTGGAAACCTGAGGACAAGTCAGAGTTAGCTGGAGGGAGGGGTGAGAAGGAGCATCCTGTACAGGGGTGCAGAGGGGGCGCACCGGGCGCCCTACTGGATGGGGGAGGTAAGCCGCACCAGTTGGAAAGGCTATTGAAATGACCGGGATAAAATGGTGGCCGGAGCTGGGATGGCCGACGAGGATAGGTTACGGAGGTTTAGGAGGAAGCATCCACAGAGCTCGGAGATGTGGCAGGGGACCAGTGCCAGGGAGTGTGTGTGGAGGGAGGGCGGGGTTCGGGATGACTCCCGGCTGTCTGGTTTGGACGGTGGGGAGGGTGTCGATTCTACTCACGGAAGGGGGGAGAGCAGAGTGGGAGGAGTTTGAAATGTCAGTCCCCCTCTCCCCCATGACAGAGATGCCCATTTGGCATGAGGAGCGGCAGGGAAGGTTTCAGCCGGAAGCAAAGGGGCTTGGAAACCTCCAGGAAGGATGATCAGGGAAATATATGAGACCGCCCAGGATGAGAAGTGTGTCTGGAACCAGCCCAGAAGAGCATCGGATTTAAGGAGTGGGTTAAGGACGGGAGTCCTGCAAAGGATCGGCCAAAGAGACACATTTACCGAGTGTCTTGTGAGAAATGCCCAGTGAACCTGGCCCCTGGTCTTAGGAGACGTGCACTCTGGTCGTAGCCCAGAAACCAGAGAGAGAGAACTGCCCCGGAATCAGATAAATCAGATACTTCTGCAGGCTCGGGTAGGGTGAGGACTGAGAGTTATCCATTGGCCCATCACCAAGGAAATCTCTGGTGACCTTGCCCGTGACAGTGGGTGCCACAGAAGCCGGAGAGCAGTGGGTTAAGAAGCGGGGAAGGGAAAGGGAAATGGTGGCTCCTTCTTCGACCATTTGTATTTCTACTGTGCACTAGTGGGTGTATTTTGACATTTCTGACCTCCACCTACAGCACCCTGAAGGCGCCAGCTTTGGCCAAAAGCAGCAGAAACAATGGACTGTGGACTTCCATGTTGCTATGACTAAACAGTTTTTCCAAGGTGCTCAAGACTCAAGTGGGTATTTAAGTTTGAGCCCGTGAGAGACTCAGAGGTTTAGTATGGTCGGGTTTTCTCCTAGGAGAAAATAATCTGGACCATCTAGGAGAGCCACACAGACTTTTCTGCGTCGTAACAAGAAGCCAGCCTCTGAGGAGGAACTGTGGTTGGGGTGGCATCCACTTCTCCACGTCGGTGGCTCTGTTTTGCCTTTGCGCCCTAGTCCCTTGAGATCATCCCTTCCCGCCCTCTGTTCATTTTAATGTCTTCAGGTTTGCTCTGAAGGGCATGGTCTGCTTGGACAGTAAACAAGGGCATGGTCTGCTCTGAAGGGCATGGTCTGCTTGGACAGTAAACAATGCCCAGAAAGACAGTTAAGGCCATGGGGTGGTTGCTGCTGAAGCCAAAATCCGCAAACGAGGACATCTACGAAGGAAAGCCACAAGTATTTGACATCCTCGAAGCTGTATTATTTCATCAGAAGCAGACCCTTCGTTCCCTATCCCTCCCTCTACTCTCTGCCTACAGGACCACGCACTGCCCAGAATGCCCAAGGCCCTCACCACGCCCCCACTGCCCCCTTCCCCAAAAATGCTCCGCCTTTTACTGGTCTCGGTGGCTGTGAAAAAGAGTGAAATTACAGAATTTCTAACAGAAACCCGCTTTTCTGAGGCGCCTAAAATGCTTAGAATGCTTTTCTCATATTCTGAATTGTTCCTCAAAACATCTCCCTGGGAGATGGGCTTAGAGAAGTCAGAGAGGGGAACGACCTCCCCCACCTCACATCGGGACCGATTTGAGACCCATGAACTTACGTTC
This sequence comes from Lynx rufus, assembly GCF_022079265.1. NCBI lineage: Eukaryota > Metazoa > Chordata > Mammalia > Carnivora > Felidae > Lynx > Lynx rufus. Next base: position 20,955,217 of record NW_025814889.1, on the reverse strand, counting down.
CCGTGGGGCGTCACACAATCAGTGGCAGAGGTGAAACCTTCCCTTCGTCTGGGGTTTGTGTTTTTACTGTGCGTTTTGATGTCTCGGGCCTTAGAAAGGCAAATAGTGATAACTGACATTGGGGGAGTGTAAACCTTACACGAATTCGGTCGGATCATCCTTACCACCAGGTTGGTGCTCTTGTTACTTCCTTTGAGTAAATGAAGTTAGTTCGCAGACAGGTTCAGTAACTTGTCCAGAGTCCCCCAGTTACGATGTGATACAGCCAAGGGTCTCAGCCCGGAGCTCACGCTTCTGACCACTGTGCTGTTACCCTCTGAATGTCTGGTAGCTCTCGGTCTCCTGTTTTAAAAGGACATAGCATCAAAAACTCATGTTAACCCGGTGAATCATGAAACATTCACTGCCTTGACAGAAACAATGTTTCGGAGTTAAGTACGTGCTGGAGCAGTTCATTCTGAGTCTTGATCTTAAAATTCTTAAAGTAGCGACATCAATGGTTTGGTTTCATGCTATGTTGGGAAGTTGCCTCCGTTTTTGTTTTTTTTTTTTTAATATATAAACACAGGCGACCTCCCTGTGTCTTACACCGTGTACACATTAACGCGGTCCACACGATTGCCCTGGGGAAGAATTCCGTGCCCTCTACTTCTGTCGGGGCGTGGGGTTCATGACAAGTCTTCTTCCACAAAGAGGAGCTCCACAAGGCCACCCGCCTGCCCTTGTAGTTTACAAGTGCTCACCGGGCAGGGGTGAGAGGAAACACCTTAAAGATAAGGAATATAGGGGCGCCTGGGTGGCGCAATTGGTTAAGCGTCCGACTTCAACCAGGTCACGATCTCGCGGTCCGTGAGTTCGAGTCCCGCGTCAGGCTCTGGGCTGATGGCTCAGAGCCTGTTTCCGATTCTGTGTCTCCCTCTGTCTCTGCCCCTCGCCCGTTCATGCTTTGTCTCTCTCTGTCCCAAAAATAAATTAAAAAAACGTTGAAAAAAAAATTAAAAAAAAAAAAGATAAGGAATATAAAAGTAATTCAAACTTGTCATTGGCGGAGGCGACGCCCCCCCCTCCCCCCGCCCCTGCATCGGCAGGAGGGCATCAGGGCTCTCTGATACAGCGGTTTGTTTATAATCTGGCAACAGCCGAGGGAATGGTCACTAAACTGTCCTACTAAAAAGAAATGAAATGTATTAATAGAGCTGAGCTCCTAAAAACATTGGGTTTTCAAGTTCTAAAACACGTCTTTGCCCTTCTTGCCCTCTCAACTTTCAGGTTTTCTTTCCACGAGCAGTGGATATTTTTCCTCTCCCAAAAAACATGCTATTCTTTGGCTTCGCAAGTAAAACCACTGATGTCATCAAAACAGCCGCCGTTAGACATATTTATTTTCTGCATTTTAGCCTTTCACGAATGGAATCCCGTGATGTGCCAAGAGTCTTCTCACTGCTTTCACCGTGTAACTATATTCTCCAAGAAAAAAAAAAAAGATTGTCACGGTGCAAAGGATAATTTTCGTAAAGAATCCCACAGCGTTGGCTTGATTAGTAATCTGGCTTGTGAGTTTTCCCTTTCGTTTGAATCTCCATAACTGTCTTCATTGCCCAGACTTCCAACTTGTTGGTGACAAGTTTTGAAACCGTCATTTCAAATATTTAGTGACCTAGGTGCAGACAAGTCCCGTCCCCTGATTTCAGCTCCCTCGTAATTAGTGTGATTTGCATTAGCATCATAATGAAGATGGCGCTGAGGGAAATAATGAAGTTCTGTTGCAACAATAATGGAATCACTTTCATGGCAACAAGTATCAGAACACGTACGTACAGATGTCTTGAATTTAAAAAAAAAAAAAAAGACCAGGGCTTTTTTTTTTTTTTTTTTTTTAAGCCGTTGTCAGATTTTGACAGCTGCTATGACTTGTTTTATTCTTTAATTCTTTCCTTTTTAATGGAAGGGCATCTTCCATTCATGGCTCCGGCAGTTTACCTCCTCTAAATGAGACAGAGAAATGCGAATCTCCCTGGTGGTCGATCTTTTCACAGCTGCGCTGCGATTCCAGTGTGACATCGAATTAGTAATTATAGCTGAGCGGACTGCTTTTTACAAATGACAGCCTGAGCCACGCTGCCAACAAGCAAGCCACTCAGCAGGGAATCTAGGGAAGTAAAAGAAAACATAACTGGACTCACTTGATTTCTGGGGGATTTGACCTGACTCTTTAAAAAGCCCATGTTCTTGAGCGAGAGAGTCCTGGGGACTTACACAAATATGCATTTTGTTCATCGCTCTGCACAGTTCTTCTTCAAACTCATGTCTGATTTGCTTGGGTGAAGTAAAGCCTGTGTAATGGAGTCACTAGGTCGCAATAGGAAGACTGCTTCTAACGTAGAACCTTCTAACTGCTTCTACTGCTTCTAACGTAGAACCTTCTCCCTGGAACCCATGTGAAAGAAAACAGCTGTCCTGCAATTGACATTTGTGTAACTATATCGGCAATAATCATTGTTGACACTTTGATAATGGGCTACAGAAAGCTGCCTTGTCGATCCCTGGGCATTGTGAATTGCACTGGCAATTAAGTGAGTGTCATTGTCTCTGACACTTTACCTATTACTGACCGAGGCGTCAGGCGAATTCATCATTAATACCCGTACATCGAAAACTGCTTTCCTAAGCCAGTTTCCAGCATTTCTTTTGCGATCTTTACATTGTAGCAAATTGCGATTAATTCCTCCCTCTGTCTGGTTCTTTGGGATGCAGTTAAAGGCAAGGGGACAAAGACGCTCGGAGCATCGAGCACAGCAGCGTGTCCTTCTGGGAATCTTTCTGCTGTCGGCTGATGATCGGTTAAAGCTAGATTATCACGGGTTCTAAGCCCTAAACTCAGCTAACGCTTTAACCTTCTTCTGTAAACTCCCTTTTCTCCCCAGATGGAAGCGAATCGGTTCCCATTGCCAGCCAGTGTTAGAAACGCCTCTTCCAGTGCCCAAAGTGCAAGGAATAGGTTCCTGCCGGGGCCGGAGCGGGGTCTGTTCCTTGGACCTCAAGTTAAAGGCAGCGGCACTACCATCTGCCTCGTGGCCCAGAGAGGGTTTATAAAAGGGGGTTTGGGGAGGGGGGTGCAAAGAGCATTAGTGTATCTGAGTCCCAGCCCCTGCTCTGGCGTTAATGGAAGTTCGGGGTGTGGGGATCAATCATTTCACTTGGTCGTCATTCATAAGATTAAAAGATTTGATTGTATCACTGGTTCTCCTGCTTCCGTGCAAGATCTCTCGTTTCAAGTGAAGCTTTCCCCTCCTGCAGAGATGCAGGTATTAGACTTGACTTTGAGGAGTCCTGGACTTGACTGACAGTCACTAAAATCCTGTCTGTTCTAGGTATAGGTGAAGGTGATTGCTGTGGTTAATGGAAAAAATGTTTGGAACTGTCCTATTGTATTAGCAGATGTAAGAAGCCTCTAATGTAAACCATGGGGGTGATTCTGGGAAGTGGAGTTTTTAAGATTCAGTTCGTTTGGAATTTGGTAAGAGTGGCAGGCGGAAAAGAGAGAAGATAGCACAGGCAGTGACTCTGCTAGGTGACAGCACCTGCCAGGTGACAGCATGAAAGTCCTCAGGCAGGTCTGGCTTGCGGTCGTGTATAAGCTCCTAGTTGCCTTCGATTCATTTTTACTGCTCTGGGATGAATCCAACCCAGAGTATCCCAAGCGCACAGGGAGCAGTGCTGTTAGATAGGGAATTTTTTTTTTTTTTTTTAAGCTGAAAACTCTTAGTTCCAGAAAGAGTCAGGGTGGAGAGAGGACTTTAAGATTTAGAATGGGACCTGAATTTAAGGCAAGCTGTTGCAGATGCATACTTACTAAAGTAAGAAAATTGTGATGTTCGCTACGTTAGTATTAAACCAGAAACTATATAGTACTTAGCAAGCTTCTTCAGTTTTCAGAGTCTTGAGATTTCTTACGTCGTCACCATCAACCATTTGTGCGACAGAATCTTCTGGTCAGATCGCAACCACCCGTTTTGTGTGTCTGGCATGCAGGTTAACTGTCACATCACAGCCTGTGGAGGAAAACCAAACTGTCACCATTGATATCGTCACTTACAGGGACAGGCCCTTACAGTTAAAGGGCCATAATGTTTTGAAAAGTATGACAATATCAGAAAAGCGGTAATTTCACATTTTAAATATTAGCTTGAAAATTTTAGGCAGGGGCACCTGGGCGGCTCCGTCGGTTAAGCATCCGACTTCAGCTCAGGTCATGATCTCACGGTTCGTGAGTTCAAGCCCCACATCGGGCTCTGCACACTAGCTGCACAGAGCCTGCTTCAGATTCTCCCTCTCTCTGCCCCTCCCCCCCATAAACAAATAAACATTAAAAAAAATAGAGGAGATAAATAACCAACATCTGGGCACTTGCCAGCCTTAACAGTTTGTTTTTTTTTAATGTTTATTTATTTTTGAGACAGAGAGAGACAGAGCATGAACGGGGGAAGGTCAGAGAAAGAGGGAGACCCAGAATCCGAAACAGGCTCCAGGCACTGAGCTGTCAGCACAGAGCCCGACGCGGGGCTCGAACTCACAGACTGCAAGATCGTCACCTGAGCCGAAGTCGGATGCTTAACCGACTGGGCCACCCAGGCGCCCCTAGCCTTAACAGTTCTAAGTGGCCAAATCATACTAGGGCTTAGCCAGTTTTGTGTTACCGAATTGCAGCGCTGTTTGACAAGGGTGTTGAGGCATATTCTCTTTCTACATTTACACATAGACAAACAAGTTCAAAATGAAAACCATGCACCTTTCACATCCAACTGCTGTACATTCTCACTGTGGAAATTACAAGGTGCGGGAAGAGCCGTCGGGTCACTTCCCAAGCCACGGACGTATGTAAACGTTCTGCTTATGTTGTGAAAGAAGGTCGTTACATGTGCTCTTCGTGAGAAAACAACTGTCGTCTTTGCTACTTCTGTACGAACTTTACCCACATTCACCCATTTGCCTTTCCGTGTATCAAATTTGTGGCTTGGATGTTTTGAGAAACAGAACTGACTTTATTGTAAATCTCTAACATCTCTGATTACCCTAAAATTGATACCAGATACGTGATGTTATTCGATCAGATTCTCTTTATCCTAGCTCCAGTGTAAGGATTACCTGAAATTCCCTCCCTCACAGAAATATTTCTGGAGAATAGATTTTCAGCCTCACAGACTGATTTTTATGAAGTGTTTTGGAAAGCCTGGGGAAGGGAGTTTTATTCTTTTTATTTTTTATTTTTTGCAAACTTTATTTTCATGTAGGTGAGCCTTGAATAACAAGTAAATCAGGAACATAAGCAACCCCGAACATGAGACAATAATTAGTACATATTTTTTTTTTTTTTTTGATGTTGTGTCTTTGGCTCCCAATGTGACAATACGGCCCATCAAAGGGACGCCAGGCAGCAATTTTTGACGTCAGGGTTTACAATTAGATGTTTATTTTTATTTATTTATTATTATTATTTTTTTAATCGTTTATTTTTGAGACAGAGAGAGACAGAGCATGAACGGGGGAGGGTCAGAGAGAGGGAGACACAGAATCCGAGACAGGCTCCAGGCTCCGAGCTGTCAGCACAGAGCCCGTCGCGGGGCTCGAATTCACGGACCGCGAGATCATGACCTGAGCCGAAGTCGGACGCTTAACCGATGGAGCCACCCAGGCACCCCAGATATTTGGGTCTTTTTTTTTTTTTTTTTTTTTTTAGTGTTTTTTTTTTGACTCCTCTGAAAGATAATTTGATTTCTTAATCTCACTGAAATAACACTTCTGTATCATTCCTGGCTTTCCTAACCCTTAAAATAACCAGGGTTAATTAACTCCATGCACGTGACAGCAACCGTGTATCAAAGCACAGAACCCAATGAAACAGGCAACTATGTATGCAACCCAATGGGATCATCTCCACTGGAAAAAAGATGTAAATCCTTTAGGTAAACATTTAGTTTTGGTTATGTCTTCACAGAGCATTTGTAAAATTTTTAGTAATTAGGAATTTTTAAGTTTTTATTAAAAGTGCTAAAAATGTTTATATTAGAAGGGCGGTTCTAATGCCTTGTTTTTTGTTTTTTGTTTTTTTTGATCTCCTTCCCTCCATGCCTTCTACCCTTGCCTCCTGCCCCCCGGGGATCCGTAATTTCTCTCTGGCCACCGCCTTCGCTCCTGGGTCATTGTCTGCTGAGCTGGCGACAGAGGCTCACTCTCATTTCTAAAACTGAGAGTTCCAAATTTGGTGGTGGTTAGGTCTGCAGATTTTTCCCTTTTTTTAATCTCAAAGCCCTAGCCAAATCTGTCCTTAGAGATCATTTATATCTTTTACGGAACCCTAGGGAATAATAAGTAATTCTATTCGGAAGCGTCTATACATTTAAAATATCCACGTGTCGGTGACCTTCAGGTTCCGACTACAGTCGCGTGTACGTCCTGACAATCACGGCCATGTTCATTTGTGTTTAGTTACACATAAACCGTTTGGGCCATGACCAACGTTGTTACATAGCATGTTGCTTACTGATGAGGAGTAAAGACTTGGAAAGACACATTAAGCAGCTGGTTCAGAACATCAGAGCCAGTATGACAATGTTACCTACGCCAAACGTTTTGAAAACCTTGCTCCGGCCTTATCGGCAATGAGTTTGTCTCTGCCTATGCAAGCCATGCTTGAGAGCGTGCCCAGCAAAGAACCCTGACGATGTTTGTATATAACTCCCCACGTGGCAAGCCCGACCCTAAGCTTTTTTTTTTTTTTAACGTTTATTTATTTTTGAGACAGAGACAGAGCATGAACGGGGGAGGGTCAAAGAGAGAGGGAGACACAGAATCTGAAGCAGGCTCCAGGCTCTGAGCGGTCAGCACAGAGCCCGACGCGGGGCTCGAACTCACGAACTGTGAGATCGTGACCTGAGCCGAAGTCGAACGCCTAACCAACTGAGCCACCCAGGCGCCCCAAGTTTTTACGTGTCCGAACTCACAGAATCGTCACAACAGCGCCAGGGTTCTTGCCGATCCCCGTTTAGAGAGAGGAAACCAAGTCACAGGGAGGTTAAGTAACTTGCTCAAAGTCACACAGCTGATAATTGGAGCAGATCAGATGTAACCCCCGGCAGCCGGGACCCAGTTTGTGTTCATAACCTCACGCTTCAGTCCGGGGCCCGTGTAGAAACCCGGGCCGTGCCGGACGGGCCCGCCGTCTGGCATGAATGACGCAGCAAGAAAGTGGGAGGGACATTCGTCCTGCTAATTTTGTCCCAACCATGGAAGCAGGGTAGGCCGGTCGCCAAGGGGACAGTGTCTCTCTGCTGACACCTTTGGCTGTCTTTGCGCGTTTCCAGGCCACAGTAGTGGGGGTGAATGCCATTTCGGGGCTAGCCCACCCCAGTAGAATCCTCTCCTGCAAAAGGGAGAGTCACCTTGCCTCGTTAAACTGGGGCCGTGCCGGACTCTGTGCTGAGCTGGGTTGGACGCAGCCTCCCTCGGCTGGCTGGGGCCTGGGAGTAGCTCCTGGCGGGAGTCCCAGCCCAGGGCCGGGCAGACCGGGGAGGGCCACGTGGTAGATCTTTCTGGGCCTCGCCTCCCGGCCAGTGTGGTACTACAGTTCCCTCATTACACTTGGGGGCTCCCAATCTACACGGAACTGGCCAGGAGAACTTGGTTCAGAGGGAATAAATAAAGACTTAACCTAGTCCAGAAAGGTTGCTGACCGCTGGCTGGGAGCCAGCCTTGGGAGTGCAGTGAAGAAACGATTCTGAGCTGATGGCTTTAGCTCTGGTGGTTTCCTCCGCCCTCTGGCTGGTTCTGCATTGACCTGGAAAGGGTATGAAAGACACCCGTTAAAGAACCAGGCCGGGGACTTCGAGGCTTTCAAAGGTCTCCTAAGTGCAGATAATCCGGTTGCGAAGCAAAGGGTAGACTGCACTGCTGCCCACAGTGGCTTCTGTGCTGCTCTGTGGACCTCACCTCTGTGGGCCGTGAACACCGCGAGTTTATTAAGTTCATTACTTCATCGCGTAGTGGTTTTCTTCACTTTAAAAAAATGTGTCTTAAATATAAACGCCTCTCATTATCAGAGGGATGTATTGAAATTGTTCTACCAGCTAAGTAATAAGAAGAAAAAAGAAAAACCAAAAAACAAATTATTTTTAACGTTTATTTTTGAGAGAGTGCGTGCAACTGGGGGAGGGGCAGAGAGAGAGGGAGAACACAGAATCCGAAACGGGCTCCAGGCTCTGAGCTGTCAGCACAGAGCCCGACGCAGGGCTCGAACCCACGAACCGTGAGATCATGACCTGAGCCGAAATCAGACGCTTAACCGACTGAGCCACCCAGGCGCCCCCCGAAAAACAGATTCTTAACTATAGAGAACAAACTGATGATTGCCAGAGGGGAGGTGGGGGGTGATGGGGGTTAAGAGCACATTTACTGTGATGAGCGCTGAGCGATGGAATTGTCACATCACTATATTGTATACCTGAAACTAATATAACACTTTACTGGAATTAAAATTTAAAAAAAATTTTTTGTTTTAAAGCTAAGCAGTAAGGTTTGCTTGAGCATGAATCATTGTCAGGGGACTTTATCTTTGTCCTTTTTTTTAATTTTTTTAAAAGAAATTATTTTAGGGGCGCCTGGGTGGTGCAGTGGGTTAAAGCATCCGACTTCGGCTCAGGTCATGATCTCACGGTTCGTGGGTTCGAGCCCCGCATCGGGCTCTGGGCTGACAGCTGGGAGCCTGGAGCCTGCTTCGGATTCTGTGTCTCCCTCTCTCGCTGCCCCTCCCCCGCTCATGCTCTCTGAAAAATGAATAAACCTTAAAAAAAAAAAATTAAAATTTTTTTAAAGTTGCATAATCTCTTCTAAACTCAGTTTCCTTGTCGGTATGAATTTGAGAGAAATAGTTAAGATTGTTGTGCAGAACCAGGGAGATGATGCACTTGAATGAATTGAGGCCCATGAAATGCTTATTAGCACCGTACCTATGGCTGCTGGTGCTGGTGGGGTTTCCCCCGTGCTGCCCATAAGGCAACAGCCTGGAGGGTTCCAGAAACCTGGCCTGGGCCCTGGCAAGTAAGGGGGTGGAGCCAGGATCCGGACCGTCCCCGACATCCTGGTGCTCCCACGCTCTTGCCCCACCACAGGCACTTGGGGGTGGGGTACGCGTAGACCAGTGTTGGGTTCCTCCAGCAGCTGCCCCGCTAAGGATCTGCCTTTGCCTCTTGAGACTTTCGATAAGCCCTTAAGTCTTTTAACCAATCTGGTTGCCCTTTTTAAAACTTGATCCAATCTAAATACGTCCCTAGTGCCTGTGAAATTCACAAGCGAGCTTAGTAATAGAGTACAGGGTGCCCGGAGTTTTACGAGGTAGGATTAAGTTTTCCCTGTCACATGAAGTAACCCTGCTGGGGTAAACCTGAAACGGCATTCACCTTCATTAATGTGCCTGGAATTATAAACACCTATCCAGCGTGTCATTTACTGCCTCAGCCGGGCTCCGACATCGCTGGCTTCAGGTTTCCCTTTTGCTCACACAGAGACAGAAATCCCTGTGCCCTTCTTCTCTTACACATACGAAGCGAGTTGAGGCAGATACCTTAATCCTTAACGCTGCCCCCCCCGCCCCCCCTCCCCCCACACACACACAGACGCCCACGTCGTCCCCTTGGAGAGTCCCCTCCATCTCTGTTCCTGGGTGGAGACCTGGCTTCAGCCCTTTCTCCAGGGGCGCCTCCGGTTCCGGGTTTGGGGCAGTGAGAAACCCTGGGTCTGTTCAACTTCAGGTCCTTGCATTTCATTCTCTGAAACTTCGTTACGTTTATGATTCCGATGGAAGAACTGAGGGCTCAGTGCGGTTGACCCCAACATTTCACGTTAATGCGCTGTCTTCACATTTAGGGTTTTTCGTGTCACGTTTATGACATTATTTTCAAGTTATTAATGACAAATTTAGGGAGTTCATCTACCAGGCCCCTCCCATAGCTTTTGGGAACAGCGGCATTGTGTTTTTATTTCCTCAAAACTCTGACTCCGCATAAAAGTATTTGAAAGTAGATCAGTGTCCCCCAAGAATGCTGTTATTCATCTGTCCATTTTGCGTATTCATGCTGCCTTATTTAAAGAAATTTTTTTTTTAATGTTTATTTCTTTTTTGAGAGAGAGGCAGAGAGAGTGACAGAGCATGAGCAGGGGAGGGACAGAGAGAGACACAGAATCTGAAGCAGGCTCCAGGCTCGGAGCTGTGAGCACAGAGCCCGAAGCGGGGCTTGAACCCATGAACCGTGAGATCATGACCTGAGCTGAAGTGGGACGCTCAACCAACTGAGCCACCAAGGTGCCCCAGGAATACGATTATTTATAGTACACATAAGGAAAAAGTGTCAAACATTTGGATCTCTGATCTCTGCTATACCTGCATCGTAGAAACAGCTATTCCGGCAGTAGTCTTATCAAAAACTGCAAAGCTTCAAATTTTGGCGAAGTTAAAAACGAGTAGCAAAGCTACAGATTTGTTATTGTGTAATATATGTGCATATATGTATATGTTCAGACAGATGTGAGCAGTTTACATAGAAGGAAAAGTGAGCAGTTTCAGGCATTTGAGAAATGGTTCTGCAGGGGCGCCTGGGTGGCCCAGTCAGTTCAACGTCTGACTTCAGCTCAGGTCACGATCTCACGGTTTGTGGGTTCGAGCCCCACGTCCGGCTGCTTCGGATCTTCTGTCCTCCTCCCTCTCTGCCCCTCCCCTGCTCGCACGTGCTCTCTCTCTCTCAAAAGTAAACATTTTTGAAAAAGAAAAAGAAAACTGGTTCCACAGATCTGTGCAATGGGTTTTCTTTTATCACTCTGAATAGCGGGGTAGGGCAGTGTGGGGAACAAGAAAGAGAATACATTCTTTCCTTGGATTATTTTTTTTTTTCATTTAGCTCACACTTATGGAAAAGAGAGCCATTCAGACATTCATTAATATGGTAAGAAAGACAATATCTTATATTGGATTCCTTTCAAGTGGAAGAAATAAGCTATGAGTTGCTGACAGGAGCGGGGAGGGGTTTTAATTGGTCTTGAACTCTCCCAAAATGCAGGTTGCACGAAGTTAAATAGAATAATCCACACGAGTTTAAAATTAAATGCCCATATTATCCTGCAGCATAAGCTAGTTTTGTTCTGCTTGTGACCCGTGTTTCAGTCGTCACCCCGTTACTTTGTGTTGATCGGGTCAGCGTAAGTTCCGTTTAATCGCCAGCCCACCACCCTCTTGTTTATTTGTAAAGGACAGAACTTCTCATCTTAGTATGTTTTGTATTAAAAGAAGACATTTTCCTTCGGCATTGCCCAACTGCAAACAGAATTTTCTTGGCAGGGTGGTGACCAGGAAGGCTTAGAAGGACAGGTGGCTAACCTCTGGCTGCATGATCTCCCCGACTGAGAAATTAGATATGATTCTGGATGGTGCTTTTCTGAGGCCAGATAACGTGTTATTTGTAACATGAACCCGGCAAAGGCTACCCAAAAAGTGTCGGGGGCGTGGAGTTGGGTTGTACCAGTAAGAAAATTGAAGGTTCCTGACAAAGAATTCCAAGAATACAAATTCTATACTTAGAAGACCTCTTGTAAGAAAGTGAATCCAGGAAAGCAGTCAGGTTCATGCCCACGAAAACCATGAAATCTGTTACTAAACTTCATAATATGGAGTATGTGTGACCCTCCACTCCTGGTGGGAATGCTTCCAGCGGCCGTAGCTCACTGGTGCCCCCTTGCGGTATTCAAGCCACTTCGCATGTTGTTGCCTTGGGTAAAAGACTCCCACAGTGAACGAGGGGGACTGTTTCTGGGGGTGGAAACTTACCCTCCGGAGACTGGAAGACATACGTGTTTTGTCTTTTTTAATTTTGTTTTATTCAAGCTTCTTTCATTCTTTTTGTCATTTGCTTTAGGCCAAAGAGCTACCGACCTTAAAGGATAATGACTTCATTAACGAGGGCCAGAAGATTTATATTGACGACAACAACAAAAAGGCCTTCCTGGAAAAACTGAAAAAGGATGTCGAGGTAAGAAAAATCAGTATAAAGGACGGCCCCGTTGTAGAAACGTCAACCGTCTGGGTTGGCTTCTGAAGCTTCTTCAACCGTCTCTTCAAATCTGCAACCGAGGCCAAAATGCCTGTTGTACGCGATCAAAGTCAGGTGTAAGCAGGTGTATCTCACGCGTGGTCTGGTTTAGAAAAGCGCGCCGGACCACAAACCGAAGAGAGCGCCTGAAGGCCTCTGCCGGGCATCGCCCCGCTCGGGTTCCCACCTTCTAGTTGGCAGGAGGGTCTGTTCAGTGGAAGCCCGCTCGCGCCGACTGCCCGTGGCCCCCAGAGTGAGGGTTCCGCGGAACCATGGTGTCCCGTCACGCAGCAGAGCATTTCAAACGCAGACGTTCAGGAACCGCATCTCGGTGTCCGTGAACACGTTCCCGGTCACCTGATGCTTGAACATTTCCAGCAGTCTCTGTGAAAGTAGCCCCACTGAGCCTTACACGTCGTGGGAACGGTGCAAAGGTGGCTCCTGATACCAGTGGCATGGGGGGGGATGGTTGTGACACATCAAATACTGTGTGAAAATGGGCTTTTCGTCCATAATGAAGTTTTCTTTCTTTCACTGTTATTCTGGTTAAGAATGAGAAATGTACTTTTCCTGCTCTCCCGTGGGACTTCCTGTTATGCATCTTTTAGAAATCAAGCCGGGAGAAGTTATTTTCTTGAAATTTGTTAGGTTTGTAAGACAGTGAGTGCAAAGAGAATTCTGATTTAGACAGTTACTGAACTAAGTTTTGCTGAGCTGTTAACTTTTGTTCGTACGTATGCGTGAACGTAGTATACTTTTTATTTTTTTTACTTTTATTTCTTTATTTTTTTAATACTTATTTTTGAGAGAGAGACAGAGAGGAGAGAGAAGAGTGTGAACAGGGGAGGGGCAGAGAGAGAGAGGGAGACACAGAATCCAAAGCAGGCTCCAGGCTCTGAGCTGTCGGCACAGAGCCCGATGTGGGGCTTAAACTCACGGACGGTGAGATCACGACTTGAGCCAAGGTAGGGACACTCAACCGACAGAGCCACCCAGGCGCCTCTGTTTGTTTACTTTTAAAATCCAGTCCCCCACACAGCAATACAGCTCTACTACTTAGAGGCTTTGTGGAAAGTTCTTTTCATGTCATCAAACAAAAACAATTAAAATGGCTTGAGCCAAAGGATGAGTGTGCATTAGACTGTATCCCCCGCGAGGGCTGAGCAGTTTTTACAATATTCTTTTCACTGTTCTAACATCTCTTTCATTGTAAGATACCCAGACCGATTGAAGGAGTTCATAATTATTTTCAGGTCATGAATTTATTCTCATTAAAAACGTTTACCTTTTTTTTTTTTTTTTAACCTAGCTCGTGTATATACTTCAGTTAGAACCTAAATATTGTTTATTTGTGAGGGATACAACTGTCTCCTGAGAAAGAGAAGTGGAGGGGATCCTGGGTGGCTCAGTCAGTTGAGCAACTTGGGCTCAGGTCATGATCTCACAGTTCGTGAGTTCGAGCCCTGCGTCAGGCTCTGTGCTGACAGCTCGGAGCCTGGAGCCTGCTTCGGATTCTGTGTCTCCTCCTCTCTCTGTGCCCCTCCCCTGCTTGCACACTGTCTCCCTCTCAAATATAAATAAACATTAAAAAAAAAAAAATAGAAGTAGAAAAAAAGTAGAAAATCATGTAACATTTTTCTCCAGTCTTTCATTAATAGGTTTATTTTTCCATTGTTGTCAGTGATTATTATAATACATATTAAACATTAAATATTTCCCTTACTTGGGTGTCAGCCTGATCTAACTGATAACTAAGTACTCGAGGAAGACCTTCTCAGTTTCAGCTTTTTATTCATTAATCAGTGACTCTTTGGTCCTGAGAATAATACGGCTTGAACAATTATGGTAAATATGCTTTAGGGGTTGTGCACGATCTGCCAAGAAAAAATGTTTTCATCCTTTTTTCTGTTGGCTGTGTACCACCAGGATATTTAGACTCCAGAAATAACGTAACTGAAGCAGTTCAAATTTACGGCTGAATTACATAAGGATCCTCTTAGCCCTTTTGTTGTCTCTAATAATGTCGTTGATTAGAGGATTTGGAGAGTTTAATCCCAATACGGGGCTCTCGCACTTAGCGGTTCTGTTGAAATGGAAGCAGGGCAAAAAGCATTCTTTCCTTAAAAAAAAATTCTCAGTGGCTGATACAAGTATCTTTAGTTTTGAAATTCATGCAGAAGCATCATTAAATTTTTAAGCGGGTAATTATGGTGAGGTAGCTTGACATCTGATCTTGGTAAACAAAACTAGAGTTTAATCTGGTTTCATTTTTGTAACACTCTGCTTTCTAAGTGAGCTGACTGGCCTGTTAGTTTTTTTGGAGGGGATGGGGGGTTGGTGGTACTTTTTGTTTCTTACTTAAGACTTAAAAGACTTACACCTCAATAAGTAATCTTTTTTATGTTGTTTTTTTTAATGGCTATTTTTGAGAAAGAGAGCACGCAAGCAGGGGAGGGGCAGAGAGGGAGACTGAGGGTCCCAAGTGGGCTCCACGCCGACAGCACAGAGCGCCATGTGGGGCTCAAACTCACGAACCGTTAGATCGTGACCCGAGCCGAAGTCCGATGCTTAACCAAGTGAGCCACCCAGGTGCCCCAGTAACCTGTTTTTGTAGCAGAAAGAAGAGAATGTCCTGAGAATCTAGCTGTTCTCGTTGTTTTGTTTTGTTTCCCTGCACCCAAAATCCTGTTCTGTTCATATACTCTGTAAAGAAAGCTTTGCACATAACTCCATATTGGTGAGCCCTTTTCTCCAAAAGGAGGTGCTGTATGGAGAGGGACGATCGCTTTTGCCTTCTGGCCTGCGCGTGGTCGGCGCCGATCGTGACTGCAGAGAACTGACACCCGTATCTCCTCTCACTGGCTCACGCCGGGATCCCCGTGGTGTCCGGGAGCACCCCCACCATGGGGCATCTCAGCTGTGGGGTCTCTGGGCCCGCAGCCTTGGAGGTGGGTGGGAGTCGGGGGAGGCCAGCGGGGGATGGTGGGCCACCAGTGTCGACGGAGCCACGCGTAGAGCCTGACTCCTTCCCATGCGGACATCGTCTCTTTCATTTGAAACTCCTGGGGATGAGTGCTGTTGTTACCCAGTCTGTGGATGGGAAAACCGAGCCCAGAGACTAATTTGGGATTTGAGGCTGTCAGAGGCCGCGCTCCTAAACTGCTCTGATACGAAACGCAAATGAGAAACGTCTGTGAGATCGCAGTTAAGATTTTGTTTCCCGGTAAATGACCCAAAGGAGGATTATTACAACTTTTAACGAGTGATACAAGAGAACTGTTAAATAGTGCTGGTTGGAATTTTAATTCTGCATTGCAGATGTGTTAGGAGGTGGTAATTCAGTAGAGCGAATGTGTTAATAAATAAAGTGAGTTTAAACGTTGCGAAAGAGAGCTTATTAATGGCTCCCTGACCACGTCGTTTTCTAGAAGGGTTTGTGACAGGACTCGTTAAAGATCTTGAAGAAGACACTAGCTCAGAGATTTGGCATAAAGAGGGATTAATCATGAAAGAATCAGATTAGGTGGGATCTTCTGAGGGGAAAAGAAGCCCAAAGGTCTGGCAGATAATTATTAACAAGTTGGAAAAGGAGGAAAGGCGAGGGGCCTGAAGATTATAAAGATTTAAACATCGTCATGCTTCGAAATCTTACGTACTTAAAAAAAAATCAATAAATTTGAGTCAGAAGCTTAAAGGGATGAAGAGAAACCAGAACAGATGTGTATTAAGTTCCTTAATGTCAGCTGGAGGCAAACCCCAGCAGTGGAACCTTTAACCCCTCCCCAGCCACGTGGAATCTTCCAGGCCACGGCAGTTTTGCGACACCCGGCGGGAATTTTTCTCTACCGAGAATCTCGAGTTTATTGCCACATTCCCCTCTACTTCAGAAGAGATGGAAAATGAACTTTATGGAGACAAGAGCTAGTGGGGTTCTCCACGCTTCTCCTCTTGGCCCACCTAACTTGAACCTGTCCCCGTGTTTAAAGTGAGGACTTGTTGGACAAAAGCCTTCTACCAGGATAACAGCGACACGGGCCATCACAGTAACAGCCTCCATTGTTGCGAGCGAGGCCCGGTTTCCATCACCTGAGCTACGCATCCTCTCTCCTTCCTCTCCACACCCCAATGAGCTTAGCGGGATTATCCCATTGTACAGTTAGAATAACTGAGGCTCGGGGAGGTGGACGCCTTGTCAAGTCACAGAGCTACTGAGAGAAATAAGGTTTCATTTCCCATCGGACTCCCAGACCTATACTCTGATTTATTTTTTTTTTAATATTTATTTATTTTTGAGAGAGAGAGGGAGGGAGGAGCAGAGAGGGAGGGAGACAGAGGATCCAAAGCAGGCCCTGCATCGACAGCAGAGATCCCGACGCGGGGCTCAAACTCACAAACTCTGAGATCACGACCTGAGCCAAAGTCGGACGCTTAACTAACTGAGCCACCCAGGAGCCCGGAGGGCAGCTTCTTACCTAGAGATGCATATTATGTTTCACTGATGGTTTCAGTTTTGTACTTTGGATGTAGATATTTCCTTACTGAAAAAGGGAGCCTGGGCACTAGTCTGACTGCAGAGCTAAGGCCCAGGAAAGGGCCTGGCATCGTGAGCATCGCGGATATGGGGGGGAGGGACTCCACTGAGTGCAGCGGCCCAGCCGTGGTCATCCTCCCTTCCCGGCTGACCTTTGCAAGTTCATTACAGGCAGCCCCTTACTTTTGTAATCAGGCACACCTGCAAGGGTGTTTGAAAACCAGCCTTCTGAAGGTCAAACAGTAGACTTACGTGATAGCGAGGTTCCATTCTGGCAAAGATACGTGGTAAATGCTCTCGCTTTGCTTCCAGTAGGTGCTTCCTCTTACAGTCTCAAAGGTTTCTTTGTTGCTTTGTTCTATGTTTTTACTTGCCCTGGGTGGTTGTTTCTTCGAGAAAGGGGTTAGGGAAATTAGGGTGAGTTCAAGGGGACTGGGGAAGAGGCAGCAGGCGTCTCATTCACTTGTCCAGTGAATACTGACACCTTACCACCGGGAATACGGTGAGGGCAGAAACAGCCAGAGCCCCTGCCCTCACGGGGCTGCCGTGTTCAGGGAAGATAGAAGCTTCCCTAAATAATCTAACAGGGTAAATGTGCAGCCAAGCCAAGTGTCATTAGGGAAAAGTGTGCGGGTCCCTCCACGCCCGTGCTTTGGGGGCGTGGCCCAGGCCAGAATCGGGAAAGGCTTCCAGAAGCAAGCGTCCCTGCAGTTGTGATCTGAAGGTCAAGTGGTGCAGGTGAGAGGGCCAGAAGGTGGGCTGGAACAGGCTTCAAGGCAGCCAAAGAGGTAATGGGGCCAACCATCCTGGTCCGCTGGGCCGCGTTCGAGTTTGCTTCCGCCCCGCGAGGAACAGGCACCCACTGCAAGGCCTAGAGCAGGGGCGGAGTTAAGATCAAACTCACATTTTGAAAAGATCCTCCCTTCCCAGAGGACTGGGGCCCTTACCGCTTCTCAGGGACCTTCCAAGGATCCGGGAGGAGCGGGGATGGAAAGAAGGGGGCCTGTGGCCCGGCCGAGCAGCCCGCTCCCCCACCCGTGCCCCCCCCCAACACGTGGGCTCTCTGGGGAGATGTTGCCAGCCGGGAACCCGGGGTCTGCCAGCGTGCCGCGTGTTCTGCAAGCACCGTGCCCGGCGTGGGAGGGGCCGGGAGACAGAGACACACGGACCCTGATGTCCAGGAGCCCAGAGGCTGAGCTCTGCCCCCGCCACAGCCTCCTGGGGCCCGTGGCCACTGGGGAGCATCCTGCCCGCCACACCCGGGGCGGGGTCAGAGAGCATGACTGGGTGTTTCGGCCTCAGTGTTTCCCAGACGTCTTTTGTGTCCACGGGGTGCTCCGAAGGGGGGTAAAGGGGGTTCCGAGATGAAGCCGCTGTGAGGCGTGCCGCCGCCGGCACCTACCCCTCGCGGAGACTCCCTGTGCTTGGCAACTCGGGGAGGCCCTCCTCCTCAGGAACCATTTGACTGAACTCATCTTTTCCGTACTAGTGTTGCAAAGAACACGACTTGGGAGGAGCTGCCTTACTGCAGTTTCCAGAAGCAGCGTAGCGCAGCGTAAAGAACGAGCTTTGAACGCGGGATCCTGAATTCACGACTTCTTAGCTTTGAGTCCCTGGAGGCCAGCTGTCTCTGTCCCCACAGCACCTGGTTCTCTTCCACATCCATGGAGATGCAGGTCGTGGGGAGCAGACCAAGTAACCCAGATCTGGCTACACAGCTGGGCGGCTGGCCGCGTCGGTAGAAGATTCACGGGTCTTACCGCGTCGTCATTCACTCGAGAGAGGGACGGTTGCCCACGTGAGTTCCTGGTCACCCCAAAGCCCAGCACCTGCGAGGGGCCACGGCACGATGAGCAGTCTTTGTCCGCCAGACAAAGTCTAGCTGGGCGAGGTGGGCCCAGAAAGGTGGTTCTGTGATTTACTTTAAAGGGGGAGTTTGGGGAAGACCATGGGAGGAACAGGAGCTTCCTCTCTCTCTCTCTCTCGGGCTCAGAAAATTGATTCAAGGCATGAGAACCAGCGCTGTGTTTTGTTACTGTTTTGTGGTTTGGGGGGTTTTGTTTTGTTTTGTTTTGTTTGCAACTGGAGTAAGTAACACTTACTTACAAATACTATTATATTTAAAGTGTTTACGGTGGTGATTTGCTGTATGTATCCATTGTCAGAGGATTCCCCCATCAAGTTAGGAACACAGCCACTACCTCAGATACTTACCTTTTTTTGTTCTTCTGGTGAGAACGTTTAAGTCCTACCCTCTTAGCGATTTTCAGTTATACGCGACACGGTGTGACCAACTACAGTCACCACGTTGTGCGTTAGATCCTCAGACCTTACACATCTGATAGCTGTAGGTTTGTACCCTTTCACCAGCTCTCCTTAGTTCTTCCACACCACCCCCCACCGGCTCCTGGCAACCACTTTTCTATTGATTCTATGAGTTCAACCCCCCCCCCAACATACAGACGCACATAAGTGATACCACACAGTATTTGTCTTTTCCTGTCTGGCTTATTTCGCTCAGCGTAACGCCCAGCAGGTTCACAGTGACAGAATTTTTCTTTCTTTTTTAAGATGAAACAACATTCCTCGGTGTACATATACCCCATTTTCTCGATCCAGTTATCCACCGACACTTAGGTCATTTCCATACCTTGGCTATTATGAATAATGCTGCGGCGGACATGGGAGTACAGATATATCTTCGAGATAATGGTTTTTGTTTCCTGTGGATATGCACCCGGAACTGGGATTGCTAGATCGTAGGGTAGTTCTGTTTTTAATTCCTTGAGGAATTTTCATACCGTTTTCCATGCTGGCCGCACCGATTTACATCCCCACCAACAGTGCACAAGCTTCTCTTTTCTCCACATCCTGGCCAACACCTGTTATCTCGTCTTTTTGACACCAGCCATTCTGACAGGTGTGACCGCCTCATTGCGGTTTTGATTTGCATTTCCCTGATGATGAGTGATGTGGAGCATCTTTTTGTGTACCTGTTGGCTACTGAGTACTCTTTTGGCAAAGGGTTTGCACGTAGGGTTCTCCTACCTTGCTTACATGCCTAAACGAGGATTTGTGTGATTTTTTTTTTCCCCCTGAGCTTCAATGAGGAAGAGTCAGCCTGGCCCCAGGGGATTCGTGGTGGGAAGACATGGAAATGGGAGCTAAGAAAGAGGAGAGCAGGAGGCCTGGGCTGGTGAGGAACGGAAGGCCTCTGGGCACAGCTGGCGTGCGAGGTCCCCTCCTGGTCTTCAAGGGGGAATGGCTTCTCCTTCAGCTCAGACACTGAGCTGCTTCCCTACAGGCTGGGGGGCCGGGGCGGGGGGTTCCTGCAGGTCTCCACAAATGGATTTCGTTTCACTCATTTTCGGCCAGAACTCCAAGACCGGTCATTTCACATGCTTGCCCTTTGTGTAAGGAAGTTCATGTCCTAACTTCTGCCGGGATGGCCGGAGGCCAGCCGGCTGCTCTGCGTCACCGAACGAGGGTGGCATCAGGCCCTCCGAGAGTCGGGGTCCTGCGTCTTCTTGGGCCGTGGGCACGGGGTGGGAGCAGAACCGGACCCTGTGCGGAGCCAGCTGGGTGGGGACCGGGGAGCTGAGGGGTTTTAGCCAGCAGATGGGCCGGCACGTTTTGCCCTCAGTTCTAGCCACACTTTAATGGAGCGATTAGAACACGTGTCTGGGTGCGTCTCCTAAGAAGAGAAAAGAAAAATGGCATGAGAAGTCCAGAGAGGAGTAGGAGAGGCAGGCTGACCCTCGGAGCCAGGTCTCGGCCCACGTTCCGTTCTACCCGCGGCTGGAACGGGACGAGCGGGGACGGGGCTCCTGGGCCTGTGCTGCCTCGTGCGAAGTGGACCACGCCCTCAGCTCCTCCGGTCTCCCCGCTTCCAGAAGGAAACCTGAGCAGGACAGGACTGTGTTACTCACCCGAGCACTGACACAGGCGTTTGCTAGTCGGTTGGGACATTTGGGCTTTTACTTAGTGGGGACGGACAGCGTACTCACGTCCTCAGCCCAGTGTGCTGAATTTCCAAGTGCTTTCACAAGAGACTGCTGGAAGCCACTTGGGAGGCCCCTGGTCTTTCCCCTCGGCCAGTCTTCGTTGTTGGGAGAGCAGCTCTCTTCCCTCCTTGCCAGCCATGTGCTGTGCTCTCTGGGGTAATCCAGCCTCCATGGGATGTGTGCCCGCCTCTCGGCATGCAGCTTGGCGTCTCAGGGAAACTACTACTAGCGCCGGGCCGGCCCGGGGTGTGGGGCTCCGTTTTCGGCCCGCGAAGCTTCCGCGGGGCTGGGAGAGCATCACAAAGGAGGCTCCTGGCTGGCCGCCTCTCGGGGAGACCCTCTTCTCGTTTCTGCCGCCCCCTGGCTCACAGCCTCCCCCCGTGTGCATTTTCCTGAGCTTGTTTTCTCCAGGTCTGGGGTCTGAAGGCCTGACTGACCTGCTGCCTCCCACCCTCAGTTTCTTGCCCAGTTGAAGCTCATGGACTACAGCCTGCTGGTGGGAATCCATGATGTGGAGCGAGCCGAGCAGGAGGAGGTGGAGTGTGAGGAGAACGACGGGGAAGAGGAGGGGGAGAGCGACGGCACCCACCCGGTGGGAACCCCTCCGGACAGTCCTGGAAACACGCTCAACAGCTCACCGCCTTTGGCCCCGGGGGAGTTTGATCCAAACATTGACGTTTATGGGATTAAATGCCACGAAAGTAAGCTGAGCTCTTACCACCTCTTTTTATCTATGAAGTGATTTGATTTTTGCATTGTTTCCCACTAGTAATCATAATCCCGGTTAAGTCTGCTGCCCTCCAAGGCTTATTCTCCAGAGCCTCAGTAGCTGACTCAGGGACACGAGCATGTTAAGGGTAACTCACCTCTGGTTTTGAAACGGGATGTGATCGGGCCCTTGAATTTTGTGATGTTGGAATGGAGTGAAGCCACAAACTATGTAACACCCACGTACCCACACTTAGGTGCGGACAGATAACATACAGAAGAAACGTTTTTGAAATTTTTATTCTCCGCCATCTCTTACGTGGATCCGAAATGTCAGCAATCTGTCCTGAGCTAGGCACACACGAGGTCCCTAGTGTGCCTCACGCGGGAGGGAGGCTCATGCGGACGCCCTGGAGGGCCGGCGTCTCATCGCTACCGGCCCTTCCCCTTTAGGGAGCGCTGAAGCTGGCCCAGGGCGTGGGATGAGGGCGTCTGGTCTGCTGTTGTGTCTGTCTGTCCTCTGCTGTGCCCCCTGGCCGCCCATTAAGGGGTCTCTGTGGCCCTCTTGTCTAAGTGAGCCCAATCTTAATCCTCCAAATCTGGGTGACTGGATATTTGAAGGAATATCACCTTCTACCTTAGCCACTGAGACATGAGAAAACCAAGATGATTTGGAGGTAGGATAAAAACAGGCCTCTTATTTTTTGAGTAATAAAAATTGTGGCTCATCATTGTTTAAGAAAAAAAAGAAGATGTGGCATATCAGCCAAGTGAGCTTGAGTTGTTATTTTGCTCCCCAAAATTTTCTTCAGTGCAGAAAATGAGATGTAGTCAAATGTACTTTTCTTATTGTTTATAATTAAAACAGCCTATTTGTGGAAATACGTGGAAGACGGATCTTAGAGATGATAAATGCCTTTCTGCAGTTCTGATGCTAGACTCAGAATTATGAACGGTTGTAAGGACAGGCACACCTCAAAGGTGTTGCAGGGTCAGTTCTAGACCACCACCACCACGTGAGTCAGATGAATGTTCTGGTTTCCTGGTACATATAGAAGTTATGTTTACACTGCTGTATAGCTCTTAAGTGTGCGATAGCATTATATCTTTAAAAAACAATGTACGTATCTTATTTTAAAAATACTTTATTGCTAAAATATACTAACACTAACCATCATCTGAGCTTTCAGTGAGTTGTAATCACTGCTCACAGATCACCATGCAAATACAATAATGAAAAAGCTTAAACTATTGCTAGGATTACCAGAATGTGACGGAGACACGAAGTGAGCAAATGCCATTGGGAAAATGGTGCCAGCAGACTTGCTTGACACAGGGTTGCCATAAACCTTCAATCTCTGGAAAATGCAGTATGTGCAAAGCGCCGTAAAGCAAGGTGCGCCTGTAGTTAACGGGAGACTAGGAGTAAGGAGCGTAATTCCATCTACCTGTTGTATGAGCATCTCTCTTTACACCAAAGCAATCCATAATCGTTAAAGAAAATGCAGATTGACAAAAATTAAAAACCATCTCCCCCTTGGACCTCTACTGGTAACATCCTAGGGTGATACTTTTTTACTTTTTGAATTGAGAGAGAATTGGGGAAAGTTAAGCTGTTCAACAGGGATATGCAGGAGTTACGTGGATGCTTTTTCCAAATTACTATTTTATTTATCAGTTAACTTTTTTTGTGTTTGGGGATAGCTGATACACAGTGTTAACGTTAACTTCCGGTGGACAACACAGTGATTCTGCCGTGCCCGCACCTGCCCACCTCTCAGCCCTGGTGCCGAGTCACTGCTGTGTTCCCTACGCTGTGCCTTTCTGCTCCGTGACTTGTTCCTCCCATAACCGGAAGCCGGTCTCTCCCAGTCCCCTCACCCAGTCTGCCCACCTCTCTACTCCATAAAACATGGAGGAGGGAGTAAAAGTTTTTTTTGAGAATGTGTTTGAACTTACATGGACATGGCCTTAGTTTTCAGACTCCTCCAAACCCTGTTCTGTCCTGAGTCCCTCACCCCCGGGACGTGCCTCTCCAGGTGGCGTCATTTGTCCCACAATCACTGCTCTCTCTCATCCCTTTACAGACTCGCCCAGGAAAGAGGTGTACTTTATGGCAATTATTGACATTTTGACTCATTATGATGCAAAAAAGAAAGCTGCCCACGCTGCAAAAACTGTTAAACATGGCGTAAGTATCTCCACTTTGTTTCCTTCTCTGCTCTTGGGCCCTTGCTGCAGTCTGGAGTGCGGGGACCAGCTGTGGTTGCCTCCCTCCCACTGAGCTGTCCAGAGTCCCTCAGGGGTTCTTGTTACCTTGGGGGGGTCATGTTCCGAGTGCGAGATTTGGAGCCGGCAAATGCCAACAGCTAATACCAGCTCCCACCACGACTCCCTACGCTTTGGGCAGGTCACTTCAACTCAGCGGCCAGTCGTCTTTTTCCACACTGGGGTATTAGCACGCACGTGCATCTCTAGAATATTGTGCGAATTCGTTTTTGTTTGAAAAATGCTTCAAAGACAAAAGTGAAAATAACTAAGTGTTTTAACACGAATTCTCAAAGCTGTAGAATGTTCAGAACTGAGGCACTATTCTGTGCTTCAGACACTTCCCAGATATGCAGTATTATCTTTCTTTTTGCACAGTGAATTGTGTATTTTTTATCACAGAAAACTTTTGGGTGCAAGATCAAAGTTTAATAACATAAATTCCTCACCTTTATTGTTCTTGCTCTAAATGATCACTATTCTAGGCATATGTTGACTTACTGAATCCCCATGACAAGCCTGTATCCCTGTTTATCAGTTGAAGAAACTGAGGAAGAAAGCGTAAATGGTAACTTGTCAGGGTCACGGCACTAGAAAGTGGTAGAAATGGGACTGCTCCCCAGGCCCTAGCCCAGCCCCTTGCTCTGTGCCAGTCCCGGCCCCATGCCCTACCAGCAAATCCCACCTGCCTGGCTGAACCTCCCAGGTGGTGAGTATCCATTATGCTTGTATCGTAGGGATTCATTTTGGCTTTCCAGGTGTTGCTAAAAAAGCTGCAGACCCCCATCCCATAGAGACAGACTTGTGTCTTGGCTTGTTCACACTGGAAGGAGCAATAGTGTGTACAACCAGCCAGGATACACCAAACATCAGCCTCTATTAAAGGCTCTTTTTCTGTATCTTACAATCAAACAGGCTAGGCTGCCCTCCCAGCAAGGGAACCAGCCCAAAACCATATTCTGTTTGCCAAAGAAACATTTCAGTTGCACCATCAGCTACTACTTACGGTATTCCAACCGTGCGCAAAGCATGACCAAGACCTCCCCCGGCCCAGTGAAAGTGCCGGAACTCCTGCGTCGGTGAGAGAGGAGGGCACCCGGCGGCTCTCACGTGCTGGCATCGCAGCCTCCCGCATGGCATTTGTGAAGTGTGTGCGTGCCAGACGCACCGTCCCCTTCCCCGATTCTGAGGCCGGGCCAAGAAGCTGGGGGAGGTCCCTCAACGGCTCTGTAGTCATTCCGATGCTCACCTCTGATGGCGAACCACGGGCATACTACAGAGACAGAACTGGCTCGGAACCCCGATTTCAGCTTTCCCGGCCGTGTAACCTCGAGAGCTTCAGGTCCCCTCACTAAGAAGGGAGCCCCACTGCCTTGCTGGAGGGGTCTCGTGGAGGAGACGTGAGGCGACCAGGCCGAGCGCCGGGGAGGTGCTCCGTGTTCGTTCCCCTCTTTCCCCAGTCTCACCGTAACATCACACACCATGTGAAACTGGAAATTTGCCGTGGCAAACGTGGCTCCACTCGAGTCTCCACTGGAAGGCACCAGCCCAGCTCCGTCACACACCACATGGCCTGAAACTGTGTACGGTTTGCATCTGCAGGAGCAAGACATTACTCTTAGCAAAGGAATGCCGTGCTGAGCTGCTGGGAACTATTCTCTGCCTTCGAGGCCCGGGCTCGTCTGTGGAGATCCCGGCGGCCCAGGCCAGGCATGGAAATTACAGGTTCCCCAGTGACTATGGGTGTCTAAAAATAGCACCTGGTGACTTAGTAAAACTGGTCTTGCCCTTTGCAGCTCAGGAAACTGGCTGGTAACTCCAGACCTCGAGTCTGGTCGCCAGCATCGCCTCTGGTAATAGGAAGTCCCCCACTGAGCCTCCTCGAGGGGGCCCCTGCTTCCTTGCTCTGAGCGGGTCACTGTGAAGGGGAACAATGGCACTGCTGTGCCCTGCTGGGGGAGGTGCGATCAGCAGCCTCACGTCCCACCGGGTTACGGTGCCAGCTGACACGGACCCTGCTGCTGCTGTCACCCCTCTCTTTTGAGCACTCAGCCACTTACCCGGGCCCTGGGAGAGAAACGCAATCCTAGGTCATTGTCGGTGGAATTCCCCTTCAGCCGAATGTTGCTGTTTGTGTCATTCTCAAGGTATCTCCAATCTGTTCTCCTGAAAAACGAACATTGATTACATGGCTTCCGAATGTAGGCCACACGGAGTCCACCGTTTGAAAGGAACATCCCAGATGTGGCGAGTTCAAGGTGTTTTTTTCAGTTGCTACAGTCACAGTATGTGTGATAACAGCATCTGTGGTTCAGCCTCTCGGCCTCGTTTTCACACAGATCCTAAGAACCTGGACCATTCAGATATTCAGATGCAGTATCCAAGATAGAATTCTGAGTTCTGTTTTAAGAACGGGGCACAGGTTGTTATTATTAGCTTTATGTTTAGCTGCAATTGAAAAAAATGCTCTACATACTGAGTAGTGATTATATCGATATTCCTCTCCTTTCCATCTGCCTAGGCTGGTGCAGAGATCTCGACCGTGAACCCAGAACAGTATTCAAAGCGCTTTTTGGACTTTATTGGCCACATCTTGACGTAACCTCCCCCATGACCTCGGACGGACATGAGCATGGGAAGGACAGAGGTGGCTTCGGCGTAAGAAAAATGAAAACCAAACTCAGTGAAGCACACCTCCTCGTTTACATCTTCGGGCCAAGATGACTGATTTGGAGGCTACTCGCTTTAACAGCTACCTGATATTTCCCAGCATCGTTCTAGCTATTTCTGACACGTGTGTGTGTGTGCGCGTGTGCGCGTGCGTGTCTTAAAAATTAATTAATTAATTAATTAATGAAAACTGATCAGCTTCAGTCAGGGTGTGTTTGGTCAACAACCCTCTGATTCCAGCTGTGGACGAATGAATGAATGAGCACGTGCGGGGGGAGGGGATGAAGGAAATGCATGTCAGACCAACCATGTTGGCATCACACGATAAACTGTGGATCAGTTTATTTTTCGGAGTTGAAAGATGTGACAGTATTCATAATAATAATGAAGATAATAATAATGATGATAATAATGATGGTGATTAAAAGAAAAAACTTACTGCGAATGTTACATTTCTACCACGCACGCTGACGCTCCTTAACAGCTGTGCCCCAGGCCCCTGGCACCAGGCGGGGGCGTGCCCTGCTTCAGGGTTCCGCCTCCACACGGTGTCCGGGGGGGGCCCCCGGGGTCCGGGAACAAATGCCCCTCCTCCAGCAAGAAGCTGATGCCCCTAGTGACTCTTACCTGTACATTTTTCACCTCAGTAAGTATGTCCAGGAAAACTGCTTACTTCTCTTTTCTTGCCTGGAGCTTCTTCACTGTTACACTCTTATGTTGCAATATAGGAATTTATGCTACAAAATAAAAATAAAGCTTACCTGAAAAGTGCATAGTTTCGGGCAATGGTATCTACATCTCCTACTGTGGGAAAGTGAGCAAAGCATTAGAACTCTGAACTCTCCTGTTAACGATGGATGGCAGATCTAAATTAGAAGATGTTTATGTTTGACCATTGTGTAAACAGTGGTATTTTGTTATGAATTATCCCTTTAACTGAAACCCTCAATTTTACTGTTTACATTATTAGGAAAACAGGGATATTTTTGAATCTAAAAATTTAATGTACAGCATGTGATTTTTGAAGTTTACATGTAAAGACATTTTACAGTGTAGGTGAAATAATGTTTGTCATATTTTGAAATGTACCCTGCAGTCATGTTTTTGGGTGAGTGTTTTATTCAAAGTACA
This sequence comes from Lynx rufus, assembly GCF_022079265.1. Lineage (NCBI taxonomy): Eukaryota > Metazoa > Chordata > Mammalia > Carnivora > Felidae > Lynx > Lynx rufus. The sequence goes on along the minus strand of NW_025814889.1, from coordinate 20,927,774 downwards.
CGGTAGGCAGTCTTCTACAATGAAAGTAAAAGGTGGTTTTGTTTCCTCCAGATGTACATTTATCAACCCGATGATTTTTTTTTTTAATGTTTAACCCAAATCTGGTTATGTAAGTTCATTGCCCTAAACTGTGCTGATTGTGTTTTAATCAGTTTATAAATTTTCAACATCAATCATGTATTTACCAACTTTCTGGCATTTTCTGAAAGGCGTCAAGCTAAATATTAGACTTGCTTAGAGTAGGTTATCAACTTATACACTGTGCTAAAGCTGTGCCTTTGAAATTCTTTGTTTAAAACATGAGATGATTTTTGTAGGCAGTTTCAGAAAAGAAAAAAAAAATCCACCCTCCAGTGATTACTTACAACTCACAAATACCCCCTGCCATACTGCCTCTTCCAATGACTTTACTTCAGGGCTTATCAGGGCTGCAACTGCGCCCAGTGTGTGTGGGTTTACTTTAGAAAACACGTGCTGATGGCAAGTCAGGACCTTCGGAGGCCAGCAACACCACCGTACCATTATGGACTTCCCCCGGGTTCATCCTCCACGGTAGATGGTGTCACCACCATGACATGGTTGTCCGAATCCGTATTTTACGCATTTGAATTAATCGAGACTGGTTTGCGCCCCCCCCCCCCCCGCCCGGTTCATTCTGGAATCAAGTCAGTTCGAGTATTCTGAAGTTATACTGTGGTTTCTTTGGCCCAAGACTACAGAGGTGAGACCCTGAAGTAAAGATAAGGTACCCATACATTATTTGAGTAACTATTTCCTTTGTGGCCAGTGTGTGTATGCTTTTAGAAGTTTACAAAATGCTTTCTTTTTGTCTGTAACAGTCTCTGTCATTCATTTCTGTCGATAAACTATTTGGACAGAGTGAGGAAGTTTGCCTTGTATCTCCTAGTGCTAACAATACACTCCAGTCATGAGCCAGGCTTTACAAAATAAAGCACTTTGATGACTCACAAAGTGGATCCCTCGTTCCTCTGTCTCCACTGGGTTTCTCTCTGATGCAAATAAATTTAAAGACTCGGTACTAAGAGTACCTTTAGCTGCACCTTGAAGAAGTACAAGTAAAACCGAATCTCTTCACTACCTAGAGCTTTGCCTTCAACCTGTGAATTATTTTATTAGTAAACAATGGAAACTTCCACACCAAAATGGACTTGCTGTAAGATGAACAGAGAAAAGAAATCTCTTCAGTGAATACCCTATAAATATCATTTTATTTTCCATTTTTACCAACCACAGTTCTGTGTCAGCATTTTTTGAAACTCTTATTGGGCCACCGCCGGCGGACGGAAGGCTCTCTTAGAGCATTCCACCGTCATCGGGGCCAGGTTAGCAAACACAGTCCGTTTGGCTACAACACTCGTTTTGAAATGCGTATTTGTTCTAACGCGGTTGATACGTGAGGGAAGGATCGGGCATGATGTACTTTTCCCATTTAGTCGTGTGCACTTGAGTCCACGAGGAACACGAGGTGGACACAGAAAACTGCACCTGGCCGAACGGTGCCACACAGGAATACGCAAGCCATGCACCCCTCAAACATCACCAACTCCCTCGGTTTCTCCCCATGTGGGCAGTCACCCTGGGCTCTACCTGGGGTTAGAACCTCACGTCTGACTTCAAATCACTCCTTCCTCTACTTCACAACAGTCCCAGAGACGCAGCCCCTTCCAGTGTTTCCTACCACAGGCACCCTTCAGGTCCTCTTCACGATAACCTGCCACATTTATTGTGGTATTTGTCCATTTCCTGGCCACTTAGCAACGCTTAAAACTACTGCTATTTTTATTAGGTTCCTCTTTTTTTTTTTTTTTAAGACCGTATCAGTGATGAAGTTTTGGGGTGCTGTGCCCCTTAGTCCCAGTATTCCCATAAGCTCTGTGGGTTTTCTTGTGCAAAGAGCAATGATTTAATGTTCTGGATTCGATTCACATTGGTCCTAGAAAACTGGTTACTGCAGATTCACAGAAGGGCAAAAGTTGGTATGAAGCATTAATCCTTAACACGACATTTTTGGAAATAAGTGATTAAGGGTTAAGTGCAAGAGACCAGGGGTTGTGGATGCTGAGCTGGTAACGTATACAATGTATAAAATGTATATAACGAAGTGATATAGTGAAGAGGAAGCAAGGCCAAGAGGTTGAAACATGGAGTTACACCCGGGAGTTCTTAACATCGGTGCTCCGAAAGCCCCCAGCCGTCACTGTACACGGAATGTTTAATTGGCACAAAATCAGGGGTCACGGTATATACTGCACATAAAAATCCTTCTTCCAGGTCTCAAAATACCACTTTCCATCTCTTCCTCCCTCCCCATCTTCTTAAACAGCATTTTATTCAGCTCCAGCCACATTATCTGGAGACCGCTATGTTAAAAATATAAAAAGTCGCTCTCCCTAAAGGGCGGAGACTTGTTGTGCCCTTTGAATTCCCAGGCACAGGAGTTACGTGCACAGCAGCCTTCACTCAGTCCCCTTCTCCCAGACTAACTGAACTGCCGCCTTTAAACGGTTGGCATATCAAAGAGGCACTGGTGGCAAAGTGGCCCCGAAGACCAGGAAAGTGTCTCTGGAAAAGGAGAGTTGATAAGTTACCAAGAACCATTACTGAAAGTTCCTTCTTTCTGAAGGGGTAGCTTTTCATCTAAACCGAATGCCCTCCAGAAGCCTGTCTTAGTCCTGTTTGTGACGCTGTGAAAATCCTGCCAAAGGGCGCTTACATGCCATAGTCTGGAATTTTCTCTCACTCTTAAACGCTCGTGTTTGACTTTTTAAGAGAAGGGACAAGAGATCAGAGTTTCTCAGAATCCAGTGTGATGCATCCGCGTTCCACAACCCCACACTTACTGCTGGAGGAGGCGTCATAGATGAGGAACCTTTGGCCCACACAAGCTAGGTGACTGGCCCGAGGTCACATGATCGTTGCCAGCAAGGCCAGGGCTGGAACTCCGGCAGCTCAAGACTGGAAGTTGAAGGCTTGACTGATGGATGCAGCACCCTCTCCAGACTCCAAGACCTCACCACCACCCTTCCTTCGGCAGGGCTCCCCTTTCCCAAGCCCCTCAGCTGTGTCTAGAGAGCCCCCGCCAGCACGCAGCCTCCTGGGTTTTGTACCAACCCTTCCACGGTTGTTATGAGAGTCAATCTGTATTATTCCCTTTCCTATCTTTTTCTCAGTCCAACAGCATTTTCTTTGCTGTTGCCTGACTTTTTAAATCGAGAGGTCTCACTTCCGATGGCCAGTTTGGAAAACGGTCTTAAGCGATTAATCCCTCCCACCAAATGAATCACTCATTTTAGATACTTTTTGTAATATGCTTCTTTCTGTCTCTCCCTTTCTCTCTTCCCGCCTCCCTTGTCTACACTTAAAACGTATGAACGAGGCAGCTTCTTAGTGATTAGAGCAGGAGTCAGCAAGCCACAGTCGGAGGGCCAAATCCAGGCCAACACATGATTTTTGTAAAGTTTTACCGAAACACCTACGCCCGTTCACATATTTTCTATCGCTGCTTTCAAGCCACAGTGGCAGAGTTAGTAGTTGTGACTGAGACCCGACGCCCACAAAGCCTAAAACACTTTCGAGAGCCCTTTACAGAGCAAGTTTGCCGGCCCCTGAAACAGCCTCATTTTAGTACCACAAAGTAGTCTCCGCAAAACCGTGGACTTCAGCTACGATTGCCGTATGATCCACAGAGACCTTCCTCCCCCCGATCTGGAGTTGAGATTTCTTTCATTCTTTTACTACAGGTGTGGCAACGTCATGATCGCCCTCGGTTTTTACTGAAGTTACACTGCCTTGTGAATTTGTTTTTGAGTAAATTGCTGTGGTCATCTTAAATTACCATCGCAGTTACCATTGGAGTTGACTGAGAAATCCATTTATAGAAGTCATTCAATCACTTTGTTAAAGTCCTATAAAAACAGATGATTGCTTCAACATATGTGACATTTTCTACACAACTTTAGTATACTCATATACACTTAACAAAGTTTGGGGGGGCCTCAGATTGTATTAGTTAAGGATCCTGTGGCAACTAATATGTGCTACTTAGTTTTACCAAAGATGATAGTACTAAAATATAAGGATTTCTGTTTTACCGGTGTTTACCTACCACTTTCACCCCTCAAGCTTCCTCGTGGTCTGGGGATGAATAGTTCATTAGCCTGGGGATTCGGTGCCTTAGATGGCCTCAGATATTTTTCCCCAAAAGTCCAGAAGGGAGCTTCTTCCTGCTTTGGTTGTACTTACACATCTCCAAACCAGGGTTTGACCAGGCCAAAGGAGGGAGTTTTCCATTTAAATTCTGAGAATAGAACCCATCCTCCCACCCCACCCCACTCCCACATTTTGTCCAGATGGTAAAGTTGATTTACTATAAATTAGCAAGTCTTTCTAAAAATAAGGAACTAATCACAGAACAAACAGAACACGTTACTGTGGTGGGTGATACTCTACAGGGCACACAAAGTGGAATATCTTCACGTTGTCACATAAGACTCCCCGAAGCGAACACTGAATGTTTAACTACGAAGCCATATGGTTTTTTCTTTTAATATTTTCCTACATGGACTTAGGAATTTAGCTTTTAATCAAATAAAATGCCACAAAGAGAGGGGCGCCTGGGTGTCTCAGTCAGTTAAGTGGCCGACTTCGGCTCAGGTCATGATCTCACGGTCCGTGAGTTCGAGCCCCGCGTCGGGCTCTGTGCTGACAGCTCAGAGCCTGGAGCCTGTTTCAGATTCTGTGTCTCCCTCTCTCTGACCCTCCCCCGTTCATACTCTGTCTCTCTCTGTCTTAAAAATAAACGTTGGGGCGCCTGGGTGGCGCAGTCGGTTAAGCGTCCGACTTCAGCCAGGTCACGATCTCGCGGTCCGTGAGTTCGAGCCCCGCGTCAGGCTCTGGGCTGATGGCTCAGAGCCTGGAGCCTGTTTCCGATTCTGTGTCTCCCTCTCTCTCTGCCCCTCCCCCGTTCATGCTCTGTCTCTCTCTGTCCCAAAAATAAATAAATGTTGAAAAAAAAAAATTTAAAAAAATAAAAAATAAAAAAATAAATAAACGTTAAAAAAAATTTTTTTTAATGCCTCTTTTTACCAAAAACAAGCAGCAGCAAAAATGCTAAAATATACAAATGAACTGTATGTATTGATCACCGCTCTAGTGAACCAGATAGACTAAGGGACATCTGGGATTTGCTGACCGGACAGACACACACCCACTGTTCCCATGTGGGGGTGGGATACGTAGGCCAGGGATGTACAGATGCTCTTGGCTTTTGGTCCTCTAAATGATGTTATGTAAAAGGGTTTTTAAGTCATCAGTGTGATGAAATTCAATTTTCACCAAGTCTTTACGTTAACTCAGGGGTCCCTCACATTCTCTCACTTAAATCTCATACCGTGGTTTTATCTTTATTATTCTCTTTTCACAACTGAGAAGACTGATGCTCCGACAGACTGGTAAACTCTCTGAGGTAGTCAATCACAGGGCCAGGCTTGAGCCGGGTCATCTCAGCGTTCTCTGTATGACATTACGTGTTCTTTGCACTACATCACTACGTCACTAAGTTTCCCAAAATATTAGACGTCCTCAATTTCCTTCCATTTAATCCATGTGAAGTCAAACTGTTCCTGTGGCTTTGTACTTCATCTGATTTGGACAGTCATAGTTGGCTTGGTTTCCCCAGAGACCTCATGAAAATGATCAAACGCTAATCTAGGTGTTGCCGTGAAGGCATCTTGTAGACGCAATTCGAGTCTATAATCAATTTATGTTAACTAAGAAAGATTACGGCAGACGATACGAGGCCTGATTCCATCAGGCCTTTCGAGCAGAAATGAGGTTTTCCAGAAGGAGACATTCTACCTGTGGACAGCAGCTTCAGCTCATGCCTGAGAGCTCCAGCCGACCCTTCCTGACAGCCTCGCCTATGTTTTTTCGACTTAACCTAATAAGCCCTCGCAATCACATAAACCAATGCCTTTAAATAAATCACTTTAATATATAGCTTTTACTGGCTGTGGTTTTCCGGCAGACCTCTGACACCGATCTTCCAGAGCTTCTTCAATAACAAGGGGGAAAGCAATGATGGAATAAAACCCTCTGAAAATCCACTTCTCCATGAAAGTAATCAGAATAGTAGCAAAACTGTCATCATCTACTTTTTTAGAACTCTGGACCTGAGCCAAAAACTTGCAGCAATTTGAGGCGCCTTTATTCAAGAAAACAACCGGATCTTGGGAAGAAGGGAGCTTTTTTGTGTTTTACTTTACTCTCAGATAGACAAAAACGGAGGAGATCTGTCACTAGCAGATCCTCCCAATCAATATAAACACTCAGCGAAGTCCTTCAAGCTGAAATGAGGGTGATGTCAGCAAGACGGTGAAGGAGGAAGCCCCGGACCCTCCTTCCCCCAACAAACACCCCAGTTGAGCACCAATTCACGGACAGTCTCTTTATGAGAAATCCGGAAACAAACTGAAAGGCTCCTGCATCCGACAGAACACAAAACTAGACTCTCCGAAGTCAGTAGGGAGATTCGGGACACCGTCTCACGGGAGTCCCCGCGCCCGGCAAAGCACCGCGTGACCAGGAAGAGCGCCCCCACCCCAGCCCCCCACTTAACCTAGGGGAAGGAAGAGATTGGTCTGTACATCCATCACCCCAACTTTTCCAAGAGGTCTCCCCAGAAGACTAGCCCTTGTCTTGCCAGTCTTGAAGCTCTGTCAGGTCTGGCACAGTTAGCTGCCTGGGGAAGAATGGACACAGTAGCTTGGGTTGGCAGATGCCACGGACCTTCCCCCCCCCCGCCTGGCAGAGCGAGTGGATGAAAACTCCCTGCCTGCTGTCAGCTACCCCCAGGGAGGAAAGGAGTTTATCTTTACAACTTTTCCAGAGCTGCTGTCTAACCACTTTTGAATCTCTGGACTGGTCAGCACAGTCTAGTTGTCTAGGGGAGAAGAGAGACAGTGCTTTGGACTGATGCCATAGCCTCCCACACCCCTGCTCAGCACAGAGCAGGAGACAAAAATGACAGCCACATGCGTCTCCCTGAGGAGGGAAAGAGTTGGTAGAGGTCCCCAGAATCTCTCAGTGGGTCCTCTGTACAAAGCCGGTCCACAAAGCAGGAGAGGGGCCTGCTTGGTCGAAGGCAGCGATACCAACAGAGCCCGGCAAAATGAACAATCAGGCAAAGATGTTTCACACAAAGCAACACGACTTATACCCAGAATCTGTAAAGAACTCTTTCAACTCGACAACGAAAGGGACAAATTTTAAAACGAGGAAAGAATTTGAATACACGTGTCTCCAAAGGAGATATACAAATGGCTCAGAAGCACATGGAAAGACGCTCAACGTCATTATTAGGAAAATGCAAATCAAAGCCACAAATCATTTCACACCCACTAGGACGGATATAACCAAAAATGGTGAGACCGCTTTGGAAAGCAGTCTGGCAGTACCTCAAGCGGTTAAACACGGGTTACCTAGGTTTATACCAGGAGAAGGGCTGCATTCTTCTCGAGGCCCTAGGGTAGAATCCATTCTCTTGCCTTTTCTAGCACGTAGAGTCCGCCTATACTGTGGGCTTCTGGCCCCTTCTTTCACCTTCAAAGCCAGCTGTATAGCATCTTCAAATTTCTCTCTGACTCTGCTTCCATCATCACATCTCCTTTTGATTAAATTAGCTAGTGGTCTATCTCGTGCATCTTTTCCAAAGAACTTTTTGTTTTTAAATAGGCAGCCCCCCCCCTTTTTTTTTTTAATGCTTATTTATTTGTGAAAGAGAGTGTGCAAGCAAGGGAGGGGCAGAAAGAGAGGGAGACAGAGAATCCCAAGCAGGCTCCTCGGTGACAGCAGAGAGTCCCGTGCAGGGCTCGAACTCATGAACAGAGAGATCATGACCTGAGCCCAAGTCCAATGCTTAACCGACTGAGCCACCCAGGTGCCCCTAGAATTTTGATTAGTGGATTTCATCCACTATTTTTCTGTTTTAAATCTCATCAATTTCTACATTTGCCTTTATTATCTTTGTGTGCTTTTGGTTTTATTCTTTTTTCTAGATTTTTGAATTGGGGATCTAATGCCTTTATTTTCCATTTTTAATTTTAACTGATAGAGGTGTTTAGGGCTTTGAATTGTTAACAATCACTGCTTCTTATACAGAGATGCTTTAAATATATAACTATATAAAGGTTTTACATATATATTCTTGATTCATAGCCTTTTCATTATCATTTTTCAGAAATTCTGTAACTTCTGTGTATATTTCCCTTGTAACCCAAGAGTTGTTTAATAGAATTTTTTAAAAAATTTCCAGGTGGAAGTGCTTTCTTGTTTTTAGTTTTCATTTCTAACTTTATTGTGCTGTGTTCAGAAAATATTAATAATGTTTCACTTTGATGAAACCTGTCAATGATTTCTTTGTGCCCTAATATACGATCCCTTTTCAGGAATGTTCACATGGTGTTTAAAAGAAGATATATTCTGGGGGCACCCGGGTGGCTCATTCGGTTGAGCGTCCCACTTTGGCTCAGGTCATGATCTCACGCTGGTGGGTTCGAGCCCCACCCCTGACTCTGTGCTGACAGCTGGGAGCCTGGAGCCTGCTTCAGATTCTGTGTCTGCCTCTCTCTCTGTCCCTCCACCGCTCACGCTCTGTCTCTCGAAAACAAACATTAAAAAAAAAAATTTTTTTTAAGAGGGTATATACTTTATTATCACGGGGCAGTTGCACGCTGTGACCCGACTCTGCCAATCAATATCAAAGTTTCCACTCACCTCTCTCCGATGCTCTACAAATAGAATTTTCGCGTAGTCTTTGACATCATTCCCCCAGCCAGTGCGCGTGCTCTTCCCCACGGCTGACGAATTCCACACCCTGAAATACCCGGCACCCCGGGACACTCAGCGCCCCGACGCCACTCGGGCCCAACGGCCGCGGCACGTCCTCGCCGCCATCTTACGCGGCTGACCCTTGACCCGGCGTACTGAAGCGCTGAGTGGCCACGACGCAGGCGCACTCTTCCTCTCTGAGTAGGCACGCTTTGACTCCCGCTTGAGTGCTGCGGCGTGCAGCCTTCTTCTAATTTCTCCTCTCTCTTTCTTCTCCTCTCGTTTTGAGTTACATTTTTCTTACTTTTTCAGCACACATAATGTTTATGTTATACTTTTACCCGCAGTCCCACTCTTCTGTTGGCCTCGGCGCTATAATTAAATACAGGAAATGGTCACCGTCCGTCCTTGTGACAGTTTTCCCCAGTCATCGCTTACTGGATAAAGGTCATCCTGCAGTCCAAGAGTAGGGAGGCTTTCTCGTTAAGGAACCTGATAGTAAATATTTTAGGACTGGTGGGAAGCTGTCAAAATTACTCAGTCTGCTGTTTTAGTGCAAAAGCAGCCACAGACATATACATAAATGGATGGATGCGGCTATGTTCCAATAAAATTTTATTTACAAAAATGGATAGCCAGTTTGCTGAGCCCTGCTGTGATAGTTAATTTTATGTGTCAACTTGACTGAATCACAGGATGCCCAGATATTTGGCCAAGCATTATTTCTAGGTGTGTCTGTATGAAATTACCCCTTGAATCAATGGATTCAGTAGTTTGTCTCCTCCCCCTACCCACCCCTCACCCCCATCCCAGTGTAGGAGGCATCATCCAATATGTTGAGAGCCTGATTAGAAGAAAACAGGAGAGGAAGAATTCAGCCCTTCCTGCCTGATTGAATTGGAATATTGATCACCTACCCAAGGCACTCTTGGTTCTCAGGCCTTTAGACTCAGACTGAATTATACCACTGGCTTTCCTGGGTCTCCAGCTTGCAAATGGAAGATCATGGAACTTCTCCGTCTCCATAATTGTGTGAGCCAATTCCTTACACAACTCTCTTCCCATACATCCATCCTATGGGTTTTGCTTCTTTGGCGAACCCTATTATGTCTGCTCAAACAAGTTGCTTAGGAAAAGCACCTGTATATGGTAGTCCCTGAGTTCTTGCATGTTCAGGACTGGTTTTCAATAGCCTTGATATTTGGAGGGTATCTCAGCTGAAGAACTTTCTTCTTTATCTTTAAAGTCTAATATTCTGCTAGGCCTAGGAGGCAGCTTCCGGTGATCCTCTCCTCCTGGTATCCGTGCCTTTGTTTAGTCCTGCCCCCTTAAGGGTAGGCTGGAATAGTGCCTCACTTCTAACAAATAGAATATGGCAAAAATGATGAGATGTCGCTTCCAAGATGAGGTTATGGACAGACTCTGGCTTCCATTTTCCTCACCCCCTCTTGCTCTCTTCCTTGCACCCTCTGATGGAATCCAGCTGTTATGTCGTGAGCAGAGGCCCACTTGGCAAGGAACTGATCTCGCTTACCAGTAGCCAATGAAGACCTTCCACGTGCCAGAAACCATGTGAGGTCCTCCATCCCCCACATCCAGAATTACCACATCCTCCTAATTCTCCCTCCCAACTCTCCCTCAAGTTCATCTACTTTTCTCCATGTCTACCACCTTGTTTAATCTTTTGGAGTCCATTCAGTTACTCAAGCCAAAAACACGGGAACTTCATTACTCATTTCTTTCCCTCCCGACCACAGTCAGTCAATCAGCAAATCCTGCCGAGTCTTCTTTCAAAATATCCCATTCCATCAACTTCCCTCTATTTCCACTGCTATCATTCTGGTCCAGACCCACCATCATCTCTCACTGGGTGCCCTCTTGCTACGAGGTATATTCTCCTCTTCCTGAAAGGTAAATCAAAACATTGCACCCACATATATGAAACCCTTCAATGGCTTCTCGTCGTACCTAGAATATTCACACCCCTCACATGGCCTGCCAGCCTTTAGATCACCTTGCCCCTGCCCTTTTCTTTTTCTTTTAATGTTTATTTATTTTTGACAGAAAGAGAGAGAGCATGAGCGGGCGAGAGACAGAGAAAGAGGGAGACAGAATCCGAAGCAGGATCCAGGCTCTGAGCTGTCAGCACAGAGCCTGACACGGGGCTCGAACTCACAGACCGTGAGATCGTGACCCGAACCAAAGTCAGACGCTCAACCGACTGAGCCACCCAGGCGCCCCTGCCCCTCCTCTCCCCTTTTCTTAGATCTTATCTAGTCCTGTCTCAGCAGCTCCCTGTGCTCCAGCAAAACCTGATTTGTTTCTGTTTCTCAAACAAGCCAAGTTCTTCTCAACTTAAAGCCTTTGTCCTTTCTTTTCCCATATCCTGGAAGGCCCTCCTCCGACTCGTTCTTTCTCCCACTGAAGAGCATATGAAGTGGAGTTCTTCCATAACTCTCTCAGCATCATACTCCGTTCATTACCATCATAATCCATCTCATACTCTGTAATTTTTTCATGTGCGTGGACTTTGCTGTATGTTCTCTGCAATAAGGCAGGATCACGGTTGCTACGGGTGCACACAGGAAGGCACTGAGGCCATCTCTTGAGGAGACACAAAGCTGCCAGGAGTAAGAGGGGCCATCTAGTTTGAGATCCAAAGGATCGTGTGACAAAAGAGGAGGTGGGACGGGTAAGAGGGGACTGTTTTGGCTGAGTGAACAGCGGATAGAGAGGATGGGGACGATATGGCACTTTCAAATGGTTTCCTGTGGCTAGGGTCACAGCTAGAGGCCAAGAGCAGACAGGAGGCTGGACACAACGGGCGGCACGTACAGGACACCTATACGTGAGAACGGTGGTATTTAGAACTTACTCCTTTGACACACCAGTCCCTCTGATAGGGGATTTATGCTACATAAACACTCAAGCATCTGTGCAATAACGTCTGCACGTTCGTTGAAGCCCTGTTTCCATGGGCAAAAATGGAAAACAATTTAAATAGCCGGTAGAAGTTTATCCAAAAAAGAGAATACCGCACAGCCCTTCAAAAGAATGTGGATGCTCTAAATGTGCTGATTCTGGACTTATCTGTCCAAGATAAACTGACAATTGAAAAAACAAAACCAGGGGCACCTGGGTGGCTCAGTCGGTTGAGTGTCTGACTCTTGATTTCAGCTCAGGTCATGATCCCAGGGTTGTGGGAATGACCCCGGTGTCAGGCTCTGTGCTGAGTGTGGAGCCTACTTGGGATTCTCTCTACCCCCCCACCGCCTTCTCCCTCTGCCCCTCTCCCCTGCTTTCTAAAATTTAAATCCATATATATATTTTAAAAAATAAAGATAAATATATATATAAATATATTTAAATAAATATGTTTATTTAAATAAATATATATTTAAATAAATATTTAAATAAATTTAAATAAATATATTTATATAAATTTTATTTAAATAAATATTTTAGGGGTGCCTGGGTGGCGCAGTCGGTTAAGCGTCCGACTTCAGCCAGGTCACGATCTCGCGGTCCGTGAGTTCGAGCCCCGCGTCGGGCTCTGGGCTGATGGCTCAGAGCCTGGAGCCTGTTTCCGATTCTGTGTCTCCCTCTCTCTCTGCCCCTCCCCCGTTCATGCTCTGTCTCTCCCTGTCCCAAAAATAAATAAATGTTGAAAAATAAATAAATAAATAAATAAATAAATAAATATTTTAATATATATTTATATAAATACATTTAATATTTAAATAAATATTTATATAAATATATTTAATATTTAAATATTTATATAAATAAATATATTTGATATTTAAATAAATATATATTTATATAAATATATTTAAATAAATAAATAAATAAATTTAAACAAATATATAAATAAGTATATATAAATGTACTTAAATATATTTAAATAAATATATATATTTTTAAAAAGGAAAAAACAAAATATGGCACCCAACAGTTTATAGAGAACAATTTCATTTTAAATAAATATATATGCTTGTAGATACACAGAATATCTCTGGGAGAAAACAAAAAAAACAGTTTCAGTGGTTGTCCCTGGAAGTAAGGGGAAGTATATGACTTGGAGACACATGGGAGAGACACTTGGTCTACATTATACACCCTTTTGTACCTTTTGCAAATACAAAATACAAATTAAATCCTAACTCTTTAAAAGAGTGTCAGTACTAAAAAGTGAGGAAAAGGCTTTGACCTTCAGACTTTTCTTGATCATCACTTGGCACACTAACTACCTCTCTCTTGTTTTCTCTTGTTATTTTATTCTAAAATAAAGAAGCAGAGTGAGGCTCTAAGGCAGGGGAGCTGGGAAGTTACTTGGATTGGTCACTTCTTTTTTATTCTTTTTTTAATGTTTATTTTTGAGGGAGAGACAGAGTGTAAGCAGGCCAGGGGCAGAGATTGAGAAACACAGAATCCGAAGCAGGCTCCAGGCTCCGAGCTGTCAGCACAGAGCCCAACACAAGGCTCGAACTCAAGAACGTTGAGATCATGACCTCGTGAAGGCTGAACCAACTGAGCCACCCAGGGGCCCTTGGATCGGCCACTTCTACCTGCATTCACTATTGTCTCCTCCAAGCGTGGCATAGACAACTTGTTCTTAGACCCGCTAAAGATTTGGCTTCTCTGAGACTCCTCTGGAGCTGGGGAAGTGGTCAGGTGTCTCTGCTCCAAAGGGCACTCACAGAAGACAGTAGGAACGGAAATGTCCCCACAGCCATCCAGTCACATGGGTCTTTCTCCTTTCTTATGGTGTCTGTGCCCCTAGATCTTGCTGCCAGAGTATTCAGTAGGGTAATATGCATGGAAGCTTTTAAAGCCTTTGTGTTTACAGAAGAAGTTGTAGGTTCATCTTGAGCTAAATTCTCACCTCCGCATTCTCAGCTCGCTTGTGCAGATGGCATTTCAGGGACAGCTATTTCGGTGACAGCTACGCGCTGACTGGCGGGGCCTTCTCATGGCTGAGCCCAATCACAAGGGTCAGTGATGGTACCAGATGGACCTTCACCTTCTCGTGTTGATTCAACATTTATAACTTGTTAAAAAAAAAAATAGGATGTGGAACTCCCTCCCCCACCCCTTCTTTCTCATTTTTATTTCCTCGCCCATTTTATTACTCCCCAACCAGAATTCTCACAAGGGCAAAAACAATTGAAACGTGTGAATCACATGTCAACAGCAGCCCTGATGTTTGTGCAGGAAGCAGCCACAACAATGAGCAAAGGAAGGGAGAGGGCTGTGGGGGCGGGCGGTGCCAGGCGTTAAAGTGGGCGTCCCAGACGCCTGTGAAACCAGCCCTGAGACAGAGAAAATGCTGCCAAGAAACAAGATCCCTAGGTGAATGGAAAAGGCAGACCTCTAGGATTTGATGGCACAGAATGTATCATAATCTCTCATGTAACAAATTGTATGTGTTAAGCTTTGTGTGAGCCACTGATGATATATACAAGTAAATTAACTAAAGGAGCTTACGGATCAGCACAGAAGATAACTTTTTGCCCGCGATGAGGACTGGGGGTACCGAGGAGGTAGGCTCATCCCCTGGGGACCATCGCGCTAAGCTCCTGGCCCCCGTTTTCTGCTTTCCTGCTGCCTGTGAGTAACGCGCTCCGCACTAACATGTGGAAAGCCTCAAGGTTCTTCTTCCATGTGGCATCATGAGAAGCCCCCAGGCTCTAAAAATCATGGAGATCTGAGGTGGAATCCCAGCCCTGCCGCGTCACCCTGGGCAGGCTTCTGAGTTTGTTTCCACATTTCTAGAAAGGGGCTATTATGCAGCTCCCATGGTTGCTTTAGTGACTAACTAAAATAACATGTTGTTTTGCACTAGTTTTCAGACTTAGCACGAAATAGGTGCTTCAGTCCCCCAGATCACTCAGGACTATGCATATTCATCGGATATTTGTAATTTGTTAATTAGAAGGAATAATTGAATCTATTTCTGTACACTCATCTGAATGACAGATGAGTACAATATCACAGATGCTTTGTAGCTGCAAGAGATATGTCAGTGTTCTGGCTTCAACCATAGTTTCCATTCTTCCCTAATGGTTTCCATTAATGAGCCAAATTATCAGAAAATTGCCCTTCCCTCTCATTCCTTCATATGTCTCAGAGCAAGGTCAGCAACTCCGCTTTAACATGTCAGCACCGGATCAACGCTTGAAGGTTCTGATTGGTTTGTAGGTACAATAAAGTACGTTACAAGGTAGTAGGAACACATGCGTCACCAGAAGGGATCAGGCTGTACCCTAGATGAAGCGGTGTCTTGTCAGACAGTTCTAGAAGGAAACCCAGTGAGGAGAACAAGGTCATGATTTCACCGAACTGGGGGGCCTGCCTCAGAGCCCAGGCTCTGCAGGAAAGGGGGAGAAAACATGCGTGGGTAAGGAATTCTAGCCCATTGTGCACCCCCCACACCAACCTTCTAATGACAGTTTTCTCCCAGACAGATGAGGTGACAGACTGCCACCTCCGCTAACAGAAAATGGCTTTGCAGTAAGTGGTATACACGTAGCTCTGATAGGTTTTCTATCAGGACCAGAATGTTTTCTGAAGCTGTCTTAACAACACAGTTGATATATATGACTTCTCCTTCACCCGGCCTCATTACCATCTAGCTCCTTGCTCAAACATCCTCCTGAAACCTTCCTCTGGCTGGTGGTTTCCATCCTGATTTTTCTCGACAGGTAAAATGTTGTGCAGGCCCTCTTTTAAAGTATTCTTTAGCTGATCTGTGATGCAACCCAGAAAAAAAAAAAAGTTTCATTGGAGAAGAAAGTCGGGGAAAACATATTGAGAAGTGTACTCTCTTTCTTGGGCAGGAAGAGGGCTAGAGGTTCCCAGTTTCTTGGATATTGGGAATTCCCAGCTTCTTGGAAGAGTAATTCCCAGTTTCTTGGATATTGGGAATAAGTGATCCTTAGCTATACTAAATTAAAAAAAAAAAACAATGAAAACTTTCTAAAAATATTTTGGAAGAGCAAAGAAAAAATAATACATTAATCCCACTAAATCGTAAACATAGTCAAGGTCACAAAGAGAAACCAAGACCCAAATTCCCAAAACCTCAGGGTTCTGTTTTTTGTTTTTGCTTGTGGTTTAAATCAGCCGACTCTTCTCCCTTCCAGAGGGTCCCTTTCTCAGAGGCCCCAGCAGCCCACTTAGCAGAGGTCAAACCCATCAACAAAGGTCAATGCTGGTGGCCCCCCTGCCACAAAATTCCAAAACTCACTTGTCAAAAATCTCCAGCGCAGATTAGATAATAGCGTGTTTCATAATTAAAAAAAAAAAAAAAAAAGCAAGACTAACCATGTAGGTAAGATCCATTCCTATTTCTCAAGAATCAAAGTTATCTGAAAGCGAGAGTTCACAGAATGCCTTTGCTGAACTGCACGGTGATAAATGATGTCCAGGCTCAGCGCTATCCTACAGGGCTTTATGACTCCCCCAAGAATCACATGGTTGGGTTGGTCTGTGTGGTGTGAATGTTAGCAAGGCCTTTGAAACTTTTTTGAAATTAAGTGGTTCATTTAGGGCATATTAATCAACTTAATTAGGAGTTCCCATTTCCCAATCATTGGGGGGGGGGAGTTGGTGAGTGGGTTCTACAAGAAAAAGCGTTGACTGACCTTTTTTTGTGATCACAAAACCTTTCACTGGGTCCATCCAGTCAGCCATCCACACAACAGATCTTTATTGACGCCTGTGTTTCGTGCTGGGAGCTTCTGTGGTGCTTGCAATTCTTCTATTCACCCCACGCCTCCCCTGACCCCTCGGTTTCTAATCACTTTCCTGTCTAGTCATTTGTGACAGAAATCGTGAAATAAAGGCTTGCCCTGCTCCCCCCCCCCCCCCGCCCCCCGAACTTCTCAGAGGTTCGCGAAGCTACCCAGAGCTGCTTAGGGCTGAGATGTTTCCACAAACGCGCCCCTTCTGAGAAGAAATATTAGGGGCTTTAAGTGAAACAAAGTATTCATTTATGCCCTGTTTCTGAAAAGTCTTGTTTTTTACGGTGAGTTCATGCTGGGAACCAGAGGCAGACATCACCTCATTTGATTGTCACGTGGGTTTCGCACACTCAGCCTCCGGTACCTGCTCCCCGATCTGCTGCTGAGAGCCTCTCCCAGACTTGAGACCGATGTTCCAACATCTGTCAAGTGCTTTTTCAAAAATAAACTTACCAGAGAATCTCACTTTCCCCTTCATCGTTCCTCAAATTAGGAAAAAGAATTCATTACGCATGAAATCTGAAATAATAGGATTACTTTCTAAGCAATTAAATACTTAGCCATTTTAACCCTCCAGATGGGAAGCACAGCCAAATGCCTCTTTCACATAGAACAATAGTTTAACAAGGCGATGTCAACGTCTTTTGACGAAAACCCCTTAACAGAGTTTTTAAAGGGCTCTTTATTTGCAAACACTAAGGGTCACCTGTATAAACGGTCACAGAACTGCAAACTTTGTCTCAACTTCTTTTTTTTGTTGTTTTTTTAACCCACTAAAAGTGTCTGGAGTCTAACAGCAGTGGGTGTTTTCTTCCCTTCAGTGATATCACTGTTTTTCTTTTTTGTTGTTGTTCCTTTGAAATCCTGGCCTCCCTAAAAAAAAAATAATAATAAAAATGTATCTCCATTTATCTCCACTGCGTCTGCCAGTGAATGCACGGCACTTGTCAGCACATGCTGGCTGCACTCTGTGTCTCTGGGACCTATACTTGTTGACCTTGAGAAACTGGTCAAGGCATTTTAAGGCATTTGAAAAACGTAAAGTCTCAGGGCACCTGGGTGGCTAAGTGGGTTAAGCGTCCGACTCTTGATTTCAGCTTAGGTCATGATCTCAGCGTTCATGGGATCGAGCCCCGCAGCGGGCTCTGTGCTGATAGCACTGCTTGGGATTCTATCTCTCCCCCCCTCTCTCTGCCTCCTTCTCTCTCTTTCTCTCTCTCTCTCTCTCTCCAGGGAAAATCACTAACAATGATGAGTATGGAAAGAGCAATCGCTCTTACATTACAGTCAAACTCCTGGCCCCTGAGGCCGGAAGAAGAACTGGGGTGGAGGGAGCCAGAGGGAGCAGTTTTTGCTTGGCGAGGCTGGACCCCTCCTCCAGGAAAATCTCCTTCTGTACGTTTTCCATATCTAGCAGCTACCAGACTATTTCGCCAATAAACAGTAACTCTTAACCCCATTTGATAATGATTTTTATTGACAGGCACGTCTCTGAATCTGGCCTGAATCTACCCCTGGCACTGGGGCTTAGAACAATCTGGAAAGGTCCTGTTCGGGGACCTCAGAGGGCCTGATATTATTTAAGCCATCTCTCCTGACTTTTGTGTGAACTCTTCATAAAGGCTCATAACACTCCTGGAAAGGTGGTTTCCTCTGATTTCCAAAGACAGCAAAAGTTTCTCTAGCATCGCACAAGGAAGGCCCCTGGGGCTCTGGGGAAGGTTCGAATTGGACGAGGCTAATTCCTAGTTTTTAAATCCTGCTAGCAGAGCTCCCTCCCTCCCTTTAGGCCAATAAGTCATATTAACCCAGGGATTGATGTTGCTGTTCCCATCTCATCATAAAGGTCACTTTCAGGAATGGGAAAAGGACACATTTGCATATATTGCTAGAAGTCCATTGTCCTGCGAACACTGCCTCCAGCCACACAAAGGCTTCCTCACCCAGCCGAGTCACAGGGGACCTCAGAATTCTTATCTGTCTCGATGGTCCTGAATATATGGCCCATGTCACCGCATAAAAATATGACTGTCAGCTCAGGACAGGTTTGGTGACTATAAATGCCACAGGAAGGGTGTGCGTGCGTGTGTGCGTGTCTGTGTGTGTGTGTGTGTCTCATCAGAGCTATTAGTCACCACACACGATCCGTTTTTTTGCCCTACAACTCTCTCTCTAACTCCTAATTTTACAGACAGGAGGACTTGTGCGGGCGGAAATGTGTGTAAACAGCGCAAACGTGCGTATTGATCGCTATGAACCGCAGGGTTCCGTTGGTCTGGTGTTTTAGCAGCTTATCCTTCTTGACAGAAAACAACCGACAGACGGGAAGATAAACGTCACTGGAAAACGCCACCGACTTGGGTCTCTTTTCAGCTTTAGCCGTGATGAATCGAAGCGTCCCGGTCCTTCCCCCCACGAAGGCCGGCCGGCTGGACACTGAGTGTATTCATCTTGCCTTCAAGCGTGCCTCCCTCAGCGTCTTTTCTAACATCTACTTCCTACCAGTCTCCAGGCCCTGCTTTATAACCTTCGGATTTGGGAGAGAACTGGATTGGCTGCTTGATTGGAAACTTTTCTCCATGAGTGCTTTTTATATGGTTTTGGCAGGCGCATAGAATACCAGCAGAGAGAGAAATCCCGCTTGGCAAGAGAAAATAAAACCGTAACAGAACCGTAATGGCCCTGAGTGGTGTTTTACATGTTATGCTTGCTCGAGATTTATGTTAAAATCAACCTTGCAAAGAGGTTTTTAAAAAGTCTATCCGGCGGCCAAAGTTTAAACAGCTCTCTCTCTACTATCCGGTGACGGTCCGTGTCGCAAGCTAAGCGACTGGTGCAAACTGGCATTTCCCCGCCGTCTGAGCCCTTACAAGCCCCATCTATGTCACCAGGCAAGGTTTCACTTACCTCACGAGTGGCTGACCCCTCCCTCTTACCCCTCTCTCCTTCCTTCTCCTTTCCCTCTTACTCTCCGTTCTTTCTGTCCAAACTTAGGAGGGACCCGAGGGAAAGGACACGAATTAATCCAAGGTCACCGCAAGTCACGTTTTCACGGAAAGAGCGCTTCTGGAAATGCTCTTGCTTCGCGGCCAAGCCCTCCCCCTGAGACATCTCTGCCAGGCCCAAGGTTGTGGTCGGTGTTCACACCGGCACCACTAACCGCTCTGGTTCCTTCCTGAGTTGGCTGGTTGTCACTACTCCACACACACGGCCTCCCCAGACGGGCACGCCACTGCCAGGCCAGTCCCGCCCCGGGGGGGGAGGCAGGGGAGGGCCAGGGCCTCGCCAGCTCCTCGCACCCCTACCTCCACCACCATCCGGGACCTCTTCCACTCCGGGAAGAGGGAACACCTCTGTGTAGGTGACCCTGAGCAGTATTTATATCTCCCTTCGCGGGCTAATGAATTTATCCGGCAACTTCGACTCTGTCGGTCGCTGCCTCTGACAAACGCTGAAGAAAAATCACTCTCCACACGCGAAGCTCCTTCCTGTGGCTTAGAGCACACTGAGAACGAGGCCTGTGTCTCTCACAAGAGGCTGGACTAACAACGAGCCGGGAGTGTTTTCTTCCTTTCTTTCTTTTCTCTTTTTAATGGATTCATAATGGAGACAGGCCACCTGCTTCCAAGAAGGAGCTGAGGCAGCAGAACGAGGCAGGCAAACGATGAGTTCTTGTGCTGACGCGGGATCTCAGGTGCCCACTAGTGACGAAGGGCTACCGGCCACCCAGGGAAAACGCAAAAGGGCGTTTACGATAACCACCTTCAAGGAGGAAGGAGGTTGCCCCACTGTTTTCCATTCTGAGGACAGAGGAGAAAGGAAGAAACCGAGGGAGTAACGTTAAGAGAGAAGACAGACTTGCCAGGAACGCGGGGCCAGGTCTGAGGCTGCATCACCTCCCTTGGGAGCCTCGCCAGGGGACTCACCCGTCCCCATCAGAAGGGCCAGATGAGCACCCCGCCCCCCAGGCAGGTTTCTGTCCGGGAGCTCCGAATCCCTGCATGGACTAGGCATTCTTGCACGTTTGTTTGACTTTACAGCGGTTTGTATTTGCGCTAACAGTTTATATACAAAAAGCGATGGCCACCCCTGCCCTCGCTCACGCCAGCTGCGTGCTCTTTCCAGCTCTCTGAACAAGGAATAAAGCCCACAGGGCCTTCTGGGGCGGGGGGGGGGGGGGCGCAGGGTCTTCACACAATATGCTGCACATGAGACCCTCGAGTGGGGATTTCCTAGAGAAATCCTGAGAATGTGGCAGGTTTGGAGAGGAAGCCTGTGCCCTTTGAGGACAGATTAAAAATGCAGTGGGGCCGAGGGCAGCGTTTGTCCTCTCGGTTGGAATGACCCCCGTCCCAGGCCAGGAACCCAGCCCCAGGGGCTCCCACCACGCCAAGGTGTCCGCGGGCCCCTGAGCCGAACTCCACACAGGACCTCCCCGCCAGGGCCCCGGGAGGAGTCTTGGGTGGCCATACTCCTACTTTTACAAGGTGCCCGCTGACAGTCACATTTCCAGGTGTTCAGTAAACTCCAAATCACTGTGCCAATGTTAATTTGTCTTCCGGTGGGATGACTAGTATGACCGAATAGAACTAGCCTTGTCACACAACAGCGGGGATCCCCTGGTGATGGGGCCAGGACAGAAAGAAAGGCATCCAATCTGGAAGGCTACGTAGCCTCAGAAATAGACTTAGGGTATCAGGAACATCCTGAGGAAACAGACTTGAAGGGTGAACACCAGGCTAGCTGCCAAAGGGATCAAAGATTTCTGGGAGATCTAGGAGCCCAGAAAATGAGCGCTGGTTGGTACAAATGTCGAAGGTGGCTCAGGGTCCCTGCCTTTTCCCTCACATACTTATCAGTCTTTTTCTAAAACACTGATCTCATCCCTTTACTACCCTGTTACAAACAAAGTCTTTCCCACCTCCCTTCAGCCCCTTGCCTGTGAGATAAAATTCAATCCCCTTCCCCATGCATTCTAGAACCTTCCCCAATTGTTCATGGACCCCTCTGATTACATGTGCTGCAGTTCTCCAAAGGGACCCTATGTTCTAGCCATGCTCTACCCAGGGCCTAACTACCCGAGCGGGCGTGGCTTAGGTCCACTTTTCAGTTTTGTGAGCAGGAACTCTGTAACCAGAAAGGTTTTTCTTTCCCTTGTCTCTCCATCTGTCCAGTTCTACCCATTCTTCTCAGCTTTGCCCGACTGTTCCACACGTTTCCCCCTTCCCTGCCATGGTACCCTCAGAACCTAACCAAAGTACCTGGACATGGTTAGTACTTGATAAGTACTTCTGAATAAGTGAAGGGCTCTGATGGGCACCAAGTGGGCAAAGTCAGAGCCCCAGTCCTGCTGAGACACACTCGGCCTCGCATCTCATAGTCTGGGGCTGGATGCATCACTAGCTTTCTTGGAAATTTCTTTCTTCCTAGGCGCCCCTGGAGAGAAGATGTGCAGCCATGCATTCTTTGAAGAATGGCTGGGGGCATGTTTGGATGGGGGAGTAAGTCCTGTCAATTAGAAAATGTATTAAAAGTCTCAAGATCCATTTGTTCATTCTTTCACTCAACACATAATTCTTGACCCTGTGGTAGACCCTGGGCTGCAAAGATGTGGAAACTTCTTCCCACTCTTCGTTCCTGCCACTGAAGTTTGGGTTAAGAGGAGAAGACAGCCGGGCTCCACACTGACAGTACAGAGCCTGCTCGGGATTCTCTCTCTCTCCCTCGCTCTCTGCCCCTTCAGCACTTTCTCTTTCCTTCTCCCTCTCTCTCTCTCTCAAAATAAATAAATAAACTTTAAAATTTGTATTTAAAAATAAATACATTTTTATTTTATTATTTAAATAAATTATTATTTTAAATAAATTTTTTGTTTAAAAAAAAAATGGGGCACCCGGGTGGCCCAGTCGGTTAAGCAGTCAACTCTTGATTTCAGCTCATGATCTCACAGTTCGTGAGTTTGAGAGTCATGCTGGACTCCGCACTGAGGGCTCTGCTCGCTCTCTCTCTCTCTCTCAAAATAAATAAATAAACTTAAAAAAATCATAAAACAGGAGAAGGCAGGAAAAACCCAACAAGCACAGTAAGGACGGATGTGCACCAGATACCGCGGGTGCCGGAGCAAGGACCCCCGTTCAGCCTTGAGAAGGGCAGGGGCTCCCGTACAAAGCTGGTCCCTTGAGGAAGCAGCATGGCAGAGCAGTGGCTCTCACACAACTCACACAACTCACACGACTGAGTGTGAATCTATGTGACCAGAGCAGGAGGGGGGCCCCCCAGAGGCCTGGAGGGTGGGCTAAAAAAGCCTCGCATAACCCACCACGAGAACCAACACTAAAAAGATGGCCAGTCCCATGGTCCGGGTGTGGGTGAGGATATGGAGCCCTCAAACGCTAGCAGACGTCATGGCAGATGGGCCAGCCGCTGTGGGAAACGGTTTGCAATATTCTTGTAAAGTCACACACACAGTGCAACAATTCCACTCCTGAGGATTTACTGGTGAGAAACGAGAGACACGGGCTCATGCAAAGAATGTTCCTAACAGGTTTATTCAGAAGAGTGAAAAACTGGAAATTACCCAGTCGTCCATCAACCGTAAATAAATACCCTAATCAAAGTATGCCCACACAATGCGACACGAGCCGACCTTTAAGCAGAGCACACCTCTGATACACACAACATCAAAGACGAATATAAAAGGCATTACAAGTGAAAAGAAGCCGGGTTCAAAAGACTACATTCTCTACCATTTCTTTTATATGAAATTCTTTTTAAAAGGCAAAACTACAATGACACGAAACAGATCAATAGTTTCCAGGGACTGGAGACAAGGGAAGGGCGTTCTAGCCAAGGGACGTGAGCAAATTATTCTATGTTCTAATAGTGGTGATGGTGGTTCCCCAGATAACACGTTTTGTCAAAAGCCGCTGACCTATACACATAACATCAGTGAGTTTCATTGTATGTAAATTACACTCCAATAAAGCTGATTGCAAAAAAAAAGAAAAGAAAAGAAAAAAACAAAAGAAAGAAAGGAAGGAAAGGGAAGGGAAGGGAAGGGAAGGGAAGGGAAGGGAAGGGAAGGGAAGGGAAGGGAAGGGAAGGGAGGAGAGGAAAGGAAAGGAAAGGAAAGGAAAGGAAAGGGAGGAGAGGAGAGGAGAGGAGAGGAGAGGAGAGGAGAGGAAAGAGAAAAGAAAAAGAAAAAGAAAAAGAAAAAGAAAAGAAAAAAGAAAGAAAAGGAAAAGAAAAGAAAAGAAAAAGGAAAAGAAAAAGAAAAAAGAAAAAAGAAAAGAAAAGAAAGATGAGCTTGTGTGTTAATACAAAGGGGATAGACTATCTGGAAAGCACAGGGAAGGAGTACATGGAAAATGGCCTAAGCAGGGCAGGTGACAAGACAAGATTTGTGCTCTAGGAAGACGGTCTGTCAGCAGCGGGGCCACTGGGCTCATGCCCAGCTCTGGGGCTGTCTGAAGGAGACATAGTAGGCAGTCCTCTTGATTAGGAAGAAAGTACGCCCTGTGGCTCATATGACACGCAGACCTTAAGTCACCTCCCATCTTGTGCCATCTAAATAACTATCTCGGGGCGCCTGGGTGGCGCAGTCGGTTAGGCGTCCGACTTCAGCCAGGTCACGATCTCGCGGTCCGTGAGTTCGAGCCCCGCGTCAGGCTCTGGGCTGATGGCTCGGAGCCTGGAGCCTGTTTCCGATTCTGTGTCTCCCTCTCTCTCTGCCCCTCCCCCGTTCATGCTCTGTCTCTCTCTGTCCCAAAAAAAAAAATAAATAAATAAATAAATAAATAAATAAATAAATAACTATCTCATGGATACTGTGCCTTCTTTAGTACATCTTACATTTTCCAAATTATTTATGGTAATTTTGATTATTTTTCATAAACAAAAAAGTTCTTTTCTTTTAAAACAAAAGTATTACTAACAAGGAAGGTAGCATCTAATTTCAAAAGAATTTTAAGAAACAGGACTAGGTCCTTCACTCTGCATCTGGTCAATGTAGCTCCAGAAAATCACTCCCGGGACGTCTGTGATGGCACAATTCAGCAGCACCCACGACGCTGGTAGCCTTGTGGTCGTCATGTAACTTGCCCATATGAACTTGTCTTCTGGCCCTCAGGTGCTGAAGGCTGAACAACTGTAGTCACGTGGGGAGTGGGGAAGGGGAGTAAGATCGGAGAAAGAACAAAAACCCAAGAAACAGAAAATGGGGTCTCTGGAAAATAACTGTCAAGGCAAACCAAAGAGACACATTGGGTTGGAGGCATACAAGTCAGAGGTGGCGACCGAGAGGTGAGTCAACACTGGACAACTTCCCCCACCCAAGTCTGGAGAACCCAAAGGTCCCTACAGACCTGAGGGTCAAAGGCAGGCTCGCAGTCAGGGCAGTGGTAGATCCCGCTGGAGGAGCCGGGTTTGGGCAAACCCCAAACTCAAGGGTGAAACCTTTTATACACTTCCTGCTGTTGGAAGAAGAAGACACATTTGCTACGGGATAGCAACCTACCATAGGAGGCAGATTCTGACATCCAACCTGTTATTTAGATTCATTCATTCCACTGATGCTTGCTGCTGTAGCCTGAATGTTTGTGTTCCCCCAAAATCCGTATGATGGAATCTAAACCCCAATGTGATGGTATTAGGAGGTGGGGCCCTTGCGTGGTGATTAGGTCATAAGGGTGGAGGCCTTGTGAATGGGATTAGTGCCCTTACAAAAGAGACCCCCAAGGGATTCTTCATCCCCTCTGCCATGTGAGGACACAGCGAGAGGACAGCCGTCTAAGAACCAGGAAGCATCTATGTTCTCACCAGACACTTGATCTGCCAACGCCTTGATATTGGACTTGCCAGCCTCCAGAACTGTGAGAAATTTCTGTCCTTGGCAAGCCACCCAGTCTACGGCATTATGTCACAGCAGCCCAAACTGACCAGGACACTTACAGAACACCTACCCCACTCAGGGTCTATGCCACGTGCCGCAGGGAAGGAACCGGAAAAATAAGTTCTTGTCTTCAGGTAGCAGCTCTATAGCGTGACTTGAATGCTGCCTTGGAAAAAGTAGTTCATTGTTTACAAAACATTGGAGCGTATTTGAATGGTCCAGTTAGCAGCTGAGGTGACACATTTATACAGAAGCCTGGATTGTGCCAGGTCTTGGAGTTGAGAAATGATTCGATTAATGGGATGTCCGATGTAGGACTGGGTAAGCGGTGTGAGTGTTGCTGCTGGAGCTTTCTATTCCTTTCCCCCTTGCCTGTAACTCAGCATTTCTCTCAGTACATGACAGGGTTCCCTGCAAAGTTAACCTGTCAGTTAATAAGATGGCGATAAAAAATCTTCCCAGACCATGGGGAGCCTGTCTGGCTCAGGCCATGATCTCACAGTTTGTATGTTCGAGCCCCACATGGGGTTCTGAACTGACAGCGTGGAGCCCGCTTGGGATTCTCTCTCTCCCGCTCTCTCTGCTCCTCCCCCGCTCTCTTTCTCGGGCACACACGCGCTCTCTCAAAAAAAAAAAAAAAAATCTCTCCAGATTTCGATTTAATCTTCAGCTCTTCTCATTCTGGCCCACTCTGATGGTCATGTATCAGTGATGCTAGTGGTCTTAGGCTGACCTTAAGAATCAGTGTGAATCAACAGTGTCACCGGTGCCTCTAGAGAAATCTGGAGGTTTTTAGAGAAGTGATATTTAATCGGGTTTCAGGTGTTTTTATTAGATCAGGTGAAATCCTCTTTTTGTGCACTCTCAAGGGGACCACGTACCCTCTCCGTCATGGCTCTAACCGTGGCTGAAATTTTACATCTCTGTGTGTGGGTATTTCATGTCTCACACCCAACAGACTGTAAGAGTCACGAGGGTGGGCACCACGTCTCGGAATTTTTTTCCCCGGGACCTAAGATAGCACCTGGAACATAGTAAGTGCTCTACAGAGAGGTGACACAGTGTGAAGGGGCGGGGGAGGGGGAGGTGTGGAGGGAGGCGGGACAGGAAACCAGGCACACGTGGACCAGCCTGTGCTGTGGCAATGGCCGGTCTCCTCTGTGCTAGTTTGTTCTGTGTCAACGGAGCGAGGCTGAAACTGTTCCCCCCAGTTCCCTTCCCAGCATGGTTCCAAGCGAGATCTGGCCGGGAGGAACCCGCACTGGGTCTGGAAGGCAGAAGCCAAGTGGCACTGACGCCCCCCTGAAGGTCAGAGTGGGACACCAGGAGCCACCGCAGCCCCTGCCTCGTCCGAGGGGGGCAGCACCTGGCCCACAGCCCCGGCAGCTCCCACGGGGTCTCCTGCTTCAGCTTCTCTGGGGCTGGGACTAAGGGGGGCACACAGCCCCCAGGCGAAGGTCGGCCGTGACTCGAGGTTGGGGTTCATGAGAGGAAATGCAGGTTCCAGTTTGTCCCGTGGGTTCCAGTTTGTTCTCACTCTCTCCCATGGGCATCCAGGTTTTCTTCCCAGATGCCAGCCCTGCTGACCTTCAGGATGGCCCCAGGCTCGGAGGCAGCAGTAGCAGGCGATCCTGTAATCCCTTCGCTGAATCCTTCCCTGCAAATCACTCTAGTGTTGCCGCGTGTCTGAGAGCTCACGGGTACACCGATCGGAGCGGTTCGAGTCTCTTCCCGTCAGGGGCGCTTTCTCTTACGAGTTAAGGGCTTCCATTACCGAGACCACAATCATTGACAATGTCAGTACCAACGACTGTGTGCCAAGCTGATGATTACGTACATCACACAGCTGAGGCAAGGACTGGGGCCTAGATCTGCCTGCCTCGAATACCCTTGTTCCTCTGAGATGCCACGCTTTCTTTTGTATTAGTAAGATTTCAGGGTTTTTTTGTTTTTGGTTTTATTTATTTTTGAGAGAGAGAGAGTGGGGGAGGAGCGGGGCGGGGGGAGGCGGGGGGAGGACAGAGGATCCCAAGCAGGCTCCGAGCTGTCAGCACAGAGCCCGATGCGGGGCTCAAACCCACAAACCGTGAGATCATGACCTGAGTTGAAGTCGGACGTTCAACCGACTGAGCCACCCGGGCGCCCCCTTTAGGTTTCTTTCTTTCTTTCTTTTTTTTTTAATTTTTTTTTAATGTTTATTTATTTTGGAGAGAGAGAGAGACACACGCACAGAGTGTGAGTGGGGGAGGGGCAGAGAGAGAGGGAGACACAGAATCCGAAGCAGGCTCCGAGCTCCCAGCTGTCAGCCCAGAGCCCGACGCAGGGGCTCGAACTCTCAAACCATGAGATCTGACCTGAGCAGAAGTCAGACGCTTAAGGCGCCCCATAGGTTTCATTTTTGAGTTAGAGTTTTGTCTCGCTAAGTTTCACCCAAGCGCTGTGGTAGCCTGGTGTTTCATTTGAGCAGAAAAAACAAAATGGAGGGCTGTATTTAAGTAAATAGAGCTGCTCAGGGACACCAGCAGCTGCTTCTTCAGGAATAAAAGGATCGATATTCTGTGTGCATGTGATTCTTAAAGTGTGAGATGTCATGAAGATGTCATGAATTGAGGAACCCGTCAAGTTGATTTTCCAGAAGCGAATTCACAGAACTCTTCAAGGACTGGGGGACACCTGAGTCCATCATGGCTTCTCAGCAGACAGCTCGTGACCTCCCCCACCACAGTCTCCTTGGGAACAGCAGCCATGTCAACTTTATATTACTTCTCCAACATCTAACACGGCACCTGGCAAACAGTGGGTGCCTAATAAATGCTTGCTCTTGAACGGATGGGTTGTGAGCGAGCGCCTTTATCCCGCTCCGCATTTCGTTCCACAAGCATACTATTTCCTCACCTCTTCGTTGTTCTATCGGCCTCTGGGAATATTTTGGCCTATTTTTAGTGTGGCAAGTCTTACTTCCCCATTAACTGATCAAATGGTGATACACCGAGCAGCCAAGGCCACATTTGGGAAGTCTTTATGACAAAGAAATGAGTTGGGTCTGCCTTATCTGACTCATAACGTGTACACCGTAAGCAAAACCCCAAATTTCATGAAATGATGTAATCAGAGCAGATTTTCAAATAGATTTTACTTCCCATAAAAGACTCCTGTGACAAGCACTCCTTTTCGTACATGGGAATCTACATGGCTTCAAAATACCCTCAACTTTGAAGGGAAACTTTTGTACAGTCAAATGACAAATGCTTTTTTTGCGAGATGTCACTATTATTCCAGTCTTAGGGGGTAGGCCCGGGAATGAACGCTGTTTGTCAGAGAGCAATCTGTCTCCCAAGTGACACATGGTTTCTTTGACAGACTCTGTCATCTGGCTGCCAGTGACAGGTTTGTTAAGGAAGTTAAACTGTGACTTTCCATGCTTCCTTGCCATTAGGAATCTGACAGTGAATTTGCTAATTTATTTTCCATATAAAACATTTATCTGCTCTTTATGAACCGCGGACTTCATTTCTTTCAGGCTGGCCTCTTTGGGGGATTAACAAACTGACAGTGATTTTCGGTACAGTGTTTCCACCTGCCAAGGTCTTGTTATGCTCAGAGAACTTAACACATCATGAAACTACCCGGCTCTTTTCACCTCTGTGATTGCTCAAAAGCAGTACGTGGTGTTCCTACATTTAGCAAATATTTATTAGGAACATTTATTAGCAAGGCACCAGAGAGGACTCAAGAGAAGCGTATGAGTCTCTGCCCTGCTCATGAAGAGGAACGTAGTTCCGGAGCAGCGTGCAGTGAAACGTGTAGGTAGGTGGTTGTGCTTGGAAATCCCAAGACCGGAAAGAGCAGGTGTGGCCTGAGTGACTGGGGAAGGCACCTTGGAAGGGGTGTATCAGATTTCCCTAAGTCCTGGGGAGCTGCAAGGTATCAGAGACCAGTAGGGACCCATGAGGAGGAGCGGGAGCCGCCTAAAACAGTGCATTTCATACAATTTTAAATTCAGGAGTGATGGCCTTGGGAATAAACCCGGCAACCAACAGGGTGCAACGTGATCTAAAAATAAATTAGCGGCCGCAATCCAACTGACAGTAGAGGTCATAAAGTGACTTCAGTTCACACTTCTCTGAATTCCTCGGTTTCAACCCTCTTATCTTTCTCCATTCTTAATATTCTTTGGAAGGAGAACTTGTCAGGGGCCTGAAGTGATTCTAGGCCCAAACTTGGAGTTAGGCCAAATGGGGCCAACCCCAGTCCCACGGTGAGTAGCTCGAGAGTGATAAGCTGTGTAAGCTCAGCTTCCTGATACTTAAAATGTGGGTAATGAGGGGGCGCCTGGGTGGCTCAGTTGGTTAAGTGCCCAACTCTTGATTTTGGCGTCAGGTCATGATCTCCCGGTTGCGGGATCGGGCCCCGTGTCTCTCCCTCTCTCTGCCCCTCCCCAGCTTGCTCATGCTCTGGCTCTCTCAAAATAAATAAACTTTAAAAACTGTGGGCAACGGGGCCCCTGGGTGGCTCAGTCGGTTGAGCGTCCGACTTCGGCTCAGGTCGTGATCTCACGGCACATGTGTTCGAGCCCCGCGTCGGGCTCTGTACTGACAGCTCGGAGCCTGGAGCCTGCTTCCGATTCTGTGTCTCTCTCTCTCGGTGATGCACCTGCTCCCCTGCTCGCAACCTCTCTCTCTCCTTCAAAAATAAAGATTAAAAAAAATTTTTTTAACGTGGGTAATGATAGCATAACTAGCCAGATTGCTCAGAAGATTAAATAAAATCACGTATGTAGAATCCTTAGCACAGAGCTCTACATAGGCTGAAAACATGGCAGCCGTGATGACACGGTTTGAGTCCCCTGGTTTAGCAGTAGTATTCGTGACAGGAAGATGTTTCTTCCAGTGCGGGCATGCGACAGGCATGCAAGACATGTTTGCTGAATGACTGACTGAATTAATTAAGCAAGGGTCCCGCCACATCATTTAAAAGCTGCTATTAAATCAATACGGCATTCATTTTCTCTTCCAGTGATTCTCGAGCTTTATTGTTCTGAAGAAAACCTGTGACAGAAAATGCTCTTCTCTACTTGACCTCAGAGAAGATGAGCGAGTAGCTCTGGTTCCGGTCTTCCTCGAACACTGCCTAGAACTGCTTGGTGAGGCCTTCCGTAAATGTGCAAAGCTAAAAATGTGCTCAAGAAAGCACAATGGCTATTTTGCTAGAACAAACAGTGGCTGTGGAATTCAAACACGAAGAATTGGGAGCTGTCACCCTTTTTCCTCTGGCAGGATCTGTCTGGGGCTTTCCAAGAAGGGGAGTCTCTCTCCCTCCAAGTAGGAGCAACAGCAGGTGAATTTTTAAAAATGCAAACCATAAACGTGTTTAAGATAAATTTGCTTTCTTGCAAAGGATGACGCATCACCCAGCAGAGGGTACAGTTTCTGACTCTCCTTCTGAAAAAAAGAGCTTTGTAAGTTGCTTTTTATATGTGAATGTTGAGAGTTTCAAAGAGGCATTTCAAGCCCTGGGCATGCTGTCACCTCATTGGTGCAGTTTGGGAAGAAAAGTATCCGTAAAGATGTCAAAAGAAGGGAGATGGTGGGGTGCCTGGGTGGCTCAGTCAGTTGAGCGTCTGACTTCGGCTCGGGTCTGATCTCGTCGTTCGTGAGTTCGAGCCCCGCGTCGGGCTCTGTGCTGACAGCTCAGAGCCTGGAGCCTGCTTCGGATTCTGTGTCTCCTTCTCTCTCTGATCCTCCCCCACCCACACTCTGTATCTCTCTCTCAAATAAAACATTAAAAAAAAAAAAAAGAAGGAAGATGGAAGGCCAAGGGATAAATAGATTATGTAGTGCAGAGTATCAGAGTATGAGGGAGACAGAGAGAAAGAGAACACGAACATTGGCAGTAATCCTATCCCAGGACTGATTCCTTGGCATTCTGGATACCACATGGGTCAAACGAACTTCATGGTTTAAGGGATAGCCTGTTTTCTGAGTCTATTGTGCTGTGGCCAATTTTGGAGCGTCCATTGGAAGTAAAATATACCTTGTTCCAGCTCACTTGTATTTTTTGAACTTTGCCTCAGCAAGCAAAGTTCAACCCTTTAGATGGGTTCTACATAACCCACCGGCAGTGGCAGAGACTTGATAAGAGTTCGTAGTCTCCAAGAGAAACAAGAGGCTTCTGCTTCCAGCCACTTTTCTGGAAAGGAAGAGTAGTTGGGCAAACATTAACGGCGACCATCAGGTCCACAGGGCCATGACTGCCCCGCACCTCTCAGGAGCAGGCCCTACTCTGGAAATGTTCTATTTTTCTGACTTCTTTTCCTACTTAGATTTGTTCTCTGCACATTTGCAGCAAAGAAACTTTCAAGATGGCCAAAGACACATATTCTCCGACACGCAAGAGGAAGGAGTGAGGGACTGACTACCCTCTAATCAGGCCGCTTCTCTCTACCTAATGCGTGTGTTACCTCCATGAATGAGTTTTAAAGGATTCAGTGTGTGTGTGCGCACGCACATGCTAAAATGCCTGACTTTAAGGTATATAGTCAGAAATTACACCTGAGATTAGGAAAAAACAACTCGAATGTACACAGTATTTCCACCTCAGAAAACCTTTATAATTAGGGGACAACAGTCATGTGCAGTCCCCAGAGGCTGTCTGGCAGACTACCTAGTAAGATTACAAAAAATTTTTCTTTTCCCTTTTGGGAAAGTACAGGAAGAGAAAAGTAAAGACTAAGTCTGAGTTAACGACATAATTTACCTTTTAGGGTTATTCATGTTGGCCTGGATGAAATATCGCTTCTATTCTTTGCTTTAAAATGTTATTACAGCTAAAAACATAAAAAAAAAATAGAGATGCCTATGCCGGTTTCTGTTAAAATATGTGTAAGTTACTATTTTTCAAGAAAAACATAAAGCCTACATAAGCTGACTTTAGTTACATGATTCTATTTGCAGCTCTGAATTCCACGATAGAAGATGGCAGAAATGTGTTCCCTATTCTACCCAAGCTTGAGCTTGACTTGTTAGAGTTGAGGAAATTCACCCCTAATTAATGTCAAATGATCAACTTCAATTAGTTTTGATAAATAATACTGTATAATTAAATTACCACCAAGTCATCTGGCAGTCCTGCAAAATCATCTACGATGTGAAACTATTTTTTTAAATGTAGCCCACAAAACATTTCAAGGTCAACCACAGACTTAGGAGAATATTTGAGTCAGCCATGAAAAATGAGGGTCTTTGTGTATAACATACAGAGATCATTCAAATTCATAAAAGAAACCTTGACGCTGATAGATAAATGGGCAGAGAATATTAACCACAATTCACATATAAGAGGAGAGATGAATTCCCAAACATACAAAAAAAGTATGTCCTCACTTACAATCAAAGAAATACACATTAGAGCACCTCCTCGCCTGCTATGATTTTTATACCTACCTGCCCAAGTAACATCTCTTGAAAGTAACAACATCCACTGCTAACTAAGGTGAAAGAGACTGGTTCTCTTCTTCACTGCTACAAAGATTATCCACCATTGCAACTCCCTCAGAAGGCAAAACGGCTGGGTATAGAAAGAATCATAAAGACTTTTTTCTTCTCTAGAAATTGAATAATAAAGGAGTAAAGGTAGGGGCGTGGTAGCCTTCATCGTTATGTTACAGCAACTGAGAACACTTGGGGGCCGGACCACCTCCCTGTGTCTGCCCCCGCCCCCCCCCCCCGACAGACTCATACCTCAGTTTTCAGTCCGTAAAATGACATTCTTAAAAATCCACCTTCTAGGGCTTCTGGATAAGCCTTAAGTGAAATCCTACATACTTAAAGTGCCTAGCATAGTTCCTGGCACAGAGTAAGTGCTTCATAAGTGGCAGACTGCATTATCATTACCAATTAAAGAGCAAAAAATAACATTGAAACAACTTAATTTTTCACTTGCAGATGCATGGCGGTAAATCAGTAAAACGATTTGCACATCCATTTTCTTAGGATGAAGTCTACTGGAATCACGAGGTGTGTATACAATAACATATTGAGTAAAGTATAAAATAACATGCGTACTCTTACTGAAAACTATTCGTGTGACTGCATTATTCGAAAACAAAAACAGTTGTATGAGGGTTGGGAGATTGTGGTCCATTAAACATTATTTTAATGTTGTTATACTGCTAGTGATAAAATTAAATAATGTACTAAAATTAGGCCACATGAGAACGATTCCACACTTTAACATGTGGTCAGTGTATTTAATAAGCCAAATAAATGCACTGTGTAGTAAAGAAAAAAGACTAAGTCACTTTCCTCATCAATCGTTCACAGCTACTTAATTCAAAATATTTTTACATTAAGAGGCACTCCATTTCTATCAAACGAGTTCTTTCAAAGTTGACTCATTCTGGCATAGATACATATGGACTATTCAGAAAAGGCAAAAAGAAAATCTTGGAGGTGCTTTGACCAGACATGGGGGCACAAAACATTTTTTGGAGCTAGAATATAACTTTTCAGTCTAATCGGCCTTTTGCTTGTTAGTTCTAGTAAAAAGCATGAGAACACTGACACATTTTTTTCAGGAAATAAATATTTAGAATTTTACTAGCTAATTGACCGGTCCTCCTGGATTTCAGTTTCTTGATCTGCAAAAAGGAGCTGATCATATCCATAAGTCAGAATTATTCGGGAAATAAATAAAACACATAAAGCACTTAGTTCAGCGCCTGGCACTCAGAATAACTTTTCCTTTTCTTCCGCAATCCCACCATATTCCTTTTCTGAGAAAGGATAACATACCTCTAACTCTTTCGATGTGAGAAGAATAAAAGAAAGAAGTATGCAAAACCAAAACGCTTTGAAAAATAAAGAAGCACTCTCAAAACACAGGGTATTGTTACAAAAGGAAAAACGAAAGTAGAGGGCTAAGGGAAACACACGTGTCTAAAAACACTTTGAACTCTAGCAAAGCTTTTAATAATTACTGAAAATAAGTAATGACATCAGAGTCAAAGAGCGCTCCATGAAAAGCTTTCATTGCCACTGATGAAAAGCTATTTATATATTAATTTTCCCGTTCCCCTCTCATTCTCTCTTTCTCTCTTTCATATTTTGAACACATTATTTTACTTTTGGTTTCACTTTGTTCACATCTACTTTCTCTGGTGTATGACCTGGATTTCAGTTAGCTTTATTTCTGCCGCCGCTCTCATTTCCTCCGGTTGAACAGAAAGAAAAATAAGAAAGTAGTGCCGTGACAAAAGCCATACTGAAGCTTGAGGTGAAAGGAAATGTCAGTCATTACCGTCTCTTATTTAAATTGTGGATTATTTATTCGCCATGAGTTTTCTGGTGTTAACTTTGATTTTTAAAAATATGACATCAAAAGGCGTCCCTTGATGACTGAGATTTTTGGCACCTGCCCCCGAAATTTTATGCACGAGGCAGACACCTCACTGACCTCACCCTAGTCCCAGCCCTGTAAAAAAAAGAGGAGCTCAGAAAGCTAG
Organism: Lynx rufus; assembly: GCF_022079265.1. Taxonomy (NCBI): domain Eukaryota; kingdom Metazoa; phylum Chordata; class Mammalia; order Carnivora; family Felidae; genus Lynx; species Lynx rufus. The sequence continues at coordinate 20,892,790 of NW_025814889.1, read as the reverse complement.
AAGAATTCGTAACAGAGGTGATGAAGGAGAAGCGTTCACAAAGGGTGTGACGCACACGTGAACCTAACGTGATTCTTCCCCTTACATGAGGAAGCCTGTGTGTGACAGTCCCACTTTCTAGCTTGCCAAAGAGGAAAAAAGGAGGAAAGAGAGACAAAGATGGGCGAAATTCCTTTCCACGTCCTTTGCGCATGCCTTTCTGGAGAAATTACTCGGACATCCTGGATTTGGTCTCAGGTCGGAGTGTCACCCAAGAGCAAAACGAATGGTTTGGGGCAGAAGAGGCAGAAAACCTCTGTGCTGCATGGTGTAGATCGGCCGCAGAGATTTGTCCCCCAACTCTGATTTGGGGGACAGGCTGGAGACAAGGCAGGCAGAACAGGACGGAATCTGAGCAAACAGCACAGGCTGAAGTGAAGGGAAACCTTGTAGCACAATGTCTGGGTCAAACGGCCTCCTTTTGATCCTAAGGGCGGGGCATTTACACTTTGCTCCTTCAGAGGGCACATTGAGTCACTCGGTTCTACTAAGCGCGGCAGGCTGGCCTAGCCTGGAATCTTTTTTAACCAGGAACACAGCCTTTCATTCCACAATCAGAGATAGGGCCCCAAGTACCAGGAGGAAATGTCGAAAATGAGAGGCCATGAGTGAATATGCTTCGTAGACTGTAAATAAATGCAACCCACGTAAAAAGCACCACTGTCATTGACCGAAGACACCTCAAATGTCCAGTGCTAATTCCAGGTATTTTCTTTGCACGCTTCAGCCCAGCTGGATTCGGAGCTGTGTGCGACATACGTTACAAGGAGAACTTACGGCAACAGATCTTTCCATTTTTAACCACAGTGCCACCTTCCTCTAGGCTCAACCACCGGAATCTCAGCTCAGGGGTGGGGGTGGGGGGCGCTGGACGGAGAAGGAAAGCGGAGGGGAGAAAAAAAAAATTGGAAATGCGTTCTCGCTAAGACAGCGAAGACTTACTTTCCAGAAGAAGCCGCTTGACATGAGTGACCGCAACTTTGATGAAACCAGCCTCACCTGTTGGATTGACGGCTTGTGCTCATTCACAGGTGAACAAAAGTTAGTGAAATCCTGACTCTGCTCCTTACCAGCACTGTTACGGAGCCCCTCTCTCTGTTTCCTCGCCTGTAAAATGGGTATAGTCATAACGCCTGCCCCACAGTGTTGCCTCGAAGATGAATCAGCACGTATCAAGCGCTTAGCACAGTGCCAGGTACATAGTAAGTGCTCAGAAATGTCAGCTATCATTACCAACCAGACTCACCGCCTTGGTGAAGGGCAACTGAGCACTAATTTTCATAAGTCGTTTACAAAAGTCTTTAAAACCTCAAACGCGTATTAGCCCCAGCCCTACCCATCAAAAATACCATCTCCTCTCCTTTGATACACCTTCCTCCCTCACAGCCAGTATTTTCCAGGCTGGGGACATGAGCAACGCAAAGTGGCCAATAGAAAAATCTTAGCAAAAAAAAAAAAAGAAGAGAAAAACTACATTCAATGTGCGCTCATTTTCTCAAGACCTAACCAATTTAGAGGCGATAGCTTAGATAGGTCTTCACGACCACGAGTGACGGAAGTGTCTGAGTATCTGTGGCACATAAAACCCAGGAAGCATTACAGGTCTGAGGCTGTTGAGTGTCTCATGCTGACGAATGTCTCACACCCTGCAGCTTCTGAGGAGGACAAAACCTGTCCCAGACCATGGCCTGCACTGCTAATCAAGGCTGGCTGCCTGGGCCCGTGTCCAGTGGGTCAAACAAGGGTGGTAGGGAAGGAAGAGGAGAAACATGGGGACCCATTGCCTGGAGGGGGAAATCCCTTGTCCTGACCCCGTCTTTGCAAAGAGGGGTTTCCACTTACTTGCGTAACATCCCCAGCGGGAAGGCTTTGTCCTGCGGAAGGGCCTGGTTCCCACCTGTGTCTTTGGCTCTGTTGTCCGAACTGCACCCAACTTCTCGTCAGGCCCCCACTGCCCTCTCTGCCGAGGAGAGACACGTTGCATCCACTTCCTGCCCCAGGAGGAGTAAAATACCAATCAGAGCTCAAAGTGCCTACCGCTGACCTTAAAGTGACAGGTGTGTAAGCAAGAAAGAGCCGGAGGACAAGGCTCACCAGACCCCCCCATTCTCTCCCTGTGGCCTTCACTTAACCTCTCCAGGCTTCAGTTTCTTCGTCTATCGGATGCAGATAACAAGTTGCTGGAAGAAACCAGCAATAATTTTGTCAGCTCTAAAGTCTTACAAAAACGGAAGGTGTTATGTTGTGATTCCTGTCACAGCTCCAGGGGTTGAGGGAAGATCACTCAACAAAGCTCTTGTCTGGTCCAGTCTGGCACCTCGAGGCCAGACTCAGCCGGCTGGTGACAGACCCAGCAGCTTTCTGGGTCCTGTTCTAGTATTGCATCATCTGGGGAGGAGCGAGGCTGAGCTAGCAGAATCCAAAAACAGCTTCCAGACTTTTACTGCCAGGAGGACTTACAGCAGTGTGTGGGGTTTCGGAGAGACAAGTTGGTACGTGGCTTTGATCTTTATCAGGCGAGAGAGTTTCACACAAAATACAAAAAGGGCAGATTTGCCAGTGTGTGTGTGTGTGTGTGTGTGTGTGTGTGTGTGTAAAAGGGCTGGGTGTAAGAGAGAGAGAGAGGGAGAGATCCCAACAGTGTCAACTAGCAAAGAACGAATTTCTAAACGCCTGCCCCAGCCTTGTGAAACCCTTCTTGGTAGAGATGAGTTTCCAAGACAATCAGAGAAATCCTCCCACTGACAGATTTCCAGATGCCTTCTTTGCTCTAAGGGGACAGGAGGCCTTTGTATTTGCCCACATCCCACCACTGCCTGCCTCCAGCCACCGCAGCAGAAAGGACACTGGAACAGGACACATGTTACCCCATGGAGGCTCTAGGCCTGATTGGAAACCAGGCAGCTCAGGCTGAACTCCCCTTTAGAGAAGGCCAACCCCACGCTGTCTTCGCGTAGTTCCGGGCCTTTTAACATTCACTCGACACCTGCTGGTGCAGGAGTAACAACAAATAAAAGCCATTCCTGTCCGAATGCCGCCCACTTCCTCCCACCTCCATGTCTGGCTGCTCCTGGCCTCATCATCGCCTCCTCCTGGGCCACTGACCGTAGCTTGCTTTCCCCCACTGCTGACCTGGGTGCTGTGGGAGCACTGGCCTCCTGCCACGAACACCTGAAATGGGTGCCTCCCCCCCCAACCCCCACCCGGGGCCCCAGTTCCCCATTTGCTGCCAGAATGTGGAGCCTATGCTAATTTTACAGGAAACTTCCATTTGGTGAGCAAAAGAGCTGGTCCTGCCTCTGGAGTGGCTTGCAGAAGCTGCCTACAATTCTCACAGCTACTTTCCGAGTATCTGACTCCGCGGTGGATTGCTTTTTGTCATTTCAATGGACAGTTAACCTTCATGACACTCAGTGACCACGACCGTCCAAGAGCTGACACTGGGGCCTCCAGAGCACATAGTTTCTTTTCATTGGGACTTCCCGGTGGATCTTGGGCTTCTAACGGAAATATAATGGGTACTAATTTAACGACTGTGGGTGTACTACCTAAATCCTTATTTTGCATTGTGGACTTTCCTCCTGATGCACTTTAAGTGGAAATGTATCGAGTAAAGGGACATTAATGTTTTTAAATGATCACCACAATCCCTAGAGAGTGGACAGCCAGCAGCACCTGTCTGCGTGGGGCAGCTGTTTTCGTTGGCGCAATTCTTCAACAGCAGTAAGTGGGCAAGAAATAATTGGGCAGCTCCTCTTGGCCTACGATGTTGCCTTACTGAGAGCGACCAGAAAGCAGAAAAGCAGAAAGCGGGGCCTTCCCAAGGAGCCCACCCCGGCGTGTCCTCCCTAAAGGGCTCTCGGCCTCCGCAGCTGGGCCACCTCCCGCGTCCCCCGTGCCACGGCTCCGCAAAGCCTCCTGCAGGAAGCGAGGGGGGACCTCCTCTCGGCTCCCTAAGCGTGGGGGACACCCAGAGGAGGCGCGGGCGGGAGTGTGGGCCGGTGCCACTGAAGCCTACGGAGCGGGAGGCGGGAGCCCGCACCCCGGCCCCTTCCAAGTGACCCCCAGCGTCCTCCCGCCTGTGAGCCCGCCGGCGGAGAAGGCCTCGGGCAATGGGCCAGGGCAGCGCGGGCCTGGGCGCCCAGGCGTCCCTCGACCCCCCGCTCTCGGCTTTTGGGGCGCGGGGCAAGAAAGCGCAGAGAATTGCAGCAGCCCACGACCCCCACCTCAGCCTCCAACCCCCGGAAAGGGCCCTGAGGCCCAGAGCAGCTGCCCTCCCCTCCCTCGGAACCCGCGTCCTTGTCTACTGCGAGGGGGGTGGGGGTGGGGAGCTCAGGGGCACAGGGAGGGAGCCCTCGGGGCAGGAGCGGGCTGGCGGGGCGGTGGGGCAGAGAGCCCCCGACATGGAGGGGCACCGGCTAGGCCGGGCCGCAGCGCCCTTCTGGACCCTTCTGCCACCCGCAGGCCTCGCCCCGAGCCGCCACAGGTGCCTTCGGGTCAAAGTCAGGGCGAATCCCACCCCTTCCAGGGACCACTCCTTTGTGCCGAGCTCCTCAGGCGATTGCTTTAGTAACAACAGGTGGTCTGGAAGGAAGAGAGGCGGGGTCCCCTCGTGGCAAGGAGAGACGCAGGAGCCCCGAGGCGGCCCGGGATGCAGGCGACCGATGAAAAAGCCAAAGGGCGTCAGCTCGAATCTCTCAGAGGGCGATTTTAACTCGCAGAGAGGCTCAGCATATGGTTTCCATGTTGGGCGGCGGATACAAAGAACCACTGAGAGCCAAGGGAATCTCCTGACATCGCAGGCCCAGCCATCCCGATCTAGGGGGCCTGAGTGGCAGCGGGCTGGATGTTTGGTTGAGTCGCAATTAAAACGAGATCATTACACCGAGCCTCTCAGCTTGTTAATATGTATCGCTGGGACTCCGCTCCCCCGAGGCGGACTTTGCAGGCCCGGGAGGAGCGGAGCCCGGTGTCTCTGGGCCTGAAGCTTCACCGGTGACCCGGGAGAAGAAAGTTTGGTGGGTAAAACGGGAGTCGCTCGCCTTCTGCGTTTCTGCTAATAACGTGAGCGGGGAAAAGTCTGGCGGGGATGCGGCCGCGTCCTGCGGGAACCTCTCTGTCCGTGCGTCCTGAGGGCGGCCGAGCGGCGCCCAGCACCTCGCAGGGTCGCCCGCCGGGTCCAGGGCGGCGAGCGTTTCGGAAGCCCCGTTATTTGCTCTTTATTAATTACCCAAACATTGCCTTCCTGCAATATGTTTCCAGTTCCTGGGACAGACGGCGTGTTAGGAAGTGTTCCAATAGTTAGGACTCGGGCAGGATTTCTTTTATGCCGCCTCCCTCGTCTTTGAGAGCCTGTAGGGCAGGGGCGAGGGATTAAATGTGGCCCTCGCTCCGGGGAGGTTCCGCAAAAACGCGCACATCGGGCCTCTTTCTGCGTCCGAGGGTCCCTGAAAGGTGCGGGGGCGTCGGCGAAACCCTGGACCCGCGGGAGGAGCGCTCAGCGCCCGGGATCGCGCCCCCGGCCCGGAGCGGCGGGGAAGGGGGGCTGCGCGGGGCGGCGCAGCGGCCTCCACCCGGGGCTGCGCGCCCGACCTCGGGGCTCGTGGGCTCGGAGCGGTCGGCTCCCGGCCAGCGGCCGCGCTCCCAGACACGCGGCAACGCTTTAGCAAGGGTCTGCAGGGCGCACACGCCGCTGCTTTCTGCTTTCCCGCAGGGGTGCTGGGGCCGGGAGCGGGGGCGGGGGCGGGGGTGGGGGTGGGGGTGGGGGGAGGGAAGGCGCGTCCCTCCGCCCCGAGGGCGGGGGCAGCGGCGGAGCCAGGGGATTCTCCGGTCACAAACGCGCGGTTCCGCGGGCGCGCAGCTGCGGTTCCCATGGCAACGCGGCGCCGCGAGGCAGCCGGCGAGTCCCCGAGGCCCGAGGCTGCGCTGCGAATGGAGCTCTTCGCTGTGGCCGCCGCGGCCGCCAGCCTCTTCCTGCTCCTGGTCTTCCTCATCGTCCTCTCGGTCTACGTGGGCTCGGGGCCTCTCCACCAGCCTCTGGCCCAGAGCTGTTAGCCGAAGCAAGAGGAATTTGTAGTCGCAAGGCGTGTTCCCGATGGAGCTGCGCGCCTCCAAGGAAGGCTCCTGCTCGGTCCTGTGGGTACCCTGTCCCTGGCACCCGGGCCCAGATGTGGCGCCACCAGACAGCGCTTCGCGGATGTGCTCGGCCCGTCCGAGCCGCTCCGGGGGCGGGTTAGCACTGACCCCAATAAATGACGAGGGAGACTCCCTGTTTGTTAAAAGGGGGCCCGACGGGACTTGATGATGATGGTTTGGGGTTACAGCATAAAGGCGAATTTTAACCAAGAGACGTAGCTAGCAGTGGAAGCGAGTTTTCTTCACACATCTCTCTCTATACACACACGCACGCCTGGCAGGCACGAAATGATTCTGTTTATCCACGTAAAGAACGTGTGTTCACCCACGGATGGTGGCGTTTAGCAGCGCGGAACCGTGGCACTGGATCATTTACAATGAGGAAGAGGCGACCTCAGAACTAAAAGCAATCCTGTGTATCCAGTCCATTGCCATTGCTCCGTGTACAGCTCTTTTTGACGTTCGCCCAGTTTGAAAAAACAGTGTGGTCATGATGACAATCTTCAGTTTTATCACGGGAAAGTCAGTCTGATAGAAGGGTAATCTATTAGATGCTGATTTCCGGTAGACAAAACGCTTGCTGTTTGGGGCATATTTACACTGGCTGCTTCAAATCGATACTGTATACCGATATTTTCTTTTTCACTTTCTTGACCTTCCAGTAGTGTCTTGGGTAACTGCCATATTATCCATTCCCCAACCCCCTTATCCTGCTTGTTTCTATTTTTTAAACTAAGCTTTTTAAATTTTAGAATGGGTGTAGGCTTGCCGAAAAGTGGCAGAGTTTTCCCACACTCAGCCCCCAGTTTCTCCTATTAACATCTCACATCAGTGTGGGACATTTGTCACAACTAATGAACCAATACTGATATCTATTATTAACTAAACGCCATACTTCATTCATTTGGAGTTTCTTCATTTTAACAATTTTCCTCTTTCTGTTCTTAGATCCCATCCAAGATACCACATTACATTTAGTTCTCATGACTCCTTAGGCAGTGACAGTTTCTCAGACTCGTTTTTGATGACCTTGAAAGTTTGAAGATTTGTTTAAATTGGGAGATAACTTACCTGTAGTGAAAGCAGAGACCTCACATTATAGTTTTATGAGTTTCAACAATTGTATACACCTGACACAACCCACCTTTGCATAAAGAACAAATCTTATATTGGAAATCTTGTCACACAAATATTGCAAATGTATCTGTATAGATACACAATTTGCTAAAAAATTTTCCCACAGCCTTTCAACTCTACCTTAATATTTTAAAATTTGCAGTTCCAAAGGATGTTAAAGAGGTACCAGCCTAGTGTTATTTTTAATGGTTTGTTGCTCATTTAGTTCAATAGTCTTTTGGACACAACTTAAGCTACTAATTGTTCTCTGTTCTAGAACATTTTCTTCTCTATGGAGAGTACAATGCAGGCATGCTCCTTAAGAAATCAGACAAATTGGGGGGATGAGTCAGTCTGGGAAGCTTACTGGGGGTGGCTTAGCAATTTTAAAAACACTTTGTTTTTAAGTTCTTAATATCGAAGCAATAATTAATGCACTCATTCATGCCTAGCCCTTGGGGGAATTGTTTCTCAGCAATTTTGTCATAGATCACTGATTCTCCTAATTGTAAAAAAAAAAAAAAAATTGTTCCACACTTGAGAATTTGACACATGATGTAACCCCCAAACGTATCTTTTTAAATGATGTTAGCAAACAGGAAAAAGGAAACAAAGGTCTTACACCATTGTGAACATGGATTCTATAACCGAGAACTTGGTGCAGACATATATATTTTAAATCAGTGAGTAAAGCATTCAATTAATAGACTCTAATTTCCTCTTGCTTCTGTGGTGTTTTATCTGGCAGGCTCAGTGGCTCACGTATTTATGGCTGGTAATACAGAGGTGTGGATAGGAGAGAGAAAATGTAAAATTTAAAGTCACAGTTCTCCTCTTTGCCATTCACCATTCATGCGCAACTATTTTTGAGAAACCCACACACTTGTCCAGTGGGGTAAAGACCTTCGGACCACATTTAGTTGGAGCTGATCACATCCAAGGACACTTCTGTCCGTAATTCCAGGACCGGCCCTCTCAGAAGCAGTTTTTGGCTAACACAGCTTTTCAGGTCAGACCATTTTGTGCCAACACAATTCGTGTTATCTTCCCTAGTCTACAAGTAAAACCCAAGTCAGTGAGGGTAGAACACCGCTCAAAAAGTGTGGGTGACAACAAGCTGATGATTATCGTTCTTCTATCACAACAAAAGAAGATTTAAAAAGTCTGTGTCATCAAATATATTTTCTGCCCATTGTAAAAAAAAAAAAAATCTCAATCCCTACTGAAACCACATAATATGAACAAATATCAATCTAGAAAGATAACTCTGATAAGCATATTAATTTTTGAGGGGTACTGCCTTTCTAATGAAGTCCACCTTTAATTACAGCTGAGAAAATACAAAATGGTTAAAGAACTTAGCATGTGTGCTATTTGAAATTATTTGCCTGAGTTTAGGTGAGCTGTGACCATTGGCAAGGATGTCAGAAACAAAGATCTGCGTTTTGCTACGTGCGTATGAATCGCATGTCAGCAGCTGTCACTCATTGGCTGAGGGCTCAGCCTGACTGAGTCACATCCGCAGTGTTTCAGGCAGTGGAGACGAACGAATGTGGTCTCTGAAATTAGACAGCCAGGTCCATACCTGGTGCCATCACAAGCTCGCAGGTAACCTTAGGCAGGTCACTTAACTCTGTGCCCTCAACTGTAAAATGAGGATAATGCCAACTTTATAAAATTGTTGGGAAGATTAAGTGAGATATACGGGGGTGCCTGAGTGGCTCAGCTGGTTACGCATCTGACTCGATTTCGGTTCGGGTCATGATCTCACACTTCGTGAGATCGAGCCCCGAGGTGGGCTCTATGCTGACATCACAGAGCCTGCTTGGGATTCTCTCTCCCCCCCTCTTTCTGTCCCTCTCTCTTTCTCAAAATAAATAAACATTAAAAACATAAATGAGATATACATACCAGTCAGAATGGGAAGCGCATAAGGAACATTCAGCAAATGATAAATATCACTGTTTTTGTTGTTGCTAAGTTTTGACCAGCTACTGAAGTATATTATATGCTGTATGTATACGTAGTATATTATCTGCTGGGTTTTCAGGAATGTGGAAAACAGAGGTGTTACTTCGGGGAACCTAAAAACGGAATCCCTAAATTTGTGCCCCGTTTGTCCTGTTTCAAGAAGCACTTATTTCTGACCTAGGATCTAACATTCTGCTAAATGGTTCACGTTGCCGTGTTCTTGTTCATTATCACAAAAGAGTTACAAACGAAAAGGAAATGCAACTCTTGGCCAGCCTATCCAAGCCCCTATGTAATCACACACAGATCCTGACCAGATTCCCCCAGCAACACCAAAGACTGGATCGACTGTAATGTCTCCATTTACTCAACAGACATCAGCGAGCAGTAAGCAAGTGCCAGCCGCTGTCGGGCGCTGGCTATTATTCATAAATAAGATCCAGTCCCCACCCTCAAGATGCTTAGGGTGCAGTGGGCAAGATACAAAATTGAACATACAGTTAGGGTTCCCAGATTAAGTGTCGCGACAGATATGCAGGAGATGTTGTGTGAACACCTGGGGACACCTAGCCCTGACCGAGGGGTGCGGATAGGCAAGAGGAATCTCCCAGAGAAGATGCCTGATGTGAGCGTTGAGGAAAGACCGGGGCCCTGATCCAACTGAGGAATGAGGAGAGCTGAGCTGAGAATGGACTGCGTATGGAGAGAAGGGATCTGGTTCTTTTTTAAATTTTTTTTTTTCAACGTTTTTTATTTATTTTTGGGACAGAGAGAGACAGAGCATGAACGGGGGAGGGGCAGAGAGAGAGGGAGACACAGAATGGGAAACAGGCTCCAGGCTCCGAGCCGTCAGCCCAGAGCCCGACGCGGGGCTCGAACTCACGGACCGCGAGATCGTGACCTGGCTGAAGTCGGACGCTTAACCGACTGCGCCACCCAGGCGCCCCGGGATCTGGTTCTATAAGGAGAAGAGGCAAAGCCTGGTTACCAGCTGGATGTGAAGAACAAGGGAGAGAAGACAGTGAAGGAAGATCCCAGGTTTCTGTTCAGGGGACTGGATGGATGGTGGAGCCATTGACCAAGAGGGAATTCTGGAGAAAGAGCGGGTTTGGGGAGGAAGATCTCTTATTTGATTTCAGATACAAGAGTTTGAGGTGTTCAGGGCACGTGGCCATAGAGATGCCCAGTCTACAGACAGTCACAAGGTTCTGCAGGTGTGAGGGTCGATGGGAGGGCCAGTCAGAGTCCGTCCCTGTGTCCGTACGAATGAGGGGCCATCTACCCAAAGTGGTGGAGCAGAAGACATGCTAACGGGTGCCACCGTCACATGCAATTCCCAGTTCTAGAAGGTACAATAAATGTTCACTCCAAAGAAAAACCAGACTTTGAGAAGCCAACCAATCTTCTGGGGTGAAATCCCTATGGCCTAAGAAGAGGGAAGATACAACAGTAGGAAAATGGGATGGAGAGGTGATACCTGACTTGGGAACATGAAAGACTGCTACAAGATATTCTAGGGTGTCCTGTATGATCATTCCTATAATCTCAATCCTTTTAGGCCCGGATAATTTCCTGTGAAAAATAGACTTACAGTTTTCAGTGGGAAATTAGCACTCACTCTGGAGAAAGCCACTTTACAACCAAATTGAACACATATTCCGCTCCTAAATAAAGGATGTACAGAACTATCGGTAGTTCTCTTATTTAGCTTAAACTGTTTATTACAGGGTGTCTGTGTGGCTCAGTCAGTGAAGCGTCCAGCTTTAGCTCAGGTCATGATTTCACGGTTCATGAGTTTGAGCCCCACATCAGGCTCTGTGCTGACAGCTCGGAGCCTGGAGCCTGCTTCGGATTCTGTGTCTCCCTCTCTCTGCCCCTCCCCAGCTCATGCTCTGTCTCTGTCCGTCTCTCAAAGTAAATAAACATTAAAAAAAAATTTATGTTTAACTATTATAAAATTTCTCAAGGAGTTTTAAGAATTGTGAAAATGGATTATAAAAAATACATATCTCCCCTGCCAATTCCTTTGTTTATCCTTCCTGGCACACTGCTAACCAAAATATGAAGTTCTAACACCTATGAACAAAGAAGTCATTCTCACTGACTCAAACGGCCTGACTGGGGTGGGTGTTGAGGGAGAGAATAATTGGTAACTTCGAAGAGATAATGTGGCATGGCAGATGAGAGGCTGGCCATTGGGGTGATGGGGAATTTGCATCCTGCCAGGCTTTCCCTCTTGGTAGCTGCCTGGCCTCGGGCCGGGTCATAACCTCTAAATTGGATACCACACCACACTTTTCATACTTGTTATGAAGATTCAATCAGGTAAGCCATGTAATGTCCTTAGCACAGTACCTGCGACATAATAGTCTCAATACCTTTAGCTCTTAGTGATAACTCACTTAACCACTTTGGAGCCAACCATTGTTAGCCTAAGTTGTTAGCTCTTGGGTTGCTTTACTTCTCAAAGTCAGGTTCTTCCAACAAGCCACCCCAGGATTCGCTATTGTCCATAGAATCTTGGCTGCACTTACGATAAATGATACCAGAAGGAATGGTCCTTACCTATTCCGGGACCTGTAAGTTTTCGTCGGTAAAAAACAAACACAAAGTTTTAGGTGTCGCTTCTTAGGTAAAACTTTAGGTAAAACTGAAACCTGCCTCTACGCTTCTCCCGAAAACTGTAACGGCTGCAGCAACATAAGCCTTTTTCCCTCTCTGATGAAGGCAGCGCTTTCTGGCTTGTGGTTCAGTTGACTTTTCCAACTGTCCTCCAAATGTTTCTCAAAGAGACCTGAAGGGTGAACACTGCAGACTGGAAAACTAGACTGGCCCTGTGTCAATGACTTGCTCTAGCATCACAAGTTTATTAGTGAAACGCATGTGTAAACGCTGCCTCTCTGAGGGCTCCGGAACTAGCAGACTAAAACTCCACTGCGAGACGGAGCACAATTGTCGATGTTTCTGACAGGGGTTGCATTTAATCTAGCAGAAAGTTACCTTTGGCCAACATCCCGCCCTGCTCCTCGTCCAGCCGACAGGGGGTCTAGGGCCAAAGGCCAGTGGGAGGTTGTGCCTTGTAGGAAAGCTGTTAGAGCCTTTCCAGCGTGGGGCGAGCTCAGGAGAGCACCTTGGGGATGCAGGGGACCCGGGGAGGGTGTTGCATTTTGTTCTCAAGGCTTTTGGCGTCAACACAGCCTACAGGCCTGTGAGCGGGCAGCAGACAAACTTCCCCTCCGCGCTCAGGAGGCCGTCACTGTGACTTCTGCAGTTCCAAAGCTTTTTAAAAAATCTTTTAAATGTTTATTTATTTTTGAGAGAGATACAGACACAGTGCAAGCAGGAAAGGTGCAGAGAGAGAGGGAGACACAGAATCCGAAGCAGGCTCCAGGCTCCGAGCTGTCGGCACAGAGCCCGATGTGGGGCTCGAACTCACAAGCCGTGATGAGCTCATGAGCTGAGCTGAAGTGGGACGCTTCACCAACTGGGCCACCCAGGCGTTCCAGCCAAAAATTTTTTGTACACTCAGTATATGTATTTTTCAATTGCCTGTTTTGTTTTTGTTTTTGTTTTTCCCTTGAGTAAGGAAAGAACTCCACGGACGCCTGGGTGGCTCAGTTGGCTAAGCCCCAGACTTCTGATTTCGGCTCAGGTCATGTTCTCACACTTCATGAGATCAGACCCCGCGTCAGGCTCTGCATTGACAGCACGGAGCCTTCTTGGGACTCTCTCTCTCCCCCCCCCTCTTTCTGCCCCTCCCCCACTTGCTTTCTCTCTCTTCCAATAAACAACAACAACAACAAAATTCCAGAGTGAATCAAGGGGTATGGGGTGAGGAAGGGAAGGGCTCAAGAACCTGCAATCACATCCATGGCTATTTTTTAGGCAGAAGCGTAAATATTTATCAAATAAATATTTGCTGAATGCTGAATCACTGCATAGACACGTGTCTGTGTCTCCTAAGCATTTACTGTAGTGATGATTCAACATCTTTTCCTGTGGGAAACCCTCATATATTATCCCATTTGGGGCAGGTTAAAGTGAGCCACACCAAATTAAGCAATTTCTTAATGATAGCAAAAAAGTCAGCTGAAATGGAATTTCAGATCCTTTAATCATGAGTTGCACCAACACACGTCACTTTCAGTATTAAAAATACCACTTATAGGGGTGCCTGGGTGGCTCAGTCGGTTCAGCATCCAACTTCGGCTCAGGTCATGATCTCACAGTTCTTAAGTTCGAGCCCGCGTCAGGCTCTGTGCTGACAGCTCAGAGCCTGGAACCTGCTTCGGAGTCTGTGTCTCCCTCTCTCTGCCCCTCCCCTGCTCACACTCTGTCTTTCTCTCTCTCTCAAAAATAAACAAACATTAAAAAAATTTTTTTGAATACCACTTCTAGAATCTTCCTTAACAAAAAATGCAGAAAGTAGCTGATGAGTGACATACACGTTAAGTGTTAAATTGCTTCCTATGTTTTTGTATTAAGTGAAAAGAGCAGAGCAGGTGACCAGAATTCTGATTTTTTTACATGGTGCTTGCCGGGGATTATTCTCGTTTCTCAGGAAACAGCTTGAACTACACTCACTACACAGTTGTGTTCTTCAAAAATTCATTTTCCGTGTAATTCTAGCACACATCATATGAGCTACTCACGTTTAGAAAGAAGCAGAAGCTTGTTAAGAAGGACAAGTATGAAGCCAAGGCACACGTCTAATACCGTTAACAGCTCATTATGTACATTATATTTTCCAAACCAAATCCTGGCATCTGATCTGGAAAATGCATGTGGGAACAATATGGCAAATATTTAAAACCAGAGCAGTTTCAGGGAATTTGGATGATCTTCTGACTGTATTATTAAACGTGAGGAACATATTTTGGGATAACTTGGAAATACATGAACATTCGATTAATATTGACCTTAATTGTACCTTTTCAGTCCTTGTTCTCATTTGCCTACCTCTTACAAACCTAAAATAACTATTAGTAATGACACTTCAACTTCAGAATCTTAAATATTGAAATATCAAATGTTAAACTTCACATAATAGACCCTTCATTTTTCCCACAATAGACTCCAAAGACTAGATCTATAAAGGCACTGGAAAACTGTACGTTGAGTAATGTCCATGTGGGCAGACCTACTGGAAAATCAGGCAACATCTTTCCCCTTGATTTAAAAATCTGTATTTTCTCTGATTTGCGGGGCTGCTTTTATTTATTCCGAATTTTCGTCACGGCCGGACACATCGTTATTTGCCTGATTTGAAAGAAAACGAGAAAGAACTCAGAGAATTACAGGTGCCTGGATGGCTTACTTGGTTGAGTGTCCAACTCTTGATTTTGGCTCAGGTCGTGATCTAGGATCATGGAATTGAGTCTGGCATTGGGCTTGTGCTGAGCATGGAGCCTGCTTGAGACTTTCTCTCCCTTTCCCTGTGCTCCTCAGGACATTATAAGATCTGGAAAAACTTACTGAGCATTTACTGTCCGCCAGGGTCAGTTCTCAGATACAGAAAAAGAACCAACAGCCAAACCAACATATGGCCGATTGGCTCCTGGCCTCAAGGAACCTGTAAGGAAACACACCAATAAGGAGGTAATTGTAATACAATGTGGCAAGGTTTGGATGGGGCTAGGGAAGCACCAGGACCTGGAGAACAGCTACTTACCCTCCGTCCCACAGCCAGAGGTGGTTGGACAACATAATCCAGCATGGTGGGTACCTCTCGGCACTGCCTCTCAAGTAGTTTCCATTGAAGCAGAGTGCTTAGGATTTCACAGAATATACAGAACACTTGAAAATGCACTTATGGAAATAAGATCGGTAGTTGTCCCGAGAAGTCTTAAAGCACCTAGCATGCTTCACAGTGATCTGTGTCTGCTCAGTAAGGTTTAATGTCCAGTCTTATGAGTAGGTACAGAAATGGGGAACGCCCGGGTGGCTCAGTGGGTTAAGTGGCCGACTTAGGCTCAGTCACGATCTCACAGTTCGTGAGTTCTAGCCCAGTGTTGGGCTCTGTGCTCACAGCTCAGAGCCTGGAGCCTGCTTCAGATTCTGTGTCTCCCTCTCTCTCTGCCCCAGCCCCACTCATGCTCTGTCTCTCTGTGTCTTAACAATAAATAAAGCATTAAAAAAATTTTTTAAATAAAAAAGACTAGTGCTCGCTTCGGCAGCGCATATACTAAAATTGGAATGATACAAAGAAGATTAGCATGGCCCCCGCGCAAGGATGACGCGCAAATTCGTGAAGCATTCCATATTTTTTTAAAAAACTGAGAACAATCTGAGGGTTGATGGAGGGTGGGAGGGAGGGGAAAGTGGGTGATGGGCATGGAGGAGGGCACCTGTTGGGATGAGCACTGGGTGTTGTATGGAAACCAATTTGACAATAAATTTCATATTAAAAAAAAATAAAATAAAATAATTAAAAAAAGAGTAGGTATGGAAATGCAAAGTACAGCCAAGCTTGATAAGCTACAAATTGTAAGCTCACTGCACAGTCATTTCGATGGTGAGATTAACTCTGATTGGGAACGAACAACGATGCGTTTGCTCATTCACACATTCTAAGAGTTTGATGTTGGCCAAGTCACTAACCTCACTGTGCCTCATTTTCCTCATCTGTAAAATGGGATAATATTAGTATTGACCATTCAAGGCTGTTGTGAGCATTAAGTGGCATAATTTATGTAAAGTACTTGGAATTTTGCCTGCTACATAGTGCGATTCTAATTGAAGCCAAAATATAAATAGTGTCTGAAGTAGAGATATTAATGAAAGGGAACAGATTCAGTTTAAATAATTTGGTTTGAGAGAAAGGCAGAATTTATATTCTGAAACCTTCCTTTATGCCTAGATTTTATTTATTATTCATGTGAGAATCATTTGTTAAAAATGGAGTCCTTAGCTTTCAGAGATTCATACTGAAATATTTGTGGAGGAAATTATGTGATAGCTGGGATTAATGTAAAAATAACACAGTGGGTAAGGGCTGGAGAAGGAGGGAGTATAAAAATGAAACATGATTAGTCGTACGTTGATCATTGTTGAGGCTGGCAAGAGGCACGTGCAGCTTAGTTAGACGGGTCTTTATTCTTGTGTATGTTCTAACCCATACAAAAAAGTCAAAAAATAATAATAAGGTCGGGATTCATAGCTAGTGTCTGTTCCTATGTATAAATTCTCTGGTGGAGATCAAATGTCCAATTTTTCTTTACAAATCAGGCAAGCATGAATTTATGTCAACCCGGTGCAGAAATCATGTTGCTACAGCAACTCTTCACCACATTAAATAACTGGAGAGCCAAAATGGCAGCAGGTTTCCTTCAGGAGGTGATCTGAGTATCAGAGAGAGAAACCTACCCCAAAGCCTCCCCCCCAGCCTCCGTCCCCTGCTTACCGTAAGGGACTGAGAGGTGTAGATGCCAACCGAGTTTGGAGCCCAGAAGATTAGGGGATGGGGAGCCTATGGTACAGACTCCTGGAAGAAGTCACCTACATTCAGAGCTCTCTGTGACTGGACTTCCGGTGCAGTCCACACAGCCCCCGGCGGCGGGGGAAGGCCCCTGGTTGTCAAGCAGTGAGATCTCCCTAGGAAGACAGACCATCCGCGACCATTCTTTTCTTTTATGACCTTTCCCAACATTTGGGAATGAAAACTGCTCAAGGACAAGAAATGGAGCCCAATCCCCACTTCCTGCACAGGGGACTGTTTCCAGAGAGGCTCACAGTGCGTTTTTAGGATCACAAGTGAGCCACGATGTGGCCAAGGACGTCTGGGCATCAGTAAGTCCATGCCCCTGCCTTCAGAAAGATCTTCTCTAAACATCCCATGTGGGGACTTGAACAGCAACGTGAGAGCAGAGGGACCCCGGCAAGAGGCACGTGGGCGCATTCCACAATGCACAACAGGCTCTCTCGGCTTTGATCATTAAAATTGGCTGTGGTCCCCACTCCTTCACCTGTTTGCCGGGTCATCCTGGAAAAGTCATTCAATCTCTATGTGTTCATTTCCTTGCTAAAGAAAAAAAAATACATATAAAAACTCTAAAATCCCAAGGTTCTGACAAGAACGAAACAAGATAAAATCTGAGGAATGTATGGGTGATCGCGGAACCTGTGAACTGGGAAGCTATGGGTTACAAAGTCACTAATGTCATTGCTTTTCCCTGTTTTCCTTCCTCCTTTCCTTTCTTCTTTCCTCTTCCTTCTTCCCCTCCTCCCTCCCTTTCCCTTTCTCTCCCTCCTTCCCACTTCCCTTCCTTTCTTCTTTTTAAAAAGTCCTACAGGGGCATCTGGGTGGCTCAGTCAGTTAAGCGTCAGACTTTGGCTCAGGGCAGGAGCTCACGGTTTGTGAGTTCCAGCCCCACATTGGGCTCTCTGCTGTCCACACAGAGCCCGCTTTGGATCTTCTGTCTCCCTCTCTGTCTGCCCCTCCCCTGCTTGCACGTCTCTCTCTCTCTCTCTCTCTCTCTCAAAAATAAATAAACATTAAAAATAAATGTTTAAAAAAATAAAACATTCTACAAACCAGCCTGAGATTTTTTTTTAGCATGTGCCCTGGCCACAGTCCTCTCACATTTCCAGCAATTAGTTTCATTTGAAGCTTCTGGGCATTGTCAGGAAGCAACTAGTCCACTGCACCCGAGCCCTTGGGTTTAACCGTCCAACACATTCCCGGATAGCACCTCGTACCCTAACTCCCAGAGCTGTCTTTCTCCTTTAACCTCCGTTCAGCCAACTGAATTCAACACTTTCTTACGCACACGGCTGGGAAGTGTCTCTGAAAAATTGCCTACACGGTACGACCTGGAAAGCGAGCTACCTGGAATTTCATCCACTCGATCGAGAAGTTGTCTTTATTATGGGAGTAATGGAATGTTTATTTTGGCTGAGTCAACGTGGAGGGCGTTTTTTTGTTTTTTGTTGTTTTATGTTTTCCCAACACTTGGTGCTGGCTGCCGGAAGCCCCCAGCATCCTGCTTGGCATCAGGGATTCAAAACATTTTTAAAGTGACAGAACGTCTGTGCTGGTGTGTATTTTAATATAGCTCAGTGGTTTTGAACAGGCTGTTTTTCACGAGGCTGCTTCTGTTCTGTTCTGTTTGTTTTTTTTTTTTTTTCTTTTTTATTACAGGTAGAAATGCTGGCAAATGTAAACAGTCCTCATTTAAAGCTTTTTTATTTCTCCTTCTTTCCTTTCCACCCTTGAAAACGGTAATTCCAAAGCCTGCCTTTGGTTTTCAGAATGTGTGGTGCCCTTCAGGCCACTGAATGGTGTGTTAATTACAAAGTGATTGAGCGTGTCTTCATTTGGTTGCCACAGCGGGCTGGCTATGAGGAGTGAAGTACATTTTGCCTCGTGAGCTCCCCACGGGGTCGAGGCCCCTGGGCAGACAGGGGCTGAGGCCTGAAACGCAGCACTTGTAGCCAGGATCCTGCGTGAGGGAGGGGAATAAAAGCATAGGCCAAAAGTCTCAGTGGACTCAAAGGGCAATGGGGAGCCACGGTAAGTCCTAGAGCACGACACCATGACGCCCATTAAGAACCATTTGTCTTGCAGTCCCTGGTTAGTCTGGTAGTCTATTAACCATCAGATCAGATCGTAAAGCAATCTACTTGATGGCCAAGCAGTCAAACGACAGATAATGGTCTAGATGGGGTTCAAACCTACTAAATCTAAGATGTGTCAGTATTAGACAAAGGAACCGACACACGGTGAACATACTTAACCCAAAGATTTAAAAATAGCTGTGGAGGGGCGCCTGGGTGGCGCAGTCGGTTAAGCGTCCGACTTCAGCCAGGTCACCATCTCGCGGTCCGTGAGTTCGAGCCCCGCGTCGGGCTCTGGGCTGATGGCTCAGAGCCTGGAGCCTGTTTCCGATTCTGTGTCTCCCTCTCTCTCTGCCCCTCCCCCGTTCATGCTCTGTCTCTCTCTGTCCCAAAAATAAATAAACGATGAAAAAAAAAATTAAAAAAAAATAGCTGTGGAACATCTTCCTCATTTCTAAGAAAAACATGCCAAGGATTTGTTAAGAAGAGGGTCCTCTGGAATTAAAGAGCTCCGTGAAGAAGATCCCTATCTCTTAGCCATATTCACCATCGTCGTCAAAAACAGGCATCGAAATTCATGCCCCACGTTGCAACATCCTACACGAAGAAACAGGTCAAATCTCCTCGTGAAAGAAGGTTAAACTCCAACTCGGAAAATACCTACGTAGAAGATGCAAGGCCCATCCATCACACATACAGACTATTCATATACCGTAAATGTAAGCCCTATTCCCAGGTCCACCGGCTCGGGAGTAAAAACAGTGTCCAATCAACAGTCACCGTCTCATATTTCTCGGGACACAGTGTTACTCACTCAGCGGGAGCTCTGGCCCTCCCCTCAGATCCCCAGATTCCTCCCAGACGCTTCCAACACTTGGGGAGGAAGGGATGGTTGGAGAGAGTGGAAGCTGTCTTCCTTGGTTTCCATGTGTGTTGTGCAATGTGCCTTCTCTCCTGCCCCAGCTCACAGCAGGCTGTCATGTACGGCGGGGAGTGGGACAAACAGAGCCTGCCTCCGTCCCCATGGGGCTAGCTGAGGCTCCGTGTTAAGTATAAGTAGGCCTCCACCTCCACGGCCACTGGGACTGCCTTTTTGGCTCTCTGTGTTCCACGGAAATTTTAGTGAAGGCAGCGCTTTGGTTTTTTTTCCTTTCCTATTTACCCTAATTATTATAAACAAGCACTCTGAAGTCAGACGCACTTGGGATTTGGGTCTCAGAGACTCTTCTCTCCAGCTTGGTGGCCTAGGACAAGTCACCGAGTCTCCGTTTTTCCAGCTGCAAAATGGGAATGAGCACAAAGGCACCTCTGTAATCGGGGTGTCCTCAAGACTGAACTGATTTCAGGTAAAAGGCTAATCCTGGTCCTGGATCTTGGTCAGGCACTCAGTGAATGGGTTACCTGTTTCCATCAATGTTTCTGTAGTTGTCACGGTTGCTACTGTTGCCTACAGTCCCCTTCGTACCGGCATTTGGCCGTGAGCCCGTGGAGACAAGGCAAGGGAACGGCGTGCGTGATCCACACAAAGCTATTGCAAGAAAACCTGGCCCCGTAAAGAACCTAACGCAATGTCTGGCACCTGGCACCTCTTCAATAGTGTGGCTTTCGCCTGTTGAAAGAGTCCTTCCCATCTTGAAACGCATGTCTGTCACCTGTGGTCTGAAGGGCGCACTTCATTATATCCTGTTCTTGGGTGTTTCTTGTGCTCATTTTGATCTGAAACAGTATATCTCTTAGTGTTGTTCTTGTAGTTAACCTTCACGTGCCCGGGCGCACCTAGCTTGTTTCCCTTTCCACCTGTTGGAAAACTCCTCCCACTCCTGGACACAGACCCACTCAGCAGCTCTGCACCGTGAGAGCCCCTACCTTTCTGCTCCGTCACCGTCACAGGAAACTCGAGGAGTCCTCAACACCCCCAGCGCGGACATCAGCTGCTCCCGCCTCTCCTCCTCCCCAGATTTTGTTCTGCTCAACAAGCCTCGAGAGTCTTCATGGCAGTGAAGGAGTGCTTAGACTATGTTAAATAAACTCTACACCCAACATGGGGCTCGAACTCACAACCCCGAGATCAAGAGTCACATGTTGTACTGACTGAGCCAGCCAGGCGCCCCTAGACTATTTTAAACATTTCATAAAATCTAACAATAGTCATGGGCGGGCCTGCTGTAAAAGTCCCCGTGTCTGATTAAATTGCCATGACCCAGATGGGGCGCCTGGGTGGCTCAGTTGGTTAAGCGCCTGGCTCAGGTCATGATCTCGCAGTTGGTGAGTTGGAGCCCCGCATCCCCCTCTCTTTCTGCCCCTCCCTCTCTTTCTGCCCCTCCCCTGCTCTCTCTCTCTCTTATAAATAAATAAAGTCATGACCTGTGGCATTAGGTAAGAAGTACGTCAGCAGTGTGGGCCATACTGCTGATCGGATGCTCTGAACTTAAAAAGTGGAAAACCAATAAATGACACGTCTCTTTTCCATCGTGCAAGGCAATAGAAAGAGTTCTTGGTGGTAAAAGGCTGGACGCCTCTGCCTTAGTCAATTCCATTTTACGAATAACACACTTGCATGAAAATTACACCGAAGAGGGCAAAACAGATTATACAAGACTGTAAGGATATTATGAGCCTTTAAGGGCCAGTGCCTGGTTTCCCTGAAACCCAAAAGTCTGGCTCCTTTTAGGCTAGAGGGACCCAGGCAGCCATGCTTCACTTCATGAGGGCAACGCACTGGTGCTTTTCAAGAGAACCATACCCTAAAACCCTTTGTAGTTTTTTGACCACCCAGCAGGTAAAGGGAAGAGACACCTGGAGGAATATTCCGGTGCTTTTCCATTGCTCTTCCACCCCAGATCCACTCCTGCCTCACTCTTTGCTGTCAGCAGACCCCCTGTGACTGGCCACTTACGGCGAATGAGTAGAAATCCTCTTCTGCCCCAGAGCCCTGTGGGTATGGGGGAGGGGCAGTGGCGGGGGGGAGGGGGGTAGGACTAGACTCCTCATCCCTCCCTAAACCAAACAATCAGGCGCAGAATGAACTATTGTGACCAACTTGTAAAAGAACTTTCATTATATCTTGATATTTTTCCTGTGATGACTCGGGCCACACGGCTTAATGGGGCTTCCCAATCCATACCACTCTGAACCCGCAGGAGAGAGGCGGAGCCTGGAGAGACTTTTTCACAGTTTGGGCGAGGCCTCATTAACTCCTACTCTTAAAGTTTATTGTTCTCTGAATCGATCATCTTAATACATAAAGCATATGGAGGGAAGAATCTCTCCTAAAAAAGGAGCTCGCTCATCCTTGAAAGTTTTTTTTTTTTTTAAGTGCCTGCTTGGGGAAAATGCTGCGGTAGCGTTAACAGACAACACCATTTTAATTATGAATCTAATATATTTGTATCACAAAACCTGGCATTTTCAACGAAAAAGCACCGTGATTACACGAAGCATTTTCAGAAGTAATAAACCTCTGCTGAATATGCTCAGGAACCACATTAAGATTCAATTTCGGCTCTCATTAGTAATATCAACTAATATGGGTGGGCTGATTATTTTAAAATGTATTAAATGCAAATTGATTTTGTATTGTCAGAAATAATACCGAGGGACATTCTGTAGTCACTTTCATGCATCCTAACCCAGCCTCTGACCAGTAGGTTTCTTTCTTTCTTTTTTTTTTTTTTTAACGTTTATTTATTTTTGAGACAGAGAGAGACAGAGCATGAACGGGGGAGGGTCAGAGAGAGAGGGAGACACAGAATCTGAAACAGGCTCCAGGCTCCGAGCTGTCAGCACAGAGCCCGACGCGGGGCTCGAACTCACGGACTGTGAGATCATGACCTGAACTGAAGTCGGACGCTCAACTGACTGAGCCATCCAGGTGCCCCTGACCAGTAGGTTTCTAATCATGGAAGATTTGAACAGCATTTTCATTCTTGTTATGTCATCCTGACTGCCTGAAAGCCACTTGCCATGCTTTGCTTACCACCAACCTTGGGTCCAGGATGGGCCAGGATCCAGTTTGGGGATAAACACAGAGCACCAAGCCCAGGGCAGAACTTGGGGAGACCAGGGCAGCACCCCAAGTACAGGCTCATGAGGGAGCTGCGTTGTTTCCAGGTTTTTCCTCTTCCGGGACCACTGGCTCTGATACTACCAGGGCCGGGACCACGCCCTCAGTCACAAACATTAGCTTGTCATGCAAGAGTTCAGATGTTTTCAAATACGACTTTACTCCACTTTTGGCCGGATCATGAGGCACCGATTGCAAGGTTCCCTGGAACCTGCAGCAAGGGATCTGGGTACCCATAACTCCTTGGTTTGCTCATGAAATACATTTCAGGGCAAGTTTAGTAAACGTGCTAAGATAATCATATGCTTCCTAGGACATTTCATCTTCTGCCCTAGATGAACATGAAAAAAAAAAAAAAAAAGGAAGCACATGGAAAATTATAGCAGAATGCAAGGCCTTCACTGATTAGCTATATTGTGCAGAAAACACTTGTCAGGGAGGACTTGGGCGGGGGGCACTGATGTGGAGAACAGAGAAGCATTTTCTGGGCGAAAGAGCAGAACATGCAAAGGCCTGGAGGCAGGATGTATTGGAGAGCAGGCTGGTCTGACAATAGCAAACCACCGTGGAGGTGGGAGGGAGGCTGTGCCTAGCTGGGAATTGCCTTAAATTTCAGGCTTTTGTCTAAGGACGGGAGTGGGGATCATCTCCAGGAACACATTTTATACATAGGTTGTTTTGTTTCAAACAAAACAGAACAAAACAGAAAACCCCATAGATGTGGTTGGTTCTCCATACCCTGTGTTATAGCCTCTTTCTCACTTAGCTATATCTCATACACATGCTCAGTGTTTTCCATTAGAGCCATTTTAAAATGCAAGATGGCCATTCAACCATTCCCTTGTAATTACATGTTTAGATTTTTTTCAACATTGTTTATTACTATAAATTGGCATAGTGCTGAGTAACTTGCCCATAAAGCTTTTCATCCTATTTAAAAGTGATTCTGAGGGCATCTGGGTGGCTCAGGTGGTTAAACGTCCGGCTTCGGCTCAGGTCATGATCTCACGGTTCGTGGGTTCGAGCCCCGCGTCGGGCTCTGGGCTGACCGCTCAGAGCCTGGAGGCTGCATGGATTCTGTGTTTCGCCCCTCTCTATGCCTCTCTCCTGCTTGTGCTCTGTCTCTCTCTCTCTTAATAATAACATTCTTAATAATATATATATAATATAATCTCTTAATAACTCTCTTAAATAAACATTAAAAAATTTTTTTAAGTAATTTTAATTTTTTAAGTAAATTTAAATTTTTTAAGTAATTCTGTATCAGAATATGTTCCTAGACGTCATACCAACAATATGGGGCACTATTAATTTCCTTGCTAATGTGCCTATTTATGTGACGGGTGGAAAATCACCATCTTCTAATTTCAATTTACATTCCTTAGATGACTAGGAAGACTTAATAGGTCTCTGTATTCTCCAACAAGTATTCTTAGAATGGTAGGTAAAGTCATAAAGTAATTTAGTGAGTAGATAAAGAGAACATCAGTTTGGTACCTCACCTCCCAGTATATCTATGGAATGCACAGACCAGCATTCCAGACAACTTTAGACTAGGCTGAAGTTCTCTTTAAAGCTATATTATTGTTTTAAAAGCAATGTGCTTTTTAAAGGCTGAAGTATTCTTTGGAAGAAAGGTAGTAGGACAAGCTATTAAATTATATCTATAGGCATGTACAGATAGTGAAATCCAGTATCCACAAGGCTTAGATACCAGAGAAATCTGTTTATGTGGTTTAGGCACAAATCTATGCCTAAACCACTGTCCGAGCCTCTAAGAACTCGCCGTTTCTGTGAACAGAAACATCTTCTATTTATTGGCCTCTGGACAAATCTGAAAAGATCTCATTGGAGGGGGGCGCTCTGGGAAACTCCAATGGTTTTATTTATTTATTATCATCAGGACTATTTTATTACCATTGTGACCATTTTTTTTTAATTGAGATATAATCGACATATAAACCAACGGTTTTAAAGTAGTGGCTTCATCGAGCCACCCCACGTGGGAAAGCCGCGTTTTCCAGCCCATGAGGACAAACTCCCAAATCAATTTACAACTGTATTCACGAAAAGCTCAGAGCAAGAAAGCTGGCGGAAGTCACTTCAAAGCTCCAGTTCTAAGAGGGGATTTCTCCCCCTCCGGCTGCCTCCAGGACAGGACCCTTCTCTTAAAAGATTTGTTTGAAATGTATGTCAGATCGGACCGGGTCTCCGCGAAATAATTACCACCGCTGAGCCCAAGCAGGGCCTCGGATGCCACAGACGCCTGAGGTCCGGCCATCACGGGAAGGCCTGTGGGCCGAGAGAGTTTCTGGCGGTGAGTGGGTCCATCCTCTTCCTCCTGGGGTTGTTTCCCACCGTTAAGCTGACACCGCCCAGAGGCCAGCCCTGGAGCCCTGGAGCCCGGGCACCGGAAGCCCCAGTAGACCAGGGCAGAGCTGGGCCCTGATGGCACAAGCTCTAAATCCCTGGGCATGGCCTCTCGACGGGGGGACTCGGTGACAGCACTGAGTCGTGGACACGGAAAGCTTTTGGAGTCCACAAATTGCCACCGCACGACGTAGCCCTCGGCCCTGACATTAGCCCGGGCCGTGGAGAAATGCTTGTGCAGAAATCTCAGCGGGCTGTCGCCCCGTGCTGCCCGCTCCTTTCAGGTGGCGCGGGGCGGGGACTGCATGCAGTCCCCGCCACCCACGTGTGCGCCCTGCAGTCAACGCCCAGCGTCCATTTAACACTTTAGGAAAGCCAGTCGTTTAAAACTCGTTTTAGAGGGGCGCCTGGGTGGCGCAGTCGGTTAAGCGTCCGACTTCAGCCAGGTCACGATCTCGCGGTCCATGAGTTCGAGCCCCGCGTCGGGCTCTGGGCTGATGGCTCAGAGCCTGGAGCCTGCTTCCGATTCTGTGTCTCCCTCTCTCTCTGCGCCTCCCCCGTTCATGCTCTGTCTCTCTCTGTCCCAAAAATAAACGTTGAAAAAAAAAAATTAAAAAAAAAAAAAAAAAAACTCGTTTTAGAAAGGGCCGTGAGAACTCTGTATGAGCCTCCAAACGCCAACCCTGAAGGTAATGACTCCTCTAGGCCCAGCCGGCGTAAAGCCACTGGGGGGTAAGGTTTAGTTCGCCTCTTGGCCACGTCCGTTTGTTCTTACCTTGGAGCCGCCGACGTGCCGTTCTGGGCCACCTCCGCGTGCATCCGACGACTGAAGGAGCAAGAGAATTTTTGCCAAAGCCCTCCACGTGGAAAGCCAGCGTGACTAGACCCTCCTTGACTCAATTCCTGTCTTCGGTATAGCCAACAAGTGGGGCATGAGCGGAGGACCTGAGGAGGTATGAAAAGTCGCTCGAATGTACTGTCTGCCTCGGGACATAGGGACTGTTCATTCAGGGGACTTGTTCTCTTCCATCCACCTGAAACTGGACACCGCTCCGGGGAGGGAGGAGCGTGGAGAGCTGGGGCAACACAAAGAAAAGGATAATTAATCAGGTCGTTCCTTGGCCCATAGCCATAGCTTCCTTGGCAACACGGATCCTTCTGCTGTCAGCAATCAGACTACAGGCAACTTTCAATTATCAACGCTATGGGAGGGGGCAGTGATGTGGATAATCCAAAACAGCAGATAATCCCTCCAAATCATTTAATTTATCTTTTGAACGGTTTTCACACGTACACATATGCAAACACACGTGATTCTTGCCTTGCTCATTATGTTCTGCGTAGGCCAAAAATCAAATTGATGTGCTCTCCCTGGGCATACACCAACTGATAAGAAGGTTGACTGAGGGAAGCTAGTCCTCGGATTAAACGTTTTCTGTGGATCATCCACTCATGGATAATCAAGGGTTTAATATATTGATTTCATAGACTCATAGCACTGGAAGGAACCAGGAAATCATCCAATTCGAGCCCTTTGCTTTGCAGAGGAAAAAACCACGTCCTGACGCATTTGCCTAAAACCCTGGGGCTAGCTGGATGCCCATGGGTTGTCATTATTCTCTTCACAAGACTGTTCCTTTAACCAGTTTGTTGCACAACTGGGGACTATAGAGGA
Source organism: Lynx rufus (assembly GCF_022079265.1). Lineage (NCBI taxonomy): Eukaryota > Metazoa > Chordata > Mammalia > Carnivora > Felidae > Lynx > Lynx rufus. The sequence goes on along the minus strand of NW_025814889.1, from coordinate 20,865,866 downwards.
AGTGATAGGAACTGCTCGCCGCTTGCATAGTGTGCTGCTAAGATGCCAGGCCCAGACCGGAGGCCCCCAACCCTGGCAGCTCGTTAGAATTGCCCAAGGAATATTCAAAAAAATTTCTGACCCAGTAAACTGGACCCTGGAATTGGGGTCAGGGGTGGGGTGGGGCACAGTGCAGGTGAAACCCAGGCATCAGGGTTTCAAAAGCTCTCCAGGTGAATCCAGAGTGTAATCGAGGTTGAGACTCACCGCCCAGAGCCAGGATCCTGACTCCCTCCCCTACCAGCGACATGACCTCAGACAAACCTTCTTACCAGTCTGTGCCTCGGTTGTCTCCCCTATTAAACGAGACAATGAGGATGAGAGTTTAATAGTGACCTGACTGAGTTGTTGGCAGGATTAGATAGTTCCATACGTGGAAAATACCTACAGCGGTTGTGTTATGGCTGAATGTATCCCCTCAAAGTTCCCATGTTGAAATCTTACCCTCCGATATGAGAGTATTTGGAGGTGGGGCTCTGGGGAGATAATTAAGTCATGAGGGTGAGCCCTGATGAATGGGATTAGTGCCATTATTAAAAGACATGAGAGAGCTTGTTGTCTCTCTCTGCTCTTTATCACGTGAGAACACGAGGCGAAGTCAGCCATCTGCACACTGGGAAGGGACCTCACCGGATACCAGATCTGTCAGCACCTGGGTCTGGACTTCCCAGACTCCAGAACCGTGAGAAATGTTAGCCGTTTAAGCCACCTGGTCTATGGTGTTCTGCGAGAGCAGCCCGAATTGACCAAAACAGGTTCCTAGGACATGAGAAACATCATGTAAATGTCAGTTGTTATTATGATTGTGGTGGTGGTTATTATCCCTACTGGTACTATTTCTGAGGCCCTCAAGAAGGGACATACTATGGCTACTTCTGGAAACCCTGAGCTAAAAGGAAACCCCTTTTGAAAAGTTGACTTGGAATCTTAAAATCGAAGTTGGTTTCTCTAGTACCCAACATATCCCAGGAGGGGAATGTAAGTCACGGAAGAGAGAAATCAGCTTCTGGAAACAGATTTCCAGTTCAACTTGGTGGGAGAGGAAGAGCATTTAAACGGGCTGGATTTCAGTGCTGTCTCTGTTTTTGAGTTACTGCCGCATTTTGGCCATTTTCACTTCACACTTAGCATATTGATTTTAATCACACAACGGTCTATGGTCAGAGTCTGAATTTAGAGCATTGCTGAGTCTGTTGCCTTAAAGTCACAGCTCCCTTTGAGCACCTGTGATGCACCTTGCATTGGTAGAAATGTCAAAATGAGTGTTTGCTTCCCAAGACCTACAGTGTCAGGGAACAGTTTGCGTATCTGTTTACTTGTGGTTTTAAGAAGTTGTGTATTAAAAAAAATAAAAATAAATTTAAAAAAAGAAGTTGTGTATTATCATTTCACTCTGATGCCAGGAATTTTTCGATTTCCCATTTTATTAGCAAACTGACAGATTAGAAATTATCAGTTATTTGCCATCAGAAACGGACCTGTTTACTGTTCCCGAGCAGAGTGGTAATAAGTTTCGTTCTAAGGAAGTAAAACTCTAAAAGCAGTTTCAGGCTGATGAAACTCTCATGCTTCTCACTAAATGCTTCTTACAAAAATGCTAGCAAGTATGTTCCTTTCTAAACCGAAAACTACTGTTCTGTACAAGATCTTTGAGACAAATCATTTCTAATAACACAGAAAAACATCGTGATAGTTGTATATTAGAAGTGCTACAAGATTTCAGAATTTAGTTCACTTCCCCTAGCAAAGAAGCAATGTCAGAGTTAATTTGTGATGGTAAAGACTTTTCTTTAAAGAGAAGTGTCACTCGTTGCCCATTGTTTTGGTAAATTGTATTCATCTGTAGCATACATACAGGAGAGTAGGCCTATCATAAGTGCACAGCTTGATGAATTTTCACAAAGTGTACAAACCCGTGTAATGAACAGCTTTCTCAAGAAGCAGAAGGTGACCAAAACCCCGGGGCCCACCATGCCCGATATTGCCCCCACATAATTATAATCCTGATTTCTTTAATTAATTATTACTATTATTATTTTAGGTTTATTTGAGAAAGACAGAGACAGCAGGAGTGGGAGAGGGGCAGAGAGACAGGGAGACAGAGAATCCCAAGCTAGCTTTCCACCGTCAGCACAGAGCCCGTCACGGGGCTTTAACTCATGAAACTGTGAGAGCATGACCTGAGCCGAAACCAAGAGTCAGACGCTTAACTGCCTGGACCACCCAGGCACTCCTACAATCCTGATTTCTAACACCATAGACTAGTTCAGCTTTAGAAAATGTTCTTCTTCTTCTTCTTTTTTTTTTTTTTTTAGTTTATTTGCGAGAGAGAGAGCATGGGGGGGGGGAGAAAGAGAGGGGGAGAGAGAGAGAGAGAGAGAGAAAACCCCAAGTAGGCTCTGTGCTGTCAGCGTGGAGCCCAATGTGGGGTTTGAACTCACGAACCATGAGATCATGACCTGAGCTAAACCCAGAGGTCAGACGCTCAGCGGACTGAGCCACCCAGGCGCCCCAATGTTCTTCTATTTTAATATAAACAGCAACTTTTCTGGAAATGGAATCATACCGTGTGGATTCTCTTGTGCCTGGCCTCTTTTGCCCAACAGGTGACAAACACACAGCCGCAGTTTCTTGCTGTGGCTGTCAAGTGTCCCCTTGCAGGAAGACGCCACAACTTTCTTATCCATTCTGCTGGAGGTAGACATTTTGATCGCTTCCAGTTTGAGGCTAATCGATTAGCGCAGGTCGGAGGATTCTAGTACACGTCTATACCCTTCCGTCGGCAATATGCCCAGGAGTCAGATTGCCGAGCCTCGGAGTATAGGGCTTATACGTGTTTAGTTCTAGCAGGTGTTCCCAGTTTTCCAAAGTGGTCTCACTACTTTATACTCCTGCTGGCAGAGTAGGATCATTCCAGTGGTTCCACATCCTCACCGACCCTTGGTATCATATACCTTTCTCATTTTAGCCATTCTCCCGCTGAATGTCTTGATAAAAGAAAAAAAGGAAGGATTTTATGAATGATGCTTTGGGGAAAAGCTGAGCCTGTCCTCACACTGGGCCAGGTCCGTCAGCCTGCAGCAGAATCGAGAAGGGCCTCGAACAGCATAATCGCAGCAGCAGGCCCGGCACATTCCTGGCTGAGCTCCTTAGGCAACAGGAAAGAGAGAAGCTTGCGAACAGGGCCCTGGTTCTCACTCAGGATGCCCCCTGGACGTCACACACCCTGAGCCGTGGAACAGTTCACAAATATTTGCCTAGCTGCTCCCATGTTAGAGCCTTGTCAGGAACCCAGGACGTGCCCTCACGCAGTTTACGGTAGGTCACGTTGATGTCTTGGAAGGATGTCTCTGGCGGCCGGCCACGCTGGGCACGGCAGACCGGATCGGGGAGGAACTGAAACAGGGAGGTGGCACACGTCTAGGTATAGAGGAACACGTGCTAGAAACAGTGAGGCAAAATTTCCAATGGTTTCACCTACTCACTTTCCACCTCCCTAGAAGCGAGTTTCCTTTCTTTGAAAATTCAGACTCTCGCCTTAAAGTGAATTCACTTTCTTGGCTTTGCCACAGGAGCTCATTAAACACAAATCTCCTTCCCTGATACTACTTACCGGCCATCCTTCCCTGGTGTAAAAACCTATGAGAACACGCCTGGGATTTGGAGTTCAGCAGACTAATTTCTGACACTTCCGTCTGCAAAATCACAGCTCTCTGTGCCTCAGGTGCTCCATTTGGTTCTCTGAGGATGAAACTAGCTAAGTTGTGTAAAATTTTTAGTACCGCCCCTGGCCGACATTGGGCATACGGTAAAGAGTAGATAATATTATTAGCTATTATTTAACATCTCACCAACAGGATATATACAGAGAGAGAGAGAGACAGAGACAGAGACAGAGATGGAGAGATGGGGTGGAGAGGGGAGATTCATCATAACTGACTGGCTCACACAGTTAGGTAGGTTGGAAAGTCCTAAAATCCACAGCCCGCAAGCTGGGCACCCGGGAGGGCCAATGATGTAGTTCCAGCCTGATTCCAAGTCTGAAGGCAGGGGAAAACCAACATCCCGGCCCAAAGAGAGTCCATCAGAGAGAGAATTCTTTCTTCCCCTGTCTTTTTGTTCTATGCAGGCCTTCACTGGCCTGCATGAGGACCACTCATGCTGGGAAAGGCCATTTGCTTTACTCAGTCAACAGTTTCAAGTGCTAATCTCATCTAGAAACACCCTCACAGACACACCCAAAATAATGTTTAATGTGTCGAGTTGACACATGAAATTAACCATCATATGTGTCAAATCAGAAGGCAGTTTGAATCAGGTGCCTCATTTCTGATGAGGCTGCTCTGACACCGTGGAGAAGGCCACCTCAGGGAAACACTCCGTTACGGCCACAGGAAGTCAGGCAGAAGGGAGGGAGTCCCAAAAGGAGTGGTCCGGGGAAGGGAGTCCAAAGGAGTGGTCTGGTTGCATTTTTATCTTGGAAAATTCTGTCTTCCAGAAGCTCCGGTGTTGCCACTTACTCTCAGTATTCTAGGAATTTTCTTCCATGGCTTGTTAATGTCTCCACTTGTTCTGAAGCAAGACTGCGTAGTGAAGCCCAAACTGCATCAACCTTTCTGGTTGGCTTGTCATTTCCCAAATTTAAATCACTTTTTCTCAAGCTTGACCCTGCTCTTTGGCATCGTTCCTTTTCCCACTCTCCTTGTGTAGTTGTTTTTTAAGTTTATCTATTTAATTTGAGAGACAGAAACAGAGACAGAGAGAGAGGGAGAAAGAGAATCCCAAAGCAGGCTCCATGCCTTCAGCACAGAGCTGGACTTGGGCCTCGACCTCACAGACTGTGAGATCACCGCCTGAGCCACAATCAAGAGTAGGACACTTAACCAACTAAGCCACCCGGGTGCCCCTTCTTTGTGTAGTTTTAAGCCTTCAGCTGTGTTCACAAACATTTTTCTTAAGTGGTTATTGGATAAGCATACATAATCAGTTCCAAGGGTAAGCATGGAAAATGTGGGCCAAGCACTTTCGGCTCCTGGCCTAAGGAGGTTACAACTCTATGACTCTGACACTTGGATGACTTGTTGAGATTATCTAACAAATATTTATTAAACATCCACTAGGATCAAGAAGCCATGAAGGCCCCAAAGACTAATGAAAGACTGTTCTTGAGGGGCTCACAACCTTGAGGAGAAAATAATTAAACAGGTCACAAGGGAAAAGAATATAAACCAGGGTAACCAATACTCATCTCCCTGCTGCACTGCTTATAAGCTCAGTGACCTTGGAAAAGTTCGTTTGTTTTTTTTTTATCTTCTCTGAGCCTTAATGTCCTCCTCTACAAAATAGAAACAGTAAAACTCTTCTTGACCGTGAATTGGGAGGATTAAATGAAAGAACATCTGAAAAACATGTTCACCGACATAGCAGACTTTCAACAAATGTCGGTTCTTACCCTCCACCCCCACTTCCCAGTTATACAGCAACACTCATGCAAACCATAAAAAGAAAAAAAAATCTCAAGATACATTCAAAACAGAAATCGTTCTAATTAAACTGAGGAATATTTAAGTTAAACTTGTGCATATACCATTGCTATATCGATCAAACGTACACACTTAATGTCAACCCTCGGTCCTGAGGACTAACTGATTCAGTGTCCATAAATCACCGGGTGAGAGTTCCAGGTTGGGGGCGGGGGGGGGGGGGGGGGCGAAGCGCAGGATAATAACCCCTCGTCCTCAGATTACATTGGGCAAGTCCGACAAAAGAAAACACAAGTTTTGATGCATAATGTTTAAGTTTTAGAAGATATTTATCAGAAAAAACAGCTCGGGCCATGTCAAGTTGAAGATACAGATAATAAAATATTCTTCCTACGTAACCCGTAGGGTGCAAACTGATTAAGCTTATGTTTTTTGGTTTTTGTTTTTCAAAAGCCCTGCTTGTGTGGGTATCACCACACCTTGTTTAACCACACCGATAAGCACCCTTGGAAACTCACTGTTTAACTCATCGAACTTTGGACTTTGCAGAAATGAACAAACTTCAGAATCTACTTCTTACTAACCCTGCTGGTGACTGTGTTTGGAAGCCATTTTCCCAAATTTGCTTTGTACCTAAACGCTGTCTGCAACTGGTAAGAAGAGTAAAATACTTCAGCTTATTAGTTGATAGATTCAACTAGTTACTAGTATACATGTCCCTTCGAAAAAACACGTGTTTCTAACAATTGGCTAAGAAAGGGAACGTCTAAATACAAAGACTGTTTTTCTAATGGGTTGTACTTATTTTTATTTATCTTAAAAAAGTTTTTAATGCGTATTTTTTTTTAATGCGTATTTATTTTTAAGAGAGGGAGAGAGAGAGAGAGCACAAGCAAGGGAGAGACAGAGAGAGAGAGAGGGAGACACAGAATCTGAAGCAAGTTCCAGACTCTTGAGCTGTCAGCGCAGAGCCTGACGCGGGACCCAAACTCACAGACTGCGAGATCATGACCTGAGCCGAAGTTGGACACTTAACCAACTAAGCCACCCAGGCGCTCCTATTTTTATTTACATAAAGATGTTCCTTTGGACAATATTCTGGCACAAATAAATAATAAAAGCGCACACATGCACGCATTAAATTTTAAACTTTTTCACATTGAGGTGAGGAATCATCGTTCTAATTGTTATTAACATAGTTATTGTAACATACGATGTGAATGTGAAACATTAAAGGTTTTAAAGCATTTTGTGTTATTTTTAAACAATGCAATAAAAATTCAAGCATACAGGGGCACCTGGGTGGCTCAGTCGGTTAAGTGGCCGACTTCGGCTCAGATCATGATCTCGGGGTCCGTGAGTTCGAGCCCCGCGTCGGGCTCTGTGCTGACAGCTCAGAGCCTGGAGCCTGCTTCGGATTCTGTGTCTCCCTCTCTCTCTCACCCTCCCCCGATCATGCTCTGTCTCTACCTGTCTCAAAAATAAATAAACGTTAAAAAAAAAATAAAAAAACATTCAAGCATACATAAAAAGAGGTATATGGGTGACTCTTCCTGCGTCCATCACTCAGCCTCAGCCACCACCAACCCCGTGGCGACCCCTGCCCATTCACACTCTCATCCACTTCCTCCGTCCTGTAGCATTTTGAAGCAAATCCCAGACATTATATAACCTCACCTATAAGCATCTCAGTGCTTATCTCTAAAGTAGAATGTCTACTCTCCTTGCAAGTAAACACACTATCATTATCACGTCTAAAACAATTAATAATCAGCCCTTAAAGTCATCGAATATCCCATCAATGATCAGATTTCCAAAGTTTCATATCTTTCATAATTTAATATTTAAAAAATCAAGATCTAAACGAAGTCCGTGCTTTGCAAGTGACCTGCTAGATCTTTTAAGTCTCTTATAAATTATTGGTCCTCCTCCATCTCCTTCTTCCCCCCCCCCTCCACCGCCCCCTTGCAATTTATTTTTCAAGAAACCGGGCTTTTTGTCCTAAAGAGTTTCCTCTCTCAGAATTTTGCTGATTATATCCAGGTGGGGGCCGGGGGGGGGGGGGGCGCGCATTTGGCATCTTTTTCTGCCCTCGATTTTCTGTAAATTGGTACTTGGAAGCTTGATCCATATGTATGATTTTTTTAAGTGGTTTCTTTGGTTTTCATCCCCTTTTATTCATTCAGTTGTTACTGAATACCTACTATGTGTCCATCATCACTGGTTGTCATGGAAACAAAGATGCCTCAGGAATTTAGATGAGAATGGAGGAAATGCATGCAAACAGAATTTGAATCAATGTGTTCCGTGTTTTTTAAAAAGTGTGAAATAGCTGCTCAAGAAGCCCCAAAGAGGTAACAAGTAGCTCATTCAGGAAGGCTTCTTGAGGAGGTGACTTTTGAACTAGGTTTTGAAAGATGAGTAGGAGTTTTCCAGGTAAAAAAACGTAGCAAAAGAGGAAGAGGAGGAAATTTCTAATCTAACACATCAGCACCGGTGAAGGTAGAAAATTGTATAAGAAAATAAGTACAACTCAAAGATCTACCTGGCCAAGGTAGGAACACTGAGGGCCGTGTTCCTGAACTGGATAAAATATCTTTAACTCGCTCCCCCTATTTCTACTTCAGGAAAATCAGCTGCTAGTTCCCGCCTCCTCAGTCTCTGGAGAAGTTTGTGGCTTTTACAGAGTTGATCTTGCCCAAGGGGAGAAGGAGCAGTGTATGCAAAAGATGCCAAGAGCAGCAGAGAGGAGATAAGAGATGAGAGGTCAGGGGATCTGAGCACTCACAGAAAACTCTGGGTGGTGCCCAGCCAGCCTGGCCTGTGGCTGGGGCCTTTGGCGTGAAGTGATGGCATAATATTTTGTACACGCGTTCTGAGTCAGTCTTTGGGAAGACGGTCAGGTGGGTGAAGTTTACTCTTGTCATTTCCTCAGCCCCCTTAGCACACTGTTCTCATCTCTTCTCGCTCCCTCCATCACCCAGCCCCATTAATATAAGAGCAGAGTCTGATTCACACCCGAATTAAAATAACAAATAGAAAAAATAAAACACCTACAAAAAAAAGATATGCGTATTCGAAAAACGGGGAAATAACAACCCCAAACTAAAATGAAGAAAAACCCAAGCTTCAGAAATCTATCAGAGTGATGTTCTCTTGAAAAAAACTTCTGTTGCTGAATCATTCGTGTGTGTGTGTGTGTGTGTGTGTGTGTGTGTGTGTGTGTTTTGGTAACTAATTGCAAATGTGACTTTATGTGAGCGAGAAGTCTGGATTCCATCCACAGTGGAAGTCCACAGTTCTCTGTGTAAATGCTCGAGATCAGCAGGGTATTACTTAATAATACAGGGCATTATTGGATAAGCATATCTGATAAATGTCTGGGACACTTTGGACAAGGTTTAAAGTCATTTTTTTCTGGGGAAAGACAGTCTACTAAAGATAGACAATGGACTGTATTCACTTTTTCAAATTTTCTAGTTATGTTTTGACTTTTGCATATGACTATAGGTTGCAATACTATGCATTACTATTTCAAGTCTATCTTACTCTACGGAGCACTTTATGAAAGCCAGCAATAATTTTCACTTCAGCCTGAAAGGTGGGTTTGTTAATTTAGAAAAAACCTAAGTAAATAATGTTTCATTTTGTGCCATAGCTCTCCTTGTCCTTGTCGTTTCCCACCAATACCCCCCTAGATAACCCAAAGATACTATGCGGACAACAGATGCTGTGACATAGCTCTTTTCTTTTTTCCCCTATGGTGTTCTGTTCTATTTATAAATATTGCTTCATCTACCTTTATTTTAGACAGTGACTTATGGAATAGTCATAGGAACTTGTCTATAGTCCCTCAGAACTAGAAACAGAGCACAGAACTCTCGCTCTTGACTTTTGACGCTGACTACTGGACCCTAGAACCTTCTGGAGTGCTAAGGGATGCTGATAGCTCTCATGGTCCAGCTGTCATTTCCAGACATACTCACATGTGAGTCTCAGGGAAACAGAGGCCCAGGGCATCCTTTACCCCAAACTTCTAAGAGGCTGTGGGACAAGCGATAGGAAGACTCTGGTCAGAAGTCTGGGTTCCGATCCTGGTTTTGTCACTAATTAGCAGAGAATCCTTCGGCAAGTTCCTCTTTCCGGGCCTTGCTGGGCCATGGACCCGATGGTCTTCAAAGGTTCTATCAGATCTCAGATCTCAGTTGTCAGGTACAGCAGACTGTTTCTCAAGATAATCGCTAAGTCTCTTCTACTTCCCGTTTCCTGACCTTTTAAAACAATAATTTACCTAATAATTATACTAAAATGCACACATTTTGACAAATGTATACACCTATGTGTAAACCACCACAAAGTATGAAACATTTCTCTCATCCCCAAAAGTTCCCTCATGCCCTTTTGTTGTCAGTCACCACCCTCCAGCCCCACGCAACCAGCGATGGCTTTCTGTCACTCTAGATCAGTTTGCCTTTTCTAGAATTTCACATAAAAAGAATCATGCATAATGTACTCTTTTGTGTCAGTTTTCTTTCACTCAGCATAACCACATCCTTTTTGCAATGCGCCTGGACCATTCTCGCATCAAGAGTGAAGTCTACTTCCCAGTCTCTTGAATCCATGCTGGCCCTCTGACTTGCCTTGACCGATAGCATACAGTGAAAGTAACGCTGTGTGGTCCCTTTCGCACCCTTGAAAGACAGCCGCCATGCGAAAATGCTTGCGCGAGGCCACTGAATTATGTGAGACCACATGGAGAGAGAGAGAGAGAGAGAGGCATGTGGAGAAGAACCGGACACGTGGATGAGGCCACCTTGGATCGCCAGCACCAGTTGGTGCCCCAGTAAAGACCACATGGAGCAGAGAAGAGCCGTCCTCACTGAATTCTCAACCCACAGAATCATGGGCAAATAAAATGGTCTTTGTTTAAGCCACTACATTTGGGGGCTGGCTTGAAACACAGCGATAGTTAATGGAAATGATGGAGACTGCTGCCCTGTTTTCTTTAAAGGTGCATCAGATTTCTTTCAGACTCTAGGACTATTTGCTAGCTATGCAAATATTTTACCTTTAATCGTTTCTACTTCTCTTCCCCCTTTTCTTTTTTTAAAATGTTTGTTTGTTTGTTTATGAGAAAGACAGCGCATGCACATGGGAGAGAGAGTGTGGGAAAGGGGCAGAGAGAGAGGGAGACAGAGAATCCCAAGCAGGCTCCATGCTGCAGAGCCCAACATGAGCACAGAGCCCAACATGGGGCTCCAACCCACAAACCATGAAATCATGACCTGAGCCAAAATCAAGAGTCAGATGCTTAACTGACTGAGCCACCCAGAAACCTTCTTTTATTCTTTTTTTTTTTAACTGGGGTATAATTGACATACAACGTTGTATTCGTTTCAGGTGTAGAACGTAATGATTCAATATTGGTGTATACTGTGAAATAAAATGATCACCATAATAAGCCTAGTTAACATCCATCACTACACACAGTTACAGATTTGTGTGTGTGTGTGTGTGTGTGTGTGTGTGTGATAAAAACTTCTAACATTTACTCTCTTAGCAAGTTTCAAATACCCCATACAGTATTATTAACTATAGTTGCTATGATGTACATTACATCCCCAGGACTTACTTATTTTATAGCTGGATGTTTGTACCTTTTGACCCCCTTCATCCCTTGCCCCCCACCCCCAACCTCTGGCAACTACCACTTTGTTCTCTATTATGAACTTGGGTTTTTTGGGTTTTGTTTTGTTTTTAGATTCCACAGATGAGCGCATACAATATTTGTTTTTCTCTGCGTGACCTATTTCACTTAGCATAATGTCCTCGAGGTCCATCCATGTTGCTGTCTTGCTCCCTTTTCGTGTTATTCTTCCCTCAAGTATCATAAACTGCACTAAATTCTAACTACCTAACCCTGTTACTTCGATGGACTGGAAAACTGTAGGGTGTTTTGTTGTTGGTGGTGTTTTAGATTTCACTTCTGCGGTGTTAAAAAAAATCTCAAATTCCTTCCCTCTTCCCTTCGGATCCACTGTCTGGCATTTGATTTACAGCATGTTCTAGAGAAAAGAATGCAGAGTTTGGGAGCTGAGAGCACTCACCTCATACCTAATGAGCTGTATGGTTCGGGGCAAGTTTGCAAGCTTCCTGCACCTGATTTTCTCCATGTAAAATATTTCATGGGCTGGTAGAGAGAAGATAAACTGCCAAAACAGATGGGAAAGTTATTTGAAAGCAAAAGGATTTTTCATTTCCATAACTCTGACAAGGCCCTCTGCAATGGTATTTGTATGCCCTCCAAGTGTCACGTTCTCTGTTATAGGATTAAACGTGCAAGATACATTCACCTACCTATCACCTGGAAGACAAGATCAACACTCTGCCTTACGGCTTCTTGTCAGGAGAAGCGAGAGATGTGCCCGTGTGTGTGTGTGTGTGTGTGTGTGTGTGTGTGTGTTTTACTTTGCTATTCGTCATATAATGTTCTGTCGTGGGCCACTATGACTTGTCAGGCAAAATCTGGTGAAGGAAACATTCTCCTGAAAGGGTGAAAGCTGAGGTTTACAGGAAGAGATGTATTGGTTTGTGGGGGACTTAACTATAAGGCTTAAGACTTTTAGAAGCCACCCCTAGCAAAGAAAGAATTAGGGGAGTCCCATCTCTCTCCCCAAATACAATTCTAAATCAAAAATCATATAAACCATAAAATAAAGGGAAAGAAGCCCCCAAAGTTTCTGATTTGCACCATGACAGTGAAGTTCGTAGTTTTGTTTGAAATAAATTCAATCTTTCTGGTTTTTCTTCTTTGTTTCATGGTGCCCTTGTTTTGGGGGCTGTATCAGCAGCAGCGGTATCACCTGTGACCTTGTTAGAAGGGCTCATTCTTGGGCCTTCCCCCTAATCCACTGGATCAGAAACTCAGGGTGTAGGACCTAGCAACCTGTGTTTTTTTTTAACAAGCTCTTGCGGGTGATTGCGAAGTGTTACAGTTTGAGAATCACTGCCTTATATACTTGAGTTGCCCACTGCACTGTATCTCACACTGGCTTTCATTCACACTTCCTGAGAGCTTTATAAAAATGCAAGTGTTGGAACTCTCCTCCCACTGATTCTAATTCATTGGTCAGGGGTAGGCCCGAGAAGCCAGTATTTGTTTAAGCCTCCCAGATGATTCTACCATGCTAACCAGGGTTGAGAGTCACTAGCATGTTGGGGACAGTTCCAACCCCTAGATTTGAGCAACCGGTAGAGGAAGGTGAGGAAAGATGGGGAGGACGGAGAGCTCTGCTTCCTCTGTTTAGGCTGAAGAGAATGAACAGGAATATAGGATAGCTCAGAAGAATGTTTAAGCGTGTTTGAACTACAACACATTTAAGTGCGAAGTAGGGAAGGCCATAGTTAGTAGTTAAGGCATAGTCTTCAGGGAACCTTTGGGCCAGTAAGCATTTTAGTCTGAATGAAAGGAAGAACATTTAGAGAAGATTGCTGCAAAAAAGCCGAGCTAGTACAAGTATGATAATATAGGCTTGAAATTCCTGCTGGTACTCGGTTACGCACTTAGAACCTTGTTATACGTTCATGTTCTGAGTCTCTATATTAACATTCAGTTTACTCCTTAAAAAACACAATTTGGGAAAGGAACGCCTGTGTTCTTAAAATTTTAATATTGCTATTCTCCATATCATGTTTTATTATATGCTACCATAAGACTGGTCTGGTCAGGTGCAGGCAGGCTAGGTGAAGGAAACATTCTCATAGAAGGGTGAAAGCTGATTGGATAGTAATTATCTTCACTTGTATAATAGCCGATTGAAGGAATCCAGGAAAGTCATTTTTAAACTATTAAAAAACGATAGCCATAAAAGGAAAATTTGAGAGACGGATTTTTTTTTCCTTTGGCCAAAAGTTAGGTTTTTAAAAGGACTTGATTTTTAAAAGATGTAGTGAAAGGATGGAAGGGGCTTGGAAGTGGAACAACATATAACAGGGGAGAGAAATTGGTCTGTTTTTTCCCCCACTGCTGTATCTGCAGCACCTGGAACAATGCCTGATACATAACATTCAAAAAATGTAGTATACTTGAACGAATGCATGAATGATCTCCCAGGATACTTCCAGTCTTGCTCACCAGGATGCCATGATTAGTTGATGCCTGAGGCACCGAAATTAGAAGATCCCAAACTTACTCTTTATGAAGAACTTTCCAACCCGTCCGCTATACTCTGACAGGTATTATAAACTTTCCTAGCCAAGGTGTGGTCCTTTCCTAATCAAAGTTCCAAAGAAAGGAGGTTGAGACGGTCTATTTCCTTAAAGGAACTGGCTATTCTTCTTCTCTTCACTCTCAAGCACTCCATTTTCATTTCCTTCAAAAAGAATCCATCAGTTATGAATCAGCAGCCTGGGGGGCCATTTTCTGAAAGGATGTTCAGGTACAAAAAGGATTTAGTCCAGGTATAAAAAGGATGTTCAGGTATAAAAAAGGGATTTAATTTTCATGTGAAACATATTCCCCACATGTGTACTGTACATGACCTAGACACTCCGGAACAGAAAAATATTTACGGAACGTTGACACGTATCTCCTGTTCTGAATGTCCCAAAGCCCCGTGTCGTGCTCAGCAGACAGGTGAGCATGTGCCGAGGGTTATGTAGGAAAAGAAAAGGACTTCCATGTTCCCCACAGATTTTCGGGAGGCTCCCCTCACTCGCACAACCAATCCCCAGAATGGAGGGAGAGCGCCCTGGAAGCGCGAGCTCAATTATTTTCTTGTTCTTCTTTGGAAAATGGAACGGCGGTATGACTCTCTCTTGGCTGTCCTTATCAATTGTCGTTCCACAACGGAAAGAGCGGGTTTGAAGACATGGATGCTCCTTGCGTGTCGGGCGGCTTTTGGTTTCGTGTTCCTCTTCCCGGTGTCTTTAAAAAAATGTGTCACGTCTGCTTCTTAATCACCGATGTCAGTAAATATTTACAAAGCCTCCAGTACTTTGCCAGGTACTGTACTAGGCTCTAGGGAAGAACAGGACACAGCAACCCCCAGCTCTCCTAGGTTTGTATCCGGTGGGGAGAGAACCCAATAAATATGTGAAATACACATTATCAGGTGGTTATAAATGCTGTGAGGAGAAAGAAAAGGAGGGGTATGGGAGATAAGCAGAAGTTGTAAATTTCTGGTGCTATCAAAAAATACTCTTACTTCCTTCCCTCTTTTGTCCTTGCAGGTGGCGGACCGGAAGCCCCTTTCTTGGGTCTAGTCGCCTCTCGCCTTCTCCCACCTGGCATTTGCAGTGGATGTTCATAAAAATCACACGATTATGGGATCCCCCCCCCCACAAAACTTTAACCTCCCACAGCCCTGCCCCCCCCCCCGCCCCGCCTCCCTCCACACCCTCACCCGGGGCTGTTTCTGGTCGGAGGCACCAGGGTGGGTTCAACAAAACAAACCATCCGTCCGTCCGTGTGAGCATCGCCCACCTCCACAGCTTTCCAATTCCATTATTTCTGAGACAGCAGAGGCCGTTTAAGGATTCAAAAAGCACTCGATTACATTAAAAAAACAAAACAAAACAATTAGAATAGCTAAAAAATAAAATATTAAAGGAGATCAAGTAAGTTAAGGCGGCCGGCAGCTCTTTCCTGCGGCCGACACTCAGGCTCCAATTCGAATGAAAAAGGTGGGGAGGAAAATGCAGATTTTTTCCTTTCTTTAATTGATATGGGGGGGAAAAATCGCCAGCGGTCCCCTGCGCGGTCCCCGCTGAGGGCGGCCGGGCGGCCATTCAGGAGAGGCCGTTTCGCAACAGCTCTTTTACTGCAGACAAAGCCTCCTTGTAAGTCCCTCTGCTGCCCCCGAATAACCACGTTCGGAGTAAGAAAAATAGAGCTGCTGCGCGCGTCAGGCAGCCAGACAATAGCGGCGGGCGGGCCGCTCCACGCCACAGGGCAAAACACCATCATCTTTGTTTCCACTGCGTCCCTAAGATGAAGTCTCCAGATACTATCGTAGCGACGCGGCCGCGGAGGGGGAAACGACCGCGGCCCGCCGACCTCATCCGTTCCCTTCTGGGGGCTGGGCCGCGGCGGCCACCTCTGGAAGCGGAGGCCCGCGCGCTTCGCCGTCGCTCCTCGGGGGCGGAGGAGGCAGCGCGGCGGCGTCGCTCGGCGCCGCGCCCACGCCGACGACCCGGCTCCCGCGCCCGGTGGCCGAGGCGGGAAGTAGCGCCGTCCGCGCGCGGAGGGAAACGCCGGGGCGGCGCGGGGTGAAGCGCCCAGGCACGCGACCCGATCGGCGGCCCGCGCGGTGACGCGGTCGTGGCGGTAGCTGCGGCCGCCCCTCCGCGCCCCCGGAACTCCGCGGCGGTCCCGCCTCCGCTCGTGGAAGTGGCCGCGGCGGGCCGCTCAGCGGCGGCCGGCTGCTCCCCCGAGGCCGGCGGCTGCGCCGGGGGCTCCGACCTCGGGGAGCCTCCGCGCGGCCTGAGTCCCGAGCTGTCCGGCCCCAGCCTGTGCGAGGCCAGGCCCCATCCGCCCCCTGGAGCTGGACGGCAGGTGCCGCAGGTCGGGCTCCGGAGCGTGCTGTGCGGAGCCGCCGGGCTGACCGACTGGCGGGAGTCGGCCTGGGGCCCCTCCCCAGACTCCACGGCTGGGCTCCCTGAGCCTTGGGCCCCTCCACGGTGAAGCAGGATGGTTGTGAGCATTCCAGGTGAGATAATGCAGGTAAACATACCCGACCCCTAGCACACATGGGAAGTTCTCCAAAACAGAGGCAAGAGGGACGTACCGTTAATACATGCAGCAACATGGATGGAGCTGAAAAACCTTGTGCAGTGGGGGGAAAGGTAAACACGAATGGCCTCAGTCTGTATAATTCTGTATGTGACATTCTAGAAGAGGCAAAACTGTGGCGACGGAAAGCAGTTGCCTGGGATGGAACAGAGGAGCGGATGGGAACTTTTGGGGGTGATGGAACAATCCCACATCTTCATAGGAATGAATGGTGGGTGTAAGACAGGTAGTTGGCGTTTATCGCGCCGTAGCCTCCAAATGGGTGAATTGTATTATATTCAAATTACACCTCAAGAGAGGGGGAGAAAAGAGTTAAAGTAGTGTCTAGGGAGAGTGGAGGAATAAGGGACACGTTGGCTTACAAAATCTGAGACCTAAAATGTGTGCTCTCTCTGAATTGAGGGACTCCTCCTCCCCTAAGAATCAGTGAACACCACCACTAGGAATAGGGTACCAGACCCAGTTTCTGCAACTCCCCAGATTTGCTCAGTACCCCCCGCCCCCGGCCCCCTTAGCCTCTTGCTCAAATGCAAAGGCCTGGCCTATGCTTCTGTGGCTTCTTGGGACAGCAGCCCTCTAGTTGAGAGTCAGGCTTCAGCACTGCCTCTCTCATGCCCGGGTTCTGATGGTAGGAAGTTCTGGCTCCTCCCATCAGTCCTAGATTCCGGTGAAAAACCTTGAGGTTCAGCATGCTCTTGCTTCCCAGGCAATAGCCTGCAGAGGTCATGTGGCATACCCAGGAGAGTGGGGGCATTAGAGCCCCATGAGGCAAACTTGCACCAAAAAGGACAGAAAGCAAGAAATAGGCAGCATGTAAACTCCTATTTTTCCATAGAAGATCTCAAGATAGGATGGCTTTGTATGGTTTGTCTGGAAGCCCTCCTTTGGGACTGAGCAGTCAACTGTACTTTCCTGTGAAGTTGTTTTCAGCCCAGTGATGTGCTGCCTTGTATTTGCTTTCTTTGCATTTCCCCCAGCCCTTGCTGCCCTGGGATTGTACCTCCTAATAAAATCTTAGCACTTAAACTTGGCCTCAGGCTCTGCTTTCTAGGTAATCCTTCAGCAGCATTTAGGCTTTAGGTCTGTGCTTTACTGAAAATTTCACAGCCACAGTAACAAACAAAATTGAGGTTATTTTTGGCTCTGGCTTACTGTCCTGTTAACCCTAAATTGCTTTAAAAGGCAACCAGTTAAGACCAATACTGAATACATAAATTTATATATACACGCCTCTGTTTGAAGTCCATAGAGATAAAAGTTTGCTTTTTCATTTAGTGGTTCCTTAATGTCTCAAGAGCAAATTCCTAGAGTACAGTCACTTATATGTTTTAAACATTTGGAGGCTTAAAAAACTTAAAATGCACGTAGGTGCAAAAGAAATATATATATATATATATATACACACACATACATACATGTATGTATATGTATATATGTATACACGTATGTATACACGTGTATATATATACCTACGTGTATGTGTATGTGTACATATATATAAACATGTTTTCCATCATGATCATAAAATTGTTCACTGGGGGTGTGTCTAGTTATATGTTTTTGGTTTATTCGTAAAGCCATGTTCTGTCTTTCCTAAAATTTTATGTAAAAGCCTTTAAAGCAGTTTTTTCAGGAATGCTTTCAAAACAGCTTTTCTTTGCATTATTTTAAATATTGAAGACTTCAATAAGTTTGCATTTTTAATGATAACAGCCACTTGCTTTTGGCCTGTTTATTGCAACTCTGTCAGACCTTTCTGTTTCCTCCGACCTGCCTTGCCAACCATCTGTAACTTGGTCAACAGTTATTTGAGATGGGACTGGCCAGGTTCATCCTTTAAAAAGGACATTTCTACCTTCTTGACCACAAAATTCTTACTTTCCTGGCCATTTAAATACTGTTACATAATCTACAAACACGTGGATCTGATGATCTGCTACCTATGTTGGCAAAGGTCATACCTGCAAATCTACGTTTCTCTAGGCACATTATTTTTTATTACTTCTTTTCATTGCTTATAATCTGGCCTATCAGAGTGTTAAAAGTTGTTTTAAAAAAATGTTCTGCCTTCATCTACATCATCATAGTGGATTGATTTTTGCAGAGAACACTTTGTCATCCTTTCACGTGAACACTTTTTAACCTTTGCATTTGAAAAATCTACAGTTTTATTTGACACTAACTTCAATGACAAGCAAGTAGGAGACCAGGCTGACGCGGAAGGCGTTTAAACACATTTTCACAAAACGAAAAATCATTTAAAAATACCTTTGGTTACAGATTGCAGTGTGAGAGGACATCCCATTAAGCAAATGGTGAGAGCTACTCTTTAAATCCTGTCACTTGATTCTTTTCAAATTTATGAGGGTAGATAATGTTCTAGCAAAAGCAAATGTACTGGCTTTATATGTACAAAGAGGTGTTGGCCCCTTCAGAATGGGCCACAAGCTTGCTGCAATTGCATTTCCATTAGTCAAACATTTAAAAAATTCTTTAGAAATTTGCCACAAGGGACGGAGTCACATTTTTTTAAATGACATCATCACATCAGTGATAGAAAAACTTCCTCCTCTAAGAGTAGATTTAATTGTTAGAAATACCCAAAAGTCATTTGAAACTATACCAACCTTATTAACGCTGTTTAGCAGGGGGAAATCCAACAAGAACGAATAGAAATAAGTGAACTTAGTAATACTTATAAAAAATTAAACTTTGAGAAAAGGAGAATTAAGGAAGGATTGAAGGAGAAATCAGTGAATTAGAAAACAACAAAAAACAATTATGGAATCAATTCTAAAAGTAATTTCTTAGGAAAAAAATAGGAAGAAAGAGAAATATCTGGCAAATCTATTTAATAAAGAGAAGATACAAATTTTTAAAAAGAGAAAGGAGATATAATAGCTATGGAAAAATGTTTGGTTTTGCTTTTTAATTATATGAGAATACTATGTATAGTTAGCTATGAGCTAATACATTTTTTTCTGGAAAAACATAAATCACCCAAACTGAATCAAGAAATAGAAGAAAATAAGTAGATCAGAATTGGAGAAGAAATCAAAAAAGGCTCAGCCCTGTAGGCAAATCATTGCAAATTTCGAAGGACTTTCTAAATGCATAAAGATGTAAAAATTTAACCCATTTTATGAAGCAAATATAATTATTGTAAAGCCTATCAAATATTACAAAAACACTCAAAAAATACAAACTCATATGAAATTCAATACCAAATTCTCCTTGAATATATGAGCAAATTAGGGGCACCTACCTGGCTGGTTCAGTTGGTAGAGTGTGCAACTCTTGATCTCAGGCTTGTGAGCTCAAGCCCCAGGTTGGGTGTAGAGATTACTTAAAAAAAATAAAATCTTAGGAAAAAAAAAGAAAGTTAAATAAATTCAATGAAGTTCATTTTTAACATGATCAGGTAGCTTTTATTCTAGAAATGCGAGGAATTTTAATAATAGGAAAATAATAGAAATAACATCATACATTTAGGTCACAGATGAAAAACATCCTATCTTAATAGATGATAAAAGTCTTAACACTTCTGATTAAAACAACAACAAAATTTTTAAAAACGTCTTAGTAAATACTAAATCGATAGCCAACATCATATCCTTTAATAAGGTTTTATAAAAATAATAAAGCTAATGGTAAGACATCCAAATTGTAAGGAAGAGGGGAAAATGTAGAGTTAACTCCTCAACCTCCCATTCCCACTCTTCATTCTCCCTCCCCGAGGTGACCTCTATTAACAGTTTCTTACATATCCTTCCAGAAAGTTTCCTGGCACATAAAAGTATCTGACCATCCCCTTTGAAAAAAAAAAACAGAATCATACTCTACATATTGTTCTGCACTTGCTATTTTCATTGTATAAAGTACCTTGGATATTTTTCCACATCAGCATATAGGTCTACCAAAATTTTTCATAAAGCTGGGCATTATTATGTGAATATGCCATAATTTTTCATTCACCTATTGGGGAACATTTTGTCTATTTTCTAGTTTTTCACAATTATATACAGTTACAGTGAGCGTTCTTAAATATCTATACCTGGGACGCCTGGGTGGCTCATTCGGTTAAGCGTCCGACTTGGGCTCAGGTCATGATCTCGCGGCTTGTGAGGTCGAGCCCCACATTGGTTTCTGCGCTGGCAGCTCAGAGCCTGGAGCCTGCTTTGGATTCTGTGTCTCCCTCTCTCTGCCTCTTCCCCAGCACGCGCTCTGTCTCTCTCTCTCTCTCTCTCTCTCTGTCTCTCAAAAATAAATAAACGTTAAAAAAAAAATCTGTGTCCATTGGTGATATAGGATTAATGCTTAGCAGTGGAATTGCTGGACCCATTTTTGGATAGATATCTCCAAATTAGCATCCAGAAAGGCTAGATTAATTTATAATTGCACTAAAAGTGTATGCAAAAATGTTGATAATTGTTGAAGCTAGGTAATGGGCACATGAGAGTTCATTTTAGTATTCAGTCTACTTTTATGTGTCTTTTAAATTTTCAGTACTTAATGATATGACAAGAGGTATGAAGATACCTGCTATTAATACTGTTCTTTAAAATTATGCTAAAATAGTTCTATAATAAGACATGAGACAGAAATAATAGGTAAAATATTGAAAAGCAGAAGAAAATTTACTTTTATTTGCAGATGATACTTTTGCCTAGAAAACTCAAGAGACTTGATTGAAAAGTTCTTATTAAAAATAGCTATTACCAGAGCGCTCGGGGGGCTCAGTCAGTTAAGCATCAGACTTTGGCTCAGGTCATGATCTTGGGGTTCGTCGGTTCAAGCCCTGTGTCGGGCGCTGTGCTGACAGCTCAGAGCCTGGAGCCTGCTTTGGATTCTATGTCTCCCTCTCTCTCTGCTCCTCCCCCACTCACGCTGTCTCTCTCTCAAAAAATAAGCATTAAAAAAATTTTTTTAAATAACTTTTAAAAGTTACAAATCAGTAACTTTTCCAGTGATCCAGCAATAACCTGTTGGGATATATGTACATTTTTTTAAAGACCCCATTTACATATAAATAGTATAGACAAGAACTAGAAGGGATCTATACCAAAAAAGAGAAAAAAAACCACAAAAACAAAAATATTTGAGTATATTGAGAAATCTATTATGCTTCTAGATAAATGTATCTATTCCTTGGGAGAAAAAAAATATCGATTAGATGGTCACTTCCTACTAAACAAATACATCCTAGATGGATTAAAGAGACAAATGTGAAATGAAGCTATAAATGAACTAAAAATCTAAGTGGATATTTAAGTGATTTTTTTTTTGATGGAAAAAGCTAACCACAAAACAATGAAGATATCATATAGATACATTTGCTTAAGCATTGAGAACTTCTATATGTCAAAAATGATAAAAGTACTAAATAATAAGTTGAGAAGTAGAAAGGTATTTGTCATAAACATCATAAAGTAGCAGTTAGTATTTGCACAAAGGTCCTTAAAAGCCTTTTCAAAGAAGAAAATCCCAACACTTTAGGCGACAGTAGCATCATTGTATTATGAGTTATGTGCTATGTATTACAGATTCAGATGGAACCACTTTGAGGAAGAAAGTTCATTTGAAAGAATCATCCCATTTTCAGAAAGCCAGGTTTTTGTTGTTTGTATGTTTTGTTTGTTTCCACGTCATTTCATGTGATGATAGTTGGATTACAAATGCTTTTTGCTCCAGTTTCTTTTTCAAAAGCATCCCTGTCTCCTCTGATAGATACTTTTACTGTCCCCATTTTCTAGAGTAGGAAGGGTTTATCTTTGTGGCTTTAAGTACAAATAGGCAGCAACTGAAATAGCAAGATAAACAAATCATTCAAAATAACGTCATCAGAGGAGAAGCCAAGGCGAGTGAACAGGACTTAAGAAAGGGGCAAAAGTTAAAAGTGCCTGCCAGTTACACGTGTGCTCAGGATTCTTACGTCCTGCCCCATCCTTAGCTGTCTCGGACCATGCCCAAGGGATATAGCCTGGCTTTCCGCAGTGCCTAAATGAGGACAGGTCCCGAAGGCCCAGGGCTGGAGAGAGACGAAGCCGTGTGGAATTAGCTGATGCCTGCATTTGTGCTAACACTTTACTGGGGCTTAAAACCGGGACTGTTCCAAGCATGTTCTGACCTCGTAATATGCAGGAGTTGTCTCCTGTAACCATCACCGAACAACCCCAGGATTTAGGTACTTCTATGATGTCCGGTTTTCACATTAAGAAACTGGAGTGCAGGAAAGTTAAGTAGCTTGCTAAAGTTCTCATAGCTAGAAAATGGTATTTGAACCCGGCAGTTGGAGCTGGAGCCCAAGCTCCGTGGCCAATGTAACCATGTAGAAAGCCCTTTCATCCACAGGAGCTCATTTGACCCTCACAACTTTGTGAGCTCAAGAAAAATTCTCCCCAGTTTACACTAAGGCCGTGGGAAGCCAGAAATGGGTTATTGGAATTAGTAATTTTTTTTTTTTTCCAGTGATCTTAAAGAAGCTGACAGCAGAGCTTGGATGGGCATGAGATAAGAAATGACTGCAGGGGAAACAAGCCTTAGAAGGCTTGGATCAGGGAAAGAAATGGCCTGAACTTTTAGAGGAAGCACAATCTGCATGGATGGGAAGGGGGCTGGGGACAGGCCAGGGGAGGTTATCCTGAGCCCAGCTAGCTCCGGAGCCATCAGGTTCATAAGGATTCGAGGTGATAAACTGGGAAAGAAATCACATCCATCATGTGGAACTCATCTACCCTTCCTGCAAGACTAGCTCCCTACTCCACGTCACCGTTTGTCTAAGAATCCTGTTGTTAATTTAGGTCTCTGTTTATGTACCTGGCCTTTGCCAGTTCAGGTAACAAGCTAGGAGTTGTGGAAATCGCCAAACAAAGCGTCCGTTGCACGATAGGATTTTCACCTAGGTTTTAAGTACAATCATGACCACAAAGTGTAGACAGATAGTTTTAGAATTTCCTTATATAAGCAAAATAGTATTGGTTAACTTCTGAACTTGTTGCTTGCTTTTTGATTACATTATTTTCTTTTTCCTGCAATGTTGTGAATACAAAGGAACTTGACAAGAAACATGCATGTTCTGAGAAACTTTAATGAAATAATCCAGTTAAATGCCCTGGAAGTCTATTTAAAAGCAGAAAAATAAAGAATTATTTTGCTATATGACTGTCACCTACTCACTTATCTGCCGGGGAGGCAGGGCAGGGGCAGGGGCACCTGGGTGATTCAGTCGGTTAAGCATCTGACTTCGGCTCAGGTCATGATCTCACAGTTCTTGAGTTCAAGACCTGTGTTGGGATCTGTGCTGACAGCTCAGAGCCTGGAGCCTGCTTCAGATTCTGTGTCTCCCTCTCTCTCTCTGCCCCTTCTGTGCCCTCTCTCTGTCTCTCTCTGTTTTAAAAAAGTAAACATTAAAAAAAATTTTTTTTAAGTATTTATCTGCTTGTGTTCAAGTCTGAATTGATAGGTATCAAAAAAGAGAAATACATACTCATTTCACAATATTCTTAAAGGCAATATGCACCATCACCTACAATGGAAATTCTTTTACCTACTGTAAATTACAGCATTAACCTAAAATTTAATGTAATGTTATATCAGTATCATAAGATTCATCATAAGAACATTGTCATTACATTTTCTTAAATAAATCTGCATCTAAATCGTCTCTCAAAAGTGAGTAAATTCCATGCGATAATTCCTTCTAACTTCTCTCTCCGACTCCAAACACACATTCTTGTATAATTTTTTGGCCATCAAAATCTTTCGGTGACCTATAGCAACCAAACAGGTTTCCAGTATTTGATCTCAAATAGTTAAAAATAAAAAATGGGGGATTGTTCAGGCTGAAATATTTGGCTATGCCTCAGGGGGGAAAAATAAAAGGTGCTCTTAATCCATGGTTCTAACAACATTGTTCTGATTTTTTTTTTTTTTTTTTTTTTTTATTGCTGGTGCTGGCATGAATGAAATGTAGGCTGATTCATCTAATGGGAATTTGAATGCTGGTGGAAAACTGTACAGAAAATCCAGGTGAGTTGAAGGAGAAAGAGAGCAGGGATCTGCGAGGAAAATTCAGTCAGAAAATGGGGACAGGCTCTGTGAATGCAGGAAACAAACGCAACCAGTTTGGACTCTAGTATTTGAAGCCTGCGAAAGGCCAGTGACCTAGGACACCAGGATGGGAGAAAAGCCGAGGGTGAAAAGTTTCTGAGCTGACTATTAAATAGATGTAACTCACAGGCTAGTGTGCCCATGTGGGATTTTAATTACTCAGACATCTGTTTAGCGAAGTGTACTACTAAATGGGGATCAAATACAGAGATCAAATTACGTGGGGAGGAGAGTGGAGATGAGAATCCACACTCAGAAAGGAGAGCTGTCGGCCAGGGAAAGACCAGTCCCGGCTTTACATCTCCCCAACAGAGAAGCGATTATTTTAGATGTGGGGCTGGTTAGCATCTTAGGTCATGAATTTAATTAAATAACCCTCGAGTGGCAGAAAACAGAACAAACCACCGTATTTAACTGTCAGTAAGACATGCTGCAAATAAATGGGCCAGATTCCTCTTCCTTCCCTCCTCCCACATTAGATTTGGTGTAGTTTCTTAAATTCACAACTCACCTCCCTTTCCCAATCTAGCCCTTCCTTCCCAGTGGCATCCAGTAAGCTCATCTAAGTAGATGGCTTGGGCCAGAGACAAGATTTGACTTCTAACGTTTTCATGATGAGATACTTGGGAAGGTGGAGAGGAGGGACGAGGATTAAGTCACCATTTGAGTTCCTTTCTTGGGCTCCCTGAAAATGGCTGATACTTCAGAGAAATATCCTGGAATCAAAAGACTCCACGGCCCTTTTGTTGGCAGTTAGCACCTTGGAAAGAAAAGAAGTTGAGGGAGGGAGACTCAAAACAAGTGGTTGGAGCAAGCAGAGAAGAGAGGAAGAGGAGGCATTCAGCTTTTAAAATGAATATTTAGGGGCGCCTGGGTGGCTCAGTCAGTTAAGCATCTGACTCTTGATTTCAGCTCCGGTCAAGGTCTCAGGTTCATGAGATTGAGCCCCATATCGGGCTCTCCCATCCTCTCTCTCTGCCCCTCCCCTGCTCTCTCTCTCTCTCAAAATAAATAAGCTTTTTTTTAAAAAATGAGTATTTAAAACCCACCCTTACTCAGCACTGCCCCTTGCAGTCCTCTGCACGGCTCCATCAGCAGCCCCCTTGCCTGTAGCTGAAGAAAGGGGATTATTTTTAGAGCCTTCACCCGAACTCTCCACTCAGCTGTCCTTCCCACCTCCCACCACTTTCTTCAGCGACGCCATAATTCTCCACGCAGCCAACTTAGAGACGCTGGTTTCCTCTAACGTGCATTTCTTCTGTTTGCAAATAACAGAAACCAGCTGGAGGGAACCTAAGTAAAAGTGTAAATTTACTGGAAGGATACTTAGGATCTCGTGGAATCCAGGGAAGAGTGGAACAACCACGCCTTCCTCTGGGAAGGTTGGCCCAGGAAGTCCACTGGTTCCTGCAAAGCACTGCCATCAGTGACTCAGCTGCCACCTGCCACTCACTGTCTCTCTGTCAAATCCGAAATTCCCTGGAGAGTTGGGGACACACACATACACACACACACACACACACACACACACACACACCGTATGTTTTCAGTCTTGGGCAGTTTAATAAACTCTGAAAATTATTCATTCCTTTGAAACCGGCCCTTTTTACTATCATTTTAAAGTCCTAAGAAGAGGGGTACCTGGGTGGTTCAGCCGGTGGAGCATCTGATTCAGGATTTCGGCTCAGGCCATGATCTCATCGTTCACGGGATCAAGCCCCACATTGGCAGCACGGAGCCTACTCGGGATTCTCTCTCTCTGCCCCTCCCCTGCTTGTTGTCTCTCTTTCTCTCCCTCTCTCGAAGTAAATAAAGATGAAAAAAAATAAATACATAAAGTTCCAGGAAGAACTAGTTGAGGCAGTGCTAACTTGAGTGACTGGACTACAGCCAGATTCCGATGCCCAGTGTGAGTGAAGTGACAGCCAGCAGCCCTGACAGGACCGAGCTCGAAGGGAGTCTATTCTTGCTCGGGCAGGCTACTTTTAAAGTGTCCTGGCCCAAGTCCCTGGTGCCAGCATCCAGGATGGCTCAAGGAACTCTGCAATAACTATTTATTGACCTCCTACTGGGTGCCAGGCAGCCGTGCTAAGTGATACGCTGGATACAAAGATGAGTGGTTCCTGCCTGACCTGATGGTGCTGAAACCCAGACCTGTATCTCTTGTGTGAACAGCCATCTAAAGACTGCTAAGAATAATTTACCCCATGAACAATGTTTTTTTTTAACTCCCTCCTTCCCTCACCCCACTCCCACCCCCAACGGTGTATGAGAAACCCAAAGATTTTGCCCAAGCAGTGAGGCCATCTCATTGTAAATGAGGTTAAGATTTCAATGCTCATGTTCAGAGCCTCCATTGGGCTAAATCCTATGAGAACTGAGGTGACTTTACAGGTGAGCACAGCCACGTGTCCTGTATTTGTATGATGGGATTCGGAGGGTATGTTGTCGGGCGGGTGTGGAATTACTTTTGGGAAATAGAGGACTGATGTTTTCTTCCCCATCTGAGTAGAAGCTTCTGATTAGCAGGAGCTGTTGAGGCCAAAGAGAAGCTAACCGTGGTTGTCTGTGCCAAGCGTCTGAAACGTTGGTTTGGGTTTAGACCTGAGAAAATTGGATGTTCTGCTTTGGTTCGATTCCAGTTTAAACCAGTTGCCTGAGTGTTCTTAAATTTGGTGGGGGGAGGGGGTTCAACTTAAGGTGTTAATTTTAAGATTCAGCAAATTATTAAGGCTCATTCTGGTTGCGGGTTGAGGATTTAACTCGGTCGTATTTGTGGTAAGGACATGAAAGGTCTGACCGGAAAATGGCGGCAGCTGGAGAAGGGAGGCCCTTGGCCTTGAAGAGGGAGCAATATATAGGTGGAACGCTAGAGTCCGTTATAGTTCATCCCTTGTGCTGTTCAGATCCAGTTGCTTCTTTTTTCTTTTTTATTGTTGACCCACAGTGTTACATTAGTTTCAGGTGTACAACATAGTGATTCGATCCCTGTATATATTATGCTGTGCTCACCATACCCCGCGATTACAATACCATTGCTACTACCTGTCACCATACCCCGCGATTACAATACCATTGGCTATATTCCGTATGCCCTGCCATTCGTCCCTGTGACTTCTTCATGCCATGACTGGAAGCCTGTATCTCCCACTCCCCTTCACCCATTTTGCCCATCCCCTCACCCTTCTCCCTTCTGGAGGCCATCAGTTTGTTCTCTGCATCTATAGGTCTGTTTCTGCTTCCTGTATGTTGCTTTGTTCATTTGTTTTTTAGATTCCACATGTAAGTGAAATTGTATGGTATTTGTCTTTCTCTGACTTATTTCATTTGTCGTAATACTCTACAGGGGGACCTGTAGGTTAAGCATCAGTCAGTTAAGCATCCAACTCTTAATCTCAGCCCGGGTCTTGATCTCTGGGTTGTGAACTCAAACTCTGCCTTGAGCTCCACACTGGTCATGGAGCCCACCTTTAAAAAAAAAAAAAAAAAAAAAGCATAATACTCTCTAGGTCCATCCATGTTGTCGTAATTGGCAAGACTTCATTCTTTTTAAGTTTAAAAAAATTTTTTTAAAGTTTATTTCAAAAGAGACAGGGGAAGAGGCAGAGAGAGACAGAGAGAGGGAGGGAGGAAGAGAACCCCAGGCATGCTCTACACTGACAGCAGAGAGCCGAATGTGGGACTTGAACTCATGAGCCATGAGATCATGACTTGAGCCAAAAATGCTTAACCGACTGAGCCACTCAGGTGCCCCAAGACTTCATTCTTTTTCACGACCAAATAATATTCCTCTGTGTGTGTGTGTGTGTGTGTGTGTGTGTGTGTACGTACACAATACCATATCTTTACCCATTCATATACTGATGGACACTTGGGCTGATTCCATATCTTGGCTGTTGTAAATAATGTTGTTATAAACATGGGATGCATATATCTTTTCAAATTAGTGTTCTCATTTTCTTTGGGTAAATACCTAGTGGAATTACTGGATCATATGGTAATTCTGTTTTTCATTTTTTGATCATGCTCTGTACCATTTTCCACAGTGGCTGCACCAGTTTATGTTCCCACCACAGTTCACGAGGGTTACTTTTCTCCACATCCTCACCAGTATTTGTTATTTTTTTGTCTTCTTGCTTCTGCTCATTCTGACAGACATAAGGTGGCATCTTATTGTGGTTTTGATTTGTATTTCCCTGATGATGAATGATGCTAAGTA
Organism: Lynx rufus; assembly: GCF_022079265.1. Lineage (NCBI taxonomy): Eukaryota > Metazoa > Chordata > Mammalia > Carnivora > Felidae > Lynx > Lynx rufus. The sequence goes on along the minus strand of NW_025814889.1, from coordinate 20,837,224 downwards.
TCTTTTCATGTGCCACCAACTGCTTCTTAGAGCAAGTCCACCCACCTAATAACCAGGATTATAACCCAACTCCAAGGATTCTGGTTGGCCTGTATTGCCGGGGAAGCTTATAAAAAGGTTTGTGGGGAAACTACAGTTGCTACAGCGGCAGCGGGTCTCAAGCCTCCACTAATCGATACTTTATCTCCTTCTCCACCGCCCGTTCTAGATTTGCCTCAGTCAGGGCCCATGCTGGTCCAGGCATATTGCCTGAGTGACCCAGACCCTCATCTCCCAGTGGCTTCGGACCTGGTCACTATGCCCATCTTAGATCATGGCCTCTGTTCTTGTCTGTTTGCTGTTAAAACTGGGCACAGGAGCCTCGGGAGACTGCATTGGGTCATTTGTGTGCCAGACATTCTTCCCTCTCTGCATTCTGTGAGAGAGCTCCACTTCTGCTGATGATCACGACCAATGATCCGTGCTAGTGTAGTGATTCCTTTCCTGCTGGTTTCTTGGCATAAGGAGACTGAAGCGCTTTGAGCAGTAGCTGTATTGTAAAGTACAGTGGGACTCTGTGTCCACGATGAAGTATTACCCCTCTGGGAACAAGACCTTTTGTCCCACAGAGCCTAAGATGTGGGGGACAGAAAGCACAAACTTTCCAAGGGTACCACTGGGAATGCCACCTACTTTTCCCCATAGTTCCTGGACCCAGTCCACCTATTGGGAACTACATAATGGTTATTGATTTAGGGTGGCATCTCAACTTCAAGATGTATCATCTCCAAACTGGTGCCTCCCCTGTCTTTAGGAGGCCATTCCACCATTCTGTAATGCCAGTGGCTTAACAGTGATGCAGTATGGGACTAGACTAGTGTACTCTTTGGCCCAAGGCAGTATTGTATGGGATCTTGTGTCAGTAAATCAAACATTCTTAATTCCCAGTTGGTGATGTTGGCTGGGTCCTGTGGAGAGGAAAGGAAAACTCAGAATATATAATAACCCTAGTCAAGATGAATTCCTGCTTCCTCCAGGGTAGAACAGATCCATCATAGTCAGTTTACCTCCAAATGGTTGGTTGGTCACCTTGAGGGATTGTGCTGTATTGGGGAGTCAGCACTCGTTTCTGCAGTTGACAGGTTGGACATTTGTTAGTAGCAGCGGCCGGACCAAGCCCGGTGAGCCAAAGCCCTATTCGTAGCCACCACCCCCACCACGATGACTGCTCCACTGAAGTATCCGTTGTGCCAGAAATACAGCAGCTGATTATAGAGAGACTGGCAGATGGCCATGGCTGACTCACGGATGTTGTTTAATGTCTTTCTGATAGTGGCACTTTGCTATGCACGAACATGGGACACAGAATTCTTCAAACCTGGGTCCACACGTTATCCGTGATATTCTAATATTTCTCCTTCCAAGCCTCTGACCGAATTGCCACCCCACCTACCACTGTCTATGAGCCTGTGTATGTTCTTACCTCGAACTATTCTTGTTTCAAAGCGGACAACCGAGTGCCTCGCCAGAAATTTCTCCTCACCGCTCTCTTTCAGGGTCACCCCAAGTAGAGTTGCAGTGTGACAGTAGCTCTTCTTGGCTTGCACTCTTACGCTGAGCCAGCTCATCCAGGAACGAAGGTTGGCCTTTCTCCTCTTCCGTCAGCTGGCCATAACAGACACCCCCATGCAGCCGTAGTCGTGAGCTAGTTGTGACCCCGTAGCCGTGAATGCCGGAGCAGTAGCGGTGGACGACGCGGAGTTGCGGGCCAACAACTGGAAAAGCCTACGTGTGCCCTCTGGCCCTCCTGCTCATGCGTGGCCCTGCGTCTTCCACTCCCACTTTGTGACGGATTCTTGCTGCTGGGCCTGGCAGAACCCAGCTCATGATGATCTCTGCTTGCAGAGTTACTTGACGTCCCGTGGTCATTTGGTCTGTCTCAATCAGGGCCATTCATCTAGAAGAACTTCTTTTCACATGCTGTAAAGTTCTTTGCTACAGAGGATGTGTCCTTGCTCCAAAGTCCCGGGGGCCTATGCTGCACTTCTTCTGGGATTACCAGTAACCGGGCACACTTTCCCAGCACAGGTCCCTCTAATACCACGGGGCCTGCTGAGTGATGGGGCAGGTCTCCTTGCAGCGGGGCCTCGACCTGCTGCAGTGCTCTGTCACCCAGTAAAAGGGCCGGGGCAGTATTTTGAAATGCGGGGGGAAATAGCTACTGAGTAGACTTAGTGAGGTATTTCAGGTTCCATCCTCATAGCGACCAGCCTGTCCTCTGTCAGTTGGTTCCTGATCTGAGAAACTGGGTAAGTGTCTGTGACCAAGCTGCCCTAAGCCTACTGACCATCCTTTTTGGTTTTTTTTCTATCTATATTTTACAAATTGATACTTTTTATTGACTGCCTCTGGAAACACTGAGTTCTGTTAACTGTGCTGATGTCTATGCATGGGATCCCTGGTTGCCATTCCAGTTTTGCAACCCCTTGCGATAATTGCACACACCTTGCTTCTGACGGTTAAGTATTCACCTGGCCTCTGTTATTTCGGGATCCCATCATCCCTGTTGAGGAGCACAGTTTTATAACAGAGTCTTCACCAGTCAACCGTGGCATATGGAAGAGCATTACCACTGAGATTCTCGCGGGTTGTGACCCTCTTAACAACGCATGTCTTACCACTATGGTAAATGGCGTGTCCTCTGGGCTTCTCTTAGGACAGAGTCAGCTGGTGGGTTTTCCAGCCCTGTATAGGTACACCCTCTGACACGCCCACCCCAAGGCATTTGGTATCTTCGGCCGTGGCCAGTGCAACATTTCTACTTCACTTGGTATGTGATGTTGCTTTCTCCGAGCTTCCAAGAGCCGTGCTAGCACTTAGGATCCTTGCCAGGGAGATAAATCCTGTATTCTGGGAGAGTATTCTCATTACCAACAAACTCCCTCACCCAACAGTAGTCGGTCTTCTTCATGATTGTACTGCTAGGTATGAAAATGAGCCACGTTTTTGCCTTTGGTGTACAAAAAGGTCCTACAATGATCCCTTCGATAAAGGCTATTTGGTTAGGAGTCACCCATTATATCCCAGCCCAGGTTCCGGGATGAAGAAAGGGGAACAGAGCCCCAGCAGGGTTGCTTTCCAGAGGTCTGCCATATTGCAATAACGATGTAATACTCTGGATCCAATTTTTAAAATCAAGATTAAAATGCTATATGGGTTGGGGCGCCGGGATGGCTCAGTTGGTTGAGCATCTGACTTCGGCTCAGGTCATGATCTCACCGTTTGTGAGTTCGAGCCCCGCGTCAGGCTCTGTGCTAACAGCTCAGAGCCTGGAGCCTGCTTCAGATTCTGTCTCTCCTTCTCTCTCTGCCCCTCCCCCGCTTGTGCTCTATGTCTCTCAAAAATAAATAAATTAAAAAAAATTTTTTAAATGCTATATGGATTATTACAAAACATACCTTCATTTTGTATATGTATATCCCCTATTTGTTCTTTTGGTTTTTATAAATGCCAAAATAATGGCTTAATTAGTATCTCTGCTAACTTAAATTGCATATTTTACTGTAGAACATAGTTTTCTGTGTGGAAAGTGGGAAGTGAGGGAAGTAGTAAGCCCGAATGTTTCCAGGCTTTGTAACTAGAGATTTACATTTATAGAGATAAACTTTCACTCCTTGGTTTTTTTTGAAATGAATTGCTTCATACAATAGCATTGTTTATTTTGGCTTGTCTTCTAAACCCCATTTACAAAAGTGAAAAGAATAGTAGCAAATATGATCTACTGAGCACTGATATGCACAGTTGTGCAGGTTGTGTACTACACAGGGCACCAGCACATCTAAGGGGATGTGGTTCACATCATAGAAATGGATTTGCATATTTATTAAGAGAATTTTCCAGCAGATGGCAGTAAAGTGTCTTGGTCTAAAAATCAGAATATTACAACAATTTCTGCCAGATGAAAGTAAAGTATCTTGAGGACCATGCACCTTTTTCTGTTACACAAAGACACCATATAGGTGGTGGCGTCACCGCTTACTACATGCCGGGCCCTGTGCTCATTCACCCTGTTTAATCCTCGGGATCCTATAAAATGGGTACCATTGGTAACTTGCTGAAGGCCACTGAGTTAGGGTGTAGCAGTTTCGAAATTCTGATGTGGGTCTCTAACTCCAGAGCCTGTGCTCTGCGTGATGGCATTTCAGGACACTAAGGTGTAGGGACTTGAAGAGACGTGGCCAGAGAGCTGTGCTGCCCTGATGCCCAGCCAGCCGCTGCTGCTACTTTGTGCTTTCGGCAGTGCTGGGGGCCCCTGGGGCCGGAAGACAGCAGGGCACGTTTCGTCCAAGAGAAAGGACATACTTGAGTTAGTGAAGGGAAAAGTGGGAGAACCACGACATTCTCTTGGAATTTTAATTCCTTGTGTAGGATTTAAACTACCTGCTGCAGAGGACAGAGAGCTTGATACAGGTTATCACAGTAGTTCTCAAAGGATTGGACTTGTTTATATCCAAAAATACTTTGATACTTATCAAATACTTATCAGTATACATTTTGTATTTTAGTATAAATTTTAGCAGAAGTGCATTACCACAAGTTCTAGATACGTGGGAAAAATTACAGGCTTTATTTAATGTATAAGTATCTACACAAACCCACCTTGCAAAATGATATCTTTTTAGTGTAATATTCTTGACCCAGTGTTATAAAAGTGATAAGCCATAAATAGCATTCAATTTAAAATCTGTATACCATTCACAAACTCATAGCTTCAGGTTTGGAGAGGAAAAAGACGTACATTAAACTTCATGGTATGTTTCATAGAATCAGTTATGAAAAACAAGGTCTTTTAAGAAAACCAAAAAATATAAAAGATAAAATCTCTGTAGCAAATACTAGTCAATCATTAATAAAGGGAGCCCATTTATAAATACTTTATATTGATCCTTAATTTAGCAGGAGACCTTTTCCCTACACCCACTGAAATCAAAAAAAAGCATGGATAGTATGAATACACTTTTCGAAATTTGTTTTATCTGTACAAAGGCTCAGAGAGGTATCTGGAACTATGTCCACTTGTTAATGACAATTATTTTCTGGGATGTGAGATTTGGAATGATATTTTTGCTTTTTCCTTTCCTCTATTGCCTAATTTTTTTTAAAAAGATTACTTACTCATATGCAATAAAACTTACCATTCTCTAAAGCAGTATCACGGAATATTGTCTAATTGTATGTCCTACGAAGTCTTCTTAAAAACAAAAGGATTCATATTACTAGAAAACTAATTGCATAGACAAATTGTATTTTGAAAGCCCGGAGTCCCTTAACCAACTGGTAAATACAACAGCTGTAGTAGTGAGTGTCATTTAATCTTTTTAATCTCTGAAACAGAATAGCCACAAATCAATATTTTCTAGACAGTGAATTTTGTGGTAAAATAAGCCACAGTATACACAGGCCTCAACACTCGCCAGCACCTGACTTAAAGAGTTGGTGATTTGAAAACCGACAAATCCTTCATTCTTTCAAGGTCACTTTTTGACCTTGACATCTTGGAGTGGAGATGACCTCCCCGAGGAATTTAAGGTCAGGGTTTATGTTGTGCAGGACCTCAAATCAAGATTAGAAATGAGCAGATCTTTAATCCTTTCTTTCAGGGGGTAGTTTTGAGAGGAAAAGATTAGAAGAAAAGGTCAAAACCAACTGGAATTAAAATAAAAACTTGAAAAAAAAAAACCAAAAAACCACAGGTCGACCTCCTGTAAATATGAGGTTGTCATTTGCTTTTACATGAAATATGCCTGTGTCTCATGCCTATTTTACTTCCTGCCTCTGGGCAAATGTGTTTATACTAGTAAACTCCACGAGGGCAGGCAATGTAGTTTTTTTTGAATCATAAATCATCTGGCGTCAACTCTGCTTACCTAAAAGTATGGGGCCTGGTGTGCCCAGTTGCCAGCCAAAATGTGTAATCTGTTATTGGCTGTCAAGTTCCCCTTAAGTCACATGTCAATTTGCGCAGAACGGAACAGTTTACAATATTGTTACATGCGTCATTGCAGGTTAATTCATAAGCATCTTATGAGTAAGCTGAGCAAGACTATCACCCCTTCCTATTTAACAGATATGACTAGAACCCAGATTTTCAACATCTCTTTTCAGCACCACTGATCATGCACCTATTTTCACAACAGCCAAACTGTATGAACAATAGATTTCAACCAATAATAAGATTCAAGCAGTCCATTCCTGACCTGAAGTCCTAAAACTAAAGTGCCAGTCGTATAAGCTAAACGAAATATCCTAATGATAGTTGAATTTTAAATAAACTGCAGCAGAGAGAGCAGTGAGACAGGGTTGCTCTGCCCAGAGACTAGGAATTGACAAAATTCAAACCAGGGGCTAAAATATTAAAGAGAATACCACCAATGAGAGGTATTCTTTTGCTCTGGCACAAATAGAAAATATTTTTTTTTTTTAGTTTTTAAAAAGCCTCATGATCGTGGGGCACCTGGGTGGCTCAGTGGGTTAAGCCTCTGACTCTTGCTTTTGGCTCAGCTCATGATCTCACAGTCCTGAGATGGAGCCTTGTGCTGGGCTCTGTGCTGGGGGTGGAGGCTGCTTGAGACTCTCTCTCGCTCTCCACCTGCCCCTCCCCAGCTTGCACATGTGCGCTCTCTCTCAAAAAAAAGTCTCATAATAGACTTCTCTAAAAATAAAGCAAGCTTAATTTTAAGTGTTTTATAGTAAGAAACATTTCACAGCATGTATTTTCCAGATTGCGTACGATAAAATTATAGCACGTATCCAAACACTACTAACTGTGTTATTTCTTTGATAAGTATGAAATGATGTATGAAGTGAAAACCGACATCAACACACAGTGGCAGGAAGTACGTGATAGGAAATTCACCGTTCCCATAACTGCTGAGGGGGTTTCATCCCAGACCCGCTGGTTTTTGTCATTACCAACATGGCCATCAAAGAAAAATGGTATTAATGAAGAAAGATGAGAACTACCTTTATGTTCTCAGGTGGTCGACAGGTTCACAGGAGAAGCTGGTCAGGCATGAAGGAGAGAAAGGAAACCTACACAACTGAGAATAAAAATTATTTTCTTATGCAATAAATCAAAGAAAGAAAGTAGACCCCAGAAAGTATTAAAAAGTCAAACTGCAAGCAATCCTAGGATGATATAAGGCGAAGAGAAATGGGCCCATCGTGGGTATGATGGAGTTTATAAAGACGCAACAGGGGCTCCTGGGGGGCTCAGTCAGTTAAGCGACCGGCTTCGGCTCAGGTCATGATCTCGCAGTTTGTGAGTTCAAGCCCCACGTCCGGCTCGCTGCCATCAGCACAGAGCCTGCTTCGGATTCTCTGTCCCCTTCTCTCTGCCCCTCCCCTTCTTGCACTCTTTCAGAAAGGAATAAACAATTTTTAAAAATTAAAAAAAAAAAAAAGATGCAACAAAGTTATGCCCTGTTAGGAAATGATGACAGATGAATCCAGAAAATACCAAAATTAAATGGGTAGGTTCTTTTTGGGGGGCGGGGGGAAAGAATCCAAGATGGAAAGCTGAAAGCTGGCCAGGTTGGGAACACGGTGGCCCAAGGGCTGTCTGGTTATCATTCACCTCCTCTGCAGGCCTCCAGGGTAGATCGCTGTAACGAATCTCCTTTTAGATCAAAAGACAGACTGACAGAGACACGCACACAGACACACACACTGACACGCCAACTAACCAAGACTCTTAAGCCTACTTACGTATTCCCCAAGTTCAGAATTAACACTGCGGGAAACATGCAGAGGACAATTATAATGTTTTTAAAATTTTATTGAAACCCCCTGTCACCCCCTTTCAGCTCCCTAAGTGAAAATGCATGCAAAGTCCAAGCCTGGAGGTATTCTTTTTAAACTATTTCTTAAATCCCTGGAAATGTGATTTTTAAAACTTGGGGGGAAAGTGAAGCTAGGACAGGGTATACTAAGGACCCATTTTACTTGCCTGCTTCCTTGTTTATTCACGAGCAGGGCTGGACTCAGAAACCCTTCAATGAAATGGGAAACATGTCTGCAGTGGAATAATGCTTAATATGGACTTCCTCCAGCCCCATGACAGGTAAAGGAACTGTTTCAGTGAGGCGAAAAAAGAGCTTAGAAAATTTGGCATCAAGAGGAGGAGAGTTTCCTAAGTTGTTAGGAAAACCTGACAGGTTATCCATAGATTTCAAGTGTTTGGTTAATGCATTTAGGTAAAGAGCATCAGAGTCTCTTCAAGTGCCTTCTACTTCTGTCATCAGTTTCCTCTTTTGACATCTCCCTTCAATGTCCTCCTGAGGAATCTGCAAGGCCACTTTCCTTGCCTGTGTCTGGGAGGAACTGGCCAGGATAGCTAAGAGTTTTCAGCATCATTTTTCACCTATATCTAGTTTGGAGGTATGTGTGTTTAGGGGCCGGGGATGGTTAATGGAAAAATAACAAATGCCTTAGCACCCTTTAATGTCTTTCTACAGTTCACCCTTAGAGCAAGTCCTAAGCAAGTGACCAATAGTCATTCCTCATTCAGGCCACTAATTTTTTTTTACATAAATTTAGAAAAGATTATCCAAAGGTATTTCACACTGAATAAATCTAGAATGCACTCAGTTCATATATTTGGCAAGAACGTCATCAGCTACCGTTCATAATGCCCTGTTGTGAATGAGAGTACGAAAACAGAACTTTGCTTAATTGGCAAGTGGTTGATAGCTGTCCACTCTCTGTAGAAGTGCATCAGAATATCCAGGGGAGTAATACCTGAAAAAGAAAGTTTTCTATTAGATACTTGTGAAAGGATTCATCACAGTAGGCACAAAAGATTCAATGTAAGATATTTATCTAAACTAATTCTATCAGTGAAACCTCAACCATACCCTGAATAATTAAGCTCCAGTAATGCTTTGGGCGTAAGATGAGGGACTGTGAAGGAAGAAAACACCAACCCACAAGACTGAGGGGCTATTAGTGCACAGAACTATTTTCAAAGCAAGATACCTGGATCCAGTGATAGCATCTTCTTATAGAGACTGTTATTATGTTAAATGATTGATGTTGCCTTAGTGAGGACAGCTAATAGGTTTTCTCGTAAGTTACACAATACAGTCTGTCGTTACTGATCATTGTCTGCATTCTGATTGCCTGACAGATTATTCTCACTGTATGTTTTAATCAGATATGGTGACCCGTAAAGACAAAAATTCCTGGGTTTATAATTCACATTAAAGAACTATTTAATAAGTGGTTTACAAATATCCTATCATACATACTTAGGAAATTGGTCATTTTCATTGATTTGGGGCATCTGTAGTACTAAAGTTTATATTTGCCAATTGAACATTTTGTAAAATACATACTATGAAAGTATTAAATATATTGATTAATGCATTATGGTATGCTTCGTATCTGTGGAAAGAATTTACGTGCACATAAAAGTATGTAAAATAAAATTTGGCAGGCATTCTAGAATAACCAGATTAAAAAAAAATAAGTAAATGTAATTCAAAACTTTCCAAAACACTCAAAATAATTAAACCTCCTAAGGTGTTCTCTCCAGATAAAATCTGATGTTCAAGATTTGCTTTGTCCTCGTTATCTTCTATCTTCAGAGGCGTGACTTAAAAACTCACAATTTATATTACACTAATTTCTTCTACAATTTGTCCAGTTAAGGTGGACAAGACAGAACAGTATTTTCTCAACAGTGTATTTATAGGCATAATTAAACAGACACATGCATACATAAAAAATTATCCTCAAAAATGTTTCTTCTCTCAAGGCATCCTGGCCTTGAAAAAAATTGTCCTTCAACAGTGGGTCTCTTTGAAGTACTCTTACACTGGGGAAGTCACAACTGTTTCGGAGTTAGTCACAAATTTTAAAACAGGCCTCACCTTCCTAGGCCTGATAAACAGGTCAGACACAAGATAGGTACTTTTTATATTAATGGTAAGAAGTAGATTTAGAAAACCAAAACTTAAAAAATGGTGCTGTTTCATATGGTAGCCACTAGGTACATGTGGCTATTGAGCATTAGAAATGTGGCTGGTGTGGGGCACCTGGGTGGCTCCGTCGGTTAAGCATCCAACTCTTGATTTCGGCTCAGGTCGTGATCTCATGAATCGAGATCTCATGGTTCTGAGATCAAGCCCCACATTGGACTCTGCATTGAGCATGGAGCCTGCTTGGGATTCTCTCTCTCCCTGTGTCTCTGTCCCCCAGCCCCCTCCCCTGCTTGCTCGTGGGCATGCATGCTCTTTCTCTTACTCTATCTCAAAATAAGTAAAGAAATTTTTTAAAAATATGGCTAGCATGACCGAGGACCTGAATTTTTATATTTAATCGTAAAAGCTGATACTCCGGTTATTTTATGTGAAACTTTCAGGTGTCTTTGAAACAACTTATGAATCTACTTTTTCAACTGTAAGCTTTATATAACCTAAATACAGCTAAGTACATCTAATAAAATTTAGCATCTGAATTGAGATGCACTGGAAGTGATAAAATAACCCACCAGATTTCAAAAACTTAGCATGAAAAATGAAATAGCTCATTCATAATTTTTTATATTGATTATAATATAGTCTAGTCTAGGCAAACATCCCAAAGACAGAGGAGTTCCAAAAATACCTTCCTGCGGTGGAATGGGCCAGGATTAGAACTCAGGCCTTCCAACATCTAGCCCTGAGCTGCTTCCTTCTCATCCCACCAACTACCTTCATTAGAGATTTTTAAATACGGCAGTACGAAACAAATGCTTAGGCTAATAACAGCTGGAAGAACGTATCCATTGATAATCTGTATCATAAGGAATAATTAGTTCTAAAATAGTCACCCAATGATTCTTGAGAATTAGACGATTACAAAAATAAAACCATTCCAAGTTTATATTTGTCCATTTTCATAGACAATGTTTCAAAAATTTCTACAGAACACCTTTAAGTTCTATAGAACCTAATTCTTTACAAAATATAACAAACATGAAGAAGCTAATTAGAATTCTTCATGGTAATTAGCCAATTTTTAAAAATGTTTGAGAGGGAGAATGCAGGCTGGGGAGGGGCAGAGAGAGGGGGACAGAGAGAAAAACCCAAGCAGGCTCCACGCTCAGTATGGACAGAGCCTGATGCGGGGCTGAATCCCACAACCACGAGATCACGTCCCGAGCCGAAATCAGGAGTTGGATGCTTAGCCAACTGAGCCACCCAGGTGCCCCGATAATTGCCTAATTTTTAAAATGGAATCCCAGATCACAGATTTGAGGTTAATATTGTGAGGTTAAAATTTTACAATGGTATTATAAGCTAAATAGAATGGGAGGTTAAAATTTTATGGTGGTATTTTGACAAAGCACCAGATTACATTCTAATATGACAGAGTTTTCATTTTCCCTTAGTGCTCTGGAAAGTGACTCCAGAAAGGAGTAAAAAGAAGACTGCTATTCAAGAAAGTACCTTACTTTTGGTTAATTCTAATAGGTCATTCCATTTTGGGCCCTTTAGTTTCTTTTTTCCTTCATCTTTCTATAATTTTGTTTATGTATTCAGTACAACACCCAGTGCTCATCACAAGTGCCCTCCTTAGTACCCATCGCCCATCTAGCCCGTCTCCCACCCACCTCCCTCCATCAACCCTCAGTTTGTTCTGTCGTTAAGAGTCTCTTATGGTTAGGGGCGCCTGGGTGGCTCAGTCGGTTGAGCAACTGACTTCGGCTCAGGTCATGATCTCACAGTTTATGAGCTCAAGCCCGCATTGGGCTCTGTGTTGACAGCTCGGAGCTTCAGACTCTGTCTGCCCTTCTCTCTCTGCCCCTCCCCTCCTTGTGCTCTGTCTCTGTCTCTCAAAAATAAATAAATGTAATTAAAAAAAAAAAGAGTCTCTTGTGGTTTGTTTCCCTCTCTTCTCTCCCCCCACCTTCCCATATGTTCATCTGTTTTGTTTCTTAAATTCCACATGAGTGAAATCGTATGGTATTTGTTTTCGCTTAGCATGATAAATTCTAGCTCCATCCACGTCACTGCAAATGGCAAGATTTCATTCTTTTTGATGGCTGAGTAATATTCCATTGCATATTACCGCCATACACCACATCTTCTTTATCCAAAACTTAAAGAATGTATGCAAATTATTTTTATTTTCTTTTCCTGGTAAAAGATATTCATATTTCATTCATTTAATGGTTACACACATATTTTGTTTGTTATATTAGCTTTTTGTATATTATTTTATTTGTATATTATATATAGTAGAGATACATTTATGATATACTACTCCTTTGATATACTTTTTTAAATAGTAATATTTTTAAAGCTAGCTTACTGGAACTCTTTTAGTCAAGCAGTCATAAAGCTCACAAAAGTACCTGAATTGTACCCCTGGAAAGAACTTACTGGAAGAATATATATGAAAAGAAGACAAATTTTAATCTTAAAATTATTTTGTGATTTTACAATGGTGTTACCACATATTGATATTAAATAGGAGGAAGTATATTAAACATTGGTTTAAACATTGCAAATTTATATTCTCTAATATTAAGTAGAGAAAATAAGAAATGAAAGTAGGATTAGACAAATACAGATAAATGTGTAGACAAATATTAGACAAATACAGATAAATACAGATAAACATTCTTGAATGTTTATGGGCATTTTTCAAAACTCAGTTGTTTAAATCATTCTATCTTTTCTTGGTAACTTTGCTCTTATTTATTTTGGTATTAGTGGTATAGTACTTTCGACTTAAAAGGACTGAGGCTTAGGTTTAATGCTCTACAAATCAATCTTATTAAAACAATTAATCTTGAAGAGAACTAACCGCTACATTACTATGAGGCACCTGCAAATCACAAACATGATTTTTTTTTCAAATATAGATAGTAACTTTCTTTTTACCACTCAACATCTCTTTCCTATTTGTTAGACTCCTATTAATATAAATGTGAGCCTAAGGCAGAAAAATAATATGCAGGAAACCATGAAAATCAGAATCCATAGGCCCTTTCTAAATCAAGTTCACATTAAAGACTGTTAATTTAACTTGGACTCTGCATTTGGGTGCTCTTTAATAAAGCATTTGTTAGTATAGATATGTCTCAAATGACATTCCAGTTTGACTTGGAGATGTGTGTGTGTCAATCAGAACATTATTAAATTTGAGGGGGAAAAACAGATCAAGGTAGAATTAAAGGTACACGTTGGTCTTCTGTAGTAATTCCAAGACCACGTGTTGACACGGTGGATATAGAATCCAGACCTCAAAACAGAAAGCCCACATTATAATTTTGAACTTCTCAAAGTCCGTTTTTCCCACCTTACTATCTCCTCCGGGTAACAGCTGTTAATACTGTTGATGTATTCTTGGAGCAGAGAGCCGGGTCCTGCCTTTATCTCTTGAACCTTTTTCAGTCCACCACTTGTTACAAAAAGTCGTCGAGCTTTGCTGTCATGTGGCAGTACCTTGAAAAGTCAAGCACGTAAAATTGTCAGCTTTCCTTTTCCAAGTGGGATTATTGCTAGTGAAAAGAAAGAATATAGCTGAGGAAATGTAAAAGAGAATTTACGTGCAATATATCTGTAACATAATGAACGTAAGTTTGCTGCCGGTTAGAAGTAAAATGTAGTCTTTTTAGAAATGTATCAGTTCCTAGGAGTCTAGTGCTCTGGTATCGTTTGCTTAAGAAGACACGGGGGCACCTGAGTGGCTCAGTCGGTTAAGCGTCCGACTCTTGACTTCAGTCCAGGTCATGATCTCACGGTTTGTGAGTTCAAGCCCCACAGCGCAGGACCTGCTTGGGGTTCTCTCTCTCTCTTTCTCTCTCTCCCTCTCGCTCTCAAAAATAAACAGATAAACTTAAAAAAGAAAAGAACACAAAATTCTGGCTGAAGCAAATACTCCCAAAGGCACATTTTTGTAGGAGTATATGCTATGTGGTACTTGTCTTTATTTTAACGTCCACAAATCCCATTGGTTTAGTGGATTTTGAACTCAGTTTTATTTTGAACTCAGTTCAGGTCAGTCTTCATTTTCTTAGCAAGTTCAATAAAACTAGAATACCTCACTCAGTCGCCTTCAAGACTAGACCATAAAATAAAACGTTCAGAGATCATGTCAGCTGTTCCTTCTCAAGAGCTGATGACCCTGTAGATGGGCCACTCAGCAACCCACTCCCTTCCCCTTTTAGTTGATCAAAATCGCTGCTCAGTTGGGGCGCCTGGGTGGCGCAGTCGGTTAAGCGTCCGACTTCAGCCAGGTCACGATCTCGCGGTCTGTGAGTTCGAGCCCCGCGTCAGGCTCTGGGCTGATGGCTCAGAGCCTGGAGCCTGTTTCCGATTCTGTGTCTCCTTCTCTCTCTGCCCCTCCCCCGTTCATGCTCTGTCTCTCTCTGTCCCAAAAATAAATAAACGTTGAAAAAAAAAATTTAAAAAAAAAAAAAAATCGCTGCTCAGTTTCTTAACTAGTACCCGGGCCGGGGGGGACGGATTTGGCTTATTTTTTAGAAGCGGAAGCAGAACATAAGTGTTGGACACACACCACCATATCCCGAGGAATGTGAAACCTTCTGCTGTCCAGTGACTCAGGTGCTTGAGGGTCAGCCAAGCTGTTGGAGATCATGGAAGACAGAGAGAGAACTGAAGGCTGTTAAAAGATAGTAGTGTCTTTCAGATGAATACCTTAAACTAGACCTAAGCAGGTACAGGACCTAGTTTAAAAGTTGTAACAATATATAGTTTTCGTTCGTCATTGTTTGGAGAAATCTAGTATGCGAAGAGTAGTACCTCCTTTACGTTAGCTTTGTAACCATTCAGAGGAATTTGGCCCCCATCTATGTGCATTAGTTTATGAAAGTCAACCTTAAGCACTTCTGTGTTTTATTTCTTAAAAAATCGTGTGGCTTTCAGTGGCGGCAGGGGGGGTGAGTGTTTAATATGTGCCTGAGATTAAGCTAAACTCTTTACGTATAACATCTCATTTAATCTTTACAATGACCTTATAAAACAGGAACTCTTATTACCCCCTGTTTTATGGGTAAGCCTACTAAGGTTTAGGGAGGTCAAGAGTTTGCTACAGATATTACATCTGGTAAATGGGAAATCCGGGCCCTCCAGCTCCAGAGCCTGAGCTCATAACCACTCTGGGATGCTACTTCCAGAGACCCCGTTTTCTTAAATGAAATCTCCTGAGCACCATTTAATCAGTTCTTTACAGCCTGAGTTACCATCCTGGCCATCGATGGCCGTGGGAACACCATCATTCTTTCTCGGCCTTTGCTAGCAGCAGTCAGTCAGTCCTGCTGGCTAAGCCCACGTCCAGCAGCTTGACCTTTCTACCTTACTACTTTTAATCCGCAGTGATCTAAGAAATATGGTGGCTATATTTGTTAAAAACGTTCGTAAAATGAGTCAATAAACTCTAAATGACGCTCTGAAAGCATCTCCAGAAGAGTGCACGGACTTTGTCATACGTGGCTCAGAGACCTTTTTATTTTTCTTTAGAAGATTTTTGCGGTGTTCCCCGATGAGTGAGACCAACAGACACCAGGATAATTGCTAAATTACCTATCACTATAAACTGTCTGTATTATGGGGTTTTTATATGTTGACGTACTGTCTTCTCCCCAAGAACACTAAAAAGGACAGTAGAGGCTGTGAGGAAAATGTGAAGGAGGAAGTATGAATTATTTGTGTGTGAATCTTTTTTGACTTATGTGAATGTTATTAACCTGTGTTGCCTTCCCTGTCGCGATAGTCAGTGAGAACTAAGGAGTAAAGCCCTGCCCCCATCTCTCGGAAGGAGACATTGACCCAACGGGGGAAAAAGAAATTAACAAGTCATTGAAATGTTCTTCCCCCACTTTCAGAAAAGAGAGCATCTCTTACCTTACTGAACTGTCCAACCACGTGCTTCAGGATATTGGGGGGCGCATCATACAGAAACGGCTCAAGGGCCGGTAAATAGGTGCATTTTTGTAGGATACTCTTTATGGCTTTCTTACTCTATTGAAATGCAAAGCAAAATACAGACCAAAGTAATAATCAAAGCTTGACCAAAATTCATGGCTCATGTTCCTAGAATTTGAAAATACAGTGAATTTCCAGTCCAACCTGCAGGTGTTTCATTGTTTAAGATGGGTGTCAGAAAAATTTCTATCTGGCATGGGTTTCACCTACCTGCCGGTTGCCTTCATGTTAAATTTTAGAATGTGCGGTGTATTACTGATCTCTTAAAATAACCTATGAGCAAAGTAAAATTAAGCATAAAGCTATAGACTCTAAATTAATATGTATTATATCTTATTCGTGTAAAACTTTGTATATGTTAAGCCATGAGATCACCAATATGTCCTATTCCTTCCAACCAACAAGTAGAAAACACTCAGTTCATCGTAGAAAGTGATTATCAAACATTCTGTGTTCTCTAAAAGGTCTCATGACTTCTAGGTATATAGTCAGAAAGGTTCTATGTGCATAATTCAGTGAACATTTGCAGATGTGAAACTGCCCCATTCACAAAGATCGACCCGACCATACGGGAGAGGTCCCCTCAGCAGCAGGGAGGGTATTATCCACAAGCTCAAGAACAGGTACTTCCCCCCTGTCCCCAGCACTTTGTATTTCACAGTGACACAAGTGTGGCTGAAGAAGGGTCCTGATGTGACTGTAGCGCATCCCTGAGGCCAGCTCTAAGGCCACGGCTGGTTGTGATTCTGTTTCCTTGTATTAAAGCCTGCCCCCTTCACTTTGGAAGGCTCCCCAGTCAGGTTGGCCCACAGCTGTTTCCCCCTGGAATCCCACACCTGCTTGTATGTGGTTTTGTGCTTCCTTCCTCTGATCGCCCATTCTCCCTCAGGCCTTAGCCAACCTGGTCTTCTGCGATCCTACTACTGAATGTTTAACAGTGCTTTTGAAATGTCAAGGAGCGTTCTGATTCTCACATCATGAATTTTACAGTTGGCAAAATTGTAAACTCAGGAAAAACTTTCATCACATTTGTGCTATCAGTAAAGGTCCTGTTAATTTTATGGTTTCCCAGAACCCCGGGCTAAGCAGTTCTGCATAATTTCTCTCTCCATACGTTTGTCCTCAAACGTTGTTTCATAAACTAGATGAAATAAAGCAAGGAAGGTAAGAAACGCAACCCAACTGTCTTCCACAAGTAAGTTGGGACTAAACTTTCAGTCCCCGACACACCTAGTTATATCTTTGTGAGCCGTCTTAGGATCATGGTGACCTTAGCAGGCTGACAAATTTAACTTAACCGCTACTGGTGATAAGGTCTACTAATCGTGTAACACAGATCACAACCATGGTGATATACTATCGAGTTATTAACTGAGAATTCTAGAAAAGAGTCTAATGATCCTAGAAATTCACTGAACTTTACTACCCTTTGTCAAGAAGTATACTTGATTTATGACTCCATACTTCTAGAAAGTATATTAATTAATATTTTATTAACTTGTCAATTTCTGGGCTTTAGATTTTTTAACAACCCTTATTGAAATATAACATATACTGTAAATTCACTCATTTTAAGTACATAATTCAATGGATTTTTAGTAAATTTACAGAGCGGTACAACTCTCACCACAACCTAATTTTTAGAACATCTTTATCATTCCAGCAAGGAACTTCATTCCATTTGTAGTGACTCCCTCACCAGCCCTGGGCAACTTCTAACCTACTTCCTGTCTATAAATTTTATTTTTCTGGACAATTCATGTAAGTGGAATCATAAAATCTGTGAACTTTGGAGTCTGGTGTCTTTCACTAAGTGTAATGTTTTTGGGGTTCATCCATGTGATAGCATTACTATTTTGAGAAATTGCCAGACTGGTTTTCAATGTGACTGCAACATTTTACATTTCCACCAGTAATGTAAGAAGGTTCGAAGGTTCGAGACTCTCCAAATAATGATCAACACTTGGTACTGTCTTATCAATTGTAGCCGTTCTTGTGGGTGTGAATTAATAGCTCATTATGGTTTTGACTTGCATTTCTGTAGTGACTAATGAGGTTGAACGTTGTTTCACATACTGATTGGTCATTTGTTGGTAAAATGTTTATTCAGATCTTTTGCCCATTGTTTAAGTGGGTCATTTGTCTTCTTATTTTTGAGTTGTAAGAGCCCTTTATGTATTTTGAATACAGGTATTTTCTTGAATGTATTATTTGCAAATTATTTTTTCAAGTCTGTGGCTTGTTGTTTTTTTTTTTTTAATTTTCTTAATGGTGTCTTTGAAAGCGTACAAGCTTTCCATTTTGATAAAAACCACAAGATGAATGTTTTTGTTTATCACTTGTGTTTAGGTGTCATTTCTAAGAAATTAATGCCTAAACCAAGGTTTCTTCTAAGAGTTTTGTACTCTTATATGTAGATCTATGATCCATTTTTAGTTAATTCTGGTATATGGTATGAGATAGGGGTCCAAATTAATATTTTATGTTTGAGGATATAATAATTGTCTCAGTGCCATTTGCTGAAAAGACTTAATCCTTTTCACATTAAATTGCCTTGGAACCTTTGTGAAAAATCAATTGACCGTAAAAGGGTCTATTTCAGATTTTCAGAATTCAGTTACATTGATATATGTACCATATGTCTTGATTACCATACTATCTTGATTGTTGTAGCTTTGTAGTAAGTTTTCAAATTGGGCAGTATAAGTCTCTTTACAAGATTGTTTTGACTAGTCTGGTCCTTTGCATTTCCATATGAATTTTAGGATCAGTTTCTCAAGTTCAGGGGAGAGGGGAAGCCAGTTGGGATTATGACAGAGATTGTATTGAATATATAGATCAATTTGGGCAGTGTTTCCATCTGAACAACATCGAATCTTCCAGTGCATGAACATGGAAGGTCTCTCTCCATTTATTCCGACCTTCTTTAACTTTTTTCAGCAACGTTTGGTAGTTTTCAGTGTAGAAATCTATACTTCTCTTATTAAATTTATGCCTAAGTATTTTATTCTTTTTGATACTACTGTGAATGAAACTATTGTCTTAATTTCATATATTTTTAAGTTTATTTATAATCCCTATACCCATCGTGGACCTTGAACCCATGACCCCGAGATCAACAGTCGCCCGCTCCACCGACTGAGTCAGCTAGGCACCCCTCATATTTAAATTGTTTATTACCAGCGTGTGTGTGTGTGTGTGTGTGTGTGTGTGTGTGTGTGTGTATTCCTTAGGATTTTCTACACACAAGATCATGTCATATGTTGGGTTTAAAATTGATTAGCCTTTAGAAAATATGCCTAATGGGGGCACCTGGGTGGCTCAGTCGGTTAAGCGCCCGACTTCGGCTCAGGTCATGATCTCATAGCTCGTGAGTTCAAGCCCTGCATCGGGCTCTGTGCTGACAGCTCAGAGCCTGGAGCCTGCTTCGGATTCTGTGTCTCCTTCTCTCTCTGCCCCTCCCCCATTCACACTCTGTCTCTCTCTCCACTTCAAAAATAAATTTTAAAAAAAATTTAAAAAGATTAAAAAAGAAAATATGCCTTATGTTTGGTTATTTATGGCAGTGAACAAAATAAAATAGTTCTTACAACTTCATACTCTGAATTATAGAGAATGTATATGGTGTAAACAAACTCTTTTATTTCAGTAAATCAAGTAATTTATTACTTTGAAATAATACTAGATTATGGATTTTTCTAATTGTCACTGTATTTAGTAGCTAGTGTTTGTCCTTAAATATACATAATATATGATGATATCAGAGAAGGAGTCATGAACTGTCTATTTAGGGCAACTTGGGTTTGAGCCAGGTTTTCCTATAAAGTAGCATACCATGTACAGGTCTATATTCATTCATTTTTCTGTCATCTCTAAAAGCTGACTCTGTCCACATTAATAAAAACTATTGTAAAACCCACAGTAAGCGACTAGCAATACTACTTTTTAATCTCTTCACAATACACATAAGAATAGTAATTAACAAGATGAAATTGTCAATACTTGATACGACTTCAGTTGTTTTTCACAGAAAACAAAAGAAATAACAAAAATTATTGTTGCTCTCCTTAATGGATGATCATTAATGAAAACTGCCTAAAATGAATAATGTTTCTTATTCAAAAATTAATTTTGTTCTGAAAGCACTGTAGCCCAAAGAGTCACAGTTATTAAAAGGAAGGGGGAACATAAATCTTCATGACCTTGTGTTAGGCAAAGTCTTTTTAGACTGGGCTCCAAAAGGGCGAGCAACAACAGAAAAAACAAACCGAACCCCATTAAAACACTGTCAATAAACTGATGACCACCCATAGAATGGAAGAAAATACTTGTAAATCATACCTCTGATAAGAATTTGTATTTGAGATATATAAAGAACTCCTACTCAGTAATAAAAAGGTAACAGCCCAAATTAAAAATGGGCCAAGTGTCTGATTAGACATTTCTCCCAAGAAGATATACAAATGGCCAATAAGCACATCAAAAGAGTTTTCAGCATCATTAGCCATCAGGGAAATGCAGATCAAAACCACACTGAGATACCAATTCACACCTACCAGGAGAGCTATAATGAAGAAACAAAGGTAATAACCAGTCTCAACAAGAATGTGGAAAAATTGGAACCCCATACACTGCTGGTGGGAATATAGGAAATGGTGCAGCCACATTGGAAGGCAGTTTGGCCGTTCCTCAAAGTGTTAAAAAGAGTTATGATATGACCTCGCAGATGCCACTCCTAGGTTTATACCCAAGAGAAATGAAAACATACATCCACACACAAACTTGTACAATATGTTCACAGCAGCATTATTCATGATAATAAAAGAGTAGAAGCAACCCAAATGTCCATTAACTGGTGAATGGGTAAACAACATGTAGTATGGTGATGCAGTGGAATATTATTTGACAATGAAAAGGAACGAAATATTGGTATGTGCTACAATATGGAGGAACCTTGAAAGTTACGCTAAGTGACAGGAAGCCAGGCACCAAAGACCACATACAATGTATGATTCCATTAAAATTTTTTTAACATTTACTTACTATTGAGAAACAGAGAGAGACAGAGCATGAACATGGGAGGGACAGTGAGAGGGGGAAGACACAGAAGCCGAAGCAGGATCCAGGCCCTGAGCTGTCAGCACAGAGCCCGACGCCGGGCTCGAACTCACAAACAGCGAGGTCATGACCTGAGCCAAAGTCAGATGCTTAACCGACTGAGCCACCCAGGCGCCCCTGTGTAATTCCATTTAAATGAAGTGTCCAGAAGAGGCAAATCTCCAAAGACAGAAAGTAAATTAATGGTTGCCTGGAGCTAAGCAGGGAGGGTATGGAGTGACTGCTAAGGGGGGGGAATGAAAACGTTCTAAAATTCGATTGTGGGGACGATTGCATCTGTGAATGTACTAAAACCATTGAACTGTATACTTTAAGTGGGTGAATTATATGGCATATGAACTATATTTCAATAAAGCTGCTAAAAAACGAAGGGAGACGACTGTGATGGGAAGAACACAATAATTAAGTCATGTTAGAAATACTTTCGTAACGAAGGTAATCGAATGAACCTACTCAGATGCCAACCTAAGATGGACCATTTCAGTATGATGCCCCTAAATCAAAACAAATGAAAAGGCAACTGTGTGAACAGTTTCAAAATGTATGTAGGTGAGCTTGTTAGATAAAAGTTAGATTATTTTTTTCAGCTTTTAACACGGCATTTGAAATAACTTCGGTGCAGGCAGATAGAAGGCTCTGTGTGAAAACATGCGAGCAATTCCAAGGGACTGCTCATTGGTTCTCCTGGATCAGAACCAATTAGAGAATGCTTACAGAAGCTGACCTGCCTTTGGGACAAAATGAACTTTAACGTGGCCTTTAATGTGAAAGCTGCCACAGAGTAACAAATGAGAAATACCATTAGACGGTTCCTAAAGCTCTTGGATACATTTTTCCCTACTGAGATAATGTCAAATCAAACAGACTTGGACTTTCATTGTAAAGCCCTTAAAACAACCAAGGTTAGAATCCAAGAAACCTTGGGGAAGCAAAAATAATAACCAAGTCCCTACAATAAGAAAATATTTGGATGGACTTAAAAAGCCTTGGAAAGATTGCTGACAGGATAATGATTGATAAAGATCGCACTTTTTAATTTAATACCCACTGTATTTCCTGAAAATAAATATTGTATCAAACATAGACAAAAGGAACCTTAACTTCTATTAGTAAACCTGAATGTTTGAATAAAACTAATTTTGTTAAACTTACACACAATAAAAACAATCTTATTTCAAAAGGTGAAGTTCTCAAACTTATTTTACTCTAGTGATATTTATACAACCTAACATGATAACGATTCATTAAAAACCAAGTTATATAAACTTAGTAGCATATAAAAAGTATACAGTGCTAAGACACTATTTATAAGGGTTTCTCAAACTATAATTGCTCTTGACTCCACGATTAATTATTCAGTCTATAGCTAACATATGCCTTTATTTCTAAAACTTAAAGGAAAATATTATTTTATTATTTTATAAATAATAATTTATAAATTATAATATAAATATATATTAATATAATATATAAATATAAGTAAATAATAATAATTTATAAATAAATAATTTATATTATTTTATTATTATATTATTACATTTCGGGCACAGCTTGTACCTGGGGAGACCCTGCTAGGGGAGGCCGTAGTCTTTGGACCGCTAGAGGTCAGGGTGGGAAGGGTAAGAAATGAGGAGGGAGGTGGGGGGGGGAGGGGGGAGTGGAGGTGCGAATGAGAGAAAAGAGGGAGGAAGAAAAGGCAAGCATGGTGATGGGTTAAAAAAATATGAGGCAAAAAGAGAACTACATACATAAGTTGAAGTGATACATATGTAAATCAGCTGTACTTGGACAACTCAAACCTGGAAAGGCGATTGTGGTTTCTCACCAGAAAGCCAAAGAATCACAGAACTGTTAGCCAGGGAAAGGCCTTGGCATATTGTCAGTCTTCCTCTCTACCAAACACTGCCAGCCAGCATCTACTCGACGCTGGAGAAATGTAAGGGAAGCCCTGAATCTGTTAGATCATTGCTGTGATCTGGAAAGTCTTACAGAAATTGAAAAACCGTTCGTCTTAGAAGTAAACTTCCCTCAATGAATCTGTAGTGAAATAACGTGTCAATATAACCAAACAAACATAAATTCACTTTTATAAGTTTATAAAGCCAACAAGTGATTCTGTAACTTTCAGAACCCCTCAGCTGTATAGTTCAAGTAAATTTCCTGCCTTGTTACACCATCTAAAGTTGCTTCAGCAAACGTGCTTTCCGATTTGTTAATTTATTGTTTTAACTAAAATTTAAATGGAATTTAACTTACTATCGTTAGTTTATTTTGAATTATTATCTTTTCTGTGCACTTTCCTCAGTCCAAGTCAATTCTGCAAACTGCTTTCAGAAAAGTATAGGGACTATCCTGGGAAACATTTTTTCTTTCTTTGAAATTCTAAAACTATTAACCCATCCTAATGAAACTCATGCTTTGTGAATCTTTCTAGTAGCTGGTAATATTTTTTCAGAAAGCTTGTCTTTTTTAAAAATACTTGATTTAGGGCACCTGGGTGGCTCAGTTGGTTAAGTGTCCAACTTTGGCTCAGGTCATGATCTCACAGTTTGTGGGTTTGAGCCCCGCATCAGACTCTGTGCTGACAGCTCGGAGCCTGGAGCCTGCTTCGGATTCTGTGTCTCCCTCTCTCTCTCTCAAAAAAAAAAATTAAAAAAAATTTTAATGCATGATATATAAATGTTTAACTTAGTGCATCTTATGGACATGTTTCTTTTAAGGAACAAACATAAAACATATAATTAAAAGATCAAGCAGACTTGGAGTTAGAAGAGGTAGATCATGGCTTCAGGAATACCCTCTGACCACTTGTATTATACCTTTGGAAAGCACCTTAAATTCTTTTAGACTCAATTTTTTAATGTTAACCGGACCAAAGTTCTAACCAATTCCACCTCCAGAATCCTATTATTCAATTCCGATTCCATAAGAAAAGTCAACGTGAATGCAGAATGCAAAACCCAGTCATTTACTTTACAAACCACACTGCACCTATTAATAAAATCAGCATGATCCCTAATGATAACTTAACACCTTTAAAATGACATTATTTTTAAGAATGGGTCAGGTCTAGCAAATTTTCATCCAGCTGTTAAAAAAGGAAGCGCTTACTTTTGTCTGAAGATCCTCTGAACTCTCTGTGGACATGTACAGCGAAAGCAGAACGGGCAGGGTGTTTGTGACGGCAACGGCCCGCGCGTGCTCCGGGGTATGTCTCCCAATCTGTCCTAGGGCCCAGGCGGCCGCAGCCTTAATGTGATCTTCTGGTTCTTCGGACAGGCAGACCGACAACTGGGGCACAGCCTGCAGCGTCCATCAAAAGAGCGAGTGGTATGAATCCAGAGCGGGATTAAAGAGCCTCCCGTGTCTCCCAAACATGAGAAGGCATCATTTTGGCCTTGATCCTTTTTTTCCTCAACGGTTCGATAAATGAGCACATCACAGGGGCTGTCATTTTTCAAGTCGATAAAATGACTAGAACTAATTTACCTTAATTATCTGTAACAATCCAACTAAACTAAGAACATCTCTGCTAGCGTTTCCTCCCCAAATAGGCATTTAACCAAACAACAGATGTCCCAGGCTAGCATATTACGGGCAAAACCAGATTCCACTGTGACAAAATAAAAGTGCTCAGGGTTCTGAAACCTTTTATTGGCCTTTGTTTAAAAAGTTAATTTAGAATCCTTTAAAAAAAAATCACCTTTCACCAAGTATAATAGATCTGACAACAAAATAACTACTATAGATCCAAAATTACAAGAACGAGCCAGAATTCCATTTAAGTAACATTTAGATGAAGTACCTTCACTAAAAACTTTCCTGAATACTAAATAATTTTCACTTATTTTGGCTAACTTTTAAACGACAGTTTTTTCCATTTTAACATGATTAAATGTCAAAGTAGAAATGATTACTTTTTTTTAATTTTTTTTTAACGTTTTATTTATTTTTGAGACAGAGAGAGACAGAGCATGAATGGGGGAGGGGCAGAGAGAGAGGGAGACACAGAATCTGAAACGGGCTCCAGGCTCTGAGCTGTGAGCACAGAGCCCGACGCGGGGCTCGAACCCACGGACCGTGAGATCGTGACCTGAGCTGAAGTCGGCCGCTTAACCGACTGAGCCACCCAGGCGCTCCTGATTACTTCTGTTATACAGATAGCATGTGCTTATATTTTGCTCAGGCTTCAGTTTTATCTCGATACGCAAAGCAGAATTAACTAACGGGTCTCAAAGACACCATAGTTTATATACCCAAGGAAGACTCAAATAACCAAATCAATTTATAATTCCAAATTCTGTACAGGCATAACTTCCTAACTCATTTGAGACTATAATAATTATCACCTCAGGGCGCCTGGGTGGCTCAGTCGGTTATGCATCTGACACTTGATTTTGGCTCAGGTCACGATCTCACGGTTCATGGGTTCAAACCCCGCATCAGGCTCCGCACTGACAAGTGCAGATCCTGTTTGGGATTCTGTCTCCCTCTCTCTGCCCCTCTCCTGCTGGTGCGTGTACTCTCTCTCTCTCTATCTCTCTCTCTCTCTTTCAAAATAAATAAATAAAACTTAAAAAAAAATAGTCATAAAAAAAGGATAATTATCACCTTAAATTTAGTATCATAAAAGCCAATCTTGTCACATGGTCAGGCTACCATAGCAAAGACCAAATAATCATGTATACTTTCTTTTTGTCTGCCTGTATTTATTTATTTTTTTAAAAGTTCATTTATGTATTTTGAGAGAGAGAGAGGGTGAGTGTATGAGCAGGAGAGGGGCAGAGAGAGAGAGAATCCCAAGCAGGCTCTGCCCTGTCAGCACAGAGTCCGATGCGGCGCTTGAACTCACAAATCACGATCTGAGCTGAAACCAAGAGCCAGGCGCTTAACCAACTGAGCCACCCAGGCGTCCCTCGTCTGCCTTTAAATTTGGTTATTAGTAAGACCAATTTCCTGAAGAAACCTGCCATATCTCTTCACTGGCTTCCTTCTTACAACTAAAAATGTGCATCTGCCAATACGAAAAAGGTCAGATCTGTCTGCAGAGTGAGGAACCTTTCCAGAAACCCCATACTTCTGGGATACATCACGAATGAAGCAGCAAGAGGGAGAGAGGGCACCTTCTCCCCATCCCCCCAAATTCTGACTTACTGGCCTCGGTTGTTATGAATGTGCTTTGAAAATTACCAAGTGTTATTTGAATGGGAGTTGTTACTAGGCCCTGTACCGCGGAGGAAAAGGCAAGGATAACGCGGCTCCGGGTGGTTTGCCTCAAACTGCGGCTGCCTCCACCCCGCTCTTCACTGACTGAAAGGCAAACTAGGTGGGAGAGGACAGCGGTGACCCTAGACCAAAGGAGGGGAGCGCCTCCTGGTTAGTTTGGGGAAGAAACACGGGGAGCAAAAGTAACGGCTTCTTTCATGCTTTCCTATGTGCAAGCTTCCTGACTCTGCGCAAAGAACTGCAAATCGAAAATCCCAATAATATCCCCACGGTGACCCCTCAGAAAGCGGTACCACCGCTCTGGTCGCTATCACAGTCTTTGGTAATAGAAGAACAAAAGGAAAAGCGCAGGATAAAAAGGGAGGGGAGCAAAGAATTATCAAGGAATAGGTAGAAAATAAAGATCTGAGGTTCCTCTTTATTCTGAGGATTAGCAAGGGATAAAAAAAAAAAAATCCGCACTTCTGTTTAACATACAGCAGCAGGTTTTCTATGCTGATAAGAAACCCACACCCTAGAGGGTTGCCAGAGACACTGTAAGCATACAGCTTTTGAAGCGTTCTTTGGGAGATCGGTATTTATTCATTCAAGAAGTATTTTTCGAGCACCTACTACGTGCCAAGGCGACACTCCGTGGTGGGTCAATACCAAGCTGAGATCGGGCCAAATCCCGAGAGCAAGGAAACAAAAACATTACTATCTGATGTGTGCTGTGAATTGCCTACCTCTGAGAAGAGAAATTAGTTCACGAAAGCTGACGGAGAGAAGACGGGTAAAGAAGGGAAGACCTAGCCTTGTCATCTCCTACCCAAGTGACGGGAAACAGGATAATGTGGAGACGTCAGAGAATAATGAAGACGACCACCAGGAATGTTGCTTATAACAGTTGTTTTATACATAAATCAAAGTGTGCTTTAAGTGTCTGTAAATGTGTAGTCAATCCTTCAAGATCCAAATACACTTAATATTTTTTCAAGCTTATTTGTTTTTGAGAGAGAAAGAGCGCTCAGGGGAGGGGCAGAGAGAGAGGGAGAGAGGGAATCCCAAGCAGGCTCCACACTGTCAGTGCAGAGCCTGCCACGGGGCTCAAACTCACAGACCGTGAGATCATGACCCGAGCCGAAACCAAGAGTCAGACGCTTAACCGACTGAGCCACCCAGGGGCCCAGTACACTGACTATTTAAACGCACAAAATACCAATACTCAGAGGCGTTGATAGTTGGTTGCTACTAAACACTGGCTAAAATTGTAAACTCCTGCAGAGTAAACTTTATCTCAAGTGTTGCTTTGGGACACTTATTCATGAGCCTCGAAAACATTTGTTCAGGTAGTTCTTTTACTCCGGTCAGTTATACTTTATACTCTGTGGGAGAGCATGTGTCTGTGGCTCGGTGTTAGAACACGTCCCTGCAGTAACTAGACGAAATGACACAAGCACAGACCTTGGAGACGATCACCGCCATCGCCAGGTTCTCAGAATGAGCTGCGACATAGCCGAGCATCATGATGCCAGGCAGTCTTATGTTTCCTTTGCAGGACCCGATACAGTCAGTCACAGCAGCCACTCCTCCTGTGTTAACTATCAGCTGGGAAAGCTAGGAGACAAGGAGAGCCAATCACCGTGACCGTGGAGCGTAAGGTGATCTGTAAATATGACTTTAGTCTATTTTTTTAGGGAGGACCTAAAAGACATCTAGTGAAATTTGAAGTATTTAGTGAGATTATTGTATTCATTAAGGAAACGTACAAGTACAATAATCCCGCAGTATCAAAAGTGCAGACAGACTCGTGGTGAGGAGCCACTCGGTGGCTTCAATTTTTCATGCATCGATAGCACACCTTTCATCCTGATTTTAATGGATGTCAAAATTCCTCACCTAGACACTAAGCCTAGGGCTAGTTCATAACTAGCTAACTACGGAAACCCCCAGTCACAATGCGGGAGTCTGGAGCACATTAATCACCGGAAGCCAAAAGACAATGTCAGACTGGAAATATTCTAGCCTAATTATCCCCCCTTTGCTAGCAATGATCACTGGCTGATTGCCAGTCTTCAATCTTGAAACATCTCAACCAGATGAAGATGTTAGGTGACAAAAAGAATGAGGACTTGAACTAAGTTTAGTGAAATGAAATTGATGAGTCAAAATATACACGGGAGAAAATACAACGTGAGAATCTACCCGGACTTGCTTCGTCTTTACTCCCTCAGCATCTGAGAACTCAAGCAGTTAGTAGAGGGGTGATTCGAGGCTGTGGGCCTGGCGGTCTCTTCACACCCAGAGGCACACTGTCTCTCACTACTCCCAGCTGACCTAGAATGGCCTGGATGTCAAAAGCCCACGGCCCCCACAATTTAGAAGTGGAAAGCAGGAAATTATTAAAAAACTGAGATTTTAGGCTCAAACTCCATTGACATAACCCAGTGGTTCTCACCTAGGGGCACTTTTTTGTCCCCTGGGAAACATCTGGCAATCTCTGGAGACATTTTTGTCGTGATGGGGGTAGGGGTACTACTGGCATCTAGTGGGGAGAGGCCAGGAAGGCCGCTAAACATCCATCCTATGGGGTACAGGACAGGCCCCCGCAACAAAGAATCACCCCGTCCAACGTGTCCATAGAGCCGAGGATGAGAAGCCCTCACCCAACCAGATCGTGTGGCACAGCACTCGGGCCCTGTAAACAAACTGATGTTTTACATAAAAACAAACTACGTGTTCCTGTAGCTTAAAACCCTAAAAAAAAATATATATATATATAATATATAATATTATAATAAATATAAATAAATAAATAAATAGATATATTATTATATTATATTATATTATATTATATTATATATATGTATATATATACATATATATATATTTTTTTTTACCTCCGGTGTATGTTTTGCAATCTCTCTAATTAAAGTAGAAGCATTTTTCTTCACGTAGTCATCTTTGTCCTTCAGGCAGGTGAGTACAACTGGGAAAATCTCTGCCTCAACCACCATTTCTGCCAGGTCCACGGAGTGCTTCGCAATCTGACTGAGAGCCGAAAGGACCTGACGCTGTGGAGCGAAACCCAAAATAAAACAAAACGTGACACAGAGCTTGTTGCAGAGTTCCGATCTGAACAGCTTTACACTCAAATTCCTGGATAAAAGGGAAAAGACAACTACATTTCTAATATAACCTTAGATTTAGGAGTCTTGAGACAATCAATTCCTATTCTCTTATACCTAAATACTCCATTTCTTAAATTCCCTAATCTCCAAGTTAAATGTCTTCATCCTTCTGTGGACTATTTAAGTCTCTTTATCCATGCAGATGATCAAAGAATATGACCTTTGGATGAATAATATTTCTGAATTAACACTCACATTATTAATTTATGACACGGGCGGTAATGTAGGACAAAAATGATCAAGCCGAAGTAACATCTTATTTGGGCATCATGCTGATACCGTTTCAAAGAACTTTCCAGGACTGAGTTAACATTAACTAAGATTTTAAAATCTTATAGAAAATAACTACTAGAATATGAAAGTATAGTTAGTGACTATTCACTGAAAATTAGATCGTAGAAAGCTGTAAAAAAAAAGACATGGAAATAAATCTTGATACAATGAAGGAAACTAAAAACAAAATGACTGAGATAAACACGGCAATTTTCATAAGAAACTTAAACATAATAGTGGTGGGCTAGAAAACCTTTGGGCCCTGCCCACCCTGAGATTCAGTCGTTGTGTAATTAATTCCTTATTTAATAGTGTTCATACTGATGCTACGTGCAGTCTACAGCATTGTACGGATTTTAACCAGATATGTCTATCGTCTAATCTCTACAGCAGAAGGTCCACATATTAAAAGACCAAATACATAACATACCCATATCTGTTTTCAATAACGTCCTAATTATTTTTAAATGTATAATATTAAGCTCCTCCCATTTCCATTTTCTTAGGGAATCAGAAGCCTGATTTGTCTGTTTGTTTGTTTGAACTTTATTTTCAAGTACCTTTAATTTGGAATCGGGATTCAGGATCATCTGGGCTAAGTGAGCGATGGCCCCCACGTCCACTACGGTCTGTGCTAACTCGGGAGAATGCTTTGAAATATCACTGAGGGCCGAAGCAGCAATCCTTTTCAAAGCAATTTCTGGCTCCTGGATACAGAGTACTAACAGAGGAACTGCTCCCGCATCCACCACAGCTTGTGACAGTTCTGTGGGTCCAAGAAAAGTAATTAAGTGAGGATGGGTGACTGACCCTTGTGCAAGCCATTTTTCACCCTGACAGATACAGCAAAGAAAAAAGGGGAGGGTGTACTTCACTGTGTCGACATCTGCATTTCAAATCAGCCTTCCCGGTTTCATAAACCATGTGGACCAATCCTGAGCTGAAAAGAATACAGGTCAATAGATGGACCTCCATTTACATGAACACATTTGAGGTAGATTAGGCTGAAATGGCTTGTTATTCTTTTTTTTTTTTTTTTAAGAGAGTAAGCAGATGTCAGCTGTTTAAGCTCTGACAATTCTTCACTTCTCAATAGGCAAGCATTTTATGCATGGTTTACAATAACAGAGAAAATTAAAGTACCAAAAATTTACCAACCACACTAATTAGGCAGTATTTTGTGCTATTTACATGAGTAAACATTAACATGAATCTTGTGCCAATAATGTCAATTTTTAAATTCCTTTCATCTTACAGTACTTTTTAAAAGAATTTAACTTGTTCAAAATTAAAAGATGCATTTTCACTGTACGTGTAAAATGAGATCTACAACTGAACATGCTTTAATACATAAATGTTTATGTTTACACAAAGGAAAGCATTTCTCTTAACCATTTTGCATGTCAGAAGTAAAACCTTTTGAATATACATGCTGATTTACTTGTGTGTCCAAGAAAAACAGCTGTACAAATAGCCCATCTTAAATTATAGAGTGAGGGAAACAAGCAGGCAGACCCATATAATATATAATATATAATATACAATATACAATATACAATATATAATATATATGTAAAAAATGTCTTTTGAGAAGTATAAAACACCATACATAGTTACGGATTCTCCTCTTGTCGTATTCATGGCCTCTCTTACTGAATCACATATACCCATTTCTATAATCTCTTCCTTTCAGATTATGTTCTCATTTTCCCAGATTTGTAGTGCCTTGGTAATTTATGTCTTAATAGCCAAGCTAAGATACCTATTTAGCATATCACTTAAAGTCTTTCATTAAGAAAAAAAACACACGGTGTTTAATTTCTCAAAAGATTGGTAATATCACATTTTCTAAAAGGAAATAATGTCAGAAAATACAGGTTACGGTGTCCAATATTTGTTTTCCTTCAATTATTATAATTATCCTAGAAGTTCCAATATTATATAAATGATGCATTCCTTCTCTCATTAGATGAGTATCAATGGAAGGTTATTATGTGCCAGACACACATCAACTCTGGTGCACATGACCCACTTCTACAAATTAACACTACATTGATTAGCAAACATGTTTCCATTTTAAAAATCTAACATGAAATATGAAATACAATGGGAAGTTAATATGTAATCTCAAGAACGAGAGGCAGATAAGAGGAAGATGGTTAAAAAAAAAAAAAAAAAGGACAACAGCAATAGACTGAAATATCAACCTCCCGATATAACAGATTCCCCAGAAGCTTCTCTGGGATTCTACTGCAATTACCTGAAGACCAATGGAGACAGCAGGTGAAATAGGTGATTACTGTTATCTGTCGCACCCGGGGAAAATTGAAAGAAAAAGTAAAGTGTGATACCGTATGTGATTTATGTATAGAATTTTTGTATTAAGTTAATTAGTAACATGTTACTTAATTCGATTCAGTCCAAATAATCCAGGTGCTGTAGTAATGTCAACTTTATGTGTACATATTTAAGAGCACCTGGAATGTATACACAGTCCCGCCTTGGGATGATTTGGCTTAAGAGTTTGCAACCTGATGATGGTGTGAAGGCGATATACGTTCAGCAGAAACCGTGCTTTGAATTCTGAGTTCGGAGCTTTTCCCAGGCCATCGATACCTACACAGGCGCTAGGCTGTCTGCTGATGCTGGGCAGGGACGGCGAAGCCTCAGCTCCCGGGGCAGCCGCGCCGTCACCAGGCGGAACAACCGATACACTCACAACCGCGCTGCACCCACGCGACCCTTCTGTGTTCCGCCTTCCGTGCGGTGCTCGCTAACTTACGGGAGACAGCACTCCGTTGCAAAGTAGCCTCTGCGTCTGATGATTTTGCCCAACCGGAGGCGAATGTACGTGTTCGGAGCACGTTTAAGGTCGGCGAGGCTAAGCTGTAGGTTAGGTGTGTCAAACGCGTTTCCGGGGGCGTCTGGGTGGCTCAGTCGGTTAAGCGGCCGACTTCGGCTCAGGTCACGATCTCGCGGTCTGCGGGATCGAGCCCCGCGTCGGGCTCTGTGCTGACAGCTCAGAGCCTGGAGCCTGTTTCGGATTCTGTGCCTCCCTCTTTCTCTGACCCTCCCCTGTTCGTGCTCTCTCTCTCTCTCTCTCTGTCTCAAAAATAAGTAAATGTTGAAAACAAATTAAAAAATAAATAAATAAACTGCGTTTTCGACTTAGGATCTTTTCGGTTCACAATGGATTTGTCAGGACATAACCCTGTTGTAAGTTGAGAAGGTCTGTAATGGGCTGCACGTTTTGTTTTGAGACAACAGAAGGATCAGTTCATCTATGTGAATGTTCACTTTTCTTTTTTTAATGTTTCCTAAGAGTAACAATATGCGGTAAAGCGTTAATAAACACTGAGGTTCTTTTTTAAAAAGTCGATTATCTTTGTAATTCCCATGCATTTTATCCTTTTCTTTTTCCTTATCCTTTTCAGAGTGCCATACCCTCCTTTTCCTGAACTCTATCGTGTTAATAGTAAATGTTAATAATAATAATAAATAAAAGTCTATAATGTTAATAATAAAGCAAACTCTGTTCTTCTGACTTGTTACCCAATCCCAACCAAAGCTGTTCTCTTTTTTTAGTTTTAGGTGGTTTTTTTTGTTTTTGTTTTTTTCTGAGAGAGAGAGAGAGAGAGAGGGCCTGAGTTGGGGAGGGGCCAAGAGAGATGAGGGACAGAGGATCTGAAGTGGGCTCTGTGCTAAAGATTCTTAACCAACTGAGCCACCCCGGCGCCCCCCAAGCTGTTCTCTATTCTGTCCAGAACAGTGACGTTAAATGTGAGGAAGGCCAGGGATGGCCCTGGAGAAACACTTCCTGTGAAGGTAGCAAGCTTCCCACAACATGGATGGAGCCGACTAAGCCTGTCCTTGAGACTTCATATACGCCACGTCTCCAAATGGATATGGTCCTATACAAACTGGGATCGGACACACGTCGTTATTTGCGAATGCTATCATTCTACCACCTTCATATACACAAGGGATAAGGCAGTGCCTAGACAGGTAAGAACACAGTAGGCCGGGGGGCACCTGGGTGGCTCAGTTTGTCAGTTCGAGCCCCGCGTCAGGCTCTGCGTTGGCAGTGAGGAGCCTGCTTGGGATTCTGTCTCTCTGCCCCTCCCATGCTCACTCTCCGTCTCTCTCAAAGAAACAAACATCAAAAAAACACAGTAGGCCTAGAGGATGCACACTGTACCATATTACACATACTACAGACGATTTCATCCTGCCTCTGTCACTACTCTTTTTCCTATGGCGTATCCTTCTCCTTTCCCTACTCCTGCTGTCTCTGGCCTTTCTGTGCCAGTCACTGTTGGTGTCCACCCAGTAGCCTTTGTCAGCCGGGGCCTGAGGAGAAGTCAACTAGAAGCATCTGTGAAAGGTTTTTCTCTGTCATAAATGGATACACAGAAGGAGGAAACACCGACTCTTTGCTGGACACGGGCAAGTGTGTGAATGACATCTGGAACTCCTATATCCATCTTGCAACTATAACGGAAGAAATCACCAATATTCTGAGGATGGCTGAGCACAAAAATGAAAAACATCTGGGTCCTCCATGATACTGTTCGGCTGCATAACCAACCCCGGAACTGCCCTGACTCTGAACTTGTGTGCCACGTAAACTAAAAAATGTCCTTATCGGTTAGGCCGTTTGTACTTGATATTCTGTAGCTTAGAGCCAAAAACATCCTGGCATAATCCCGTCCTCTCTCCTCCTCGGTAAATGTACATATTTTCCTCTCTTCCTCTGGTCGTCAGGTGTTCATGAAGTGCTCACTGAGTGAGAGAAACTTGGCCGGATCTTGGGGAAGCAGAATAAGCCACTGTTCTGTCCTAGCAGACTTAGCTCGGGGCGAATGCACGAACAGACCCCTGCAAGTGCGGAACTAGGAGTCAAGTCTGTGGCGTGGCTGGGGAAAATGTACACGGGGGCTCCCAGGCCATGCCTCCCACATCACTTCCTTCTCCCCTTTTCTTCTGTCCTGTGCTTTTCTACCCTGAAAAGAGCAGCCTTTGTAACCAATGCACAGCGCATTCTGGTACATTTAAAAATCACTTCCCATAGGAGAAATTTCATGGGTTCATTTTTAAGTCTAATTTGAAAATGAACTTTGGTTCAATTAATCATCCTACTTACAAAATCAAAGATTGATACATATAGCCTCAGGTGCTCATTAAAGGTTTGACCAGAAGAAAAGCAGCGAGTCAAGAAATTTATCTTAGTGCCTGAGAATAGCCTCATTTAAAATTTTAACTAAACCTTCAAAACTTAGTTTTTAAAAAGTAAATCGTCTACTAGGCAATAACATTCACCATAATCATTACCGTTAGATAACAAGCGAGATTGGAAGCAGTTATACAAAGAAAGATGCAGAGGGACACCTGGGTGGCTTGGTTGGTTAAGCGTCTAACACTTGGTTTTGACTCAGGTCGTGATCTCACAGTTCGTGGAATCACGTCCCGCGTCAGGCTCCTTCTGACAGCGTGGAGCCTGCTTGGGCTTCTCCCTCTCTCTCTCTCCTTCTCTCACTGCCTCTCCCCCACTTGCACATGTTCTCTCTCTTAAAAGATAAATAAACTTTAAAAAAAAAAAAGGATCATGGAAAAACTGAGAGGCAGAAGTGTGACCCACACTGGCATTCCCACACTGGCAGCACAGAGCCCGATGCCAAAGATGCTTAACCAACTGAGCCACCCAGGCGCCCCTCGTGGTCATTTCTAGTAACATGTATATGTGTGGCTGATGTGCATACAATTCTTTAAATATTAACAACATGAAATTTGGGGGTGAGAACTCCTTGCTTCTTACACAGTTGCTTTTTCTTAAGAATTGCATTCCGTGCTGTTCTCAGGATCTGGGGTTTTGTTTCTTCTTTTTCCTAACGAAATAAAGGCTGAACTTGTAGTCCTCTCTCACTGACAGATGTGAAGTGTTACAACTTAAGTGGGTCAAAATCTTTTTTAGAAGATTATTCATTTATTATTTCTGAGAGCGAGAGAGAGGGAGAGAGCGCGCACACAAGTGGGGGAGGAGCAGAGAGAGAGGGAGACACGGAATCCCAAGCAGGCTCCAGGCTCCGAGCTGTCAGCAGAGAGCCCGACATGGGGCTCGAACTCGTGAACTGAGAGATCATGACCTGAGCTGAAGCCGGACGCCTAGCTGACTGAGCCACCCAGTCGCCCCTGGATGAAAATCTTTCATTTAGAAAAATCAAAAAAAGCTTAGTACACTTTAATATTAAAACAAAAAGGGACACAGCATAAAGGGAGGACTTCCAAGGATGACAACATTTGTAAAATTAGTGCTGTCTCGAGCTGGCCGAACGGAAGAGTAGAAATGGCTTTATGTTGTGGCCAGAAGAGGACAGGAACGCCCGTCAGTGTATATAACAGGCATGGCTGTTACAGGTCAAATAGAGAAATCGGGGAGAAGTGCTCACAGTGGCCTCAACCCCTCAACTCGTCTCAATTGCGGCGGCTGGTTGTTTGTTTAGATCTGGGGTGGTAAACTCACGTGTCCACAGGGCCCAGGAAGGTAACTAAAAGAAATGAAGTCAGAGGGGTGAGAAAAACACGGGGAGGGGAGGCAGCAGGAAAGTGGAAAAGGCTATGCACTGACTACAAGCAGCGGCGATCCCTTAGCCTCCGCCCAGCGTTGCCACGTAGGGATAAAGGCCTCCTGTTGTCAGATCTCGGGATTTTTCGAGAGAGGCCAGAAATCTGATCGTTAACGTGAAACCGCCTGGTTTTTAAGTATTGGCAACTTTTTCTTTTCTTTTTTTTTCCCCCCACTCTGTGAGACAATCTGGTGAAGGCCAAACAAAACACATCCATCCGTGGGCCCGCTGCAGCCTGCAACCATCATTTCACAACCCTGGGCTTCAACTTTGCACCCTCTAAGACGATCTGTGGGGGGCTTCCTGGATGTGGAAAGGTAATGTGGTTTCTACCTTTGATTCTTGAAGTCGTATCTTGGAGTCATAAAAGAACCGCTGGAAATGAGGTGAAATGAAAATTTCAGAGGTGAATTCCAAGAAATTGATGAAACCCTAAAAGCTGGCCTGCAAAAAAAGAATTAATCTAAGTATATGTCATGATACTTAACTAATTTTCTGCTCTTAATGCGGATACAGGAGAGAAGAGTTTGAGCAAAATTAAGCGTTCTATCAGGTGAAGTCATAAAAAGGACTCAAGAGGCAGAGGCAGTCCAGAAGGAAAAAATAAATGTATTTATTTAGCACACTAATTGAGAAATTATTAGGCAAACACCTCAGGGACACTAATTTCTTTTAACTGTATTGCTTTTTAAATTACTTTGCAAACACCACTTTTAAATCACTGTTTCTAGGGGCGCCTGGGTGGCGCAGTCGGTTAAGCGTCCGACCTCAGCCAGGTCACGATCTCGCGGTCCGTGAGTTCGAGCCCCGCGTCGGGCTCTGGGCTGACGGCTCAGAGCCTGGAGCCTGTTTCCGATTCTGTGTCTCCCTCTCTCTCTGACCCTCCCCCGTTCATGCTCTGTCTCTCTCTGTCTCAAAAATAAATAAACGTTAAAAAAAATTTTTTTTTTAAATCACCGTTTCTAAACCCTACAAAAAGTTCCATTTTGTTTCATTAAAAAAAAAAAAAGAAAGTCATGGATCATTTCTTTGCACTTAGGTGGCTGTGTTTATCCATTTAAAGAGAGGAGGGGTTTTTTTTGCATCTGGCTCTAAAATGTATCATCATCTCTTCAAAACCTTTTTTTTTTTTTTAAATAAAACAGGTTAAAAATACATTTAAAATTTGGCCACCACTTATGTTAATCTTATGTTGTAATAATCAGCCACCCCCCATTTTTCATAATTTGGTAAAATTATAGTAAAAGCAAATACGGTGTGGGAAAATTGCCAGAGCTGGTTATCTACTGACTCTACTCCAGTATGATTTGAGGAACGTCACTTCCAAAGTAAAATAAATTTCTCCTGGTTTTGGTCTAGCCCAGCTAATCCACCGCTTACTTAGTTATCTACTGCTATGTAACAAATCACACCAGCTCAGCTGCTTAAAGGGGAAACATCTACTGTGGCCTAGTTTCTGTAGGTGGGGAATCAGGGAGTGGCATAACTGGGTGGTTCAGGCTGGGGCCTTTCACCAGGCTGCAGTCAAGAAGTCAGCTAGGCCGGCCTCCAGTTATTCGGGGCTTGATTGGGTCTAGAGGAGCTGCTTCTAAGCACACTCGTGGGAAGGTTGGAAGAAGCCTTCATCGGTTCCTCCCCATTTCTGGGGCCTTTGCAGAGGCTGCTTGGGAGGAGGCCTCTCCCAGAGCGAATGATCCAAAAGGGAGAATCCAAGACAAGATGGTAGCCTTTCATGATCTGACCGTCACTTCTGCTGTGGCTCACCGGCAAAACGTGGGAGGAGGCAACGCAAGGAGGTGAACAGGAGGAGGTGGGCATCATTGAGGGCTGGGGGTGGGGGGCCTCATGGAGGCTGGATTTATTCCTCATCAGTGCATCTGAGAGAGACGACATCCCTCCATAGGGAACAAGGCTCATGATAACTATGATTCTGAGCTGAGAGACAGACATCTCGCATTGCAGGTGGGAGGGAGAGAAAGGTGCAGAGGGAATTTGCATGTTTTTATGAAAAGGTCTAACATATGATTTTTCTTTATCTTCCCCACCGCACAGATGATATTTTTCCCACTCTCATTATTTCCACACCACTTCTTTCCAATCTTCAGAGCCACTGGTCTAAACTGTACACATGGGTTGAGTGTTTGAGAGATGAAGGGTTAACACACATACACATGCTTTGAAGGTTAAATAATTCTGGCTCCTTTAAAAAGTCAAGTGAGTCAAATAAGCCATTGATCTGGAGTTAATGGTGCCGTAGAAAGAAATTACAATCAGCTGGGATGGATGGCACACTTACAGGGCTCCAACATAACCAGCAGCTTCAAAATAAGGCAAGGAAAAGGACCGGAGACAAGAGAAAGAGAACGTGGGAAACAAGACAGACTCGGGTATGGCCTTGGAAGTTAATAGGTAACATAAGATTTAAAGGAATTTTTAAAACCCCCATTTTGGCAATTTTTAGTGTTTGACTTATAACTACTTCACAGCTAGGACTCAGCCGAGTGGAAGAAGGCAAACACTCCATACAGAGGGGGTTTGTAGTGCTCTGTCCGTGAAGAAACTGATCTTAAATTACTTAGATATTTTACAAAATACACTTTTTGTATCTAGAAATGGATTCATTCGTTTCCCAGCCGTTGGATAGGTACGTACTGTTGCAGGCACGGTCGTAGTTTCACTCTGCCTACAATTTTGCATCCTGCATCACCAAGAGAAAACTGACACGGAAAGTGTGCATCTTGTTATCCAGACTTCACTGGCGTTCTTTCTTTGCTGCAGCCCAGTTTTAGGTAAGCGCCTGCCTTCGAGGAGCTCGGGCTGACAGAGGAGGCCAGAGAGCAAAGGGCTGCTGGGGTGCTGGTGGACTCTCTCCAAGAACGCGCAAAGAGGAGGTAGCAGAGGGACACAAATGAGATACTGGGTGATTAGAAGGTTGCCTCGGTGCTTTTGTGAAAGTGGTCCCTGGTCCGTAGCTCTTGGTGTGGCTCCCTCTGGGTGGTTCCTAGAAGCTGCCCGTGGGTGCCCACTGCTCACTTTTATTCCTGAGGATCGATGCAGCCCAGCACTTTTAATCATTGCATAATATCCCACCGAGGAAATACATGCCATCACTTACTTAACTATCCCCCTGCTTTGGGACATTTGTTCTGCTTGATTTGGGTTTGGGTTTGGGCCATTACAAAGCCCAGTGTGGTGAGCCCCTCTTTGTGCATTAAGGTTACTGATTGGTTATCTATTGCCGTGTAACAAATGACCCAAACTCAACAGCTTCAAACAACATCATCCACTATGCCCCATTCTCTGTGGGTCAGGAACCCAGAAGCAGCCTAGCCGAGTGGTTATGGCTCCAAGTTACTCAGAAAGTTGCTGCCACTCTGTCAGCTGGGGTCACAGTCATTTGAGGGCACAACTGGGGGAGGATCCGCTTCCGAGCTCACCCAGCGGAGTGTGTTTTTTGGGAAGCTCCAGCTTCTAGCTGGTTGTCGGAGACCTCAGCTCCTCACCATGTGGCCCTTTCCCTAGGCTGGCTGTCCAAGTGTCTTTGGGTCACAGCAGCTGGCTTTCCCCCGAACAAGTAATAGGATACAGAAAGGGAGAGAGACCCTGGAAAGAAGCCTCAATCTTTTATAGCTGGTCAGCTATTCTCAGAAGTAACCTACCATCACTTCCACCATATTCCAGTGGTCACACGGACCAATCCCACAGACCAATCTCCCAGCAGGAGAGAACTACATGCATAGGTATGTGCGTTCATGTGCGTATTTACCTATGAGAGTGGCCCAGGGGTGCAATTACTGGGGGGAAGAGTGTTGACATTTTTTCGGGTTCTTGATATTTTTGGCTTCACCACGTGAAACTGCTGTTTTTGTTCCGTCAGAACCAATTGAATATAGGCAGTTTCATCCAGGTCAACCTAATACAAGCCAACCTCGAATGCACCGCAATCTTGTTTATTTTACAGGTATGTGTCTCCACCACCCTGTCTCACCACGTGGGAGACTGGCCATCTGGCCACTCATTTTATAAAGTACATTGTAGTCCTTACATCGAGTAAGTGACTGCTCAAAGTCGAATCGTCATTTACTTCTCCCCAAGTGGTATTTTTAGTTCCAAATTCCCAACTTACTGCATACTACAGTGTAGTTACACTGATTAAAAAACATGAAAATTATGGATGACTTTTTAAGACCACAGCATTGCCACTATATTGCCTTTTAACAACCACAAAGCAGAGGCACGCTAATTCTAAGTCAGCACTGTCCAACAGGGATGCGGACCATGTATATAATTTAAAATTTTCTAGTAGCCACATTTAAAAAGCAAAAAAAAGAAGTAGGTGAAATTAATTTTAAAGAAAGACATTATTTAACCCAATATATCCAAAACATTATCATTTCAGCATGTGGTCAGCATTTTAAAACTTTAACAAGATATTTCACATTGTTGTTTTTTTTTTCCATATCAAGTCTTGGAAATCTAGTGTGTATTTTGCACTTATGATACATCTCAGTTCAACTACTAAATTTTCACTAGAAATACTCGATCTGGGGGCGCCTGGGTGGCTCAGTCGGTTAAGCGGCCGACTTCGGCTCAGGTCATGATCTCGCAGTCCGTGAGTTCGAGCCCCGCGTCGGGCTCTGTGCTGACGGCTCAGAGCCTGGAGCCTGTTTCGGATTCTGTGTCTCCCTCTCTCTGACCCTCCCCCATTCATGCTCTGTCTCTCTCTGTCTCAAAAATAAATAAACATTAAAAAAAAAAGAAAGAAAGAAACACCCGATCTGTATTTAGATTTCAAAAATTTACAGATGAAAAAGATTTATATACCCAAGTTGTTTCAGTCATGCCTAAAATATTCCCAGTACTTGAACTGGTTATCAATTTTTTAATTTATATTAATTAGAAGTAGATAAAAATTTAGTTCCTCAGATGCCCTAGCCACAATTCAAGTGTGCAATAGTAGCCTGTGACTAATGCACTACAATATTGGTAAAACTATAGTTTAAAATCAAAGGATGGGGCGCCTGGGTGGCTCAGTCAGTTAAACATCTGACTTTGGCTCAGGCCGTGATCTCATGGTTCGTGAGTTTGAGCCCTGCACTGGGCTTTGCACTGACAGCATGGAGCCTGCTTGGGATTCTCTCTCTCCCTCTCTCTCTGCTCCTCCCCTGCTCTCACACACACACACACACACACACACACACACACACACACACACAATCTCCCTCTCTCTCTCTCTTTCTCTCAAAATAAATAAACTTAAAAATCAAGTCAAATCAAAGGAGATATAGAGAAATGGCCAGTAATAGAATTATCACACAAATAGTTAAACAACTGCAGTTAATAGCTTTCCAAGGCCAGAGGTCCTACCTCGCGCAAAATGCTTTGGTGCAATTAACTTATACTACATCTTTATAGCAAGCTGCTTCATTTATCTAAAGGCACAGATGAGAGCAAAGTGGGCTAAAAAGTTAACTGTGCAAAATCAGCCAGACAACGTGGTAATTATACAGTAACTATTTTCCCTGTAGACAATGGATTTTAAAATTTATGGTAAGATAAGATAATGAACATAACTTATTCAAAGTAGAACTTTTTTTTTTTTAAAGTAGGCTTCACATCCAGCACAGAGCTGAATGTGGGGCTTGAACTCACCACCCTGAGGTCAAGGATCGGATACTTAACTGACTGAGCCACCAGGTGCCCCTCAAAGTACAATTCTTATACTAACAAAGCTCTGAGCCTTTAATAAGTGAACTCTTGTAGATGTTTGTGAAATGCTTAATTGCAGTACTTGCAAATATCAAATACACTATGACTAATGTACTTCTAGAGATTCAAATGTAAATAAAAGAGTGTTTTTACCCTCAATATCTAAAAGGTGTTAGAGGTTTTATGCACTAGTGATTGGAAAATAAACCAAGTTCGAAAAACAATTTTGTTCAAACCCAAAAAATAAGTTCTGATATCCTGTTCAAACTGGTAAGATACAAATACCCTTCTCTCTATCCACTCAGCACGCAATTTTATGACATTTCTTGTGCAGGTATTTGCAACCGATAGAAAACAAAGCCTCAGACTAAAAGAATATTAGGTGGAATCAGGTAGAGGAAGTATTCTGGTGGGTAGAGGGCTTTCCTTTCTCCTGAAACTGTACTATCAATGTTACCTTTTTCTTATTTCTATGCCCAAAGTCTGTCCAGTGCTTATCTGGATGTAACAATGTTCTTAAGAAGGATATAAACATTGCCCTTCCTGCAATGGTACAAAAAGCATAACTCGTAATTCTTTTCCTTGGTCCAACTTAGAATCACCCAGTGTATTATCTGTACTCTTAAGACCGTATTGTACATTTCTGTCCAACGTGCCCAGCTGTCTGCATGACCTTTATGCTCATCTATATCAATATTTCTATCTTATCATAAGCTCCTACAGGTAAGATATTAGCTGACTTACTTTACTTTGT
Organism: Lynx rufus; assembly: GCF_022079265.1. NCBI lineage: Eukaryota > Metazoa > Chordata > Mammalia > Carnivora > Felidae > Lynx > Lynx rufus. The sequence goes on along the minus strand of NW_025814889.1, from coordinate 20,794,374 downwards.
ATAGTCAGGAAGACGTGCTAACATTCCGCATAAGTGACTCAGATACTTTTCGATGATTATAGTGATGGTGATGGTGATAAAGAAATGTTTGCTAGCCTCATATATGAAGTTATAGGTCTCAGTGACTCAGGAATCTGAGATTACAGAATTATATGGTATTGTTGTATATTCTGAATTCTTAAAAAAATGCACAAAAAATCTCAGAAGGTTTTATCAACCAAGAGTTTATAACTTCAAAAATTACAATAAACAAAAATACAGGAGAATTCACAACCTATTTTTTCTTTTACTAGCACACACACTAACCCTAGAAGTGACTAACAAATTAGGTAACTACTGAGTAAACTTATAATTAAAGTGTTATTTTAACACATTTGGCCTCCGTGCCAAAAGAAAATACACAAGACATTTGTTTTTGCTTTATCTTTTCTCACGACCACTTAAATAAATAGAAAAGTTATTTGTGGAAATCAATGTTAGGATCAAAATAGTTGTAACATGTAATGCATATAATCCCATATACATCATTTGCCTCCATGCGTATATGTTCCTCAACCCCTCCAAGATAAAATAAGTTGTAAAAAGAAAAAGTACAGAAATCAACATTATTATCTACAGGCACCAGTAAAGACAGTTGTCTATAGGGTTTTTAAAATAACTTTTAAAAATTTAAATCCAACGTAGTTTACATACAGTGTGATAATGGTTTCAGGGGAATTTAGTGACCCATCACTTACAAGTGCTCATCCCAGCAAGTGCCCTCCTTCATGCCCATCACCCATTTACCCATCCCTCCACCCAACAACCCCGCCAGCGGCCCTCAGTTTGTTCTCTGTATTTACGAGTCTCTTATCGTTTGCCTCCCTCTGTTTTTATCTTATTTTTTCTGCCTTTCTCTATACTCATCTGTTGTGTTTCTTAATAAGCCAGTCAGAGAAAGACACAGCGTATGATCCACTCATATGTGGAACTTAAGAAACAAAACAGGTGAACATAAAATAATTTTTAGTTACCAGGCTTTAGTCCCCTTCGCCCCACCACCACCCCCCCCCCCCTCACGGTACAAAGTCCCTAGTTGTCTCAGAGATGTGTCCCTAACGTGGAGTTTTCAAAGGTAAATTACTGCTGCCTGAGCCTGTTCCACAGGATTTAGCCTACGGGTATTTACAGAAGGGTGACATGAGCGGCATTTGCAAAACTTTTCGATTTTTAAAATTCTTTTCTCTCTTTATCATTTCGTCATTCTGCACAAGACGGAAAAGAATCAGGCTGGCCAGCTTGGTCTGGATTCCTCCCTCATATCATCTGCTTAGGAAATAGGGGATAATCTACTAAACGTTTCCGTGGTGCCCAAACCAGCCAGTTCCTGTCAGCGCTGCTCCTCTGGCCGCCGCAGTCCCCTCCCCTGACGGCCACTGAGCTGGCATGGAAATCTGTCATCTGATTTAGCCCTGTGGACGTCAGTCAAGTCTATCGGAGAAAGAGGAGTCACACATGTGGAAACCAGCCATCGGGGGATTAAAAACAGAGGTACCTGGCAAGACTTTCAGCTACAACAAGGAGCTGACGATGAAGAGTGATGGGCTCTCATATGCTTCCTCACGCCATAAAAAGGAAGAAGAATCTCTGAAAGGTTTTGAGTAATTGCCACGCGGTTCCACCATCGATTGCTGTCTGGCCAGAATAAATCCTTCACCTCTCTCCTTCAGTTGCCTCATCTAGATAATTCAGGAATTATGTGAATCCTTCAAGTGTTCTAGAACACCTAACCAAATGTACTCTGTTCCTCTTGGCCAGGCCTGAGAACAAAGTTTGCTCTGAGATGGCGGGAGTTTACGGGAGACGGCCTATGTATCTAAAGCTCCCAAAATAAACACTCACCACTTACTTTTGAGCCCAAATGGGGAAAACCATTCCTATAAAACGCTTGCAGGGCTCCTCCTTCCTCACCCTTGCAGCCAGGCTGTTGCTCTCACCTCGGTCCCACGTGCCACCCTCACTGCTGCCACACCCCGGACACGAGGTCACGGGAAGCTCTCCTCCACGAAGCTGCTGAGCAGTGAGGAGGCCAGAGAGAGGCCGCCAGGGGGGAGCAGGGAAGCCGGGCCTGCCTGGGGGCCTGCGGGGAGCATGGCCAAGTGCCCTTTTGGGCCCTTCCGTGTAGAAGCCCTGCCCCTCAAGAGACCCGTGGTTCTTTCCTCCTCACCCCTCACGCTCCCCGTCCACACAGGCTGTGTGCCTCACTCCTTGTATCTCCCAAAGCAAGACTGGTCCTTGGAAACAGCGAGAGGGTGACGCTGATGAGGAAAATGTGTTAGCGGAACAATGCTGCAGAGTGGGAGAGACTAGCAAGAAGGAAGAAGAACCAATCTGAGAAGAATTTACCTCCGCTTTTACTAAAGAGCAGGAAAAAATATAAAGAAATAACTTACCTTCAAAGTGAGAGGTACATGGATCAGGTGTATTCAATAACTGGTGATTCAACCACAGAAATTTAATGACAGGATTTATTCAGAATTAAAAACGAAAACACCATTTCAGGTTGTTCATCCCAGTTCCCTTTGAATTATCTGTAAAATGCTTCCAAATCTACACATAGAAGCGCTTTCGGAAACTGTATTTTTCAATTTGAAAAAGTCAGATGATGCCTGTTTGACTAATTGTGTGCTGACTTTATTTTTGTTTCCTAGACACAAAGCGTTTTCCTTCTATTGCCCTTAAAGGTACACTTTGTTTCTCTTGTGTCTCCATGTAAGGTGTATATTTCCTGAACTGCCTAATAAAACATTTTACCGCTAATACTAAGAATAAAACACTGAATGAACGCCCTCCCGTCAATCTAACATATTCTATTTTTAGGAGATCATTGAAAAAGAAATCAGGTTATTTAGAGGTACACCATCTATTTTCACTGATTCAGGATGTGAATGATGACTTATTTTATTGCCTACTGGGTAACAATTCCCTTTCCTTCTGAGAAATCTATGCAGTAATCTCTTCTGGGAGCTTCTGGGTCCCAGGCCCCTAACTACTGTGAAATACTGAAATTATAGTGGGAATGCCATGTGGGAGCCAGATTATAGCAAGAAATTGGAATGGAATCCCTAAGACAGATCCTATTTATGAACTATAATCATTTAGCCTCAGACTCAACAAAAGGGAGAGATGAAAAAGTTGTCTATAGGCACCTGCCTGAGAGTGTTATCTGTCTGGCTGTCCCTCAAAGCTCCTTTGTATCACGTTTTCAAATACTCATGTTAGAATCCGTTTGCCATAAGTTCCTCTGAACAAACAAACCAAAACAAAAAAAACAAAAAACACAACATAAAACAAAAAACAAAACCCCAAACCTAAATATACTCATATAGTTCCCCCATGATAACCAGCTTCTAATTTAAAACACTGCCTTAGTTTCTTCAGTCAACATATATTAAAAAAATAGTCCTAATGAGAATCTATTTGGAAAACCAAAATCCATCTATGGGGAGGAAATGATTTTAACATACGAATTCAGAATCATTTTAGGCATGACAATAGTTTTTCTTTCTTATTTTTGTATAATTTTCTTTCCTTTTTCTCTCTAATAGTGTCAGCATTTTAAGAACCAAATTAAACATCACCATGGGAGAGCCTCTTCCTGTTTCTGTTTTGAATTTCTTTTTCGGTGCTCTTTTAAGAAATATTTAGTGAAGCTGTTTACGGGCAGTGGTTAATACGGGCTTTGGAGGCAGACAGATGTAGACTCAAATTCTGGTTCCACAATTACCGTAACTTCAGGTATCCTTTCTAAGTCATATTTCCTTCCTCTAACAGGGAAAGTAACACCTACCCTACGGGTAGCTGTAATCAAAAACAAGATAACGTATCTGGAAGACACTGCACAGAGCCGGGCACACAGTAATTACTCAATAAGTGATAGCCATTATTTTATGCATGCATACACATTGAAAAATCTGGAAAACAAAGAAAATGTATCTTGAATCCTATCACCCTAGTAACACAAACATGTATTTCTTTGTAATTTGTGTCCACATAAAAACTTACTTTTATATTATTATAACTGCAGTACATAATTTTATATTTTTTTTACATTACAATCATGTTTCCATGTTACCACGTAGGATTCATAATTACCTTTTTAATTTGCCAAAGGAAATTCCATTAGGGAAACTACCCTAATTTAACCACTAAATTCCTGCCAAATATTTGAGGTTTTTTGATATTACAAATACTACTACAATAACATTAACATGAATATAACTTTTGCATTCTGTGGAATTCTTTCCTTAGGATGAATTCCCAAAGCAGGCTTTTTAGAGTAACCACAAACTCTTTCATGGCTTAGATTAATCTTGCCAAACTGCTTTGCACAGGTTTGTACAATTCGTAGTATCTCCACCAATGGGCATAAACATCATATCCTCTCCAACCTTCAGTATTAATACTAATATCTTAGATTTATTGAATATTTACCATGTGCCAAGTACTGACCCAAGTGTTTTGCATATATTATCTCATTGTGCTCACAACAGATCTCTGAAGTACCTACTTTTAGGTACCCTCTTCTGCAGATGAGGAAGTTAAGGTTCAGGAAACTTAAAAGCCATGTCCAAGGTCATGCAGAAACTAAATGGTAGATCTTGGACTCAAACTCAGATCCTGTCTAATGCCACAGTGCTCTTGACCATTTGGCTGTAATTCTGATTTACTCTTTTCCCCTCCCTAAGTAATAATAACTGGGAAAAGACATGTTCATTGATGTTTTAATATGCAGTTCTCTGACTACTAGAGAAGTTGGTCATTTTTACATATGTTTCAGACTGTGTTTTCTTGTTGTATTATTTGTTCATATTATTTAGCATCTTCTGGAAAGTGGTGGGGGCAATTTTATTCCCCATATAATCTTCACCCATCGGGTCTGTCAGCATAAACTTCACACAAGAGGTCCAGGCCCCTTCTTGATGATGTCATTAAGCTGTCAGTTTATGAGAGAAAGTACTTCTCTTTCCCCTCCTTCCTGCCCAATATGGGCTCAATACACATATGTTCTAGAAAGTTGTCATGTCCATATCTTTTCAACATTACTCATTCACACAATGTGTCCCCCACCTAGTTTGGAGCACCCCTATCATCAGAGAGAGTAAAGATTCAAAATCCCCTGAAGGATGACAAACTAAAATTTTTTCACTGAACCAATTTACCAAGGTCTTTGAGAATCTGTCAATCTCTCACTCTCCTCATTCCCCGCTCCTTCTTTCCATCCTCACACTGCTCTTCAGCTGACTGAAGTAAAGACTGAAATGGGTAGGTTTTTCGTGAATTTATGATCTGAACAACTTGGCCATCATTCAAAACCTATCTCCCATAATGTATGGAAACATCATTAAAACTGCAAAACCCGATTTCCCTAAAAAAATCGAAATGTTAGTAATCCTGTTTTCAAATATGCTCCGTTACCTGCGTTATGTCTTGCGATATAACCCAGTGCCCAGGCTGCAGCTTCCTTGACTCCAGGGTCAAAATCTTCCAGGCATATCACCAGTGTGTCCAGGGCTCCGCAATCCACGATCGCCTGAGCTAGTTGAGGAGAATGCTTCCCCACTGCTCGTAGCACAAAGGCGGCTGCTTTCTTGTAAAAACGCTACGATGATAAAGCAGATAAAACTCAGAGTGAATGAAGCACTTATTAAACCAAAAGTTAAAATAGACGGAAACCAACATAAAATCACATTAAATAAAGCTCAACAGCTTTTGAATACAACAGATAAAAAACATCCTGCAAAGTCACTCTTTTGGTGTTCCCCGATTGCTTTTTGTTCAGTGCTAAACTGAAACAACGTTAAGTCTTAAATTTCGTTTCAAATGTTTTATCCTGCAACATGCATTTGGAAATTGTATAAAACGTAAACATTGTATTTCCTACCAATGCCTAAAATGATGAGATTTTCTGTATCTGCATTACACTGAAAAGTAGTTGTTTGACCCAGGGGAACTCTCAGATTGTTAGCATGTGCAACAAAAATGTCCGCTGACAAATTCATTTCCTTTACTTGCCCTCAGTCTCTAAGCGTGGTAGGCCTTTCATGACCTCAACTAATCTTTCTGGTGTCCCAAGTTATCCTGAAATAACAACCGTGGTCTGGGATGCACTTACCAATCATTTGATAAACATAAAGGTGAAACACTCGTGATACATTTTAAAACTTTTCCTGGTAAATAAACTAGCCAAACAAGAGGATGTGTGATTTATCCTCCTCTGAGGATATATCCTCCTCTGTATTTTAGTGATAAATACAAATGACTTGGTATTATGTGAATTTTAAGTAATGCTTCATATTTGTAATATTTTCTATATAAAATTTTATCAGATTAAGAAATCATAAAATAAAACTGAAACACAAGGCTAACATTTTTCTTCATATAGCTAAAAAATTTAAATGTATAGGAAGTATGTGGCTGTAACACTCACTGTTGTTTCATGGTTAGCATGACACATTAATGGTCTCTTTCTTCTATGAATAGAACCCAGGTAATCCCCTGTTTTGGATTCCAAGTTTCTATTTCTTTACGGTGACTACTGAAAGTGACCAGGTGACTACAGCACCTGTTTTGAAAGCCTGCTATTTACTTAAGCTAAAAGATTAAGATAAAATAAAAATGATAGGAGAGAGAAAATATACCAAGTATACTTTAACATATTATCTTTCAAATATTGGCCTATGTTGATGATATAAGAAATATGCTATGTTAGGGGCGCCTGGGTGGCTCAGTCGGTTAAGCGTCCGACTTCAGCTCAGGTCACGATCTCACGGTCCGTGAGTTCGAGCCCCCCGTCGGGCTCTGGGCTGATGGCTCAGAGCCTGGAGCCTGTTTCCGATTCTGTGTCTCCCTCTCTCTCTGCCCCTCCCCCATTCATGCTCTGTCTCTCTCTGTCTCAAAAATAAATAAACGTTAAAAAATTAAAAAAAAAAAAAAAGAAATATGCTATGTTAATAAGGATGTTTTGACTTCATATCTTTCTTTAGTTTCTTAAAGGTTAACATAGAGAGAGATTAAAATGTGTTATAAAGTCCAACTTTATGTCAGTGACTGATTGTAAAATAGATTATCGATTATAAAATAATACATTATACTTAATTAATAGATTTATTAGGGCATCGATAGTCACTGCTAACCACAGTGCCTATAATTCACGCCTTCTGATCTCATTTCCCCTTTCTCCTAATTTCCGCTTCTCCAAATTCCTCTCTCTTCTCTCCCATTCCTCACCAAAAGAATTGCCTTAAAAAAAAAAAAAAAAAAGCTACACCAGAGGACTTTGTACCTCATAAAGAAGAGATTAAACCCTGTGAGAAGTGAGTTAAAGGACTGGTAGGTGAAGTGAATACTGCTTCACATTCTCACTTTCTCCTCACCTCTGCCCTGGCACTTTTTTGTCGCTTTACAGCTAGTGCACATTCATTCGCATCTAGAAAACTTCTACTGAGGACCTTCTTTGTGGGATACCAAAACACAGACCCTGCCCCAAAAGAAGGAGCCAAGAATCCAGGAAGAACAAAGTCTAACAGTGTTTGATGACAGTAGGAACACCTGTAGGAAAAACAAAATTTCTGAGACTCCTTGTAGAGATAAGACAAGCAGGAAATGAGTCTCCAGTCTCTAAAAAATAAGGCAAAAATGTGAACAATTGGGATTTATTTTTTATTGTGATAAAATACACATATTATTTGCCATGTGAACCATTTTAAAGTGTAAAGCTCAGTGGCATTTTGCACAGTCACAGTGTTGTGCAAACATCACCATCTAGTTCCAGAATATTTTCCTCGGCCCAACAAGAAATCTCATACACGTTAAGGAGCCACTCCTCATTCCCCTGTCCCCACAGCCCCTGGCAACTGCTAATCTGCTTCTGTCTCTATGCATTTGCATATTCTGGATATTTCCTATAAACGGAGTCATGCAATACGTAGCCTTTTGTGTCTGGCTTCCTTCTCTTAGAGCAAAGGTTTATCCATGTTCTAGCCTGTATCGATACCTCATCCCTTTTTATGACGGATAATATTCCATTATATGGATGTACAACATTTTGTTCATCTAGTCATTCTTTTGTTCTAGTGAATAACGCTGCTATCAACATTTGTGTACAAGTTTTGTTTGAACACCTGTTTTCAATTTTTTTTGGAAATCTAACTAGGAGTAGAATTGCTGGGTCATGTGGTAATTGGGTTTAACTTGACTGCTTGACTGCTTTCTATAGCAGCTGCGCCATTTTACACTCCTATCAGTGATGTGTGAGGGTTCCGATTTCTCCAAATCTTCACTAACACTTGTTCTGTTCTTTTCCTTTTTTTTTTTTTTATGGCCATCTTCATAGGTAAAGTGATATCTTGCCGTGGTTCTGATTTCCATTTCCTAATGACTCATGTTACTGAGCATCCTTTCATGTTGGTTGGCGACGGTATGTCTTCTTTGGATAGATGTCTGTTCAAGTCTTTTGCCCATCTTTAAATTGGATGGTTTGTTTTGGTTATACGCATAGGAATTGAATCTTAAAAATGTGTCAAGAAATATATATCCTGGGGCACCTGGGTGGCTCAGTCCATTAAGCATCTGACTCTGGATTTTTGGCTCAGGTCATGATCTCACAGTTGTTGATTTCAGAGCCCTGCATCAAGCTCTATACTGACAGCATGGAGCCTGCTTGGGATTCTCTCTCTCTCTCTCTCTCTCTCTCTCTCTCTCTCTCTCTCTCTGCCCCTCCCCTGCTCATGTTCTCTCCCTCTCTCTCTGTCTCTCAAAATAAAGAAATAAACTTTAAAAAAAGAAAAATATATCCTTAGGTTATAAGAAACTAACAAAATGGAATAAACATACCAAGACCCTACCTATAGAAAAATCCTTAACTATTATCAGGTGGCAGAGTACAGAACAAGATAGGAGGGAAAACATTGTGGCACTCGTAGATGACCCTGAAAAGGACTGACATGCTTGCATACTTGCTATAAAATGCTTTATCAAACCTTCCATTACACATATCCTCCTTCATTTTGTATGCTTCTATCCCCCTGCTTCCAAGCTGTCTCTTACAGTGTCCACTAACTAGATTTCATCTGCATGTAAGGATTGCTGCAAACAACTTTCCATTTGCCTAGGGGGCCATGCACCTAAGACTGATCCTACAAATTGAAGACTCCCATACACAGAAATACTGCCTTATATACAATTCATTTAAAAACTGTGTAATCTGTTTTCTTATATTAACAGTAATGGGAGAAAAACTGCCCATCACTTCCAAAGTAAAATACCCTAAAGGTATTATTTATGTGCAGTTCAAAGAATTGAAGGTTATATTAACGTCCTAAAATTCTAATGCCCACAAGCTTGCAACTGTGCCCAAACTAGCAGATCTTTTAAATCTAAAAAAAAATACGCATAACTTATTTTTTTTAAGTCTTACATTCTGTTCTGCCAATGAATAAACAAGCTGTGGAAGAATGTCGCCCTTCACGACTGCTTCTGCTAGGTCACCATTATAATTAGCCAGTCTCCCAAGAGCCAATGCAGCAGTCTGTTGAATTGTTGGGACCACATCCAGAAGAAGAGGCCTCAGCAAAGACATTACACCTGAGTTAAGTTATGAAAGAACAGAAGTCAGCAAAACTTAAATGAAAAAGCAAACATACAATTCAGCATTTGTGCAGATAAGAAAATTATGGGGAAAAAATCAGTAAAAACACACAAAAATTTTTCAACTAAAAACGAATGGGATATTTAGAGGCCTCTAACTGGCCAAGACAGAAAGTAATACAACCTCTAATTATCAAAGCAGCAGCACAGCATGAAAACAAGAAAGGCTTTGGACTTAGGTTAAGAGTTTGAATCCCTGATTTGGCAAATGGTAGCGATGTGACCCAGTAGGACTGTCATGAGGAATGTAGAGAAAGACTGTGGAGTATGTAGTCTGATGCCTACCTAGCACATGGTAGGGGGGTGGGGAGGGGCGGGGGGACAGGTGTCCCCCAGCCTTTGTAAATTCTATCTTTTAGGGCTCAGTTCAGGTCCTTTCATCTCTGTGTAGTTTTCCTCTCCCCCCCTCCCCCCCCCCCATTCCAACTGTTGGGTCTTTTCTGTGATTTCAACTAAACTTGAATGTATTTCAGAAATTTTATCAGGATATATCTCAGAGCCAGGAGAGCTAGGGGGACCACTTGGCTGGGGCCTCACACTCATGAGGGGATGCAAATTCAGATTTCTGATATTACTCTAAAGAAACAAATTCTTTGAGATAAGGAAGTATTTTGTATTACTAGCTCTCATAATATTTACTCTAGGGTTGAATACACAGTACGTATGTCATCATCACAGCAATCATAGTAAAAGTTAGCTTGTATTTATCCAGCACTTATTATATGCACACATTGTTTTAAGGATTTGTTTCCATTCACTGAATTCTCATAAAAAGTCTATGAAGTTGGCCCTATTAGTATGTCTATTTTACAGATGAGGAAATGAAGGCTGAGAAAGGTTAAGAAATCATCACAAAATTAATAAATGGTGGAGCAAGGTTAGAAATTCAGGCTTTCTTCATTGATAATTGCTGAATAAACGTGCACTGAAAGTTGAGGAGGTGAAGAAAGAGACATAAAAAATAATTGCATTTTGGTCATCTGATTGGATATTCCAACTCTTCATATTACCTTTGCCTTACTGTAAAATACCCAAAATAGGTAACTGCTATTTGGGCTTTAATGATGCCGTTTTCTTTTTTTTGTTGTTGTTTTTTGTTTTTACATTTATTTATTTTTGAGAAATGGAGTGAGACAAAGCGTGAGCAGGGGAGGGGCAGAGAGAGAGGGAGACACAGAATCTGAAGCAGGCTCCAGGCTCTGAGCAAGAGGTCAGCACAGAGCCTGATGCGGGGCTCGAACCCACCAACTGTGAGATCATGACCTGAGCCGAAAGTCGGACGCTCAACCGACCGAGCCACCCAGGCGCCCCGAAGCTGTTTTCATCTAAGGTTACAAGAAAGGTAATGACAGAGTTCAAACTGGAACAAAATGCCCCTTGACTTTGTAAACTTTACTTAATTTGCAGCAGGCGATTTAACTTGATTTTAATTACATCTTTTCTTTTAAAAACATACCACAGTGATCTAGAAAAGCAAATATTCTCCATATTCTTTTATAATGTTATATATATATCCAGAAACACTTGAAATAGAATAAAAGTAAAACATTCATGATAACACTTAGGATTAGACCAAATTAAGATAAGTAGTACTACCAAATAACATAAGCAGAGAATAATGGCACTGATCACATATACATGTCATGATGTGATCCGTGACTTTTCAGTTTCCACTTTCATTTCGTGATCACTTTTCTGGCTAGGGTGGCTTGGTGAGGTCATCCTGGATGAGACCACAGTTGCAAGTTTGAGTCCTACTCAGGCTAGTTAACTTTGCGGGCACACAGCACGTCTACTCATGCCTCGGTCATAGTTCACGTTCAACAAATCAACATGTCTATGCTCATAGGTGTTGCTAATACTATTAGCTATGCTTTCTATAGAGGGGCGCCTGGGTGGCTCAGTCGGTTAAGCGTCCAACTTCGGCTCAGGTCATGATCTCTCGGGTTGTGAGTTCGAGCCCCGCGGCGGGCTCCGTGCTGACCGCTCAGAGCCTGGAGCCTGCTTCAGATTCCGTGCCTCCCTCTCTCTCTGCTCCTCCCCCGCTCATGCTGTCTCTGTCTCTCAAAAATTAATAAGCATTCATTTAAAAAAATTTATACTTTCTATAGAGGTGATTTCTGAAATATCTCACAACAAGAAGTTTAAAGTGCAGAAAAAGTATTAGGACTACCAAATGCTAACATGGGTTCTTTCTAGAAAGTTGGATTTAAAACAATTTGTTGACCTCCTCTTTGTAGTTGCTTTCCTACCTTTTTTTTTTTTTTTTTTTGGTTTTTTAATTGTGGTAAAATCTACATGACATAAAAATTACCATTTTAACCATTTTTAGTGTGCAGTTTAGTGTAATCACCACCACTGTCTAGGAACTCCCAAGCCGTTTTCCACAGAAGCTACACCACTTTACATTCCCATCAGCAAAGTACAAGGATTCAACTCTTTCTACATCCTTACCTATACTTGTTTTGTTTTTTGTTTTCAAATAATAGCCATCCTAACAGGTGTGAAGTGTGCTTCAGTGCAGTTTTGATTTTCATTTCCCTAGCACTGATGACGGTGAGTGTCTTTTTATGTGCTTATATTGGTCATTGTACATGTTCTCTGTTGAAATGTCTATTCAAGTCATGTGCCCGTTTTTAAATTGGGCTGGTTGTAGTTGTTGAATATAACTTGATTTTTTAATAACAAATATGCATGGTTTTCAGTAAAATAAGGCCATACTCTAAAAAAAAAAGCTAAATTTGTTAACATATATTTGAGGTTTCATAATAAATACAGTAACAAGGCCAAAAAATATAAAGTGTGTGTATGCTTTAGAATAGTTTTAAAAGAATCACAATTATGTTTCATGTTATTTTTTTCCTGATGATTCTGGTTATTTCCTTTTTTCCTCCTCCTTGGATATATATATGTGAAGGCAGTGGCTTATTGTCTTTTGAAATATAATTGGAAAATCTATACTGGCTTATTCATCCTAGAGATTTTGAATTAAATCTGGAGAACTTTGAACTTTTATGTTGAAAAATTAAAGAATGAATTCATCTATCTGGGCCTATAATATTTCATTTAGTTGTGCTTATTATTATAGTATTTAGCTACTGTACCATAAGTCTCCCCATTTCAGAAATTTTCAGTTTTTAGTTTTAGCAGTAAAATATTTTACCCCCTACAGGTATTTCAGCCGCCCATATATTCAAAAGAATTGTTTGCTTTGTGTATTTTCTCCTCCGTCCTTCTACCACAGCTGGCCCAGGAAAAATAAAATCAATAAACTGACACACCATTCCTTTCCTTCTATCCCTGTATTTAATATCCAAGTTAGGCTTCTATGCGGATGCCTCTGCTCTATCACTCTTTTCCTATATTCCTTGGTTCAGACAGTAGCACAATGGGACTTTTGAAAATTTTTACATCGATACACCTATAAAAGTTTAAAATATCTTTGTTTGAATAAGGTCATTTTTGTTAGAGAAAATATTGCCCCAAATTTCTAGTCCTTGAATTGCCTCTTAGTGCCTCATAATCATCAGTCCCCAGGGACATGTTTTTATCCCTTACGCAGCTTAAGCATGGAAACTTCGTTATTCTAATTACAGGTCTGTCCTAAAAACACAGATAATGATGCAAGAGGAACTAAGGAAGGAGGTAATAAGGGAGGGAGAAAGGAGAAAAGAAGCACATACAACATAAAAAGAAATTTTTCCTTACCTTCCTTTCCATTAGGAATCCATGGTGATTGGTCCTTGGTGAATGAATGCATGAAAATTTAGAACGCATAAATTACAGCAGTTTGAATAATGGCTGCAATCTCTGATAAGCAAGGTCTCTAGTGACAGCTAATGACCTCCCTGAGGTCTCTACTGAAGGAGCCAACAAGTACTATCTAATATTAAAAATAATTCACATATTATACTCTAACCTCTATAAAACGATTCTGTCTCCTCTATAAAAGCTGATTAAACGGTGTGAAATGTTTCTAAAATTTATAGGATAAATCTTTACAATCCCTCCCCTCCCAACTTTATCGCTTTGAGTTTCTTTTCTATTTTTCTTGTTCTAGTGCCATACTGTCTGAGCAATTAGACATTGCTTCTAATACCTACATTGCAAATCCAGTTATGCGAAAACAACAACAAAGACAACTTTGCTGACTGCCCACAGTCATTGGTTCAAAACATGGACCAGGGTTTACCGCCGGCAAGTGCTAGGATTACACATATGAGCAAAGACAGCTCCTCCTCTCAAGGAACTAATAATCTAGGGGAGCACATGGTAAACTAGACTCAAAATAATCACAGCTCTTTTTTTTTTTTAATTCCTTTTAACACAACACAGGCCTAATGACTTTGACTTTGCACACCAATTACAGATGTAAACCGGGACGGAAATGTCAGACCAAAAAAAAAAAAAAAAATCCCATTCTCTTATTAAATGTATATAATGTATATACATATCTGCTGTGCCTTATAAAGATATTTAACATCCCAACTTTGTTCCTTTAAAAACAAGTACCTGCAAACTGGGCCTTTGGGTCCATTGTTAAGCCCTAGTAAAGATTTCTGGTTACCCTAGTTACCTCTCACCTTCTTTGTGCTGCTTTTCAATTTTAAAAAATTTTATTTTTTTATTGTGGTAAAATATACATAACAAAATTGATCATTTTAACCATTCTTAGGTGTACAATTAAGTGTTAGGTACAATTGTGCCACCATCATCACTATCATTTCCAGAACTTTTTATCATCCCCTAACAAACACTCTCTAACTTCCCCTTTCCCCCTACCTCTAGGCTCCTGGTAACCTCTATTCTTCTTTCCGTGTCTTATTTGAGCTATTTTAGGTATCTCATATAGGTGGAACCATACAAATATTTGTCCTTTTCTGTCTGACTTTTTTCACATAGCATAATGCTTTCAAGGTTCGGCCATGTTGCACCATGTTTTGGAATTTCTTTCCTTTTTAAGACTGGATAATATTCCATTGGATGTATAGACCTCATTTTGTTTATCTGTGCATCTGTTGACAGACATTTGGGTTGCTTCCACCTTTTGGTTATTTGAATAATGCTGCTATGAATGTGGATGTACAAGTTTCCATTTGAGTCTCTGCTCTCAATTCTTTTATGTGTGTGTGTATAGTGTGTGCGTGTACACATACATATAAATATATGTGTATATTTCTGTACATATACACATATCTATCTATCTATCTAAGTACAGTTGCTGGACCAAGTGGTAACTCTATGTTTAACTTTTTGAGGAACTATCAACTGTTTTCCATGGTAACTTTCTATGCACCATTTTATATTCCTACCAACGAAGAGTTCCAGTTTTCCACATTCTCACCAACACTTGATATTTGTAGTTGTTGTTGTTTATAATAACCATCCTAATGGACATGAAATGGTATCTTGCTGTGGTTTGATTTGTATTTCCCAAATGAATAGTGATGTTGAGCATCTTTTCATGTGCTTAGTGTCCACTTGTATGTCTTCTTTGGAGAAATGTAACCTATGTAAGCCTTTTACCCATTTTTAAGTGGATTTTTTTGTTATTGTTGAATTGTCGGAGTTCTTTATAGATTCTGAATATTAATCTCTTATCAGATATGTGCTTTGTAAATATTTTCTCCCATTCTATGAACTGTCTCTTCACTCTCTTGATGGTGTCCTTTGATGCCCTTGTTTTTTTAGACTTAAAGTGAAATGATTTCTACCATATATATTCTTTACTTTCCAACTTTACTCAAAATTACCATAAGCACAAAATGTTAAACGTTATAAATTTTACAAAGCTTTAAACATTTAAATTCCAACAGTAATCTAAAACATCTTCCTACATGACCATTTACTATGAAACTGCTGCTATAGTTCACTTAAGTTTTAGAAGTGATTTCTACATGCAATTAACGAATACACAGTAAAGCCTTCACCTTAGACTGTCAACGTTTCCATCTGACTGGGGCATTCTGTTTGGGGTCCAATAAGAATGGAGAAGAAGCTTCATGCTTTAGAAATAGGACTCTCTTGCCCTGCTTGTTACATGACTGCCTATGTCAAGCCAGGTAGTTAAAAGTATGTATCTAGAGGGAGATTGTTTGGGTTCAAATCTGGGCTCTGCCATTTCTCAGTCCTCAACAAGGTTACTGAACATCTCTGTGTTTCAGTTGCCTCATGTAAAATGGTGACAAACTTCATAAAGTTGTTGTGAGAATTAAAATGGGTCAAAGATTCTAAAGTGCTAGACAGATTAGTTGGGATAGAATAAACACCAGTAAATGCTTAATAAATAAAAGTGTAAAAGGAATCAATTCCCTATGTTGACCATGTTTTTCATCAACATGTTATTATTATTCATGCATATGACTCATTAATTAATCAATTCCTTTCATTGTGAAGAAATATTTAAAGTTCTGTGGCCCCACAGATTGAGCTTTTCTACTATGTGTTTTAGAATTACTATGGAATGAATGATTATTCACCATTAATTCAAGAAATATCTATTAAGAGAGGTGCCTGGCTGGCTCAGTCGGTTAAGCCTCCAACTTTGGCTCAGGTCATGATCTCCTGATTCATGAGTTCAAGCCCCACATCAGGCTCTCTGCTGACAGCTCAGAGCCTGGAGCCTATTTCAGATTCTGTGTCTCCATCTCTCTCTGCTCCTCCCCCACTCATGCTCTGTCTCTTTCTCTGTCAAAAATAAACATTAAAAAAAAAAAAAAAAGAACATGCAAGGTATTGAAAACAGAATTGTCCTTGACTTCAAGGAAGCAATACAAGGGTCATGAGAAGTAAACAAATAAAACATTATGATATATGCAACTAAAAAAGAAATAGAGGGGGAGCCTGGGTGGCTCAGTCGGTTAAGCATCTGACCTCGGCTCAGGTCTGATCTCACCATTCGTGAGTTCGAGCCCCACCTAGGGCTCTGTGCTGATAGCTCAGAGCCTGGAGCCTGCTTTGGCTTCTGTGTTTCCCTCTCTCTCTCTGATCCTCTCCTGCTCACACTCTGTCTCTGTCTCTCTCTCTCAAAAATAAATAAACATTAAAAAAACGTTTATTTATTTTTGAGACAGAGAGAGACAGAGCATGAACGGGGGGAGGGGCAGAGAGAGAGGGAGACACAGAATCAGAAACAGGCTCCAGGCTCTGAGCCATCAGCCCAGAGCCTGACGCGGGGCTCGAACTCACGGACCGCAAGATCGTGACCTGGCTGAAGTCGGATGCTTAACCAACTGCGCCACCCAGGCGCCCCAAAAAAAATTTTTAAGAGAAATAGAGGGTGCTCTGCAGAAATATAGTGGAGCATCTAACCCTGGCCTTGAGGAAGGCAACCCAAGGAAAGGGACATCTACATGGAGGTCTGAAGGCTCTCAGGCAGATCACAGATTTTTTGCTGAAATAACCGGAGGGAGTGGGGAAGGGAAGGACTGGAGAGTTTTCTACCCAGAAGGAACTATATAAATGAAGCTCAGAACCAAGAGAGTTAGGGGGCACTTGGTGGCCCAGTCGGCTAAGTGTCCAATTTCAGCTCAGGTCATGATCTCAATGTTTGTGAGTTTGAGCCCCAAGTCAGACTCTGAGCTAACAGCTCAGAACCTGGAGCCTGCTTTGGATTCTGTATCTCCCTCTCTCTCTGCCTCTCCCCTGCTCTTGCTTTCTCTCAAAAATAAATAAACATTTAAAAAAGAACCAAGAGTTTGATATGTTGACAAAACTTGGAATGCAGTATGACCATAGTACAAGAGGGAGCAAAGAAAGGGTTGGGAAAAGAGGCCTAAGAGATTAACAGAGACAAAAGTACTTAAGAGCCCAATAAACTATTTTAACTGTTTTGAATTTAATCTGAACATTAGCGTCAGTGTTTTTGTACTTTGTAACGAAGGATCACCAATCACACTGGGGAGAATGGATGAAAGGAGACAAGATGGGAGGCAGGAAGACCACTTAGGAAGCTACTGTATGAGTCTAGGCCAGATGTGAAGACAGCCTGAAGAATAGTAATGGCAAAGGGAGAGAGAAAAGTGACTATCTAAAGAGATATCATCTAATATCTAATATCTAAAGAGATATTAACCAGACAGATTATTGTGAAGAAGAGGGAAGAGTCAGTGATACTTCCAAGTTTCTGGCTTGGACAAAGGATGCATGATTGTCTCAGACTGTTGAAGAGGCCATGATAAATTCATACTGGCCTGAAACGTTGCGTGGGAGGGCTGATCTGGCAAGAGACAAAGCTGGAAAACTTGATTGGGGCCAGGTCAAATTTGGCTGTAGATCAAAATAAGATTTTGTGATGTTATTCTAAGTGAAATGGAAAGCCATGGAGAGCTTATTGTTTATACCACTTACACGCAGGGAAGCAAATAAATGAGAATGAAGACATTGAATAATTCCAAGGTCTAACATGGATGGCTGGGCAAGCTGTGTACTGCACAAATCCAGGGGATGCCAGTCACATTAATCATGATACAAAAGGCACTTCTAAAGTTGTGCAAAGCACAGCAGCCATCCTTGATGTAGCATGTTCCATGGTTCTCTCATTGGTTTTATGTGAATAAATGTCTTATCTTCTCAATAAAATAATAAACATCTGTAGAGCAGTTTGTTTTCCTTTTTTAGGATTTCCACAATCAGATTTTTAAATGCCATACACCAAGAGCTCTTATTTTATTAATTTCTTTACATCCAAGTTAGTTAGCTTATAGTGCAACAATGATTTCAGGAGTAGATTCCTTAATGTCTCTTACCCATTTAGCCCATCCCCCCTCCCACAACCCCTCCAGCAACCCTGTTTGTTCTTCATATTTAAGAGTCGCAGAGTTCGTTTTATACTTCTTTTCTATTTATCAAATTACCTGGCACAGGTCTGAATATACAACTAACCCTTATTGAAGCGCTTGTGATCTTGACTCTACTACAATTTTACTACACTAAGCACTACCTACTCTATCACAGAGTAAGTCTAATTACACTTACTGATTTTTGCAATTTTACATGTTTTTACTTCTGCAAGTTATTACATGTACATGACTATATTTTTACTCAAGCAATTTCCATCACACTGATGCATTTGATAACATGTTCTCATTTTCCTTCACTGGTCATTTTTTACTTGAAAATATTGAAGCGTTCCTCCCTTGATTTTTTTTTTTTTAGAGCTAAGAATTTTCAGGCCTTGATTTGGTTTCTCCCAGTCTCTGTGATTATATACCACTGACTACTATTCCTTCATTTGATTAAGAAATCATAAAATTTCAGGGGCGCCTGGGTGGCTCAGTCAGTTAAGCGTCACACTTTGGCTCAGGTCATGATCTCACAGTTTGTGGGTTTGAGTCCCACATGAGGCTCTCTGCTGTCAGCACAGAGCCCACTTTGGATCCCCCGTCCCCTTTTCTCTCTGACCCTCCCTCGCTTACACTCTCCCTCTCTCAAAAAATAAACACTTAAAAAAGAAATCATAAATTTCAGTACCATATCTCTTTGCCCTGTTTTCTGTGAAATACTTCTTTGCGGCTACAACTATAAAATCAATTATGATTTTAAATGTTATATCCCTTACAACACACAGAGAGGCCTGTAACTTATTTAAAGGGTCAGAATGAATTGTGAAATGTATGGATAGTCTTTTTGCACAGAATTCATCTGTAATGATAAGTAATTCAAGAAAAAGCTATGTTCTTCTTTTTAATGTACTCTCATAACTACAGTATCCTCTGAATTTTGTTTGGTGAGTCACTGTTCATTCAGGTGTTTGTGAGTGAAGGGCTCCCACATCCGGTATGTCATTAAGTGGGGAGGGGTGAGAAGAAGCTGGGACCAAGACCACTGACTCCCACAGGCAGCTAGCAGCTCTTCTAAGAGGGCGCAAAGCACACTTTACCATGTACCAGGGACTCCCCTAAGAAATTTACAAATATTAACCCATGGGGCGCCCGGGGGGCTCAGTCGGTTAAGCGTCCGACTTCGGCTCAGGTCATGATCTCATGGTTTGTGAGTTCGAGCTCCACGTCGGGCTCTGTGCTGACAGCTCAGAGCCTGGAGCCTGCTTCAGATTCTGTGTCTCCCTCTCTGCCTCTCCTCTGCTCATTCTCTCTCAAAAATGAATAAGTTTTTAAAAAATTAAAAAAAAAAATATTAACCCATCAGTCATTATTACAATTCTATGAGGCATATACTATTTTATAGCTCTAGTGTCTATGCTCTCCTGTTTCTCCTCCCCAATATCAATCACAGCCCATTTGCCAATGAAAACTGACCTATATGTCATACCAAAGGGTATAATCTGTTGCATTCATTCCACCATTAACACATCTGTAGCTCTCTTCCCTGATGACTGTATTAAACCAAGATTTCATTCATTCTTCCAGTGCCAACTCTTTGACTCTTAACTGGGTCATGGCCACCACTGTCTATATGAGAGATCTGAACTGAGTAAGTACACAGAGCATAAAAGTTATGGCAAGTTCAATTCATAATACGTGAGATAAAATGATTGGAATTAACAGGTTTATAATTACATGAAAAAATATCAAATGGGCTTTTAATATAGTTTTCTTTTTTTTTTAACGTTTATTTATTTTTGAGACAGGGAGAGACAGAGCATGAATGGGGGAGGGCCAGAGAGAGGGAGACACAGAATCTGAAGCAGGCTCCAGGCTCTGAGCTGTCAGCACAGAGCCCGACGCGGGGCTTGAACTCACGGACCGCGAGATCATGACCTGAGCCGAAGTCGGCCGTTTAACCGACTGAGCCACCCAGGCGCCCCATATAGTTTTCCAATGAACATGCGAATTCCATGTATCCAAACCTCTATTTTCAGCTAAGGTCACTCTCTTGAGTCCCAGAGCCATATATATCCAAATTGCTTACTACAGGCATGGACACATAGATATCCCTGACACTTCAACTTCACCACTATTACAGAAATCACCATTTCCTTCTGCTTTTTGTACCCCTTCTCCATTAAGGAATGGCAACCAGAAGACTGTGAGTCACCTTGAACTCCTCTCCCTCCGGACCCGCCCCTGCCCCTCCCACGAAGTCACAAATCCTACAGATCTGTCATGCAGCATGGGTGCTAAAGCAAAAATGGGCACATGGTCTTCCTGATCCTGTTTTAATCCCCTCCAGTCTACTCTCCACGCTGCTGTGAAAATCGTCTCTCTAAAACCCCAAATTGGGGCGCCTGGGTGGCTCAGTCGGTTAGGCCTCCGACTTCGGCTCAGGTCATGATCTCGTGGTCTGTGAATCCGAGCCCCGCGCCGGGCTCTGTGCTGACAGCTCAGAGCCTGGAGCCTGCTTCGGATTCTGTGTCTCCCTCTCTCTCTGCCCCTCCATCACTCACACTCTCTCTCTCAAAAATAAACAAACATTAAAAAAATGTTTTTAAATAAATAAACACTTTAAAAACACACACACAAAATAGATCCCTTTGTTCCTCTAATGAAAGCCCTTCAGTGGCTTGCTACCAATTTCAGGATAAAGCCAAACTTTGGATGAGGTCCTTTATAATTAGGCCTGTTTTCCTCTGCAGCCACGGACTTTCCTCTCCCGGCCGTATTATCTCAAGAAGCTCCTGCCAGATCTAAACATTTGTCTTTTCCATCAAGCACCACCTTTTCTCTTGCCTCTGTGCCTTTGCACATAACATTCCCTCTACCTGAGCACAGTTTTCCTCTCTCCCCTCTTCATCTGGCTGTCCTAGGAAACTCAGCTGGATAATATCTCCTTCTAGAAGTCTTCCGTGAAAGCACCCTTCATTTCAAAAGCTTGAGTTACATACCCTTCATAGGTGCTCCGTATGTCTATATATTGGACACTTATCAAATAGCATTTATATATCTCTCCTGTAGCAAATACGCTCCTTAAAAGTATCGTCTCTGCCTTCTATTTTTGCATGGCCAGCATCTAAGCATGCACCTGGCCCTTGGATACTCAATAAATGTTGAACGATGAATGAGCAAGCTGCAAAATTTAATGTGCAACTTTCTCTTTTTAGGCCAATTTTAGTTAAAAACAAAATAAGCTTCTGTTTGGAGTCACTTTTTAAAAGGTTTAGAGGTAAATAGTGGTGATGGCTGCATAACATTAGGAATGTAATTAATGTCGCTGAATTGTGTGGTTCAAATGGCAAGTTTTGCTACATTTTACCACAGTTTTTAAAAATTAACAATGTACCGGAGTGCCTGTCTGGCTCAGTCAAAAGAGCAAACAACTCTTGATCTCAAGGTTGTGAGTTCAAGCCCCATGGTGAGTATAGAGCTTAAATAAAAAACGCTTTTAAAAATTAACAATGTACCGAAACCCACTGAATTTTACACTTAAATGGGTGAATTGTATGGTATGTAAATTGTACCTCAAGTGATTTTTAGAAACTATTTTTAAAATGAAAAAAATGGATTCTAAAAGATATGGATGAACATATATATAATATACAAATATATATAGTATATATATATATATATAATATATATGTTCATATATATATAATATATATGTTCATGGTTTTTTTTTTTAAGTTTATTTATTTAGACAGAGAAAGTGTGTGCATGTCAGCAAGGGAGGGGCAGAGAGAGAGGAAGAAAGAGAATCCTAAGCAGATTCTGTACTGTTAGAGCAGAGCCTGAGATGGGGCTCAAACCTACAAATTGTGAGATCATGACCTAAGCCAAAATCAAGTTGGATGCTCAACCGACTGAGCCACCCAGGAGCCCCATGTTCATAGTTTGTTTTTGAAATAGATGGGTTATTTAAACTGTTCCCTCGCCCCGCATCACCCCATATAGATATAATTCTATTCTAATTTGAAAGTCTTCTGGAGTGCTGCATACACTGGATTAGTCTTGTCTTCTTTCGTCAATGTGTTTCCTCTTTTAAATTTGTACCTTTGATACCCACTTGCCTGCAGAAAATTGGAATGTCCATCAATGGGGTCAGTAGAGAATAAATAGGTTATAAAAGAATGGTCTGTTCCAAGAAGTTTCGTGGGTAATATTTGGAGAGGGCTCTTTGGAAGGTAATCAGCTCAGAAGTCTATCTTTAGATAAACTGTTGTATTTTATTCATACTCCACTTACTTGACAATTTTTTGAGATAGTTTACTATAAAAGATACAGATACAAAGATAACGATTAAGAGGCATGAAGTAGAGAGATGGGGACTATTTGTCAGAAACATAGGGTGGAATAGCTGCTGCAACTGAACTCTAAATGTATCACTGAGTTTCCTGGCAGCAAAAGCAAAACTGGAACTACTTTGTAAAATGAGGCAGGAACAAATTTTTTTTTTCCTGAAATTTCATACGTAGGCCTAGCTTGACGCGTAATAGTTAATAAAGATTGGTTGAATAAAAGAGTGCATCTTTACGTTAAAAAAAAACCTTTAACAACAAAATGGACAATGTCTTCAGTGGGATTTAGATTTAAAGAGGCTATGGGGAACTCGAAGTATCTATTTTTAAATAAGCCCTCAAAAAAAAAAAAAAGGCATACTATTAGAATAATTCTACAAAGACATTTCTATGGAAAACCAATGTAAGCTACTCTATGGGTATAAATTAATGGTGATTCTAATGACACAGAGATAGAACTTAGAATATACAGAAAAGTGGACAGAGATAATTTCCTTGAAGACACATGCACACATACATAATTCACCTGGACGTAGAACCTGAATAAGTAGTAACTTTAAAAATGAGGCACCCTTACGACAGAAAATGGGGTATGTGGCAAAACCAAGATTTCACCTGAGAATTAGGGAAGTCTGACATGTTCAGAGGAGCCGTTCCCACCCACCACAATGCAAGACCCAATTTTTCTCAAGGTGTGGCCCTGGGGTTCTCCTAGAGCCAGTTCATCTCAGTAGAAACCCCGGAAGATCTGACCTCAGTGAACATGGAGTAAAAGTCCTTCACACAAAGCATGGCCAAATAAAAAAAACAAAGGCAAGTGTTAAATACATGCTCACATTGACCAGCCGACAAGTACCAAGTGCCTGCCTCTTCAAGTGCTCCACCTCCCCGTGTTGTCCGAAGGCCCAGGGGAGCAGGCAGTCCAAGGCAGCCAACCACCTCGGGCTCTGGTGAAGTCTTTCCTTTGCGCTCTCCCTCTCCCCGATCCCAGCAGGGACTCACTCAGTCTAACAGCTCTCCGAAGTGCTATCTCGGTTTGCAACCTCCAGTGGATTACTCACTTTTCCTGGGGTGCTTTTAAAGAGCTTCTGGCTTGATAAGGCTTCCCTTAGAAGCCCAAGGAAGCCGAAAGGTCCTCTAGCATTCTGAGTCCAGCATAAGCCCTAAATCCAACTCCCACTCCCTCAGACTTCTAGGTACTTCTCAATTAAAGTTACTCCTCTGCGTCTGGCCTCCAGTCAAGCTCCCATAATGGTCTTCTAGGAGACCTCAAAGCCAATTACACACAATTACTAGACAGCCATTGGTACCCAAAGGCCTAAACAGATGACTTGTTTTAACAGTGGTTAGGAACTCCTAGAACCAGCCAGAAATAGCTTACTAATACCTACAAGGTACGCAGAAAGAGTGCAATGTCAGGCAACAATTAAGAAACATGTACTAGTCTCAGTTTGGCCAGGACTGACTTTGTCTGTGATGAAGGCAATTATCCGACCATTTGGGGGCTTAAGTATCCACACTCAAGAGTCGTACTTTACCTACCTGACCTGTTGTAACAACAAACTTTTTAAGAGATGTGAAAACACTTAGAAAAATAATTATTCTTTCTTTCATTCTATTTAAATATGTGGAACCTCTGCTCTACGCTCAGCATTATGCTAGGCATGGAATTTACATTTTGTGGAGAAAACAGAAACTAAATCAATCGTGATGAGTATCGTGATGAGTATCATTAAAGAGAAATATTAGGAGCAAGGAAAGCATAAATCAAGAGACTTAACTTACTGTAAGGGCTCAAGGAAGGTTTCCCTGAGGAATCAACATCTAAACAGAGCCACGAAGAATGAGCAGAAATTAATTAGGCGAAGAAGTATAGGAAAAGTTCTAGTCAGAGGAGCAAAAGCCATGAAAAAACATTGAAATGTAAAGAGGAGTTAGGAAATATTTAAATAACTTTTCAAAAACATTAATTTGTCACATAAAATTTCCCCACACAAACTTGCCATTTCTAAGCCCCACTCTTATAGGATCATCCATAGCCTGGATTTTTTTTTTTTTTAAATCATCCAGTTTTTCCTAAGAAAACTATGATATCCTAGCCCTAGTTATATTATTTTCTACTTATGTACCAGTGGTTACATAACAAAGCAGATAAATGTCCATGAAGGAACAAGGGTTTGGAACACAGAATAAAATTTGGGATAATCTTGTTTTTAGGATATTATTGTGTATTATTAACACATATTATTAAGTGCACACAAGTTCAGAATTTTTATAGTTCCTGAAATGTTTTCCACTTAAGCAAACAAACAAACAAAACACAAAAAACCACTATCCCTATCCTTTAAGAAAAGATCAGTGCTTTAATTATCATGCATTCACATTTCTAAGACTCCTTTTATATTCATGAAATTTAAATAGCATGATTAGTTAAGGGGTTTTGTTTTGTTTTGTTTTTTTCTTTTTGTTTTTTGTTTTTGAAGTCGCTCTACTCATTATCTTTTCAGTTTCAATATCCTTTGGAACAGAGAATCATGGTACTTGTACCTACCAGGCTGTTTTAAACACATTACAAATGCTTACTACAGGCTTTTCCTTCTCAGCAAATTGAGATGCTAAATCATTAATCTGAACATTTTCGCCTGGCCCCAGACATAGGAAATTTAAAATCATTTTGTGTCAACACATAAGACTTACTTCCTTGAATTCTAAACCCATCAAATTGCCTAAATTTGCAAATTAGCTTCAGGCAGATGCCTGTTTAAAGTGTCAAGCAGTTCTCCATTCCTGCTCTACTGAAAACGTGCATAACTCCTGATTAGGAATGTTTATTGTTTTGCAATAGGTTATATGTTAAATATTACAAAGTATTACTTTAAACTTTACCCCCAATTTTTCTTACATAAATACCTGCTTCAGAAATAGTTCATATAGCTAAGCAGGTTAAAAAGAATTTTCTTGGGAGTTTTTATATTAGCTTACCATGAAAGACAGAATTTCTAAGCAACCTAAGAGTGGCCTGATATTCCCAAATGCCACAAAATATGTTTCTTATATTTTGCAACTAAACAATCACCTCCATTTGCTGAAATTCAACAACTGGTGGAAGTAACAGTGTATTATCTCTACTATCCACAATGTGTTACATGTGTTACTGCTTATTCAAGAAGGGGGGGGAAGTATCAAAATTCATTTTTAAATAGCTGTACAGATGTATTATTGGTTCTAAGTACAGAGTTGGCGGGTACATAAAGAGATTTTATAACAAACATTAAACTTTGTAATGTTTTCACCTATGTTTCTGATTTAGAAGGAACAAAATCTCAGTAAGGAAAAAGTAACTCTAGGTTATAGACACATTGTATACCATTTTTTCTAGCAACAATTTTGTTTAGAAATCAAAATCATTTTTTGTCCAAATACTCTGAAGATGACACCTTGCAGCCCTTTGTTTGCTCTGGTAATTAACTTGGGACATAATATTCTTATTAGCACATCAGAGATGTAATGAAAAAGATCAGAGATTTAAATGAAACAAAACTCCATTGATAGTTTTTACCTTTAAAGTTCCTTCCACAGTGAATGAATTCAAAAATTCTCAACAAGTGAATACTGATTTATCGTGATGTCTATATGGGAAATATTTTTCACCTTATCTTGGATCCATGATACATATTTAGTAAAGCAGTTCATTAAAGGAGAAAAGTGAGAAGACAAAAGAAAACAAAACCCTCTCAGGTATGCAGAGAGTATGTGAAAGTCAGGAATAAAATGCATTGGTATTTTATTCTACCAAAATGAAGTCACTTGACTGGAAAAAAAAAAAAAAGCTTGGTAAGTGATGCATATATATTGTGGCTCTTTCGAAAGTATTTTAAAATCCATGTTGATTTTTTTTTTTTAAGAACAAACCATCTGAATGGTTTATAGACCAGTAAGTGCTCATAACAAAAGCTTACAGATTATGATTATTTTAATTAAAAGAATAAATATATTGGAATATCCATTAACTGTCTTAATGTAAAATTATTAAAGGAGTGCTTAAGTTGAATCTACGTAACATGAAATATGTTAAAAATATTTTTCCTCAAGAAAAACAATCTTAGCATTCTATCAACATTGCAGACAACTTCAAAACAGTTATATTCCTTTTGTATTCCATTCCTTCATAAGCCAGACCATGAGTGGAAATAGGTGGCTATTTAAGATGTCATATCTAAGTCACTTATACTTTGATGATCACTTAGCCTAATGATTAAATTCCATAACATATTCTACATTGTACACATACAGGAAGAGATAACCTGGCACTGTTATACTAAAATGTGATGCTCTGTATCTTAAGTGTTATTTATACCCCTGTATTTCAGTATCAAATTTTTAAAATAATGCCAGTCATTTTCCCTTTCAAAAAATGTTTTAGTTTAGCTAAAATATGGTATACACATAGTTCAGAAATTACATATGTGTAAAAAGTAAGTGCCCATTCACAAAAGCAACTGAGTAGGACTGAGAGGGAGGAAAAACTAAAACTTAAGTGCATTTAAAAATATAATATGCTCTTATAAACTTATATTAGTCAATATATATGAAATACTGTGCCCAACACTGCTATGGGTACTTTGAGGAGTACATACTCTTGCTCATAAGCACACACACACACACACACACACACACACACACACACACACGCAGAAGACAATCCACATGAAACAAACACAGAACAAAAGATTACCAACTTTGACATTTTCAAAAGGAGAACAGATTAGTGGTTGTCCAGGGTTAGGGACAAGAAGAACGTGGGTGTGGTTCTAAAAGGGCAAAAAAAAAAATGATCCTGGCAGTAAGAAAGTGTTCTCTATCTGGATGGATACACACGGGATAAAACTATAGAACTAAATGCACACACACACACACACACACACACACACACAAATAAGTACAAGCAAAACTGGGAAAAAACGAATAAAACTGATGGACTTTTGTCAGTGCCAACTGTCCTACCATACACACTTCTGAGGCACAGGGGAGCTCTATGATTTCTTACAACTGCATGTAAATCCACAATTATCCCAAAACAAAGAGTTTTAAAACATGATTATCAAATACACTTTCTCTATTCCAAATACAACCCCTTCCCCTACAAAAACATACACGGAATAAACACCCAAATCCCTCTCAGGGACAGAAGAAACTGCCGTCTAGGTGCAACAGTCATTCCCCTCAAAGAAGCCAGAGTAAACGTTATGTCTAACCACTCTTGCCTTGTCAATGCATTCTTAAAGTTCTTTTAATTCCGTGTTCATTTGAATGAATTTTAAAGATCACGTCCTATAAATTGAACGCTTCTTACAACACAGTAGCGATAAAATGCTACCTTAGTTTGAGTTCAGATGGTGGTGGAATCGTCCTTAATCCACCATTACCTTCTCCATCTGCTTATGTTAATTGATAAGAAGCAAACCTCCCTCTCCCCCCCCCCACCCCCTTCCTCTTTCTAGAGGTTGCCTGAGCTCGGGCTGGGGGGGGGTGTGGAATGACAGCACCACAAGGACCTCTCAAAGCTAACACTCTGCCTACTTGGAATGTCTTGGAAATTATTCAAGCAAACCTCTGCTCTGTCACTAATGCAAGACGAGAAATAATGTGTCCACGGCTCTGGAATTCCTTTGGTGTGAGGAAGTCGAAGGTGATCAAAGGCAGGGTGACAGGCAACGGCACCCGCCTAAAATGGGTCTGATTAAGGCGGATTCCCATTCGTGTAAAATGACTTCCAGGCAGTTCGTACGGCCTTGACTTTCAGCCTGACACTTGCCTGGTTGTGAGAAAGATGCAAGGGGGGGACGCCGGGCCCCTCTCGCGCCCGTCTGGAGGCTCTGCCCTCTCGGCCTCACGCCCAGAAAGACCCGCTAAGAGAACGAATCCCTCCACCTACAGCGTGCGCGGTGGGCTGTTGGAACTTAGGGACGCCGCCCTCCCGTCCCCACCCTGCTCCTCTCCCAAAGCTCAGCCGGCAGGGGAGCGGGGCGACGGGGGAGCCCGGGGTTGAGGCAGGCGGCCGGGGACACTGGCCGACGAGGGGCCCGGGATCCGGGGTGAGGGGAGGGAGGCCAGGGGGCACCGCGGGGACCAGGACCTCGAGGTGCAGGGGCGAGGCCGGGGGCGCGGAGCGACGCGCGGTCAGGGCGCGGGCTCACCCGCGTTCTGCAGGGTCTCGATGTTTTGGGGTCTGGTCGCCAGCTCCGCCACCATCTGCACGAACTGGGTCCGGGCTTTCTGGTACTGCTCGAACACTGCGGGGGTGGGGGGAGAGACACGGTGCAGCCGCCGTCCCCGCCGTCCCCGCCGCCAGCCCCGTCGGGGCGCCCCGGGCCCTACCTTGCAACACCTGCCTCTGACTCATGGCGACAAGCCCGGCGGCGACGCGGCCGGTCCGCGCCCGGCCTGCGAGGACGCCGAGGGGGCGACCGCCGCGACGCCTCGGCCTCCGACGGGAGCCGGGTCTCTCTGTGTACCCGCGTCTCCCGGGCAACCGACCGGAACCGGAACGCGACCGTCTCGCGGCAACGGCCGGCCCGGGCGTGACGTCACAGCCGCGGTCCCGGGCGCCGGCGGCCAGCCCCGGGGGAACTGCGCCTGCAGGGGCCCCGGGGGGCCGAGCCGCAGTCGCCCAGTCGCCGTGGCAGTCGTGCACCGTGGATGTCGCTGTGCTGCGGGCCACGGGCGTCCGCCAGGAGTGCGGGCGTCGGTGCTCACCGAACCCCCAGCCGCGAAGCTTCCAGACTGCGGCGCCGACTGGGTCCCGGTTGGGGGTGGGGGGGAGCCCCCAAGAGAACCCCGAGAGGCCGGAAAGCTACGCCAGGGGAGTCGTCTTGGCTTAGACGGTCAAGAGACGTCTCACGTGTGACCTTGTGTCATCTGATGCAGACATT
The DNA here is from genome assembly GCF_022079265.1 of Lynx rufus. Lineage (NCBI taxonomy): Eukaryota > Metazoa > Chordata > Mammalia > Carnivora > Felidae > Lynx > Lynx rufus. The sequence continues at coordinate 20,764,626 of NW_025814889.1, read as the reverse complement.
GTCAGTGCAACCTTAAAGCCGGATGGTTTTCCCCTTTAATCCAGCTTTCATATCACCTGGCATTTCTGGCTTCAGGATTCCCGGAGGGTCGAGACCAACCATGCTCGTAACTTTAATTATACTGCTTTAAAAGTATGTGATGAGCAACTCCTAGAGATTCAATGAGAAAAGCAGACGGGAAAACAGTAGGATAAATGTCCTGTCTTCCGTGACTTTCTCCTAGTTACTACTAAGTTTGCGGTTTCCTCACTTTTGTGACTTTTAAACGTTTGTCTTTGTCTTTTAAATTTAGCCTTCATTTTGTTGCCTGAATGACATCTCCAAAAGAAAGAGAGAGAGAATCTTCACCTGGGAAGTCTTGATTCTAATTATCTTAACCAGACTTCCCTAGCTTGTAGAACTTTAATTTTTTTTTTTTACCCAGTTTCTTTTAACAAAAATTAAGCACTTAGCCTTGTCACTGGTTTCTAGCTTGCCTGAAAAGTGTATAGGAAATGTTTCAATGACAGGTGTCAATTTTAAATGTTTCTCCATCCGAAACTACAATTTCTCCAGGTGCCAATGGAATAGATAGCCACAGCTGCTGCTGAGTAGTGACAAGGCAGGAAACTTCCTGATATCTCATCCATAGAAGGGAGTAGGCAGACTTAGCTGTTCTCATATTTGGGGTGCGTCCTCTATAATCTTTAAGATCTCACCCTGACTTGGGTTTTCTGACGCAGTCCTGATATTTAGTGGAGCCGCAGGTAGTTAGGGAAAGGACCAGTAATAAGAGAGAAGAGTAAGTGTGTTCACTCGGGTCTCTGCTCTGCCCCGAGCAGGTGGAGGTCTTTTGCTCCGCAAGTTCAGAAGTCAGTGATACTCACAATCCCTTCACCTAACTCCAAAGTCATCAGTTTCACAATGATCTCCACACTTCTCCAAGGAAAGAGGTCCTTTAAAATTAAAGTTTTTGTATGTTCCCATTTAGAGACATAGGGGAAAACAGATTGAGCAAATAATTAAAATGGCAAATAAAACCTTCACTGTAATTTTGTTTTCAGTTCCTTGTTGCATTATGAAAAAAAAAATCCCCGTAAAACTAAAAGGTTCCATATTTGGTTTCAGTCCTTAAATAATTCAAACTCCTAAGCTACCAAAGCTGCCATTTTTAGTAATTGTTTTAGTATGATTTCTACTTTAAAAGTGTTGAGATAGGAACTTGATAGTGAAAAAAAATGTTTAAGTCTTATACTACGTATACAAGTCTACTTCTGGAATGCTACAAAGTTTAAAAGCTTCAGTTCAAATGGTACATAAATTATTTTTAACTATAGGTTCTGAATATCTGTCATTAACAGTGTCTCTGGGTTAAACTGTATTGTTTCTAATAAAACATAGTATAGGATTCCTAGTTTATATCTGAAATTGGACACATTAAAGAAGTAGATCTTCGCTCTTTATTCTAGATTTTTTTGAAAAACAGTCTTTAAAATTAAATGGAGAAATGTAACAGAATGATTATAATATACATATAAATGAAGTATCAGCAATTCAAATATAAAATATGGCAGCAGGTTACTTTTACTGACAAGAAAGCCAATCTATATTTTCTGACCCACTTTTCAACTTACTTCAAAATAAAACACCTTCTGTTTTTCAAAGCTAATTGAATGCCCCATGATCACATACACACCTGTAACAGTTAAGTAATGAGAAAGAAAACTGTTCAAAAGGATAGTTCAGGTTTTAAAAAAGTGCTATTTAAGATGACTGTTCTTAAAGTACCATCTGACCTTAAATACAGATATACACTGTACTTGATCTATTAAACTATACATTTGATTGAGGATGAAACATGTTCTCTGAAGAAATTGCAAAAGTGTTTCTATGAAAGATTTTTTTGGAAGCCTGTGGCTCCTTTTGTAAAAAGCTAGTCATGTGTAACTTTAAATTCACTTTTGCATTTAATTTTTTTACTTATGAAAATTAGACTTAAAAACACATTATAAAGCCAGTTTAAATATCCTGTTCTTTTTCTCTAAAATCTGCTTAGGGAATTCAGAAAAATCCCACTATCATGGGAATATATTCCACCCATGCCTAAAAGAAATTTTGCTAATTTTAGCATACATATATTTTTTTTTCTTCAGCTCCTAGCCGAATTTTAAAAGTTAAGGCTTTATATGTGCTAATTAGATATTAACATCCACATTTAAAAAATTGTGGAGGTGAATCAAGTGTGTGTGTTCCTCTACCAAGCCAAACACATATTAAGTATCAATGTGTGCCAGACAATTGCTAATAACAGAATGTGCCTGTCTCCTAGCACATGAAATCAGGTAGGAGAAAGACATGTAAACAAAGTGTTAATTCATTCAACAAGTATACATTGCAGCCTGCCCCTGTTTTAAGAGCGGTAATTGCTCTAAACCACATAAGTGCTTTGGAAGCAAAGACAAGGGACTTAGAGGAACCTGGGTGAAGAAATGAGAATATCTACATCACCTAAATAATAAAAGCCTTCTTGTCTTTAAGAAAAATTAACTGGGTTTTATCTAGACAGGAAATCTCCCTCTCCCCTCCCTCAAAGGATTAAAACACTGTTAGCATTGAAGTAGGCATTCACTTGGCAATTGCATGTAATCATTCAAGTTATAGAATACAATAATCATTTTCCCAACAAGTCTAAAATTACTGAAATAACTCCATATTTGCATACTTGAATTAAAAATAAAGGCACTACATACCCCATAACCAAATTAGGGGACTCAAAGTATTATCTATAATGATGAAAGCAAACATATGACTCTGAAATGTTTCTCCGGCAGTCTTTTGGGGGGAAACATCAGGATTTTACACTTAGGTCTCAACAGACCTTCCATTGTGCCATTAGGTTTGTCGGCAGTGCAAAAGAGACTCGGTCACTCCTATCCAGGAGGAGAAGATTAACATTTCTATGCTTATGTAGTATTTGTCTTACCTATTCTTTGCTTTTCAAGCCTTTTCAAGTCAATTCTTTACATTTTAAACTTTAAAGTGTTTACGTTTCAGGGTTAAGGTCAGTAAAATATTAAGATGACAGTGGTTGAACTGGCCCAAAGGATACACCTGCACATGTCTTTCTTTTCCAGTAATTCAATGGATGCTGAGACTGGACTCATCTTTTCCACTCCCAAAGTAAACCGTGGTTAGGGGGATTCCACACACGAATAATTTCGCTTCCAAAGGCAGCATATAGCACAGTGATTGATACTAAAAATGGATGTAGCCTTCTGACATAGGCACTGGGACACGCATAAAAGTGTGTGTGTGTGTGTGTGTGTGTGTGTGTGTGTGTGTGTGTGTGTGTCTTTAAAGAACTGAGTTTTCTTTAAAAATTGTACCCAAACCCCGCATCACCAGATAGAGATCTCTGGGCTCCTAGACACAGATGTTAACCACTCTCTCAACACTTCCCATGCCCCCCACCTCTTTAAAACCTTGGCGTTGTTGGACTTGTCTCAGGGAAGGTAGGTACTGTTCCTTTCCCATCTTTTTATTAGTACAGGATACAAGAGACAAAAATGGAAGGGAAGGTGTCACATAGGAAACGACCCCTGGAGCCCACCACGCCTGCATCCGGTCCAAGACCTGGGAGGACTCAGTCCCCGCACGCCTCAGGTGCGGGTCCAGCGCCACAGCTGCGCGGGGCTCCGCCAACTCCGAGCCCAAAGTTCTCGGCCGGCTCCGCAAAGCTGGACGCAGGCGGGTCTCGGCGCCGGGTGGACACGGGGTCCCCGGCTCGACGGCGCTGGCCCCGGCCGGCAACTGTGTTCAGTGCGGAGGGGGGTGTTGGGGCCCGAGGGGAAGGGAAGAACGTAGGACTCCCAGACGTCCTCAGCTTTTCCTTTAGTCCACAAGTTCTCAAACTCCAACGAGCACCTCCGCGCAGTTTCTAATGAGGGAGGGGCGCCGGGAGTCGGTTGGGGCCGGGGTCAGGCGGTAGTTTGGAAACCCTCGAGGGCCCCGCCGCCAGGCCACGGGCTAGGCCGAAAAGGGGGAGTCAGGGTCGGGGGCGCAGGCAGGAAGAAGAGGCGGGGGCGCGCGGCCCGAAGGCGCGAGTGCGGAAGCGCGGCGCACGCTCGGCCCGGCGGCCTCCCTCCCGCGGGGCCTCCCCGAGCTGGCTGTGCGCTCTGCCGCTGCGAAGCCGAAGGGTGCGAGCGAGGTGGGGTGCGGGGGTGGGGGGAAGTCCCACTCTCCGTGCATCCTCACAGCCCCGAGGCCCGCCGGCCTGGGGATGGTGAGGGAAGGGGCCGCGGGTCCCGCACAGCCGGCGTCTGCTGGGGGGCGGGTTGCAGGAAAAAGAAGGCCTCTATCCTTTCGTTTTGCTTTCCCGGGCCAGGCCTCCAGCAAGAACCGCACCGCCACGCGGGCTCTCGCGGAGAGGTCCCGGCCCGAGCCTCCCCGCGCCACAGCTGACCCGTGGGCCCGGCAAAGGTGCGGCCAAGTCTCAGGGGCCAGCCCGGAGCGGGCGGAGACGAGGACCCCGGGAGCCGAGGTCCCGCAGCGCTGGCGCAGCCAGAAATACTCGCCGCGGCCGCTCCGGTCGGCCCTGCTTCCCCCTGACTTTGTCCAGCCAGGAGTTATAAAGAGAGCCCCGTTAGCGGGGGGAAAGCCAGGAGGTTCAGACTCTCTTTGCCGGGGTGGGGAGGGAACCCCGCACCACCTTACACCAGCCAGCTCCCTAGACCCCGCGGCACAGGCCAGATCCCAGAGGCGGGGTGAAAAGCCAAAAGCTCACTTAAAAAAAAAAAAAAAAGCCATACCTCACTGCGCATGTGCGAACCTCAATTTTTTTTTTTAAATTTTTGACGTCATTTTGTTACATCAACTCCCAACCCAAAACTTCTTGCTCAATGACTACTCTGAATAACAACTGACTTTATGCTCTGACCCCTAGGAAACAGTGCAAAAGTAATGAGAGAAGAATTTCAAGGTTTCTTTTACAAAAACGGCATAGGCTGTTTATCCACTCTGCATGTGGGTTTCCCCCACCGAGATTATCAGAGCCGAAAGTGAGCTCCGCTAAAATGTAGACTAGGATGCAAGGCGCGGCGGCACAGCATATCTAAAACCGGTATTTTAGAGGAAACATCTGAATATTGCTAAAGCTGGATTACTTTAATTTGCCTCCTACTCCAACGTTACCCCATATTTATTTTTTGGGGGGGGTGAAGAATAAAGGTTCTCATATGGATAAAACATTAATGACTACCTATATGAAGAAAATACTAATACCATTCCCATTAGCAAGAATGGAAATGATTATAAAGTAATGCTTTTTCTTCTAGGAGTGTTTCCTCCCCCCACCCCCACCCCCACCCCACCCCCCCTCTCTGGTGAAAGACTACGTAGTTGCTTTTCATTTTAATTGTAAGTCAAGAGTAAAGTTCTTAGAAGTTCGAATAAACTTAGAAATATATAAATAATGCCAGTATCTTTATGGCCAAATCCCAAATGGAAACAAACTTACTAACAAACTCTTGGCTTGAAGAATGCCTTACGATACTATGGACACCAAATGGGGACAGTGAAGATAGAGGCTTCTGTTGCACAATTGGATAGAAAAACATTGATTCTCTTTAAAAACAATGTGGTGCTTGTGTGTGATTTAAATGTGTGGCAAGAATTTAAGAGTGATATCAAGTAACTAGTATCAGTTATCTTTGTGGGAAAGGATATTCCCAGAGCCCATTGCAGACCATGGTAATATAACAGACTTGTATTGCACTAGAGTCTCTCTTCAAGTTTGGAGAGCCTATATGAATTGTGTATATTAAAGTTCATGAAATGCATTCTCTTACATCTATTTTAAAGGATGCTTATATTATTCTGTTGTAAACTTACTTTGTTGTAATGAATTTCCTTAGAGGTATTCTCCAAAGTGATAAGAATTTTAATAGGTGCATAATTTGAGTAGAATGAACATTTAGTAAAAGTGATTGGGGTCCAGTGCATCTCATAACCTCTTTCTCCATAGAACATGATGGGATGGTTTGAAGAGAACCCAAGTGAAAATATTTTAAGAAAATTGTCACGAGGCATATTTAGAAAGAAACAGCTGGTAAACACATTTTCCCAAGCTTACTCTGACCGAGTTCTTCAGTTACATTAGAAAACAAACTGTAATGAATCATGTTCAAAGCAAAAACACTGTCCTGAGTTAATTACTGATAACATTAATTTTCTGATTCATGAACAACTAGATGCTTTCTAAACATCACTTTATCTTCCCAGTACGAGTCACACTTAAGTATTTTGGAAGTGTGTTTATTAAACTTGGGGTTTTCTTTTTCTTTTTCAGAAGGTTGGAAAGGAGTCAAAATTGCGTGGTAAGATTCTATAGAAATGTAACCGATTCCAATAAATAGTCCTCTGTACGGAAGTACATTATGGAAATGACGTGGTTGTCAGACCTAATTGCTTGGCTTTTGAGTCCTCATAGAAGAAATTCTACAGCCTTAGGGGTGTAGACTCAAAAGCAGCAGCATTTCTGGTTTCAGTTTAAATAAAACAATGAAATCCATCATTATTCAAGTCAATAGCGATAATTCACATGAATATGAATGCACTTTGATCTTATCCTTCAATTCATTGAAAGACACAGTCGTAATGAAAAAGGGAGATAATCTCTTTAACTTGGTCCAAAGCAAGTTGTTGGAGCTTTTCTTTCTTGAAAGACCGTAGAAGGGAACTTTTCACTAAAGCCTTGCTTTCCTATTTTTAAGGTGGTGGTGGGGTGTTTGGGCAAGCTACAGGTCATTATGTTGCCTCCAGGAACCAAGTAGTGCTAACTTTCTTCTTTGAAGTAAACTGCCTTATTTAATGAACTTGACATTTTGTGAAGCTTGAAAGTGAACCCCTTTTAAAATATCATACCTAAGAGTCATTTTAGGATGCGTGTTGATTTGAGTTTACCATCAGATATGATTAATTAAGACATATTAGCTGCTTTCACTGTGTTTTAAAGCTGACTTAAATGAAAAAGGATATTTCAAGATGCATTGCCTTGGTAGATTTGCAACATCCAATACTAGCCCCTTTAATGTTCCTGTTGAACTGTGCAGGAAGCTAATGTCTTGCCTGTGCTGTATGAAAGTATGAAAGGCACTTTAAAATTTCATCTTGCATATGGCTATTTAAACCAATTTTCAGACACCTTTAGTGGGAAAATAGCAAAGTTACAAGTTCTTATATACAATTTATCATTGTTCTTAGAATTCTGGAAACGTCTGTCAGATAATTTTAGCACAATCGACCAGACTTGAAATAAAATTAGGTAAAAACATGCATGAATGAGAATATCTGGTTTCCACTAACTTGGAAAATGTTTAGCTTTTCACTGATTTCATTAAAGGTACCCAAGCTGTATAGTAGGTAGGTATCTATCTATCTATCTATCTATCTATATTTATATATATATTTTAAAGCAAGGGTTGTTGAACTTCTGGGATCCTCTAGAAACTTAAATACTTGTTGAGCTATGTTAAAAGGACTCTGGAGCACACAAAGATTTACAAGACAGGTGTTGTCCTCTAGGTGCTTTAAACTTAGAAATTTCAGCATATCTGTGATTTACGTGACATTTTCATCCTTGAAGAACTAATTTAATGGCTATTTAAAGCAGGGACAGTTTTCCAGAGTGAAGAAATGTGGCAATGCACGTATTTCCCAAGTTACCCTATTAGCTAAGTGAAAGATTATGCTGGATACTTTGCCGATTTTTCTTCAGTAAAAACCTGTATAAAACACTAACAAGGTTCTGTTGAATTTAAATCAGTGTCCTAGAACCACAGTTGTTAGAAAAGGCAGAAAGATTCCTGAGGGTTAAGGTCAATCATTTTCTTTCTGCATCAGACCACTCAGTCTACACTGCCAAGGGCTGATGTGGTTCATCAAATGAAATGAAATGAAATGAAGGGGGGGGGCGGGGAAGTGTTCCATCCACTTATGCGTGACAAGAACGAGTATTTGGCTGTAATGTTGGCGCAAACGCAAAATATTCGTGGTAGTCCAGGAAGACGGAAGGTTGTAACGTTTTCCTGTGGCTCTCACCCAGAGGAAAGCCACCGTTACCGAGAGCAGATGCAACCAGAAGCTCTTCTTTGTGTCCACGTTGCCAGACAGGGAGTGGGCGTCTTGCCTTGACTTCTTTCTTCACCGCCGTCCTTATCTCTGATGTCAAGAAAAGCTTTCTGTTGGACCGGCCCACTGGCAAAGCGTGTCGGCTCAAGTTGGAGACCAGGGCACCTGGGGCTGGGACTCAGCAGAGCGCCCCTATCTCGGGGGCTCAGGTGCCTGTTCAGCGAGGCGCGCGCCGCAGCGTGCTCTCCAAGCCGCCCCTATTGTCTGTGGTGGGGGCAGGGCCAAGCCGGGGAGCAGTCTTCCGAGAGGAGCTGAGGGTCCCGGAGGCTGAGGACCCGGGGCGGGGGCGAGGGATGTCGACGAGGGCAGCCCCCGGAGTTGCGAACGCTCGACCCCGAAGTGGGAGAGGAGGCAGCCGAACCAGCGGCGGCTGCGGCGGCCCTGGCTGCAAATCGCCGTCGTGTGGTTGCTACTGGCAACCGAGCCTCTGCCTCGCGCGCAGCCCCGCAGCCCCTGGAAGGAAGGTGGCGAGGGGAAGCGGCTGCGGCGCAGCGGCCACGCCGGCTCGGCGGCCCACCGGGCTCTCTCGCTCCCGCCCGCGCCCCCGCGCTCCCTTCGGGCTTTGACCGCAGCTGTGCGGCACGAAGGGCCGAAGGACTCTTCCGTTGGGGGTGTCGCCGCCTCGCAAGCGTCAAATTACTGGCGCCCTCTGTGAACGCAACATGGCAGCTCCGGCTCGAAGACTGGGTTCATTCAGTCCGCCGGGGAGGCGGGGGCCGCGGACTCGGCGGAGCGCCCGCCGGCCCGGGTCCAGGCCGGGAGCCAGTCCTGCTCGCGCCCCCGACTCCGAGCCGGGCCGAGCAAAGGGCTGCGGCGCGCGCGGACTCGCCGCGCGGTCAGCCCCCGGCCCTTTGTTCTCCTCTCGGTAGGCACCTCACGCTTCGGGGGCTTTTGAATGGAAACCCTCGAAGACCCGGCGACCCTGGGCGGGACACCAGGGCCGCCTGGCGCCCTACAGATTTGTCCAGCTTTCCCTGTCCCCGAAGGTGCTCCGGGCAGGGCTGGAAGCGCCAGTGCGGGGTCCCAGAGGAGCCGCCTCTCGTCGGGCGGGTTCCTTCCCGCTAGGCCGAGGCTCCTCCCGCCCGAGAGGTGTGAGGCGGGAGGCCGGGGCAGGGGTACGGGCCGGCGACCTAGACCATGCCCGTCACGCCCGCGAGGCCGCGGGATTCTCCGCGCTGGGGAGAGAGGAGAGCTGCGGGCGCCCGCAGTCGCCCCAGTCTCTGAAAAACGGGGAGAACCCCTCCCCCCCTTTCGGTGCGCGCCGGGCTCCGTCACGCTCCACCCCGGCCTTTGGGCGCGGGTGGAGGCCGCCGTCGCCCGGAGGAGACGTCCGCCGCCCCGGGGGTCGAGGGGGCGAGCCGAGCGGTCCGCCGGGAGTGGGGGAGGGGGTTCAACGCCCCCCAGGGGGGAAGGCTAGGGGGGAATTTTGAACGTTTGAAAACCGCGGCGTAAAAATGACCCTGCCACGTAGACAAGCCAGTTGTGACGTTCGGCACAACGTGCTACTGAAATACCAAAATCCGCCACCAAATGGCGGCTCCTGCAGTCTGCTGCGCTGATAAAGAGGACTCGCCCGGCGTCGCCCATTTTAGGCCGCTTTCACTTCGCCGCCGTCCCCCCCGACTCCCCTTCCCCAGCCGTTCCTTTCTCTCCCGGATTTTGGGTGCCAGTGGGAGTGCCAGGCCAGATGAGCGTCGCCACCCTGGGGACCCGGCAGGCGCAGGCTCTGTCGGAAACCGGCGGCGTCCCCGCGTCTTTCGGAGGCGACCTCCCCTGCCTCGGACCGCCAGCCGCCCCGCCCGGGGGCGTGAGGCTGCCAAACCTCTCGGGTGCGCCTGGCCCCGAGACCTATTTGGGCGTCGCCTGTGGGTCTCCAGGTGTGGGCCTTTGCCCGGATCTTGAGATTCCTGTCGCGAAGCCACCCCCTCTTTGACACTGCCACCCGGCTAAATGTCCTTCCCAGGGGATTGGAGCCGTTCTTCCCAATAAACGAGCTCAGCTGGCGGACCCTCTCCCATCGGCCTTTCCAGTCAACCGCCCTCGAAGCGCGGCCTGGGGGAACCTTCGAGAGGGCAACGCTGTGCTTTCTTAATAATTCAGTTTGCAGTCTATCCGATAAAATCTCAAACTGCAAGGACCCCTCGTTTTTGAAGGAGAAAGGGCACAGGATTTGAAGCCGGAGCAGGAGTCGGGGGCAAAGCGAGGCGGCTATCTGGAACGGCACCGCAAGAATGCGCGTCGGTGGGCTTTGCAGCCTCCCCGGACGTGGGTCCGTTTCCTACCCGCGCTGAGCTCGAGGCCCGGGGGCCGGTCGCCGTGCCTCCGCGGACGGGCAGACCTGCTGATGTCTCGCCCGGTGGGCAAGCCTGCGGCAGGAAGGTGGCCGCCCTGGGAGGCCACGCGCACCCCGCCGTCGCCTCCCCTTGCCGCGGGTTCCGACTTTGGAGGGACGACTTCCTTTCGTCACCTCCCGAGCCCGCAGGGCCTGAGAATCTTGCTTTCAAATTTGGCGGGATCCGAGTCTGCCGAACCCAGGGCGGCGCGAGGCGAGCGGCGCACGCGCAAAATGGCCTCCCGGCGCCCCGCGGCCCTGGCTCACGCGCAGGGCCTGGCGGAGCCCCCGCGGCGCCGTGGTAACCGCGGTCTGCACGGTAGCTCTTAACGCTCCTCCGAGAGCGGCCGGTTAAAAAATAAGGACGGGGAGCATGGCGGTTTCCTCCTTAACGTGTCCTGTTGGTAAAGGCTCCCTGACCGGGAAGACAGCGCGGCCGGGAAGGGGAGGTCGTTTTTCTCCAGGCGGTCGCCCTGTGCCTTTTCCACCGGGCACCAGAATATAAGAAGCCATTTCTTTCTTGTCTTTCTTTTTCTTTCTTTCTTTCTTTTTTTTTTTTTTAAGCCGTTGCTCTTTCCAGCCTAATCACCCTCGCCCCCGCTTTTTCTTCCGAGCGGCGCACTGCGCTCCTGTCTTCGGCTTTGTTTGAGTGTCTTCCACTGTTGGGGGGCATTGAGACCAGACACTGTAGTTCCTGGACAGATTTCTCTATCTCCAGTAACATCTTTATCCATCTCGGTAACGTCCTCATTCCTTCCATCCCAATTTTCGACGCGTTTCCCGAGGACCCTGGTCCGAGTCTTCCAAGTCTCTGCTCTCGATCTGAGTTCTGGCTAAGTTAGAGGGACAGAACTGAGAGCACCAAATAGGCACCGACCTTGAAATCATGTATTCTGTGAAGTTTGGATTTTATGATGACCCAACAATCAGAGCAAGAAGTCATCGTTTTCCTGAAATGTAGGTGACTCCAAGGGAACGACACCTGCTATTTTTGAAAGTTCCTTCTCACAGTGTCTGGAAGGTATATTTTAAGAGAATAATGGGAATAATTTAACTCATTGGGAGTTCTGTTGAATGCTTACTATTTATTTAGAGGGTTAAATGAGATTTCGGGATGAGTCTTCCACATGCACTTGAACTTATTCAGAAAATTCAAAAGGATCCTAGAATAGCCTTTGCAGTGATAAATGACTTTTGATGTCGTCGACTTGATGAAGACGAGGTTGAGAGTGAAGTCTTCATGTGAGACCTCTAGAAATTGCACACTAAGAAAAAGAAACTGGTGCAAATAAAGGAAATCCGTTTCAAGAACCAAAAGAAGAAAAAAACGTTAAAAAAATTAACTGCGGAAACAGGAAACACTCGACTGTGTAAACATTTTCGGAGACTTTCATAATCAAAACTGGGCGATCTTGAGATTTGCAAGGAGACCCACAGGCTCAAGGTATTCGCGGGGGTATTTCCCAAATCTGACTTACTAGGAGGTTCTAATATGTGATACTTTCTCTTCCTTGTAAAGGACTCGTCTATCTGAATCGTGGTCCCAGTTTAATACAAGGTTTTATTTGGGAGGAGTCAGAATGTTTTTAGAGCGATCTTAGAAACAATCACCTGTTGTGCTATTTATCTTATACTTGAAGAAACATCCTCAAGTGAAATGACGCTCTCTAACCCAAAAGCTTTATGTTGAAGCTGCCTTCTGCACTCTGCACATCAGATGTCTTGGAAGTACATACTGTTGTTAAATAGGATCATCTTAAATGTAATTTCATCAAGACCTTAGCTGTGGATAAAGTGTGAGGAGGACTGTATGAGGGAAACAATCCTAGTATTTCAGAATATGATGTAGCCCCCATTTCTTAGAAGCACTAGACTAAATCAGAATTCCCAACAATCATTCCAGGGGCAATGAGAAAAACATATATATTTACCAAACCTTTAAACTAGAAAAGAAATGAAAAAAAGAAAAAAGACCCATCATCCCAAGATTCTAAGAGACTGGGTCCCATGTGCAGATTTTTTCTAAAATTAAACTTCCATCCTCTCAAAAGATTGCCTTAGGTATTAAAAAAAATTTTTTTTTCATTTCTTGTTGGCCATTGGAAAGTAGTATTTCACATGGGTTCTATGTTGATTTCACGAAACTTTATCTTGATAGGCCTATACCATGTGTCTTCTGAAACTCCAATGCCAAACTATTAGGAAAAGAGTAAGAGGAGAAGGATGTAGGGAAGCCCCTGTGAGCTTACTCTGTATGTCGCATTGTACCTCCAGAAATCCTAACATTTGCCCGTATGAATATTGAAACGAAGCAATATGGTTGGTAGGTTAAGTCAACTGAAGGGCAGCTTTCCACCCCCCCTGCCCCCCCACTCAGTGCAATTAACGGCCGGCAATTTTAAAAGCAAAAAGTACTTGCAAAGTGGTATGCATGTGTAAAGCAAGATAGATCGCTATTTACACAACAGTAGTAAGCCAGCCTCATTCTCTTTTTGCATTTAAGCTAAAATCTGTGAAATCAATTTAGGCATTTTTTGTGGAATATTTTGTTAGCACTAACTTTGTGGTATAGAATCCTAGAATACTTTTACAGAAACAAAAGCCAAACTTAAATCCGACTTTTCACGTACCCTGCTTTTACTGCTTAGAGTCACAAAGTTAGCAGTTTTGATATGGGTTGGAAGATTGAAATGTTTTAAAGTGGTAGCTTAGCAAAAGTTTTCAATCTTAATTGTCAGAACTGTGAAAGCTGGTTATGGGGGAATGCAAAACGTAATCTTCTGTTTTATTAAAAGAGACATTTTAGTTGAAATACCCTTTAACGCTTAAGCAATTTTCAAAGGGAATGGGAAAATCCTTTCAAGCAAAATAAATGCATGTTTTCAAGAATGGTAAAACAGTGTTAAGGAAGCCATAAATGCAATATCTGATATTTTAATAAGGAATTCCAAAAATAAGTCCATCATAAAAAGGTTGAGATGTAAAGTCTTTGGGTTCTGTGTTGAGTTCACAACTTGATTTTGTGTAAGTCAAGCGACAGGTCCACTAGCATTTGAAGTTTTTTTAGTCTTTGAAAAATATTTTTTCATTCTTTATATACATGATCATCCAAAGTAAAAATATCATTTGAAATTTCCATTAACTAACTTTGCTTTCTTAGATAACATCATGAAAAACTTGAGAAGCCTAGAAAAACGAGTTAAATTCACCAAAATTGGCAAACATGGGTAACTTTTACTTCAAAGATTGTAGAGTAAATAAACAGATACATCTTTCAACTGGGCTTTCAAGCTATTATACAACAAAGCATGTACTTAGCAACATCACTATTTAAGACAGCAATTGATTCTCTTTAGTTTTTTTACCTGTTGTAATCCACAATAGGGTTTCCAAAACTTCTGCACATTGTGCTTTTCATATCAAATTTTATTAAAGTCTTAGCTATTTTCTAAATGAATATCCTTTTTATTGGAATTTCCCCATTACAAATGAAATTTAATTTTACATCTATAATTAGAAACAACACTTACAATGGGACTGTACAAATTTAGGTCAAAATAAAAATATATGTATTTCGTGGTTTCATAAAACTTCATTTACTGTATCTTTAAAGAAAGCAGAAATAACAGCAATATATGTAAAAGTAATGATTTAATGACTATAAGCAAGACAAAGCAATAGAATTGTGCTTCTTTTGCAGACTGGGGACAATGAAATGTTTAGCTACAATTTTCCCATACAAACATGAAACGATATTCATATAGAATAAACACCCTCACAAATAACTGATGGGTGATGAACACACACCAAGTTCGACCAAAGCAAAACACAAACTGAAAACTGTTGGGATTATTCATATTTTAAATTCAACATGTTCACTCTGTTTAAAAATTAATACCTGGAGAAGCTAAAAATAAATTGCTTCTATTTCAAGACAATAGAGAGAGGACATACGTCATTGTTCATAGCTGTAAATGCAACTCTTAACTTTGAAATTCCTGCTATCCAACATATTAAAATCATTTCAGATAAAATGCCTTCTTCCAGCAATTTCCTGGTTTACTTAAAAATTTGTTTTAGAATTATAGTGATGGATACGCATTTTAAAAACACATTCATTCCATCAAAAGCAATAGGAAATGAAGACACTATTTCCAAATTCCTTAGTTAAAAGTTTTTCTTTACTGCAACAATTTAAAAAGTAAATATGTATTACTAGAGAAAATCAGTATTATAATTTGCCAATTGCTTCCAATGAAATAGAATTTAGAATGAGAAATCCACATTAAAAATATTCTATGCTGATAAGGCTCAAACAGAGGGTATCTGCAAAGGTCGAACCAGTTGGGAGAATTTTAACAACCATTTCTGAATGCATGAAACACAATATTTTCTTTATAGTATTTATAAATATATCATACAATACTGTTTCCTGTTATGTCATATACCAATATGGCATTGTACAACAAGCATAATGCCATCTGATTCTTACAAAAGCGAATCATTTAAACAAGTCAGTAAAATAAACGGTAGTACCCGCTTTTAGGCATACAGATTGTAAAACTGAAGTTTACTTTCCTTTGATCGGTTTTGTGTAGCAACAGAGAAGTAAAAATCAAACAGGAATCAAAATGGCTAAATATGCAAGAAGTCGTTATTCACAGTGACATGGCTACATAGAATGCATTATTCTATGCATATTCTTTCCATTTGTTGAATTTCAAGATAAAAAGCACTTGTTTTCTACAGGTTCACAAAACAGCATAATAACAAGAACAATCAAGGAGAATGTAATGTAGGCGTTAGTTGAGATTAACAAACTATGGCCCAATGTTTATATCCACTGCAGAGTATTTTCAAATCCGAACCATGGTTACAGAAACCATTTCCCATCTTTCCTAACACACAGGAAAACATCTTGCCTGCCTTCTCAGAAACCAATTTGTAGGAACAATCTTTCTTTTCGATTAACGTCCATATGAATACCACATCTAGTCCATCTTTTATAGCCAAATTTAATGTCACTACAAAAGAAAGCAAATTGGACGATAGTCACATGTATTAGCATCTCTAAAGCTGTAATGGCATGAAGATATCTATATAAATCAGGGACTTAAAATTTTTTTTTCCTTAACAGTCTCAGGCATCAACCAGAAGAAGTTGCTGACGACCCATTTACTGACGATTTTCGAGGTCTATTGGCAAAGGAAGATTGGTGGTTACCGCTGGGGCTGCTGCTGGTTCCGTTCATAGTACTGGAAATGTGAGGAAACTGAGGGTGAGGGGACTGAACTGGAGTGCTGGGGCTAGGCAAACAAGAAGAGGTGGAGGGGATACCTCCTGCTGGGCTGTTGGCCTTGTCACTCCCAGAGTCACTTTCCAGTTCTCCAGCATTTGTCAGTCCATCTCTCTGGTGACTGATCTTCATTCTTTTACAAGTAGGTCGAACTCTGTATTTCAAAGGAAGCGGACCATTCTACAAAGTTAAAAGGAAAAAAAAAAAAAATCAGTCCTCTTTAAATACGGTTTACCACAATAATCTTCAAGTATTAGATATGCTACTTACCCTTCTCCAGGTATAAATGTAGGCAATATCCATTAGTGTATAGTAATCCTTTAAAGGTTCCTCTTCATACATGACATCGATCTATTGAAAAATGATACTTCAATTATTAAGTACTATAAAGAACAAAGGTAAATCCAGATTTTCTTTGTCATCTAAATACAATCCAAAAATGCTTCAAAAGACATTCTCTCCAAACACTTGGACAAAGAAAGACTCCCCCTTGAAACTTTAAAAGGAAAAGAGGAGAAATATTTCCTGAAATTATGAAGGAATTTATATTCATAGCATAAAACAAAATTCAGACTAAACACTTTAAGAGATAGTTCCAATTAAGTCCTGTATTTAAAAAAATCCACATTAAATGCACCAAGACTATAAGGCAGATACCTGGAAAGTATTAGGTATGTCCATTTTACTTCTGAGAAACTTTCTTAGGTGCATCACAGTCATTGCTGCTGGGCAACGTAAATATCTCTTATCATTCACCTAAGAATACAGTTAGAAAAGTTATTTCTTAAAATTCTTTTCAGCTAAGAAAAAAGTTTTAATTAGATTGCCTCAATATGATAAAAGGTATGAATACTAAAGCTGAGACTGACTATATTTTCAACTACACTTTGAGTTTACTATTATTGATACTAAATAAACAGATTCCTGACATAGTAAGAAAACTTTAAATAAAACAAAGCATTAAGCATTAATTCTTTAAAGCATTTTGTAAGAATAGTAACTACATACAAAATAAATTCTATCTAGTTACTATCAGATATAAATCACTCTTAAACATCAAATATGATCATTTTCTCCCATTTGACAGCATCATCTGGCCCTAGCATATTCTAAAGCACAGCATACACCCTCATAAAATCTAGAAGCCAAATGCTGTTTCTTCTATAGTTTTTTGTGACATGAAACATACCTCCTCCTTAGGTTTCTCCTTGTCTTTGTTTACTTTCCGATCCAATCTAAGAAACATAACTTTATTAGTGGAACAATGTACCCATGAAAGGATTAGCATAAAACCCATTTCCTACGAAATTTACCTGTTCTGGTCGAAGAATTCAATGGATAAGCTTATTATCTCATCATCAGTTATAATTCTTTTATCTTCATCTGCAACTTCTCCTCTATCTTCGTTAGAGCCATTGGCAGCTATGAAGACATTTTGAAACTCAATTTTAGAAAATTAAATATGTAATTAAAATATTACGTAGGAAGATAGAAGTGGTACTTTAAATTAAACTCAATTTTAATAAATTACTGAATAATAAGTTCTCCCTCCAAGTAAAATGTCTTTTCCCTTCTAAAGATTTTACCATCAGCTGAAGGATGAGCTGCATAAAAATCCCTTCTTCTTTTCATTTCATCTAGAGGAGGAAAAAGAAAGTCTTAAACATTTGTTATAGTAGATAAAACAGATAAATACTTTGTAAAAACTCATTTGTAACCAAGTTACTCACTTTTGAAAAGCCCTGGAACTAATTTGTATACAATATCTTGGAGAGTTTTATCTGACCTGAAAAAGAATTAGAAAAGTAAATTCTTAATTATAATGGCAAAAACCTTAGATGCTCATATCAGTTACTATACATTCTTCGTTTTCTTTCTCCTATAGTATTTTACTTGATTGTGAGAGTCTCCATCAGTAAGATAACAATTATGAGAATAAAATTTCTTTATGTAGTAGTACTCTTCAATCAATAGAAAAATACTTTTATTTTATATTCATTAATTCTTCACATCTCATGGAGTCAAGAGAAGTGTGCCTTTCAAGTTATTAAATTAGCTAACAGGAAAGAGAATAAAGAGAAAAGAATGGAAGTATTTTAAACACACTCATTCCTGCTTGTCATAAAGTCAATAAAGCAATGCAGAAATGGAGAACGAATTCAGATTTTTAAAGATGTGTAAATAAAAACCTTAAAATCCAGTTGAACAGTTCTCAACTTTGTCTAAAGTTAGTCATCATTAAAATGGCAAGAAATGAGCAACCTCCACAAAGCATACACATCAGGTGAAGATTCAACGGTAAATTTTGTGTGAAGAAATAAAACAGGATAGCCTTCACTAAATTATGCAATTCCAGTAACAATTACAGACTAATTTTAAACATTTTCTTACCTTATATTCAGTAGTGGTCTGGTTTTGTGAACTTGGACATCACAGATAGGACAATACTTGCTGGTCTCCAAGTAACGTACAATACATGTTTTACAGACTAGACGTAGAAAAATGAAGTTTTGTAAGTTTAGAGATTAGATGCTAAGCATTAAAATCAGGGTGAAAAATGGAAAACTAGTAGTAAGAAAATGCTAAACGCCAAAAGGTATTTCCAATTAAATAAACTTCATCAATATCCTGAGAACACTTGTTCACTGCATACTTGTACTTATAAAATGTTTAAAATACGCATTAACAAAAATTCACCAAATCCAAGAGTAGAAAACAACTCCATCACTTTGTACCAACATTCTCAAGGACTGAGGGAATTGTTATAGTTTTCAAACATCAGAAAGAAATGTGAAAGTACACATGACACTAAAAAAGGTCTAAAACTTTGTACTTACAGGAATGTAGACATTCTATTATGGTTGTGGCATCAATGAAGTACCCTCCACAAAGCACACACATTAGGTGGGGATTTAGCTCAGTGATCTTGATTCTGGTTGTTCGATGCATTTCTGCTTGATAAAAGATCCTGCAAGACACAGAAATATTGGCTATAATCCACAGAAAGAGAAACGAGATTATCTCCCAACTTCTAGTAACCGTACACTCTGAAGTGCTGTGGAGTTCATAAAACTCGTTTAAAACTGTACAGCTGGGCTGTCCCAACGTTTTCTACAGAAGGAATTTACTAATCAGACCTAAATCAATTACAGTGAAATGATGAAAGAGGATTCAACTAAAATAACTTCTGGTCCCTCAGGTCATTCCAGGAGGGAGAAGAAAAGGTCCGGGGTGGGGGCTGGGAGCTGAGAGTATTCGGGTCTCTTTCTTCCATTTGTCCTCTAGCCTAGCAGCCCCAAGGCTGCTGCAGACGCCACACAGTCCCCGCAGATATTTACCAACCGCCAGGGCTTGTTCCAGGTCTCCAAATTTATTGTAAAACTTCCTTATGGATCTTCAGCTGAAAATCCGTGAGCATGCCCTGGCTTCCCAGGGGTTCTTGTTGTTTTAGGCGGTTCCAGCAACCAGAACCTGGCACGTTTTCACGCGATACAAAGGGAAAACAAATTCTGCCCTATCTGCATCCCTGGCATTTCCGGAGCTGGGTGCTGGGGCCGCAGAAGCACCTCCAGTCGGCCTCGGGCTGGGGCCTGAGCGCGCGGACGCCCGGGGGCCGGGATGCGAGGGGCGGATCCGGCGGCGCCCGCGGCTCCGTCTCGCTCCGGATTCGGAACTCGCCTCTGTCGGGGTTTCCATAGCAACTTACACTTACACTTGGCATCCGGCCACCGCTGCAACTCCGCGCGGAGCCGGGCCGAGCCCGGAGCTTCGGCAGGCGTGCGGGGCGGCTGGGCGGCGGGGCGGAGGCGGCGGCGGGCGCGGGGGAGGGGCCGGCGCGGCGCGGGGGCGGGGCTGGCGCGGGGGCGGGGTGGGGTGCGGGCGGCGCGGCTCGGGGGTGGGGCAGCCCCACGAGGCCCGCGGCGCTGGGGAGCAGGATCCCAGCCCGCGGCAACCCGGCGGGCAGCCTGGGGGGCCCCGGAGCGCGCGAGTGGTGGAGGAAAAATGCAAACCGAACTCCCGGCCATTTCGGACACTCTTGGGGGCCTCTTTCCAAGTCGACTCGGTGCGAAGAACTTCTTTCAGATCTTGACTCGGTCTCTCCTGTTAGCAATCACTAGGTCAAAAATTTCACGAAGGGATCATTTGAGAATTGCCAACTGTGCACTTAGCCCAAAATCGTCAGGGCTCAAATTGCAGAGATGTTTATTGAACTGAACCTCTTTAAAGCTTTCTTCTCTAATATGAAGTTCTCCTGCAGATTAGATTAGCGATACAAAGTTTGGCTAAGGCTAAAAAGTGAAATCTGTACTACAAGAAGACAAGGAGGGGGCAAAGCCGTGTGTTTTATTTGAACTATGCTGGAGGCAAGAAAAACTACTTTAATCGGTACGGTAGTGACAATATGTAAAGAATCATGTGACCAGCCCATTCCCAACGCTAAATCAACACCTTGTCAACCCAGAGCAACGATAGGAGAGAAAAACAAATGTCATTTTCTCAGCCTAACCTCCATACAAATCCCCACACGATGAAATAATATTCCCAAAAGATACCATATATTACAGAAAAGTCACGGTGGGGAATTGTCAGCAACAATATACCAGCGGACAATCAGGAAAGTCAATTATTTCGTGTAGTGCTCTTGAAAAATATATTTCTTACCCCCACTTCATTCATTTCAGAACCTAAAATAGGACCACGTTTCTAGACCTGTGTGGAGTACATTCTCAAAACTGCTCTGAATAGAAATCTAGGAACTTGTGAAACTTGAAGATGCATCTGAGGTTTTAATTCCTAGGGAATTTTAATGCAGAAGAAGGAAATACCAATCAACATACCTCAATGGCTGAAACTAACAGCTTTAGAGTACTAAAAAAAAAAAAAAAAAAAAAAAGGCAAAAACAAAACAAAGCCTCTTTTATGAAAGTGATCACAGTAGCAACCAGTGACTTCAACCAGAAAACTTCATGTGTGATTCCTCAGTTATCTTTGGATTACTTGTTTACAAGAATATTGTCAACATGTTGTTAAAATAAATCTAATTGGGGTTGCAGAGGAGTTGTGGGTGGAGCACTGTCCCAAAAGAGTAGCAATATTTAAATCCATTGTACTTGATTAAAGACAAACCTTAATTCTTAAAGCAAACTCTCCTTGTGAAACCACAGGACCTTTCCTAGAAAGATAACAAGGTGATACTTAGGTCTCCTTGTGATAGCATATCACACTAATGTCACCGAACATGAAGTTTGAGAAGGGACTTCAATAAAAACAGATGCCTTTATTTCTCTGCTGTACAGAAAGCACCAAACACAAATACTAACATACAGAACAGTTAAACCTCAGTGGAGGGAAATCTGCTGGTTGGCTTTTAACAGGTAAGTCACAATCACCTGGTTTGGCCACAGTCCTATCGCCATTTATAATGCCAGTAAATATCACTTCATTACTTACATAAAAATCAGTTCTTTATCTTTGTATACCACTTGAGAGTACTGGCAATGTAATGATGATTTCCAAAATGTTTGACATGCTTGATAGGTTTAGGAAACAAACAATCCCTTGCACCTTAGAAATGAAAGCCTCCTAGGTTCCAATACAGAAACTGCCAGGCAGGCAAGCAAAAAATGCACCACACAGTAGTAAAAATACTCAATAGTTAAAACTTGCCTTTGTACCATACTCAGTGGGGGCTGTCAGTTTAGTTGGGAGGCCTAACACCATGTCAAAATGAAGCAAAACAGAAGCAAGCTCTTATGTTAACAATCAGCTTGACTATTGCAATCTAAGAAATGCAAATGAACTCCAAAACCCCAGTTGGGGTTCACAGCCCAGAAGTATGGGTAAAGTTTGGGTTAACTTGACTCTGAGGGAGAGCTTTGCCGAGTTGGGTACTTAACACCCATCCATCCCGGAACTTGGTGGTAGAGTATTAATGGATTTATCAAGTACAATTAAATACTCAATTTTCTTACAAAAGCACGTGTGTGTATCCACATGCACACGCAATGACTTTTATATGGCTTCAAAGACACTGTTACTATGCATGTAATTTGCACAGGTAAGTAATTTCAAACACCTTTGCACTCTGGGGCAAATGTATGGGAATGAACTCAGATACTTAAAAGTTTATAAATCTGCTCATGAACCCAATCTCTAAGGGATTCTGACCAGTCTACTTAAAATAAAATTCAAATACTAACAGTCACATGAAGTATATACTGTCAAAGATTTGCATCCTTAACTTTCAAGTCTTTACTGTAGCTCATAATGGGTTTCCAGAACTTGGGGGTTAATGTTCCTATGAAATATATGCAGAACCACTCACAACATTCTAGGTACCACCCACCTACAGTAGGATTTGGAGAAATATGCCCAGAATTTTGCCTACTTTAAGAGAAGGGGTTAAATACATGCTTCTCTTTTAAATATTGGACCGTGACCACTAAGCCCACTAAATCCTTTTATTGCAATTGGAAATGATCAAAGTCTCTCTACTTGTTTACTTCCAATTATTAACTGTAAATTTCTGGGGGAAAACACCATCCTCTATCGCTGTCAAACCCAAAAGGCTGTGTAAACACACGTAGTCAACTTTTTAGTGCTCCTTTTCCAAAGCATCTCTTCACCACATGACCTATGCTGACATTCAGCAAAACCTATAAAATGTAGTGGACTTAAGTCACGGTTCTAAGTGCATCCCATAGGAGAGGCTGAGAGAAAAATTGCAGTGACCGAGGTGGGGGGCGGGGGGGGGGGAGAGAAAAAGAAGGAGGGGGGCGAAAAGAAGAAAGGAAACCTCTTGCAAGACTAACGTCCAGTCACCATCATCACCCCAAAAAAAGCTCCAAATTTGAAATGCCCACTTCCCAGTGCGCGCGTCCCAAGTAATGTTTCGAGAACTCATCTAAGACTCGCAACAAATAACACCTTGAAAACTTTACCATTTTAAACACAAATGCAGGAGACCTTGGAAACAACTGGGAACCGCCATCTTACAAGCCATCCAATTTCACACAAGTGTCCCTCCAACTTAAGTTAATAACATTTTTGTTCGGGCTCTCTCCAGTTTAACATCCACCTCGGCGGGGTCGCTGCCCCCCACGCAACCCGTCCCTATAAAATGAGGGCATTCTCTGGACGTTCAAACCCCTCAAAAGCCCTTTCTTCGGGAGAAGAGGGAAGCCACTTGACCCGAGCAGCTCCCGATTTCAGGAACCCGTCCCCGTTTCATCCAAATCTACCTCTCAACAAAGGGCGCCGTGGCGGGGAGAGCCGCGGAGGCTGGAAATAGAAGTGTTCTTCTCGGGGGCCATGTGCGTCGCGAGGGTGTAGAGGGGCGCTCGGGGGAGAAAGGAACTAAAACGTGGGGCCGCGCGCGGCGCGTCCGGGGCTGGAGCGGGCGGCGGCTGGAGCGGCGCCGAGCCCGGCTGGCGGCGGCGGCGGCGGCGGCGGCGGCGCGGCGCGGGCTGCGGGTCGGTCCCGGCGCCGCGGGAGTCGGCGGGCGGCGGCGGGCGCGCGCTCGCGGGCGCGGGCGGCGCGCGGGGCCGGGCGGCGCGCGGGGCCGGCGGGCGGCGGCGGCGGCGGCGGCGGCGGCGGGCGGCGGCGCGGGGCTCGGCGCCCACGCTGTCAGCGCCCTCCCGGCCGGCGCGGGAGAGGCGCGGGGGGGGGGGGCCGCTCCCCATCCACCCGCGGCCGGCCCGAGCCCCGCGCGGCCCCCGCCGCCCCCCGGCCCCGTCCCGGAGGCGCCTCGCCTCCTACGTACCCGGAAAAAGCAGCCGGCGAGAGGCGATCGAAGCGGGCGGAAAAGACAATGAAAGTTAAAAGTCGTTCAGCAGAAAATGAATGTGAGCCAAGCGGCCATCTTGAAGCGAGCTGCAGACGCCGCTGTCAATGGGCAACGAGCGCAGCCGAGAGGAGCCGCGGCCGCCGCGCTCGGCTCATGCTGCCTCCCGAGCCCGGCCTCCTCCTCCTCCTCCTCCGCCTCGGCCTCCTCCTCCTCCGCGGCCTCCTCCTCCTCCTCCTCCTCCTCCTCCTCGGCCTCCAACGCCTCCTCCTCCTGGGCCTCCTCCTCCTCCTCCTCCTCCTCCTCCTCCTCGGCCGCCGCCGCCTCCTCCCGCTCCGCACTCGGGGGAGGGAGCGCGCGGAGGGGGCGCGATCAGTATTATTCTGCGGGGCTGGGAGGTGTTTCTAATCCGGATCGGGGCTCCCTCGCCAACATCCCCATTGTCTCGCCCCGATCTCTGCCTTTAATACTACGATTATTATTTCATAGTTGCTGTGGGGGGAGGAGGGCGAGTGGGGGGCGCCGTGTGTGTGCGTGCGGAGAGGCGGGGGGAGGGGAGGAAGGATGAGGAGGGGGGAGGGGAGGGTGGAAAAAAAAAATGCACCGCTGAAGGCAGAGTGGAAACTGACACCGGCTCCAAAATGGCTCAGAGTCCGCCCGCCCCCTCCCCCCGCCGCCCCCCCACCGGGTCACGTGCTCCCCTCATTCCTTAAGGGCGGCCTGGGAATTAGTGTCGGTGTAGTCGGGCCCGCGGCCGCCCCCTCCCCTCCGAGCGGCGCGACCCGGCCCCCTCCCCCTCGCTCAGCGCGGCGGCGGCGGCGGCGGCGGCGCTGGCGCGGCTGCGGAGACATTTCTCCACAGCGCCACACGCGCCACCCTGCTCCCGGCGCGGGCATCGCTTCGGCCCCGCACGCAGCTCAGCTCACCCCACCCCCCCACCCCCCCGTTATTTCTTTCTTTCTGCCGCCCGCCTCCACCCGCGGCGCACACGTCCACTGGCTCCCGCCAAGGAAAGCGCCGGGCCACCTCCCCCGGCCCGGCCCCGCCAGCCCAACGGGCTGCGGCCCAGACTCCGGCGCCGCGGCGCGGAACCTGCGCCCGAGTTGGGCTCGCGGAAACAACAGCGCCCGCCCCTGTCTTCCCGCGGCCGCGCCGGCCCCCTTCCCCGCCCGCCGGCGGCCGAGGCTGGGCGCGCGCGCGGGCAGCGGCTCGCTCCGGCCAGGGGCTCCGCGCGGGGGCTGGCCGGGCCGGGCCTCGGGAGCCCCGCGGGCGAGGGTCCGACTGCGGGCCAGTCCCCCCCGCCCCCGCCCCCGCCCCGGCTCAGGTAACGGGACCGGCCCGCTCCCGCCGCGGGGCGACCACGTCCGCTCCCCAAGTCCCGAAACGGGGTCTTCCACAAACCCCGGAGATCGCATGCTTTCCCACTGTGTTTAACTTTAATCCGGAGAAAAGGCGATCGTTAAAAGTTAACGCTAATCGTATGTATGTCTTCAAAGTAATAATTAACACAAACTCAAATCCAAACAAACTCTCACCACTCTTTTTGTGGGAACAACTTATTTATTCAGAGTGTCATACTGTCTACTTCCTTTTGTGAGACTTGAAAAAGACCAAATGGGATCAATGCACAGTTTATGCTAAAGATGTCTGAAATAGGCAGAATTTCCCTCAACTCTTTTACACGTGTAAAAAAGTGTCAAAATTGACGAGCGGCATAAATCCAAAAGGCAACGTCTTTTTTTTTCTACTTAAGAGAAGGACATCCAGCTCGCACAAACGGTGGTTCGGTCGACGACAAGGCGTTCCTGGTCTTCCTCGACACCCGGGCGGATCGTTAACTTTCCCAAGTTACAACTGAGTTGCTCTTTCCAGACTTTTCGAAGCATCTTTAAGTTTCCCCACCAAGTCCTAAAAGACGTTTATAATGCCACGTTTTTAGGATAAAACACAAGACACAAGTATCCAAGTTTGAGAAAGATGCAAGAAAAAAAGTCGGGGCACTTTCTAAACGAGTTTAAAATTCACGAGGGTTTTAACCTTTGGCAAGCCACTATCGATCAAAAGAAGGTTCCCCTCTGAAATAGCTCATCTTCAAATGGGCCACTCTCCCCTCGCATTTGAAATACAATTTCTAACCGAATCCTCTTAACAGGCAAGATAGGTCAGAACTAAATTTCTCCAGTTACCTAACAAAAATTACGCTGTATTCACACTTTCTGAGAAAGTTTAAAGTTTGATTAATGGTTGCATTAAAACAATTCCACAGGAGATGCCTTTTGAAAAATTCAAAATTCATCAAAATTTCAAGTGATGCTCTTCATTGTTTTAAGTGGTAAGAAATAAATTCGTTACCATGTCCAGTAATCAACGTAGTTTTGAATGTTTCCAGTCTTACATTGGCAATATGAAAGAGTTTTAGAACTTTATGTATACTTCCTCTTTATAAAAAGTCATTTAAAACCATTTAAAGATTGTTTGAAAGTTTAATTCCTGAAAGTAAAGAAGACATTTTCAAAGACATGCCCTTAATTTTGCTTTGTCTTATTGGATCAAACTAATCACAATAGAAGGAATTCACACTCAACACTACAATTCAGAAATTGTTCTTAACCAGAGGGAACAGCAAATATAAACCAATTCTGTTAGGAATGTCTTAATTTCAAAAGTGAAGCCTACTTTAAAATACTGCTTTTGAAGCCCTTTCCCATTAAATCCTTAACCAACCTTCACTGTCTCCTGACAGATGGTTAGTTTTTCTTTTGAACTTTCCATAAGCATAATTCTCAAACATCTATAAACCAACAGGCATATTCACAGATCCTAATACTGTACCTGTAATTGTTCCATGTTGCAACTAAAACTAATCTCTGGGTGGGATCGGGAATCAGTGTTCTATGGAAGAAAAAAAAAAAACGCTGTTTATGTAAATCAAGGGCATTTTAAATTTCATTACACATTTAAATTTTAGACAAGGCATATGTGTAAATACCTCTACATTTAAGGTCACCAAATATGCAGGTCTGTACATCTTATGAAGTTGATTGGTCTAAAAGAGCGCAACACATACACTTCAGTCTTTTTTTTTTTTTTCAAGTTCCTTAAATCCCCCCAGAAAACAGTTTGTCCAACTTTACCTTTATCTGATATTCCAAACGCCAAGAAACATCAGTTATATGAGGAAGAGATCTGCCTATACTAAAAAATACAATGATAATTTTGTACATAATATCTACAGAAAGACTTTGAGTATTTCTCTCTACCAAGAATGGTGTCTACCTCCCCACCTCACACACACACAATTTCAATCTCCTCTGAATTCAAAAATTGTTAAACCTTATTTTCAAGTTCTGAAGAGTCAAAGAGCATTGAAAAAATTATCTCAATAAACTTTACCTTTAAAAAAACATTAGCTTAACTTCAATTGTTTCACTTGCCCTTTGGCCCCTTTTCTTTTGGTCAAGATCCCTGTCTTTTTGCCCTGTTTTGTTTCACACCAGACTCTCCATTCATACCTGCAAGTGAAAAGTGGCTCAGCTTGACACCTTATACAGTACCTACCTTCCCAGTAGGATTTCTAGGGAATTCTTATTATTCTGGAGGGGGAAAGAAAGAAAGAAAACACATCTTTGCAAAGAGAAGAAAAATAGTAACTATTAATTTAAAAAACTTTAAATAAGTAACCTGATATTCCGTGCAAAACAGTTCTATTCGCTCTCTATCAAATTTACAGTCTTCTAGATAAGTGCTAGAGGGGGGGAGAAAAGCCAAAGTTTAAAAAGTGAAATTGGAGTCTTAAAGATACTATTTGAAAACAAATGAATATTTAAATAAATCCTGTACCTTAGAGTTGACTTGTCAGCTCTTTGCTTTCCTGCCTCCAGTATGTAAGTTGCAGCTGCTGTGTGACAATGTTTTAAAACCACAGGGTCGATATGTTTCAAGTCTGGGTGATCTAAAATAAATTAATTGCTAGTGATGGCTGTGATAATAAATTCTTTATAGTCATGTTTCTAAAATGGGTATTTTAATTTGGGTAAAAATCCCCTTTAACAAGATAACAAAAAGAATTCAACTCTAAAGACTGGCAATTATAAGTAAATGAGATGAACAACAAGGTCAATGGAAAACAATAATGAGCATACATCAATAATTCTGTTACCGGTCTCAATTGCCTTCTTTTATTTTGCCTTACTTTTTCACTGTGTGTGTGTTTTTTTTTACAACTGTACAACCCCAAAGGAAAAAAAAAATAACTAAAAAGTGGTCAATACAACGCTGGATGCAGCATATTCAGAGGAAAATAAGAAGACAAATATTTTACATGGTGTAAACTTAAGAATGAATAAACTGTCCCTCTAAAATGTATTAATTTTAGGATAACTGGCTCCAAGGACATTAATACATCAAGAGCGGGACACGGGTTCAGAATATAAAATACAATTTTCAAAATATTTTCCGATTTTGACAGCTATCCTTTTTTTTTTTTTTTGAGATTAACCCAGGTGGTGGTTACTATTTTCGTTTAAAGAACTTCCACTTTCATACTTTTTGTACAAGGGTTTAGATCATGAAACTACAGAAAAAACAAAATTTGAATTGTTGGGATATTTATATTTAAGAAAATTATCTAAAAGCGATGTCTTAAAATACGCTTTCAATCCATACAGACACGGCACTCGCAATCACTGACCGGACCACTTGAAAGAGACTCGTCTCCTGGTAACTGGTGCGGAACAAAACATTATGCACCATATTTTAAAGTTCTAGGCGTGGGACCTGTGCAAAACATACTTAACTGGGGTGTTGCAGTGATCACAGGGGCTTGAGGTATTCTCTAGATTGGAAAATGTCAACACTATGTGACCTAGTAATTCTTTGGAAACAGAGCCTTTAAAACCTTTGCCAGCCTAGCACTGAACGCTTGAATTGCAGGGAGCTACCCTGATGAAGTCCAAGTGTCAACTAGCCTTTGCCTCAGACCAGGCTGCAAACCTTAGATGTTTAGGCCACAAACAAGACTCGAACACGGGCTTTACAAAGGAACAAAGAGACTGGGAGGAGAAATCAGACCAGAAACGTGTAGCCGGCTGTGTGCAGGTGCCAACTGGGGACAGAACAATGGTCAGGGTCCGCTCCGGGTTCACATCCCCACACTCCGTCCGGAGCGAAGGGCAAAGCCCGGAGACTTCCTCTTCCCGGGGTTTTCCCCCTCTCGCTCGGTCTCGCTCCTCTTCTCCGAGCGCCCCTCCACCCAGGCCGATCTAGCTCAGAGCCGAGCGGCTTACCTAACACGGCCTCGTCCGCCTGGGCGTCCAGCAGGCTCTGGAAAGCCGCCCGGAGGAGAAGCGTGAAGGCGTTGGAGTCGAAGGAGCCAGGATCGGCCAGCATCTGGAAGCCTTTCTGCACATACTCCGAGAGCTCCATTGTGAGCGCGCCGTGACCTTCGACACGCGCACCACGTGACACGCGCCGCGCGCTCAGCTGATGCGGCCGCGCGCGCACGCGGCTCCGGGCGGCGGCGCGGGCTGCGGGCCTCCCGGCCCGGGGCCTCCCCGGCCGCCTCCCCGGCTCGCGCCTCGGCCAGCGCGCCTAGCCGCCCACCCTCCGTCGCCCGCCGCCCCTGCCGTTCCCGGCGCCGTGGCTTCCGTCCAGCCCTTCCTTCTGGGCCAGCCGCGCGAGCTGCCGCGCCTCAGGGAGAGGGGCGGCCCCGGGCGCTTTGTGGACGCGCTCGGTGCTTTCTCTTCCCCTCGGTGCTCACCTAGGTCTGTCACCAGCTCCTGCGGGGCTCCGCCGGAGCGTTCCTGGAAAGACCCCCTGGGGGGGAAGTGGAGGGAGAGGTGGGGATTCCGGCCCCCCGCTCCCCCACCACCACCACCCCCCCGAAAACTACGCCTCCCTTGCTCCTCGCTCAGCGCGAAAGCCTGCGGGAAGCTCCCATTTAGAGCAACTGGTTGTGTTTTTTTCTGGTTTGGGGGGGTTTTTGTACTCAAACAGCTTAACCTCCCAGCGTTGCCCTTTTGTGAGTGAGGCTGTAGACCTCAAGTTACATAATTCTTGTTTATTTTTCCTTTTTCATTGTCAGTCCTGGAATATGGCAGTGGATTCCTTCCTGCGTGTGTGTGTGTGTGTCTGTGTGTACACACATGTTCATGCGTACAGTGCGCGTGTGGTCCTACTGTACTTCCATAATTGAGGGATTCATAAATTATCCGCAAACATTTGACAGAATTATTGGAATTGTATATGCCGCTGCAAATGACGACCCTCCCCCCCCCAAAGCAAACGGACACAAGTTTTGTGCTGCTGTGCTTATGACATCTCTGTGGTTTTAATGAAAGAGTCTTCACATATCAGGCAGTTATCTTAATAAAATACAGGTAGGACTGGCAAGGGTTTTATTAGAAGTGATTCCTGGCTCAGCTATCCATAACTTAAAAAACTCAAATATTGTCCAAAGTTTTCAACTTTGCCTTTGTATTTCGACGGAGTTGGAGAACAAAAATGATTCTTTGGGGGGAAAAATAAGAAGCAAAGTAGATTACGCATTTTTGATCACAAGAATTTAAAAAGAAAAGTTAAAAAGCAAGTTCTTTATGGTGGAGGGAGGGGGGCGGGGATAAGGAGCAAGAAAGGTGTTTTAGCCTCCAGGAGCGATTATTTGAAACAGACTCCAGGTGAGACACTTCTGTGGGAATAATTTAGTGCTTATTTTGGGGGGAGAAAAGTTTCTAATAAATATAATAAACATTTAAACTTGCAGCAATACGTAGAAAGCACCTGGTTTCACAACAGGACACAAATGGAATAATTTAGCATCAGTTGAAAAATTTCCAGGTATCTGATTTACATAGGGGATACTTTACAGGGCAGAGTTGTGTAAGTGTTAAGATTAACAACACCCGAGATCATTACATTTATTACATGTGTATTTTATGACCTTGTGTAACATTGATTGTTAATATTCTAATAGAATTTGAGTTGATTATTGTAATCATACTCAATGTTGTGTCAAAAAGAAAGCGTTAATGCCTGACTGTAGATTTTTAAATGTTGTTTTAAAAGAGAAAAATACATACAATAAATGGTTGTGAATTTGAGAGTATAAAAGTTAGGAAATTCACAGGGATTGTTTCCAAAATAGCTGTCATGTTACTCTTATACTATGTAATTACTTTCTCTTACAAGGCATTTGTCCTCTTTTGCCTAGATATACTTGTGTTAGGCCCAAGTGATGAGTACATTTACGGCTCACACAAAAATTTTAATTATATGTTTTTTGATACTAGAAAAGCTGAATTTTTCTACCATAGGTATATTTATTTCAACTTCCTTTGAAGGAAGCACAGGATTAAGAATTTGTTTAAATGTACATAGAATATGTATGTTCTTGGCAAGTAAGCCATTGAAATACACCAAAGTGTGAACATTAGAAAGCATGATTGTACAGATACAGACTCTATTGTTTGCAGCAATAAAATCAATGCATTTTATAGTGTTAGAAAAACTATGATGAACACATTCTGAAAGTGTAAAAAAAAACCAAAAATTTTTGCTTTGATTACTGCAAAGAGCATTGGAGCTTTCACTGGACTTGAAAAAATTCTGCAGGCTCAAAGCCAACAGACTGAACTGTGCCTCAAAGTGCTTATTAAATAACAATTATGTGCAGCTGAGAATAACAAAATAAATACTCAAAAATCTTAATTTAATAATGGATTTTTCCTTCTAAATCACAAATATTAAGAAAGACACTGCTGATAAATTTCTTTTGAGAATTTAGAGATTATTCAAAGAATTAGAAAGTATCATTTAAAACAGTGTTTTAGAGTATTTTAAAATACATTGTATCCTTTGGGCTGTTAATTTTTTTTGTTTGTTTGTTTAAGAAACCAATTTAATATTGGCCTCTGCATTCTGACTACAATTAAAATGTGCTGGGGTGTTTACAAGATCTGTGTGGTCAGCTTTTCTCAAAGGCCTCATTGGTACATTTGTTAATTTCATGAAACAAAATATTTTCTAGCATTCTTTTTTTTTTTTTTTCTAGATTGTATAAGGACTGTTGCTTTTATGCAAAGAAAGTTGAAAGGAAGTATTCCTTTAGAATGAAAAGTTTAGCGATGGTCCAGGGGGAGTGAAAACAGCCAATATGCCAAAGTACTCAAGAGAAACCAGAAGTGTTAACTATGTGTTCCAGTGAGATTCTATTTTATCTTTGCCCATGGCATACCTGCTTATTTTCTAGAGAGAAGGAAGTTAAAAACCCTTAAAAATTACCTATAGACAAGAGACCATCTCTCTGCCCCCAACACTCATTCTTTGATGGTTAGTGATTGTAAACCCTTGAGATACCTATTAATGAAAATAGGATTTGTTATTTTAACCAAAAATGGAGAGTAGACAGAAATATCTAACTGAGTTATACATGGCATTTGAGAGGATAGGTCAAAATTATTTCAATGAAGTTTATAAAATCTATATGCATTCTCTTATTAAATATCTTAACTTGGTAAGACACAGATTGGGACTTGGGATTTGAATGGTCAAGTTTTTGTACATTCATGATCACAGAGTTCAGTGATTTCAAACTGAGTCTTATGGGACATATGTTGTCAAAAGACCACACTGAAAATTCACAGGGGGCGACAAAACTTTTATTTTCAAATTAAACATCTAATCCAATCCCTAACAAATTTATAAATAATTGTTGCTACAACAATTAATGTAGACAAATATAACTTTTTCCCTCCCTCACATCATACAGTCTATCATATATATATATATGGACTTTTAGATAAAACTCAAATTCATTTCAATAGAATTAGTGCCTTAATATGTGAAGGAAAGTGAAATGCCACTCACATTAAAGACACTGGGACCAGTCGTACAGTGCCCATGCTTACTTATGGTTTTGCATGAATGTGTTGGATTTTTTTCCTCCAAAACTTCTATTCAAAATATTTAAGTAGTACAATTCCTATTTAAGCAATATTTTCATCATTTAGTATCATTTTGAAATATTTGTTTTTCAGATAGTTGTATCAGGAAAATATCAAATATAAATCCTCAAAATGTGATATAATAATAGGCAAACTTAAATATTTTAAGCCTAAGTTTTAACAGGTTAAATTATTACACTAGTAAGAAATTAAGTTTCTTGAAAAGATAAAGCATTTCTTGAAGTTAAGAAACTTATGATTTTGTTAAACTTCGCAAACAGGGAATTCTATAGTCAAGATACTGTGAAAACGGAAGAATATTCTTGAATTTCTGAAGTGAAATTTGGAAACTATCATCAAGATTTCCACGCCACGATTTTGTTAGCTACTTGAGTCAGAACAAGATAACTCTGTAACATTAAAGGAATGTACACAAGAATCAAATGATAATTTTTAATATCAAATCTTTGTATCTAACCAGTCTATAATTTTGAAAAAAATGTTATGCTCACTAGAAAAACCATGTCTTTCTAGGGCTCCTTTAAGAAGTTTGAGCCTTTATTCTGAAGCAAAGCACTAATGTGTCATGGAAATATCTGAGTCGTACTGACTAAAATTGTGGTCTTCAGCTAGGAAGGACTGAGGAATTGATTTTTTTTTTTTTGAGGAAAATAAATACAGTTGGCCAAGAGATGAAGGCAACTTTTAATTTAAAGGTAAGACAATTAGAAAGAAACAAAGCAATCATACTCAATATTACATTTAAAGAACAGATTGAATTGTGTGTCTTAGAATTCTCTAATAGACAAATAAAAACTAACAACGTACCTTTAAATTCAGTAAGTGATTTAAATGATTACAATTTACTTATCTTTTGTATGGATTAAGACAGGCAAGTTTACTCCTTACATCACATAATTTATATCTACTTCACCACTGAAGTGATACGAAAATTGGGAGCTGGTGAATGATCCAAAAAATTCTGTCAAACAGACGATTTAGATAATAAGCACAGTTTGCCAATCAACAGCAGGTTGGGCTTTTTTCCCTCTACTTTGATTATAAAGATCACCACTTTAATTTCCTAGTTCATTGATCTGGTTTCAGCCAGAATGACCCATGGCTTAGCTATAAGAGAATGAAAATGAAGGAGGGACATGTTGAAAGAAGTTCACTTTGATGAATATATCTAATTAATTATTTCCTATGTATATAGTCTGTTCTTTAAATTGTTAGTACATTTTAAAAGAGAGATTGAATGTTTTCAGAAGGAAAGAAGGGGGAAAAAAGGAAGGTAAGAGAAAAAAGAGGAAGGAAGGAAAATTTTTCCCTTCATGAAAAGAAATATCATGGAAAGCTTATTTACTGTTTATTTTCTCTGTCATAGTCCATTACAGCAAGATTGTCTTAGCTACACTGAATTCAACTGAGCCTCACAGTAATGCTCAGAATTACTGTGCCCAGAACTTAATCAGTTTCAAGATATCCTATATTTAGACTACAACAACAGAGAATATCTAATAGATTATCTTTCTTTTTGGTTCTGGTTTTGGGATCTATTCTAATAGTATTTTCTCATACTTAAGAAATTGATGTTTGGACCAGTTCCATGAATTCTGAGCACACACACACACACACACACACACAAAGGAACAAGAGGTACTACTTTATGGAATAGTACTGTTTAAAGCCAATAGTTTTTATTTTTTTTTTAATGTTTACTTTTGAGAAGGGGGGAGGAGCAGAGAGAAAGGAGGACAGAGGATCCCAAGCGGGCTCTGTGCAAACAGCAGAGAACCTGATGTGAGGCTGGAACCCACAAACAGTGAGATCAGGACCTGAGCCGAAATGAGTCTGACGTTTAACCAACTGAGCCACCCAGGTGCCCTTAAAGCCAGTAATTTTTTTTAAAGTTTGTGTTTTAAGGGGTGCCTGGGCGGCTCAGTTGGTTAACCATCTGACTCCCGAATTTTGCTCAGGGCATGATCTTGTGGTTCATGAGTTTGAGCCCCACATCAGGCTCTGAGCTGGCAACTTGAAGCCTGCTTGGTATTCTGTCTTCCTTTCTTTCTGCCCCTGCCGGCTTGTGTATGCTCTCTTGCGCTCTCTCTCTCTCTCTCTCTCTCTCTCTCTTGAAAATAAATAAATAAACATTTAAAAAAAGTTTGTATTTTAAAAGCATGTTTTTTACATATCTAATTTTGAAATTTAAGTAATGTACAAATATCCATATTTATTTGTGTAAAGGAGCATAATTTTAAAAACAAAAATTATCATCACTTACCAAACAAATCACTTCAGAACCAGTTATGTATATAAGAATGCACGATCTGAATTAAATGCACTAAAAACGCTAAAAAAATATACAAAATGTGTTTTTAATTCACTTAAATTAAGCATTTAAACCAGAACTAATATTTTAAAAGAGCTCACCTGGGCGAAGAAAGGCCTAGTAAAAGTGTTTTAATATTTTTGAAATACATACGATATTTTAAACAATACTGGTGAAGAATTTAACATTTTAATTATGGTTGTTATGAATATGTTATTTTCAAGAGAGTACATATTTTCTCTCCCTTGCCAGAATAAAACATAGACTTGAAAACATTTTACACAAAATTCAGTCTAGAAATCCTTTTTTTTTTTTTTTTAATTTTTTTTTCAACGTTTATTTATTTTTGGGACAGAGAGAGACAGAGCATGAACAGGGGAGGGGCAGAGAGAGAGGGAGACACAGAATCGGAAACAGGCTCCAGGCTCTGAGCCATCAGCCCAGAGCCCGACGCGGGGCTCGAACTCACGGACCGCGAGATCGTGACCTGGCTGAAGTCGGACGCTTAACCGACTGCGCCACCCAGGCGCCCCAGTCTAGAAATCCTTTAAAGAAAATCTTAGTAGTATCATTGTCTTCAACACTCTCACGTATTTTTTGCATAGGTAGAAGTATTCCGAAAATACTTTAGTTTATGCATTACTGATTTTAACACCATGGTAAATGCTCAGAAAGTGATTTTATAGACGACTATGAAAACAAGTACCTACAAACTAGATGAAACCTTTCCATTCCTCAGTTTTTTTCCTCCTTAAGCATTTAATTGTTTTATGAAGTTTAAAACATAAATATAGTTGTTCTTACTCTTTCAAGTGTTATTTTCACAATCACATCTCTTTTATGTAAGCATTTTATCTGTATTTTACGAGAAGGGACTAGGGGCAAGATTTAAAAAAAATCACTTTAATGTCATAAAATACTAAGAAAATAACAACTAACAGCAGAGTGAAAGGGAGACTTGTATTAATATAGTCAATTCAGTCCATGTAATTAGAAACTTGGACTTGGGTTACTATTATCTGGGTGATTACTCAATTATTTTTTTAATTTTTTAATTTTTTTTTTTTTTTTATTTTGTGCAAAGGAAACAGGCCTGGATCATTTGGAGCAACAGCATTCTAAGTCAAAATTAATCAGATAATCAGCAATGTTTATTTGACTTGTAGTGCTCTGTAAATTCCAGACCAAGAAATGAGGAGAAACTCGTAAGGAATAATAATGTAGATGGAAATACACCGGCAAATGAGGCCTATGAAGACTTGACATTTTCATATGCTTTCCTTAAAATTTGAAGGTGACAGAAAATTTTAAATGAGATCCAACTACAATATGTAGGTGAGTAGTTGACAGAGGTTTAAGATACCTTTTGTTTTTGTTAAAACAGTTATTGAATTAAAATATTTGTGAATTGAAATCAATCATTTTATAAGACCAACGGTATCAATAAAGAGATACATATTTTCGGGGCGCCTGGGTGGCGCAGTCGGTTAAGCGTCCGACTTCAGCCAGGTCACGATCTCGCGGTCCGTGAGTTCGAGCCCCGCGTTGGGCTCTGGGCTGATGGCTCAGAGCCTGGAGCCTGTTTCCGATTCTGTGTCTCCCTCTCTCTCTGCCCCTCCCCAATTCATGCTCTGTCTCTCTCTGTCCCAAAAATAAATAAAAACGTTGAAAAAAAAAAAAGAGATACATATTTTGTTTTAGAAATTTTTATAGGCAATATGTATTCTTTACATAAAACTCCTGTCAACAGTGTATACTGGAAAAACTGATTTTATACTTGCCAATTATAATAGAAAGAAAACAATACATGTTGTAGTTTTGAACTTTGCCTTAAATTTTTTGTAACAAAATGGACATAAGTGAAAATCTAAATTTCAGATGTTTGTGAGATACTTAACTGATGATTAATACGTTCTTAGAAACCTAAAAGCACTTTTAAACTAATAACTTCTAAGTTAATTTTAATTTGATTTTGCTTGCATTCTGTTTCCAAAACTTGCTATGATCAATATTTGTCTATTTGTAGAGACTATGACGTTCCATGATGACTAATGCTCAGGTTGAGTCATAATGATAGTCTGTTATATTAAAATCAAGAGCGACTATAGGAAAGTAGTCATTTTGCAAGCAAACATCCTGTCAAATAATGGCGGGTGGTGGGGGAGTTTAGGTCCTAAAGTAACAGACTTAAATCTTTAGCTAAACCTTAACTATCCTTCCAATGACACAAAAGGCATAAAGACAATCTAATTGTGTTTGTCTTCAGGTTGTTCTTTTAGCTCTCCTTTACTAAAGTTTCAGAAAATAGTACAAAAACATGGTTAGATTTGAACATGATTCCTGAGATGTTTTTCAAAAAACTCTTTACGTTGACGGGCGCCTAGGTGGCTCAGTCAGTTAAGCATCTGACTCTTGGTTTCAGCTCAGGTCATGATCTCACAGCTCGTGGGTTCGAGCCCCGCATCAGGCTCTGCGCTGACAGCCCCAAGCCTGCTTGGGATTCTCTCTCCCCCTCCCTCTCTCTGCACCTCCCCCACTCATGCTGACTCTGTCTCTCTCAAAATAAATAAGTAAACTTAAAAAAAAAGCATTAAAAAAACACCTTTACATTGAAAAGTCATCAGAATCTCAAGCATAGTTTTATATTATGCAAAATTTTAAGTAATCCTCCCAGCTAAATATAATAATAGAAGAGTAGATAATGCTACATTGTGTATTGCAATAATATTGCACCATTCTCTGAGTGAAAATAGTTTTCACTCTCTCTTTTTCCTTAATATATCTGAATAATTATATGAATAGTTATTTAGGAACCACAAGAGTTTAAATGGCAAATTTAAGGATTAGAGTTTATCTCTAGTTTCAAGTGGAATATAAATTTTTAAATGACATACTTGACTAGAATAACAAGATTTTGTGGAAAGGAATATAAAAAAAATCTTTTGTGGGTATTTATCCAAGAGATGTATTCTATTTTTTAATAGGTAGATTTTCATAACTTTGCTTACGAAGTTTTTTTTCATCTTAAGATAGGATCACTATTAAAGTTGTATAAGCACGTTACAATGTCTTAACGTACGAAGAACATGATATTTGAACCTTTATGGTTGTTACTTCTTTACTTATACTTTACATGATAGGTAGTCAAGAATATTTGTTGAATGAATGAAGGTGGTATGGGGCATGACATCATAGAAAATTTAGCTCAAATCCTTATCCCACCTGCTTCTAGTTCCATGACCTTGGACTTATTTTCTCTAAGTCTCATTTTCCTCAGATGTACAATGGAAGTAATAATGGCATCTCTCTCATATGGCTCTTGAAAAGCATTCAGAGCCTGGCCTTAGCATGTGCTTAATCCTGCAATTATAACCAAATAATGTAATTCTGTAATTGTTTTGTTTTTACTGGCACAGGTTTTTTTTTTTTTTTTTCATTCAGATTTACAGCTGTTGTGCACATGATAGAACCATTTGAGGACCCCAAGTACATAAACCCCTGCTTAGAAAATTAAATAAAAACCTTCTGGGCTGCCTAGCACTTCTTTGCCTTCATGGATTCTGAAGTGAATCTGACAAAGCTCTTTTAATAGCAACAGTCATAAGATACCCTTAAAGACCTTGATGACAATAATCATCTTACCCCTCATCTGTTGACCCCCGCCCTCCCCCCCCTCCCCCACTCCGACCCCAGGAAATTTCAGAATCCAGACCAGTGTTCATTATGGTCAGGTGATCTGTGAACACCTCCCTCTTAAGAAGGCCTAGGGGGCATTCCCTCTCTTCCCACTGGTTCTTACTCTAGTTTTTGTTGAATCATAGCCATTGGTTAGTAGTTCTGTGGAAAGTCTGGGAGAAAAATCAAGATGGCTTCACATTTTCCTCTGGAACACTTCTTATCTAATTTCAAGGAGTGGCTGTCTCATACTCTAGTTAGAGGGAGCCATAACTTGTGATCCTTTGGCTCTGCTTGGAACACCTTCTATAAATGCCACAGGCTTCATAAGGCATTGAGAAGATAAGCACATTTAGAACAATAAGAAAAAAAGAATGCTTACCTACCGTGGAATGGAGAACACACAATTTGGAATGTGGAGGTTTAACTTCTACAACACTAAAGTACTCAACAATTCAATGAGTTTTGGCAAATTTAGGCAGTCATGCAACCACACCACACTGAAGATATAGAGATTGCCACAACCCTAAGAATTTCCCCTCTTCCCCTTTGTGGTCATTATCCTGCCCTACCCCCGATCCCAGGCGACCATTGATTTACTTCATCACACTATAGTTTTGTCCTTTCTGGAATATCACAAATAGAATAATTCAGTTTGAGTTTATGTGTTTGGCTTCACTTACCAAGTAAAATATTTTTGAGATTCACCTATGTTGATGCATGTATCGGCAGTTCATTCCTTCTTATTGCTGGATAATGTTTCATTGTATGAATATATCACAGTTTATTTACCCACTCACCACTTGATGGACATTTACATTCTTTCTAGTTTGGGGAGATTATGAATAATCTAGAGATTATGAATAATATAGAGAATAAAGCCTCTGTAAAGATTAAGATGCTGATTTTGTATAGACATACGCTTTTATTTCTCTTGAATAGCTATCAAAGTGCAGAACTGCTGGGTTATATGATACGTGGATGTTTAACTTTATAAGAAGCTGTCAAACTGTTTCCCATCAGAGTGATGTCCCATTGCGTCATTCCCACTGGCATTGTATGGGAGACTCAGTTGCTTTACGTCCTCTTTCAGTGTGGTATTGTGAGTTATTTTATTTTATTTCTAATTTTTTTCAAGATTTTATTTTTTATTCGGTAATCTCTATACCCAGTGTGGACTTGAACTTGCAACCCCGAGATCAAGAGTTACATGCTCTACTGACTGAGCCAGCCAGGCGCCCCAGTGTTATGAGTTATTTTAGACATCTTAACAGGTGTGCAGTGGTATGTGATTGTGGTTTTAATTTGCATTTACTTAATGACTAATGATGTTAAGCGTCTTTTCATGTGCCTATTTGCCATCTGTATATCTTTATTAGTGACGTGTGAATTCAAATCTTTTGCCCATTTTCATAGGGTTGTTTGTTTTCTTTTCATTGGGTTTGAGAGTTCTTTATATATTCTGGATACACATCCTATATTAGATATGTTTTTGCAAATATTTCCATGTGCATTTCGTGTGTAGTCTTTTCATTTTCCTAAGAGTGTCTTTCAGGCAGCAGAAGTTTAAAGTTTTTTTAAATGTTCATTGATTTTTGAGAGAGACAGAGAGACAGAGAGCGAGCGGGGAAGGGGCAGAGAGAGACAGAGACACAGAATCCAAAGCAAGCTCCAGGCTCTGAGCTGTCAGCATCGAACCTGATGAGGGGCTCAAACCCATGATCTGTGAGATCATGACCTGAGCCAAAGTTAAGACGCTTAACTGACTGAGCCACCCAGGCACCTCCAGAGAACAGAAGTTTTAAGTTTTAAGTCCAATTTTTCTTTTACTGACCGTGCTTTTGGTGTCACAAAGGTTTTCACCAATGTTTTCTTCGGTAGTTTTACAGTTTTAGATGTTACGTTTAGGTTTGTGATCCATGTTGAGTCAATTTTTATATATTGTGTGAGATATGAATTAAATTGGGTCTTCTTGCATATGGCTATTCAATTATTTTGTCCTATTTGT
Source organism: Lynx rufus (assembly GCF_022079265.1). Lineage (NCBI taxonomy): Eukaryota > Metazoa > Chordata > Mammalia > Carnivora > Felidae > Lynx > Lynx rufus. The sequence goes on along the minus strand of NW_025814889.1, from coordinate 20,724,095 downwards.
TGACAGACTGTCTCCGTTGAATTGCCTTTCCACTCTTGTCAAAATTCAATTGATATATATGTGGGCCTATCTGGATCTTTCATGACACGTTGACCTATGTGTCTAACCTTTCCCCAATACCAACACAGTCTTGGTTATGGTAGCTTTATAAAAATAAGTCTTAAAATCAGATAGTGTGAGTCTTCCAACTTTGTTCTTATTTTTCAAAATTGTTTTAGCCATTCTGTTTGCTTTTTCCACGTACATTTTAGAATCTGCTTACTTATCTCTACAAGAAAGACTGCTGCATTTTGATTGAGATCATATTGAACCTATAGATGAATTTAGAGGAGAAATGACAATATTAAGTTTTCCAATCCATGAGTATGGCGTGTCTCTACTTTTATTTACGTCTCCTTTGATTTCTCTCATCACTGTTTTACAGTTAAGCATGAAGATTTGGTACATATTTGATTAGATTTATATCTAAATAATTTATCTTTTTTGGTGCTATTTTAAATGATACTCTTAAAAAGTCCACTTTCTAATTGCTCATTGTGAATATGTAAAAATACAACTGATTTTGCATATTAGCCTTATATCCCATTACCTTGCTACACTCCCTAATTAGTTCTGGTAGATCTTTTATAGATTATATTTGTAATTTTTCATGTAGACAATCATATCTTCTGTAAATAGAGGTAATTTTTATTTCTTCATTCCAAATCTGTATGTCTAATTCATTTTCATGCCTTATTGCCCTGGCTGGGACCTCCAGTATGATATCGGATAGGAGTGGTGAACGTGGTCTTCATTACTTTGTTCCTCATCTTCAGGGAAAGCATTTCGTCTTTCACCATTAACTATGATGTTAATTGTGAATTTTCCACAGATATCTTTTCTTAGGTCGAGGAACATAGGAACATCCCTTATTTTCCTAGCTTGCTGAGAGTTTGGGTTTTTTTAATCATGAATAGTTGTTGAATGTTTTCAAAGCCTTTTTCTGTATCTATTGAGATGACCATATAGTCTTTCTTCTCTCTTCTGTTGATATGTTGAATTACATTATATTACAAAATTACATTACATTACAAAAATCAACCGATTTTTAAATTCTGAGACAAAATTGCATTTGTGAGGTAAAGCCCACTTGGTCTTGACATATTATCTGTTTTATACATTGCTGGGTATAAATTTCCTAATATTTTATTGAGGGTTGTGTGTATGTTCATGAGGCATATGGATCTACAGTTTTCTTTTCCTCTAATGTCTGTCTCTTTTTGGTATCAGGATAATGCTGCCCTCTCTCCTTTCATTTTCTGGAAGAGTTTGTAAAGAGTTCGCATTTTTGTCTGTAAATATTTAGTGGAATTCACTGGGGAAGCTATTTGGGACTGCAGTTTTCTTCGCTTTAAGGGCTTGAGCCATGAATTTATTTTTAAAATGGGTGTAATAGTATTCAGATTGTTTACTTTTTCTTGAAAAAACCATCACTTGTCTTTTCATTTTCTTAACATTGTCCTTCAAAGAACAAAGGATTTTATATTAGTTATATTACTTAATACAATAGACAATAGCAAGTAGTTATAAGTTCTTGAGCAGCGTGGAACAGTGAAACAACAGTGTTTTAGGAAGATGAGTAGGAGTCACACAGGATCAAAGGAGACGGGAGTTAAGGAAACTATCTAGCAGCTGGAGGTGAGGGCAGAGGTAGCGGCAATGAAAATGAAGAGGAATGTGAAAATTTGGATGTCACTTTCAAGAAGGAATTGACAGAACTTAGCATATGTTTGGAAATAGGTAAAGATGGAAGGGCAGTCAAAAACGAACCCAAGATTCTATCTCAAGAGATGAGAAGAATGTCAATAATGCTGACTGAGTTGACTTGATGGAAACGGTAGTCATTTTAGAGGTCAAGGTCATGTTTCATGTTGGGAAATACTAAGAGTGAAATGAGCCGCTATGGAAATTGTCAGCAAAAATAGTATGAGAAGGTGTGACTATAGAAGAGATTCCTTAATTAGTGAGGCTAACAGGTGCCTTAGAACGATGAAGAGTCAGAGTAAGTTGCCATATAAGATACAGGATGCTCAGTTAAATTAAAATTTCCAATGAATAATGAATGCTTTTTCTTGGTATCAGTTTGTCCCGAATATTGCATTGGACATACTTATATTAAAAAAACTTATCCGTTGTTTATCTTAAATTCAAATTTTACTGAGCGTCCTTTATTTTTCTTGCCAAGTCTGACAATCCTGGGGTTTGAGAACTTTGATTTCATTGTGGACATTGGCTCCAAGGACCTCAAAGAAGAAAGATTATAAAAATAGGGGATTACAGGGTGCCTGGCTGGCTCGGTTGGTAGAGAATCTGACTTTTGATCTTGGGGCCATGAGTTTGAGCCCCATGTTGGGTGTAGAGATTACTTAAAAAAATAATAAAAAGTAAAAAAATAAATAAAAATAGAGGACCACAGAACCTTTGGAGGAATCTAAAGATTCTAATCAGTATAGGTTGAGGACCAGGCTGTCGGTTATTACAAAGAATTCATATTCTCCAAGTCATATGCCAATTTTCAAATTTTAGACTTAAATATAAATGTTAACCGCATGTAAGTTTTGCTTTCAGTAATATTAAAAATCACTTATAGCCAAGGGAATGGACACACTAAACAATATTAAAACGCATTTCAAAACAACTAAATGCCATTTCTTTTAAAAATTGTAACTCATACTGATAAGCTTATCATAAAAAGATACTTTGAAAAACAGAAATACCATAAAATTGACAGTAACGGCTTTAAAGGAATTTGTCTCATGGGGTAAATAATATTATAGACTACAACTCCAGCCACGGCAACTCTCCCAGGTAAATGCTAGGACTCCCTTTCCCAAGTGAGGAAACTGAGGCGAAGGGGGTTGTAGTCTCCTACTTGAGGTAACACAGTACGGTGGCTTTATACTGTGTCAGTTTAGCCAAGCTGGAATCCCCCAAACTTCCTGACTGGTATGGTTCCCATTTAAAGTTGGCCACGAGCAATCTGTGCAAGATTTGGGATGTAGAAGTGAAGCGGCAGCATTCACCCTCAAAGCATGCTGTTGTTCATCTCCTGGCTCATCTCGCTGGCTTGAGGCCGCAGCTCCCTCAGCTCCTGCCAATCTCCTCCTTCAGTGGCTCTCAGTCCCGGGCCAGATTAGATGCAGTGAGAGACACCATAAAGCCAACATGCTGTGTTGCCATAAGCAGGTGTGCTTGCTTTCCGTCCCTTCGTGTCCAGCTGTCCTTACTAACAGTCTGCCCTGCTGCTCTGTGGGGACTCCGGACCCACCACGGAACCTGTTATAGGCTCCTATTCATGTTCCCAGGACAGCGACTTCCTCCGACCCTCCAACTATCCCTTCCTTTACAGGTTGTTACTGTGACATCTTCTCCCACAATAGTGTAAGTTCTAAAAAAAATATTTTTTAGTGTTTATTTTTGAGGCGGGAGGGGAGAGAGAGAGAGAAGGGGAGAGGAAGAGAGAGGGGACCGAGGATTCCAAGTGGGCTCTGTGCTGACAGCAGAGAGCCCGATGCAGGGCTGCAACTCGTGAAACGTGGGGCTCGAACTCACGGACCATGAGATCATGACCTGGGCTGAAGTCAGACTCTTAGCCAACTGAGCCACCCGCGCACCCCACAATTGTGTAAGTTCTAATCTCAGTGATGAATTCCTTATTCCACGTCCCATCTAGTGGTTCTGCTTCCCTGATTGAACTATCAGCTGTTACAGATAGTAAGCAAATTGCTGAGTATCTTCTCAAGTCCATCTCTCTGGCTCCCGGATGCCTGTCAGTCTCCTTCTCATATTGGAAAATAGCAACTAAGATTTTATTTGGATGACACTCATTATCAAGCATGGCTTATTGTTATAGATGGCATGATTATCTTGCTGAAATTGGTAGGTTTCATAGCAATTCGAACCTCTTTCCTGTTTCCTAACACATTCTATTTTGGATTACAGTCATTGTGTAAATATCCTCTCTGGTACTGAATGCTAAATTTCTTTAAGGTCCCCAACCCCTATTTATCCCCTAATAGCTTCTGCCAGAGTAGTTTGCAGACAGTATGTACTTAAATCTGACTTTTAATATGCAAAGCTTAGTTTCTCAACAATATGCAAAATAGTCCCGCGTCGGAATATAAATATACACTTGGGGACACTAGGTGCATGTTATAATATGTAGAAGAAATGTTTCAGTTAAATTGGAATGTATAGAAAGATGAACAATCTTCAGTAGAAATTGGATCGTTGTCCAAAGGGTTAGAATATTCTTATAACGAGCTCAGGCTCAGCTTCAGAATGAAAGGCAGAATCTTACCTTCCCTTGAACATTGTAGGCTCAGGGTAGAGATTTTTGTTACATGCTACTGAAAAGATATTATCTCATGGCAGACAGAATAGTGTATCCACCAGTTTTCTTAGTCGTTGGAAACATATGCTGATTGCCTTATGCAGTAAAAGGCTTCTTAAAAGTATAATAGGTTGCTCTCAGACTCTCTGGGAAGATCAGAAAATGAGGCTTTTTAGCAGTGAAACCAGTCCTCTGGGGACAAAAATGTGTTTTCTTAATGTCTGTGCTATTTACAAGTAATGCTTATGGACATAACACATTTTTACACTTTATATTATTAACATTTTTTTCATAACTTAAACTCTAGGCAGTCAACAAAATGATAAATCAAACCCGGACTTGTGGCGTTTGACAATTTCCGTGGTGTGAATAGTCCCTCCATGTCTGATTTCAAGCCCCTCATGTGATGTCGCTTTACAAGGAATTGGGAAGAAATGTATCACACAGATATAATATAAATAACCTTCAGTCCATAGAAAACAGTAACATATAGAAGGATTATTAGGAAGTAACGAGTTTTGAATACTTATCTTTGTTTTGTATATAATTTCTTTATTTATAAGTTTACGTAATTTGGGGTGCCTGAGCGGCTTAGTCCCTTAGGCATCTGACTCTTGACTTCAGCTCAAGGGGTGATCTCATAGTCCGTGGGATCAAGCCCCATGTTGGGGCTCTGCGCTGATAGAGCTGGCTCTCTCTCTCAAAATCAATAAATAAACGTTAACAAAATAAGGTGACTGGCTCACAAAATTCCAGTAACCTAGCAATCGCGTTTTACAAGCTGATACAGCTGGCACTGGCACACCATTGCTTTGGGGCCACCCAGCCAGGAAAGAGCACCCCGAATCACCCACAGCATTGCTCCATGAAAGATGGCCCTGCACACGGCAGGATAGCTGGGCACGGGCCTGTCAGTAGCTGGGCACAGGACAGTTCTGCAAGAACTCCTCCCAGGACTTTGTATTGGTAGAAGCAGCTGATTGATAGCTCTCGCCGTGGTGCAAGGAATCCAGAAAAAAAGAACTACGATATTTCACATTTTTCAGCTTAGTTGGTGGTAGGCTCTGCCTCATATAATGAAGGGTTCTACAAATATAGAAAAAGAGTTCAGATATTGGGTACAAAAGGAAGAGCAAGCCTCTGCTCAATTCTACAGTTCACCCCGTTGACTGCCTAATAACAGCATGTAATTTTCTTCCCACACTTAAAACTTCCAAAAACGGAAGGAAGCAAGGGAAAAAAGGAAGGAGGGAGAGGCCGAAGAAGAATCTTAGAAGAAAAGAAATGATTCTCATTAACATGACAAGTAAGCCCCAGGACAATGGGAAATGCCTTCACCTCCTTCCCCAAAGTGGTCAACCCAGTCCCTTTAGTAATGGCATCCAGTTCCAAGTCAGGATCCCAGGATGATGTACGTTCCTTCTCTGGTTTCATCACCATCCCATCTCCATATTCTGCAACCCATGGACCAAGTTGCAAAATTAATCACCAGATTAATTTAAAGCCTATATAAAATAGTGGGAGAAAAAGACCTGGGGAGATCTAAGAAAACATAGTCAAAATCTACAGATCTATACCTGACTTAGGAAAGAAGAAACTAATCCTTTGCATATCATGAATCACCAGGCAAGGGAAGATGTTATCATTTTCTACCTCTACTACATGTTCCATATTCCCTTTGCCTTCGGTTGGTTAAGATTCTTTTTTTTTTTTTTAGTTTATTTATTTATTTTGAGAGAGAGAGAGAGAGAGAGAGAGAGAGAGAGAATCCCAAGCAGGCTCTGCACTGACAGTGCAGAGCCCGATACAGGGCTCGAACTCACAAACTGTGAAATCATGACCTGAGTTGAAATCAAAAGTCAGACACTTAACGGACTAAGCCACCTAGGTGCCCCAGCTGGTTAAGATTCTTAACCCAAAGGAACTCCAACCAACAGTCTTGAAAGATCTGAGCCCTTAGTTGTTCCGCATATTTGGGGTTTTATTTTCACCACTGCTAAGGTCATATTAGAAGGTGATGTGATGTATCCTTAAGAGTCAGTGCATATTCTTCCTTTTATCTCATGGCAACCTTATTTTGCCTTAGTAGTCAGGAGTATTCACCCCATAACACAGTGTAATGCTTTTCCTTTTGAACCGTTATCCAGTGGCATAAAGAAGCCCAAGTTGGCCATGTGGCACTCTCAGCTTATAAATCAAGGGCAACTATGGTTTATCTCTAATGGAAACATTCTTTCCTTGGGTACTACGACCGCTATGCCAGAGTCCAGTGTCACTGTGATAGTAAGCAAACATTTTTCAGGTGGATCATTAGGGGTCATATTGAAAGATTCTACTCTAACTTCCTCTTCTTGGTTCCCAAATCCATCTATTCTAGCTGTGGGAGAATTAGTTGCTGGTTAAAAAACATTTGTTATATCCCGTAAGAGAGGACAACAATCTGTCAAGTGTATGTTTTATTATTCTCCTATTCAATTGGGCCAGCTACTTTTGAGTGAGGTCTGCAAGATAAGTGAATCCCATGGATATCAATTCACGGTCTTACTTCTTTTCCTGTGAAGGAGATTAAATTTTTGATGATATGCTTCCTTTTTCAAGACATCTATCAGCTTCACTGACAATACATGTTAGTCAAACAGTGATTAAAAAAAATCATCGTCCCTACAACTGTTAGGGTTGTCATGATGTTCCTTATCTCTGTTATTCCCTCAGGGGTGGGGACTGCTTTTTGGCAACTTGTTGGTATAGAGAAGTACACAGGGCATGCTACAACAGCTCTCCATGTGGCCCTCCCTGCCATCATAGCTCCTGTGACAGGAGTGACAAGGAGTCAGCACGGACCTTCTTTCAGATTTTAAGTTCATCTATTCCCAAGCAGCTGGAATAATGCTTAATAAGTATTCGTTGAATAGGGGCACCTAGGTGGCTCAGTTGGTTAAGCATCTGAGATTTGGTTTCAGCTCAGGTCGTGATCTCATGGTTGGTGAGTTCGAACCCCATGTCGGGTTCTGTGCTGACAGCTCCCCTCCCCTGCTCTCTCTCTCTCTCTCTCTCTCTCAAAAATAAATAAACACTTAAAAAATAAGTATTTAGGGGCGCCTGGGTGGCGCAGTCGGTTAAGCGTCCGACTTCAGCCAGGTCACGATCTCGCGGTCCGTGAGTTCGAGTCCCGCGTCAGGCTCTGGGCTGATGGCTCAGAGCCTGGAGCCTGTTTCCGATTCTGTGTCTCCCTCTCTCTCTGCCCCTCCCCCGTTCATGCTCTGTCTCTCTCTGTCCCAAAAATAAATAAACGTTGACAAAAAAAATTAAAAAAAAATAAGTATTTATTCAATAAATAAAAATGAGAAATAGTATTTCGATCTGAGTTTGTATCGCAGAGGCCAAGTGGTACTTTGAACTCATATTGTATTTAGTTCCTCTGTGCTAAGAGCACCTCCATTCTGCTTCCACATACACCTTGCCCAGGTGGTACTACACTGGGACCTTGGTCCTCCCTTTATGTGTTCAGTGGGGAATGAAATCAAGAGCACGCTTTAACCAATCCACCCCCAGGCTACACAGAACAGCAGTACAATGTTTCTTCATTTGTTTTTTAATGTTGACACTACTCTCACCAAGGACCATGTTCTGGACCCTCTAAGGGGACACAGTTAGGAGGTGGGAGAACAGCCTCTGCATGACCCATTCACACCAACATTTTTATTTCCCTACTATATAGATGTCTTCTTTGACATTATATCAAGGAATTTCAGGTATATGAACTTTATTTATCCAGGTTTCAGGCAACCAGTTGGGCAATCCATTCGAACCATTTCCAGCTGTTTGAGTCCATGTGCCCAATAAATTCGGCCTGACCCAAACTTCCATCCCATTGTCTTCGGTTAGACATCCTCAGAATCCATTTCCAAAGTTTAGCACTATCAGTTAGCATAATCTTACAATTCTTTTGATGTACAGTTGGTATCTCTTTTATTGGATTTTGTTATTATAGCCTATCTCCTCCAGGGAATACTAGGATATATAATATAATATAATATAATATAATATAATATAATATAACATAATATAACTTAATATAATATAACTTAATATAATATAACTTAATATAATATAACTTAATATAATATAACATAACATAATATAATATAATATAACTTAATATAATATAATATATGTGATTATATGCTATATGTATTCTGTATATATTATATATAATTATAATATATAAGTATATTAACCTATCACTAATATGTATATAACTATATATAGTTACACATGTATGTGTGTGTATATGGTTATATGTGTACATATAACTGTAGTTATATATATACGTATATATCTATGTATACACACACACACACATATACAAATGTATATATAATTGTATAGATAGACACAATGAAGTGTGGAGGAGACAAACTGTGAAGAAAATATTTCTCATCAGCCCGGGTCTTTATAGACACTTCAGACAAAGCATGAATTATCTTATCAGCTTTAGTTGTCAAGGGATACTCAATGGGGGTTGGAGGTGCAGTATAGTCTGAGTTATTCTAATCCTCCTCTACATCCATATTCCGATCCTCGGGGTCCTATGCTTTTCCATTCAGTGCCTTAAGTTGAATATGAGAAATCTGTAAGGCTGGTACTTCAGTTGACACTGAGATAACTCACAAGATCTAAGTGATGTTTGGTTGTCAATAATCTCACCTTTTATTTTGGGGTCTATCAGCTCTGGTGTATGGTAGATAAGAGATTCTCTAAGAACAATCATAGGAAGTTCCTAGTTTTAGTTCTTGATATATATGCTGACTGCTTAGAACTTTGAGTTTGGTCTTTTTTTTTTTCCTTTAGGCTCTTCAACACCAGTAGATGCACCTACTCTACCTTGCCTTTGAATTCTTCAGACCTTTCTTGCTGTTTCTTGGGAATAGGTCTTGGGTCTCCCAACACTTTGTATGAAATAGCACTTCATGCCAGGTGACTATAGTTAACGGTGCCATGTAATACCAAAGTCCCATCCTTCAGTAATGCTTGAATTTTTACTCCATTCAGCCCCAACCTGGCCAGACAACTAATTCCAGCTTCCCTATTAGTCTAGGTATTTTGTTTCCACCTTCCCAACCCAGTAAGTTCCCATGAGATACTGAAGAAACACCAACAAATTCATGTATGTCTATCTCTGTGTTTAAGATGACATTCACATCATGGCCCTTCTGTTATTACATTGCACATGCAGATGATGCAAGAAATTAAATCATAGGGATAACTCATGTTGTATAATTTCTATCCTTGATATTTCTATTTTAATACTTTGGAATTAGGAAGACTTGGCTTTTCCAACCCTAGGTCCATAATATACTTGTGGTATAATCTTGGGTAAATTACTCAACCTCTTCATGCCTCAGTTTCCTCATCTGTAAAACTGGGAATAATAGTATTTACCTAAATTTTGGGTGATGTTGTCAGGAGAATTAAATAAAATAATCTGTGAAGAACTCAGTAAACTCTGAGCTCCTATTTCTAAAGTGAAACCTCACGAGGCTTTGAAAAGCACCCAGTTTCATTAGGAAGACATTTACAAATGATCATAAAATGCCTCAGCAGGTGCCTGATATCACCCATTATGAAATTGTCATGATTAAAAAGCAACATACAGACGGCATCAATTCTATGGAGATTCTCAGTGTGGAATTCAGACACTGGTGAGGTTGCTTCTTGAGTTCATTTACTGCTGTATCCCTACACACTGTGACACCTGCTGGACATCATAGCCAAAATCGGGCACTGAGCAAATTTATTTATTTATTGAACAATTACAATGTTTCTTCTGATCTTGTCCCCAAATTCTAGATATGTCCTTTGTGTTTTTTTGAAGCTTCCAAAGCCCTATGCAGCAACATACTCCCAGTCAAAATCTCGGTAGGCTTTTTCTTTTCCTTTGAAGAAACGGAGAAAGTGGTTTTAAAATTAACATGGACGTGCAAAGTGTGAAGAATCCTTAAGGCAATCTTGAAAAACAAGGTTGGAAGACTTTCACTGTCAGATACTAGGACATGATATAATTACAAAGCTATAATAATTAGGACAGTATGGCATTCACGCATAGAAGATAAACCATTTTAAAGAACATAATAAAGAGTTCAGAAGAAAATTCATACATGTCACCTGATTTATGACAAAAGTGACATTGTAGGCCACTACGGAAAGGGTTGATGTGGGTCAATTGGATGTCTATATGGAAAAAAAGGATGTTAACCTTTACCTCATTGTCCATAAAAATAAGTTTCAGGTAGACTCCACGTGAAAGATAAAATTACAGAGCTTTTAGAAGAAAGCACAGGAGAAATATTTATGACATTGGAGTTGGTAAAGATGGTGTAAGCACAACACAAAAAGGGCTTACCACTAGAGAAAAAAATGATAAACAGAACTATATTAAAATTAAGAACTCTGTTCTTTCGTGAAAGAAGACAAAAAGTTCACCCTTAAGAGAATGAAAAGGCAAACTATAAAATGGGAAAAGATATAACACTACCTATAGGGACAAAAGACTCATTCCAAATATGTAAAAAGCATCTACAAATTTTAGAAAGATGAGCTAGAAATGGTAGGGGCCCCTGGGTGGCTCAGCTGGTTAGGTAACCGACTGTTGGTTTTGGCTCAGTTCATGATCTTGTGGTTCGTGGGTTCGAACCTTGCATCACATCTGTTTGGGATTCTCTCTCTCCCTCTTTCTTTCCCCCGCCGCCTCTCAAAATAAATAAATAACCATTTTTAAAAAATGGCCAATAAGCCTATGAAAAGATGTTCACCTTCTGAAGACAACAGGGAAACGCAAATTAAAACCATATTCATTATACCAAACATTTAAAGAAGAATGAAGAGCAATTATTTCAAACTGTTTTGAAGAATGGAAGAAGAGGACACCCTTACCCACTCATACTATAAGACCAGTATTCCTCTGATACTAAAGCCAGACAAAGATACCACAAAAAAGAGAAAACTACAGGCCAGTATTCCTTATAAATAAAAGTTCAAAACCCCTCAACAAAATACTAGCAAATCAAATCCAACAACATATTAAAAGAATTATATGCTCTGACAATGTGGGAAGTATCCCAGAAATGCAAGGGTGATTCAACCTAAGAAAATCAATGTGACATACCACATTAATAGAACGAAAGTAAAAACCACACAATCATCTCAATTGATACAGAAAAGGCATTTGACAGAATCTAAAACACTTTCATGATTAAAAAAAAAACACTCAGAAAACTAGGAATAAAAAGGAAGGTCTTCACCATGATAAAGGGCATCTGTGAAGAACCACTGTTAACATACTCAACAGTGAAAGACTGAAAACTCTCCCCCTGAGAGCTAACACACAAGAAGGCCTGTTTTAGCCACTACGATTCAACAATGTGCTGAAAATTCTATCCAGAGCAAGTGGGCAAAGAAAAGAAATTATAGGCATTCAAATTGGGAAGGAAATAGTAAGACTATCTCTATTCACAATGACATGATCCTACATATGGAAAATCTCCAAGTCTCTACCAAAAAAGGGGGAAAAAAACTGCTAGAGCTAATAAATGAATTTCAGCAGTTTCAAAGTGCAAGATCAGAACATACACACACATATTCTCTCTCCCCCATCTCTCTCTCTCTCTCTCTCTCTCTCTCTCACACACAGTTGTGTTTCTATACACCAGCAGTGAACAACCCAACAAGGAAATTAAGAGAACAATTCCATTTGCAAGAGCATCCAAAAGAATACAGTGCTTGGAATAAATTTAACAACATTGGTAAAAGAATTGTACACTGAAAACTACAGAACATTGCTTTAAAAAATTAAAGAAGATCAGGGACGTCTGGGTGGCTCAGTCGGTTAAGTGCCCAACTTCAGCTCAGGTCATGATCTCCCGGTCTGTGAGTCTGAGCCCCGCGTCAGGCTCTGGGCTCTGTGCTGACAGCTCAGAGCTGGGAGCCTGCTTCAGATTCTGTGCGTCCCTCTCTTTCTGCCCCTCCTTCACTCACACTCTGTCTCTCAAAAATGAATAAATGTTAAAAAAAATACAAATACAAAATTAAAGAAGATCTAAATAAATGGAAAGACACCCTGTGCTCATTGAATGGAAGTCTTAATACTTTTAAGATGGCAATACTTCTCAAAGCAATGTGCAAATTCAGTGCAATCTCCAACATCCTAATGACTTGAATTCTCAAATTCATATGCAATTGCAAGGGGTCCTTAACAGGCAAAAAATATTGGAAAAGAACAAAGTTGAAAGACACACTTCCCAGTGTCAAAACTTAACTACAAACCTACAGTAACTAACAGTGTGGTACTGATGGAAGGACAGATACATAGACCAATGTAATAGACTTGAGATTCCAGAAATAAGTCCATACATCTATGGTCAGTTGATTTTCAACAAGGGTGCTAAGATCATTCAATGGGGGAAAGGACACACTCTTCAGAATGGTGATGGCAATCTACTGAAAATCAGCCCTTGATAGAGGGTTTGCAAAAAGAAAAAAAGGGAAGAAAGTTAAAAAAAGAGAGAGAGAGAGAAAAGCTAAAAAGTACAAATGGTGCTGGCATAGCCAGATGCAAAAGAATGAAGTTGACGCCTACTTCACATTGTATATAAAAATTACTTCAAAATGCAGCAATAATCTAAATATAAGAGGTAAAACACCTCTTAGAAGAAAACATAGAAGTAAATCTTCATGGCCTTAGATTTAACAATCGATTCTTAGCTATGACATGAGAAGCATAAGCAACAACAGCAACCAAAACAGATAAATCGGGCTTCATTAGAATCAAAAACTTTTGTGCTAAATATTCAAGGACACTATCAAGGAAGTGGAAAGAGAACCTATAACTTGGGAGAGACTTCACAAAAAATATATCTGCTAAGGGTCTAGTGTCCAGAATATATAAAGAACACTTACAGCTCAACAACAGAAAGACAAACAGTCCAGTTAAAATATGGGCAAATTACTTGAACACACATGTCGCCAAAGAAGATATGTAAATGGCCAAGGAGCACATGAAAAGACACCCAACATCATTTTAGGGAAATGTGAATCAAAACCCCACTGAGGTACCACTTCACAGAATGGCTGTGGCCATAATAACAATCCTTTTATTTATTTATTTTTTCAACGTTTTTATTTTTTTTGGGGGGGGGGGACAGAGAGAGACAGAGCATGAACGGGGGAGGGGCAGAGAGAGAGGGAGACACAGAATCGGAAACAGGCTCCAGGCTCCGAGCCATCGGCCCAGAGCCCGACGCGGGGCTCGAACTCACGGACCGCGAGATCGTGACCTGGCTGAAGTCGGACGCTTAACCGACTGCGCCACCCAGGCGCCCCATAACAATCCTTTTAAAACTCTGGAAAATAGTAAGCGTCATATTTTGCTGAGGATGTGGTGACATTGGAGCCCTGATACACTGCGGGTAGGAATCTAAAAGGGTTAGGCTGCTGTGGAGACCCTCTGGTAGTTCCCCGATGAATTCAACAGAATTACCGTGTGACCCAGGAATTCGACTCCTAGGATTTATATACACTTATCCAAAAGAATTGAAAAGAGGGATTCAACCAAATACATGCACACACATATTCATAGCAGTACTATTCACACCAAAAGGTAGAAATAAGCCACATGCCCATCAATGTATGTACAGATAAACAAATTGTAATATATATATTGTATATATATTACATAGTATATATATAGTATATATATTACATAGTATATATGTATATATATACATACATATATATACATATATACATACATATATACATATATACATATATATACATATATATACATACTATATATACATAGTATTATATACATATATATCACATATATATAATATATATGTACATATTACACACATATATATTACATATATATACTATATATACATATATATACATACATATATACATACTATATATATACATATATACATACTATATATATACACATATACATATATATGTAATATATATATTATATATACTATATATATACATATACTATACTATATATACATATACTATATGTATATATATACATATATATACTATATATATATACATATACTATACTATACATATACTATACTATACTATAGTATATATACTATACTATATATACATATACTATACTATATATACATATACATATACTATAATATGTATACAAATACTATATATATTATAGTATATAATATATATACTATATATTATAGTATAATAGTATAGTATAGTATAGTATTCTATATATAGTATAGAATAGTATATATATTCTATTCAGTATATACAATTGAATATTATTCAGCTGTAAAAAGAAAGAAGTACTAGGGGCGCCTGGGTGGCGCAGTCGGTTAAGCGTCCGACTTCAGCCAGGTCACGATCTCGCGGTCTGTGAGTTCGAGCCCCGCGTCAGGCTCTGGGCTGATGGCTCGGAGCCTGGAGCCTGTTTCCGATTCTGTGTCTCCCTCTCTCTCTGCCCCTCACCCGTTCATGCTCTGTTTCTCTCGGTCCCAAAAATAAATAAAAAACGTTGAAAAAAAAATTAAAAAAAAAAAAAAGAAAGAAGTACTGCACAGTGTGAATGAACCTTGAAAACATTATGCTAAGTGAAAGACGCCGGAAGAAAAAGGTCACGTGCTCTGTGATTCCATTTGTATGAAATATCCAGAGAAAGTAAATCCATAGAGACAGAATGCAGTTTGGTGTTTGCCATGGACAGACAGGGAGCAGTCAGGGTTTAGGGAGTGAATGCTTAAACGGGCACAGAGTTTCATTTTGGGATGATAAGCTGTTGTTGTTGTTGTTGTTGTTGTTGTTGTTTTGAGAGAGAGAGAGAGAAAGAGCACAGGAGGGGGGCGTAGGAAGAGAGAGAGAGAGAGTGAGAGAGAATCTGAAGCAGGCTCTGCATTCAGCACAGAGCCAGAAGCAGGGTTCGATCCCACAGTGTTGATAGACTGTTTTAGAGCTAGACAGAGATGATGGTTGCACAACATTGTGAATGTACTAAATGCTACTGAATTGTTCACTTTTTAAAGGTTAATTTTATGTGAATTTTGCCTCAATAAAAAAAAAAGTGTTCAAAAAAAGTATACTTTGGGATATCTACCAGAAAAGCAAAACTGGGGGAAAAAGACAAATATATATATATATTTATGTATTTATGTATTTATAAATATAGTTAATATATTTATAATATATATACTATATATTATATATAGTATATATTATATTATAGTATATATAATATATACTATATATATTATATATAGTATATATTATAATTATACAATAATATAATATATATTATTATATATAATAATATACAATATATTTATAAATATATTTATTATACATATAAATATATAAATATATATTTATATATATTTATTTATTTTTATTTATTTATTCATTTATTTATTTATTTATTTATTTATATATATATATTTATTTTTGAGAGAGAGAGAGAGAGAGAGATGGAGTGTGAGCGGGGTAGGGACAGAGAGAGAGGGAGACCCAGAATCAGAACAGGCTCCAGGCTCTGAGCTGTCAGCACAGAGCCCGATGCGGGGCTCGAACCCACGAACCGCGAGACCATGACCTGAGCTGAAGTCAGATGTTTAACCGACAGAGCCCCCCAGGCACCCCAAATACATAAATCCTGAGCTTTGGCAGGGATGTGAAACAACAGGAACTCTCATAAACGGATGGGTGGGTGTGTAAATTGGTTACAATGACTTGAGAAAACTGGCAGTGTCTCCTAGAGCTGAGCCATACGCATGCCCTATGACCTAGCACACCTTCTCTTCAGTATATGCCCTAACGAAATGTGGACATACATGTTTATTAAAAAGGGGTGTACTCAAATAGTCACAGGAAAACTGTTTGTAATAGCCCAAATCTAGCAAGCAGCCGAAAGACCGTCAACAGTACAGGTAAATGAATTACTCTACAGAGTTGAGAATGAACAGTCTAAAACTACACACAACAGTGTGGATGCATCTCATGAACATAATATCCACCGAAAGAAGCCAGACACAAAAGGGCACATGTCGTATGATTCCATTTATCTGAAGTTCAAAAGACAGTTATGGCTAATCTACCTTGGTAGAACTCCCAATAGTGGTTGCTATTGATGAGGTAGTGACCGGAAAAGAATTGTGCCTTCCGGGGTGCCGATGATGATCTTTTTTTTTTTTTAATTTTTTTTAACATTTATTTATTTTTGAGACAGAGAGAGAGCATGAACAGAGGAGGGTCAGAGAAAGAGGGAGACACAGAATCTGAAACAGGCTCCAGGCTCTGAGCTGTCAGCACAGAGCCTGATGCGGGGCTCGAACCCACAGACTGTGAGATCATGACCTGAGCCGAAGTCGGACGCTCAACCGACTGAGCCACCCAGGCGCCCCGATGATCTCTTTCTTGATCTGTTGCTGTTTTCATGGGTGCGTTCCGTTTATTGAAGTTCACGAACTATTCTTTCATCGTATGTGTCCTTTTCGGTTTCTATTATTCCTCAATAAAAAGTTTCACAATATTTCTTTGGAGAAGTGTTGCATGATAGGGGGAACCCGTCTCTCTGGACCTTTGAAAGAGTAGAGATGAATCAAAACTTCTGTCCCCCCGAAAAGCTTAGGAAGCCAGGGCAACTTGGATTGTGTAACAGGAATCATTGCGACCTGCCTTCCTTTGGAGTTGTAATAGCGATGAGACTTCTACTTGGAATTTTGATTCCTATTTTGAAGGAAGAGCACCATTTCATTTGCTTGCATTAGGCATGGAGAATTGTTGGGGCGCCTGGGTGGCTCAGTCGGTTAAGCGTCCGACTCCGGCTCAGGTCATGATCTCGCACTCTGTGAGTTCCAGCCCTACATCTGTGCTGAGAGCCTGGAGCCGGCTTGGGATTCTGTGTCTCCCTCGCTCGCTCAGCTCCTCCCCTGCTTGTATACTCTCTCTCAAAAATAAATAAACTTATATATATATAAAAAGAAAGAAATGGAGAATTGTATCTGGAAAGGACCTTAGAGATAGCATAGTCCAATTCCGTAATTTTATTAGGTAGGAAAAAAGCACAGAGAAATTATGTAATACAAGCCACATGTTTCCTTCTCTGTTCATATGAGTGATCTTAAGGGATTTCAAATCTCCCCTCCTCCCATTTATGATTCAAATCATATAATTTTTGGATTTGAGGCTTTCAAATTATTTTTGAAAAGAAAAACGTAAAACACCAATAAACTGTCCCTCCCCCGTCGAGTGATCTTTCTTAAATTAAAAACAAAGTACAATGAATCTCAGGCATTTTTTGAGATTTAACAGATGATTAAATTAGGAAATTCAATTTCATTGATTTGTTCTGATAAATTTCCTTAAGAATTATACACGACATTGAAATAATAAGTTGAATGCACTACAGGATTTTAATCACCAATGAGAAGCTAATGAGTTAATTCTATAAAATGCTCTATTTCCATATCTCTTTAAAAGAAGCTTGAATAATCATGAAATCTTCTGGAGAAGTTGAAACATTTTCTTTTTTCTGCTCACAAAATGCCCCCAAGCCATTTACTGCAAATGTCCAAGTTATTTTTACATTTATATTAAAAAAATAAATCTAGGATTTTGTCAAAATCTGTCGATTCTCTTGAATTCCAGGCCATTTGTATTAAACAAGGCATGAATTGACAAGCTCTTAACCATAAGCTCGAGACAGACAGTCATTTTGATCTTCTCAGCTGGAATTCCTGTTCTCAACACCTATACTTGAGCACATACATCGTCCCTTGGCTGTCATCCCTGTGCCCATCTGTTGGCATGGCTTACTGCCCACCACAAGTTTGGACTCCCGCCCTAGCGTGTAGGTGCCAGGAAATAACAGTTTACACGAGCAGCCTGTACAACAATGTAAATGTATTCTCGGCCCAATGTCTAGACATCGTGTCCACTCAACTTGGGGGCTGAGTGCCTCTCCCTTTGTAGGATCCCATTTTTCATCAGACGTCTGCGACAGATGAAGTGTAGAGTGGAAGAGAAGGGGCTGAGGAAGTGAGCTTCCTGGTTTTTAAGGTTAGACTTTGCAGGTTAATTTTACTGTGGTCGCTACCTTGGCAAACCATGAAAATCATCTCAGAAGTGTCGCCAAGGTGATAGGCCACAGGAGGAAACATCTCGACTCCTTTGGTGAGATGAGCCACGGCAGGCAACTGACCCACAACTGTGTTTGTTTCCTTAAATTGCCCAAAGGGGTACAAAGCTAGATTTCTTTTGTTTTCTTTTTTTCGCTCAAAGTTTGTGTGTGTGTGATGCCTCTTCAT
Source organism: Lynx rufus (assembly GCF_022079265.1). Lineage (NCBI taxonomy): Eukaryota > Metazoa > Chordata > Mammalia > Carnivora > Felidae > Lynx > Lynx rufus. The sequence continues at coordinate 20,705,357 of NW_025814889.1, read as the reverse complement.
GTCAGGCAAAGAAATAAAAGAGGTTTTTCCAAGTGTTTCTAGGCTTTAGAGAAACTACGACTTAGTGTGGTTGAAATAGAAAAGATAAAAGACTATTATACAGTATCTGATAAATTCTTGTTGTTCAAGAAGGCTATGGTTCATAGCTCAGTTGGAAACATGATTATTTTCTTTTTTTTTTTTTTTCAATGTTTATTTATTTTTGGGACAGAGAGAGACAGAGCATGAACAGGAGAGGGGCAGAGAGAGAGGGAGACACAGAATCGGAAACAGGCTCCAGGCTCCGAGCCATCAGCCCAGAGCCTGACGCGGGGCTCGAACTCACAGACCGTGAGATCGTGACCTGGCTGAAGTCGGACGCTTAACCGACTGCGCCACCCAGGCGCCCCTGAAACATGATTATTTTCAACAATAAGTCTTAAATACAAATAATCATACTCTTTCTTATATTTAATTATGCCTAGAAAATGTTAGGAGTATGCAATGAGATGTTGAAGCATAAGGTTTTAACCCCCGCTGTAAGACAATTTAAAGCTAAATCCCAGGGCGCCTGGGTGGCTCAGTTGGTTAAGCATCCGACTTTGGCTCAGGTCATGATCTCACGCATGGTTCGTGAGTTTGAGCCCTGTGTGGGGCTCTGTGCTGACAGATCAGAGCCTGGAGCCTGCTTCAGATTCTGTTGTCTTTCTGGTCCTCCCCTGCTCGCACTCTCTCTGTCTCTCTCCCAAAAACAAATAAACACTAAAGAAATTTTTTTTTAATTTAAAGTTAAATTTCTCTGACTCTTCAAATACAAGAGAAAAGGGGCAGAAGGGAACACAAGATCTTGTAAGATCTGGTGATTTATTTTTTAGTTCAGAAGAAAATGACTCAAGTCATGACACCCAGGCATGAATCTTGCAGAATTCTTGGGAAATGAATCAGGTGTCTTTCTGTGAGAAAGACAAATAGTAAATATGAATATGAATAGAAAACATGGGCCCATTATGATACTTTTTGTACCTTAGGAAAGTACTTAATTTGTATGAAAGTTAGCAACATTTGGGCAGTTGTTTATTTTTCTGCTAAATGATATGAATTATCTTTTCTATGACAAGTCTGGCAAGTCAGAGCAAAAGAATGAATATATATTATATAATATAAATATATTTATATACAAATTATATACAAATTAAATAAATGTATTTATTTGTATATAAATATATTTAAACATGGGGCGCCTGGGTGGCTCAGTCGGTTGAGCATCCAACTTCAGTTCAGGTCATGATCTTGCCGTCTGTGAGTTCGAGCCCTGCATCGGGTTCTGTGCAGACTGCTCAGAACCTGGAGCCTGCTTCAGATTCTGTGTCCCCCTCTCTCTCTGCCCCTCCCCTGCTCATGCTCTGTCTCTCTCTGTCAAAAATAAAATAAACACTAAGAAAAAAATGAAAAAATATATATATATTTAAACATATTTAAATATTTAATATATTTATTACATTATAATATAATAAATACAATATATAGTATATATTTATATATAATATATAATATAAATATATTATATATTTAAATATATATTTATAAATATTATAAATATATAATATATTTATATATTATATACTTAATATATATATAAATATATATTTTAATATATAAAATATAAATATATTTTAAAAATATATATTTTACCTTAAGTGATTAGTAAACATGTATTAAGCACCTATTATATACCTTGCACATGCTAAACACACAAAGGATACAAAATCCATTCATTTAATTCAGTGTTTATCAATAGAAGATTGTGGTAAATGAAACCCTGAATTTAGTATCAGAAGAACCAGTTTTCTAGTCCTGGATACACCAACTGCTAGCTATGAAACCTCAAACAAATCACTTCTTCTCTTTGAATTTCACTTTCCTTATCTGTAAAACGAAAATAATGATGCTTGCCCTGGATTCTTTCTAATGCGGTCACTATTATAAACAAGCAGGCTATGTAAAAGCTCTTTGAAAAGCATAACGCATTGTTAGGATGAGAAGCATTATTGATCCCTAGAAACATCATCCTCAAACATTTCTGGAAACTTCTCTACTTTGTTATTTGAAAAAAAAAAAGTCTTGTTAACTTTTCAGTTCAACGTTGGCTTTAAAATTTAAACTTAAATTGTAGAAGGCCTTGAATGCTAGATTAGAAGTTTGGATTTTATCACGGAAGTTGTAGTTATCCATGGGTTTTCAGTTGGGGAGTCACATGCTATAATCTGCTTATTTGACCAAATTCATGTAACCTTTTCACATTTAAAAAGCTTAGGTGGTTTTGGCTTTTGCAGAATATTCTTATTTCATCACAAGTTTCAAAGGACTAGCATCATCATCATCGTCGTCATGTAACAATTTACTATCAACCCCATATATAATTACTGTTATAATCCTTATTCCTATTTTATGAAGATACTAAGCACAGAGAAGTTAAGTGCTTTTCCCAGGTTACACAGCTGATAAGTAGAGGTGCTGGGATTTGAACACAGGCAATCTAGCTTCAGTCTGTGTTCTCCAACAAATATTCGACAAGTATTTATTGAATGCCTGCAATATGACAGATACCGTTAGATGTCGGAGTCACAAAGAAGGAAATGGCATGGTGGCTATTATCCTTCACGAAACATAATTTTTAATTATGCTTTGGCCTTAGTCACAAATACTCTGTGTTTACTTATTTATTTATTCAACTTATATGTATTGGGCACTTCCTGTGTGCCAGGAATTGCTCTGGATGAATAAACAAAAGTCCCTGCCTTCGTGGAGCTTGCGTTCCAATGAAGGGAGATAGAGATAAGAGATAGAGTGTTGGGGGGAAGGTGGATGTTGCACTTTTTAATGGGCTAGTCAGGTAAAGACTCACTGACAAGATGACCTTGAATCAAGACCTGAAAATATCTATGAGGCCATCCGGAAAAAGACCATTCTTGATAGACGACCAACAATTGCAACGATCTTGAGGGGAGAGCATGCCTGGAAGGGTTGGAGGGATAGCAAGGGAGCCAGGGTGGGCTGGAGCAGAGGTGGGGCATCTGAGGCGATTGTGAAGATCTTGACCTTGACTCTGTCTGAGATAGGAATACATCGGAGGGCTGTGAGCAGCGGAAGAGATTTTAAAAGGATCACCTCTGGTGCTCTAGTCAAGTAGACCTTAGGTATGGGGGTTGGAGAAGAAGGTTGAAGCAGGGAAACCAGTTAGGAGACTATTAAAAGAATTTAGGTGAAAGTTAATGGCAGCCTGCACTGTGACAGAGGTAATGAGTGACAGAGGTAATGAGGGTGGTCAAAGTGTAGAGAGATTATGGAGGTAGAACTGACAGGGTTTCCTCATGGCTTAGATGTGGGTGTTGCAAGAGAAAAAGAGATAAGTCAAGAATGACACCCAGGTTTCTGACCTTAGCAATTCGAAAGGAGGGGGTTGCTATTTATCGAGATGGGGAAGACTGTGGGACTGAGTTTTTAGGGGGAAAATCCGAAATTCTGTTTTGGGATTAAGTTTGACGTGTCTTTTGGACATTGGACATCCATATGATGCTCTATACACGGGGATACATGCGACTGGAGCTCAGGGGAGAAGTCTGAGCTGGAGACGGAAAATGGGGCGTTGCCAGCACAGAGGTGATTCTTAAAGCCAAGCGATTGCTACGTATCAGCCCAGGAAAGAGGCAAACGTGAAGACTGAGCCATGGGGTACAGCGACATTCAAGTTTAGAGGGGATCAGGAGGAAGCGAGACTGGGAAGAGCAATAGAGGAAGAATAGCGGACAATCACTGGCGTTGTGTGGAAGAGGCACAAGAAGGTCTTATTTTGTTTTGAATTAGATCCATCAGTTTCCCAAGAGCGTATTGTACTTGTTTATCAAAAACTTGACAGCGGTATCCCAAGTGCCACTGTTTCTTTTTACAAGCAAATAGCCTGTTTATGGCTGTGTTGGAGTGCTACTAAACATTTAGAAAATCAGTTGCAGAACGAATTGTCTTTTAGGGAAGTCTCTGTAGCCCACTCTAGAAGGTCAAGTGTTTTATTTTTTAACAATAAACAATCGTTGCTTGAGCTCATGCAAATTACATTCTTAACCCAATTAATTAAATTTGATGTAAAATAAATATGCCTAAGGTAAGATTGCTCTGTGGTCGGTTGAAGTTTTTGATTTTTATTTTCTTTAATCTTTATTTTTGAGAGGCGGGGTGGGGGGGGACACAGAGTGTGAGCAGGGGAGGAACAGAGAGAGAGGGAGACACAGAATCCGAAGCTGGCTCCAAACTCTGAGCTGACAGCACAGAGCCCCGAGACGGGGCTCGAACCACAAACCATGAGAGCGTGACCTCAGCTGAAGTCAGACGCTTAACTGACTGAGCTACCCAGGCACCCAACTCTATGGTCAGTTTTAGTGAGGAACTAACTGATATCTGGGGACATGGAAGGTCTCTAGTGCAGGGATATGAATCAAGAGAAATGTCTGAATTAGATCACAAGAGTTGCCTGTTCTCTTCAGGTTGAAGTTTCCCAGCTAATAGAGTCCATTGCTTGTCACACAAAGGAGGTTAAGTATGCCAACATTGTAGATGAATAATAGGAGGTTTGGAGCAAAAGTATGGTCAGCCCCAGAGTTTGAATTTTACTTTCTAGGGAACAGGGTTGAAAGACAGCCAAGGAATGAGGAAAGGAGGGTTTTAGCATTCAGGATAATCCTGAACTATGACAGGATTGGTGAACAAAAGGGCAGAGCCAAGAATGGAAAAGGTTGGTATTAGCTCACAAAATACATTCTTCACTTCTTCAGGTTGACTGCTCTGCTAGATAAATTGCTCTTCTCCCACCTCCCCATCTTGGTAACCTCATAACTCCATCATTCTACCCCACTTGAGCAACTCCTCTCTTTCATTAGCCAGAACATTCCTCCTGCTAAGGAAGTATTCCAAAGCAGTTTGGGCAGCAGGACCCACATGTATTCTGCATACTAGCCAGATATAATAACTCATGATTTTTAGCAGACACAAGACCACTCGGAATACACATTACTTTTCCAAGGCTCCCTTCCCTTTCCTTCTGACAACGTACTCATTTTGAGATTTACAAAAAATGTGGCCTCTTTCATGAAGCCCACCCTGATGTGTGTAACCGAGAGATGATTTTGCTCTTCTGTGAACGCTCATGGGATTTTATCTGCACCTCTGTTAGGACATTTATAAAAATGTCAGATGTACATTCCTTGGTATAACATCCACTATCCTGCAAACTCTTTGGACACATGAATGGGGTTTTGTGTTTGCTTCACAGCAAGTATGTGGCGAGTAGGAGGCACTCCATCGATATATTTTTTGTATTAAATTGTGGCAGTCGCTCCTTTCTCAGTCTCTACCCATGTGTTTTGGACTTCACGCTCCTGATGCGTTTTTTCTAAATTTTATTCTTTCTGACGGAATAAAGACAATACAACTGAACTTGAGCAAACAGAACTTACGACGTTCTGCTTTCTTTGTCGTTTGTAACATCGTCTTTGCCAAGCAATGGCCCACAGTCTTCACTGGTGATCCAGATGAATTTCCACCACTTCCAAAAATGGACTCCTTTTTGCCCATAAAACAAACTTTGTGAACTCCTACCTGTGTTATTTTGCTTATTCTCTTCCTCCAGCTGAGACAACTCATTGCCCTCAGCCTCTTGCTGAAATTCCATTCATCTCCTGATGGCCTTGATTAAAGTTCACTGCCTCCTTTTAATTTTACTTGAATATACCAGCACCTACGAATTACTTCCTTATCTCAACTTCTGTTGCATTTATAATGTACCGTTTTTCTTTTTTAATATAATTCTACTTAAAATGATCTCTACTGTTTATTTTTTTAATTTTTTTTCAACGTTTATTTATTTTTGGGACAGAGAGAGACAGAGCATGAACGGGGGAGGGGCAGAGAGAGAGGGAGACACAGAATCGGAAACAGCCTCCAGGCTCCGAGCCATCAGCCCAGAGCCTGACGCGGGGCTCGAACTCATGGACCGCGAGATCGTGACCTGAGCTGAAGTCGGATGCTTAACCGACTGCGCCACCCAGGCGCCCCTGATCTCTACTGTTTAAATCTTACATCCTCAGTTACATTATAAGCTCTTTAAATTCAAGAATTCACACATTCCTATTGAATTATAGTTATTATGATATAATCACCAAGCAACAACAGCTCAGTACACAATAGATATTCAATAAGTATTTATTGATTGATGGATTGATTGGAGAAATATAGTCTACAACTTTGAGTTGAATATACACTATCTTTTTATTCTTTTCTCGAAAATGTATTTGCATACTGTTTCTACTATACACGCAATTTTATTTTTCATATCACTTTCAGATAATCTGAATAGCCATCTACTTATATCACTGCATTTTCAAGTCAACATTGGGGAGGTATGTTATCTCTGAAACAAAAACAAAAAATATACATTGAAGGTGCCTGGATGGCTCAGTCAGTTATGCGTCCGACTCTTGGTTTCAGCTTAGGTCATGATCTCATGGTTTTGTGACTTCAAGCTCTGCACTGGCAGCACAGAGCCCGCTTGGGATTCTCTCTCCCTCTTTCTCTGTCCCTCCGTCACTCATGCTGTCTCCGTCTCTCTCAAAATAAATAAATAAACTTCAAAAAAATTTAAAAAATATATACATAGACAATTCCCTCTCGAAAATTCAGTTAGCATACAAAATTAACTTGGAATTGGAAACTGGAGACAACCTGAGAAATTTTTAGTTTTACACCGTTTAGAAAACCCTAGCAATCCACTTTTGTCTGAAATGGAGCCTCTTTCAAACTCCTGATTTTATTGAATAATAATGTACCTTCAAATTTTTTTTAACTGAAATTTTAGTTAATTAACATACAGTGCAATATTGGTTTCGGAAGCAGATTTCAGTGATTCATCATTTACGTACGACACCCAGTGCTCGTCCCAACAAGTGCCCTCCTTAGTACCCATCACCTGTCTAGCCCTGCCCCCACCTACCTCTCCCTGTCAACCCATAGTTTGTTCTCTGTCATTAAGTGTCCCTTGTGGTTTGTTTGCCCCTCTCCTCTTCCCCCTTTCCCATATGTTCATCTGTTTTGTTTCTTAAATTCCACACTTGAGTGAAATCATATGGTATTATCTTTCTCTGACTGACTGGTTTCACTTAGCTTAATACACTCTAGCTCCATCCAGGTCGTTGCAAATGGTAAGATTTCATTTTTTGGCGGCTGAGTAATATTCCATTGTATATATATGTATATATATATATTGTATATATATTCCATTGTGTATATCTATGTATATATACATAGATATGTGTGTGTGTGTATACACACACACACATATATATATCACATCTTTTTAATTTTATTTTTAATATAATTTATTGTCAAATCGGCTAGCATACAGTGTGTAAAGTGCGCTCTTGGTTTTTGGGGTAGACTCCCGTGGTTCATCGCTTACAAACAATGCCCAGTGCTCATTCCAACAAGTGCCCTCCTCAATACCCATCACCCATTTCCCCCTCTCCCGCCCTCCCCCATCCACCCTCAGTTCGTTCTCTATATTTAAGAGTCTCTTATGGTTTGCCTCCCTCCCTCTCTGTTTGTAACTATTTTTTCCCCTTCCCTTTCCCCCATGGTCTTCTGTTAAGTTTCTCAAGATCCACATATGAGTGAAAACATATATCCGTCCTTCTCTGACTGACTTATTTCACTCAGCATAATACGTTTCATTTCCACCCATGTTGCTGCAAATGGCAGGATTTCATTCTTTCTCACTGCCAAGTAGTATTCCATTGTAAATATAAACCACATCTTCTTTATCTGTACATCAGCCGATGGACGTTTGGGCTCTGTCCATAGTTTGGCTATTGTTGATAATGTGTACCCTCAGATTTTTGAAAAAGAATAAAACCAAATACGGGAAACTTATGGTGAGAAAGGCTATGTGAATTAGTGAGAAGACTAAATTATAACGTAGAAATAGTGGTGTATCAGAAGAGACGGAGGACTCTGGGAGCCCGGCATAATGTATACACTTGTTGAACAGCTACGTTGTACGCCTGGAACTAATGTAATATTGTGTGTAAACTACACTTGCATTAAAAAAAAATTAAATTTGTTTTCAACGTTTTTTATTTATTTTTGGGACAGAGAGAGACAGAGCATGAACGGGGGAGGGGCAGAGAGAGAGGGAGACACAGAATCGGAAACAGGCTCCAGGCTCTGAGCCATCAGCCCAGAGCCCGACGCGGGGCTCGAACTCATGGACCGCGAGATCGTGACCTGGCTGAAGTCGGACGCTTAACCGACTGCGCCACCCAGGCGCCCCCAAAAAATTTAAATTGCAATATAGAGAAATGTGTCTTCACTAAATGTCTCCCAGGGCCATGCTGGCGAATACTGACAGAAAGCAATCCTTCAGACACTGCTGTAATGACAGAGTGATGCTGAGTAGTAAGTACTCCTGAATAAAATACTTCTAAAGGCCTAGAAAGTTTATGATCTTAAGGATGAAAACATTCTCTTGTGGGATCTAATTGACATTTCAGATCCATTTATAAACACTTTTAGTAGTGCATATAGAGGTGAAATGTATTTGTTTTTTTTTTAATTTTTTAACGTTTATTTATTTTTGGGACAGAGAGAGACAGAGCATGGACGGGGGAGGGGCAGAGAGAGAGGGAGACACAGAATCGGAAACAGGCTCCAGGCTCTGAGCCATCAGCCCAGAGCCTGATGCGGGGCTCGAACGCACGGACCGCGAGATCGTGACCTGGCTGAAGTCGGACGCTTAACCGACTGCGCCACCCAGGCGCCCCTAATTTTTTAAATGTTTTTATTTATTTTTGAGACAGAGACGGACAGAGTATGAGCAGGGAGGGGCAGAGAGAGAGGGAGACACACAGAATCCGAACCAGGCTCCAGGCTCTGAGCTGTCAGCACAGAGCCCGACACAGGGCTCGAACCCACGGACCGTGAGATCATGACCTGAGCCGAAGTCGGATGCTTAACCGACCGAGCCACCCAGGCGCCCCTGAAAATATATTTGTAATCACAGTGAGAGTAACAACAAACTCAGAACTTGCAAGATATAAGTTAATGAGGATTTGCTCTACTGGCTATTAGAAACAGTTGAAGTGCTCAACATAGAGTTCTTTTTGTTTTTCAAAATATGATCATGAAACATAGAGTTCTTTTTGTTTTTCAAAATATGATCATGAAACTTCCATGGCTTTTATACAGCATACCTGATTAAGTGACAGAAAGAATTGAATATTTTCTTTTCCTGAGAGGGTAGACTAAGCCTTAATTCATATTATCACTGTAAAAGAATATTATTAGATAAGTGGCAAATTTCTACTACCAGCCTAGGAAAGTCTTAGTTCAGGTTTGTCAATGATCATGCCTGAAAAGCTGTCAACAAAGCTTACTGTGTTTTAAGTAGCTGTTCTGGAGTTGCAAATTATATGGAACAATACTGTTTACAATTTACAATGCTGTTGAGAATTTCACTATTGGCAAAAATATATATATATATATATTAACATATGACAAATTTTCAGGAATAGAAAGAAGAAAAGAATTGTTCTTTGGTTGTAGCATGCAGGGGTCATACTTATCTGTCAGTTAGCATTTGTAGAGACTGGATTAATCAGAGACCTGATTAATTGGGAAAAATTCAGAAGCATGTATAATTTTCACCTTATAATAAGTCAAGGGCAAGCATCTTACAGTCTTTTGTAAGCCCATACAGCCACATTTATGAGCAAGATTCATGCCATTTCAGATCAGAATTTTAAGGCTTTTGGACATGGTCATTAACAAATTTGCAGAACAAATGATTACTTATCCTGATAATGGCATTATTCTAAGGTATTGATTTAAAACAGTATAGAAGCAGACTAAGTTTCCAAGCATGAAACTATGCAATACTCCAATTGGAAATATCACCATTTCATTTTAACTGGTAGGGCTAAAATGTATATTTCCCTTATCTTTAAGACAACTGATTTGAAAGACTCTAAGGGGCTCCTGGGTGGCTTAGTCGGTTAGTCATCCAACTTCGGCTCAGGTCATGATCTCACGGTTCATGAGTTCGAGCCCCAGGTCGGGCTCTGTGCTGACCGCTCAGAACCCGGAGCCTGCTTCGGATTCTGTGTCTCCCTCTCTCTCTGTTCCTGCCCCGCTCTAGCTTGTCTTTCTCGCAAAAATAAGCATTAAAATTTTTTTTTGAAAGACTCTAAAAATGATTAATTGTGTTGTATAAGGCAGTGACACACCTTTTCTCAAGCTGATATTAAATATGTATTCCTCAGCTTATCCTCAAGGAATCTCTGGCACGATACTTATTACAGTGATTTCGGAAATTAGCATAAAGGAAAGTACTAGGACACACAATTGTTTTCAGGATCGATACTCTCCAGTATTTTTACTTGCCATTTGCTTATTCGGGGACTTTTGAAATTTGGAACCCATTACAGCTTGGATCTGTATTGGAACTGTCTTTAGGGAAGAATGTGGTATTTGACGAGACATTTTTAGCAATGTAATGCAATTGTTAAAGATATTTTAAATTTCATTTCGAAACTTGCCTTCTAGTGAAAGCGTTTTGTTTTTGTTTCTGTTTTTGTTTTGTGAGCTGGTTATCTGTCATTTGAGTCTAATAATCTAATTTCATTTGAATGAAGAGAAAAAGCCAACACTAACACATGGAAACCTCAACATGCCCTTGGGTAGCCTGTTGAGTTTGGCAGAACTTATGACTCCTTTCTGATGACTAGAGCACAGCAGAAGTGATGGTGTGTCATTTCCGAGACTAGGTGACTGCTGCTTTTCTTGGGGTCACCTGTTTCTGGCTCTCTCTTAGATTTCTTACTCTGAGGAAAGCCAGCATCCGTGTTGTGAGCTGCGCTCTGGGGAGGCCCATGAAGTGAAGAACCGAGGGAGGCCTTTGGTCAACAGCCAGGGGTAGACTGGGGCCCTCAGTCCAACATCTTGCAAGAAGGGGAAGCCTACTAACACCCACACAAACAGGCCTGTAAGTGGGGCCTTGAAATGGATACAGTCCTGGCCAACAGCTTGACTGCAATGTCGTGAAAGGCTCTGAACAAGATCCGCCCAGGTAAGCAGCCCTCAGACTTCTGACTCTCAGAAACTGTGAGATAATGAAAATTGGCTGCTTTAGGCTACCCAGTTTGGGGGTAGCCAAGTTTCTAGAAGTCTTCAAGTTTCTAGAAGTCAGGAAATAGCCTGAGCTCTGGGCTTCGATCTCCTCCCTACCATTTAACAAAAAAATTTTTTTTAATGTTTATTTTGGAGAGAGACAGACAGTACGAGTGGGGGAGGGGCAGAGAGAGAGGGAGACACAGAATCCGAAGCAGGGTCCGGGCTCTGAGCTGTCAGCACAGAGCCCAACACGGTCTCGAGCCCACGACCCACAAGACCACGACCCAAGCCGAAGTCGGCGCTCAACCGACTGAGCCACCCAGGTGCCTCAATAAAGAAATTTTTTTAAAGTATTATAAAAAGTGCAAGGAGTTGGATTACAGTCAGATTATCAGATAGGATGGATTACCACTTTTTGTAAGTACTTGTTAAAAAACATAAATGTTGATACACTACGAATTAGGGTCCACCAAATATGAGAGATTTTTTTTTTTTTAAGTTTATTTACTTAGTTTGCCAACGGGGCAGAGAAAGAGAGAGAGAGCGCACACGCACATGCATGTGTGAGCAGGGGAGGGGTAGAGAGATTAGGAGAGAGAGAATCCCAAGCAGGCTCCATGCCATCAGGGCTTAGCCCTAACATGAGGCTTGAACCCACCATCCATGAGATAATTACCGGAGCTGCCGTCAAGAGTAGTGTCAGTTGCTGAGGGGCGCCTGGGTGGCTCAGTCTGTTGAGAGTCTGACTACAGCTCAGGTCATGATCTCCCAGTTCCTGACTCAGAGCCAGCTTCGGATCTTCTGTCTCCCACTCTCTGCGCCCCCCTTGGTGGCTCCCTCTCTCTTAAAAAAGTCAGAGGCTTCACCGACTGAGCCGCCCGGGCAGCCCCGTGAACGATTTCTTTTTCTCAAACACGGTAAAACTATTCGTTCAAATGGATGGTTTCCTTCAGAACGGTAACTCTCATCGACTCAACAGGCGGTGTATCTGTCTAGCCCCCCTAGTTCAAGGCACGATGCCAGGCGCGAGAGATGCGGGGATAAACGTAACAGAGCCCGTGTTTTGCCTTCAAAACATGGACAGTTGGAGACCGAAGCGTGCACGGGCCACTTCAGGACAGTGTAACGGGGACAGTGGGGCAAGCACTGCGTGCTATGAAAACACGGGAGTGACATTCCCTGGTTGAGGTGAAGATTGAGGCAAGTCCTGGAAGGTGATCCAGAGTGATTAGGCAGGAAGAACAGACAAGGAAGGTGGGCTGGTGTTCCAGGTGGAGCTGGCAGCGCCAGAAGAGCGTGTGGTACATTTATGAGGCAACCCAGAATTCGGTTTGTCTGGGCCATCTCGGGCCACAGGATGGGGAGTGACCAGAGACCGCGCTGAGGAGGGGAGCAAGGCTCCCATCGTGAAGAGTCTTGCGTGCCGTTCTAAGGATTGTAGACTTTATTGCGAATGCATGGGTGAGCAGAGGGAGGGTTTTAAGGGCAGGGTGCTCCCCCAGGTTACCTAGTTATTCAATAATGCTTCTTTTTTTTTTTTTTCAACACGAAATTTATTGTCAAATTGGTTTCCATACGACACCCAGCGCTCATGCCAACAGGTTGGGCTCGCTCTTTTGAATATGTCCAATGTTGATGATGCTTTTGACAGCAGATTCGATTTGGGGGTGGGATGGAGGGTGGGGGGTGGGACGGAAACCGTTTCAAAGAAATGTGTTCAGGGAACAAAGTGGGCGCTGAAGCGGGTTCATATTACTGGGGGTCAAAAATTTGCTGGGAATAACGCCATGAGGCTGAATTCGTGCTTATTACTGCCTTTCATGAGACACACATTTAGGTACCTGCATTTTATTTATTTTGTTTATTTTTGTTTTGTTTTGTTTTGAGAACGAGAGAGTGCACACTGGGGGGAGGGGCAAAGGGGGGAGAGAGAGAGAAACTTAAGCAGGCTCCGTGCTCAGGGTAGAGCCCAACACAGGGCTTGCTCCCATGACCCCAGATCATGACCTGAGCCCAAATCAAGAGACGTTCAACCTCAATCAAGAGCCACCCAGGTGCCCCATAAATATACTTCAGAATTTGCTAATAAATGGCTACTTATGTTTCTAACTGACTTGGCAGCAGTAGAACCAGCCAGATTTTCTGTAGGAATATTATTGCCCCGTTTAGAAAATGGCTCCTGTGAAGCTTCCAGTCTGGGGCAAGATTGCCAACTCTCTCCACTGTCCACACTTCCCCCCCCACTCCCTGGGTTGTGGTCCCATCTTAAATAATCTCAGACAACATCACTGGCATTTGGGTATGAGTTTCTCACTTTGCTCTACTGTCCATCACTGGTTAAAACATCTTAAGATGTGTTTTTATTCCCTAAAGTATTGGTGACAAACACTTCCGGTTCTATTTCGTGTGATTCTTATCGCTAAAGTGAGAAGATTTAAGGCCAATACCGAGCATCCGCCTTTTATATTCACCCTAGATGACGAGCATGTGGAGGAAAGTCTGTATTTTTTCCCAGGGAACAAAGCAGAGACTTCTGTTTGGGACCAATTTAAAATATTTGCGGGGGGGGGGGCGCCTGGTTGCCCCGTCAGTGAAGCAACCGACTCTTATCTCGGCTCAGGTCATGATCTCTCCATTCGTGAGTTTGAGCCCCACATCAGGCTCTGTGCTGATGGTGCAGAGCCTGCGTGGGGTTCTGTCTCTCCTTCTCTCTGTCCCCTGCCCCGCTTGTGCCCTCCCCCTCTCTGTCTCAAAAATAAACATAAAACAAATTTTTAAAAATAAATATTTTTCTAACGTTATTTTACGGTTACGAAATGTTTAACCACAGTTTTTACTTTTGGTACCTAACATACTGACAGTTTTTATAATGTAGGAGGTAAAATGTCTTTCTTCAACAGTTGAATTTCTTGTTTAGCAGATGTATTCTTATAATCCTCTTTATATTCATAAAGGGTTTCTGCCATGTGGAAAAAATAGGCTACAGGGGCGTCTGGGTGGCTCAGTTGGTTGAGAGTCCGACTTGGGCTCAGGTCACGATCTCACAGTCCGCAAGTTCGAGCCCCGCGTCGGGCTCTGTGCTGACAGCTCAGAGCCTGGAGCCTGCTTCGGATTCTGTGTGTGTCTCTCTCTCTCCGCCCCTCCCCTGCTCATGCTCTGTCTCTCTCTCTGTCAAAAATAAATAAACATTAAAAAATTTAAAAAAATAAGCTACAGAGTGAAATAACAAATTATAAGGAAAGGAATTAAGTAAAAGAGGGAAAAAGGGAAAAGGTAGGATCAGAAGTGAGGGTAGCACACAGAATATATAGAATGAAAACTATACTTTCAAGAAGGAGGCCATTCATTTGCCTTAAAGCCTTTTTTTATATTCAAGAGGAAAAAGAAAACATCAGTGGTTAGAATTTCCAGTTTTCGGATGATTTAGAAAAATCACACCATCATCAAAATCACGACCACCAGCAGCAGATGGTGTCATTGCAGAAGCCCAGCACTTTGTGATTCTGAGACTAAAGAAGCTTATCTTGTTCTAAGCTTAGTTCATCAACTGTGAGGAAATCAAATGTGCCTTAAAGTGCTTTATTGCGGGCTACCTAACTTTGCAATAGTCTTTATTGAAACACCAGGAGACAAAAACCAAAAAGGGACAAAACCAAAACCAAGTGGAATTCATAATGATTTCAATCATTTTAATAAAGAAAGGGCAATCAAAGAAGTGCTTATTTAATCGCTCCAGAACCACCCTACCTCTGCTAATGGGCACCTGCAAAATGGACAGCTCGTACCTGCTTCCCTCACTTCCTGCATTCCTTAGCTGCAAGGGAGTCTGGGAAATGTAGTTTTTAGCTTTCCAGTCTCAGCTGTCCAGGAATGCACGGTAGAAGGAGGTTGGGAGAAATACTGTGTTAACAAGTCTACAATAGCTACCTCAGCAAGTTTTAGTCCTTTGGACATTCTTTGGTCTAAGAATAGGTATGGAATCCAGTCCTGGCTGATGAAATGTCAGGAGTCGTCTTCTGGCAAGGGCTTCCCTTCCTAAATAAAAAGACAAAACTTCTGAAGGAAATCATTCTCCACCCACATCCTTCTTCCTGTCTGGAACACAGATGCAATGCCTGGCAATGTAGTAGCCATCTGGAGACCATGAGGTAACAAGCACGAGCATGAAAGCCAATACATTAAGGATGATGGAAAAGAAAGATAGAGTCTGCGTCCCCAGTGGCATTGTTGAGCTATTGTACCAGACCTGGATTGCCCAACTCTTGGGCTCTTTTTATGAGAAACAAAAAAAAAAAAGAAAAGAAAAAGAAAAAAAGAAACTCTACTGGTCAAAGCTACCATAGTTGAGGTTTCTGTTGTTTGCTGCTGAACGTATTCCTAATCCAAGGTCTAGTACAGTAGTCCGGGCTGGGGCAGGGCTGGTAGCTGTGATGATGGTGAGAAGCAGTCAGACTCAAGATATATTTTGGAAGTAGAACCAGCAGGACTTGATGAAGGGTTAGCTGGAAAGAGGGGGTAAGGATGGAAGGAACCGAGGGCGCCTCCTAGGTTCTTGGCCAACTGTGGCTGATGGAAACATGTGATCTTGTTTCTATCCAGAATGTGGGAAAATTCTTTCTCCCACCACTGCAGAAATAGCTAAGGAAGATAAAAACGTCTTCATGTTGCTCCCTTAACACCTGTTTCCCATTGAGCCTAAGGAAAAACTGGGTTAAGCTCATGTTAAATAATGCAGGAAGAGATTGGAAATACCTAACATTTATTCTGAATACTGTAACTGGAACATACAACAGCCTCTCCAATGCCTTCTCATCATCAAAGCCTTCTTTCCCCTCGAAGTCCAGGTGTACAAAAGCAAACCCTTACTTCAACCATCATGTTCTGTGTTTTATTGCTTGCAGGAATGGACTATTATAATACTAATACTTCTAAAGAATATATTAATTTCTTGAGTCAGGAGAATAATACTCCACAGCTGGGTCAAATAAACATTCCAAATCAGAGCGCTTTTTTTTTTTTAAGACTGTATTCTTTAAAAATATCTACCATCATTCTATGCATGTATTTTAACATTAAGTAGAAAAGAAAGATCACTTTGTATGTTTTGTACCTATTGCTTGCATTGCTGAGGCTTTTCTTTTGTTAATGAGGTACACTGGGCATGTCAAAGACATTGCCTCCTACAACCATACGTGCTTCTAAGGAAGATGGATTATTCCCACTTGCCCCCAAGCCCCCGCTCCCCTGACATGGCAGACTTTAAGGACATGTGCTCTATGATCCCTTTCATCCCATGTCCCAGCACCAGCTGAAAGGACAGTAAATTCATAGGCTGGCCAGAGACCCATGGCCTGACTAGGCTTGGAAAGGATGAATGAGCCATTCAGATTCTCTCTCCCTCTCTTTCTCTCTCAGTCTCTCTCTTGTCTGTCTCTCTCTCGGTCTCTCTCTTTCCCTCCCCCCTTCTTTCTGTCTCTGTCAGGAATTTGAAACAAAAAACTTGAAGCGAACGAAGCAGTGTGCTGTGGACAGTGAAGCTTTCAAGTTAGGAAATAGAGCGATGCCTTGAGAGTAGCCAGGTAGGTCCCCAGAGGAAAATCAAGGGTCAATTTACGGACTTGAGCACAGAGAGGCAGGCCATAGTCCCCGAGGGTAAAACAGTCTTCCACTCCCCTCTTTCCCCTGCCCACCATTTGGAGCAGGAGGAGGGAGCCCGGGTGCAGCAACGGTGAGACAGGTCTCAACAGTGGACACCAAAGGCACCCAGGAAGTGAGCAAATCCACCCAGATGTCACCAGACTAGGCCTCCTTTCCACATAGCCTCTCTCTCACCTGACCAATGCCTCAATTAGTTGAGGGAACTTGACATAATCTCTGTTTTTTTTTTTTTTTAAGATTATTTACTTTGAGGGGGGGAGGGAGAGAGAGAGAGAGAGCGCGAGAGCGAGAGATTGAGAGAATTCCACGCAGATTCCATGCTGTCAGCACAGAGCCCGACCTTAGGCTCAGTCCCACAAACCATGAGATCATGGCCTGAGCCTAAACCAAGAGTCAGAGGCTTAACCAACTGAGCCACCCAGGTGCCTCTAATCTGTGTTTTGTTTTGTTTTTAACGAAAAGAGCCCAACTAAAACCAAACAGGAACAGAAGTCTAATATCTTTGATACAAATTGTAATTAACAATAATTACGATAATATCACTGTTGCTGTGAACAAACAGTTACACACTTTTGTGTTCTTTCCAAACCTCAGCTGCTGGACAGTAAGCGTTTTGGGAGCTGGGATACTTGCACGTGAGAAATCCTGGGTGTTTCCTCTCCAAGCTAAGCCTGGGCGAGGGGTTGGTGTCGCGGGAGGGTGCCGACTGGGGACTTGCCTAAGAGCATTCAAGACAAGCTTGAGATTATGGCACCCCACGGAGGACAAGTTTGTAACTGTTTCCTCAAGGACAGGTGTTGTTCTTCACCGGACAGTGTCCTTGGACCCCACTGTCTATCCCCCTTCTCCTCTCCACTTCCCTTTCTCGCAGATCATCTGTTTCAACAGCACAGAGGCAGCTATTTAGAGCGTGGAGCTATTTGAACGCAGCAGGAGGAAGCTTGAAGGAATATGATAAAGTGGAATCCCAAGAAATCCAAGTTCAAGTCACACACTTACGCTTAATGTAAGGTGGTGAGTGCTTCAACTTCTACAGAGCGTGGTTTCTGCCAGGAACCTGCCACCTGCATCCTAGGGAAAGTGGCCAAATATGCAGGAGTTTGCTCGTCTCCCACACACTTTTCTGCCTGCCAGGTTCCCAGTGCGTTCTGCTACAGTGTAACTATAGTTATCCACAGACTGATGGGCTTAACATTGGCATTTTAATTTTTTTTAATTTTTTTCAACGTTTTATTTATTTTTGGGACAGAGAGAGACAGAGCATGAACAGGGGAGGGGCAGAGAGAGAGGGAGACACAGAATCGGAAACAGGCTCCAGGCTCCGAGCCATCAGCCCAGAGCCCGACGCGGGGCTCGAACTCCCGGACCGCGAGATCGTGACCTGGCTGAAGTCGGACGCTTAACCGACTGCGCCACCCAGGCGCCCCACGCTTGCATTTTAAACGAAGAGGCTGAGCTCTCCCTTCTCCCCTCCGGTGAATCTAAAACAGGCGACAGGGAGATCTACACGCTCTACTTGGTATCCTGGAAGACAGAAAGCAGCCCTTTCGGATTCTGCCATTTCTGATACTCGTTTTCTAATTCCCCCAGCTTCCTTCTTACTAAAGGTAACCATTCAAACACCTCCATAAATTGTATGTGAGCAGAGCTGCTAAGACAAATAATGAAAAAAAACCTTATGCCTCTTTTGCTTGCCAAATGGAAGAGACCTGGGCCATTCTGGATATACACAGCAGCCATCCCAAACCTTATCCTACATATGGAAGGAGAAAGGAAGAAGTGTGTGAGATACAGGGGTCATGGGAAGTGTATCTGGGGAGGTGTTGCTTACGTGAGAACTTAAGGTGAGGAGAAACCAGCCAGGCTGGAACCAGCATTCTGGCAGAGGAAACAGCATATGCAAAGGCCCTGTGTCAAGAAGGAGGTTGGTGTATTTAAGGAATTAAAACAAGGCCAAGTGAGCTGGAGCACGCTGAGTGGATGGGAAATGGCAGGACCCGCACTTGGGGAAGTATGCAGAGGCCAGATTGTGTTGGGGCTTGTAGGCCACGGTAATGTGTTTATATTTTAGTCTAAGTATAAAGGAAGTATTTGAGGAGTTCAGGCTGCAGTGTCATAATTTGTTTTATGTTTTAAACCTGTTACTACCAATCATATAGCAGTATTCAAAAATGGGCAAGAGAAGTCAGATCACCTGGGGAAGGTAATGACTGGAAGGGATTATCGACAGGGGGTGGGGGGTGTCTCTGGAGTACTGATAACATGATAACATTCTCTTTCTTGATCTGAGCATTGGTTATATAGGTGTCCTCAGGCTGCAAAAAGTCATTAACTGTACATTTATGGTTGATGCGGTTTTCTGTAACATTTCTGTGAAAATTTTACCAAAAAAATAAAAATAAATAAGTTACAAAGGCTGGATGGAGAACAGATTTAGGCGCAAAGCAGAGGGGAGAAAAGTCAGTGATGACTAATATGGCCGCTATCAAGACAGAGAAAAAGGGAAAGACAGTCCACCTTGTGGAGTGAAAATGATAGGACTTGGTGATAGACTGGATGCAAGCATTTGAAGAACAGTGATTTGAGCAACTAGGCAGTGAGGCCATTCATGGAAATTGCGAGGAGCAGATTTGTAGGCAGAAGGTCAAGGATTCAGCTTTGGATATACTATGTGATTGTAGATACCCATGGAGCATTGAAATGATGATAACAGGGAGATAGTCGGATCGATAAATTGGCGCTCGGAGAAGAGCTCTTTGCTACAGGTGTGTCGTCATTGCAGACAAACAGATTGCAATCGAAGTTGATCGAAATTATGAGAATGTTTGGGATCATCTAGGGAAAGGGAGAGTCAAGGAGAGAGATAGGGCCCTATCTTAAGGAACTTCATCACTGGGAGTTCAGATAAAGAAGGAAGAGGCAGCAAAGAAGGCTAATAAGGTAGGAAAAAGAGCTGCCAATCGTGGTGTCTATCCAAGAGGGTTGACTGGGGCTTTGGGTTCAGAAGGATAAAAAAGGATCCGCTGAATCAGACAACAGGGAAGGCCATTAGTAACACTGTTAAGAATCTCAGCCACTTTATTAACTATCCTAAGCCTTCTTTCCTCAGTAACATGTCATAACAATTGTATCCCCGGCGCCGAGTCTTTATGTGCAAAGCACTTTACGCGCTTTGTACCATGCTTGGCTCAACGTGAGTTGTTACAATAACTGAGAACAAATGCTTGCGTTTCTCGGTTTAACAATATCTTCCTCATAAACTTATTACAAGGAATGAATGAAGAAACATTATATGTTGGAAAAGTAGATTCAAAAGAAACTATAGCTAGGCCTTCGGCGCATCTCTCTCTGAGTTCATCACAGCTGGGCGGCTGTGTGAATAAAAGACCAAACCAGATCTTCAAGGAAGCGGAATGTCATTCCGCCCATCGTTTTTATGTCAGAATCCTAGAGAGAAGTATTTGGGTATCAGTAAAAACAGAGAGAACTATGATGCAGGAAACACAAGAAATCAAGTCACTGACGTTTATTTCACCGCTTATGCAGAACACAACCTGGCCTTAACTCCCCAACGGTTGGACTGCTGGTAGGAGACGCTTCGCAGATGTGCCGGGGTTTAGCGAAAGTTGTCGCAGGGCCAAACAAAGGCAGTGGCCCGGGATCCGGGCATCTGATACTAGTGAAGTCAGGCTCATGACGTCCTCCACGGTTTTCAAACAGTGGTTCACGATGAGGCCAGGGAAGGTTCTCAGAGAAACCTGGTGGAAGGCTGTTTTTTGGCAACCGACAAGCTAAAAAAATATATGTATATTACACGTTGCCCTAGCACGACTGTGTGGTGCTACAAAGGTGAGGATTTTCCTGGTCTGTTCTTGATGAAGCATGCAGCTACTCATTCATAGACATCTGACAGCGGGCACAGTTAGTGGACAGGGAAACCCAGTCAACAGGCGAGCAACAGGTCCCTATTCTTACGGAAGGGCAGGTGGTCAGAGGGTCATGCTACCAGGGAAAATAGCACTGTTTGCTGAGCCACGGTGTCAGCATTCGCTGGGAAGTGTAGACTGTGATCAGAGACACAGATAAGAATCTTTTCAAAACCAGATAAACACTAAGAAAGTATGCTTGAAATGCAGATGAGTCAAGTCAAAGCTCGGAGGAATACTGGAGGAAAAAATTCAGCCTGCGATCGCAAATGAAGAAACCAGAATCAAGTCAGGTAAGGGAGGAGACCCTCACAGGCTATGAAAACTGGACTCAGGAAGCTGGTTAACGCTAGGGAAAAGTCTAGAATCCTCAAATGCCTGAATGTATCATATCTGAAGGTGGATCTCCTTTCATCAGACAGGAGCACAAACTAAACAATTCCTTCACAAATCAGCATGACTCAGCTTCCAAAATCAGCAGTAGATCTCTAAATCTCTTGAATTACTATTAAGAAATGTCACACCATTGAGAAATAATTTTCTGTTACACTTATAAAACTTATAAAAGTGGAATGCTTGGGTGGCTCCGTCGGTTAAGCGTCTGACTTCGGCTCAGGTCATGAACTCGTGGTTCATGGGTTCGAGCCCCACCTTGGACTCTGTGTTGACAGCTTATAGCCTAGAGCCCGCTTCAGATTCTGTGTCTGCCTCTCTCTCTGCCCCTTCCCCACTCACACTCTCTCTCTCTCAAAAATAAATAAATGTTAAAAAAAATTTTTTTAAATCAGAGTCTGTTTATGTTTGAAATAACTGAACCATTACATGGTTAATTCTGAATTAGCAATCGTTATAATTTCCACACAGTGTGGAAATCATCATTAATATAACCAATAGGAAAAAAAAAACCCTAAATCCTAGTACGAAAATGATTTAAGAGACTCTTTAGTCATGATATTTATTAGCACAGCTCACAGTAAAGCTGAAATTTAGCAATCATCTAGTTAATTTGATTTATGTAGACAGATAAATTATCTGGTTGTCAAATACATAACACAACTAATATTTCACTTTCTATTTTATAGACATGACTTTAATGATCTGCACGTTTTACATTCAAGTCAAGTTCACACCTGAAATCTCTAATTCATTCTTTTTCCATTACACCTTGCACTGATAACTTAATTGCTCAGATACAAACACTGGTATAAAATGAAGTGCACTGTAGATCATTTAATGCTACTATGAAACGGGGTGTTTTCTAGGCAGTTACTTTGGACCAGGCCAGATGGAGGACACGGAGGTGGGTCTCTATTCCTCAATAATTCCCATCCTCAGCCTGTTCTCTGTCCCTTCCTATCTCCTGAGTTCTCTTCTTATCATGTTACTCAGTGTCCTGCAACTTTCTCTTCCTTCAACTGACACTTGCGCTGACACTCATTCCAAGGTATAAATAATTGATAACAGCTGAGAATGTGAGTTGTTTTTTTTTTTTTCAGTAGCGCTTTGGTTTTATCTAGGTTCTACCTTGTAAACTATAAAAATGTTGAAAGCATCAGGAAATGGTAACAGAGGTTATTTGGGGAGGGTATCCTGGGGAGGATATACTCTACAGTTGCCCTTGAAATTATACCAAGTAGCAATTTGCCTACCCCACCTGGTAGGAAGGCAGAGGAGAATTCTGCACCAGCCCTCACTTCCCATGAGACTGTCCTTTCTTTTGCATACCCAGAAGATACTGATTTTAATTATCTACCTATTTGTGTCTGTTTCTCCCGGACCATTGTAAGGAAGGACACGCTAAAGGGAACCATATAACTAATGCTTCATATTCTAAGTTAAGAATTAAAATCACAATTTGTAGATGCCCGTTCAAATGATTAATTTGACCTTACGTTGCTCATAAGGATGATCTATCACTTTTGGAGTTTTTTCCTACCAAGTGGCTTAGTTAAAAAAATAATTAGGTAATCACTAGTTCCTCCATGGAAAATAAATTATGTAAGGAGACAAAATACAATTAGAAAAACAATTGGAAAGCTCCACTCTAGGCTGCCTTCAGTACAATGTACAGTATGCAAATGTTCATTCATTTGTTAATTTTAGAGGACAGCATTTCAGTGCAATAATTGGAAACAGCTCATAGCCTGTTCTGTGAAGAAACAAAACATTGTTTGCATTGGCGTCAGGTAAGTTAATTATGCTTTATAATCATCAAATGGAGCATATAATTGATTTATGAAATTCTGTTATCATTGTGCTTAGACCCTTGTTAGTAACCAAGAATTCTAGTAGTTTCTTATTATTCCTAATGTGCAAAAATCAGCTGGCTATTCTGTAGGTTGAAAAACAATACAATTCAGAACACATGTACCAAAATAAATAATTTAAAACAATATATTAAAATGTACAAAAACCACTGAAAAGGCTTTTATGAAATATTGCATTTATTGTAGTAATAATTTTGTGTTCATTAAAAAACTGTGATTTTTCTGTATTGCTTTGTGGAATTTTCCTTGACACCATTTAAGATCAGTGGCTTGTATACAATTTTTATTTGTGACATGAAAACTAAAAAATTTTTGTCAATCAATATTCTTTTGCTCTCTTATGTTTAGGTCTTTATAATTCTGTGAGTAATTGTCTGAAGCATTGGATATATTGTCAAATATTTAGCTGAACACAAACAAAAAACGTTTTCGGGCAAACATGTAGATAAAAAAGGTGTAAGATTACCTCTGCCAATACCACACACGCTTTTTTTTAGTATTTGTGGTATCATATACAGCCCTCCTAAAGCAAGAGATAGTATTAAAATAAAAAGAACACTACTTGTAAATTCCCAGTTAATACAGAATTATAATCCTTGAACTTCCTGTCCTTCAATATTTATTTTCAACACATTAATTGCTTAGGTGATCTTGGACCTCAGTAAATTCTATCTCTCTGATAAATGAATGCGAGTTTTCATCTTAAGTTTAGATTTAAAATGGTTAATATCTTTGAACTATATTGATTTTTCATGAAACAAGAAACAATACCAAACATTAAAAAGGGAGATAATTAAAAATTTTCAACTCATTTCATTATCTAAGTGTTTGATCATGCTTGGTATCTACTAGATGTAATCAGAAGGGTATTTAGTGAAGCACTGGACAGGGAAGGGATAGCTAGAGAATTAATTGTATTACTTTTAAAAATTTCAATACAAAAATAAGGTCGTGACAAACTGGAAATTTACTGTATGTTTTTAATTAAATGTTCTTAAAATGCCAATAGCATTATAGTAAAATAAAGTTATTTTCTTTGCTGCTTCCTGTGCATGCCTTATTTCAGGCACTTAAATTTGGGCCCTATTAGAATGAAATTTGGGCCCTATGTGTGTTCCTTATGCTAATATGTGACAAAATCTGGCATCAAAAAAAAAATGTTCTTCAAAATGTAAAAATTATAGATGTTTAAAATTAGAGGTAGTCATAATACAAATAAAGACCATTTAAAAGACACTTAATATAACATATCTCAGGGGGTTACACCAGTTACAACTTGTAACAGTTATGACAATGTAACAAAGCAGGCAATTCTAAAGAAAAGCCTTAACAGTATTCAATAAATTACCAATATTAAGACTTCGAAAAACAAAAGAGATAAGTAATGCTAAAAATAATAATCAGTATAGTTTTGTAAAGCTTGTATTTTGATAAGTTGACTATCCTATATTGAACATTTCTGAATTAGTTCTTTGCATTTTTAAAGAACTATTTTGCCAAAAATTTGCTCTGCAGGTAAGTTGTATCACCTTATCTTTCTAAAATGGATTTTGAATACAATACGAGAGTCCTACTTAAAATTATGCCTCTTCTTTTAAGTCTAAGACAGTGATTGTTTGACTTCTTTTAAATGGTAAATCTGTCAAATAGAGATGCTTTTTCTTCTTAAGTTGCATATTACCCAGCACTATTTAACACATGAAATGCTGGAAGGGGATACATTAAATGGTGATCTTTGTCCTACTTTGAAATTAATCAGCACATGGATTTATGAAAAGAAACCCTAATTTCTCTTCAGAGTTTGAAAAATGCTTTACAATGATTTTTTTTTTGAAGTAGGCCTTAATACCTAATCAATTGCATTCAGTGGTTAGATGTAAGAGGATAGAGTACTTACCAAATTACAACTTACAACTTTTATTTCTGAAAGAAGTGATCCTGGAGAGATAAGAAAGTAACTTATTTTAAGCTTTATTTGCCCTTGTCTTTAGCTGCCATAAATATCCTTTTCTAAATGGCTTTAGGGTCTGTACTTAAAAAAAAAGATCATGACTAAATTGAAAGGAAACTGGTGACTAAAAAGTAAGCTTTCTCATGAAAGAGGAAAACACAAAAGACTGTTGAGTGTATCCAAGAAACATAATATAAGCCTGAGTCTTATGGGCAATGCTCACTCTAAAATTTCATGTACTGTGAAATGATAAATGCCTATTCCAGACTCTGAATACTTTAATTTTCAAAATGTCCTATAGCTCTATTTTATCTCAGACACAGAGGTTGGAATGTTATTTGTGAGCTAGGCCTAGAGCTGGTCAATATTTTTACTTCTTAATTTGATGGAATATTCTGAAACCATCACATAGGTGTCTGAATTTGAAGTTTTGATTTTAGTATTTCACACACACACACACACACACACACACACACACACACACGGATCACCTTAACTAGAGATGTCAAGACTCACGTTTGAGTTTAGTCCTCTAGCTTTCGCTGTTAGGGAACAGTTCAATGCTAAAGTAGTTTAAAGCGTGCATTTTAATGCAACTTCTCTAATAGAAGAATAGAAGAAGAAATCTGGGTGGTTTTTGTTGTTTTGTTTTGTGTGTGTTTGTGTGTTTGCTGTTTGGTTCGTGTAAAGCTGTCGTCTGAAAAACTAGACATACAAATAATCAACCGTCGATAGTGACTTAAATGTTGTTTCAAATTTTAAAGGTCAGTCAGTAAATACATCAGTAGTCATAAAATAGCAGGGTTATAATGACCGAGGCTCACCCGCAAGTGGGCATGCGCCGTCGGTGGCTTTCAGGGTGACTGGGTTCGAGGGCCGCGCGGCCCACCGCAGCGCAGCTTCTAAGGCGCCAAGTCTGGGCGGCGCTTGGGATGTATTGCGGGGTCTGCGGTTATCCGAGCACTCCGGGAACCGGTGACACGCACCATGCATGCTCTGCCGTTAGAGTTGGCCGGGCAAGGAGGACACAGTGGTCCGGTGGAACACGGGAGTGAAGACGTTTCCTTTTAGGTGCAGAACCAGTGCAGCGCTGACCCACACGCCCAAGGACAGTGGGGTTCGGTTACACTTTCCGCCTTGACCTGCTGCACTCCATCAGCCTGAAGGGTCCGTCGCTTCCAGCCTCCAGCCACCCCACCTCTGCAGGATGCAGAAGCGAGGGCCCGGGGAAGTAGCAGGCGGCGCAGGGCCATGCGGAACCCGACGGCGCGGGGGGCCCCCCTGCAAGGATGCCCGCTTCGCTGAGGCCGCTCTGCACCGGTCAGCGCGAGGAGCCGGGCCCAGACCCGCCGTAGCCCCGGGACGTCCTTCCCGCCCCGGCGTCGTCCTGCCCGGGGGGCCCTCGGGGGCTCGGGGTGGCGGGGGACAGCGGACCCGGAGGCTGGGGTGCGGACGCCGCAAACCCAGGGCTTCTGCAGCTCCAGCTAGGACTTAACTTTGAGACAAGGACAATGTCAACTACAAAGGGAATAAGAGAGGGGAGGGGTGCGAACAAAGTGTACTTTGGATGCGTTTGGCACTCTCACCACGGGCAGAGATCTGATTTGACGGAAACCGGCATTTGGCGGGGAGGGGGGTCCGGGGCGAGATGACCTATGATTCCTGAACCGTCGTCAGCTGCTCTGGAACTCAACCCCGAAGGAGCTTCGCGACAACGACCGCACCTAAAATCCCTGGGAATGGCACCACGAAGACCAGTGCTCCGGGGCCGCCTCCTGGACGCGCGCTCCGAGGCTGGCGCTGGCCGGTCCTTCCCTCCGGACCCGCCCGGACCGCGACCGCGTGGACATTCTTCCGGCAGCCGGGAGAGGCCTGGCGGCCTGGGCCAGGCGCCGCGTCGGGCAGCCCGGGCTCCCGGCCGCGCTGGACGCGGGCCCCCGGCGCGAGCGCGCGGCCCCAGGCCTGGCCGCCCCCCGCCGCTCCCGGCTCGCAGGTGGAGGTGGCTCCGCCGGCCGAGTGCCGGCCCCGAAGCCCAGCTCCCTCGAGGAAGCCTCTATTTTCGGGCGCCGCTCCCCGCAACCCCCCACCCGCCACCCCGGCGTGCGTGCGCCCCCCGCCTCCTCCCCACGGGTTTAGTTCGTCTTTTTCGGTTTCTTTCTTCGACGCTTCTCGGTTCCCCATCCCCGCGGCGGCAGTCGCCCCCAGCCAAGCCCGTGGGCCGACCTGGAGGGCTGCGGCGGGGCCCCTGCGTGGCGCGCCCTCCCGGCCCGGGGGGCCGAGGGGAGGCCGGCGCGCGGCGGAGAGGCGCGGGGGCGGGAGGTGCGCGAGCGGCCCCGGCCGGGGAGGGGGCCGCGCGGGGGCCCGGGCCGCAGGCGCTCGTCCCCGCCCGGGCCCTCCGTCCCTCCCCATCTGTCGGACCGAAGCTGCTGAAGCTGCAGAAATGTGCTGGCGCCTGTCCACCGGCTGCAAACAAAACCCAACCAAACGCGGCGAGGGGGAAAAGCGAATATGGCGCTGCTGAAAATGGAGCCTCGGCATCTAAGAACGTCTCTCTTTCCTCCGTCGCCTCTTGCTTCGTCGATTTGGCCCCCTGGTCCTTCAACGTGACGCCTCCTTCGCGGCCCTCCGGGTGCTGCCAACCCCACCACCCGTTTTCCTGTTCTTATCCGCAGCCTCCTTTCCGCCGCTTTTCCTTCTTTTCTTTCCCCTCTCGGTTCCTCTTTCTCCATTTTGTGTCACAGGCGCTTTTCTTCTCAGTTCCCTCTCTGGGCTCGCAGCTCCCCCCCCTCCCGTCTCACTTTATTGTGTGTGTGTGTGTGTGTGTGTGTGTGTGTCCGTGTACGGGAGCGGCGCCGAGGGCAGGGCTGGCGAGGCCAGGTGGTGGGCTGGTTTGGCAAAGAAAGGTCTTCTCCTAGGACCCCAGAATCTCCTGGAGAGACTCGCGCGCTTGCCTGGCAGCTCTGGGGAACTTCGCCTCCTTCCGTCGCCCACGGCGCTGCCCCCGGACTCGCGCGACAGACACCGTGTCACCAGCCGAGGGCCACCCGCCCAGGAGGAGGCTCAGGGCGGACGCCGAAGTGAATACCTTTAAAAGAGAGAGGGGAGGGGGGGGGAAGGCTTGGACTCTCGAATCTCGCTTTTGCAGCGTTCGAGGGCACGGCACGGTTTGGGTAGATGTGGAATCTGAATCTCATTTTCCCCGGGGGGACTCCCAAGGACCATTGTAAGAGGAGCATGCAAAGGAGACAGCAATGTGAATCGTATTTTTCTTGTTTTGTTTTGAACAGAGGGAACCCCAGGCACTAAGATAGTTATGTTTCTAAGGATCAACTTTTTTTTTTTTTAATAACTTTTCTCTTTTACACTCATAGCTGACTTTGATCCCTTAAAAAAAAAAAAAAAAAGGATGAACTCTTTCGGGAGACTAATGCTTTTTGAATACCTAACGCCCCCAAAGTGAGGTTCTGGCACAGTTTCTCTTCTGATTTTGAAGTTCAAGGTCTCTAAGCTCTGTTCAGTGAAACAATGAGAAATATGTTGCTACATTAAAGGTAAAGCAGAAGGTGGTGTTTTCTGCCTTCGTAGTGGAGACGCTTGGATTTGGTTTGGTGTTTTTTTTTTTTGGTTTGGGATGGGAACAGTTTGCCTGGGTTCCATGAAAGAAGCCACTGAGAGAAGCTGGTCAAGTGAGAGACTTCATTCAGTCAACACAAACGTGAGAAGCCACTGACATCATTTTCTGACCCGAGTGCCTCTTTCAGTCTTCGTAAAAAAAAAGGTTAATCCACATACAGTCTTTGAAAACAAAATGATTTTGCCTCCCAGTACGCTTTTTTAACCAACCGTATTTCACTTTGTTCATATTTGCTAGTGCATGCTCATCATCATCTGGCCAGTTTGATCTCCTCACTGTGGTCTGTCAGAACCTCATCCTCCAGAAAAAAAGAAAAAAGAAAAAAAGTAATAATACAAATGTTCATCCCTTATGCGACTCTAAATGCTCCTGGAATTATTTGAAAAGATCAAATTTTTATAAAGAGACGCTTTTTAAAAAATGTATTAAGGAAGTGTTCTTTGAAGGAATCTTAGAATGTTCCTTTTTGAAAAATTAACCTCCTTGGTTTTTCATGGATTGCTTTTGATTCAAGTTAGGTTACGTATCTTACTTTCAGATTATTTCTCGGTGAAAGAAAGGAGAAAGGAAGCAGGTCTTGGCAGGAACTGAACCAGTGTAACTAGGCCTTATTAAGAGCCTAACTCTGTAAATTGGTACCCTCACAATATGCTTATCAAACTGAGTTTGGTGTGTGTTTTCTTCTGACTAAAATAGTTGACTTACAAGTCCTAAAAAAATAGGTTAAAACTTGTTTTAAATTCAGGTCCTACTTTGTTAATGTTTTTCTCCTGGTGGATAAACAAGAATCTAACTTGAAGGTGGGTAGATTTTGTTTTTTCCCCAGACAAGATTTCTTAAAATGGGCAAAGTTAGGAAGTTATTAGTACCCTTTAGTTTAATTGGAATGATTCAATACTTTGGCCATGTTAATCCTATTAAGATGTTATCTCCTGTTCGGGGGTGGGGGTGAGGTGGGGGATAAATTAAGGCACAACTTGGATTAATCTACATGGACCACTTTGTATATCCTCTAAGCAGTGGGGGCTAGAAAAAAGTATCAGTTATCCAAAATAATATATATATTTTGAGAACCAATAACGTTCAGAGTCCACTGAGGTAGTATATGGAGGGGGATATAGGTAAATCATGGAGTATGTTGTCGAGGAGTTGACTGATTATAAACGAGTAATTCTTTATTTTCTTTCATTAGACAAATTCATATTGAAAAACCAATCTTGACCTTATCCCACTCACAAATTAAAATTCGATCTCGATCTTATCCCACTCACAAATTAAATTTCAGACAGATGAAAACCTTAAATTAAAAAAATAATAGAACTTCAAAAATATTGGCGGGGCCCCTGGGTGGCTCAGTTGGTTAAGCATCCAACTCTTGATTTTGACTCGAGTCACGATGTCACCATTTGTGAAATCAAGCCCCACGCCGGGCTCTGGATCACCAACTCGGAGCCTTGGAGCTTGTGTCTCCTCTGTCTCTGTCTCTCCTCTGTCTCTGTCTCTCCTCTGTCTCTGTCTCTCCATGCTGGTGAGTGCTCTCTCTCTCTCAAAATAAATAAACATTAACAAATATATTAGAATGTAATACAGGAGAATATCTTCATGACCTTGGAGTAAGGGAAGATTACAATACACAATCTAGAAATGAAATGATAAATTACATATTCTGTAAGTGAGAGTATAGTCTACTGACAGGAAGGATACATGCTGACTTCAAAAAAAAAAAAATGATTTCTTCTTAGGGAGAAAGGAAAGAAGGAAGGAGGAGAAGAAGTCCAAAGGGGGTGTCTCTTTGTAAAAGGGTCGGAGGGAACAATTGTGAGATGTTAACCCTCTGTGTTCTTTGTACTTTTTTTATAAGCTTGCTATAGTTCATTTAAAATTCTGTAGCAGCAATTCCTAATCCAAAAGACAAACCAATGACACATTTCTTTTTCTCAGCCCATTATAATCCTTGTGAGCTGGTGTTCACATGTATGGCAACAAAGTAGACATCATTCCCCTGTAGTTTTCCTGAATAATCTTTAAAGGGTATGTGATGTTCACAGCCGAGATTTTCCCCTCATACGTCTTTCTGTTGTATGCTTGTTTGCTGAGCAGATCTAGTGGGAAGAGAGAAACATGTTTGAAAGTATGACTCAGCATAAAACCATTTATTCTCAAGTGATGAAATCACTCAAACTGTTTTTTAAAAGTGAGCAAATTAAAAACCCTCCATACCGTTATAAAAAAACCCTTTTAAAAAAAGTTTCATTTATTTATGTAATCTCCAAACCCAATGTGGGGCTCGATCCCATGACCTCAAGATCAAGAGTTGCATGTTCCTCTGAGTCAGCCAGGCATCCCGCTGTTGAAACACTCCAGAAAAATCTAACAGTTTCAGGCCTAGCATGCAAAATGTATTATTTAGGCATGTCTAGTATTTTTGTGCAGATCAAATATCAGGAATTTGGTCTTTTGGAAGCATATGTGTGGTCCCATTCTCTCATTTTCTATGGCAGGAGTTCATACGATGTTAAACTCTACCATTGGTACTTTTCATGAACAGAAGTTTTGTTTGCTTGTAACTTCCTCAGGGGCTATTCATATCTTGGCAGCGCTGAAATGATGTAACAATTCATTTGCTTTGAGACCTTAAGTTTGTAGTAGGTCAAGACAAGCATCATGAAGCAACATGGTTATTGTTTGGCTTCCTCATGCGTGAACTGAGGCGGTTTTCATACCCACTGAGTCACACGGCGGGCACCGCCAATACAATCACGCCCAATAAAGGTCAGAAAGTTAGACATAGAAGAAGCATCACTTTTCAGCACAGGTGGACCCTGCTAGTTTTGCCAAAGTAATCTTCCGAAAGTTCCAAAGCTACTCCAAAACCTTCTATGACCCCCGATTGCCAACACAATTGCAGCCCGAGTCTCTTTTTGGGTATTAGAGGCCCCAGTAGCCTCATTTCATTTGCATTTCCAGCCTCATTTCCAAATACTCCCAAACAATCTCTGTGTCCTGTAGCAGACCAACTGTAGTATTTGTAACATGTCCATTAGAAAGAGTGATCGGTACTTACGGTCTGTCTTTTCTTTCTTTCTGTATCAATGAGTGTAACAGAAAACCTAGCTAAAGTAGACATTTATATTTCCATATGACAAGAAGTCTACAGGGAAAGAGTTGCTGGTGTTTTCTCCATGATGTGATGTCAGAGCTCTGCAATTCGTTTGACCTTCACTTCGTGGCTGCAAAATGGCTGCTGCAAATCCAGGAATCACATCTTCACCCTGGGTTCGAAGGCGGGAAGGCAAGCAGAAAGTGTATTCTTCAGGAGCTTTTCTCAAAGAGGTAAAATCTTTTCCAAACTATTGCAACCACTAAGGGAGTTCCCCTTACATACCATTAGTGAGCACTTTACCAGATTATCATCCCTAGTTTAGGGTCTGGACCCACCTTTCTACACCAAAGGGAATCTTCTCCATGCCCGAAGAAAACTGGAATTCTGGTTAGCAAGGAATAAATGGGGGAATGACGGGAGGCAGTGAACACTGCCACATTTTCCAGTCTGTTCCCCAACAACTGTAAACCAGCCTCTCCCGGTCCCTCTCTTGAAACATCTTTGATTAATATCATCAGTGACTTTTAGACCTTTTCCCCCATGTTTATTTTTCTAATTTATCACTTTTTGTGGTTCTCAACCACACCCTCCCTCTAATTTCTTCATTCATCACATATCCATTCTTCTCCTCAGTATAGTGGTGAGTATCCCCACCTGTCATCAAATACCCACTCATCACTTACTGTGTATCAGGCACTCTGCTAGGTGAAGAGAATATAGCAATGAATCATGCATCGTCTTG
The DNA here is from genome assembly GCF_022079265.1 of Lynx rufus. Classification (NCBI taxonomy): domain Eukaryota; kingdom Metazoa; phylum Chordata; class Mammalia; order Carnivora; family Felidae; genus Lynx; species Lynx rufus. Next base: position 20,672,886 of record NW_025814889.1, on the reverse strand, counting down.
GCCCTCCACAAGTTTATGGTCTAGTGAAGGAGACAGGTGAACAAATAAATGCAGAAGAATCTCTGTGATCGAATGAAAGAAAATAGAGCACAAAGAAAGGCGCAGTCATTTGTGTCACTCAGGCGCTAGGCTTCTTTTCAGGGAAGGGAAGGGGTAGTACAGCCGTCAACAAAGACAATCTCACTGTTGCCTGTTACCCACCCTAGGAAAATACAGATCTCTACAGAAAATGGGGAGCAGGATAGGAACCAGGGGAGGGCTACCTCTTCTGTTGCCCTGACAAATACAAATAGAATTCCAAATAGTAGCCAGTCAATTGTTTCTATCCCTTCCCTTCCCTTCCCTTCCCTCCCCTCCCCTCCCCTCCCCTCCCCTCCCCTCCCCTCCCCTCCCCTTCCCTTCCTTTCCCTCCTCTTCCCTCCTCTTCCCTCCTCTCCTTTCCCATACCCTCCCATCCTCCCTACTCTCCTCTCTTTTCTTTTCTAACTTCTAATAATGCAACTCATACAGAATCCACCCAGTATAGGGTTTATGGAGCGACATCCCTGATTTATTTACTTCATTCTGTGTTCTATCGAAGGGACCAGCTCTCGTTCCTAGACCCTGGATAGACCATGTCTCTACTCTCTTAATGTCAGAGCCTCATCACTGGGGATGGCAGGAAGGACACATTTGAGGAGATGTAAGCCTATCTGTGGAGTTGTAGAGTAGGATTGGGGGAGAAGGAAAGGCATGACAAGGAGAGAAATGAGGCTGGAGAGGTGGGTAAGGGCCAGTTCATGGTGTACTGAGGGGCGTGAACACACTTGGTAGGTCATAGGTTCCCCAACTTTCTCAGTTCATTGTACCTTTAGTGTCTCCATGATTTTTTCACGATATCTTAGGCCAAAGGAAATACCCAACAGTTCTCTTCATGGAGTAGTTATGTTCAAACGACATGATAGTGATAGTCTGGTGTCTAATAGGTGTTGCACTTGCCTCACAAACAAAAAATACCCTGCTGTAACTCCGTGAGTTCACCGTGGCACTCTAGGGGTGACTCATGTGCAGTTTGGGAACCATGATACAGGTAATCAAATTTTTTGTCATTTGGTGAATTAAATATTTGCTTTTGTATTTTAGAAAGATCACTCTCTCAAGCGCATTGCCGGGTTAATTGGAGTAAAGTCACGATGGGAGGTAGGGGGACCATGACTTAATGGTAACCATTTAGGAAAGAAATGGTCAGGATGTAAAATGAGATGAACGAACAAGAATGCCATTGAATCTAAGATATGTTACGGTGGTGGAATGGATAGGCTTGCCTTATCAATTGGTTTGGGAGAAAGAAAGAGACAGGGTGATTCCTAGATTGTAAGGTTGGGTTAAAAGGTACCTGAGGGTAGAGATATAGGAAGAAAAACATGTTCCTGGGAAGAACAGTTCCTGTTTTCATGTTGTCACTGAATTTGATGTCTATGAGGACAGGACGGCTATATCGTGTTGCACATCAGGAATGGATCTGGAAAAGAAATAGAAATCGATAAGCTATCAGTATGTAGAGATGACAACATGAGAGCAAATGAGAGTAGATGAGATGTAGATCAGAGTAGACCAGACTAGAAGAAGCACGCCCATATTTAGACTCAACAGAGGAAGAGGGTCCTGCAAAGGAGCTGGAACCAGGAGAGGGGTCATGAAGCTTGTGTAAGGCATCCTGTTCCAATGAAGCCCGGACTCTTCCCTACTATTGCTCTGTTGCACTAGATATCACAGTCTACCTTTTCTTCTGTGTGTGTTGGAGGGTGTGGCGGGGGTGCCGAGTAAACCTTCATAGAGACAGAATCACAGAGAGCCATGCGTGGGCTTCATTCTGCGGTGGAGACTGCAGTGGGGGTTGGGTGGGCGGGCAAGGGGCAAGGGGAGGTGAGTCGCACACGCTGAAAGGAAGGTTTTGTGCAGGGGCACCTCAGGCACATGTCCAAGGAGCTGCCTTTTCTGAATCCCCAGGAAAGAAGCACCATTTTGATGCTGACATTTTAAGAGAAAATAAAGCAATGGTCTGTTTGCAGAATCAAATGCAAGACAAATGCAGTGACAAAATAAGGACTGGAGAAAGCCCCTGCAATCTGACAATTGGGAGGGTTGTGGTGACTTATTTAAACATGTTGTTGCAGTAGAGGAAGGCAGAAACTGGAGGAGATCAGGCAATAGCAGACATGTAAACAAATAATAACAATGTAATATAATAAGATACGTTTTATATCAGGCAGGGTGACCTTCTCCTACTTCTGTATTTACTAACCACTTCTTATCAATGCCTGTTACTAGTAGAATAATTTCTGACCGCTCTGAAAAGTTTGTCCCCAGCGTTCTGTCCTAGTTCCTTTCTTCTGTCTGCTTGCATTTCCTAAGCAATTCCACCCAATTTAGGACCTTAACCAGCACCCACAGACCCACGATATCTCAATTTATATTTCTTTTTTTTTTAAGTCTATCTTTATTTATTTTGAGAGAGAGACAGAGAGCAAGCAGGGGAGGGGCAGAGAGAGAGGAAGAGAGAGAATCCCAAGCAGGCTCCACGCTGTCAGTGCAGAGCCCGATGAAGGGCTCAAACTCATAAACTGTGAGATCACGACCTGAGCCAAAGTCAAGAGTTGGACCCTTAACTGACTGAGTCACCCAGGTGCTCCTCTCAATTTATATTTCTAGTTCCCTGACTTTCTGAGCTTGAGTTCTACATGTGCACTACTGGGTACATGCTAGGTATTTAATCAATGTATACCAATTAATTTAAAAGTTGACCCTAAATGCATCGATGACGCAGAAGGAAATTTAAATGTCAAGTCACTGCATTTTACATAGTGAGTAGGGGGAGAAGTGTTTCCCGCCAAATTTGTCATACAATTTCAGTAAATAACTGGAAGCTACGTGACAGTTTCAGCATGGGAATTGGGTTAGATCCAGTGAGTTGCAGTGAATCAATAGGTTAAAAGATGCAGATTTGCAAATCAGAATGCAGGTTCTGTTGCTAATTTGGGGCAATATAGCTAATTCTCTGTGCTTCATTTGCAAACTAGTAAACAATTCGAAGACACAGTTTTGTTTCCTGTTTTTATTTATTTTTACTGACATGTAGGTCGCCTACCACCAAATTTCCCCTTTCAAAGTGTACGATTCAGTGTATATACAGAGTTGTGTAGCCATCACTAGTATCTAATTCGAGATCATTTTCATCACCTCCAGAAGAAACCCCAAGCCCTTCTCAGTCACCTTCCAATCCTCCCTCCCCCACTTTCTGCCTTCTCCTTTCCGTCTCCACAGTTTTGCTTATTCTAGACATTTCAGATAAAAGGAATCATACCCTATGTGGTCTTCTGTGTCTGGCTTCTTTCCCTTAGCATGAAACAAACAAACAAACAAACAAACCTTAGCATACAGTGTTCAAGGTTCACTCATCCTACAGCATGTGTCAGTACCCCATTCCTTTTTATGGTTAAATCATACTCCATTCACTGGACACCCAACACTTTGTTGATCAGTTAGTTCATCACTTGATGGACTAGGTTGTTTCCACTTTTCAGCTATTATGAATAATGCTATTATAAACATTGTGCAAGTTTTTGTGTGGCTGTTTCCAATCGTCTAGGGGTGGAATTCCTGTGTCAGATGGTGACTCTGTGTTTAACATTTTGAGGCACTCCCGAACTGTTTTCCAAAGTGCCTGCATCACTCTACGCTCCCAGCAGCAATGTTTAAAGGTTCCAGTTTCTCCACATTCTCATCTACACTTGCTCATCTCTTTTATCATTGCCGTGTTCGTAGATATGAAGTAATAGCTCACTGTGGTTTGATTTGCATTTTGCTGATGACTAATGATATTGAGCAATTTTTTCACGTGTCTGTTGGCCAGTTGTATATCTCCTTTGGAGGAATGTCTACAAATGCTTTCCCATTTTTAAATTGGGTTATTTTTCTTTTCATGAATGTATTGTAAGGGTTCTTTATATATCCAGATGTTAAACCCTCATCCGATATGTGATTTGCAAATATTTTCTCCTATTCTGTGGGTTTTATTTTCCACTTTCTTTAAAAAATTTTTTTAATGTTTATTTATTTTTGAGAGAGAGAGAGACACAGAGAGAGAGAGAGAGAGAGCGTGAGCCAGGGAGGGGCAGAGAGAGAGGGAGACACAGAATTGGAAAGAGGCTCCAGGTTCTGAACACAGAGAGACTGACGTGGGGCTCAAACCCATGAATTGTGTGATCATGACCTGAGCCAAAGTCAAGAGTTGGACACTTAACTGACTGAGCTCCCCAGGTGCCCCTCCACTTTCTTGATAGAGTCCTTTGAGGCACCAAATTTTTTAAATTTTGATGACATTCAATTTATCTACTTTTTCTTGCATTGCTTGTTTAAATATTTTTTTTTTCAACGTTTATTTTTATTTTTGGGACAGAGAGAGACAGAGCATGAACGGGGGAGGGGCAGAGAGAGAGGGAGACACAGAATCGGAAACAGGCTCCAGGCTCCGAGCCATCAGCCCAGAGCCTGACGCGGGGCTCGAACTCACGGACCGCGAGATCGTGACCTGGCTGAAGTCGGACACTTAACCGACTGCGCCACCCAGGCGCCCCGCTTGTGCCATTTTTAAAAAAGAAATTATTGCCTAATCCACAGTTATAAAAAACTACGGCCAATTTTTTTCTACCAGTTTTAGCTCTTACATTAATGTTCTTTTTTTTAATTTTATTTTTTTGAGTAGGCTTCACACCCAATGTGGGATTTGAATTCATGGCCTTGAGATTCAGAGTCACATGCTCTACCACCTGAACCAAACAGGGGCCCCACGTTAATGTCTTTAATCCATTTTGAGTTAATTTTTATATACGGTGTGAGTTAGGGATCCAACTTCATTCTTCTTTATGTGGATATGTACTTGTCCCCTTTGTTGAAAAGACTGTATTGTCCCTATTGAATTATGTTTGCACTCTTGTTGGAAAGCATTTGGCCACGGCATTTGAGAACTTATGGGTTCTCAATTCTATTTCATTGATCTTTATGTCTATGCTCATGCCAGTAGCATAACTACAGTTCCAAAACAGTAAAGTGAATTGCATTGAAGAAATGCTCATTCTCAACCTCCTTGGTAATTCAAGGGATTGCGAGTCTGGATTTTCTTTCATAACTTTTTAAAAAGAATTCTCCATGTCAAATCTCCCATTTAAAATTACTAAATTGTATGCACAAATCTAAATTTAAATGCTCACTGGCAGGGAACTTTTATATAATTCTACTTATGCTGATGATGTGGGCTCTGGCAATCTCTTTCTCTGTGTATTCTGTGAAGCAGTTAAAAAGGCAATTACAGGGAGGCCTGGCTGGCTCAGTGGGTAGAGCATGTGACTCTCTATTCAAAGTGCAAGTTCAAGCCCCACGTTGGGTGTGGAGCCTTCTAAAAAAAAAAAAAAAAGTCAATTTTGAATTGAGGTATTCAAATTCATATTGTTAGGATACTTAATGTTAATCTAACTTCGATGCTGGGGTTTCACTTCACACAAAAGCCTTCAAATGATTAATTTTAGAAAAAAATACTTTGTTTATCCTATGGATTTACACTAGGAATTTAAAATGCCTTTCCTCTAAATGCAAGAATTCTCAGAAGCCCAAAATCTCAACTCTAGCATAATAGAATGTGCTGATTCAATTGTAGTCTCTGTATTTCTGTCACTGATACATTTCACAGAAAAAAGAAAAAGTATAAACAGTATTCCCTAGATAGAGGAGATATGATAGCAAGGAGAGTCTGACATGAAGGAGAAAAAATAATTCTCTTGGACTGTCATAGACAGGTGTATTGGATTCTTTAAGAACAACTTTTTTAAAAAAAAATTTTTTTTTCAATGTTTATTTATTTTTGGGACAGAGAGAGACAGAGCATGAACGGGGGAGGGGCAGAGAGAGAGGGAGACACAGAATCGGAAACAGGCTCCCGGCTCCGAGCCATCAGCCCAGAGCCCGACGCGGGGCTCGAACTCCCGGACCGCGAGATCGTGACCTGGCTGAAGTCGGGCGCTTAACCGACTGCGCCACCCAGGCGCCCCTAAGAACAACTTTTAAAGGAGTTAAGGGAAGATCTTTTTTCTTAATAAGAAAAGGCTTTTTTCCCCTAAGTAAAAAGATCAAAAGTTCTTTTTTGTTTTCACAAAGGGAGCACTTGGCACAATGTTTCTGTTGAGATTACTGGTTGAATTGTGCATGGATCCCCTGTTATCTCTGAGAGGATGTTTTTTTTTTTTATCTCTGTGATTATTTAGACAGTGCTAAGTCTTTGGCAAAATCTCTGCCCCCTGTGTTTTCTTGGTCGTGCTTAAGAACTGTGTGATAGTTAATTTTATGTGTCAATTTGACTGGGCTAAAGGGTGCCCCGATAAGCTATTAAAACATTATTTCTGGGTGTGTCTGTGAAGTTGTTTCCAGAGGAGATTAGCATGTGAATTAGTAGACTGAGTAAAGAAAATCCCCCTCACCAATGTGGGCTGGCATTATCCATCTGAGGATGGATGGCTGGAGGGCCTGACTGGAACAAAATGGCAGAGGAAGGGCAAATTTGCTTTCTCCTTAAGCTGGGACAGCCATCTCTGCCCCAGACTTTGGCAGCCCTGGTTGTTCGAGCCTTTGCGTTTGGACTGGAATCACCAGCCTTCTGGGTCTCCAGCTCGCAGACAGCGGCTTGTGAGACTTCTCAGCCTCCATAACCCTGAGAGCCAATCCTTCAAAACAAACCTTTTTCTGTATATCTGTGTATATCCTCTTAGTTCTACTTCTCTGGAGAATCCTAATACAAACTGTGGGAGGCAACCCAGGACTAGAGGAGGCGCCCTTGATTACACCTTGACATATCCCAGCAGGTCTATGTGAATCTTAGAATTGCAGTCTTAGAAATTCAAGTTGATCTGTTCACCAAGGGGCTAACAGGTGTGGAAGGCTTGATTCTTCGTAAGCAAGTATAAGAAGGATTTGGTTTTTAAACTCTGCAACACTCAATGACCATTCATCAAGGGTTGCATCTTACCAAAGAATCAGAACCAGTTCCATGCAATGGTCACTCCCCTTTCCGGTGGGTGTTTCTCAAGAGACCTAGTGTCGGATCAGAATTCTTTGGTGAATATGTAACTGAAACAAACAAACAAACAAGATGTGGTTCAGGGACTCCTACGTAAAAACTTAAATGATTATTTCAAGAATATTCCTGTTTAAGTGGTTGAGACCATTCATATAGTATGATGTAGAGATACTAAAAGTTCTATTTCTGCTAAATAGAATAGAATAGAATAGAATAGAATAGAATAGAATAGAAATAGAATAGAAAAGTTCTATTTCTGCTAAACTCATGATAACACCACCCATCTTTGTGCTTATTCTAGCCTATTTTATTTTATTTTATTTTATTTTACTTTACCAGTGTTTCAGATTGACGTTACAATGGCCAGTTTACTAAATGTGTCAGAGGGAGCAAAAGTACCTAACCTGAATCTAGTCATGAGGAAACACCAGACAAGCTGACATTTAGAGACATTTTACAAAATAACTGGCCAGTATTCTTTAGAAATGTCAACACCATCATGTGCAGGAGAGAGAAAGAGGGACGGACTCAAGAATGGTTACAGATTTAAAAAGACTAAAGACACGACGATTGAATGCAAATCATGATCTTGAATTTTCTTTTGCAATAAAGGACCTTATTGGAACAATTGGTGAATGCCGAATAAGGTCTATATATTATGGCCTAACTGTAACAACGCTGTTATCAATGTGAAAATGCTAACTTTGAAAATTGCACTGTGGTCATTTAATAAAATTCCTTCATTTTAGGAAACACACTGAAGTATTGAGGGGTTATCATGTCTGCAATTTACTCGGAAACAGATGAGGGAAAAAATATGGAGAGAAAGAAAGAGAACAGGGTAAAGTCAGTGTAGTAAGATATTACCATTTGGAAAATTTGGTTGAATTCTTCCTGCTACTCTTGCAACTTTTATTGGAGTCTGAAATCATGTCAAATAAAAACTTTGTAAGTAATGGGAGACTTTAAAGTTTCCCAATTGTTAAAAATAAGTTTGGGGCGCCTGGGTGGCTCAGTCGGTTAAGCGTCCGACTTCAGCTCAGGTCACGATCTCGCCGTCCGTGAGTTCGAGCCCCGCGTCGGGCTCTGTGCTGATAGCGCCTGGAGCCTGTTTCCGATTCTGTGTCTCCCTCTCTCTGACCCTCCCCTGTTCATGCTCTGTCTCTCCCTGTCTCAAAAATAAATAAAACGTTAAAAAAATAAAAAAAATAAGTTTAACTGTAAGTATAAGGTTTATTGCGTAATTAAAAAAAGAAAATCGAGGCAGCATAGCCTAGTGGTTAGGAAGGTAGTGTGGAGAAGGTTGCCTTGATTTGAATCGTTGCGCTGTCACTTACAATTCTGTGATTTTGGGTAAGTTATTATGTTCTGAGTTTTCCCATCTGTTAGACAGTGATGATAATAATGGAACCTACCTCACAACATTATTATAAAATTTAAACTACTAAATATTTGCAAGGGATTTGAAAGAGCCCTTGACACGAAGTACTATGCAGGTATTTGTTAAATGAATACATTTAGGATAGCACTTTAGTCTTCATGGTATCGAAATCACCTTTAAGGATAGCAGTATTTTTCTTTTAACTTTAAAAACTTTAAAATTTACAGAAGTTTTTCTAGAAACAACTGATTTGGATTCTTATTGTCTCTTCTTGAACCAATGTCAGATTCTTGTCATGACCCTTGATAACCTCTTATACTAATTTTTGGCCTGCTTCATTATTAGGAATCTGTAAAATCTGCTAATATTTTACCAAAAATATTTAATGCAGTTCACCCATTTTCACTTTTATTTTCAATTCTCCAATATACTTATCTAACATACTAAGTCAAATGCTACAGGAGGCATAAAGATGGTCTCATTTCCTTTTTTTTTTTTTAATTTGTATTTATTTATTTTGAGATGAAGAGAGAGAACCAGCAGGGGTGGGACAAAGAGAGGGAGAGAGACAATCCCAAGCAGGCTCTGTGCTGTCAGCACAGAGCCCAGTGCAGGGCTCGAACTCAGCAACTGTGAGGTCGTGACCTGAGCTGCAGACAAGAGTCGGACGCTTAACTGACTGAACCACCAGGCACCCAGAATGGATCACCTTTCTGACCTCAAGGAGTATACGAAGGGGGCATTAAGTGCTAGATGGTTTACAAGAGGGAAAGATTATATCTAGTTCTCAAACTAGAGCAGGAAAGGCTTCATAGAGAAAAAGTCTTCACTATATGAGCCTGAAGAAAGCATAAGGCTTAAACAGGCAAGATGGCCAAGGGAGGGTGTTCTCCCTAGAGGGACGAGCAAAAACAAAACACAGCAACTAGGACCAGCAGGTGGTACCTTGGGCAAATTATCTGAAGTTTAGATAGATTTGGAGTTTAAATTTTAAACCGCTGTAAGCCTTAGTTTTCTTATCCATAAAATGGGCATAACAACAGTCCCCATCTTACAGAGTAGATGAGAGAGAAATATAATGAATGCGACTGACACTAAATGCTCATTAAACGTTATTATTTTGGGTGCCCAGTTGTTGGAAACGAGCTGTATGTCAGGAAATAGGTATATTGGATATATTGGGTTAATACGGAATGGTGGGAATGAGTGTGCAAAGGAAATGAAGTGAAAGTTGAGAGAAGTTATGAAGCTAGAATCTGTGACTTTGGGCCCGACCAAAGGTAAGAAAGAAAGGAAACTGAGATGATGTCAAGGTTTCAACTCGGGTGCTGGAAGAGTAGAAGCGTCCTTACAGGGCCACCAGCTACCTTGTCAAGGGCCAAAACCTCATAACTTCGTCCCTCATGAACGCTGGACATTGGGCTGGTACTTTACTCATGTTATCACATATTTGAAAAATATCCTTTTCATGGGTTCCTACTTTAAATATAATAAATAAATACGAGATTTAAATAAATAATTTAAATAGGTATTTCAATAAATGTAATTTAAAAATATAATTAAGGGGAGCCTGGGTGGCTCAGTCGGTTGAGCGTCCGACTTCGGCTCAGGTCACGATCTCGCGGTCCGTGAGTTCGGGCTCTGGGCTGATGGCTCAGAGCCTGGAGCCTGCTTCCGATTCTGTGTCTCCCTCTCTCTCTGCCCCCTCCCTGTTCATGCTGTGTCTCTCTCTGTCTCAAAAATAAATAAACGTTAAAAAAAAAATATATATATATATAATTAAAAAATAAATAAATACGAGAGCACTCACTATGTCCAATAGTCTAGGATGAATCATTTTGTAATACTGCAAAATCTTTTTTTTCCAACTATGGATTTAGCTGAGCTTGCTTTGTATATATGCACATACACATGCATATAATATTATATGTACATATATTGTCCAATAGTCTAGGATGAATCATTTTGTAATACTGCAAAATCTTTTTTTTCCAACTATGGATTTAGCTGAGCTTGCTTTGTATATATGCACATACACATGCATATAATATTATATGTACATATATATTTATATATAATATACATATATATAGATGCTATGGTTCACAATTCATGGAGTGGGCAGTTCATTGAGTACCTGCTCTTTATTTTTTTTTTAAACTTTCTTTTTTTTTTCAACGTTTATTTATTTTTGGGACAGAGAGAGATAGAGCATGAACGGGGGAGGGGCAGAGAGAGAGGGAGACACAGAATCGGAAGCAGGCTCCAGGCTCTGAGCCATCAGCACAGAGCCCGACGCGGGGCTCGAACTCATGGACTGCGAGATCGTGACCTGGCTGAAGTCAGACGCTTAACCCACTGCACCACCCAGGCGCCCCTGAGTACCTGCTCTTTAAAAGGTATAGTCATCCTAATGACTTAGTTGACTTTAATTCAAGGTTTCCTATTCATTTTCTGGAAAGCAGCTGCAAGGAGAGAGCTATTCTTGGAGCGTTAGTCTGCACCCTACCCCTATACCTGAAACTCCATTGGAACTGTGGAAACGGGGGGCAATGGCTTCACCCTACATCTTTCTCTGCCTTTACTGGGAACATCTGGAGTTCACCAGGACCGTGACAGGGACTGGCATTGCTCCTGAATAAATCCTCTTGGCCATAATGACTAGAGGCTTAGATCCTCTGGTTTAATCTAAGTTGCACCTTCTGATTGGATTAGATATTATTCTTTCATTTCCGTTACAGGAGGTCTGAAGAATTATAACTTTCTGAAAAATGTAAACAGTGTATCTGCATAACGTCTTAAAAGTGAAAGAAATATATTTGTGTGTTATTTTGCAGTAGCTCTGTGAATTAGGCAGTGCAAAGATGATAAATTCTCAAGAGGAGGAAGCAGAGGCACACTGACTCCAAGACGGGCAATATTTAGCACTCTTCCTTCTCTGTCTTGCTACCTTGCTGAATGAACTCCTTCCACACTGGTTTTCTCCTATTTCTGAGTTCCTCAACTGATTGGCCGTTCCCTCCCACCTCCAGGCAGTTCACAGCTGAGAAACTGAGTCTCCCTTTGGCAGTTGCCGATTTTATTCTTTTGAAGGGAATGGAAAGAGGGTATCTGTTCTGATTTTTTTTTTTATGTTTATTTATTTACTTTGAGAGAGAGCGTGTGAGCGGGGGAAAGGGGCAGAGGGAGAGAGAGAATCTTAAGCAGGGCTCCACACACAGTGCAGAGCCTGAGTGGGGCTAGATCTCACGAACCCTGAGGTCATGGCCTGAGCCGAAATCAAGAGTCGGACACTTAACTGAATGAGCCACCCAGGCATGCCTCTTCCGATTTTTTTTTTTTTAGTGTTAATTTTTAATAGGTAAATTCAGACTGATAGGCCTGCCCGTTCAGCAGCACATTCACTGTATAGATGGCATAGCAAAAAACTATTGCCTCCAAGTGTTTCTGTGAAAGCATCATGGGAAATACAAGGCTGTGGCTTTTGTATTAACAGTGTTGTGGTCAAGAAATGGACTATGAGGTAGAACCTATCCAAATTACTGAGATAACTGTAGGCTTCTTTTCCCGGAGAAGTTTCTGGCGTATACTAAAGAAAGTTAAAATCCATGCTGTCCCCCAACCCCCATAATTTCTAGCTGAGGCCAAGATTCTTTTGGTCTGGACACCGTTGAAATCATCAACACAGTTTGTGAACAATACTTTCCCACTAATGAAAAAAGCAATGACTGGGGCGCCTGGGTGGCGCAGTCGGTTAAGCGTCCGACTTCAGCCAGGTCACGATCTCGCGGTCCGTGAGTTCGAGCCCCGCGTCGGGCTCTGGGCTGATGGCTCAGAGCCTGGAGCCTGTTTCCGATTCTGTGTCTCCCTCTCTCTCTGCCCCTCCCCCGTTCATGCTCTGTCTCTCTCTGTCCCAAAAATAAATAAACGTTGAAAAAAAAAAAATTAAAAAAAAAAAAAAAAGCAATGACTAAAATTTTAGATCTGTATAATTTGGCAAAACCATACAGATGATTTCCATATACAAACGAAAGCTTTGTGATGAATAAACTATAGTTTTAATAATTTTCGTCCGACACATTAGGTAGTGTACCAATATATTATTTCTGCCTCTCTACCTTTTCTCTTAAATCATGTCTATTAAATTAAAAGTGAAATGGAGATAATTATCTGAGTAATTTCACAAAACTTTCCCACTAAGTGAGACAATTTTAAAAATGAAGAAGGGGCTCCTGGGTGGCTCTGTTGGTTAAGTGTCCGCTTCGGCTCAGGTCATGATCTCATGGTCCGTGAATCCCAAATAGTAGTTGCATAGAATAATCTAGCATTTCATTGTCTTCAGTAACTAACCATCATACATCTACCATTAATTACTATGAAAGGGGGAACCCGGCTGGCTCAATCTGTAGAGCATGTGACTCTTGATCTTGAGGTTGTAAATTCGAGCTCCATAGCGGGGAGAGAGCTTACTTAAAAAAAGAAAAAAGTTTAAAAGCTAGATCTAGATTTTTATGTTTGAAATACAACATTACAAACAAAACCAGCTATATATAGTATTTTCCGAGTGCCAGAAACTGTTCTAAGTGCTTGTCTGATTTTACCCTCAAGATGAATGCTAAGAATGAATCCTAACATGCATGTACTATTATTATCTCCCTCTTACAGTTGAGGAAACTGAGGCACAGAGAGGTTAAATGACCTGCCCAGTGGCACACAGCCATTAAGCATAGAGCTAGGTTCCAATCTAGGCAGCCTGAGTACAGCATGCATGCACTTAACCATTACACTCTTTACCAATTCTGGCTTTAAAATGCAGAAATATTCATGGGTGCCTGGGTGGCTCAGTTGGTTAAGCGTCCGACCTCAGGTCATGATTTCATGGTTCATGGGATCGAGCCCCAGGTCAGGCTCTGTGCTGACAGCTCAGAGCTTGGAGCCTGCTTCGGATTCTGTGTCTTTCTCTCTCTCTGCCCCTCCTCCACTCACTCTCTCTCTCTCTCTCTCTCTGTAAACATTAAAAAAGAATGAAATGGAGATAATTATCTGAATAATTTCACAAAACTTTCCAGCTAAGAGACAATTTTAAAAATGAAGAAGGGGCAAGCAGGTGGCTTGGTCAATTAAGCATTCACTCTCTGCTCAGGTCCTGATCTCCCAGCAGGCAGCCTGCTTGGGATTGTCTCTCTCCCTCTCTCTGCTCCTCCCCCACTCATGTGCACGCACTCTCTCTCTCTCTCTCTCTCTTAAAATAAATAAATAAAAAATAAAAGTGATGAAGACACAATATTCTAAAATACCTTTCTTAATTTTCTTAGTTTGTGAGTAGACCCACCTTAGCAGTAAACTGGAAGCAATTGTTCTCTGTGAACAGTGTTTTGGACCCTGCCATTGGCCTGCTAACCTGACAACTGGCCCTTAGTCAACAGTTTGAATGATACTTTTTGTGAGTAGGAAATAGAATTTAAACTTGAAACTGGCTGGAAGGGTTCAACTCTACTATAAGTCAGTTTTAAAACATGACTTCAATGGCTTTGGAAATTGGTCTCATAGTTTTCTCGCTCTCAGTGACACTTGGTTTAGTGTTCTCTTTTAACTTGTTTCCCGGTGCCACAATCTTCCATTTATTGAGATAATTTCTCCAACTCGCTGTATTTACACAAAAATCCTGACCCACTGGGTTTTTCATTTTTAACCGCTCAGTCACCATCTTGCTGAAATACAGTCATTCAAAAGAATGAAGGTCATGTCCCAGTGTGTTAATGGGAATCCTGTGAGTTGCCTATTCTGTTGGTCTGAGGCTGGAGGCACGTTATTCGAAAGCATTGGACTCGTGCTACCTGGAAGGTCTATAAATCAACGTGGTCCATCTTGCCTTGTCTGGTAAGATGGGTGGATCCCATTTGCACAGATGTTCTTTCTCTCCCTCTCTCTCTTTTTTCCCCTCTAAGAAGGAAATAAAATATATAGGCCCATTAATCTGCACAGGTCAGCCTCTTTGATAGGGCACATTCTTGGAAAAGGTAAGGTTCAATTGTGTATGATACACAAAAAGGGGGCAAAATGCTCAGTCCTTTTCACTTTTAGTAATTATAAAGACCTAAGTACTAATGAAGCCATAAAACTTGTTTATCTTAGGCTATCCTGGAATGTAAGAAAAGATAATGTGTGTTTCTAAAATTACTCCAGTGGGCTTAATTTGGGTTTAAATACTGGGCATAGATAGAAGGCCTAAGAGGAAATCACTGCCAAGGTTTAGAGGACAACACATACTTTTATTTTTGTAAGGGGGCATTTTGCATAAAAGCTGTTTGATAGACAGCTTATTATTGGAGCAAAACACTGAGGTTCCATTTAGTATATTTAATATTTACACGTTCTTTTGAAGTATTTTCAAGAAATGACACCAAAAACAAAAAACACAAAAAACACAAAAAACAAAAAAGAGACAAAGCTAATGAGCCGTGGAAATAGCCATTTATTTTATTAAAAAATATGAACAACAGAACCAGACTCAAGACTGAGTTTAAAAACAAATGTGGCATTCCACATAGACACATTTTTAGCATGCAAATTAATATTCCTTTTTGAATCAGTTTTTCTCAGCAGCCGCTTCTCATTGTCTCTCTTTTTAGAAGTTAACCTGTTCGTATGATGACTGAAGTGAGCCAAAGAGCTGAAGGTATTCACATGAAAAGAACAGTTTCTAATATTATTTTAAGCAGGAGGGTTAATGCTGAATGAAGGGGTGATGAGGGACCTCCTTGCAGTTTGCTCTCACTGAACAGACACAGGAACAACAGCGGCCGAAAGGACACTCACTTTGGTATCCACAGAAGTAAAACCAGCACGGTAGTCATAGCTCACAATAACAGGTGCAGAAAATACAAACGAAGGTTTCTCATCATATGTGAAGGTAGCAGCATAAAACGAAATAAGACTCATTAGCTATTCTTTAGAAGCGCTTCCTGGATTTTTTCCCCCCCAAACTCAGAATTTTCGAGTCCATTTCTAAAAAGTTTGTTTAAAGACGACTGGTACAGCTGGGTGTGAATTCACAGCTGTTTCATGTCCCAGTGCTTTCAAGGAATCCTGCTAATTGTTTTCCAAAGCCAATTTAAATTGCCTTATCAAGCCACAGGAACTCCAAATGTTGATTGGACTGAGGATGTAGCCACAACCTCTATAAATCACAAAACGAATTCTTTCTCCAGGCATTCTGGACAAAGCAATGTAGTGACTGTTCAAAATTCAAATATAGAGTTGTCAAGTGGAAACGAGCAGTTATTTGAGGAGAGAAGAGGCAAAAAAGAGTGTTGAGCGTTTTGAAGAGTACCTCAACGGGCATCTGGAAATAGTCACACAAAGGGGAACATTTTCAGAGAGAGCATCTACAGAGATTTTTGTCAACAGCTAGGGATTTTTAGGAGTTAGAAATCATTCTTCTTTTCTTAACTTCTTTTTCCTCAATTGGGCTATAAATATCCTGCGAGACGTGTGTTTCAAGTGGCATGGCTCAAATGTGCGTATTTAGGCTACATCTTAGGGAGCATGAAAGGCGATTTAGCAATGAACTAGAATGCACAGGACTAATGAATGTTACTGTATGTAGCTTTTTCCTAGAGCTCTTTTCCAATAAAAACATGTCAGTGACAGATAATTGCAAGCAGGCCAGTACGTGACAAGCAAATGGGGATTGCCTATATGCACTTAATAATACCTGGAAAATAAAAATAAAGAAGGCAAATAAATACAATTCAGATAACCTTATGAATGCCACACAAGTAAATCATGAGGATTAGCGAACAAAACACTGGACAAAGAGTTTGAAACAAAAGGCAAGTTTCTCAGCTCACAAGATTAAATTTTTTATTTCCCTATAAAAAGGAAACATCAGAAATAGTTATCTTCTTGAAACAGAACGTTCCAAACGGGAGCTGGGGGAAAAACAAAACAAAACAAAACAAAACGACGGTATTTTAATTCACGCTGCAATCTGAAATTCTGCTCGATCTTGCTGTATTTTATAACTTCCCAATATGCTTTAAAGGCTGAAAATAAAATGAAGAGACGTAGATATACTGAGTGAAAGATTCTGATTTTAATAATACGAATCGGGAAACAGCAGAGAAGAGAGCAGTCGCGCATTGCCTTTACACTTCCCCATAGAAGCTATAGCTGGCGCACCGAGTGGCACCGGAGTCTCTGTGGCGCAATCGGTTAGCGCGTTCGGCTGTTAACCGAAAGGTTGGTGGTTCGAGCCCACCCAGGGACGGCCCCGTCTTTTGCGGGTTTGTCGCCGGTACTTTTGCACAATTCTTGGAATTCAGACCTACAGACGACTCGGAGGTGGATATCCGGGGGTCGAGGGAAAAGAAACCGCCCAACTCACTTCGCCGCCCACCCTGCGTGCGGCTCTTCAGCTTCCGGGAGCGCTGGCGGCCCCTCCCCCAGCCGTCCCCTGCTGGAGACGGGCAGGTGGGCTCTTCCTGCCGTTCCCCGGGGTCGGGGGGAGGGTCCAGCGCCTTAAAGCCCGCGCCTACTTTCACTTGCGATCTCCCAGTTCCCAAACTCAGGCCGCTGGGTGCCCAAAGGAGCCCTCGTCCTCCTCGCTCTTTCCTGAAGCTCAGGCCGCACAAGTCCCTTCCCTGCCTCGCCAGGCTCCCGCGGGCTCCGAGCGGACCGACAGACTCTGGCGGCGAGCGCCGAGAGCGCGCAGCGCCCGGGCGGGCCCCTCAGCCGCGCGCGCGCGGCCGCGTCCGGGGCTCGAACCCGCCTCCGCAGCTCCGAGCGGCCCCGGAGGCCCCGGCGGCGGGAGCGCGGCCCGAGCTGCTCTCGTTCTGCTTCAGGACCCCTGAAATGTCAGAGGTCGCGTGCATGTATGTATTTAAAAGGTGCCAAGTTCAAGCTGCACATTGATTTAAAACTCTTCACGGTTTTTAACACTAATGTTGAATCGTGCGTGCAACGTTGGTCTCTTCTCCGTCCGCGTAAAGCATAAACTCCCGTGTAATAACTTCAACGTTGACTCTTCCTGGTACTGGTGAATTCAGAAATGTTTGTTCTAAAGCCTTTGAGGGGGCTCGATCGTAGGCGCATTTATGTATTACATTTCACTTTTTATACTCAAGGGCCAGAATTTTATAGAGGATGGAAAGGACCTGCCACATTTCCCATCTATTCGGAAAGGGAGCAAACCCGCTTTTGTTTTTGTCTTTTAACAGCTGTGTGACTGTGTTAAACTTAAAAAAAAATTATGAGAAAGATTCAAAGTGAAACTAACATATTTTGCTTCGATAAGCATGTACGATGTAGTTCACAAAATGCAAAGTCCTCTGAAAATAGTTACCTTGTACTTCATTCTCTAAATATATGCTGCCTTTCAGAAGTAATCATAGTTTCTTCATAATTATTGTCTTGGGTCTAGATTACAGAAATGTGAAGGATGGTTCTGGAGAAAAGGGATGTTTTATTCCCGCAAATGAATAGTTACGCTTTTCTTTGTATTTTCAGGTGTACATGTTAATTAGGGCTCACATTTAGTGAGTGTTCAGTCCTGGCCAGTCACTGCTCTGAGTGCTTTCATGGAAGAAAGTGCGATCCTTACAACAACCCTTCCAGGTAGGTCCTACTGGTGCCACTGTACAGATGAGCTACCGGAAGCAGGGTGCAGCGGGCCGATTTGCCTGAATCTGCAGTTAGTCACTAGCGTGGTACAGATTTGAACCCAGGCAGTAAGGCTCCAGAGCCCATGCTCCTCACTGTTGTACTATACTTCTCCTTCTGACCTAGAGCTCCTTGATTAATTAGTTAATTTAAAACCAAAGGTGATATTTTTAATGAATTTTTATGACGTTTCATTAACATTTTGTTCCAGAGTTCATGAAGGAAAAAAGAAACCCGTCGAACATTCATGGAATACTAAAGGGCATTGTTAAATTGCACATTCATTGTGCTGCTTCGTTTTATTGAAATGAAAACTGGGTAGGAACATGAAATCTTAATGTGAAATGGATCTTTGGGAAACAGTTTGATAGCATTTCCTTGGAGAAGGCCAGATTAGAAACAAAGACAGGCTGGACTAGCCCAGGCAAAATAGGGAAGAAAGATAGAAAGAATAGATTCAAGCATGGGGGCTAATGGAGAGCCTAAGGATTCTTGGACTGATGTTTGGCCTTTGGGATATACCCATACAGACCCCGATTTCGGGACACTTTGGGGAGATAGCACCACGGTTGGCCCTGGACAGGTGCCTAGGCGGCAGTTTTAAATTTGATCCTAAAATTTTTTCAGTATGTTCAATCTCATCCTATTTCGGGGATTAATAGGATTTAGAGGCCAGAAAGTAAAGAGGAGGGATTAAATGAGAATGGAGGCGGGGCAAGGAGTGCAAAACTGCCCTCTAATGTAAGTAGTTGATTTTATTATGTAGGCAAGTGCTTAGTGCATTTCCTTGTACTCGCTGTTGCATACAGAGAAGACAGGTGGGAAGCCTTTTAGAAAAATCGCTTAAATATTTATGGGAAATTGGCTTTGTAAAATTTCAGTGTGTACTACTTATAGATGTTGCAATTCATGCTACTTCTGGGGAGCGTTACTTGGTTTTCAGTGTCTTGGTTCTGTGATACCAACAAAGCCCAGAAATGTGTCGAGATCATTCAGATCATTAATTGAAGACTGAGGAGCCTTTAACAGTCTATGTCGAGCATCTGAATATGTAAATATGTTCCTAATATTGTTATCAAACAGTTGTATCCTTAAACTTCATGTATAAAGTATGAGAAAAACTCACTAAAGTAATGCAGTAAAAGGTGAACATAGGTGCTGTGGCTTACAAACTTATTAGAGAAGGTGAGATTCAGGTAACTTGTAATAAATAATAATTTAAAATATTTTTTATATCACCGCATTTCTTTAAATAATGGAGGTCAGGAGGAAGCCACATGGGTACTATGTCTCTGTTTTCATTTCTAACACCTGCGTCTGATGTCATACGCTACAAGGTTTGGGGGGGAAAAACTTTTAAACTGCCAAAGGAACACGAATGCCTTATTTCTGCATACATGATACATCATAATGAGTAATGCCAACATGATTTTTAATTTTATTTCTCGGAATTTTGCTGGGCTTGAGGCCTAAAAAATTCAACTTCTAGCTATAGCCGGCGGAGCAGGAATAAACTGGTGGTAGGATAAACTATAATACGTTTAGCTAGAAAATAGTTTAAGAAGTTGAAACCTTTTAAATAACTAAGAATGTTAATTGTATCGGGGCGGGGCACCTGGCTGGCTCAGTGGAAGGAGCTTGCAACTCTTGAGCTCAGGGTTGTGAATTCAAGCCCCACCTTCGGTGTAGCGATTATTTAAATAAATCAATTAAAAAGAACACTTTCCCTTTCCTGTTAAAAGAATGTTAATTTTATCAGCCGCAGAAAGTCATTAAAAATTTAGACTCATATACCTTAAGAAAACTCTTAAAATATAATTTTAAAGGAAACTCTTTGTAACCTACGTCTTGATTAATAAATAGAATATTATTAACATCCCAGAGACTCCCCCCTTGTTCTCCTCCCAGTCACCAAACTATAACTTAAATTGCAAACATACAGATTCTCAGGTTGCAATGAGCATTTTACGTTGTCTTAGATCGGGAGTCGAAAATAAATTTACTACCAAACGCTATCAGATGAGTACTTACACGTGAAGATCAGGAGAAATAATAGAAATTGAAAATCAGTTTTCCATGCCTGCTCACTTTTGATCTACGATAAACTTGGTAAGAATAAATTTGTGCTATTAAGGCGGAAAATATGGGAAATTTACTATCTATTTGAAGTTTTGAGTTTTGTCTGTAAGCAAATAAAAACGGCTCCTACCCCCACCTATTTAAAAGCATGAAACATGGGGCACCTGGCTGGCTCAGTCGGGGGGGGGGGTGGTAAGGGGGTGGGGAGCATGGTGGGACTCTTGACCTTGGGATTGTAAATTCGAACCCCATGTTGGGTATAGAGATTACATAAAAATAAAATCTTTAAAAATATGAAACAATAATAACCTAGAAATTACTATGACATTTATGTTAATCAAAATTTTACTTTTGAAAACAAATTAAAAAAAGAAAATAAAAATTTGAAAAACAATAAATTTTAAAACCAAAATGAGATTTGAGATTAAAAGTGCAGAAAGAAGATGACGCAGTAGTTTTCAAAATAATTTATTCTAAAATCTCAAGGATCCAGAGGCCTCTGTTGGAGGAAAACACATAGTCATCCTGTTATTTGGAAACTATAAATAACTATAAAGGAAAATCTAATTTGTGTGGGGAAAAAAAAGCCATGTTTAAAGCTGTGGAAAGTTCAGTTTTTTGTTTTCAACGTTTATTTATTTTTGGGACAGAGAGAGACAGAGCATGAACGGGGGAGGGGCAGAGAGAGAGGGAGACACAGAATCAGAAACAGGCTCCAGGCTCCGAGCCATCAGCCCAGAGCCCGACGCGGGGCTCGAACTCACGGACCGCGAGATCGTGACCTGGCTGAAGTCGGACGCTTAACCGACTGCGCCACCCAGGCGCCCCTGAAAGTTCAGTTTTTAATACCACTAAGGAGAGGCTTCGCAGAAAGGGTCAGCATGTAAGAATCCAGAGCAAAAATTTTACTTTCTTTCTTCAAAGAAAATTCTTCATTGTTATCAAAGTAGTGTATGTATAAGGTTATAATAATAAATACGTGTAGAATTTACTATGTGATATTTACTATATACTATCTAATAGAAATCATAAATAAGATAAAACATGCAATACTTATGGAAGTAGTGAAATAAATTATGGTATATCATTTAGACATTAGAATACTATATAGCCATTTATATAATATTTTTCAGGAAAAAGGCCTTTGGACAATGTTAAAATATAGAATCAGGTATAAAAAGTTAGATACAGAAACTGTCCAAAAAGCATGATGCTAATTTTGTAATGAGACTAAATTACCTACATAGGTGATCTCTAAATATTTCTTGATGGTGAATGAAATACACCAAAAGAAGATTATTAGTGATTTTTCTTTTTTATACTTTACTGTCCAAATTATCTGTAATAAGCTTGTATTCTCTTATTTGTTAAATAACATGTTTATAATATAAAATAATACCTGAACTCATACTATGTATATAATTTTGAATTCTACTTTTCTCTCTTAAAACTAACACTGAGGAGTTTAGGGAGCTCATACATAAACCTTTGTGTACACGATCAAATGATTTTCAACAGGAGTTCACAGACCATTCAAGGGAGAAAGGACAGTCTTTTTAACAAATGTTGTGGAGAAAACTGGATTTCCACATGCAAAGAATAAAGTTGGGTCCTTCCCTTACATCATATACGAAAATCAACTCAAAGTGGATCAAATACCTACATGTAAGATCTAAAATTATAAAACTCTTAGAAGAAAACATAGGGGGAAATCTTCATGACCTTGAATTTGGCCGTGGTTTCTTGGATATGACAACGAAAGCACAGGCAACAATTTACAAGTAGATAAAATGGACTACATCAGAATTAAAAACTTCTGGCAAATGAATGACACTATCAATTGAGTGAAAAGGCAGCCCATGGAATGGGAGAAAATATTTGTAAATAGTGTATCTGTTAAAGGGTTAATATCTGGAATATATAAAGAACTTCTACAACTCAACAATAAAAAGCAAACAACTCAAAAGTGGACAAAGCAGTCAAGTAGACATTTCTGTAAAGAAGATCTACAAATAGGGCACCTGGGTGCCTCAGTCGGTTGAGCGTCTGACTTCGGCTCAGGTCATGATCTCACGGTTCGTGAGTTCAAGTCCCGCATGGGGCTCTGTGCTGACAGCTCAGAGCCTGCAGCCTGCTTTGGATTCTGTGTCTCCCCCTCTCTCTGCCCCTCCCCCACTCACGCTCTGTCTGTCACTCTCAAAAATAAACAAAACATTAAAAAAATTAAATAAACATAAAAAAAAAGAAGATATACAAATGGCCAGTAAGTCCATGAAAAGAAGCTCCACATCAGTAATCATTAGAGAAATGCAAATCCAAACCACAGGGAGATATCACGTCACCTACATTAGGATGGCTACCGTTAAAAAACACCAGAATAATAACTACAAGCTGTAAACAAATAACAAGTGTGGGGGAGGACATGGAGAAATTGGAATCCGTGTGCGTTGCTGGTGGGAATGGAAGGTGATACGGTCACTATGGCAAACGGTGTGGTGGTTCCTCAAAAAATCAGAATTACCATAAGGTCTGGCAATTCTACTTCTTGATGCATAACCAAAAGGTTTGAAAAGAGAAGTATTTGTACACCCATGGTCATAGTGGCTCAAGTGTGGGTATAGAGTTTTAGTTTTGCGAGATGAAAAGAGTTTTGGAGACTGCCAGTACGACAATGGGAATGTCCTTAATACACTTAACATGATAAAGATGTTAAGTTTTGTGTTCTGTATATTTTAACCATAATTAAAAAATTTTTTTAAATTATTTTGAGGGGTTGTGTTCCCCCTCCTATGAAGTATATAAGACAGTAGAGTATCGATGCAGGGATAGATACGTAAAGCCAATGGCAATGATTGAAAACCCAGAACCATACTTAAAGACATTTAAACAATTTTTTGAAGATTTTATTTTAAGTCATCTCTGCACCCAGTGTGGGGCTCGAACTTACAACCTGGAGATCAAGAGTCACACGCTCCACCAACTGAACCAGCCAGGTGCCCCAAGGATATTTAATTTTTTAAGAAGGTGGCTCCGCAGGAAAGGGGGAGCATAATTCCCCGCTCCTTAAGTGTGTGCTGTGCATAGTGATTTTCTTCTAAAGAGTACAGTACGGAAAGGGATGGAGAGAGCAAGGAAAGGGCAACTTTACTGACAAACACTACCTCAGCCAGGTGATCAAGGACAACATCAATAGAGAGAAGTCATGTTGGTAGTATGGTCCCTTGATATGATGGCACTTCGCCTCTGTGGTCTTCCTTCTCCCAACCCATAATCCCAGTCTACTCATGATGAACACATTAGACAAAGTTCAGCAGAGGCTCATGTTGTAGAATACTTGCCTGGTCCTCCTCAAAACTCAAAATCCTCAAGAGCAAGGAACGTCAGAAATTATTACAGCCAAGAGGAATCTAAGGAGACAAGTAAATGTAATGTAGTATCCTAGATAGAATCCTGGATGGAAAAGGTCATTAGGTAAAATCTAAGGAAATATGAAGAAGCTATGGACTCTGGATAATAATGTGTTGATAATGGTTTATGATAACGAATGTACTATATTAACGTAAGATGTTAACAATAGGAGAAACTAGATGTGGGGTGCATGAGTACTTTGCACGATGGTCTCAATTTTTTCTGTAAATCTAAACCTGTTCTAAAAAAGTGAGACTATTAAAAAATATAGGGTGGCCCTGCAGAACAGTGGAGAAAGGCCTGAATTTTCAATATATGGTATGGGGACAATTGGTTATCTATGTAGAAAGAACGAAATTGTATTCCTACTTCACGCTTCACACAAAAATTAATTCCAGATGAATCATAGACTTAAATATGAAAAATAAAGCAGTTATGTTTTTAGAAGATAATGCAGATAAAAATCTTGTGGCCTCATGATAGGGACTTTCTTAAATAAGACACCCTCCCCCAAAGACCCCCAACTCATCACAAAAGTAAAGATTGATAGATTTTTTAAAAAGATTTTATTTTTAAGTAATCTCCACATCCAACGTGGGACTTGAACTCACAACCCTGAGATCAAGAGTCACATGCTCACTGACTGAGCCAGCCAAGTGCCCCAAAGATTGATAAATTGGATTACATCAACATTAAGAGGACTCTCTCTCTCTCTCTCTCTCTCTCTCTGTCTCTCTGCTGGGAAGGGAGAGGTTCTCCCCTTCCTCTCAAAAATTAAAAAAAAAATTAAGAACTTATGTTTATCAAAACACATTATTATTTATTTTTTTTAGCAAGCGAGCGAGAGGGAGAGAGAGAGAAGGAGTGCGAGTGGGGGAGGAGCAGAGGGAGAGGGTGAAGGAGAGAGAATCTTAAGCAGGCTCCATGCTCATTGTAGGGCCCTACGTGGGGCTCCCTCTCACAACTGTGAGATCATGATCTGAGCTGAAGTCAAGAGTCAGATGGTCAACCGACGGAGCTACCCTGGCACCCCTCAAAAGACGTTATTGAAAGAGCAAAATGGCAAGCCAAGAGTTACAATTCATAAAACCAACATTGGAATCATATGTAGATTAAAAGTCATATGTAGATTTAAAAAGAAGAAGAGAAATACCTAATAGAAAAACAGTTAATGGATATGAACAGGAAAGTCAAGTGGCCAATAAACATCTGAAGAGATTATTTCATTAGTAATCAGGAGACTGTAAATTACATTTGGAATGAATTACCGTTACACAGGCACCAGACTGGCAAACATTTTAGCCTAACACTTGCAAGAATTGCTGGGGCGGGGGGGGGGGGGGGCAGAGGATAGAAAATTATAGGAACCCTTAAACATGGCTGTATTTGGTGGAAAACAAAACTTTGGAATTATCTGGTAGAGATGGTTTGGTATCTTATTTTATTTTATTTTTATTTAAAATTTTATTTAAATTCTAGTTAAAATACAGTGCAGTATTGGTTTCAGGAGTAGGATTCAGTGATTCATCATTTACATACAACATTCAGTGCTTATCATAACAAGTGCCCTCCTTAATACCCATCACCCATCTAGCCCAGCCCCCACCCACCTCCCTCCATCAACCCTCAGTTTGTTCTCCATCATTAAGAGTCTCTCATGGTTTGTTTCCCTCTCTCTCTGTCCTTTTTTTTCCCCCTTCCCGTATGGTCATCTGTTTTGTTTCTTAAATTCCACATATGAGTGAAATCATATGGTATTTGTCTTTCTCTGGCTAACTTATTTCACTTAGCATAATACACTCTAGCTCCATCCATGTCATTGCAGATGGCAAGATTTCATTCTTTTTGATGGCTGAGTAATATTTCAGTGTGTGTGTGTGTGTGTGTGTGTGTGTGTATCACATCTTGATCCATTCATCAGTCAATGGATATCTGGGCTCTTTCCAGAGTTTTGTTATTGTTGAAAATGCTGCTGTAAACATCAGGGTGCAGGTACCCCTTGGAATCTGTATTTTTGTATCCTTTGTTTGTTTATTTATTTATTTATTTTCAACGTTTATTTATTTTTTTAGGACAGAGAGAGACAGAGCATGAACGGGGGAGGGGCAGAGAGAGAGGGAGACACAGAATCGGAAACAGGCTCCAGGCTCTGAGCCATCAGCCCAGAGCCCGACGCGGGGCTCGAACTCACGGACCGCGAGATCGTGACCTGGCTGAAGTCGGACGCTTAACCGACTGCGCCACCCAGGCGCCCCATTGTATCCTTTGTTTAAATACCTAGTAGTGCAATTGCTGGATCATAGGTTACTTCTATTTTTTACTTTTTGAGGAACCTCCATACTGTTTTCCAGAGTGGCTGCACCAGTTTGCGTTCCCAGAGATGGTTATCTATTTTATGAGACTGACGCACTGCCCACCGCACCAAGAGGGCTGCTTCGTTATCTATTTTAATACAAACTTGGATTCATTGAGCAAGTTGACACAGATCAAGTTCCTAGGGAAATGGATCCTGAGATTTGGGTGTAAGAGATTTTTGAAGATTGCTCTATGGAAAGACACCTCTGAGGGAACAAGGGGAGTGAGATTGAGCAGAGGGCAGAATTGAAATGAGACACAGTTTCAGAATCCCATGGGGAACTCTGGAGCTGAGGAAGCCTTCCCAGAATATCCCAAATCAAGGCACGGGTGCCGGGCTTTTGTATCTCCACTTAAGTCATCATCTGATGAGGACCATCCATGGGGAGAGGCCGGAACCTTGGGTAAAACCTCTTTCTTTGGCCAAGGGAAATTCTTGAGGAATGATAAAGCTGGAGTTACCAACATCCAACATTGCCAGCAACAGCACGAATAAGTGCCTTGCTCCTGAGGGTTTCTCTACTGACCAAATCTACTTACTTGCTTTGTATGGTAAGTTCATTCCATCTTCTCCACGATCGTGGACAGCCTCTTTTTCTGGGAAATTCACAAGAGGAAAGTTAGTGGGATGAATCATAGCCCTAACCGTTGTAGCTGGTCTTGAAGCTACAATCGATATTCGTCATCTCTGTCCTGATCCTTTGCTAGCACTTCCTCTGGTCTAGGAAGCTTGTCTCATGGAGTGATGCGGACTTCCAGCCTCGGGGTGGGGGTGGGGTCTGAACTCATGCTCATTGCACCCTTTGTAAGCTGTCAGTTCTGCATTTCTTTGTTAACAATCAAAATTGGACAGGTGTCCCAAGAGACACCACAAGTGAGTCACCTGGCTGTGAATGCATTCCTCTCCATACCGCGTAATAGCAATCCTTCCTCCTCCTGGTAATCACAGTCAAGTACTCCTTCCAGAAAGATGACTAGGTTTCTTACCTGATGGTCTCTTGACAAAAGGAGCTTGAAGTGACCTGGAGGCAGCTATGCTTTAAGTTTAATGACAGTCTCGCTGTATCCCTTGGTGGAAGCATTCGGCTTAGGATCGTGGGTACAGGAAGTACAAATTTCTCAAGTAGGTTACTGAAAGGATGGTAAACTGTTGACTCCTACTTATAATCCTTGGTTTTCAGACTCCTGTATTCTATGTACTGGGGACACAGTACCAAATAACAGTCATTGATTTCAGCTGTATGTTACTATGTCCCATGGAGTGGCCATCCAGGGTATCATTTCCAAGCTGGCTTTGGCTTTGGCTCAGTTATGTCTTTAAGCAGCCATTCCACTCTTCTCTCAGGCCAGCAGCTTCTGGATGATGTAGTCGTGAAAGGCTGAGTTGGTCCCACGGTCATATGCCCCTCCTGTTGCAGTGGCTCAATGCAATGCCATGCCACCGTTTGAGCACCAGTCTTAGATAGGTTTTGTGGGTTGCCAAAGGGAAATCACTGCCCCTGTCGGGGTGCAAGGGGTCCAGGGTAGTCTGTTGGCCACCAGTGACCAGTTGATATCCTTGACTGGTTGCCATATTAGGGGCTTGGTGTTAGTTTCTCTTATTGACAGAATGAAACGTTCAGCAGTGGCAGCAGCTGGCCTTGCCTTAGTGGCTGCAAGTCCGTGCTGTTGGGTCTGTGCATACATAGCCTCATCCCTAGCAGCATGGCTGTTCCATTTATGAGCTCATTTGATCCGCGCTGGGGTGGTTGATGACAGATGCAGGCTGGTGTCAGCTGCCTAAGGTGTTTTGCGAGTGTCTCTTCTTTGGTGGATGTTTTCTTGTGGGAGGTAGCAGACAATACAAAGAACTCCACTTTTCATGCCTACTACCATTTGCTGGCTCTTCCACATTCCTCTCCCCCGGACCTCCCTACCCTATTTTGTTGTCCGCTGCCACATGAAAAGCCACACCCAAACTTAGTTATGACACTTTAGTTATATCTCATGATTTTGCGGTTTGGCTGGGGGCCCGCCTGGGGCTCCGGTGCTGGTGTTGTGTGGGGTCTCTCAGTCAGTTGCAGCGAGATGGGGCTGGGCTGGTCGTCTGGTGTCTCAGTACTCCTCCATGTGAACACTCCATCCTGCAAGATAGCCAGAACCTCTCGTATGTTGTCTTAAGGGACAAAGAGGGAGGAAGTAGAAGCTACTTGGCCTTCTGAAAGCCTGGGTTCAAAAGTCCTGGAGCCTCACCTCTTGCATTCTGTTGATCAGCCCCAACCCACATTCATTGGGACATTAGCTTGGTCTCCTGTTGAGTAGCGGTATGTGCATGCAAGGAAGGCCAGAGTTATTTGGGTTGTCCTTGAAGAGTGGCGGCCACAGTCCATCCTCTGGCCACTTTTCATATTCCCCCCTCATATAAAATATGACTCACCCCTTATTCCAAGACCATAAGTCTCATCTCATAATGTCTCCACCTGAATCCGGGACTTCGTCATTAAAATTAGGCGTAGGCGTTGATGGGGCTTCTCAGATGTGTTTCCTTGAATGTAACATCTTAGGTATGGCTTCTCTTGCTCTAAAGAATTATAGAAGAGATAAGTTGCTTGCTCGACACTCACCCAACGATGATGAGGCAGGAACAGGCAAATCAGAATAGCCCAAAGGGGGAGATACAGCGGGTATTGCACAGTTACAGATTCATATAGTAATTTTGAAATCCAGCAGGCAACGTGTTGCCAGTCCTTCATTTTAAACCAGTCCTGATTTGTGCGAATAGCTCCCAAACCTCTTGCCTCTACCCTGAGTCATCCTTCCTTTTCCATAATAAATGGCCTCTCTTTGAAGCTAGACAGCTTTCTTAGTCTGCGTACCGCCTGTGGAAGTCTGAGGACCCAAAGACCGTTTTTCATTACGAACAGTCTCTGTCCCTTTTGGTCCAAATGTATTCAGTTCCCTGAGAGACATCGTGCATTTTGTTTGTATCGAATCATAATCAACTCCATTTGGCAAAAGCCATACCTGCCTTCTTTCTGAAACAGGACTGGGAAGTTGGTCTGGAACAACTTCCTTATGGTTCTTAGAAGCCCTGTTGGCTAGTTGAGAGGTACGCCCTTCGGATTCTTAGAAGGCTTTTTGTTCCGCTGGAAGGCCCTGTGACACATCACCTAAAATCTTCCTGAGCTTTCAACAAAGTGTCTCCTAGGTCCATCCTTGACCTGAACTTTACGCTGAGGCAGGTTTTACTCTCAGGGTCCTGGATTTGATTTTTTTCTTTTTCCCTCTGGGTCCGTTTCTTACCTTGAGAGGCTTTCTTCATCTGGAGAGACAGCATTGCTTTCAAACCTATTCAATCCTGGTTTCTTTATGTTCCCTCTCAGTTCTGCTTGAAAACTATACTTCCTTTTTGTCTTATCTTACTCTTCATGTACTTTTGTCATAGGCAGCTCAAAACAAAAAAAAAAAAAAACAGTTGGAGCTTTTCCACCGTGCCTACAAATATCCCCAGCCGGACCCGTGAGTTCCTTGGGTACCTTTTCTATTTCCCGCCTCACCGTACATGACAGTTTGACCGCTGTGTTGTGTGTGTGTTTGCACCACATACTGTTAATACAGAATACTCAGGTCCCCTTGCCTTTAGTCTCCAATGACGATTTTGTCCCTGTCTCTCAAGCCTTCACGAATGGTCTCTTTAAGGAGCTCAGCCTTCTGTTTGCCACTCGGTCCCAAAGCTAATGCGACGTGTTTTCATTTTCTGTCCAGGTAGACACCTTATTTTCAGACCCCAAGTTCCGCTTCAGTCACCTATCGTTGCGTAACATGCCACGATAAAATCCAGTGGCTTAAAACAACAGCCGTTTTACTGCATCCCTTGATTCTATGGATGGACTGGGGCTCAGCCAAGCAATACCTTTACCGGCGTTGCCTGGGGTCTCTCATGTGTTTGCGGTCGGGTTGGCACTGGGACTAGATGCCTTGCACCTCGGGCTTCTCCATGTGGCCTCTCTCTCCACCCGGCATCTCATCTTCCAGGGCCCGTCTCTCCAGCGGGGTAGCCTGGTTTTCTTCAAATGGCAGCTCAGGGCTCAAAGAGCCAGAGGGCGGAAGAAGCCAGGCTTTCTTAATGTCTGGGCACAGAGGTCTCAAAATGTTGTTACTCTGCATTCTGCTGGTCAAAAACAGTTCTCGGTTGTGCCCAGATTCACAGGGAGGGGACGCAGGCCCCTCTTGTTGATGAGTATAGCACCGTGCCTGTTGAGGGCGTTAGAGAATTATCTGGGGTCTTCTTTGAGGACTTGCTACCAGGCCTTTGATCTTTTACCTTTGTAGCCCCAGACTAAGCAGCCAAGCCACTCACCGCTGCCATGAGTCTATATGTATACATTACCTTGGGCTATGTCCCTGTCCACAGAGAGGTACCGTCTGAGTGAGACTCCGCCCATTGAAAGGCTTGGTCCTCATTGCTGCCTTTCAGGGTCACTCCTCAGGGGGGCAGTAGTATAGTTGGTATACGTTTTTGGCTTGCACCTGCATCCTGAGCTGACCCATTGTGACTACATGCAGCCTTTTTCTTCCTTTGTCCTCCCGTCAGAAGAGACCTCCTCCCACCCCAGCTTCCCAATATGGCCATAGATGTTGACTGAGGGAGAGGCAATGCTGGCGGATGAAATGGGGATTTAGGGCCACCTGCCCATGTGGCTTGCTTATCTCCCTTCACCCTGATCCCAGAGGTATCTCTGCATTTTACAATGGATGGCTGTGGGGCCTGTGCAACCTTAGAACACTGGGGGTCTGCCGGAGCCCAGTTCAGGCTGGGCAGTTCTGGTCTCGTGATCACTCAATGGCCTGTGGTCAGGCAGTCTGTTGCCAGGGTCCCGGAGCACGTTCAAAGGTGGTTTTTAAATGATAGGCGACAATTTGCTGCCGATGGCATGGCCTTCCTTGGTCCAGAACCGTGGGGGTCTGTATTGTGATTCTCATTTTTGGAACTGCCATTAACTCCACAAGGCATCTTTGCCTACCAAATGAATGAATGAATGAATGAATGAATGAATGAATAAATAAATAAATAAATACCAAAAAACCAAGACTCATCTAATACCACAGGGTATGTTGACTTGTGTAGCCCACAAGGCAGGACTACA
Source organism: Lynx rufus (assembly GCF_022079265.1). NCBI lineage: Eukaryota > Metazoa > Chordata > Mammalia > Carnivora > Felidae > Lynx > Lynx rufus. The sequence goes on along the minus strand of NW_025814889.1, from coordinate 20,641,769 downwards.
TGTGTTGCAGCCCAGACTTGCTGCAGGGCCCTTTCCTGCCCTAGACCCTACTCACAGCTGTTCTGACGGCCTTTTACGTCACCTAATAAATAGGTAGAAATGGTGTTTTTGAGTGTTTTTGAGTCTCTAGCAGACATTTTTGCTATTTTTTTTTATTTTTTTTTTTTAGCGGTGGGAATTGTGCGATGCAGTACTTTGCCAGTTGCTTTCGGAAGGGACGCTTGAGACCACAGGGTTCCTTATAACTTCACCACTGGGGTGGCCCCTGAATCTCTGTGGGATTCGTTTCCCACGCTCTCTGGATCGCACAGGTGTTACCAATACCTCCGAGGTTCTTTTCCTTCTCTCTTATCTGGTCTGCCTGAGGTGATGTCATCGGTAGAGCCAACCCCGTGATGTTCTGCACAACGTCCAGACAGTCCGGGTCCCCTCTGATCATACTATGACTCGGAGCGAGAGAATGAACATCGCCCTGGAGCTAGACTGGAAACACAGTCTCATGTCTGTCCCACATGAAGGCAAAGTGCTTCTGACCTTCCTTCCTTCCTGGTGGGACGACCACCTGCCATACACCCAGGGCCGTGGTACCACTGAGGCGACTGCTTAAGAGGTCATCTTCCGGGAATCATGTGGTTTTTGTAAAGATCAGACCAGTAAATTGAATGGAGATGTGATGAGGACCTCCACTGCATCCTTTGGATGTTCAAGGGTGTTGTTAATCTCTGCCATTCTCCTGTCACATGATATTGTTTCTGTTTACCAGCTAGGCTGGGGGCCGGAGGGGACACTTCCAGGGTTTCTGTTTGGCTCTTCCCTCAAGGGTCCCTTTTGCCCCCACAGGGCAGGGAACCAATGTGGGACTTTGTGCCAGCTGTCAAGTATATCCATTCCGGTTCTACATTTATGCATTCAGTGCTGCTGGTTCATGATGTCACAGTGCCATTTATTACCTGGGCTGTGCCGGTGCCCACTCTGCTGGGAGTAGGGGGCGGTGGGGATGGTGTGGGAGCATGATGATAATTTAGGTCTTTGGGTATTAGTGTTAATTCTGACTTGGTCTACGTCCTTAAAGTGTCTGGGAATTCCTCTTTCCCCCAGTGTACCATAGCGAATGGCTCTACGTCTCCCTGGCAGAAGGATTGGGAGAATCTCTGTCTTATATACTAGACACGAGTGATAGGATTCTTCCACCTGGGGCCTAGTCCGTTCTTCAGTCAGTGCGCTTTCAGCCTGAATAATGACTCAGATCCAGAAACTGGGCAGAGTACAGCAGGTCTTTGTCGGGATGGCTACTCTCTGTCTCTAGAAGATCCATCCTTACCTTCTTTTGATTGTACGGTTTGACTAATATGCTTATTGGCTGCTCACCCATCTCGTCCCTGACGATGCTGTGTCCTATGAAGCATCCCCTTATCTCAGCGGATCAGACTCCCACACCTTCAATCTAACCTTTCCAGGCATTGCAATAATTGTCCACAATCTGGCCTCCATGACTCCAGGACTCAATCACCCAGTTGCTACCAGGGAAACCAGTTCTGTCAGAGTATCCCCAGTATCAGTCCGAGAAGTCACTACAGAAGACAGCAGGACTGCCCTTCACCCCGGTGCATTCCCTTTTTATTAAAGAGTGTCCTCTGGGCGCTGCCACTGAATATTGTCGGTGGGTAAGTCTTCTGGCCTGAAATAGTATAACCTCTCTAGACCATTTTTCTGAACACCCTGAAACCTTTATTCTCCTGTTTGTTCTGGAATCTCTGGCATTTCCTCCTCAACTAATGTAGCTGTGTTTCCTACCTGATTCTCAGAGCCATCTCAGGCATCATCTCCCAGGGTGCTTGTCAGGTTGTAGGTCATAGGATCGTCCATATTGATCAGCTTTCCTTTATCCAGCTTTGTTTTCTACCCACCTTGATCTGACACCCAAAAGATCTGTCCCAAATCTTGGCCTCTGCTGGTACATGTTAGCTTGGTCCTATGGTTCCTTTTGCGGGGCATAATCTCTTTTCTCCCTCAGCAGGTTGGGTTCTGTTATGCCTTTTAACCCTACTGATTTGTCTGATGACTAGAGGGGAGGTGGCGTTAGGTCTGAAGGGAGTGCAAGGTCTTGCAAGGCAGATGACTCTGCATCATCTTCAAACAAGGAGTCAGTGCTGGCCATTTACAGGAGGAATTGGGCCACTCCTGCAGACCCAGAGGCTGAGGAGGGAATGTAGGAAGTCAAGATGTCCTCATCCCATGCCCTAGGGCAGGCTCTGTCCCAACAGGTCCTAACTTTGGGTAGTAGATTGGCCTGGCTTGAGAATTCAACCTCTTCTGAAGCTCTGCTACTCTTACAATGAGTCCTGGGCTTGACCCTGAGACTTTTCTGGTCTCTACTCATAGGAGATGAGAGTCTCTTTATATGGTGCCAACGAGGCATGACTTTCATGCTGACACTTAATTGGTGATTAATTAACTTCCACCTTTCATTGTCCTTGCCTAGTTCTTCCATTGTCCTCAGCAGCAGCCAGTTTCATAATCCTTGTAATGACCACCTTCTCTATCTCTCAAACTCCTGAGATACTGCCTTTACCAGTGCATTCCCTCCCACCAGTAACCTACCCCCATTCACATGGTGAGCATTTTAATACTTGCACAACTACCTCAGGCTAGAGACTCTCCATGCTCCGTTTACCACCAGTTATGGGTCTTCATTGCCACCTGGCCAGAGGTTGGTGCAGCTCCAAAATTTCATTTTAAAGCCTGCTTCCTAGGACCCCTTCCAGCACTAGCCGTTGCAGGTTGGATGATCGTAGTAACCAAGATTCCGAGATTTGCACGTGCAAGTTTGAGAAATGGTCTCAGGAACAGCTCTTTTGAGGGACCAAGGGAGGTTTGGGCAAAGGGAGGAGTTGAACTGCAGTACAGTTAGCAGTAGCAGCCCCAGCTGATTCCATGGGGAGTTCTGAGGCTGAGTAGCCCATCTGAGATGGATTACATCAAGGCATGGGTGGGGGGGGTGGTGGCTGGGCCTTTGCACTCTTGTATCAACCAGCCATTGGATGTGGGCTGCCTTTGATGAAGGGGCATAAACTTAATGCAGGGCAACTTCCTTTGACTGAGGGTAATTCCAGAGGATGAATTCAACTGGAATCATCAGTCGCCAGTACTCCAAGCAGCAGACTTGAACCTGAGGGGGGTCTGGTGGGGTGGGGCATACCATCAGTGGATGCACAAGCATAGACATTTTTTTGTGTTGTTTACTTATTTTCCCTTTTATGTTTGCTATTTATTAATTCTTCCTGTTTTCCTGAAGTCATTGCTACTTTTGCTTGCTTTCTTTCTTTCTTTCTTTCTTTCTTTCTTTCTTCTTTCTTTTAGTTACATGCTTGGTTCTTCTTTTTTTTAAAATTCCAGTATAATTTACATACAGTGTTTTATTAGTTTCACATACGACATAGTGATTCAACAATTCTACATATTTCTCAGTGCTTATCATGACAAGTGTTTTCTTAATCCCCTTCACCTATTTCACCCATCCTCCCCCCACCCACCTCCCCTCTGTATCCACCAGTTTGTTCTCTACAGTTAAGAGTGTGTTACGGGGCTCCCGGGTGGCTCAGTTGGTTAAGTGTCCAACTTCAGCTCAGGTCATGATCTAGCGATTTGTGAGTTTGAGCCCGCGTCAGGTTCTGTGCTGACAGCTCAGAGCCTGGACCCTGCTTCGGATTCTGTCTCCCTCTTTCTCTGCCCCTCCCCCACTTGTGCTCTGTCTCTGTCTCCCAAAAATGGAGAAACATTAAAAATTTGTTTTTTAAATAGTGTGTTTCTTGGTTCATCTCTTTCTCTTTTTCCTATGCTCATTTATTTTTGTTTCTGAAATTCCACATATCAGTGAAATCATATGGTATTTGTCTTTCTCTGTAGATCTATCCGTGTCGCAAATGGCAAGATTTTACTCTTTTATGGCTGAGTAATATTCCATTGTGCATATTCACCATATCTTCTTTATCCATTCATCTATCAATGGCCACTTGGGTTGCTTACGTACTTTGGCTAATGTAAATAATGCTGCAATAAACAGAGGGGTGCATCTATCTTTTCAAATTAGTGTTTTTGTATTCTTTGGGTAAATTCTTAGTGGAATTACTACCGGATCATATGGTAATTCTGTTTTTAATTTTTTGAGGAACGTGTATACTGTTTTCCACAGTGGCTGCACCAGTTTGCATTCCCACCAACAGTGCATGAGGGTTCCCTTTTCTCTATATCCTCACTAACACTTGTTTTTTGCTATTCTGGTAGATGTATCTCATTGCGGTTTTGATTTGCATTTCCCTGATGATGAGTAACGTTGAACACTTTTTCATGTATCTGTTGGCCATCTACATGTCTTTTTTGGAAAAAATGTCTATTCACATTCTCTGCCTGTTTTTAAATCAGATTATTTGTTTTATTGGTGTTGAGACGTAACTTCTTTGTATAGTTTGGATATTAACCCTTTATTGGATATGTCATTTGCAAATATCTCCTCCCATTCAATAGGTTGTCTTCTGTTTTATTGACTGTTTCCTTTGCTGTGCAAAAGCCTTTTGTATTTTGATGTAGTCCTCATAGTTTATGTATGCTTTTGTTTCTCTTGCCCCGGGAGACATCTAGAAAAATGTTGTGACAGGTGATGACAGAAATGACTGCCTGTGCTCTCTTCTAGGATTTATATGGTCTCAGGTCTCACATGTAGGCTCTTAATCCATTTTGAGTTTATTTTTGTGAATGGAGTAGGAAAGTGGTCCAATTTCATTCTTTTGCATGTAGCTGTCCAGTTTTCCCAACACCATTTGTTAAAGAGACTGTCTTTCTCCCATTGTATATTCTTGCCTCCTTTGTTGTAGATTAGTTGACCATATAATTGTGAGTTTATTTCTGGACTCTCTATTCTGTTCCATTTGTCTATTTTTGTGCCAGTACCATAGTATTTTGATTAGTACAGCTTTGTAGTATATCTTGAATTCTGGGATTGTAATACCTCCAGATCTGTTCTTTTTCAAGATTGCTTTGGCTATTCAGGGCCATACAAATTGTAGTTCCATACAAATTGTAGGATTGTATGTTCTAGTTCTTTGAAAAGTTACAAGCTTGGTTCTTATATTTTAATTTTTTAAAAAAAAATACTGAAGTCATTTAGATCTAAACTTGCCAAACAGAGAAGAATTTTCCGCTTAATTATTTATAGGTAATGTAGAATTATTGCTTGCTTTTTTTTTTTACTTAAACGTTATTCAGAAGAGGTTTAAAAATTTTTTTCAAGTGGTGTATGTCATATTTTCAAAATCGATTTTATAAATTTACAGTCATATCATGGTAGTCAGAGAACATGGCCAGTATACTGTCTACTTTTGTAATTTATTAAAGTTTTCTTTGTGGGGAGCCTAGGTGGCTCAGTCGGTTAAGCGTCCAACTTTGGCTCAGGTCATGATTGAGCAGTTTGTGAGGTCAAGCCCCGCATCGGGCTCTGTGCTGACAGCTCGGAGCCTGGAGCCTGCTTCGGGTTCTGTGTCTCTCTCTCTCTCTGCCCCTCCCCTGCTCATGCTGTGTCTCTAAAAAATAAATAAACATTAAAAAAAAATTTTTTTTTAATTAAAAAAGGTTTTCTTTGTTTCTCATTGAAGTTTTATTTCCATTTGTTTCCATTTTTTTCACATAGGCCACAAAAGCTATAAAATAATTGAATGTAATTGAATCTGACAAATACATTTGTATGTAATGAGATACATGCTACGCAGTGCATACAGACGAAGAAAGTCAGAGCGTATGCTATTTCTTCTCTTTATATTGCCGAAGTTTTGGGGGAACAAGAAATGAATGACAGCAAGGTGAAATGGTTCTCCTACTCAGAGCCCTCATATAACGATATTAGAAAGGCAATTAGGATAATAAAAATTTCCGTTTTGTGTTTCCTGAAATGTTGACTGTTTACTCATAGATTTTAAAAATTATTTCTGCGTAGGCATTTAGTGCTTTAACAATGAAGCAACAGTTATTTTTGTGATAAGCATGAGGGTTTCTTTATATATATATATATATATATATATATATATATATATATATATATGTTTATTTATTTCTTTATGTTGAGAGAGAGCGAGAGCACGGGAAGGGCAGAGAGGGAGGGAGAGAATCCCAAGCAGGCTCTGTGCCGACAGTGTGGAGCCCAACACAGACCTCGAGCCTGTGAACCATGAGGTCATGGCCTGCACCCAAATCAAGAGTCAGAGGTTTAACTGACTAAGCCACCGCCCCCCCCCCCCCCCCAGGCATGAGGCTTTCTAAGGCAACATTAGATTCTGATTGGCTGAGTCAAGGTAAAGTGAATCAGCACACACACTGTGTTTCTTTGATTCGAAGCTCACGTGTATTCACTTAGCCTTTGGCCTCAATGAAATAAGCTGTGTTGAGGAAAATTGTACAGCATTTTGATTATGGTGATTTTTGTAGAAAGGAGATGGGGTGGAAGGAGGACAAGAAGTACTTTGTGGAGAGCAGTGATTCCTGATTCAACTTTCAGTGTTTTAAAGCTCAGATTAAAATTTCTGAAGGCTTGGGGGCACCTGGGTGGCTCGGTTGGTTAAGCGTCCGACTTCAGCTCAAGTCATGATCTCATGGTTCCTGAGTTCGAGCCCCTCGTCAGGCTCTGTGCTGATGGCTCAGAGCCTGGAGCCTGTTTTGGATTCTGTCTCCCTCTCTCTCTGCCCCTCCCCCATTCACGCTCTCTCTCTCTCTCTTTCTCTCTCTCTCAAAAATAAACATCAAAACATTTTTTAAAAAATTCTGAAGGTTTGTACTCTGTTTAATGTAAGTTATATTATTACGACTTGCAAATCGCAACTTTTCATTAAAATCCTGTCCTTCCTCAGCCTTCTTTTTATTATCTCTAATCTGCCTTTCTTTGAAGTTTTGTGTGCCAGGTTGCCAATGATGAAAACTATGGGAACATTTTATCTTTTGTTTCAAAGAAATATTCTAAGCTTCTGAAATTAAGCAACGAATAAATCAGCTATTATATGTAGAATGTTGCCACCTGTGTTTTTTTTTTAAATAAAGAGTATTCCATTCTGATTGTGAGTGGCTGTCCTTAAAAGAGGTTGCCATATTTGATTCTATTTGTAATAATTAAAAAAATTTTTTTTAATGTTTATTTATTATAGAGAGACACAGAGCGTGAGCTGGGGAGGGGCAGAGAGAGGGGGAGACATAGAATCTGAATTAAGCTCTAGGCTCTGAGCTGTCAGCACAGAGCCCGATGCAAGGCTCGAACTCATAAACTGCGAGATCATGACCTGAGCCAAAGTCGGTCGCTCAACCAACTGAGCCACCCAGGTGCCCCTATTTGTAATAATTTAAAATCTTTTCTTTAAAAACATATTTAACGAATCTAGATTGGAAATAGTTGGAGGGGTAAATGTTTACTGTAAACGTAGTTGTAAAGTGGAGTTAAGACTGGAGGAAAAATACATCTCATAAAACGGACGGAGGTGTACATGATCACTAATTTATTCTCTTAGCTATTAAAAGACGTTTCTAAATGTGGCATATTCAAGATGATTTAAAAATAGAAAGAAGAAAAAAGTTAAGCTTAGCTCTGAGCATACTGTTTCTATAATTTGGGGCTGTTGTTTTTTTCTTTTTTTAAAATGTTTTATTTATTTTGGGGAGTGAGAGCATGCGCGAGGGGGTGGGGGCAAACGAAGAGGGGGTGGGGGCAAACGAAGTGGGTTCTGCACTGACAGCCGCGAGCCTGATGGGCTCGAACTCGGGAACTGGGAGATCATGACCTGAGCCAAAGACTGAGCCACCCAGGTGCACCGTGCTGTTTTTTTCCTGATATCATGCACGTAATAGTAATTTTCCCATATGAGCATGTCCTATATTTTTAGCTGCTGTACAATATTCCATCTAGTGTGTATACCACAGCACTCTTAATTATTTCCCTGTCAGTGAACATTTAAGATGTTTCATTTCTTCAGTATGATACAAGATACCGAAATGTGGGTCTTTATATATAATGATTTTTCCCTCATATTTAGGATGAATTTTCTGGGTAATATTTCTATAGACAGCACCGCTGGGGCAGAGTATGACTGTATTTAGAATTCTTAACATATATTGGTAACCTGCCTTCAGAAAGGGCTGTGCCAGTCCGCACCCTCACAGACAATACATGAGAATATCTGTTTTTGCCATACTTCTAACAGCAGCGAAAATTATTATTTAAAAAATTTCCCCCTATTTTTTGATAATAATAGTATCTCATTTATCTCATTTTTTTGATTACTAAGGATGTTGATAGTTTCCTCGTGTTTGTTAGCTTGCTTTCTCTTCTGTGATCCGGCTGTACATTCTTTAAAAATTTTTTTTTTCAACGTTTATTTATTTTTGGGACAGAGAGAGACAGAGCATGAACGGGGGAGGGGCAGAGAGAGAGGGAGACACAGCATCAGAAACAGGCTCCAGGCTCTGAGCCATCAGCCCAGAGCCCGACGCGGGGCTCGAACTCACGGACCGCGAGATCGTGACCTGGCTGAAGTCGGACGCTTAACCGACTGCGCCACCCAGGCGCCCCTGTACATTCTTAACAACAACAAAAAAAAGAGTGTTGGGGCACCTGGGCGGCCCAGTTGGTTGAGCATCCAACTTTGGCTCAGGTCACGATCTCGTGGTTCATGAGTTGGAGCCCCGCATCGGGCTCTGTGCTGACAGCTCGGAGCCTGGAGCCTGCTTAGGATTCTGTGGCTCCCTCTCTGTTCCTCCCTCACTTGCACTCTGTCTCTCTTTCTCTCACAAATAAATAAAGATTAAAAAATAATTTAAAAAGATAAGAGTGTTGTTATTATAAAGGTATTTATAATATTGTATATTGATATAGTATGTAGTATAGTGATATCATGTTATATATTGCATATTGAATATACCGTATTGTATACTGTATATATTGCATATCGAATATACAGTATTCACATATCATATAATTCACCCAGTTGTAGAGTACAGTTCAGTGAATTTTAGCATATTGCTGTGGTGTGGTACAACCATCACCACAATCAATTTTAGAATATTTTCATCAGCCCAAGGAGGAACCTCATATGCATTGGTAGTCGTTTCTCACTTCCTAACCCCCTCCCAGCTGGGCAACCCCTAATTTTAAATTTTCTGTCTGATTATGTCTGCTATTCTGGGTATTTCACAGAATCATGACTGTTTCATAGAATATGATATTTCATATAACTGCGTAATCTATCTTCTTTTCTGACTGGCTTCTTTTTGCGTAAGTTTTCACTGTAATATTCCATTGGATGGAAATAACACATTGTATCTGTCCAGTCACAGTTGGTGGTTATTTGGTCACAGTTGGTGGTTATTTGGGCTGTTTCCACTTTTTTTTTTTTCAACGTTTTTTATTTATTTTTGGGACAGAGAGAGACAGAGCATGAACGGGGGAGGGGCAGAGAGAGAGAGGGAGACACAGAATCGGAAACAGGCTCCAGGCTCCAGGCTCCGAGCCATCAGCCCAGAGCCTGACGCGGGGCTCGAACTCACGGACCGCGAGATCATGACCTGGCTGAAGTCGGACGCTTAACCGACTGCGCCACCCAGGCGCCCCATGCTGTTTCCACTTTTTAACTATCCTACCTAATGCTTCTTTGAACATAAATGTACAAAGTTTTTGTGTGGACATATATGCTTCCCTCTCTTGTGTATATACTGGAAATACAATTGCTGGGCCGTATGGTAAATCCACGTTTCAATTTTTGGAGTACTGACAGACTATGTATGATTTTTGCATAGTTATCTATTGGGGTCTTAGTACTTTTCTTATGGATTTGTGTGAGCTCTTTATATAAGGTTGATACTAATCTGGCATACTTGAAGAGAGTATTTTATCCCCAAAATTGCTTCCCTTTAATTTGAGTAATGTTTTTCTGTGTGCGAATTAATTTTAATTTTTATCCTGTCAGTTCTGCCAGTATTTTATTTTGTAATTCCTTTCATTGTTTCTATGCTTTAACAAATTATTCTTCTGTCAAGTTTGAGAAATGTTAATGTTCACTTTCTTATAATTTTTATATAATTTAATCTTTTTAATAATTTTTTAGGTGTTTATTTTTGAGAGAGAGAGAGAAACAGTGCAAGTGGAGGAGGGGCAGAGAGAGAGGGAGACACGGAATCCGAAGCAGGCTCCAGGCTCTGAGCTGTCAGCACAGAGCCTGACGCAGGGCTCGAACCCCTGAACTTCGAGGTCGTGACTTGAGCTGAAGTTGGTGCTCAACTGGCTGAGCCACCCGTGCGCCCCTATAATTTAATCTTTAAAAGTATTTCATCACTTTATCTCTTTAGTTTGAGTGAATGGTGTAAGATTAAGATCTAAATGGATTTTTAAAAATTTTATTTAAATCCGAGTTAGATCTAAATGGATTTTCACTTTCAAAGATCTAACCAATTATAACATTACCATTTTTCTAACACTTCTTCCCTCTCCTGTTGAATTTGTGTGTCTCTTTCATCATTTCTTAATCTTTTATATGTACTGATGTCTGTTTTGTTCACTGTATCTATTCCTACAGCAGTAGCATTGTTTAAATTATTGAAGGTTTGTAGTATGTTTTGTATCTGGACGAACAAGTCATTTTTTCCCCAGCCCTGTACCTCACATTCAATGAATCATTCTTTTCAAAAATTTCTTAGTGATTCCTATTTTTTCCCAGATGTTTCCCAGGTTAGGTTTTGTTATGCTTTCTAAATACTAGTGGAATATTTATTGCACTTGCATTAAACGCTCAATTTGATTTTGAGAGACTTGACATTTTAATAGTATTGAGTTTTGTCATCTAGGAATCTGGTATATGTCTCTGGTTATAGCGTTTTGAAATATTCAGCCAAGTATTGTACTCACTTATGGAAATCATATTATTTATTGCCTCACTGGGACAGATCCGGGTTTTGTGGGGTCTGAAGCTCATGCAACGTTGGAGGCTTACTTTAAGCAAAAGAATACCCCATTACAAATGCAAAATCAGGTGCTGATGTTGGAAGGTGACCACGCGGGAGAAAGCTGAGTTTCACAGTTGACCTCTTGTCAGAGAGGTATATCTTTGTTGCTTTTGTGGATGATACCTCATTAATTATGTATTTTTCGTATTTATTTATTGCCTATAGGAATGCAAGAAACCATTTACTGAACTTAGAAAATATTTTTCAAAACTTTTCTAAAAAGCGTTCCATTTTAGATTTTCCATCCCAGTGTTCACACTGTATGCGACTAGCAATAGATCTGTGTTCATCTTGCTATTTCTTCCTACATCTCAAACTTCTTAAGGGAAAGAACTGTATTTGTAGGTAACTAATAAATGCTTAATAGTGATGGCTGATAAAGGATCATAATATTATATTGTACTTATCATATTGTGTTCATTGAAGACATAGCTAGATAAATTTATAGTCACCAAATTTCATACTTCAGATGGCACATAATTTTGTCCATTCAGCAGAATGGATGCTGCAGGCCTGTAAATTTGCCTTAAATACATATACTATATTGGAATATATAATATACTTTGAATTATAGAGAGGCTTTTAATATAATTTCAGTGCTCGAAATTCAGATTATATTTGTAGAGAATTTTCAACAGTTTTTATTCCAGAAATTATTCAAGGAACCTTGTATCTGGCCTAGATTCTCATGCCAAAAATAAATTGCCCAAATGGGAAAGAAAGCTTCCTAATGAAATAGTCTTGAGACTATAAATCAATAACTAGGTTAAAAAAAGTCTCACTGGGGACATATTCTATTTACAAAAAGAAAGAAAGAAGAAAGGAAGAAAGAAAAGAAAGGAAGAGAAAAAGGACAAGAATAAAGAAACAAAGAATTGTTTATATCTCCTATGGCTCTAGCATTTTATAAAATAAGTGATCAGATTTTTTATGGGCAGTTTGAAAACTGAATATTTTAGGAATTTCAGAAAGCAAGTGATTTGTTACTTTAGCCTCTTTAATGTCTTTGAACTCTGATGTAAAATATTACAGGACAACAGAAAAACGGGCAATTCAAGTTACCTATCGGTTAATTAAACCAGCTGTCTTTTTGTGGCTGGAACAGGTTTTGGAAAATTCACAAAATCCTAATCATACCCACGGAAACCTACTGAGTGCTCTACAGGTGTGCAACACATTATTGTTCATGCCACTGTGAACACCAGCCCAAATTCTTCATTACCCAAAAAATCTATAATATAGGAATATTTTTAGTAAACATTCTCCATTTTGATCATCTAAGACATCTATTCGCAATAAAGAATGCTCAGACTGCTTCGATTATAACTGTTAGTTAAATTAATGTATGTGGGGGCATCTGGGTGCCTCAGTTGGTTAAGTGTCTGATTCCTGATTTCAGCTCAGGTCATGATCTCACGGTTCCTGAGTTTGAGCCCTGGGTTGGGCTTGGTGCTGATAACGCAAAGCCTGCTTGAGAGTCTCTGCCTCCCTCTTTGTCTCTGACCTTCCCCCACTTGTGTTCTCTCTCTCTCAAATATAAATAAATAAACATTTAGAACATAAGTTAAAAGTATGGTTAACTAAGTGTTGGAACATGGGATTAAGAGGTTACATGGTAAAATGCATGCACCCTTAAGTGGCATTAATTATCACACCATTAAGATGGAAAGAAGAACTCACACGGGCACCTGAAACTCCTTTCAGTCGATCTGATTTGATACTGGTTAGATTTTGCTATTGCCTGAACAAAACAAAAGAACAAAAAGCCTAGGGTTTATATGCGCTTTCAGAATTGGTAACCACAGCAAAATCCATGATGTTTTAGGATTCTTTTTTAACGTATGGGGGTTTGGGACATTCCTTCCCATAAATCTTACCTTTCCCAACCCCCCTCCCCCCGCCCCCGACAAATGGACTTTCGGACATCAAGAGTTGATGGCTATTGTGAATTAATGCAATAGAAATAATTTATTGAGATGCACCGATATACTACCAACATTTAAAAGCCAAAATTTGGAACAACAACAACAAAAGGTAAAACCATGACTAAATAAAACATAATAACCCTTAATTGCATTTAGTGGCTAAATGAAAGCAAGGAGTGACGGTATAGTTACTGTGTCTCTTCCTTTGGAGAGCTTTCAGTAGTGTTGTGATTAGCGTTGTGGTTGCTTCGGCTTTAAGCATTTATCATTGTCTGGTTTTTAAAGCAGGGCATGCAGGATTGTATCTTAAAAGCTCTTTAATTTTTAAAAGCCCCAGAGAGCCTTCAAGTGTGACTTTAATTAAAGTTCAAATCAACCGTGGATGTGTATCTGAGGGCAATTTTCAAAACACACGTACACGCAGCCTGTGCTCATTTGACTCACCTCTTGACGTTACCTCTTCAGTTGTTCTCGCTCAGGGCAGTGCCTCGGCTGCCAGCGAGTTTGGAAATGTGAGGCATTTGGGGTCGACGCGAGGATTTGCTATGTGGGGGTACTGCTGGCACTTAGCAGAAGGGGCCAGCCATGCTTGATGTCCCCAAAGGCTTCGATCCAGTTCCGCACCATGAAAACTTTTCCCGTGTCTTGCTAGAATATAAAAAGATACACTGAATCGGCAGCCTGCTGCGAATATGTCAGTAGAACTTTCATACAAGTGCAAATCAGTAGCCCATCAGTAGAAAGTATTACTGAACAGTTTTGTAAGAAGCTACCCCCCCCAAAGGCTCATAATTTAGGGAGAAGTCATTATGGAGAAGGATTCTTTTTTTGATTTTTTTTTTTTTTAATTTTCAAGTTAGTTAACATACAGCGTAGCCTTGGCTTCGGGAGTAGAACCCAGTGATTCATCTCTTACATATGGCACCCAGTGCTCATCCCCAAAAGTGCCCTCCTTAATGCCCGTCACCCATTTGCCCCAGCCCCCCAACCACACCCTCTCCATCAACCCTCAGTTTGTTCTCATATGTGACATTTGAGAAACTTAGCAGATGAACATAGGGGAAGGGAAGGACAAATAAGATAAAAACGGAGAGGAAGGGAAACCATATGGAGAGGGATTGTTAAATGGCATGATATTGTGTCACAATTACCGAAAACCTTAATCACTCTGTAGAGACTGTGCATATTTAAGGTTCTGTTTCTTTGTTCATGATAGGTTGTCTTGGCATTCATTAGAGGCTTTAGTAGATTGCATATTGTTTGTCTTGATTACGGAGTTTATATCTAAGAAGCCCTTTACCTTTTATGCCCCAAGTGAATGCCTTACTATTCACCCCAGTCCCAGCTTTGCTGCGCACAGTTAGTAGAAAAGGGTATTAATGCAGTCAGCACAGTTACTGCAAAAGCAAAGAGATCCATCACATTACGTAATTAAGAAGATTTGAGAATCCCTTTACCAGACTAAGAAATCGAACAATATTAAGAGGCGTGTGAAATGCAGGAATCACACTAAATTTGAATAAATATTATTTAAAAATATTTCATATTGTTGCCCTTCCATATACAGTTGGCCCTTGACCTACGTGGGTTTGAACTATGTGGGTCCGCTCATTTGCAGATTTTCCCTCAGTAAACACAGTACGGTGCTGTTAAGTGTATTTTCTTTTCCTTATGATTTGTTTAATCACATTTTCTGTATTGTAAGAATACAGTATATAATACATATAACATACAAAATGTGCTATTTCACTGTTTATGTTATCAGTAAGGCTTCCGATCAACAGTAGGGTATTAGTAAAGTTTCGGGGGTGAACAGTTATATTTGGATTTTCAGCTACACGGTGGGAGGTGTTGGGGGGGGTTGTGCCTCTAACACTCAAGTTGTTCAGGAGTTCATGAGTCAACTGTATTTAATTTTTTGGTAGTGAAATAAATTAATGATGTGAAAATCACATTTTAAACTTATTTGAGGATTGCCTACCACTTTTCAGTTTTGCTCTGATATTTCTCTGACATGTATAGTTTCTACAGTCCTTTTTGTTTACTTCTTAAAAACCCATCTGATATTCTGTATGGGTATTGAAAGATGTGATCACCAAAGTTTTTTATTTTTAAGTATTGGAAACTGAATATCTGCTTTGACCTGCGGTAGAATTTTAAAATAGTTGATATATTTTCTGTAGTCACATAGGGAATTATTTTGATCTTATGCTTTACAGATAAGGCCCAGATCAATTTTGAAAATATTATATTTCCTCTCTAATTTATCTTGATTATTTTTCCTTATTATAAACAAAAAAACCTGATGTGTTACTACTTACCCTAACATTTTTGTTGTTGTTCTAGGGTCCTCTTGTGTCTCTGTTCGTTTGGTTTATCTCTCTTAGACCTAGAAGAGGTCTAGAGATGACTTAGTATCTTTTCTTAAATCAGAACTTCATCTCCAAGTCAATGTAAGAATCTAGATGCTTTGTTAGATCTTTTCGTGCAGTCATCGCTAAGCATATACATATTGAAATACAGATTTTATGAATTCTTTCCCTTTTATTTCCCTGTTAAACTATTGTTGAGGTGCTATTTTCACTTTTCCAAATATTGTGTGTGTAGTTAGATTATATTATCTAAAAATTTCATTTGAGGATATGTGCTAGATTATTTCCAAAGACGGCCACAGCAATCTCTCTCATTCCACGAGCACTTTTGCCATATAATCTTGCCACTCCTACCTATCAAAAGGTATTCTCTTTCTCCTTTCCTTGAACTTGGACCTGGGACCAGTTTTGGGGTTTTTTTTTTTGTTTTTGTTTTTTTGTTTTTTGCTTTTTGTTTTTTTCTCCCCCCTGGGACCAGATTTGACCAGTTTTGACAGTGTGGAGCCTGCTTGGGATTCTTTGTCCCTGCCCCTCCTCCCCCACTCTCCTTTCTCTCTCTCTCTCTCTCTCTCTCTCTCTCTCTCTCTCAAAATAAATAAAGTTTTACAAAAATGATAGAGTTCTCATATTTGAAATACTGGGAAAACCACTGGTGGAGGTCCCTATGTTTGGCTGCTAATGGATTTGTAGCTGCTACTTCAAACAAATTGCTGTCTGCTGTTTGTTTGGTTTTTGTGGATCTTGAAATCATTTGATTTCTTCCTGTAAACGGAACAGCGAGTATAGGAAAATTAATCTCTTGGAAAAGTTTGAGAAGAAATTTTGGTGGCCTTCCTAAGTTAACAGAGCCTTTAATTAACCATCACAAAGAAATTGCTTCATGGAGCCATTTTTAGAAGGCACAGACTTTTGTATAAAGGCCACTGGTAGAAAATAGAAAAGTTAGTCATTGCACATGAAAGGAAACTTGTAGTACTTTATGGTATTTCGCTTGGATGCTATACACAAGTAAGGATGTTTCTGGAAGTGGCAAAGCAGTAAATATTTATTGAATTGGAGCAAACATTTAAGTATTTTTATACTGCTTTGTAGTTTTCAAAGGATTTTCTGGACTCCGCTCCCTCACCAGAGTGTCATGAGTTATTATTAGAGATATCTGATGAGATATTCTTCTCCCCACTTAGAGGCAAGACACCGAGGGCACAAAGAGGTGAGGTTCCAAAGTGAAACGCAGAGCTAAGACAGGAGTTTCAGTCTCTGAATCCTTATCTAGTTCTTTTAGAGTAAAAGTGATCTTTATGATCAAAAATTATAAAACATGTGTCCTTGTCAGGCACTGACCCTGGGTTTGCCAGCCCCCATTGGTATTTGCTTGAAATATCTAGCCAGTGAGAACTTACTGGAATACCCATGTGAGCTCTAGGTCTATGTCCAACAAAAGATGGACAAAACCAAGGTGAGAGCATCATAGTTTTGAACATTTCTACATCAAAGCCGTTTCATGTAATTACTGTTCTTATTTTTTAATATGGACAGTTGACATTTTCTGAATCTGGTGGAGAGAATGAACAAAACACCTTAGAGACCCATTAATGCTATCGTCATTAGTTTATAGCATACAAGGAGACAAGGTGCTTACTGTATAATTTCATCTTCACAATGAGTCCTGTAGGCTGCCATTACCGGGTGTGTAGGTGAGCCCTAAAACTACCTACCACAGTTGACCTTCAGTTGAGTACTTGTTGCATTTTAAATTACTTTTTGGGGGCATCTGGCTGGTTCAGTTGGTGGAGCATGTGACCCTCAATCTTGGGGTTGTGAGTTCAAGCCCCATGTTGGGCATGGAGCCTATTAAAAAAAATTAAATTACTTTTTCTTTCATAATTTAAATATACACCAACCAAGAGGTATAACAATGTAAGAAAAAGACCCAGGTTTAAAAGAACTAAGAGATCTGTTGAGATCTGCTGGTGCAAAAAAAAAACTAGAGGGCCATTTGGAATTAATTTGCATTGATATTGGAAGAAGCTTTAGATATATATCATTGAACAGTAGGTGGTTTTCATTTTTTAAATGTTGGCGGCCAATAGAAATCCATCAAATCTTAAATTCTGGTGATAAGAACAATCCAGGGGTGCCTGGGTGGCTCAGTCGGTTAAGCATCCGACTTCAGCTCAGGGCACGATCTCACAGTTCGTGGGTTCAAGCCCCACATCGGGCTCTGTGCCGACAGCTCAGGGGCTGGAGCCTGCTTCAGATTCTCTGTCTCCCTCTCTCTCTGCCCCTCCCCCGCTCACGCCCTGGCTCTCTTTGTCTCTCAAAAATGAATAAATGTTAAAAAAAAGAAAGAACAATCCAAAGAAGGAGTTGAAGGGAAGAAGGAAGAGTTGGGAGGGGAGAAGAAGGAGAAGGAAAAGCAAACAGCTATTTTCATCACTGTTTCATGCACGATGGGACACACTCTCAGAGTAAAGACCTGGTGTTTGGATTGGGTCAAGTTGGCTTCATGACAACCTCACCATTTTCTCTCAATTGGTGGAGATTTAATGACAGAAAAGTGTGGCTTCACCTAGTGGCATTGGTAACCACAGATCTAGGCCCATCTCTTCATTTTACTGATGAGTAAATAAAAATTCCTCTTCAAGGAAATCCGAACATACTTAAAGATGCATAGTTAGGTGGTTGGTTGGTTGTTGTTTTCTTTTCTTTTTTTTTTTAATTAAAATTTTTTTTATTATTTAGAGAGAGAGAGAGAGCATGAGCAATGGAGAAAGGCAGAAAGAGAGAATCTCAAGCAGCCTCCATATACAGCACAGGGCCTGATGCAGGGCTCGATCTCACGACCCTGGGGTCATGACCTGAGGTGATATCAAGAGTTGGACGCTCAACTGATTAAGCCACCCAGGAGCCCCTTCTTTTCTTTCTTTCTTTTTTTTTTTTTTTTTAAAGCAAGGGCATCCTGCTTCAGTTTCTCTGCTTGTGCTAGCCACTTGCCTTAGGATAACGGGTGGAAAGGTCCCATAATAATGTCCAGTAGTCACGAGGATTTCTTGCTTATGTCAAATACAATGCTATCTTTCTGGGAAACACTGGCTTCTTTTCCTTTATTATTTGCTCTGGAGTAGTCCATAAAAAACATGGTCTCCTGATCCAAAACCTGACTTTTCTAGCCACTGACATCACTAACCAGAAAACTCAGGTCACTTGTTAACATTAACTAGGTAGGGGTATGTGTTGAATTTGGGACTCTTTTATTTTATACTTTTTTTCATGGAATACTGAAGAATTTTCATGGTATTTGTACCTTCACAGTGTCATGTCTCCTGTTATGGTTTCTGCAATGTATAGTATTTTGTTTTCTTAATTTTTTTTTTTATTCTGGCTCCTTCTGGATTTGCATATATGGGAAGAAAAAGAGGAAATTATCTCTTGAATTATCTCTTGAATTATCACCAATCTATCTTCCTTGTTGGTCCTTCATATTTCACTTTCTCTGCCCCTTCTCTCATTTTTCACTGTACTCCACTCCTCTCGCAACACATTCCTGCTTCCGGAGAGAATTTCCAAAATTTATCTTTGGAAATTTCAGTTTACCTTAATTTTAGTCCAGGAGTTTTCATTGTATTAATGCCCTGGGACACAGCTCTTAATGGTGTCAATCATTTACACCCTAGTATGAATAAGTTCATTTGTTTCTCTCCTGCCCATAGATCTATTTTCTTGGAGTGAGTGAAAGAGGAGAGAGATAGAGAAACAAGGAGGGAGAATGAGAGGGAGAAAGAAGGAGAAGAGCAGGGGGAGGGAGGGAGCGAAAGACAAAACATGAAGATAATGGATCTTGGAGAAGGGTGCCATCAAGTGGGGAAAATGGCAAAAGAATGGGGGAGGCTAAAAACATTGAACATGAATTTCATTTACTTTACAGTTTTACTTAGGACTGAATGTTGCCTCCACTTAAAAAAAAGAATCCAATTAGCTCTTCAGACTTGCCTACAGACAACTTGGAATGGACAAAGAGAAATGGGTGTGATTATGTTAAGAAAGTAGAAAATCGTGCTTTAGAAATAATCAGTACCAATACTTCCGGTTAATCATGGTGAATTGGACAGATGCATTTATTTGTGTTCCCTCTGTAAACCACACTGAAAGGATATCAAAGGATTAAAAAGGAACAAACCCACGAGAACAAAGGAGAGGGAGGAAATGACAGCAGACAAAAGATGTCAACAAAGATTTGGAAAGCGGGCGAATGACACCTGAGTTAGCAGTATGACTAAGGTTGAAACCCAAGACTGTGGGTGGAGAGCCAGCTTCTCTAAGAACTCCAGAAAGCCACAGGAATTCGGCGGAAGCTGAAACCTCAAGGAGACGAGGGCGTGTAGTAGCATTCGGAGAATTGTTTGAAGGACTTTACAACTGGATTCCCAGGTCACCTCTCTGTCCTCACAGAGCGGGGCAACTGCCCCTCCCCAGCTCTTCAGAAGGCTGGAGGTTTGGTTGTTTTGGAGATGTGTGTGCATGACTCAGGTAGATGTAGAGCAATCCACGCAAGGAAATACCTGGGGGAAAGTTATCATAGAACCTGGTGTGGCTTAGTTATGTAGATTTGTGATCAGAATAATGAATCATAGAAGGTTGACTCATTATGCCATAACTTTAAATATTTTTTTACTGTTTATTTTTGAGAGGCATAGAGACAGAGAGACAGAGTATGAGCAGTGGAGGGGCAGAGAGAGAGGGAAAGACAGAATCCGAAGCAGGCTCCAGCCCCCGAGCTGTCAGCCCAGAGCCCGATGCAGGGCTCAAACTCACAAACGGTGAGATCGTGACCTGAGCTGAAGTCAGAGGCTTAACTGACTGAGCCACGCAGGCACCCCCATCGTGATGCTATAACTTTATTGGGAGGAGGGAAGAGGCTTTGTTTGGTGGGGTGGGTGGGTGGGAAATTAATTTTCCACAGGAAGAAGTCAAGCAACAATATTAAGAACAGCAAACAAAGTCAAGGAATGGCAGAATATAAAAGTTATTTTGAGTTACATAGTTACTATAAACTAGAAGAAAGCCAAAAGGCCGAGGAATGGTATCTCCACAGAGCGAGATCCCAGAATGAGAAGTAAAACTCCTTATAAAGTTGCAAGTGTAATTGAAATTTAAAGAAGAATTTTAGAAATTACTTTTTTCGTACCCTTATTTTACTCTCTGCTTTTCCGTAAACACATCATAGTGCGAATGTAAGAAAACAAGATGTTGCTTTAAAAATATCCAGGGGCTCCTGGGTGGCTCAGTCAGTTGAACATCTGACTTCAGCTCAGGTCATGATCTCGTGGTTCACGGGTTCGAGCCCTGCGTCAGGCTCTGTGCGGAGCCTGGAGCCTGCTTCTGATTCTGTGTCTCCCTCTTTCTGCCCCTCTCCCGCTCATGCTTGTCTCTATCTCTCAGAAATAAGCATTAAAAATTTTTTTTAATAAAAATTTAAAAATATCCATATCGCTCTGAACTTTGACATAAATAAAGATGAAACTAAGAAAAATATTTGAGAATGAATCTTCTCTGGAAATGTTAGACTTGATTGCTTGTCTTTAGTCCTTTCTTGATTTTATTGGTTTCTTTGATTTTGTTTGCTTTTTACTCTACTTGGCTCTACTTTCTTCATCATCTTAAGAACCAAAATAGTAACTTTCCAGGTTTTGTGTTTGCTTTTTTTTTTTTAAAAAGAGTAATGACATGTGAGGAATTTAGAAAATCTGAAGTTTTTTTGTTTTGTTTTGTTTTGAACCTGGAGAGTAAAGAAGGTTAGAGAATAATCATAGTGACAGTGGAGGTTTTATAACTGGCTGTTATCCTTCAAGCTTGGATAGGTTCACTATTGTTTTCCATTTAAGCAGGGTAGAGAAGTTTAGATAAGAGAGAGAATTAAGAAACAATTGAGAACAAGAAAGATCCTACCACCGAAGCTTCTGCTATGGATTGGATAGATTTTGAAGTTGAAATTTACTCAAAGTAGTAACAGGCCATATGGCTGATGAACTCCTTTACAAAGGAAACGGATTGCTGAAATGGATTTTGTAAATCAAAAGAATTCTTTTCATTTATGCATAAAGGAACAAAGAATTGGAGAAGGTACAAATAAAGCTGATAATAGTGGTATTTGTGTTGTCCCTAGAATTGTCACTGAATTTTCTAGCCAGTTTGTGAAATTGGAGTTTGAGTTTTTATCTTAAATTGATAAGCTTATCAAATTCCAGGCTGAAAAAAAAATCTGTTATCAAAACCAAATGTAAATTTACTTTAGGAAAAGGAGGGCAGGTACTTTAGATACTGGAAGATGAGTGTGGGAATGATTGTTTTGGATAAACATCACAATATTTATTTTAAATTCTTTTGGAACATTAACTAGGTCATTGGTAAAAAAAAAAAATACAATTATGTCTTACAATTACCTTTTTGGAGTCGAAGTCAATGAGTTGATTTAGTACTCAGAATTCTCAGCAAAGCACGTGAATGTTAAAGTCAATATTCCCGTACAATGTGTATAATTTTAATGCCTCAGATATACTCAGTGATATACTAAGTGATATACTTAGTAACTGAACACTTCTTAACTCTTTTGTATGGCTATCATTTCAACTAAAATACCTAAGAAAGTGTTTTTGGTCTCTCGTTGATTCGTGAGAAACTGAGAGGATTAAGTGTTTTGTGTAAAAGTGTTTGTTAGGAAGGAAAGCCTGGACAGTCCTTGGTGGTATGCTATTTAATACGGTCCGTGGGGAGCTGTTTTGTGTAGCTGAGACTATGTGATGAGTCCATGATAATGAAGGTAGCATGATGTTTGATCAGGAACCTTGAGCCAGTCCAGTCATGTGCTAACTTGTAGAGTCATGGACATGCCCTTATGCCTCTTATCCGCTCTGTGCCTTATACCATGAATGTTTGGTCTAGATCATTCCACTTTCATCCCTCAAATTCTCTGGTAATTTTTTTTTAAGTTTTTATTTAAATCCCAGTTCGTTAACATAGAGTGTAATTAGTTTCATTGGTACAATTTAGTGATTCAACACTTACATATAACACCTGGTGCTCATCACAACAAGTGCATTCCTTAATTCCTGTCACCTGTTTAACCTGTTCTGCACCACCCCCCCCCTCTCCCCGGCCCCAACCACCTCCCCTCTGGTAACCATCAGTTTGTTCTGTATAGTGAAGAGTCTCTTTCTTAGTTTGCCTCTCCCTTTTTCTCCCCTATGATCATTTGTTTTATTTCTTAAATTCCACCCATGAGTGAAATCATATGGTATTTGTCTTTCTCTGACTTGTTTTGCTTAGCCTAAGACCCTGTAGTTCCATCCATGTTGTTGCAAATGGCAAGATGTCATTATTTTTTTAAAAATTTTTTTTTCAACGTTTTTTATTTATTTTTGGAACAGAGAGAGACAGAGCATGAACGGGGGAGGGGCAGAGAGAGGGAGACACAGAATCGGAAACAGGCTCCAGGCTCCGAGCCATCAGCCCAGAGCCTGACGCGGGGCTCGAACTCACGGACCGCGAGATCGTGACCTGGCTGAAGTCGGACGCTTAACCGACTGCGCCACCCAGGCGCCCCAAGATGTCATTATTTTTGATGGCTGAGTAATATTCCGTGGTGTATATTTACCGCATCTTCTTTTCCATTCATCAGTCGATGGAAATTTTGGCTCTTTCCATAATTTGACTATTGTAGATGGTGCTGCTATAAACATTGGGGTGTAGGTATCCCTTTGAATTAGTAATTTTGTATTCTTTGGGTAAATACCTAGTAGTGCAGTGGCTGGGTCATAGGATAGTTCTATTTTTAACTTTTTTTTTTAATTTTTTTTTTCAACGTTTATTTATTTTTTGGGACAGACAGAGACAGAGCATGAACGGGGGAGGGGCAGAGAGAGAGGGGGACACAGAATCGGAAACAGGCTCCAGGCTCTGAGCCATCAGCCCAGAGCCCGACGCGGGGCTCGAACTCACGGACCGCGAGATCGTGACCTGGCTGAAGTCGGATGCTTAACCGACTGCGCCACCCAGGCGCCCCTATTTTTAACTTTTTGAGGAACCTCCGCACTGTTTACCAGAGTGGCTGCACCCGTTTGCATTCTCCCCACCGCCAAAAAAAGATAAATTAATTAAATAAAATAATCTCGTAATTAATAGGAAACATCTGATTATTTAAGAATGAAGGCAGGAGTTGATTTTTCTCGATTAAAGAGTTATTAGTACTTATTCAGAGAAATTTCTGAAACTGTACCATGGTTGAAGAGGAACAGTGTTAAAGCTGGTTTAATTTCATGCTGTCTGTAGTCAAGCGGAGATTAAAATGCACGTTAGGTTTGGTACTAATGTTGAGTTTGGATTCTGGAAGATTTATGTGATACTAACATTGTCAGAGCTTGTGAATAAAATATCCCAAATACAAAGCGCATGTTGGCAAAGGTGAGGTGGTTGATTTGATGATGTCTTGGCCGTGATGCTGTGCATGCCCTCCCTGAGCTCTCACCCTATGCCACGTGCTTTAGGCACATGGTATCATTGACTCTCCTCAACACGGTGAACGGTAAATAGTACTATCCCTGCTCATCTAGTAGGAGAACTGCACAGTGCAGAGCTCAGTTCACTTGTAAATTACCTTCCCTTTAAGTAGGCGTATTCCTTAATTTCGTTATAGCAGACATACATAGAAAAAAGAGTGTCATTACACATATACCAAGTGAGAACTTTTTCCGAGCTCTTATCTCCGGGTCTTCACCAGGAAGAAATCCTAATTCCTATTATAGTTATGTGAAGTGTGTCGATAACACTGTAGCTCCTTCTTCTTCCTGGGGAATCCTTGAGCCTTTCGTAATAGAAAGAATAGGTAGTCTCTTCCTCTAGCATTTCATTCGTCCAACTCTTCTAGAATTAATATGGCTGTCTTAACTGCCCCTGCAAGGCTGTCTTAACCCATCCTTCCCTGCCACACTTCCCTGGACGTGGGGAGTTCTTATTAATGTCCCATGGTTGATCGGTTATTATATTAATTCCCAGTGACTCAAAACACTGCCTCATACGCTTCCTCAAAGAACTGCCTTTGCCACTAGAGCAAGGTCTGCTCCAAGATGCTTCTTTCAACTTTTCACATGTAGGTTTAATTAAAATGTTTCCGTTTATTTAATTGACTGTTCACAGCATTCGGAGACCTGTAAAAGTGCAGTGTGTGAAACTGAAGGAAGATTAGACAAAATCTTCTGACAGGAAATCAGACCGTGCTCAGTGAGAAAGGCATTCATTATACACTCGGGAGAGGTTCCAAAGGGCTTCCACTCAGTTATTAGGAAATGGTATGTTATATGGTTAGAGAATACTTACACCCTCACAAATTGGTGTATTTGGTTCATATTTTAATATGATTGAGTTAATTGTTAGATCTATATCAGAAAAATTATATATATATATACTTAATTTTTATAAATGTTTATTTATTAGTAACTTTTTTGTTGTTAAAACTTGATAATTTTATTGGAGTGGAGAAGCCAGGCAAATAATCAATTTTTGGAAAAATCAGCCCTAGGACTCCTCAGAGGTTTTATTATTTTTTGATCATTTATTACTGACATATAATGGATATACAATATCCTATTAATTTCAGGTGTACATCATAGAGGTTCAACATTTTTATACACTATGAAATGATCCCCGTAATGTCTAGTTACCATCTATCCCCAAAGTTATCGTAATATTATTGACTGTATTCCCTAAGCTGTACATTACAACCCATGGCTTATTTATTTTATCCCTGAGGTTTGTACCTCTTAATCCTCATCACCTAGTTTGTCTGCTCCCCAACCCCTCTTCTTTCTGGAACCAACAGTTTCCTGTACCGATGAGTCTGTTTCTGTTTTGTTTATTCATTTGTTTTGGTTTTTAGCTTCCACGTATAAAGAAATCATATGGTATTTGTCTTTCTCTGTCTGACTTATTTCACTTCGCATAACCCTCTAGACCCTTCCATGCTGCCCCAAATGGCAAGATTTCACTCTGTTTTATGGCTGAGTGAGATTCCATTGCGTATATATACCTCATCTTCCTTATCCATTCATTTATGGATGGACACCTACAGTGCTTCCATATCTTGGCTTTTGTAAAAAATGCAGCAATGAACAGAGGGGTGCATGTAGCTTTTTGACTTGGTGTTTTTTATTTCTGCAGATAAATACCCAGAAGTGGAATTGCTGAATTGTGTGGTAATTTTTTGAGGAACCTCCATACTGTTTTCCATAGTGACCGCTTTATATTCCCGTCAACAATGTATGAGGGTTCCCTTTTCTCCACATTTTCACCAATACTTATTTTTTGTCTTTTTGATAATAGCCGATCTGACAGGTGTGAGGCGATATCTCATTGTGGTTTTGATTTGCATTTTTCTGATGCTTGGTGATGCTGAGCACCTTTTCATGTGCCTGTTGACTTATTATATATATATTATTTTTTTTGGAAAAATATCTATTCAAGTCCTCTGCCCATTTCTTAATTAGGTTACTTTTTGATCTTAATTTCTATAAGTTCTTTATATATTTTGGATGTAAACCCCTTATCAGATTTATGATTTGCAACTATCTTCTCCCATTCAGTAAGTTGCTGTTTGGTTCTGTCGATAGTTCTCTTCACTGTGCAAAAACTTTTTAGTTTGATGTAGTCCTGTTGGTTTATTTTAGTGTTTGTTGCGCTTGCCTGAGGAGACTGGTTCAAAACAATACTGCTAAGACTGATGTCCAGGAGTTTACTACCTATGTTTTCTTCTAGGAGTTTTATGGATGCAGGTTTTACATTCAAGTTTTTAATCCATTTTGAATTTATTTTTGTGTATAGTGTGAGATACTTGCCTAGTTTCATTCTATTGCAGTTTCTGTCCAGTTTTACGAACACTGTTTATTGAAGAGAGTGTATTTTCTCCATTGTATATCCTTGCCTCCTTTGCCATTGATTAATTGACCATATATGCATGGTTTTTTTTTTTCTGTGTTCTCTCTTCTGTTGCTCTATGTGTCTGTTTTTGTGCCAGTACCATACTGTTTTTATTACTGTAGCTTTGTAATATAGTTTGAAATCAGGGAGTGTGATCTCTCCAGCTTTTTTTTTCTTTCTCAAGATTACTTTGGCTATTCAGGGTCTTTTGGGGTTCCACACAAATTTGAGGATTGCTTGTTCTATCTCTATGAAAAATGCCAGTGGACTTTTGATTGGGATTGTATTGAATCTATAGATTGCTTTGGGTAGTATTGCCATTTTAGCGTTAATTCTTCCAATCTGGAAGCACAGAATCTCTTCCCATTTATTTGTGTTGTCTCCAACTTCTTTCATCAGTGACTTCTAGTTTTCAGAATATAGGTCTGTCAACTCCTTTGTTAAGTTTACTCCAAAGTATTTTATTCTTTTCGATGCAATTATAAATAGGATTATTTTCTGAATTTATCTTTCTGGGATCTTGTTATTAGTGTGTACAAGTGCAACCAATTTCTGTATGTTACTTTTGTGATATCCTGCATTTTTACTGAATTCATTTATTAGTTCCAGTAGTTTTTTTGGTGGAGGCTTTAGAGTTTTCTATGTATAGTATTATGCCATTTGAAAATAGTGACAGATTTACTTCTTTCTTTTCAAATTGGATGCCTTTTATTTCTTTTTCTTGCCTAATTACCGTGGCTAGGGCATTTCAATGGCATGTTGTATAAAAGGCCAACTCTCACCAGAGTGGGCATCCTCATCTTGTTCCCAGTCTTAGAGGAAAATCTTTCGGCTTTTCACCATTGAGTATGATGATAGCTCATCATATATGGCCCTTATCATGTTGAGGTACGTTCCTTCTATACTCACCTTGTTGAGTTTTTATCATAAATGGATGTTTGAATAGGTTTATTAAAAAAATTTCTTTTACATTTATTTATTTTTGATAGAGACAGAGCACAAGTGGGGGAGGGGCATAGAGAGAAGGGCACACAGAATCCAAAGCAGGCTCCAGGCCGTCAGCACAGAGCCCGACGCAGGGCCCGAACTCACAAACTGCGAGATCGTGACCTGAGCCGAAGACTGATGCTCAACCAACTGAGCCACCCAGGCGCTCCTGAATAGATTTATTTTTAAGTGACATAAACTACATTTCTAAACCCAAAGATGATCTCTTTGTAATGTGAATATTATGTTCTATAATCGGGTCTCCTAAAAAGAAGCAACTATTAACTTTAATGTTCCCCATGGAAGATATATTAAAATATACAAAAGTTTGCAAATGAAAATATAATACATTTCTTGTGTAAATGTCACATTGTTTGTACCATGGAATTTAAAGTTGTGCTAACTAAAAACATTTATGGTAGCACAAACCTCTATAATCCTCAGAATTTTAAATCTACAACAAACTTGAAATATTCCAACTTCAACTTATTCAAAGTTTAACAGTTGAAATTTCTTGCTAAATTCTGGAATTAGTGGCTGTAAATGATAGGCTGTTACACGGCTTTAATTTGTTCTGCGTTAAAAGAAATAAAAGAAAATAACTTTTAGAAAGCTGCTAAAATTGATGTTATCTTTTGAGTCCTTGTTTTAAGAATTTTTTTTTAACGTTTATTTTTGAGAGAGAAAGAGAGAGACAGAACGCACTTGGGGGAGGGCCAGAGAGAATCCGAAGCAGGCTCCAGGCTCTGAGCTCCCAGCACGGAACCCGACACGGGGCTCAAACTCATGAGCGGTGGGATCATGACCTGAGCCGAAGCCGGACGCTTAACCATCTGAGCCACCCAGGGGCCCCTTGAGTCCTTGTTTTAAAACAAGCCTTAAGAAAACTTGCTTCAGCGTGCATCAGAATCATCTGCTTAGACTACAGATGGCAGGGTCTTTCCCTGAGGCTTTCTGGTTCAGTAGCCAAGGTGGGGAACATATAACTTGCACTTACAACCAATTGACACGTGATGCTGATGCTGCTGATAGCTGGATCACACTTGGAGAACCACTCACATTTTCCTCTTTATTTCCGCCAATGATGACCTGGTGTTTTTTTTTTTTTCTGGTTTTCTTTGTTTGAAATCTTCCTGGTTGTGAAAAGTCTGCAAGAACAGTACTGCCTAATGGTAGTATTTAAGTCAAGGAACTTCATGTCAAAGACTTCCATTGTTTCTAGTTTTGATTCTGAAACAGCGATGAGGTAACCCTGCCCACCATTGTTGTAACAACCATTGTTACATCAATGCCTGTAACTATGGAAATAACACTAATGTTAGTTGGATGACTGCTTAACATATCATACCATTTTTCCCTGTTGCCCATCTGTTTTCCAACTTTATTATCTAACAGTGGCAGTGTTTATTTTCCAATGTGTTTGTTTCTGTGTGTACTTAAGTGGTGTTGGTATCTGGTCCACATTTGGCCAATGAACGCAGAAACATTTACGGGATTCATCACGAGGAACTAATAAATTAATGTTCGTGCAAGGAGTAGTTAATTAGCTCTAATCTTCACAGTAAGGATCATTAGCATTTAATGAGAATTAATAATTTCATAAGACATGAAAATATATTGCCCCAAGCCAAATAGTTTATAACCGTAGGTTTGCAAATCGCTATTTAAATTTAATGAATAACATTCTCACATATTGTTAGATGATCTATAGTATTTTTATGTCATACCTCGAGGTGCAAAAGAATGTATACTAGGGTCATGCAATTTCTGAGTATTACCGTCAACCAGACCTGAGATTCTGTCCTGCTGTGAAATGCTGCTCCTCTTTTCCTGGCTAACTTCTATTTCGGTTTAACTACCACTTTCTTTGAGAAGCTTTCTCCGATTTCCTACGTCCATTCATCTCCTCATTCTCATGACGCTCAGTTCTTAAACTTGCAGGGTACTTACTGCCATTTATACACATGTATTTACTTGCATGTTTTTATGTGGGTAATGTTTCTCTCCCTATTTGATTACGAGTGTCATGAAGGGCAAAGAACAAAGGTGAATGATTTAATGAGCCAAGACTCCAAGTGTGAAGGACACCAGATACTCTCAAAGTCTCATTTTTCTTCATTAGCTATAAATGCAGCGAGGGTCAGTTGGAGGCATCAGGTTGAATCATTTTGAGAGTTTTAACAGCCAATATTGGAATACTCTTAAAAAGTCTGTGGCTGTGTTGCCTAATATTACCTCCGACTTAGTCCTTATATACTTACATAAATACTTCTATAGAACCAAATACCTATCCAGTTAACATCATTTGCCATTGATTGCGGTGTTGAATAAAGATCAGTTTTGGTTGTTGTTCTCTTTCAGTTACCGTTCTTGGGAACAGAGTGTTACAACTGAAAAACAAACCCTAATGTGTCCTGACTGTGCCATTGGATTGAAGGGTTGAAAATTGTTCCCTCTGCTCTTTGAAAATAGTTGACATCGCCATGTGTGATTCTCCCATGGTGTCCTTTGTTTTGGCAGAGTTACTCTATGAATATGCTTGATTTTTAAGAGTAACTTAACTTTAAAAAAATATCCTTAGGCTAAAATCCATATTAGGACAGAGAAAATTACCTGTCGTCCAACTTTGAAAACATCACCATTTTAAATAAAGCATAGCTGCATGATGACGTGTTGATGATGAGACTCTATATGACATATCATCCCCGCATCTTAATTGGGCAGAGCCTCATTTCTACTCCCCTCCCGGCTTTCTACCGCCTTCCATCTGACAGTTGCCATTTCATCTTCCTGGAATACAGCTATGATTGTGCCTCCCCTACTGCTGAACCTTGAGAAGATCTCTCCTGGCTTCAGAATCAGTGCAGACTCCTCAGGACATGATCGTGGAGGCCGTCATGCCCTGAATGAAGTCAACATTTCCGGTCTTAAAATTCTCTACTCTTTTCAGTCAGTCCTGCCCTTGGCTCAAACCAAACACTTGCTTATCCCCACCCGCAAGCTACATTTCCCCAGCTGTGTGCCCTTGCTCCTTTCGTTAGTGACAGCCCTCTCCTTTACCTCTACGTTCCAAATCCTACTACCGTTCAAGGACCAGTTTAGTTGTCTTGTCCTTCATCAAGCTGTCCTAAGCACCTGAGCCTCCGTCTCCCATCTAGAATAGCATTTTGTGTTCCTGTCTCATGACATGACTTTCTACCCTATCTTAGGCTTATTAATATTCATCGTTTACATCTCTATCTAATTTCCCTTACTGTGAAAAATGATCACTGAGAGTTGGATTTCCGCTTCATTTTCTCATCTCCCGAAGTGCTTAGGATAGTTCTAGTTTGGCAGGATCGTGCAGTTCTGAAGGAATTAACTATGAAATAAATACTATAATATAGTAATGAATACTTCTGGTTTCAGTATATATCTCTTTCATGTTGTGGTCTACGTGGTACACATGTGCTAAAATCTTGATGTATTTATGTTATATTTCACAAAATTGGCTAAGCCAGGGTTGGCAAACAAAGGGGTCAGAACATATTACCCCCCAAATGCCACTGTAGCATATCGATTATTTTGAGCTGAAGGCAGTTTAGAAATGGCAGATGCAGGATGGGCTGTCTGCCCTCCTCCTTTCTACCCAGAAGTAAGGCAGAAATGTCCCATGAGAAAGGTGCCCTCCCCATGACAGAGGAGAAGAACATTCTTATTACCCAAGTCAGGGGATCGATGCTGAAATGAATTTGTGCCAAAACCCTACTAAAATAACCCTTATCTTTCATCAGTTTCCCCCTGATGATATTTCTTGCCTCTAGCCCAAACCCTGTTTTCCTTTGTCTTGTCGCATCTCCTCAATTTCTCACTCTTTGTTAAAATGGTATATACACTCTCAGTGTGTACTTCTCTGACTCTTCATTTCTTTTATACGAAGACCTCTTTGAACACAGAAATATTAACATCAGATAAAACCTGCATGCTTTTCTCTGTCTTTTGTCAGTTTAATTGTCGGTGTCAGTCACAGACCCTAAGAGGGTAGGGGAAAAGCCTTTCCTTCCCAACACGGACATTTTATAACCAAGATACATCTTCTTTCCCTAAAACCTCGTGCACTCTGGAGTGTGTGTGTGTGTGTGTGTGTGTGTGCACGCGCGCGCTCTGTTGTTGTTGTCTGTGAAGGAGTCCTGATGATAAAGCTTCTAAGTATGGTGGGGGAGGGGATTTGCAGGTACCTGTGCAATTATTATAATTTGCTGAGGGACTGAGATCGGGTACTCACCCTTCAGATCTACCTGGTGTCTTTCATAGCCTCAGTGATTTCTATTCCGATGATTTGCTTACTTAAGTCCTGATGTTACCTTCTGTAGTACCAGTTTTGCCTTTCCCACTCTATGCTGAAACTGGACGTCCTGTCAACAACTTAAGTTCAACGTCTTTATTTTTTTTTTTTAAGTAGGCTCCGCGCCCAGTATGAAGCCCAGTGTGGGGCTTGAACACCTGAGTCTGAGATCGAGACCTGAGCCGAAATCAAGAGTCAGACATTTACCCAACTGAGCCATGCAGGTGCCCCTAAATTCACATCTTTAATATTGAATTCGTTATTCCCTATCCTTTACTCCTTGCCTACTTATCTTGACCTGCCAAGATCCCATTGGTGTCTCTAAAGAATGTTAGGATAATTGCCTCACTTACGTCTCTCTGCTGCCATCCATATTATACTCTGCTGCCAGATTAGTCACTTTCCAAACCATGAATCATATTACCTTTGTTTGCATACTTCCTTTTGTACTGATTCAGATTTCCAGCCTGGACTTCAAAGTCTTTGATGGGCACAGGGCCACTATGACCCAAGCAGTACACGACCAAGTCTACATGACCAGAATGAAGCTGATCACAGGGCAATTATCCAGTAATTTCTAGAACACTAGCGACAACTTGATGTGGAACGCCGGACACGACCATCACACTGGCATTTTTCTTTCTCTGGTTAAGCTGAACATAATCAAAAAGGAAACAACCATGCTCTGACTTTTGCAGTGCTTGATGCTTTTGTTTACAGGAAAATATTTAATTTCCACACCATTGTCAGCTCAACACACTATTAAGAAACTTACTTTTCAGTTTTACCCTTAAAGAAAAAGAGTTAAATGGAAATTTAAGACAAGTTTTCCCGAAGAGTAAACCTATGGAGAGGGAAGAAGGTGGACAAAGGTGTCAAACAGCTGTTTCTGAGAATTCATTGTCCTTGTGTGATTTAGCTTGGCTCTCTATATTGGTCAAATTCACAAACAATTATTTTTAAGGACGTTAGAAGAGGAGCTCAATTAATGAAAGGAGAGGGGAGTCCTTTTATTTAATTTAATTTTATTTTGATCTTTTTAGTAATCTTTACACCCAGTGTAGGGTTTGAACTCACAACCCTGAGATCAGGAGTTGCATACTTTTCCGGCTGAGTCAGCCACATGCCCCCACAAATGATTACTGGGCTCCGTGTTACTTTACCTGAGGAACCACAGCTTTAGTCTGATACTGACCAATCATTAGGAGAAAATTTTAAACATGATCTGAAGGAGAAAAAAATTTCCCATAAATCTCACACTTGGTTTTTACCTCCACTTCCACCGAATCCCTGGTCACATCAGTGAAGAGCTAGGGTGAAAAAAAAAACATATTTCTTTGGTGTAGGTGAGTCTCACATATCACGTGATACATTATTTCAAGATCGTATTCATTGGAGATTGAATGAAAGAAAGAAATGAATGAATGAGAATGAATGAAGGAAGCCTCAGCCTCACCTGTTACTGGTCTAACTTGTCAAAATGTGACCTAAGATTTAGCTTCTTAATCAGATAGCTCCTTTATTACTAAATTGTGTTAACTATTCATGCTTACGTCAATTATCGAGGATTTGCAAATTCTCAATTACCAGTGAAATGAGAATTGCACTCATTATTAGATGTTCTTGGTTCGTTGATTTTATTCCGTCAATCTAGTATATTTGGGAATGGCTATTCTATTTAAATTTGTTCTCTACAAAGAGAGAGAAAGAAATAGGAGTGTTTATTGTATCCGCCTGCCTAAGCACAGCTTACAAAGCCACCTGCACCTTCTTCCTGTTACAGGGGAGGAGGACGTATTGGACCAGGAGCCCAAACCCCTGGTGACAACAGCTTTTCTCTTTTGTGGGAGTCTAGAACTCTGGGATCAGAAATTTTTGTTCTAGTTCTAGCTCTGCCTCCAACTAAGTGTGCTTGCTCGTGTGTTTATTACATTTTCAATACTGTTACAAACATCCTCACACCCACTGTGCAAAACAGAAGTTAGGACCTTGACAACCCAAATCTTAACCATAATTTCTTTAATTTTTTAATGTGCATTTATTTTTGAGAGAAAGAAAGAGACAGAGCATGAACGGGGGAGGGGCAGAGAGAGAGGGGGGAGACAGATCTGAAGTAGGGTCCAGGCTCCGAGCTGTCAACACAGAGCCCGTCGCAGGGCTCGAACCCGCGAACCGTGAGATCATGACCTGAGCGGAAGTCGGACGCTCAACCGACTGAGCCACCCAGGCACCCCTGGGTGTGTGTTTTCTGTATGTTTTCTTGAAAGAATTTTCTGTTTTAGTTGTTTTTAGCCTTAAAAAGACATTAGTCTAGGATACCTGATGACTCAGTCAGTTAAGCGTCTGACTTCTGCTCAGGTCATGATCTCACGGTTCGTGGGTTCGAGCTCTGGCTCGGGCTCTGTGCTGACAGCTCAAAACCTGGAGCCTGCTTCAGAATCCTTGTCTCCCTCTCTCTCTGCCCCTCCCCTGCTTGCTCTCTCACACTCTCTCAACAATAAATAAACATTAAAAAAACAAAAGGGCATTAGTCTACCTCCAGGCTTATCTTTTACACGCCAGTGTGTTTTTTTGTTTAGACCAATATGAGTTGCGTTTTTCTGTACTTGCAACATAAAGATTCATAACGGATTAAATGACAGGCTTAACTGGAAATGAAGGACTTGGTCTCTTCACATTTGCTTAAATGAGCTGAGCGTGTTTATGGATGGCTTGGAGCAACGTCCTTACGCATTCATGCTTCTTATGTGGAAATGATGGGCTCTTAGAGCTGGAAGGGAATTCTCTTCCCATCCCCTAGACAGGGTTTCAACTAGACCGTCAGTGCTAACATTGCCTTCGTTTGTGGACTTCCCTCACTACTCCTAAATTTAAGGGTTGGGTTGAAAGATGACAAAAGGGAAAGGGAGCAAGCTAACTCTCTTACTGCATCTGAAACGCACGTCATATTTTTCTCTTACATTTCTGGAAGAAATGATCCTGGAACTGAACACTGAAGTAAGCGTTATCTAGACAAGAAAGCGAGTGAAGAGAAACTCCTGCCTAGAAGAGAGCCTGAGTAAAGAATAGAGTTAAGCAGCATGGTTTATACGTAGAATTGCAAAAACATAGTGTTGAAACTTAAGATCGAAGGTAGAAGGATTTGAGGTTGGAGTTGTAGCCAGCGATGAAGTCCAAGAGGGCTTTATCTTTCTTGAGGTTTTTAATTCTTGTTCCATGGACCAGAGTCACATTGAACCATGTTTGGAGAAATGTACTTATGTACTATGAGGTGGTTAATAGTGCTTATGATTATTTTTTAATGTTTTATTTATTTTTGAGAGGTAGAGAGCATGAGAGGGGAGGGGCAGAGAGAGGGGAGGACAGAGGACCTGAAGCAGGCTCTGCACTGACAGCAGAGAGCCTGGTGCGGGGCTCGAACTCACCACCTGTGAGATCATGCCTTGAGCCAAAGTCAGATACTCAACTGACTGAGCCAACCAGGCACCCCAATAGTTCTTAGTTTTAAAAGAAGACTTTATTCAAGACTATTGCAATAGGAGAGAGAGATTGAACTAACTCCCAGGCAATAGTGGGCTTTTTTTTTCAGCTTTATCGAGATATAACTGTCGAATAAAAATTGTAAGATATTTAAAGTGTTCTGTATATGATTTGACATACATGTACATTGTGAAAATATCTCCTTCTGTCAAGTTAATGAACACGTCCATCACTTCAGCGTATTTACCTCTTTTGGGAGGGGGATGAGAACATTTAAGTTCTACTCTCTTAGCAAATTTCGTATATTCATATATTATATATATATATATATATATATATATATATCCAGTATATAATACAATATAGTTATCATGTTATACATTAGACTCTCAGACCTTATTTATCTACTAACTGAAATTTTGTGCCCTTTTACCAACCTTTCTCTATTTCCCCCATCCTTCACCCCCTAGTGGCCACTTTTTTTACTCTCTACCTCTATGAATTTGACTTCTTTTTTCTTTTCTTTCTTTCGGGTATTAGTGTTTTAACTTACACCCTCCTCCCACTTAAAAAAAAAAAAAGTTTGGCTGGTTAAACATACTTGAAAATCTCTATAAATTACATTCCTATCAGCAATCCATGATGCCCGTTAGTATGTTAAAAGTCCTGAAGAGTCACAGAATAAAACAAAATTTTGCTTTGTGGAGTTCAGTGACTCTTAGATTTATTTGACCACAAAACGTCTTTCTTCCCCCATAGAATTCAGTACACATCTTGAGAAATACTACAAGTCAGCGGTGACCCACTGAACAGTTTGACACTAGAGAAGGACGTTGTTAACTTCGAATCTTATAGATTGCTTTATATTTGATTCCAGCTCTCAGAAATAGCAGAAATGATAGGAATGGAGAGAAATAAATTTAAGAATTATTTAAGAATTATTTAAGAGATAAAGCAGTGCTTTACTGATTAAGTAGTGGTATTGAAGCCAGATTATGGGAAGCATTACAACATTTTGGGTTTTATGTAACTTTCTGACCTCCAGGTAGAGATATTCATCAGGCAGTTAGGGGGGAGCTTTTGTGGAAGAGATATATGTTTCAAGCTGTAAAACTTTATTTGATTTCACTGGGAAAGTTTACTGAGAAAGAAAGGCATTGGACAGAGCACAGACCCCCAGAGAACCTCAGCTCTTAAGTAAGAGAAGAAAGAAGAACCAAGACCATAGAAGGTAAGAAATAGTCAAGAATGTAGGAGGGGTCTCAGAGGCAGTAGTATCATGGAATACAAGAGTGGGAAGTTGAAGGAAGAAGGAGTGACCAACGGATTCCCATGTAACAGAGGGTTTTAGGCGACTCGTAATGGCTCACAGAGCCAACGTTAACTTTTCAGGAGTTTGGAAAGCCAGGGGATGCCAAGTTAGTGACTGAAATCAGCCACGGTGAATGCATTTGTACCACTGAAAGTCTAATACGCTATAGATTCAGGCTGCCAACCCCTGCTCTGAGAAGGTGATTGTTCAATATTGATTGTCACAGCACTGGATAAAGACCAAAAAATGCTCTTCAGATTTGTCAGAAAGTAATTCCAGAGGGGATTCTTTTGGTTGGTGGGTCGGTAGCCAGATTACAGTGAGTTAAGGAGTGGGAGGTATGAAAATGAAGAGGCTTTAATGAGAAAGGAAGACGTAAATCATTGCCAAGGGATAACATGAAGTCAGGGAAAGGAGGAAAAAGCAGATTTGTGACTCTAAAGGATGTTTGTGGAAGAGAGAGAAAACAAGGCTAAGGTGCAAGGTGATGTTCTCAGGGGAGGAAGGAGAGGATTCAGGACACAGGTGTAGGGAAGCTTGAATGTGAGCGGAGATGGCTTATCATCCAAGACTGGGGGAAAGATGGAATCTCTAAGAAGGAACCAACGTTTGCCATTCAACCTGCATTTAAACATGTGGGACTCCACATTTCTCTTCAGGTAACCTTGGCTGCTTCTGACTTTGGAAGCTAACGGTTGTTGCCACTTGTATTTCTTTTGGGCAAAAGCCTGGATCTTTCCGTTAGTACAACATACAACACTATTTTAAAACACCTGTTAAATGTTTATTTATTTTGAGAGAGAGAGACAGAGAGTAAGTGAGCAGGGAAGGGGCAGAGAGAGAAAGGGGGAGGGAGAATCCCAGGCAGGCTCCATGCTTAGTGTAGAGCGTGACGCACAGCCCGATCTCACGAACCGTGAGACCGTGACATGAGCCGAAATCAAGAGTCAGATGCTTAACCGACTGGGCCACCCAGGTGCCCCTTTTTTTCACTTAGCATAATAACATTTAGGTCCATCCATGTTGTCACAAATGGCAAGATTTCATTATTTTTTATGGCTGAATAATATTCCACTGTATGTATATAACACGTCTTTTTTATCCATTTGTCTATTGGTGGGGACTTAAGTTGCTTCCATTTCTTGGCTATTGTAAATAATGCTGCAGTTAATAAAGGGGGGCATATATCTTTTCAAATTCGTGTTTTTGTTTTTCTTAGGTATATACTCAGTATTAGAATTACTGGATTATATGGTGTTTCTATTTTTAACTTTTTGAGGAATCTCCATACTGTTTTGCATAGTGGCTGCCCCAATTTATATTCCCACCACCAATGCATAAGAGCTTCTTTTTCTCCACATCTTTGTCAACACTTGTTATCTCTTATCTTTTTTTTTTTAATTTTTTTCAACGTTTATTTATTTTTGGGACAGAGAGAGACAGAGCATGAATGGGCGAGGGGCAGAGAGAGAGGGGGACACAGAATCGGAAACAGGCTCCAGGCTCTGAGCCATCAGCCCAGAGCCCGACGCGGGGCTCGAACTCACGGACCGCGAGATCGTGACCTGGCTGAAGTCGGACGCTTAACCGACTGCGCCACCCAGGCGCCCCTCTTATCTTTTTGATACTAGCCATTCTGACAGGTGTGAGGTTGATAGCTCATTGCGGTTTTGATGTGCATTTTTCTGCTGATGAGTGATGTTGAGCATCTTTTCATGTGTCTGTTGGCCACCTGTGTGTCTTCTTTGGAAAAATGTTCATTCAAGTCCACTGCCTATTTTTAATCAGACTATTTTTTGGTGTTGGTATATAGGTTCTTTATATAGTTTGGGTATCAATTCTTTGTCAGATATGTCATTTGCAAATATCTTCTCCCATTCAGTAGGTTGTCTTTTTGTTTTGTTGATGGTTTCCTTCACTGCGCAAAAGCTTCTTATTTTGTTATAGTCCCAATAGTGTATTTTTGCTTTTGTTTCTTCATAAAACACTATTTTTAAAAATACTTGTATACAGAAATTAGGAGAGAAATAGCCAATGTGTGAAAAGGAATATGTTGTGAGTGTTGAATTACTTAAGTCTAAATTCAAACTAATAAAATTTCAATCGCGGGTATTTTAGCTGTTTTAGCTTCTGGAGTGAAGCTAAAACTTGGGTGAGTGAGGAATAATTCCTGTATTTAAAATAGTTTCTTGCCCCAGTTTATCCTGCTTCTTCTGCCATTTTCAGACCTAGATTCCAGCTGCTATGATTGCTTATATTAGTCAATTTCTGACCTAACAAGGTCTTCTCACTAAGGAATATAATGTTGGGGTTTTGGATGCCATCTTGCCCCTCGTTGCCATTTCTAACCCTGGTAAGGAAAACAAATCATTAAGACTGTAAGGAAAGATTTGTGAGTGCATTTTCTGAGCCAGGATTGTGTCTTATTCATCTTTATGTCCTCATTCATCCATTCACTCAATAAATATTTATTAAGAGCACACTATTTTCTGGGCAAAATGCCATAGGCTAGGGATGATGGGATAAACACAGAGAGCTTTTAGTATAATGGGAGAGACATGTATTAAGTAGCCCCACAAATAAACATGCATAATTACATAAAGTGGTAAGTTCTTTGAAAGAAAAATGAAGAGTTAAATGAAATCTGAAAAAAGAGAGAGTTGACTGAACTTCTAGAGTCATAAGAGGGCTTCTCTGGGAGAATTTTGAGTCCTAAAGGCTGAGTAGGTGTTCTCTAGACACAGTGTGAGGCAAAGAACATTCTAGGCAGAAGGAATAGCCACAGCAAAGGACTTGCAGCAGGAAAGTATTACTGTCTTCAGGAAATAAAAGAAAATACTATGAGGAAAATCTAGTAGCATTAGAAAAGAAGAGATTGAAGAGGAAGACTGTGAAAACTCTGGATATTATTCTAGGTGCAGCTATAAACTAGCGAAAGGGTTAGGGCAAGGCAAGGACATAACCTAGATGTGTTTTTAAAAGGTCACTCTAGGGGCGCCTGGGTGGCACAGTCGGTTAAGCGTCCGACTTCAGCCAGGTCACGATCTCGCGGTCCGTGAGTTCGAGCCCCGCGTCGGGCTCTGGGTTGATGGCTCAGAGCCTGGAGCCTGTTTCCGATTCTGTGTCTCCCTCTCTCTCTGCCCCTCCCCCGTTCATGCTCTGTCTCTCTCTGTCCAAAAAATAAATAAACGTTGAAAAAAAAAATAAAAGGTCACTCTAGCTGTTAGGTGTGGAAGGAATGGAGAGAAACAGAGTAGGACGGGGGAATCCATTCTGGAGGCCAGAGGAATTGATCAAGCAAAAGAATGGTGGCTTGGACTAGGAAATTGGCCGTGGAGAATGAGAGAAAGGCAGTATTTGGAGTAGATTTGCAGAGAAACTCTATCAGTACATCATACCTGTTCATTTTACCGTATGTCCCTGGTAAAATGATAACATAAGAAAAATAAATCACAGGCACAAAAAAGTGGAAAGTAAGGAGTCTGAAAAAATGGCCGTCACTTGCAGGTGACACAAGTAGAGACCCCAAAAAGCCTACGGAAAAACTGGAAATAACGTGAGTCTTAGGAAGGTGTTTAAGCACAATATCCAATTTGAAAACGAGTAGAAGAGGAGGGGAGTACAGGAGAGCGGTGATGGAGAGAAAGAGGAGGACTGTCAGTTCAAAAGATGAAGAGAGGGAAAAAAGAGGGAAAAAAGGGAGAAAGAAAAGAGGAAGGAAGGAAGCAAAACTATTATACTCCAAGTAATTGAACACGAAGGATACAAAGTTGTGGCTGGAAGAGGTTAGTGTTATTGAATTAGTGTTATTGATGTGATGCAGTTCCTGATTACCTGTGTGACTTCGGGGTGGGTATTGATGTGGGAAAGAAGTCGCAGAACAGGAGGCATTCAAAGAATTGAAGGAGTGTCGATGGACCACCCAAGCTTGTGTTGAACGAACTCAAGACGGTGGCAGGAGTTGAGACGGAGGAAGCCTGAGCCACCCGCTTAGTCCTTTATGAATGAGGGTCGTAGATAACTGCTGTAGGGAGTGGGGGGAGAAGACATAAGCAGATGGTTGATTCGCTGAGGAGGAGAAGTTTAACAAATGTGAGAGGGAATGTTGTGCTGGGCGCTGGGAGTGGCAATAAGGAGGAGTGGGGATGGACAGACCAAATGGATCCTCCATTTGAGAGGACTGAAGAAGACACTGTATCCCCAAGGGACCACCGTGGCTCAATTATGGCAAGCAATCAAAGTGATCCTTCAAAGAAGATGATAAAAATAGAAGTGTTTCTAGTTTTAGATCAGAATTTTGAACAGCACCTGGCCAAGTGCCCATGCTCAGTAGCTGCTCAATACGTACGGATTGGTTGAATTAATACAGCAAGCAACCAATGACACATGTGGTGGAGAAACCTGCATCGTATCGAGCCTGTAGCCCAACCTGATTTGCACGTTACACACAAAACCGGCACTGTGATTCAGAGCCCTTTAGCTTTGATTTCTTTATGTTAGAACTCCATTCGGGCGTCCTGAAAATCTTCAACCCTCACTTGGAGAAATACCTCCTTCTTGGAATTCTTTGTTCCTACATACGGGAGGGTTGGAGTCAAAGAGGATACATCTCCTCATTATCTTGTAATTGTTCTAGTCACGAGGTTCAATCTGAGTCTCCTGATTTGCCAAACTGAAAGCGTCAAGTGCCTTTAACCCCCACCTCCATACTCCTCGTCTCCAGACTTACCTAGTTCTTTTAATTTCCTTTACTGACGCTCTTAAATACTCTTTTGAAACACGTTTCTAAAGTTGTATCTCGGTTTTCAGACTTCGTAATACTCTGTTTCCCCACATGTCAGAGTAAATAGCATTTTAAATGCCCTCGATAGTAGCTATCCTTACTTATAAATCTACTCATGCAGTGTATTTTCCTGAGGGGGGGGGGAGTGACCATTGGACCCTAATGAATCTTGGCTTTACCGTGGAGTACCATCTCACCAAACCAGTAATGAATTTTGAAAATAAGACCTACGTGTGTGTTATCCCTTGAATAGAACCTTTGATGAAATTCTAAACGAGTTTTTTTTTTTTTTTTTTGGCTTTTGCTGCAGACCACTGTGACCCTCTAATTCTTGTGCAAAATGTGCATTATTTCTAATGAAGGCATTTATAGTTCTCTTTAATAAGGTTTTTCTTTTTTTTAATTTTAAATGTTTATTTTTGAGAGAGAGAGAGAGAACGCTTAAGTGGGGAGGGGCAGAGAGAGGAGACAACCCAATCTGAAGCAGACTCTGGGCTCCCAGCCGTCAGCACAGAGCCTGACATGAGGCCAGAACCCACAACCAAAGACAGAAGCTTAACCGACTGAGCCACCCAGGTGCCCCTAATAAGGTTTTTCTGAATAGCTTTATTGACATATAAATGATAGACCATAAAGTATGCATATTTAAAATGTACAGTCACATACTCAAGAGACCATCACCCACAATCAAGACAATGAATTTATTGGGGCACCTGAGTGGCTCAGTCGGTTAAGCTTCTGACTTCAGCTCAGGCCGTGATCTCGCAGTCCATGAGTTCAAGCCCCATGTCGGGCTCTGCATTGACAACTCAGAGCCTGGAGCCTGCTTCGGATTCTGTGTCTCCCTCTCTCTCTGCTCCTCCTCTGCTCATGCTCTGTCCCTCAAAAATAAATAAATATTTCATAAAATTGAAAAAAAAAAGACAATGAATTTATCATCTCCATAACTTTCTTCCTGTCTCTTTCCAATGTAGTCTCTCCTCTCTGCACTCCATCCCCAGGAAATGACTGGTCTGTTTTTTGTCATTATGGATTAATTTTGCAATTTCTAGAACTTTATATAAATAGAATCATAATAGAATCGTACTCCTCTTTGACTTCTTTCACTTGGCATAATTATTTCAAGATTCATCTGTTTTCATTCCTTTGTATGGTGGGTAGTACTCCATTGAATGGGCCGACTACAATTTCTTTATCCATTCATCTATTAATGGACGTGTAAGTTGTTTCCAGTTGGAGTTGTGACAAATAAATGCTATGAACATTCTCATACAAGTCTTTGTATGAACACATTATTTCATTTATCTTGGGCAAATACCTAGAAGAATTGTGGAGTCACACAGTAGACATAGATTTGACTTTTTAAGAAACTTTCAAACTGTTTCACAAGTGATTATAACATTTCACTTCCCCATCTATAGTCTATGTGAGTCCCATTTCCTCCAAGTCCTTGCCAATACCTTGTACCATTAGTCTTTTTAATTTTAGCAGTTCTAAGGTGCGGAGCGTTTTCTCCCGGGGGGTTTATTTTTCCTTTCCCCATCGACTTACGATGTTGAGTATCTGATCATGTATTTGTTTTTGTCATCCACACATCTTCTTTGGTGAAGTGTCTGTTTAACTCATTTCCATTTTTTGTTGGGTAGTGTGTTTTCTTATTCTAGGTTTTCCCCACTCGCCAAAAGTAGAGCATGCC
Source organism: Lynx rufus (assembly GCF_022079265.1). Lineage (NCBI taxonomy): Eukaryota > Metazoa > Chordata > Mammalia > Carnivora > Felidae > Lynx > Lynx rufus. The sequence goes on along the minus strand of NW_025814889.1, from coordinate 20,598,900 downwards.
CATGAAACGTTTTGTAAGCCAAAATGGCTTAAAAGAGAGTACGCACCCCTACTTTCCAAAAGTTTGTTAGGACACTTTGGTTTTACAAAAGACCTACGTTAGTATGGTAATGGCCTTTTTTCATAAAAGCTAAAATCCTTTTTAGATTCCTTCAGTTATTAAAAACAGGTACCTGGGGCGCCTGGGTGGCGCAGTCGGTTAAGCGTCCGACTTCAGCCAGGTCACGATCTCGCGGTCCGTGAGTTCGAGCCCCGCGTCGGGCTCTGGGCTGATGGCTCGGAGCCTGGAGCCTGTTTCTGATTCTGTGTCTCCCTCTCTCTCTGCCCCTCCCCCGTTCATGCTCTGTCTCTCTCTGTCCCAAAAATAAATAAACGTTGAAAAAAAATTAAAAAAACAAACAAAAAAACAGGTACCAACTAACGTAGGTCTTTCCCAAAAGGAAGTGGCATAATGGGAACTTTCGGAAAATGGGTGATATTGGATTGCATTTTGAAAGTTCTTTATGTATTCTGGATGCATATTGTTCAACAGCTACATAATTTGCAAATATTTTCTCTCATCCTGTGACTTGTCTTAACAGTATCTTTTGAAGAGCGAAAGTCCTTAATTTTGATGATCCCCCAATTGATCAATTATTTTATAAATTGTGCTTTTGGTGTGTTAGATCTAAGAAATCTCTGCCTAGCCTAAGGTCACAAAATTTTTCTTCTCGAACTTTTTTTTTTTAAATACAGTTTTAGGTTTTAAATTTATGTCTAGGATCCATGTTGAGATATTTTTTGTAAGGTGTGAGGTACAAGAGAAAGTTTTTTGTTTTTGTTTTGCATACGGATAACCAAATGTTCTAGCACCATTTATTGAAAAGAGTACCCTTTACCCAATCAATTTTCTTTGCATCTTTCTCAGAAGTCACTGGCTGTATATGTGGGGATTTATGTCTGGAGACGATTCTGCTCCATTAATCTACTTGCCTATCTTTTTTTTAAAAAAATTTTTTTTTAACATTTATTTATTTCTGAGACAGGGAGAGACAGCATGAATGGGGGAGGGTCAGAAAGAGAGGGAGACACAGAATCGGAAACAGGCTCCAGGCTCTGAGCTGTCAGCACAGAGCCTGATGCAGGGCTTGAACTCGCGGACCGTGAGATCATGACCTGAGCCGGAGTCGGATGCTTAACCGACTGAGCCACCCAGGCGCCCCTCTACTTGCCTATCTTGATGACAGTAACACACTGTCTCAATTACTGTAGCCTTAAAATGATTCTTGAAGTCAAGTCATGTACATTCTCCAACTTTGCCATTCTTTTCCAACGTCATTTCAGCTAGTCTAGATTTTTGGCATTTCCACGAATCAGCTTGTCAACTTCTACAACAACAAAGAAAAGCTGGGATTTTTAATATGAATGCATTACTTGGATGGAGAATTATAGCTTAATATTGATTTACCCAGATCAAGAGTACAGTATATCTCTTCAGTTATTTAGACCTTTTTAAACTCCTCTCACCAGGGGCGTCTGGGTGGCTCAGTCGGTTAAGGATCCGATTCTTAATTTCCGCTCAGGTTGATTTCGGCTCAGGTCACCATCTCATTGTTCATGAGACCGAGTCCCGCATTGGGCTCTGCACTGACAGCACAGAGCCTGCTTAGGATTCTCTCTCTCCCTCTCTCTTTGCCCCTCTCCTGCTCAAACTCTGCTCTGTCTCTCAAAAGAAATAAAATAAATATTAAAAAAATAAAAATTCCTCTCAGCAATATTTTGTGGTTTTCAGGCAACAAGTTTACATATTTCTTTTAATCAGATTTTTTTAAAGTAAACTTCACACCCACCATGGGACTTGAACTCACGACCCTGAGATCAAGAGTCACATGTTCTACTGACTGAGCCAGCCAGGCACCAACCAGATTTTTGATGCTACTCTAATTATTGATTGGGTGATTTTTCCTAATTTTTTTTTTTAAAATTTCAAATCTCCTTTTCTAATCTGGATGACCAATTTTCCCCCCCTTTTGGCACTGGTTAGAACCTAGAACCCCAGTACAAGGTTGAATAGAGACAGTATTAGTCGGCATCATTGTTTTCTTCCTGATCCTAAGAAGAGAAGATTCAATTCTTTACCATTAAGTATGATGTTAGCTCTGGTTTTTCCTAAATGATCTTTAGCAGCTTAAAGAAGCTTCCTTTTATTCCTAGTTTGCAGAGTTTAATTTATTTTAATTTAATTTATTAATTTATTACTTTATTTAAATTTATATCCAAGTTAGTTAGCATATAGTGCAACAATGATTTCAGGAGTAGATTCCCTAATGCCTCTTACCCATTTAGCGCATCCCCCCTCCCACAACCCCTCCAGTAACCCTCAGTTTGTCTCCATATTTATGAGTTTCTTCTGTTTTGTCCCCCTCCCTGTTTTTATATTGTTTTTGCTTCCCTTCCCTTATGTTCATCTGTTCTGTGTCGTAAAGTCCTCATTTGAGTGAAGTCATATGATATTTGTCTTTGACTGACTAATTTCGCTTAGCATAATACCCTCTAGTTCCATCCATGTAGTTGCAAATGGCAAGATTTCATTCTTTTTGATTGCTGAGTAATACTCCATGGTATGTATACGCCACATCTTCTTTATCCATTCATCCATTGATGGATATTTGGGCTCTTTCCATACTTGGACTATTGTTGATCGTGCTGCTATAAACATGGGGGTGCATGTGTCCCTTCGAAACAGCACACCTGTATCCCTCGGATAAATACCTAGTAGTGCAATTGCTGTGTCATAGGGTAGTATGATTTTTCATTTTTTGAGGAACCCCCATACTGTTTTCCAGAGTGCCTGCACCAGTTTGCATTACCACCAACGGTGCAAAAGAAATCCACTTTCTCCACGCCCTTGCCAACATCTGTCGTTGCCTGAGTTGTTAATGTTAGCCATTTTGACAGGTGTGAGGTGGTACCTCATTGTGGTTTTGATTTGTCTTTCCCTGATGATGAGTGATGTTGAGCATTTTTTCATGTGTCGGTTGGCCATCTGGATGTCTTCTTTGGAGAAGTGTCTATTCACATCTTTTGCCCATTTCTTAACTGGATTATTTGGGGGGGTTTGGGTGTTGAGTTTGGTAAATTCTTTATAGATTTTTGGCTACTAACCCTTAATCTGATATGTCATTTGCAAATATCTTCTCCCATTTCATCGGTTGCCTTTTAGTTTTGCTGATTGTTTTCTTCGCTGTGCAGAAGCTTTTTATTTTGATGAGGTCCCAATAGTTCATTTTTGCTTTTGTTTCCCTTGCCTCTGGAGACGTGCCGAGTAAGAAGTTGCTGCGGCAAGGTCAGAGAGGTTTTTGCCTGCTTTCTCCTCAAGGATTTTGATGGCTTCCTCTCTTATATTTAGGTTTCATCCATTTTGAGTTTATTTTTGTGTATGGTCTAGTTTGCAGAGTTTTTATTAAGTATTGATGTTAGATTTTATCAAATGCTTTTTCTGAGTCATTTGAGATGATCATACAGGTTTTCTTTTTTAGTCTATCAAGCTGATGAATTACGTTGTTTGATTTTTAAATTTTAACTTGACCTTACCATTCTAGAATAAACTCCCTTGGTCATGATGTTTTCTTTTTTATATATTACTCGATTTGATTTGCTAAAATTCTGTTGACCATTTTGCATCTATGTTCCTGGGAGATATTGGTCTGTCATTTTATTTTATTTTTTGTAATGTCTTTGTTTTGGTTACAGAATAATTCTGGCCTCATAGAATGAATTGGGAAGTATTCCCTTCTTTTCATTATTATTTTTTTTTTGGGGGGGGGAAGAGCTGTTCTAGAATAGTATGTTTGTCTTTAAATATTTGATAGAATTCACCAGTGAAGCCATCTGGGTTTGCAGTTTTCTTTGTGGGTTTTTTTAATGTTATATATTTTTGAGAGAGAGAGAATGAGAATGAGGATAAGCGGGGGAGGGGCGGAGAGAGCGAGGAGGAGACACAAAATCTGAAGCGGGCTCCAAGCTCTGAGCTGTCAGCACAAAGCCCGATGCAGTGCTCAGACTCATGAACCATGAGATCTGAGTTGAGCTGAAGTTGGACGCTTAACTTATTGAGTCACCCAGGTGCCCCTGTGGGGTTTTAAACTACTAAATAGATATAGGGCTGCTCATATTAGCTGCTTCTTCAGGGATTTTTCATTATGTGTATTTTCCAATACATGTGTCTATTTTATCTACATTCTTGAATTTACTGGTATGATGCTGTTTATAATATCCTCTAATTATCCTTTTAGTGTCTGTAGAATCTCTAGAGATGTTAGTTTCTCATTCCTGATATTGGCAATTTGTGTTTTGTCTATTTTCCTGATTGGTATGGTTAAGGTTTTATCAATTTTATGGATCTTCTCCAGGGTCTATAAGAAAGATTGAACTCTGGATGTATTTTTCCCTACATTTAAAAAAAATCCATTGTTTTCTTCTCTGAATTTTGTTGTTTCTTTTCTTCTGCTTACTTTGAGTTTCATTGACTGTTCTCTTTCTATTTCTTAGGTAGAAGCTAGGTCATTCTGAGAACTTCTTTCATTTCTAGTATTGGTTTTTTAATGCAATACATTTCCTTCTAAGTACTGCATTAGCTGTATGTTGTGTTTTAATTTTCATCCAATTCAAATTACTTTTCTACTTTCCTCTCTGATTTTTTAGATCCATGGGTTATTTACAAGTATGTTATTTAATTTCAAAATATTTAGGTATGTAAAAAATATAGTTCTATATTGTTAGTTTTTACAGCTTTATTTGTATAATTTAAATGCCATAAATTTCACCCATTTAACATGTAAAATTAAATCCCTTTGTCATATTCACAGAGTTGTGCAGTCATCCCCACAATCTAATTTTAGAGCATCTTTATCACTTATCATCTTTGTGAGCCTGATGTGGGGCTCAAACTCAGGAACCATGAAATCATGACCTGAGCTGAAGTCGGATGCTCAATGAACTGAGCCACCAAGGCACTCCAGTATTTCATTCCTTTTAACTGACAAATATCATTGCATGTTGTGGTTATACTGTTTTTGGAATCTCGTTTGGTAGATTGTGTCCAGACGTCATGTTGCATGACTTGTAAACTTTCAGATTTATCAAGACTTCTTTTATGACTCCAAATATGTACTGTCTTCGTATATGTTGCAAGTGCATTCAACAAGAATTTGTATTCTTTGCTTGTTAGATGTTTTCTACTTATCAGTTCAGTCAGTTTAGTTGATTATATTGTTCAAGTGTTCTGTGTCCTTTCTGATTTTGTCTACTTATTCTATCCATTATAGAGAGAGGCGTATTGAAACCTCCCATTTTAATTGTGGATTTGCCTTTTCTCCATGCAGTTCTATCAGGTTTTGCTTCACGTATTTGGCATTTTTCTATTAGGTGCCTGAACACTTAGGATTTTTATGCCCTCTTATTGCATTGATTCCTTTATTGTGATATATATAACCCTTTTTATGCCTGGAAATACTCTTTGCTCTAAAATTTCCTATGTCTGATCTCAATGTAGCCAGTTTTCATTAGTGTTAGCACGTGAAATCCTCTCCATCCTTTTACTTGTAACTAGTTGTGTCATTGTGTTCAATTTTTTTTTTTTTTTAGGTTGTACATAGTTGGGTCTTACTCTTTAAATTTCACCTGCCAATCTTTGCCTTTTAATTTGGTTAGAGCATTATATTTATTGATATGATTTGGTCCATTTGGCTAGTTTCTTTGTTCTATCTGTTCTGTGCTTCTCTTTTTCTCTTATTCTATTTAAAATTATTTGAGGGGTGCCTGGGTGGCTCAGTCGGTTAAGTGTCTGACTCTTGGTTTTGGCTTAGGTCATGATCTAACGGCTCATGGGATTGAGCCCTGCATTGGGGTCTTCACTGACAGCCCAGAGCCTGCTTGGGATTCTCTCTCCCTCTCTCTCTGCCCCTCCTGCTCTCTCTCTCTCTCTCTCTCAAAATAAAAAAATAAGAAAAGTAAAATTATTTGAGTATTTGGTAGAATTATTTCTTCCCTAAACACTTGGATAGAATTCTATTTTTATCCCCTTCGTTGGCATGCTAGCTGTATACTTTGTTGTATTATTTTATTTTATTTTTTATTTATTTATTTTTTAACGGTTATTTATTTTTGAGACAGAGAGAGACAGAGCATGAATGGGGGAGGGTCAGAGAGAGGGAGACACAGAATCTGAAACAGGCTCCAGGCTCTGAGCTGTCAGCACAGAGCCCGGCACAGGGCTCGAACTCACGGACCGCGAGATCATGACCTGAGCTGAAGTCGGCCGCTCAACCGACTGAGCCACCCAGGCGCCCCTGTTGTATTATTTTAGATGTTGCTTTATAGTTCACAGTATATATCTTTAACCTGTAAGAGTCTTCTGCTGAGTGATACCATGCCACTTCATGCTTAGTGTAAAGAACCTTACCGCATTATGCTTCCATTTTTTTCCCCCTCAGTCCTTTGTTGTTGTTGTTGTTGTTGTTGTTGTTGTTGTTTTTACATTTATTTATTTTTGAGAAACAGAGTGAGACAAAGCGTGAGCAGGGGAGGGGCAGAGAGAGAAGGAGACACAGAATCTGAAGCAGGCTCCAGGCTCTGAGCACGTGGTAAGCACAGAGCCTGATGCAGGGCTCGAACCCACAAACCGTGAGATCATGACCCGAGCCAAAGTTGGACACTCAACTGACTGAGCCACCCAGGTGCCCCTCCCCTCAGTCCTTTGTTCTGTTGGTGTTGTACATCTTAAGCGTAATGCTTCAGCTCCACAGTACGTTGTTTGTTTGTTTTTTTTTTACTTTGGACAGTGCATTATCTTTTAAAGATACTTAACTAAGAAGAAAAAGTGTGTTTTATTTATGCACATAGTTATCATTTATGGCACTCTTTCTTCCATAGTGTAGTTTTTCATCTAATATCATTTTCTCCTTGCCTGAAAGACTTTTGTTAATATTCCCTGTAGTAAAAGCTAGTTAGTGATTACTTTTTTCTGTATGTCTTCAAAGTCTTCACTTTGCTTTTATTTTTAAAAGACATCTTTTCTGTGTATAAAATTCTAGTTTGACAATTTGGGGAATGTCTTTAAATATATTGCTCAAGTACTTTGTGACTTGCATTGTTTCCCATAAGAAATCTGTTTTCATTGTATATTTATTCTTCTCTGTATAATATGTCTTCTTTGGCTGCTTTTAATAATTGCTCTTTGTCAATGGTTTTGGTAAATTTGTTTATGATACACTTTGGTGTAATTCTGCACATTTTTCTTGTGTTGGGGTTCATTTAGTTTCTTCGTAGTTTATTTGATCAAATTTGGGAAGTTTGGGGCCATTTTTCGTAACTATTTTCCCCCCACTCTTGCAGACTCCAGTTACACATATATGAGGCCATTTGAAGTTTTATCATATCTCACTGATGACCTATTCAATTTGGGGGAGGATCTTTCCTCTTTCTGTTTCTTTTTGGCTAATTTCAATTGCTAAATCTTCAAGTTCACTGATCTTCTGCAGTGTCTAACCTGCCATTTATGTCATCCACAAAAATTTTCATCTCCAACATTGTAGTTTTCATCTCTAGAGGTGTGATTTGGGTCTTTTAAAATGTCTTCCATATTCAATCATCCTCTAACTTCTGAACATCTAGAAGACAGTTACTATAGTGGTTTCTTGTCTACTGATTCTATATTTTGGTAGTATATAGGTCTTTCTTGAGTGATTTTTCTCTTCATTACATTATAATTTCCAGGTTATATTTTCCTGATGCCTTATATCACTAGCAATTTTTTGCTGGATGCCAACCATTGTGAATTTTATCTTGTTATATGCTGAATATTTTTGTATCCCTATAAAATATTCTTGATCTTTGTTCTGGGACAAGGTTAAGTTACTTGGAAACAGTTTTATCCCTTTGGATTTTAGTTATAAGGTTTGCTGGGCAGGACCAGAGCAGTATTTACCCTAGTGCTAATTTGACCCATTACTAAGGCAAAACTCTTTCAAGTACTCTGCAAAATATCCCATGAATTAGGAGGTTTTTCACTCTGGATTGTGGTAACCGGAACTCTTCCTGGTCCTGCGTGACTTATGAGAGTTTTCCCTCTAATACTTTCTGGCGTTCTTCCCGTGGCCTTTGGTAGTTCTGTCCATGCATGAACAGATCAATACTCAGCTGAAGACTCAAGGGGTCCCTCCGCAGATCTCCGGTGTTTTCTTTCTGAGGCTCTCCCTTTTCTGTTAGTCTGCCTCAGAATTTAGCTGCCTTGGACTCCCTGAATGCCTCACTTTGTCTCCTCAACGTACAGAGATTGTTGGGCTCCATCTGAGTCTTTCCTCCCTGAACTGGGGCCTGGAAACTCTCTCATAAGACTCACTTCATGTGTTTTCTACCTCTCAGGAATCACCATCCTTTTTTTTTTTTTTTCCTGACCCAATATCTTGAAAACTATTGTTTCACGTGTATTGTCTGGTTTGGGGTTTGTTTCGGTCAGGAGGTGTGGTACAGTAAGAAATATATTTGGTCTTTGTTCGTGGTTCTTGGCACAGAACTCCTAAAATTTTTGGAATTTCCTGAGAGATAGGATTGTTATTCCTAATGGGCTCTTTTCATCGCATCTGAGTTTATGCTAATAAAGTGACATAAGCTAAGACCCCTAGAGAGCCTCGGAGATGAGCCGATCACCAGAAAGATCAAGTAATTAGAGACTGGGAACGTTCAGCTACACCCCCCATTGACCTCCAGAGAGGGAAGGAGGCTGGAGATTGATCTCGGTTAAAAGTGGGGGGCTGGGGGGAGGGAGTGGGCGATGGGCATTAAGGAGAACACTTGTTGGGATGAGCCCTGGGTGTTATGTTCAAGAGAGTAATCACTGGATTCCGCTCCTGAAGCCAAGACTACGTTGTATGCTATCTAACTTGAGAACAAAACAAAAACAAAAACAAATCTTGTGCAAGAAATTCAGACAGCTTCCAGGTTGGTGAACACATTGGCTGGCTGGAAGGGTGGCATGCCGTCCTCCCACCTGCCCAGCATGTACCCCGTTCTGTGCAAAGCTTCCATTTGGCTGTTCCTGAATTGTAGCCTTCATAATAAAGCATAAGCAAACATAACTAAAATATTTACCTAAGTTCTGTGAGCCATCATAGCAAATTATCCAGTCTTAGTGGGGTCACGGGAGCCCCTGGTTTATAGTTGGTCCGTCAGAAGTAGTGGTGTTTCCAGACTTGTGACCGATGTCTGAAGTGGGGGCCGTCTTGTGGGATGAGCCCGTAGACCTGGGGATTCTCGTTGGTGTCAGAAAGAACATTCAGAGCAGAATAAGTCTGGTCCCTGTTAAGTGATCTAGGCTGGAAGTCAAACTTTCCATTTTCAAAAAGTGTAAATAAATAAAATACTAAATTGAGATGTAATCCACAGGCCCACCGAGTGTGAAAAGAATATCCCAGGGACGCCTGAGGCTCAGTCGGTTAAGCGTCCGACTTCGGCTGAGGTCATGATCTCACGGTTTGTGAGTTCGAGCCTCGCGTCAGGCTCTGTGCTGACAGCTTGGGGCCTGGAGCCTGCTTCAGATTCCGTGTCTCCCCCTCTCTCTGCCCCTCCCCAACTTGTGCTCTGTCTCTCTGTGTCTCTCAAAAAATAAATAAATGTAAAAAAAATTAAAAAAAAATATCCCACATCATAGAAGCAGCAATAGAGTTTCTGGACAGGTCTGCACAACTTAAGCATAAGTAAAAAACAAAACAAAATTGTATAGTATTTGAGTAAACTGACTAAATCTCCCACCCTCCCAAGTGAAGACAACAACAACAACAACAAAACTGGAAACTTGGCATGCAAGACAGAGATGAAAAACCTATTCTTGAAGAATATATATAATTAAAAAAATTTTAGTAGCCAAATTTAATTAAAAAGTGTGAAATTAATTTTAATAATGTCTTTTGATTAACTCAATATAACTTAAATATTATTTCAACACATAATCAATTTAAAAATTAGTAAGGAGGTATTTTAAATTATTTCTACTAAGACTGAATCTGGCATGTATTTTACACTTGGAGCACATTTCAGGTAAGACTTGTTACATTTTAGTTTCTCAGCAGCTGCTTGTGGCTAGTGGTTCCCACCATGACCAGTGGGGCTACAGAGGAACTTAATGCGACTATGAAATTAACAAGAGAAAAATAAGAAAGTTTAACAAATGAGCTGAAACGACAACACACAGGTTGAGGGGGAGTGTATATTAGTGTCCGACCTGTGTCTCCCCAGCCTTGCCCTCTGTACAACTATTCTCTATAGAACTGGGAGTCCTGTGGGTACCTGTGACACTGTGCCTGAGGTCACTTTTCTGACCAAAGCAGTAGGCTCAGCCCACCTTCAGGGCAAGTGAGAAGTCTCAGAGTGTGAATGTTCCCAAGAAACAGCCTACACGCAGTGACAGACAGACAGGAAGCTGGTGGGCAAATACTCCAGCTTCTTTCCCTTCAGTTGGGATAATTCTGAGACATGTTCTCGAGTGTCTCAAAGAGTTCCCCCGTAGGTTTTAGCTCTAGCTGCCCACAGCGATTACTTGCTTGATACTATTATTGGATCGCTTCCCTTTCATGCTTTACTTCCCCACTCCTTTGTTAGTGTTTCTTGGAATTGCCTCTCAAATAAATTACTTGCACTCACATTCTTGGGTCTGCTTCTGGGGAGTGCAGCTCATGACATATAGTTTAGGAAGAAATTGACAGACCAAACAACTTCCCCACAAAGCCATTAAAAATTTTTAAAAAACAGTGAAGAGCAGAACAGATACAGTGTAAAATCAATTATTGATAATACGCTTGAGAATCACACAGTCTGTAGATCTTTTTTTTTTTTTTTTTTTTAAGCCAAAGCAACTTAAAGAGTAGATATGTAAAGGACAAAGACTAATTAGAATAAAGGTAATTGGGGTCCTGGAATTAGAGAAACTAAGAAATGGATTAGTCATTGTACCTAAAAGTTAGTAAAAGAGAATTTTCCTAATCAGAGGAAGGAATTCACCTAGAACATCTTGCTCCTGGAACAGAATTGACATGTGAGTGGTAAACAGATGTATCCTAATGGTTTTTGCATTTCACTGATTAGGGCAAATTCTTTACATATCCAGGTGAATACTAATTGTATACCAGAAAAAAACCAGGGTAGCCTGACTTCTCTAAGAATTATTCAGTGTCCATAAAGTGCTGAGAAAAAGAAGGTAAGATCCAAGGATGTTTTTCTCTGGCAAGCTGACATTCAAATATAAAGGCAAGAAATAGACACACAGATGGATAATCTCAGTCACAAACAAACCCAGGACCCACATGACATTTTTGAAAAAACAAGAAAAAACAAAGCCAGATAACTAAGAAGTGAACAGGGAAGCCACATTTAAAAGACTGGTAATAAAGACTCAATTCATTTAAATATAAAAATGAAAACAAAACAATTATGGAAAATGGTTACAGAATGTAAATATTATAAACTTTGACAATGTAGGGACGCCTGGGTGGCTCAGTAGGTTAAGCATCTGACTTCAGCTCAGGTCATGAGCTTGTCGTTCTTGAGTTTGAGTCCCTCATCAGGCTGTGTACTGACAGCTCAGAGCCTGGAGCCTGCTTCAGATTCTGAGTCTCCCTCTCTCCCTGCCCCTCCCCCACTCATGCCCTGTCCCTCTCTCTCTCTCAAAAATAAACATTAAAAACAATCTTTAAAAAAAATTTTGCCAATCTAATAAAAAAAAGGTAATATAACAATCAAAATCAAGCATGAAGGGGGAGGAAGGGAAGTGATAAGAGGTTTATTTGTGGGTTTTTTTTTTTTTTTTTTTTTTTTTTTTTTTTAGTATTCTTCTGTAACTGGGACTCAACAGATGCAGTCTGAAGTTGTTAAATCAAGAAATGGAGAGTTAATAATAGTAAATGAAGTTACCGTGATTTTAAACAATAACAACAACCCCAAACGCAGATTATAAACTTCAAAACTTTTCAAAGAAACACACACACACATACCTATAAAACTAAATACAGAAATGGCTATACATTTGGCAATTGGTTGTAATAGAAAACTTAAGGTAAAATGGAATAATAATTACTAAATATATCCTTTATACTAATACATATAAATAAGAATAAGTTTACCCGATTCAAAAAGCTACAGAATAGAAAAAAGAAAAAACTCACAAAATCCAATCATACATTTAGAAGAATGAAATACTATGATTGCAAAATTAAGTGATTTTTTGAAGACATTATAGTGAACTGACCAAAACCAGATAAATCCCTGGCTAGTGTAGTAATGATTTTTTTTTTTTAAAGAAAAAGGGACTGGGGTGTTGGGTGGCTCACTTGATTGAGTGTCTGACTTCGGCTCAGGTTATGATCTCATGGTTCGTGAGTTCGAGCCCCACATCGGACTCTCTGCTGTTCGTGCAGAGCCTGCTTTGGATCCTCTGTCCCCCTTTCTCTCTGCCCCTCGCCCACTCAGTTGCTGTCTCTCAAAAATAAATAAACATTAACAAAAAAAATTAAAAGAAAAAGGGACAGGTATGCAATACTAGAAATGGAAAAGGGAAAATAGCTATTGATATAGAGGAAATTAAAAGGTCCTGAAAAAAATACATTTGAAAATATAAGTGAAAAATATTGGCTAGCAGCAGACAGACGTATCTGAACAGGTAAGTAACAACAGAAGCAATTGAAAAGGTTATAGAAGAATTTCCTCCCTAATATCTCCAGGCTCATATGATTTTCCTGTAAATTCTTTTTTTTTTTTTTTTAAATTTTTTTTTTTCAACGTTTATTTATTTTGAGACAGAGAGAGACAGAGCATGAACAGGGGAGGGGCAGAGAGAGAGGGAAACACAGAATCGGAAACAGGCTCCAGGCTCTGAGCCATCAGCCCAGAGCCCGACGCGGGGCTCGAACTCACGGACCGCGAGATCGTGACCTGGCTGAAGTCAGACGCTTAACCGACTGCGCCACCCAGGCGCCCCAGATTTTCCTGTAAATTCTTAAAATTTTTTAAGAGACAGGTAAGTTGGATAGAATTTAAACTGTTGCAAAACACTAGAAAAAAGGAAATCCTTCAGATTGTATTTATGAAGAAAGCCTAACATTGGCATCAAAACCTGCAAGATAGGGCCAACCTGCTTATCAACATTCATGTGAAAATCCTAACAAATGGTGGAAATTGTAGGTCAGCAGTACTTAAAAAAAAAATATGTCCTTAATAATTGGGTTCCTCCCAACCCGCTAACAAGCGTTGGCTAGGGTGTGGAAGAAAAGGAACCCTCGTGCATTGGTGGCAGGAACGCAGGCTGGTGTGGCCACTGTGGAAAACGTTGTGGAAGTTTCTCAAAAACTTAAAAATAGAATTAAAATATGGTTCAGTAATTTCCCCACTGGGTATTTACCTAAAGGAAACAAATGCCAATTCAAGAAGATATATTCACCCTTATGTTTATTGCAACATCATTTACAATAGCCAAGATGTGGAAACAGTGTCCATCTATAGATGAATAAAGAAAATGGGGTATGTAGACATATATATATATATAATTCCATGGTATGTATATATATATATATATGTACTGTATATATATATATATATGTACATATAAATTCCATGGCATGTATATATATATATATATATATATACACACACACATATATACGTATATATATGTGTATATATATGTATATATGTATATATATGTATATATGTATATATATATGTATATGTGTATATATATGTATATATGTATATCCATGGAATTTTACTCAACCACATAAAAAAATGGGATCTTGCCATTTGCACCAACATGGATGGAGCCAGAGGGTATAATGCTAAGTGAAATAAATCAATCAGAGAAAGACAAATACCATATGATTTTACTCATATGTGGAATTGAAGAGACAAAACAAATGAACAAACTAAAAAAGGAGACAAACAAAAAACCAGTCTATTAAATACAGAGAACAAACTGATGGTTGCTATGGGAGAGGTGGAGGGGGGATGGGTGAAATAGATAGAGGGGATCGAGAGTACACTTATTTTGATGAGCACTGGGAAATGTATACAATTCTTGAATCATTTTGTTGTACATCTGAGACTCATATAACACTGTATGTTAATAAAAAAAATTGGGCTTCCTCTCTGGACTGCAAGGGTGAGTCAATATTAGGAAAACTCTGAATATAGTATATCTTGTCAATAGCCCCAAGGGGGAAATGTATATAATTACTGTAATAGACGCAGAAAAAAAGTAAGACAAAGCCCAACATCTAACATGATTACCACAATAGAGAATAAATTAAGAATAGATGACAACAGCAGATTGCACATATTCCTCAAGTGGACGTGGCGCATTCTCCAGCATAAACTGTATGTTAGGCCATGGTAAGTCTTAGTAAGTTTCAAAAGATTGAAAGCAGACAAAGTATCCCTTATGATCATAATGGGATGAAACTAGAAATCAATAACCAAAGGAAAACTGGAAAATTCACAAATACGTGGAAAGCAAACATGTTGTTGAACCACCAGTGGATCAAAGAAGAAATCACAAGGGACATTAGAAAATCCTTTGAGCTAAATGAAAACAAAACACCACAGACCAAAACTTATGGGATGCAGCCAAAGCAGTGCTAAGAGAGAAAGCTATAGCTGTACATGCAGACATTAAAAACGGTCTGTCCTAGAAAGTGTTCCATGTCCAAGAGAAGAATGTTGTGTTCTGCTGTTGTTGGATGGAGAGAATGTTCTGTGTATGTTTTATGTGTGTGTAGTGTTTTGTATAGATAGGTTGTCCATTCATCCAGCCATGCACACACCCACCCACCCACCCACCCACCCTTGCATCCATCCCACCCACCCTCCCACCCTACCCCTCAATCTTTCTGTCTATCTTACTATGGGACCTTTATACCTGTTAGCCCATGGCCTGGAAAATGGCACCCCGAGATGTTCACATGGCTGATTTCTCCCCATCACTCAGATGTGTGCCCCAACATAACCTCAGAGAAGTTTTCTGATCACAGTGTCTAAAACCTACCTTACCATATCCCCAGTCATTCTGTATCGTGCTTCTTGGTCTGTTTTTTCCCAGATTGCTTCTCACAATCTGAAATTGTATGATTTATTGAGTTCTTTAGTTGTTTGTTCTCTGTCTCCCCCAGGAGAATATGAGCTCAATAAATGCAGAGACTTTGTCTTGTTCACAGCAAGAGCATGACACATAGTTCATGAATATGTGTTTGTTAACATTTGTTAAATATTACCTGCTTTTCAAAATAGCACACTATTTGCAGTCAAATAAACTTGTTTGAATGGTTTTTCATGCTGGGAGATTTGAGAGGCAGTTCTATACACTGTGTAATTTTTCTGTACTTTTTCCTTTGCTGGGGTTGCTACTTTTTTTGGGAGGGGAGGGGTTACTACTTTTTAATTTCATCGAAATTCTTTTTGTCCTTGGTTGTGTTGGGAGTAAAATGTTGGATCCTCTAAATCCACTTATACTGTATCTTTTACAGTTTTACATGTTTCAGTGAAATCCTTACTAACTTTTATCTGTTTTGGTATTTCGGATTTTAGAGTTGTTTCTATAAAACTTTTCCACAAGCAAGTTCTTTAAAAGCATTGCCATTCTTTTCAGAATATTTATACTATCTATGTTTCTGTACAATAGGTATTTCCTGTGATGATTACTTATTACAGTAAGTAAAAGTATTTGGGTGCCTGGGAGGCTCAGTAGGTTGAGCATTAAACTCTTAATTTCAGCTCAAGTCATGATCCCAGGGACATGGGATCGAGCCCCATGTCTGTGCAGAGCCTGCTTAAGATTCTCTGTCTCTCTCCCCCTCTCCCCTGCTTGTGTTCTCTCTCTCTAAAATAAAATAATAATAATAATAATAATAATAAATAAAGTAGAATTACTTAAGAAAATCTTAGAATTTCAGAGTAGAAGGGAACGTTAATTTATTATGTGGTATTCACGTTTTTGTGTATTGAACTGCCCGTATTGAATATACATGTATGTGAAATTAGGTTGTGTGCAGTTAATCTCACTTTCGGAAGTTTGGCTATCAAAATGACGACTCTCCCATCAAAAGTATGCGTTTTTTCATGTTACCTTTTAGTAACATATAAAGGCAAAGTTATGCGCTGTTTTTACTTTGTCTCTTACTACCTTTAAAGTTCCTTTTCATCAAGGTCTTATGTGTCCGTGTCTCATAACAGTGTCTCTTTACTTTGATCAGTGTCCTCTTCTTTATCCTCTCTCCCCAGGGTCACTCAGATTCTCATGTGCTTTGAGTCTCAGATAGAGCCAAACACCCCATTGGATCCAATACCTGGCACTTCCTTTCTGTCTCTGACAACACTAACTCTAGGCAATATTTTAGAATCCGTTTTAAACTTAGATTAGTATTTAAGAAGCAAGAAAGCAAAAGAGATTGTGTTATACAATCTGGGGTCAAACCACTACCTCGTTCTTGTTTTCTCCCTGGGCATATTGCTTTTGTTGGTAATGGAAAAATACTGGCTGTGAGGGGCAGACATGGCCCCCATGTCCTGGAAACAACAGAAAGAAAACTTCCTTAATTAAAAGTGGGATTGAGCTCCACTCAATTTTTATCACATCTTCAAATCCTGCCCTTGTTGAAGCTCAGCTCCTTATTCTAGGAAGCCGTCTCTTTTGTCTGGATTCCTTTAAGGAACGGTCATTCATATCACATGTTCTAGTACATTCTAGTTTTGTGATTGCTTCATATTGTAGGACTGTTTCACCCTCTGCCTTGGAAAATGTAATCTTCTTGAAGACAAGAACATACTTTAATAGAAAAACAAATCAGCAACTATTTTTTAAATAAATTTTTAATG
Organism: Lynx rufus; assembly: GCF_022079265.1. NCBI lineage: Eukaryota > Metazoa > Chordata > Mammalia > Carnivora > Felidae > Lynx > Lynx rufus. The sequence goes on along the minus strand of NW_025814889.1, from coordinate 20,582,011 downwards.
TTTATTTATTTTTGAGAGAGAGAGGGAGAGATAGAGAGGGAGAGGGAGGGAGGGGCAGAGAGAGAGGGAGACACAGAATCCGAAGCAGGCTCCAGGCTCTGAGCTGTCAGCACAGAGCCCAAGGTGGGGCTCAAACCCACAAACCGTGAGATCATGACCTGAGCTGAAGTCGGACGCTCAACCGACTGAGCCACCCGGGCGCCCCAACAAGAAACTATTTAAATAGTACTGTAACTTGAGGTGATATAACCGGTATTATCATTTAAAATGATCTATTAAGGATCTAGTTTCTGAGAGGGAGTTTGATATCTAGATATAATGCCAATTTCCTGAATTTCAATTCAGTAAGTAGAAAAGGATCATTCTTTATGAGACATTATCATTTCCTTAATGTAGTTTTTAAGAAGTTCTATTCTCTGTTCTCACCCATCACTGCCACTCACCCCCATCGTAATAATCGCAGTTATCTTTATAGAGCAGCAAAAATGTGCCAAACAATGTGCTAAGCCTCCACAATATATGACTTAAATCTGACACCAACTCTACAAAATAAACGTTACTATTATAGTTATTACTATTATAATTATTATTGTTAGGGTCTCAGTGCACAGAAATGGATTGAACATAATCCTCGGCTCATTCATGGCTCATATTCGTTTAGTTACTTAAATACTGACTTTTAATAACGTGCTAAACATCTGTGATCCCACCACCTGGAATGAAATCTAGGACCATAAGCTCGGGCCTGCTCTTCATCAACCAGTTCTCCTGCCTCTTCCCCCCTTAGGTCATAGAAAAGTAGGTATTGTTACCCAGTATTTCACAGATGAGGAGTCTGACACTTGAGGAGGTTAAGAGTATCTTTTCGACCACCTAGCTGGTAAATGGACCGTTTGGGATCCAGACCGAGATGGGTCTAACTGCGACATCTAGCCTCGAAGCTGCTTGTGCGGTCTCCCAATTGTTTGCCTGCAAGATGGCAGAGAGGCGGTGTTCAATGAAATAAAGTGGATACTGGGACCTAAGTCACGGAAGCTACAGGAGCCCCCTGCGAGTACGCTGGTTCATCCTCAGCCTGGAACTTTGTTTTGGTTTATTCAGCCCTCTCTAGGTTAGTTCACAGCTCAGTTGTCTCATGGCACGACATACTCCAGTTGGTTCAGATTTCAAAAACCAAACAAAAAGAAGATATAATTCAGGGCAGCGCTTATAAACTGCTTAGGTGTGGAAGAGAATTTTTGCCAAATGACCACCTTGTTGCACGTGGTAGTTTGAAAGCGGTAATTTCAGCAGAAAGACCTTACTTGATTACTATAAAAAGAACCTTTTTTGGGCCTTCAGTTGATAGTGGCTAATGTGCAGAGTCTGATGTTCTATAGAATATATATAGGTTTATACTTGGTTGTCTTAATCCCGCTAGTATATTGAGTTACAGATGAGAACATGTGCGTGCGTGTGTGTGCGCTCTCTCTCTCTCTGTCCTCCTGTAATAGAAATGCAAAGTTAAAGACAGAGACTAATTAGTGTGGCCTTAAGAAATCCCATAAAACAGCATGTGCTCAGATACCCAGGAGAATGCCAATAGAACTGAAAGGCACATCCACTGGACATCATGGGGGTTTGTCCTCAGATAATTGTTTCCTTTTTGGATTTAATAGAGAAGAACGTAAAACGTAACACTGGAAACTTGCAGAATGATTGATCCTTCACAACAGAATTAAACAAGAAAGAGTGAATCATCGTAGCAAGGGTGTGTGGCGAATGAGGAAGTGGTTATTATAGCGCAGGGAGAACAAGGTCTCCATTAATGGTGCCGAGCGTGTGAAACGCTAAGGGCAGGATATTCAATTATCAAGTCTTGACCATGACCATTGTGGAATAAATAAGATTTATGTGAATAATTTATTGAACTGTATTTCCAGCCTCCTAAGAGAAATAATGTTACCAAAAGAAAGCATGTCCACAACTTATCTGAGATGCTTTACCTAATTCCCAATTGTAATTAGGTGGGGAGCTTTGGTTTATTTGCACAAATCAATTTAATCACATCTGGTACTTAGGAAACAAGGGAAATGGCTCAAAATCGTGGCTCATACATTCTATTTGTGTTGTTGGTCACCATACCAAGGCTGGAAATCAACACATGGTATGTTTACTACCTATTTGGCTGAGACTATGTTCTAAAACTTGAGCTTTGGTGGACACAGTTTTTTTTTTATCTCAGTGATACAAATTCATATTTCCCCCTGGATTCCAGTTAGCTGAATTTACTGCCTATGGGGTCCAAATGCCCAGTACTTTCAAACTTCTTCATAATATCTTTGTTCTTGAAATAAAAGAATACAGAAAGTAAGGGTTCCACTTGGCTTCAAATGGAAATATTCTCTTTGAGCAGATATGGGTCTAATAGAGCGCTGAGCAGATATTAATTGTCTGAATACCTCCTGAACATTATATAGAGTGCCAGTCAGGAGGCACAAACCCAGAAGAAAAGAGATCTGTTTCCAACCCTCAGACTTAAGTAGAGCTCAGAGTCCACTCTTTGCCTTTTCCGAACACGGTTTCTCCTCTGAACTACCTTCTGAGGATGGTTTGTAACTCGTACTGTTCTAGATGCTTGGAAGGTAGGTCATTTCATACTTACAATGGAGGCCTTCGGGTATTAGGAACTAATTTTCCCTCTTAACCCTAGTTCAGAAAGGCTGGTGGATTTGAGTAGAGGGGACAGGGAGATAAGTATTGAATAAACATGTACACATGTAATAAATTATAGTTGTGAAAACACATTGTGAGAGACTTTACCTAGGGGTAGACCTTTGGCCAACTCTGTGGGGAGGTAGGGTAGCCTTTCATTCGGGCAAATTTCCTTGTTGAACTCTTTAGTTTGATTTTTAAAATTTAATAGCAATTTTCTGCTATACAAGTAATACATTGTATAAAAAATTGGGGGAAAAACTTAAAAAAATATAAGGAAGAAAGAGCATCTCCCTTTTTTGGTAGTTAATTCTTTTACTGTCTTTACTCAGAGTATTTTCCTGTGCTTTTATTTTTAGAATGACTTTTTCCTTCTGCTACCTTCCAGATCCTATAAAGAGTATTCAAGTTCTTCCCAAATGTTTTTGTGATTTCATTTTTCTCTTGCTTTTAACTCTTTAATTCAGGCAGTTCCATTTTTCTCTGGGTAGTGAGTTGTTCCATCCCCATTTACTGATCATTTTTTCTCACTATTTTGAAATGCTTCCTTTCTACTGTAATATTTATATGTATGTGTGCAACTGTTCCCGAACGTACTTTTTTCCATTGAAAAAAATTTCCTATGTTCTGTTGTATTTACTAGGGCAGCTTTAGACTACATTTTGATGACTGATTACACTTAGCTCAAACGTTCCCAGCTATTTACTCTTCCAGTTGAACTTTAGAATCAGTGTAACAATTCAAAAATTCCACTGCACTGAATTTATATGTTAGTGTGGGGAACGCTGGCATATTTACCCTTTGAAGTTTTCTGATACAGCAATCGCAATATTTTGTCAAGCATTCTAGTGTTTGTACGTTATTCAAGAAAGTTTTGGAGTTATCCTCTCATAGCTCTTGTACATTTATTATTAAATTTACCCCTAGGTATTTTTGAAAAATTACTTCCTTATTTTGAAAAGGATCTGCCTTTAATTGCATAGTCACTGGTTATTATTGGTTTTTTGTATATTCATCTTATATTTTGCTAAACTTTCAGGCTAATTCACATTATTTCTCAGTTGATTGTTTTGGATTTTCTCAGTCGCCAACAATATCATCAAAAATAATGATATTTTCATCTCTTCCTTTCCAGTGTTTATTATTCTTACGATTTTTGTTTTAGAATCGTATCACCTAGGATTTTGGAATAATGTTAAACAGAGAAGACCGAGTAGGAGTTCATGTCTTTTTTCTTACACTAATGGGAATGCTTGCGAGAGGATATGCAGTCGGTTTCTAGATCATTTGTTAATTAACAGAGTCTTTTTCAAGCTAGGGAAATTTTCTTCAATTCTAAAAATATATAGCCTTTTGTGTGTGTGTGCTATTCTTACAGATGGTTTTGTGTCTATGCTGTCAGTGTTAGGCTAGCCTCACGTAACATGCTAGAAAAGTTATCACCTTTACCTATGCTCTGCAGTGGTGTTGGGAATTCTTAAAGATCTGTTTCTTAAAGATTTGCTTTCCTTCATCTCTAAAACCACGTGATACAGATGGCTTGTTTTGAAAGTCGTATCTTTAACAACCTTCAGTGCTTTTTATACTTGGTTTTCTATAGCCTGGTTTTCTGTCACCTTTGGAATCAATTCTGACAATGTATGTTTTCCTTGAACTCATCTGTGTGATTTCTTATTGCCATAAATTGGCATGTAGGATTCGCTAAATTATTATTATTCACTGATAGATGTATGGATAAAGAAGATGTGGTATGTATGTATGTCTGCACATATATGTGTATATACATATATATATATATATATATATGTATATACACATACAGTGTATCCACACACAGTGGAATATTATTCAGGCATAAAAAGAATATCTTGCCACTTGCAATAACATGGCTGGACCTAGAGGGTATAATGCTGAGTAAAATAAGTCAGAGAAAGACAAATACCATATGATCTTACTCATGTGTAGAATTTAAGAAACAAAACAAAGAAAGAAAGAAAGAGAAAAGACAAAAAAGCAAATTCTTAGAGAATAAACTGGGGTTACCAGAGGGGAGGTGGTAGGGCATGGGTGAAATCAGTGATGGGGCTTAAGGAGCACACTTGAGCACTGGGTATTGAATTGAAGTGATGAATCACTGTACTGTACATCTGAAACTAACATAACATTATATGCTAACTATCCTAGAATTAAAATTCTTAAAAATTGAATGAGGTTACACTAAAAATAATCGGATTAAAGTATATCTAATTAATATCAAGGGATCTACTATATTGACTTAGAGTAATACAAAGTTGTCTTGAAGGTAGCTTATAAAGAACCTAAAATTCTGGGCTAGGAAGGTTGGAATTTATTCTTTTGGTCAATAATGTAGGGGAAGTTTTATAAGTAAAAGAAGGGCACATTCACAAGTGAGGCAAGAAATCTGATGCAATGTGTCAGAGGTCACAGAAAAGGAAACTGTAAGCTGAATGATAAAGAGGTTATTGAATAGCACAGTCTAGAAAGAAGAGAAGTTAGGGTCATTGTATTCCACTGGGAACATAGATGAGCTAGTTTGGAAAATGCCCTGAGTATATGACATGCATCTGGGAGGTAGATGTGAACAGAGTATAATAGAAAACCTGTAATACCTGGCCTGGGAGAAGGGAAGGAAAGGGGGAGAGAGTTCAAGGAGACCAAGGTAAGAAGTATCCAGTGGCTAGGCAAAATTGGTCTTTTGCCTACAGCTGGTTCTCAATCTAACTGAAGACTGATGGGGAAATAAAACATACTTTTCTCAGCTTAACACAAACTTAAAATGTTTTCTGCTTCTGTGATTTCAGTGTTAACAGTCAATTCTAAACAAGGAAGCTCCGGTGGAAAAATGTATCCTCTTTTTTTTTCACTTCCTTGGATTTAGCAGGTGGTACAGAGGAAGGGAAAATAATAATATTTTTTTAATTCTCTTTTTTGAATTTTAAGGAGGCTCCACACCCAACATGGGACTTGAACTCACAACCCTAAGATCAAGAGTTGCATGCTCTACCAACTGAGCCAGCCACGTGCCCCTAAAATTATTATTATTTAAAAAAAATTTTTTTAAGTTTATTTTTGAGACAGGGAGAGCATGAGCAGGGTAGAGGCAGGGAGAAAAGGACAGAGAGAGAATGCCGAACAGGCTCCATACTGTCAGCACAGAGCCCAGTGCAGGACTTATACTCATGAACCGTGAGACCATGACGTGAGCTGAAATTAAGAGTCGGATGCTTAGCCCAGGCACCCCTAAAATTATTATTTTAAAAAACATATGTACCCAAAGGAGTAGAAAACTTACGTCTATGCAAAAACCTGCACATAGCTATTTATGGCAGCCTTATCCATTATTGCCAAAACTTGGAGGAAACCAATTATGTCCTCCAGTAGGTGAATGGATAAATAAACTATGGTACATCCAGACAGTGAAATATTATTTGCCACTAAAAAGAAATGAGCTCTCAAGCCATGAAACTATGGAAGACGCTTAGAAGCCTATTAAGTGGAAGAAGCCAACCTGAAAAGGCTACATACTGGGGCGCCTGGGTGGCGCAGTCGGTTAAGCGTCCGACTTCAGCCAGGTCACGATCTCACGGTCCGTGAGTTCGAGCCCGCGTCAGGCTCTGGGCTGATGGCTCGGAGCCTGGAGCCTGTTTCCGATTCTGTGTCTCTTTCTCTCGCTGCCCCTCCCCCGTTCATGCTCTGTCTCTCTCTGTCCCAAAAATAAATAAATGTTGAAAAAAAAATTAAAAAAAAAAAAAGAAAAGGCTACATACTATGTGATTCCAACTATATGACATTCTGGAAAAGGCAAAGCTATGGAGACAATAAAAAGATCAGTGGTTGCTGAAGGGGTGAGAAAATCAGGGCAAGGAGAAATAAATAGGCAGAGCACAGAGGATTTTTTTAGGGCAGTGAAAATACTCTGTAGAGCACTAATAATGGGCACATACAGTTATACACGTGTCCAAATCCATAAAATGTACAACACCAGAGTGAACTCTAAGGTTAACTGAGGACTTAGGGTCATTATGATGTGTCAATGCAGATTCATCCTTGGTGAAAAATGTACCATTGTGGTAGGTGACGTTGATAACTGCGGAGGCTATGTGTGCGTGCGTGCGTGCGTGTGTGTAGAGGGGGGTATGTGGGAAATCTCTGTACCATCTTCCCAATTTTATTGTAAACCTAAGACTACTCTAAAAAATAAAATCTCAAATATATATAAGACTTAATTAAGGGACAGTGTTAGCAGCGAGAATATCCTGAATTCAGAAGCGCCCCCGAAGCTGGAATCCAGACATCTAGGAGTCACTACGGTGGCTGGCGGCTGCCGATCAGCACCCACAAAGCTGGTGCCAAACACTGGGATGATGACTTGGGCCACTGCACTTGCGTTCCCATGACTCCATGAGATTTCTCCATGAGATTTCTTGTCGTGGAAATAGCAACAGTGGCCTCCTTTTCTCTGCAGCCATCAAAAATGAAGGAAATGCATTTAATTGGATGGTACTTGCATCCAGAACATTAGCTCCAAGAAACCAGGAGATGTAGGTTATTCTTATTTTTTATTGTTTTAGCTTTTCTGCCCCAGCGGTGCCCTAGAAGGTAGGAGGAATGGAGTTGAGGAAGCCAGTCCTCAATTTGTCTTTTTCTTCCCATGTATTTATTTATATAATCATTTGTTTGTATAAGTATGGACTCATGAGTATTCATTTTGTGCTCTGGGTTATCCAGTATTAATTTATTTAATTGCTCAAATTATTTCAGCCTTGACCCTTGGAACCTTTTTGAGTTGGTTCCTGTGTCCTTTTGACATATACCCCTCAATTTAGTTTCTGTTGTTTGAGGGGTGTGTGTGTGTGTGTGTGTGTGTGTGTATGTGCACGGTGCATCTGTGTTCTGACACTACAGGGTGTTCTAGGCTTATCTTGTATGTTCCCCAACTCAGCCCTAGAATGAGCCAGTGTTTCAAGGACCTGTAGTTCTTTTGTTGGAGAATGGTACCAGGAACAAAGATTGATTTGGGCACTGATTGTCATTCTTTGACCGTTGATCTTTCTGTGGCCTTATGTTTAGATATATATCTTACAAATATCATATACCTAAATTAAAAAAAATATGTAGTGTTACAATCTTGGACTTTCAATTATAGAATTTACATTCTTTGCTTGCTATGATTGCTTATAATAGGACTCATTTTTGTAACACTTCGGATTTGTCCTGTTTCCGTGTTTGGTTTCACTTTTTGATTGATTTTTGTTTTGTTTCTCCTTCCCTGACTTCTTCTTTTTTTTTTTTTTTTTTGATTGATTGGTTAACTTTGCTTATATTCCTTCTGTCTCGTTCTGTTTTTCCCTCTACTTGTTTGAAAATTATATGCTCTCTGTATATGTGTATACTTTTTTTTGAGAGAGAGAGAATGTGCAAGCAGAGAAGGGGCAGAGTGAAAGGGAGAGAGGGAATCCCAAGCAGCCTCCATGCCCACCGCAGCCCCGACACAGGGCTCGATCTTAGGACTGTGAGATCATGACATGAGCTGAAATCAGGAGTCAGACACTTAACTGACTGAGCCACCCAGGCGTCCCTGTATACTCTTTTAGTAGTCACTTCACGCTTTTTTTTTTTAACCTGCATTTAACTCAACAAAATCTGAAGTTAATATACCTCATTCCCAGACAATATGAGGACTTCAAGATGCTTCAAATGTATGATTAGTACCTCTCATATTATAGTCTCTTGTTGACCTATATTTCATTTCTAGCATATTTTCCTCTCAAAAATCAAGCATTATATTATGGTTGTGTTCAATGTTTATTTAGCTTTGTCCAGGTGTTTCCGAATATCTTTCCTCATTAGTCTTTCTGTGTCTTGCATTTTCTGTCTTCAGTCATTTTTCTTCTGAGTCATATCCTTTAGAATTTCACTTAGTGAGGATGTTTTGACATTAAACCTTGTCAGTTTTTGTTCTTCTAACCATGTCTTCATCTTGCTCTAGTTACTAATGTTTCATGATTCACTCGGTGACTGGGCCATGAAGCCAAGGTTAAAAGGCAAATAGGGGGGCGCCGGGGTGGCGCAGTCGGTTGAGCGTCTGACTTCAGCTCAGGTCACGATCTCGCGGTCCGTGAGTTCGAGCCCCGCGTCGGGCTCTGGGCTGATGGCTCAGAGCCTGGAGCCTGCTTCCGATTCTGTGTCTCCCTCTGTCTCTGCCCCTCCCCCATTCATGCTCTGTCTCTCTCTGTCTCAAAAATAAATAAAACGTTAAAAAAAAAAAAAGATTGCACAAAGGGGTTGTCAAAGGGGTTTAAAAAAAAAAAAAAAGGCAAATAGGTGCCACCCAGGGAAGAGACCAGTGCATGATTTGAGGTTGCTGAGAACAGACAACACATTTGCAGCAAGAGAGGAAGAGAGAGTGCACAGTGTAGGGACACTCAGGCAATGTAGCTGCACCCGTCCTACTTTACGTGGCAGTGGAAAGACCCCACGCGCCACCCTGGGGTCTAAAAGACAGAAAGTGGGGAGAGTGCCGAAGAGCTGTCGATGCTTTGCTTAAGTGTACATCAAGCCCAGAACAAGGAAAGATATTCTTCCACAAGACGACAAGCTCAGCGCAGGCTGTGAGCACTCTTTAGGACATGTTCTGGGCTCAAGGCCAATGTTATGCAGCCAAGCAGGGGATGAGGCATTGCTCATGGCTGCCTTTCCTTTCAGTTTCTTTTCAGCTGAAATCAGTTTTGCTGTGTATAGAATTCTAGATTGACAGCTTTCCCCCCACTCAGTACTTTGATATATTATTTCAGACTCATTTCGGCTTCCATTTTTGTTGTTGAACAGTTAAGTGGGAATTTACTTGTCATTCCCTTGAAGATGATCAGTTTTATTTCTCTAGCTACTCTTAAGATTTTTTTTCTCTTTGTCTTTGGAGTTCTGAAGTTTCACAGTCGAAGGGGCGATTTCTTTATTACTGTCCTATTAGGGACTCATTAGGCTTTCTTGATCTGAGGATTGGTGTCTTTCCCCACATCTGTTAATTCTCAGCCATTATCTTTCAGTGTATTGCTTCCACTCTTTTCTCTGTTGTCTCTTTCTGATACTTTGATAAAATGTTTGTGAGTCATTTTTACTCTGTTCTCCGTGTATTTGAGACTTGGCTTCTTCTATATTCCATGTCTCATAAATCTCTCCTTTGTATTTTCCATGTCTTTGTTTTTATGGACTGCATTTTAAGTGATTTATTTGGATATCATTTCAAGTTGACTGATTTTCTCTTCAACTATAGGCTTCACCCATTGAGTTGTAATTTTCACTTATATATTTTTATTATTATTTTAAAAGTTTATTTATTTCTTTATTTTGAGAGAGAGCGAGGGGGGAGGGGGCAGAGAGAAAGGGAAGGGAGGGAGAGAGAGGATCCCAAGCAGGCTCCGTGCTTAGTACAGAGCCCGACTCAGGGCTCAAAGCAACGAACCACGAGATCATGACCTGAGTCCAAGTCAGACGCTTAACTGACTGTGCCAGCCCGGTGCCCCTTCACCTACTACATTTTTAATTTATAGAAGTGGTGTGGTTCTTTTTCAGATTTTCTTGGTCATTCTTTATAGCCTTCTCCCCTCCAACATGCATTTTTTTTCAAACACTCCCAAGCAACTCTTCAATTCTCAGCAGACACTGACTGGTGTCCTATACATTTAACTCAATTTTGACACCGTCTACCTAGAGAGTAGAGTCAGATACCATAGGTTAAGGGCTCAGTCCCACAAGACTGCCTCCCACTGTAGATACCAGTGGCAATTTATGTTATCACCTGTGCTTCTGACTGAGCAGCCATCAATCAGAGGTTCTCACAACCCCTCCTTGGGTTTTGACTAATTTGCTAGAGTGGGTCATAGAATTCAGGAGACCAGTTTACTTATTAACCATTTATTACACAGGGTATTAAAGGGTGCAAATGAATAGTCAGATGAAGAGATACAATAAAGGGAAGTTTGAAAGGGTCCCAAACACAGACGCTTCTGTCCCATGGTTTTTGGAGTGCATCACCCTTCCAATACATGGATGGATTTTGGTTTGCCAACCTGGAAGCTCTCCAAATCTCTTACTCTTGGGTTTTTTATGGAGGCTTAATTACACAGACATGATTGATTACATAATTGGCCATTGGTGATTGAACTCCTTCTCTAGCTTCTGTCCCCTCCCCAGAGGTCTAGGGGTGAGGCCAAAAGTTCCAACCCTCTGATTACCTGATTGGTTTCCCTGGCAACCATCTTTCATCCTTAGAGCCTTTCCAAAAGTCTCATTAGCATAAACTCATGTGTGGTTGGAAGGAAGTTGATATAAATAGCAAGACACCTTTATTACTCTTGACATTTAGGAAATTCCAAGAATCTTAGGAGCTCTGTGCCAGGAATAGGGAGAAGACCAAATATATATATATATATATTCCTTATTGTAAATCACAATATCACCCCTCCCCACCCACACTATATTGTTTAAGTTTCTATTTTAGTTCTTTAAACACTCTATGGTTAATATTCTGTTTCTGAAAATTTGAATAGTTAAGGTCTGAGTGGGTTTGCTGACTGAATTTCTGCTTGTTTTCCATCAAGATGTCCTGTTTTCTTACGTTTCAACATTTTTCAAAAACTGTTACTTCCCTTGCTTTTATTTTCTGAATTAATAGGCTTCCCTCACTTTTTTTAAAACCAGTTTTGGAATTATACACAAATCAACTGGAAAGTACAGAGAGTTCCCAAATCATCCTTTACCCCCTGCCTGTTTCCCTTATTATTAACATCTTGCATTAGTGTGTTGTATTTGGTACAGTTAATGAGCCAATATTGATACATTACTATTAACTAAAGTCTATAGTTTCTTTAGGGTTCACTCCATGTGTACATTCTGTGAGTTTTGATGAGTATAATGACGTGGATTCACCATTACATTATCATACAGAATAGTTGCACCGACCCCAAATTCCTTGTGCTCTATTTATTAATCCTACTCTCCCTCCCCAAGCCCTGGAAACTATTGATCCTTTCACTGCCTCCATAGTTATACCTTTTCCAGAATGTCATATATTTGTAATCCTATAGTATACAGCCTTTTCAGATTGGCTTCTTTCCCCTAGCAAAATGCATTTAAGTTTCTTCCGTGTTCTTTCATGGCTTGATAGCTCATTTCTTTTTAGTCGTGAATAATATTCATTGTCCAGACGCATCACATTTTATTTATCCATTCACCTGCTGAAGGATATCTTGTTTGCTTTCAAGTTTTGGTGATTATGAATAAAGCTGTTATAAATAGCTGTATGCAGGTTTTTGTGTGGCATAAGTTTTCAACTCATTTGGGCAAACACCAGGGTGCACAATGGCTAGAGAGTGTGGTAAAAGTATGCTTAGATTTGTAAGAAACTTCTAAACTCTTTTCCAGAGTGGCTGTGCTGTTTTGCATTCCCACGGCAATGAATGAGAATTGCTGTTTGTATACAACCCTGCCAGTGTTTGGATTTTAGACATTCCAACAGGTATGTAATAGTATTTTCTGGTTTTAACTCGCCATTCTCTATTGTCATATAATGTTGAGCGTCTTTTCAAATGCTTATTTGCCATATGTATATCTTCCTTGGTAAGATGTCTATTCAGATTTTTGCCATTTTTAAATTGGGTTGTCTTCTTATTGTTGAGTTTTAAGAGTTCTTTATGTATTTTGGAAATGTTCCTTTGTCATATACTTTCTCCTAGTCTGTGACTTCTCTTTTATTCTCATAACAATATCTCTTATTGAGCAGAAGTTTTAAATTTCAATGAAGTCCAATTTACCTGATTTTTCTTTCACGGATTATGTTTTTTGGTGCTGTATCTGAAAAGTCTCACCAAACCCAAGGTCACTTAGGCGTTGTTCCGTGTTATCTTCTAGGAGTTTTATACTCTTGTATTATGCCTTTAGGCCTATGATCCATTTTGAGTTGGTTTTTGTGAAAAATGTAAGGTCTTTAAGATCCCTGTGTTGACTGGTGGACATCCCGCGGTTCCAGCAGCATTGTTGAACAGATTGTCTTTTAAACATTGAATTATCTTTGCTCCTATTTCAAAGTTTGGCTGACCATAATTGTCTGGATCTATTTCTGGGTTCTTTATTCTGTTTTATTGATCTATTTGTTTATTCTTTCACCAAAACTGTGCTGTCTTGATTATGATCGCTTTACAGTAAGGCTTGAAGTCGGGTAGTATCAGTCCTCCAAATCCATTTTTTTCCTTCAATCTTCTGTTGGCTATTCTGGGTCTCAGTCTCTCCATATAAACTTTAGAATCAGCTTGCCAATATTTGCAAAATAACTTGTTGGAATTTTTATTAGGATTGCATTGAATCTGGAAATCAAGTTGAGAAGAACCGGTATTTTGACAATATTGTTCTTATTCATGAACATTCTCTCCATTTATTTAAATCTTCCTTGATTTCTTTCATCAGAGTTCTCCTATAAGTCTTATACATTTTTTTTTGTTAGATCTATACCTAAGTATTTCTTTTTGTTGTTGTTGTGGATATAAATGGTATTATGTTTTTAATATCAAATTCTAGTTGTTTATTTCTGGTATATAGAAAGCAATTGACCTTTATATATTAACCTTGTAGACTGCAACCTTACTGTAATTGCTAATTAGTTTCAGGAAATTTTGCTCAATTTGTTTAGATTTTCTATGTAGATAATCATTCTTGCCTTGTTCTTGTTCTCAGTGGGAAAGCTTCTAGTTTCTTACCATTGAGTATGATGTTAATTATCAATTTTTGTAGAACTTCTTAATCAAGTTGAAGAAGTTTCCCTCTATTCTTAGTTTGCTCAGAGTTTTTATCATAAGTGGGCGTTGGATTTTGTCAAATGTTTTTCTGCATCTATTGATATGGTCATGCGAATTTTTAGCCTGTTGCGGTAAATTCCATTCATTGGTTTTCTTTCCTTATTGCTTTGTTATTTTGATAGACTTTATTAAAAAATATAAACACTCTAAAACATTTCAGGTGGTGGCTGACACATCATTCAGTTATTTGCTTTGCTGAAATGCCTTCAACTCCCCCTCAAATAAAAATTGAATGAAATTCCCAGACAAGCTTGAGCGCAAGCTGAGACACAGCACTTTATTTATTTATTTATTTATTTATTTATTTATTTATTTATTTTTAATGTTTATTTAGTTTTGAGAGAGAGAGAGAGAGAGAAAGAGCGTGAGCACAGGAGAGAGAGAGGGACACAGAATCCAAAGCAGGCTCCAGGCTCAGAGCTGTCAGCACAGAGCCTGAAGCGGGGCTCAAACTCGTGAACCGTGAGATCATGACCTGAGCCAAAGCCGGACGCTTAATTGACTGAGCCACCCACGCACCCCAACACAGCACTTTAGAAATGTCCCGATTTCTAGAATTAAAAGAGACAACAAAAATCACCAAAATTAAAACTAGAAGAGTTAATTCAGGTTCCAGGGTCATATCTTTCTCTTTTCTCTTTTGAGTGTAGTTGATAACACAGTGTTACATTAGTTTCAACTATATAACACGGTGGTTTGGCAAGTTTAACGATTATGCCGTGCTCCCCACAACTGTATCTATCATCTGTCACCATGTGGCAGTATTACAATATCATTGACTGTGTTCCTTATGTTGTACCTTTTATTCCAACGACTTACTCATTCCATAACTGCAAGTCTGTCTTTCCCACTCCCTTTCACCCCTTTTGCCCATCCCCCTACCTTCCTCACTTCTGGCAACCATCAGTTAGTTTGTTTTCTGTATTTAAAGATCTGATTTGCTTTTTGTTTGTTTGTTTGTTCATTTGATTTTTGATAGATTCCACTTATGGGTGAAATCATGTGGTGTTTGTCTTTCTCAGTCTGATTCATATCACTTAGCGTAGTACCCTCTAGGTCCATCCATGTTGTTGTCAATGGCCATGATCTCGTCATTTTGTATGGCTGAGTAGTATCCCATTGTACATAGATGTCACGTCTTTATCCAATTGTCTGTGGATAGACACTGGCTTTGCTTCCACATCTTGGCTATTGTAAATAGTTCTGCAGTTAACCTAGAGGTGCATATAACTTTTCAAATTAGTGTTTTTGGAATTTTTTGGTCAATACCCAGAAGTGGAATTATTGGATTATATACTATTTCTATTTTTAACTTTTATACTATATATTATATACTATTTCTATTTTTAACTTTTTGAGGAAGCTCCATACTGTTTTCCACAGCGGTTGCACCAATTTGCATTGCCACAAATGGCACATAAGTGTTCCTTTTTCTCCGTATCCTCGCCAACACTTGCTATTTCTTATGTTTTTGATCTTAGCCATTCTGACAGGTATAAGGTGATCTCTCATCGTGGTTTTAATTTGGATTTCCCTGATGATTAGTAGTTTTGAGAATCTTTATGTGTCTTTTGGCCAACTGTATGTCTTCTTTGGAAAAATGTCTATTCAGGTTCTGTGCTCATTTTTAAATCGGATTATTTCTTTTTTTGGTGTTGATGTGTAGAAGTTATTTATATATTTTGGATATGAACCCTTATCAGATATATCATTTACAAATATCTTCTCCCATTCAGTAGGTTGCCTTGTTGTTTTGTTGATGGCTTCCTTCACTGTGCAAAAGCTTTTTATTTTGATGTAGTCCTAATAGTTTATTTTGGCTTTCATTTCCCTTGCCTCATGAGACATATCTAGAAAAATGTTGCTGTAGCTGATGTCAGAGAAATTACTGCCTGTGCTCTCTTCTAGGATTTTTATGGTTTCAGGTCTGACATTAGGTCTTAATCCATTTTGAGTTTATTTTTGTGTATGGTGTAAGAAAGTGATGTAGTTTCATTTTTCTACATGTAGCCACCCAGTTTTCCAGCACCATTTATTGGAGAGACTGTCTTTTCCCCACTGTATATTCAGGTCTCTTTTGTCATAGATTGATCGACCATATAAGCATGGGTTTATTTCAGGGCTCTCTATTCTGTCCCATTGAATGTGTCTATTTTGCTGCCAGTACCACACTATTTTGATTACTACAGCTTTGTAATGTATCTTGAAATCTGGGATTGTGATGCCTCCAGCTTTGGTCTTCTCTCTCAAGATTGCTTTGGTTATTTGCAGTCTTTTGTGGTTCTGTACAAATTTCAAGGTTGTTTTAGCTTTGTGAAAAATGCTGTTGACATTTTGATAAGGATTACATTGAATCTGTAGATTGCTTTGGTTAATATGTACAGTTTAATTATATTAATTCTTTCAGTCCATGAGCATGGAATATCTTTCCATTTGTTTATGCTGTCTTCAATTTCTTTCACCAGTGTTCAGAGTACACGTCTTTCACTTCCTTAGTTAAGTTTATTCATAGGTATTTTATTCTTTTTGGTACAATTGTAAGTCAGATTTTTTTTCTTAATTTCTCTTTCTAGTACTTTGTTACTAGTATAAAGACATACTGCCAATTTCTGCATATTAATTTTGTGTTCTGCATCTTAATGAATTCATGTATTACTCCGAGGAGTTTTTTGGTGGAGTCTCCAGGGTTGTCTAAATACAGTATCGTGTGATCTACGAATTATGACATTTTTACACTTCTCAATTTGGGTGTCTTATAGCCTTTTCTTGTCTGATTTCTGTGGGTAGGATTTTCAGTATAATGTTGAATAAAAATTGAGAGTGGACATGCTAGCCTTGTTCCTGATCTTAGGAGAAAACTCTCAGTTTTTCACTAGTGAGTATGATGTTCGCTGTGGGGGTTTTTCATATATGGCCTCTATTATGTTGAGGTATGTTCTCTCTGAACTCACTTCGCTTAGAGTTTTTATCATGAATGAATGTTGAACTTTGTTGAATGCTTTCTCTTTATCTATTGAGATGCTCATATGATTCATATGATTTTTATCCTTTGTTTTATTCATATTGATTGATTTGCAAATATTGAACCATTTTTGCATCACTGGAATAAATCCCACTGGATGGTGGTGAAAGTTCTTTTAATGTATTTTTGAATGCTGTTTGCTAATATTTTGTTGAGGATTTTTGCATTTATGTTCATATTGGCCTATAGTTTTCTTCTTCTTCCTCCTCCTCCTCCTCCCCTTCCTCCTCCCCCTCCCCCTCCTCTTCTTCCTCCTCCTTTTCCTCCTCCTCTTCCTCCTCCTCCTCTTTTTCTTCTTCTTCTTCTTCTTCTTCTTCTTCTTCTTCTTCTTCTTCTTCTTCTTTGTGGTATCTTTATCTGGTTTTGGTATCAGGATAATGCTGGCCTCATAGGATATGTTTGGCAGCTTTCTTCACTCTTCTAATTTTTGGACTAGTTTGGGGAAAATAAATATTAACTCTTCTTTAAATGTTTGGTAGAATTCACCTGTGAACCCATGTGGTCCTGAACTTTTTTGGGTTTTTTGGTAGTTTTTAAAATTTTTTATTCGATGTTGTTACTAGTAATTGATCTGTTAGGATTTCCTATTTCTTCCTGATTCAGTTTCAGAAGATTTTCTACTTCTAGGAATTAACCCATTTGTTCTGGGTTGTCCCATTTGTTGGTATGCAATTTTTCACAGTATTCCCTCATAATCCTTCACATTTCTATAGTGTCAGTTGTTAGTGTTTCTCGTTTATGATTTTATTTACTTGACTTCTTTATTTATTTACTTTCTTTGGTGAGTCTGGCTAAGAGTTTATCAATTTTGTTTTCATCTTTTCGAAGAACCAGTTCTTGGTTTCATTGACTTTTTCTATTGTTATTTAAGTTTCTATCTCATTTATTTCTACTCTGATTTTGTTATTTCCTTCTTTCTATTCACATTGGGCTTTGTTTGTTATTCTTTTTCTAGTTCCTTTAGGTGTAAGATTAGATTTTTTATTTGAGCTTTTTCCTGTTTATTGAGGTAGGCCTGTATTGTTATATATTTCCCTCTTAGAACTGCTTTTGCTGTATCCCAAGGACTTTGAACTATTATATTTATATTTTCCTTTGTCGCATTTTATGTTTTTCTTTCTTTTTTGATTGCTTCATTGACCTATTGGTTGTTTAGTGTCATGTTGCTTAGCTTAGCCTGCCTGTGTTTGCATTTTTTCCAGTTTTTTTTTTCTTCTGATTTATTTCAGGTCTCCTATCACGGATTGGAAAAATTGCATGGTATAGTTTTAATCTTAAATTTATTGAGGCCTTTTATGTGGCCTACATGTGATCTATTCTGAAGAATGTTCCATGTGCACTTGAAATGAATATATATTCTGTTATTTTTGGATAGAATGTTCTGTATGTATCTGTCATATACAACTGGTTGAATATGTCATTCAAAGACACAGTTTCCTTATTGGCCTTCTACCTGGATGATTTATCCATTGTGAGGTGTTAAACTTTCCTACTATACTTGTATTATGATTAATTTCTCCCTTTATGTTCATTAATATTTTCTTCATGTATTTAGGTGTTCCAGTGTTGGGTATATAGATATTTATAATTGTTACAATCTCTTGTAGGATTAATCCCTTTATCATTATGTAATGCCCTTTTTTGTATCTTGTTATAGTTTTTGTTTTAAAGCCTATTTTGTCTGATAAAAGTATTCCTACTTCTTTTTTTTTTTTTTCATTTTTATTTACATGGTAAATGTTTTCCCATTTCTTCATTTTCAGTCTGTATGTGTCTTTAGGTCTGAGGTGAGTCTCTTGTAGGCAGCATAGAGATGGTCTGGGGTTTGTTTTTTGGATTTTTTTTATCCATTCCACCACCCTTTTTATTGGAGCATTTAGACCATTTACATCTAAATTAATTATTGATAGGTATGTAGTTATTGCTATTTTGTTATTTTTTTCTATTTTTTCTTGTTCATTTTTGTAGTTCTTCTCTGTTCCTTTCTTTTTCTCCTGCTCTCTTCTTTTTGTGATTGATGAGTTTCTGTAGTGTTATGTTTTACTTTCTCTTTCTTTTTTGTGTGTCTATTATAGGTTTTGGGATTGTGGTTACCATCAGGTTCATATCTAATTTCCTAAGTACATACCAGTCTGTATTAATCTGATGTTCATTTAAGTTCAAACTGTTTATTTATTTTTGAGAGGGGCAAAGAGAGAGGAAGAGAGAATCCCAAGTAGGTTCCACTCTCAGAGCAGAGCCTGATGCATGGCTCGATCTTACTACCATGAGATTATGGTCTGAGCTAAAATCAAGAGTCAGACAGACACTTAACTGACTGAGCCACCTAGGCACCCCTAAGTTCAAAACACATTCTTTTTTTTTTTAATGTTGATTTCTTTTTTTTTTTTTTTTAACGTTTATTTATTTTTGAGACAGAGAGAGACAGAGCATGAACAGGGGAGGGTCAGAGAGAGAGAGGGAGACACAGAATCTGAAACAGGCTCCAGGCTCTGAGCTGTCAGCACAGAGCCCGACGTGGGGCTTGAACTCACAAACCGCGAGATCATGACCTGAGCCGAAGTCGGACGCTTAACCGACTGAGCCACCCAGGCGCCCCTCAAAACACATTCTTAACAAAAAATTTTTTCTATTTTTTCTTCCCTCCTCTATCTTTAATGTATCTGCTGTCATATTTTACATATTTGTATTCATAATTCTTTTACATCTAATTATGGCCATTTCTTTTCTACTTCTTAAAGAAGTCCTTTTAATATTCTTGTAAGTCTAATATAGTGGTGGTCAACTCCTTTACCTTTTGTTTGTCTGAGACAATTTTGATCTCTTCTTCAAATATGAATGGTAATCTTGCCGGGTAGAGTATTCTTGGTTGTAGAATTTTTTTCCTTTTGGTACTTCGAATACGTCATGCCACTCTTTTCTGGCTTGCAATGTTTCTGTTGAAAAATCAGCTGATAGCCTTATAGGTTTTCCCTTGTAGGTAACTTTTTACTTCTTACTTGCTGCTTTTAAAATTCTCTGTCTTAAGCACCTGGGTGGCTCAGTCGGTTAAGGGTCTGACTTCGGCTCAGGTCATGATCTCATGGTTCATGAGTTTGAGCCTCGCATCAGGCTCTGTGCTGACAGCTCAGAGCCCGGAGCCTGCTTCGGATTCTGTGTCTCCCTCTCTTTCTGCACCTCCCCCACTCACGCTATCTCTCTCTCTCTCTCTGTCTCTCCCAAAAATAAATAAACACTAAAAAACATTTTTTTAATTCTCTCCCTTTAACCTTTGACATTTTAATTATTATGTCATGGTATGGACCTCCTTAGGCTCATCTTCTTTGGAGCTGTCTGTGTTTCTTGAACCTGGATGTCTGTTTTCTTCCCTAGGTTTGGAAAGATGGCAGCTATTATTTCTTCAGGTAAATTTTCTACCCCTTTCTCTCTCTTTTCTTTCCCTTATTCTGGGACTCCCATATTGTGAATGTTTGTTCACTTGATGTTATCCAACAGATACCTTAACCTATCATCCTTTTTAAAATTATTTTCTCTTTTTGCTGTTCAGCTTGAGCGCTTTCCATTACACTGTCTTCCAGATTGCTGATATATTGTCCTGTGTCCACTAGTGTGTTTTTTATTTATTATTGAATTCTTCATCTCTGATTAGTTCTTTTTTTTTTTAATTTTTTTTAATGTTTATTTATTTTTGAGACAGAGAGAGACAGAGCATGAACGGGGGAGGGTCAGAGAGAGAGGGAGACACAGAATCCGAAACAGGCTCCAGGCTCTGAGCGGTCAGCACAGAGCCCGATGCGGGGCTCGAACTCACATGCCGCGAGATCGTGACCTGAGCCGAAGTCGGACTCTCAACCGACTGAGCCACCCAGGCGCCCCTGATTAGTTCTTTTTAATACTTTCTGTCTCTTTATTAAAGGTCTTACTAAGTTCTTCCACTCTTCTGTCCAGCCTGGTGAGTGTTTTTATGATCATGACTTTAACTTCCCTATCAGGCATATGGTTAATCTCTGTTTCGTTCCGTTCTTTTTCAGAGATGTTTGTTCTGTTCTTTCTTTGAGAGCATATTCTTCTGTCTTGCCATTTTGCTTAACTTTCTGTGTTTGTGTCTATGGATTGGGGAGAACAGCTACTTCTCCTAAACTTGAAGGAATGGTCTTATGTATGGTTATCCTCTATGTGGGGGTGCTTGGTGACTTTTGCTGGCTGACTGGAGCTATGGCTGGCATAGGCTGGAGGTCCTGGACTTGCCACACAGTGGACACCCTGTCAGAAAGGCTAAAGCTGAAGTGGGTGCAGGTGAGGGTGTCTTGACATTCATTGATTTTCAAATGTTGAAGCAGCTGTGCTTACCTGGCATGAGTCCCACTTGATTGTGGGCTATAATTCTTTTTTTTTTAATTGTTTTTTAATGTTTATTTATTTTTGAGACAGAGAGAGAGCATGAACAGGGGAGGGGCAGAGAGAGAGGGAGACACAGAATCCGAAACGGGCTCCAGGCTCCGAGCTGTCAGCACAGAGCCCGATGCGGGGCTCGAACTCACGGACCGTGAGATCATGACCTGAGCCGACGTCGGACGCTTAACCGACTGAGCCACCCAGGCGCCCCCTATAATTCTTTCTATACATGGTTGGAATCAGTTTGCTAACATTTTGTTGAGGATTTTTGTATCTGTATTCAAATATTGGTTTGTAGTTCTCTTTTTCATAATGTCTTTGCCTGCTTTTGTTATTAGGGTAATGCTGGGCTTCATAGAATTTCTGCTTCTATTTTCTGGAAGAGACTGTAGACAATTGTTATAATTTCTTCCATTCATGTTTGGCAGAATTCACCAGTGAATTCATTTGGGCCTGATACTTTCTGTTTTGACAGGTATTCATTACTGATTCAATTTCTTTAATAGACATTGTCCTATGTAAGTAATATATTTCTCCTGGGTATATTGCATCATTCAAGATTTTGGTCCATTTCATCTGTATTACCAAATTGTGGGAATACATGTGTTCATAATTTTTTTATTGTCTATTTTATATCCATGGGATCAAAGAACAGGCTGTCCTTTCATTTCTGACATTGTGTCTTTTCTAGGCAGAAATTCTAGACAGAATTCTTGGGTTTTACAAAGCCAGCTTCACTATCAGGATGTAGACATTCTGATGAGATTGGAACTATATTCCAAATTTTACTGGATACCGAATTCTAGGTTGGTGGCATTTTTCTGTAAATACTCTTAAGTATTTCACTCCACTCTCTTCATGTTTGCATGGTTTCTGAAGAGAAGTTGTAATAGAAAAAAATGACATTCTTATATTTGTTCCTTCATAGTAAGGTTTCCCCCCCTTTGGCATCTTTCAAATTCTTCTCTTTGTCTTTATTTTTCTGTGGTCTGGATATATGACAAAGTGTGGATTTTTTGGTATTCATCCCATTTCTGCTATCTGAGCTTCCTTGCTCCGTGGTTTGGTGTCTATCGTTAATTGTGGAAACTCTCGGTCATTATTGCTTCAAATATTTCTTCTGTTATTTCCTCTCTTGCTTTCATTTTTATTTCCATTACGCATATGTTACACCTTTTATAACTGTCCCCCGGTTCTTGGATATTCTGCTCTTTTTCATTCATTTTTCACAATGCATTTCAGTGTCGGGAGTTTCTATGAACATTTCTTCAAGATCTTTCTTTCCTCAGTCATGTCCAGTCTGTTGTTGAGCCCATCAGAGACATTCTTCATTTCTGTTATGGTGTTTTTGGTTTCCGGTATGTCCTTTTGATTCTTTCTTTGAGTCCCCATCTCTCTCCTTACCTTAACCATGTTCTTGCATCATGCCCACTTTTTCCATTGGGATTCTTAGGACATTAATGATAGCTGTTTTAATTCCCAGTCTGATCACTCCATGTCTCTGCCATACCTAAGTTTGGTTTTGGTGTATGCTCTCTCTTCAAATTATTTGTTGTTGAAAACCAGATATGATGTACTGTATAAAAGGAACTAAGGTAAATGGGCCTCCAATGGGAGGTTTTATGGCTATGTGGCTAGGGGTTAGACTGTTTACTGCTCACTGTGGCTGTAAGTATCATAGGTAAAAAGTTTCTCTGGTGTCCTCGTTTTTGTCTCTGCTGTTTTCCTTGGGTTTCCCTGGAGACTTTTTCTTAAATAAGATCTGATACATGCAGTTCTTTCTGTTCTGTCCCCCCGTTATTATACAGAAGCCCTGCTGATGAGGTGGTGAGCTGTTAAGGGGAGGGTCTACATTCCCTAGTCCTAGGATTAGGTCTCAGTCTTTTAGAGAGTCTGTGCCTCTGGGCTGTGATCTTTACAAGTGCTTCTCAGTTATGGGTTTTTGTTCCATTTTGTTTTGTTTCCTCTTTTTTTTTTTTTCCAAATGTTTATTTATTTTTGAGAGACAGAGACAGAGTGCAAGTAGGGGAGGGGCAGAGAGAGAGAGGGAGACACAGAATCCAAAGCAGGCTTCAGGCTCTGAGCTGTCAGCACAGAGCCAGATGGGGGCTCGAACTCACGAGAGCTGTGAGATCATGACCTGAGCCGAAGTCGGATGCTTAACTAAAGACTGAGCCACCCAGGCGCCCCTGTTTTGTTTCCTCTTTAGGTGAGATAGTCATGCTAGAGTTGTCTGGAATTAGGTATTTCCCTTCTCCTGCATTGGCTAGACTCTGATGAAATCCTAGTTAGTTGGGCTCTGGTAAAATAGGTTATCTTGAGGGCAGGCCTCACGAAAAGAACAGAATTATCTATGCCTTCTTCAAAGTGGTGGCTGTTTGCCAGAAGCAAGAGGAGATTTTTCTCCAGTCTTCACTGTGAGAGAGTCTGGTAAGACTCTTGGAGGTAAAACTCACAAAAAGCATGAAGCTCCCTGCCTAAAACTGGATCGCCCTGCAATTTCAAAACTTAAATTTGCCTACATTGAGCTTCCCGCAATTCATCCATTACAGATTAAGTTTTCCCATTCTGGTACTGGTCCTTGTGGGAGCTTCTTCTCCTGCTTTGGTAAGTTGTGATTGTCTGTATCTAACTGCCTGTCTGTTCGGTTGCAGGGGGGTGGGGGTGTGTGGCAGTGGATTCCCCTGTGATCTCAGTTCTCTGGGGATCTAACAAGAATTGTCGATTTCAGTTTGTCCAGCTTTTTTCTTATTGCGAGGGAGTGATGATTTTCAAGCTCCTTACATGCTAGGCTGGAAACTAGAAATCCTTTGCTTTAATGTTCCTATATTTAAAAACATTTCTTTAATGTGTATTTATTTGAGAGAGAGAGAGACAGAGACAGAGCACGAGCGGGGGAGGGGCAGAGGAAGAGGGAGACCCAGAATCCAAAGCCAGGCTCCAGGCACAGAGCCCGATGCGAGACTTGAACCCGCGAATGTGAGATCATGACCTGAGCTGAAGTCGGACGCTTAACCGACTGAGCCACCCAAGTGCCTCTAATTTTCCTATATTATTCTATTTGAACTGCGCTTTATTTATATTCTAAAGACTGTGGGATGGATTACAAAACTGATCACGTGTAGGTTTTTGAAATGGAAATTAGATGTGAAGCCGTGAAGAGAATGCAGCAAGAATGCTGTTCATATGGGCTATTACCATTACTGTGCCTGAGCGTCACATTGGACCGGGGATTTCCTGCTAGTGACATCAGAAGAGGGAATTATCATAGGTTCCACAGTTATATTTACCTTGCTGAGCAAACATACCAGTTTTGGAATAAGGACAACATTCTCCTGCTGCTAAATTCTAAAGTAAATTTACTATGTGGGATAAACAAGGAGAGCATTGAGCAACTGACATAACAATAATGGTTTTTTTTTTTTAATCTTTTAAAAATCTTTTGTTTGTTTTTGAGAGAGAGAGAGAAAGAGAGAGAGAGAAGGGGGGGGGCAGAGAGAGAAAGAGGAAGAGAGAGAATCCCAAGAAGGCTCCACGCTGTCCGCACGAGCCCAATATGGGACTGGATCTCACAAACCCCAAGATCATGACCTGAGCCAAAATCAAGAGTTGGATGTTTAACCGAGTGAGCTACCCAGGTGCCCCTTCAATATATTATTTTATTTTTTATTTATTTTGAGAGAGAGAGAGAGAGAGAGAGTGCATGCATGCAAGCAGGGGAGGGGAAGAGAGAGAGGCAGAGAGAAAATCCCAAGCAGGCTCCCGCTGTCAGTGCCGAGCCTGATGCAGCCCTCGACCTCATGACCATGAGATCATGACCTGAGCCAAAATCAAGAGTCCAGTGCTCAACTGACTGAGCTACTCAGGCACCCCCAGATAAAGTTTTTAACAATCAGCGGATACATATGTTATTTTACACATCCCTTTTTCATCGTGACTTCCAGTAGAAACCAACATTAACGTATGACTCAGTAGGCATGTTGGGTGAAAGAACCGGAAGTTCTGAGTGTTTAGGGAGGCACCAGCAACATTTACTCCACTCCGTGTAGGCACTCTACAACCTCCATGCTTCCCAAGGACCCACGCGTGATGAAGCTTAACGGGAGGACTCCCAGCCTTCCTCCCATTAGATAATGGAACCAGGCTGAATCCAGATTGCAGCCACTTCCAATAACATGGTTTTGGGGAAAGCCACATAGATCCAGATATCCCCTGGACTGGAAACAAGCAACTTGCAGTTTGAGCTGGTTTTTACAGTATTAGGGATGATAAATTGAGAGATGTTTATGTTACGCTGGGCCAAATTGGGATGGTTTTCTCCCTCCTGCTGACGTGCCCCGGCCATGATAATAACCAGCTTAGAGTTTGCAGTCCCGTTATAGCCTTTGCCAGAGACAAATTTGGGCGTTCTACAGAAAAGGCTGCTGTGCTGGAGATCCATCATCTCTCCCTTCAATTTGTCTTCCACGACCTCAACAAGAGCACGTTCATCTGCCAAGCCCTTCATTAAGATAGTGATGGCCCAGGCCATGCCAACAGCACCAACCCCAACAACTGTAATCTTAATTCTGAGGGTGGGGTGAGGGGTGGTCTTGCTTAAGAAGGTTAAGAAGGCTCTGAATCAGCTGTTCCTTAAGAGTTGCCACGTGGGGCTTAGAATCGAAAGGAATTGAGAGTGCAAGTTGGGTGGGTGGGTGTTGGTGGCATGTGGCATTGGGTCTGGACTTGGTGGCAGTGGCTCTGGTACTCTGTCATATCTGCATTTCTACTGTGAAAGTTGAGAGATTTATTCAGTTCTTTATGCAAACAGCCTTTGATAGCTCTTTCTTATCCACGGAATAACTCCTATAAAAGCAAATTTGTTGAAAGAATTCAGGCCTTTCATAAGAGATTTATGCTGCCCCACCTTGGCTCGAGCTTGTAGACCTGTGAGCAAAACCAAATTCCTCTTCAAGAAGCCTGGACTAGTGTTCGATCAAGACTCCACACCTCTACACCATAATACATAAACAAAGGGATTTTGGGTCTAGAAAACAACACATTGTCTGCTTTTACAGCTGTACCAAGAGGTCGATAATACCTGGGGGGGAAATGCCAGGTTCTAAGCAGCATAAGCTCTTGGTATGAACAGTGGGCTGAAAAATGTCCCCCCCCGCCAGGTAATGAACACAGTGACTTCCTGAATCAAGTAAACAGGGAATGGCGAGTTCTGAAATAAAATTCATTTTTGGGATAGTTGGAGGTTTTGTGGAAAAATACGTTGTATTTTGAAGAGAAAGATGAGAAATCAAGATAATAGATATACAGGGTATACTTTCTGTTTTGCTGCCTTGCTAAGTTGTGTCTTATTAAACAACTCAGTCATTTATTGGGTTAAGCTAATTAGCCACAATCAAGTTTTAGTGTCAGGGCTATACCACAAACAAGGACTGGAAACTATGCACAGCAAGTGGTCGGAGCCACTTCAGAGTTGAACTTGAGCAGAGTTGCCCAGAGCAGAATTTCTACCTTTTGCAGCTTCCCTCTAAGGGTTCCACTGGGAGCTTGGTAAGAGCAGCTAAAAAGTGTGAGTAACTTATACCTCCATTTCCCTCAGCAAAAGGATTTAATTATACTCCATTATACGCATAATTCACACATCTTTGATTGTTCTTTCTAAACCCCTTTCAATATTGCTTTGGCTGCTAATTGTAGTTTGCTTGGGTTGAGGAAAAAGATTAATGCAGGGCAACCATATTGAGTATCTTTGTTTTTATTTAATAAATATGCAGCGGATAAATACATCCAATAATTAGAGGAGACTGTACATTAGATACGTATGCCACGGAAGAAGGAGATTTGGGCAATAGTAATTTCATAAAGTTAGCAAGAGTCACTGTTGTTCCATACTTACTGGCCCAGGATGAACTAGATTCTTAATTTCTTGGGGCACCTGGATGGCTCAGTTGGTGAGCGTCCGACTTTGGCTCAGGTCATGATCTCATGGTTTGTGAGTTCAGGCCCCACATCGGGCTCTGTGCTGACAGCTCAGACCCTGGAGCCTGCTTCAGATTCTGTGTCTCCCTCTCTCTCTGCCCCTCCCTGCTCCTGCTGTGTCTGTCTCTCACTCAAAAATAAATAAACATTTAAAAAAAATACTTATTTCTTCATGTTTGTTGGGGGTGCCATAGGTTACACTACTTCTTAGTCAGCATTGATTCAGATTAAACTGAATGCTAAGTTCTTTACTAGGTAAATACATTGTAAAGGAAAGAAGAGAACTGACATTTTTCTGCTGAATTCCCATTATCTATAGATCCTACTCATTGTCCCCAAACTTACATACCTTAAAGCCAGATTTTGTATCATTTATCTACTAAAAAGCCTTTGATAGCTCTCTCTTATCCACGGAATAACTCCTATAAAAGCAAATTTGTTGAAAGAATTCAGGCCTTTCATAATTTGGCCTGATTTTATCTCCATAGAGACTGAACATTTTTATTAGCGTGTAGTCACATTAATCAATGGCTTTTCTTCAAACACTTCATGTTTCTCCTTATCTGCCATTGTTTGCTCAATCAATTCTTTGTGCGTGTGTGTGTGTGTGTGTGTGTGCGTGTGTGTGTATGTTTCTTCCTGAACTTAGAGAAATACTTCACAAATAGAAGTACTTTGAAAAAGAACCTAAAAAATGGAAGGAAGGAAGGAAGGAAGGAAGGAAGGAAGGAAGGAAGGAAGGGAGGGAGGAAGGAAAAGACTTAGGAAAATTTTTTTCCCTTTTGTTTTCTCCTTTTTTCTTCTTAAACTGAAGTATAGTTGACACACAATATTACATTAGTTTCAGGTGTACAACATAGTGATTCAATAAGTTTATACATTTTGCTATGCTCACCACAAGTATAACCCATACAACACCATTGCAATACTATTGACTATATTCCCTATGCTGTATCTTCCTGTGACTTTTCATTCCGTAACTGGAAGCCTGTATCTCTCACTGTCCTTCCCCCATTTTGTACCTCCCTCCCCTCCGGCAACCACCAATTTATTCTCTGTATTTATGGCTCTGTTTCTGCTTTTTGTCTCTTCTTCTTCTTCTTCTTTTTTTTTAGATTCTACATATAAGTGAAATCATACAATATTTGTCTTTCTCTGACTTATTTCACTTAGCATAATACTCTCTAGGTCCATTTATGTTGTTGCAGACGGCAAGATCTCACTCTTTTTTTATGACTAATATTCCAATGTATGTATATGTGTGTGTGTGTGTGTGTATACATCTTTATCCATTCATTTATCAATAGACACTTGGGTTCCTTCCATATCTTGGCAATTGTAAATAACGCTGTGATTAACATAGGACAGAGGTGCATATATGTTTTCAAATTTTGTTTTGTTTTCTTCAGGTAAACACCCAGTAGTGGGATTACTGGATCATATGTTTTTTATATGTTTAATTTTTTGAGGAATTTGAGTATGGAGGCATACTGTTTTCCACAATGGCTGCACCAATATACATTCCCACCAATAGTGCATGAGGGTTCCTTTTTCTCCACATCCTTGCCAACACTTTTTATTATTTGTTTTTTTTATTCTAGTCATTCTGACAAGTGGAAGGTGGTATCTCATTGTGGTTTTGATTCGTACTTCCCTGATGATGAGTGATCTTGAGCATCTTTTCATGTGTCTGTTGGCCATCTGTGTGTCTTCTTTGGAGAAATGTCTCTTCATGTCTTTTGCCCATTTTTTAATTGGATTCTTTGTTGTTTTTTTGGGGGGGGGTGGTGGATCAATAGAGACTATATGTGAGCACTCTGGGTGTACACAAATCCCCTAATCTTGCTGTGCTCACTGGGGCTTCCTTCTTGGTTTTCTTATTTGCACAAGGACCTGAGTCCTCCATGAACTTCAAGTCAGTTGACCAACGTTCTGGTGCTTTTCTGCCTAGCCTTGAGCATCACTGTTCCCAAACATTATGTTCCCCAAGAACTGGCTGAGATTTTGTTCTTTTTTTTTTTTTAAGTTCATTTATTTTGGGAGAGAGAGAGAGAGAGAGAGAAAGAGTATGTGAGTGGAGGAGGGGCACACAGAGAAGAAAAGAAAGAGGATCCCAAGCAGGCTCCACACTGTCCACACAGCGCCTGATGCAGGGCTCAAACCCACAAACTGTGATATCATGACCTGAGCCAAAATCAAGAGTCAGACACTTAACTGACTGAGCCCCCTAGGCGCCCCAACAAATGCTTATTCTTAATATGTGATCATTTTTTATGTGTCCTTTATAGTTGAAATTTTGTTTTTAACCAGATATACCACTACCAATCATGATACCACCATGGTTCGGTTGCCATTTTCTACCTACTGAATTGGATACCAGCACAGCCTAGATCAGTTCTGGGGCCACTACATACTTTGGACCCTGCCCATTGCGGGGGGGGGGGGTGTCAATCCTGTGTCCAGGTTGGCTTTTTATAGATCATTTTGCCCATGGTAGATTAGCCTGCTGCGGATACACCAGCATACGGGGAGTTGGTGCCTGCTCAAGACTGCAGCTGAGTTTACCCCCTGGTCTATCTGACCCTGAGCGTTCTTCTTTAAAAAATATGTGGAAAGAAAACAAGATATTTCTTTATAGGCTGGTCAAATATTAGGCAGGGGTCTACCTCACTTTCAACTCTTTGCCCTATTTTATTTTAACGTGTCATTAGTGAGGATCTGTAACAGCCTTTAAACTATTTTAGGTGTAATAGTAGCTTAAAAAATCTGTTTTGTACATTGCAGGTATCTTCAGTTTCCCACAAGCGTCATTCAAAATCCTTTCTGATGGGTGTTAATTCTTTTGTTGTTGTTGATAAGTGTATCCCTTTAGTCATTGGCATTGTACAGCCAAGCTTAATAGATAGGCTGAAGTTCTAGGAGTTGAGTCTCCCAGGTGGCTCAATAGACTCAAAGAGCCAGTGCAAGAGCTGGGACACACGAGGGATGTGAATCCCCACTGGGAACATTGTGGTTAGGTTCAGTGACTTTTTGCTTGAGGACTTGCTGATTCAAATGTCTGTGAGTTAGTTAGGGACTCTGTCGCATTTGAAATGCAATGCTCTAGTGCCTGGGTGGCTCAGTCGGTTGAGCGTCCGATTCTTGATTTCAGCTCAGGTCGTGATCCCAGGGTTGTGGGCTCAAGCCCCATGTAGGACTCCATGCTGAGCATGAAGCTTGCTTAGGATTCATATTCTCTCTCTCTCTCTCTCTCCCCTTCTGCCCCTCTCCCCCACTTATACTCTCTCTCTCTCTCTAAAATAAACAAAATTTTAAAAAAGAAATGCAGCACTCAGTAAGCAGCGTCCATCATTATCACCATCATTACGAGCTGATAATCTTCAGGTATGAGCCTACACTTCCGTGGCTATTCTATTTTAGGAATCTATTCTCTGTGAATAAAATGTTATAGGATGGGATAGAATAACTTTGTAATAGTGAATGGGTTTTAACTTTTTATGTACAACTTTGGTTCTAGAAGATATGTGAACCAAGCATCATGGTGGAAGGTGTCCATTCCAAATATCAGGGGTGCGCTGTGGGAAAGCCCGCCAGGATCTGGAAATTGGGCTGGATGCCACGCTCCCCAGACTACCTTCTCACTGCAGATCTGGAAAGAGAATTCAGCCATCACATACGGGAGAAGGACAACGTACACAGCTTATCCAAGTTTAACTAGGACTTGCCTTGACTAAGGAGGAGTAAAGAAAAACCCAGATATATTTATTAAAGCTGAATTGCATGGAGTGTTGCCCAGCGTGAGCTACTATGCCAGGCATGTTATACAGAGCAGCATATTTATTCCTTCTAAGAACCTGGTGATGTAAGCGTTCTGCTTGTCCTTTTTATAGATGAGGAAACTGAGACTTAGAAAAAAAAAAACAAAAACACCACATACCCTTACCTACTAAGCAGCAGAGTTGAGCTTTGAACCTTTATCCCAGAAAAAGAAAGAAAAGGAAAAGAAGAACACCATTTGGAAGAGTCCAAGAAATCTCTGAAAATAACCTGTTGCAGAATTCAAAAGAAAACTGCTCCTTTAGTTGGCTGCAAGAACACATGGGCCCAGTGGCTGGATAGAGAAGCCGTAACAACAGTCAAGATGAAATTTTAAGAGTAAAAAGGACATAGAACAAAAGGAGACAAAGTGAACCGGAATAAACCATCCAACTTCTTATATGCATTTTGCATCGATTTCTAGACTATGAGTCTGCCATTGTTCTGTCTATCCCAGTGCGAGTACCACATTCTTTATTCGAACTTTGTAATGCGTCAATATCTGGTGGGGCGAGACTTTCTTCACTATTCTTCAGGATGCATTTATGACTAGAAAGTATTTCTCAGCAAAGTGCAATGAAAGGGAGCCTCTCTATTCTGATAAAGGGTCTCTAGCAGAAGCCAGCCGCAAGCATCACGTTTAATGGAAACGTTTCAGAGCATGCCCTGTAAAGTTAGGAATAAAACAAGGATGCCGGCTCTCAGGGCTGCTATTCAGTGTTGTGGTAGAGGTCCTACCCGGTTAGACAAGAGAACTAAACAGTAGAAGGATTTGAAAAAATATATAAGTAAAACCGGCACCAGATGCCCTGATTCAAAGCACAGGCATCTGG
This sequence comes from Lynx rufus, assembly GCF_022079265.1. Lineage (NCBI taxonomy): Eukaryota > Metazoa > Chordata > Mammalia > Carnivora > Felidae > Lynx > Lynx rufus. Next base: position 20,550,404 of record NW_025814889.1, on the reverse strand, counting down.
AGGGAATCTACTAGATTAACTACTAGAACCAATAGGCGTGCTCACCAGCCTTCCTGAGTGCAAGACCAGAATATCAAAACCAGTTAGGTTCCTATACAATCAAGAAGCATAACTTTTGGGGCGCCTGGGTGGCGCAGTCGGTTAAGCGTCCGACTTCAGCCAGGTCACGATCTCACGGTCCGTGAGTTCGAGCCCCGCGTCAGGCTCTGGGCTGATGGCTCAGAGCCTGGAGCCTGTTTCCGATTCTGTGTCTCCCTCTCTCTGTGACCCTCCCCCGTTCATGCTCTGTCTCTCTCTGTCCCAAAAATAAATAAACGTGGAAAAAAAAATTAAAAAAAAAAAAAGAAGTATAACTTTTGAAAAGCTTCCATTTACAAGCGCAACATAAGGTATAAGATACCCTTAGAGTGGGGGGGGGGCAGGTAACACACCCTTACCTCTCCCTCACACCTGGGCTTGGAAACAGTTGAAAGGCGGACAAAGTCAGAAAGAGGGACGTCAACACGTAAGTAGAGACTTAAAGGAAGCGAGGGGTTGAGACTTGGTAGTGTCTAGGGAAAGAGATCCCAAGTAGAGGGGACCGAGAGTGCCAAGAGTCTTAGGTAGGAGCATGTGTGGTGAGCTGGGCAATAGTAAGGAGGCTGGTGTGGCAGGAATGAGGGCTGGGGAGGCAGCAAAGTAGGTGAGGTTGGGGAGGTCAACTGACGTGAGGAAGGCAGCCAGGGACTCAACTGATCAATCCATTGATACTTCATTTAGGGTCTCGTAAGATTGGGGGAGGAAGGTGACAGGAGGGAAGCCTTTACATAAGGTTTTTGAGGAAGAGTGTCATGACCACATTTTTTCCCTAACAGGCTTCTTCTGACTGGTGGAGAATGAACTTTAAGGGGCAAGAGGGGAAGCAGGGACCCTGGTGAGGAGCTGTGGAGGTAGCCCAGGCGAGAGAGGTCAGTGGCTACATTTGGATGGTAGATGTGGAGATAGCAAGAAATTGTATCAAACACCAGTGATTCATGCAAATAATTTAAATTGGCGTGAGTGCTAAAAAAAAAAAAGTTAAAATGCTCAAAATGAACAGATTAGGAAAAAAATATTTGGTGTAGTCTGGCAAAGAGTGAACAACCTGCTACATAAAGAACTTGCTCAAAAAAGAAAAAAAAAAAAGAACTCGCTCATGGCATCTGATGGGAAAACACGACGTCCACGACCGTTGAAGTGTCCACTCTGCTCGCCTTTGTGAACCGAACGGTGTCCATTCACGAACCTCAAAACAGATTCCGGACAAGTACGTTGACTTAGAAAAATCCAGCGACATTCAGAGAGAAAAGGGAAACCTGAAAAGCAGATTGAGTTTATCCACTGGACCGGAAAGGGTCGAACTTCACTTCTGAGAGAACAATTCCCAATACTCACAAGTTAGAGAACACAAATAGCAGATCTAATTCAATCTAGGTGCTATAGCTAGCATTTTCCATCTAGATTTAAAAATATTCCCAGTGGAATATTTTACATGGGAAGAATCTAGAAAATGGTAAAGGAGGACACGCTTGGGTTGCCGGGCCCAACTGGTGACACCAGGCCTGACAGATACCACACTTCCCAGTGGAAGAGGGCAGGAGTAGGACGTGTGGATGAAGAAAGAAAGAGGAATGACAGAAGTCGCACATCAGCTACCCAGACATGGGGTAAGCTCTTGGGAAACACCCCAGGCGCTCTGAGACATCTTTTTTGGGAGGTTTTCCTGGAAGGTGAAATTGCTCCCTTAATAAATTTCCCACTCGGGGAATAATTTTGAAAAGTCGAGTAAAACACCATTGAAAATGAAGGTCATATCTAGAGAAGCTCGGGAGCTTTTGCAATCCAACAAAGCAAATGCTTGTTCACCTCTACAGGCAGTGTGAAGGTGTGATTCGTACCGACAGCATCTGTACCTGCCTGGTTACAAGAGGCCTTCTTCACACTTAAAAAGGAGGCAGGAGGGGCGCCTGGGTGGCGCAGTCGGTTAAGCGTCCGACTTCAGCCAGGTCACGATCTCACAGTCTGTGAGTTCGAGCCCCGCATCAGGCTCTGGGCTGATGGCTCAGAGCCTGGAGCCTGTTTCCGATGCTGTGTCTCCCTCTCTCTCTGCCCCTCCCCCGTTCATGCTCTGTCTCTCTCTGTCCCAAAAATAAATAAACGTTGAAAAAAAAATTTTTAAAAAGGAGGCAGGAGGCAGATGTGTGCAGTACAAGATCCATTTATGAGTCTCGAGCAGGTAGAGAGTCATAATTAAATCCTTCTGGGCCCCTGGCTCACCCACTTACTAGGGGTGTGAGCGACCACGGCAGCCTAACCCCTTTGTTTCCAACTTCTTGTTGTGAATGTTACACTTGTAAATCAATGTATAGTGCTTAGAGCACTGCTTTAAAAAAAAAAAAGTCTTTATCATAATTAAAATTAGCTATCGAGAAAAGAGGTGGAGCTTGCAGAGTTGGCCCTAAAAAACCCAGAAAACAATATGTATGAATATATATCGTATAAATAACAGATGTGTTATATATAAACATACACACATGTTATTTGTAAGATAGTGTAAAGGTTACATTGGTCAGGGAGTCAGGAGAAACGGAATCCTACGTGTGTGCATCAGGAAGCCGTCTTTTTTTTTTTTTAACGCTTATTTATTTTTGAGACAGAGAGAGACAGAGCATGAACGCGGGAGGGTCAGAGAGAGAGGGAGACACAGAATCCGAAGCAGGCTCCAGGCTCCGAGCTGTCAGCACAGAGCCCGATGCGGGGCTCGAACTCACGGAGCGCGAGATCGTGACCTGGCTGAAGTCGGACGCTTAACCGACTGCGCCACCCAGGCGCCCCAGGACGCCGTCTCTTAAAGATCCCTGTAAATCTGCTGTCATCATCTTGCGGGAAATCAAAATTAACTGTGAGCAGTTCTTTACTTCATATCGTCTCCTCTGAATGGGCGTTGTTTCTGATTTGGTCTGCCTCCAAAAAAGAATTGAGAGAAGAATCCAAGGCACCAAATTGTGCCTTTGAAGACAGGAGCACAATGCTGGTGATGGTGCGGAGACCCGAGCGATGGTAGGGCCTTGAGGTCCACCTAGTGTTTATGCCGAGACATCCGTCCTAGAGGCCAGATTTGGACCGCTGCCCTGTGCACAGTGCTCTGTTTCCCTGGCTCATCACAAGCAACAGAAACTGACCCTGGGTGATTGTCTAAATGTGTGGAGATGATGCTGGAAGCCCTGCGTGGTTGCTCGGGCTGCTGGAGAACTACCTGTGTCCCTGCAATGCAGCACCCCGTCTGTGCCCTCGGCGCCCCTCGGCCAATACTGCCAGGCCCTGGCTGCTGTCCCCCACTGCTGGATGGGCTGCCTTGCCATTGAATTTTTAGTACTTGATTTACGTCAGGGTGGTTCCGTTGGTCACGCTCAGGCCGTACGTCTGCCCCGGCTGCAAAGGAGCCTGGGAAGACAAGGATCACAACTTCTTAGAGACGTTTTCCCCATGACGGTCACAAGATAGGGAATTCCTCACGCGGAGGGGTCCCGTGGTGGGCCATAAAAAACAAAAACAAAACACAAAAGTAACCCGCCCCCCCCCAAATGGCCACAACACACAAGGTTTAAGGTGCAGAATGCAGTTAATTGCTGTCAAATTCAGAACCTGGCAAAAGTTCCCATCAAACTGTTCAAATTCCATGGCTGCCGGTGGAGGGGGGAAAATCCAATCTACAGTTAGGAACGACGAGCCTTTTCCTTAATTCTGCATTGGTGTTCATATAAGTTCATGAACAGCCATCCGTGCCCCCTTGTTGACTGTCGCTGCCATGTGTGAGGGAAAACTGCCATACACCCTGCGAATCAGGCTCTGATCAAGTTCCACTCAGATCTTAGTGGGTGGTTGTGGGAACCTGGAACGTGGGGTTCGGGGAGAGTGAATGTGGGGTCAACGTGCTTGAAATGACACTGCATGCAAATAAGACACAAATTCAAAGGCCAGACTGAAAGAGGTTTTCTTCCATCTTCACATGTTGTAAACAGACATCGAGATGTTTACATTATTTGCAAAAGAAAAAAATCCTTCGGCAGAGCTACGCGCTGAGCATTGACCCCCCCCCCCCCCCCCGTAAACCAACCCATTTACAGCACAGAAGATCAGGACACTCAAAATAAATCCGGATGGCTCCGGACGGCCTCTACGCGTCTCACAACGATTGAAATGGGACAAGAAGAGGAAAATAAAGGGAAAGTACGACTCCGTAGAAAGGTGAAACTGTTTAAGCGAGCTGACTGATACCACGCGCACCTTCCAGCCAAGCAGACCTGTTCTAGAGGGTTTCCTCGCTTGTTTTTGTTTTTCCCAACGGAAATGGGTGTCTGGATGCCTCCCACAAACCTCCCCACGATTTGTGGGATGCCCCTAGAGCGCTGCCCCTACCCTGAGCGGTCAGCCGACTCTCCGAAAGTTTCACTGGGCGGTTCATCTTAACGTCTCAGTCCCAGAAAGGCCTCCCAGCCCCTTTAAACGTGTTCCCTTTGCTGTTGCTTGCAGCTGACTCATGTCAGTGGTCACTTAGAGTCTGTTTTCCTTGTTTACCCAAGCACTGGAGAGGTGTCTTGCACATGGCAGATTGTTTTAATGTTGGCTTATAACGAGTCGTGTCAATCAGTTTGCACGTCACATATCCTGAGCACCCACCGAGCTGGAGAAGGGTTAACTTTTGGGGTGAGAAGCCTTTACGGTATTTTCAGGGGGGAAAAAAATTGTATTGGCCTTAAAAAAAAAAAAAAAAAAGCAAAACTGTGCTTTCAAAAAAAAAGGGAGTACTTTTTTCAGAGCCCCGCAGTAGAGCGAGAACGCTGGAGTAATTCAGTTTAGCTACTTAGGCCTGGGGTTCCTCAACAGACGTGATAACAGAATGTAAATATTGATATCCAGCTGTCAGCCTATTGGCCTTCTTCGCAGAGGTTAGGAGAACTTGGCCTGTCTTGCTGAGAGCTGGCTAGGGACAGCCAGGAAATTCAGAAGAGAGTATATGCATCAGGGTTTTTTTCCCTTCTAAGTTTGAGGCTTAAAACAAAACAAAACAAAACACACACGGAGGAAATATAGGGCTTCCTCCCTGGAGGGTCTTAGCCCTACTGCTACCTTCCCATCTGTCGCAGTTCCAAGGGACTGAGCAGTTGGTGCTGTCTGAGCATTTTTCTAAGAGGTTAAATTTGACTCTGAAGGGGAGTACCTGAGCCGACTCCGCTGTAAGGCACAGAGCTTGACCTTGAGAGCTGCAAGCTCACCACTGGCCTCCTTGCCTCCCCCAGGCTCCCCCTGCTTTTGCTTCGGGCCCACCGAGGTCTGCCTTTCCCTTTACGGCCCTAGTGAATTTTCCAGGATGCCAGTCCTGTCATGGTGGCCTGTATTTAAAGCTCTCCGACTGGGTCCATGCTTGGCGGGATCTGTCCATTGGGTTTATACTCTGACAATACACAAATAAACAAAATACTGGGTGAAGGTAAATGCTGTGATGGGACAAAACAGGAAAGGGGGAGAAAATGACTGTTTATAGGCTCAGGGAAAGGCGACATTTTTGCCAGGACCTGAATCAAAAGAAGCAGCCAGCCATTTGAAGATTTGAGAGAAGTCGAGTCTAGGAAGAAGGAATAGAAAATGGTGCTAAAGCAGCTATGTGGAGAACACTGGAGCCAGCCGGAGCGCAAGGGCTGGGGTCCAACGGCATTAGTGGCACGGGCACAGTGGAGCCCTGGCGTCTATGGTAAGGACTATCGATCTTGCGTCTTCAGTGAGGGTAGAATTTTAAACAAGGGAGTTATGTAACTTGGTGTTCTGTTTTAAAAAATCTCCGTGGCTGCTAGGTGGAGAATCAGTTGCGTGTGTGGAGGTGGAGGGAGCGGAAGCAGCAATCTCGGTGACCAGACTGTCCAGGAAAAAAGGTGCTTGTGGCTTAGGCTTCCGTGGTGTCGGTGCAGCCGGGACAATGGATGGATTTGGGAGGTGGTTCAAAGGTGGAGTTGACAGACCTTGCTGATGGATTAGATGTTGGAAAAGAGAGAGAAAGAGAGGGCTGCAGTCACGGACGGGTTTTCGGTTTGAGCGGCTGGGGAAATACAGGGCCGTCTACTGAGGCCAAGAAGACTAGGGAACAGCAGATCTGTGGAGGAGGACACAAAATTTCTGATGCAACCGTGGCAGCTGTGGGATGCCTGTCGGAAACCAAAGCGGGTGTGCTAAGTAAGCAATTCTATGCGCGCTCCTAGGGTTTATATTAAGAACTCCAGGTCAGGTTGGGGCTGTGGTGTGAGCTTAAAAAGTAAAATAAGAAGGTGCTGAAAGAAGACTAGGGTGACAATTTTATGATCTTGGACTCTTACGGAAGTATTAAATGAAAAGACTAACATTTCACTATATTACCTTTTTATTGAAGTATAATTGGCATGTAACGTTATATTACTTTCCTATGTACGGCATAACGATTTGATACGGTATATAGTGCAAAATGATCATGACAGTAAGTGTTGTGGACATTCAGGTTACATTCAGGACATACATGGTTACAAAATCCTTTTTCTTGTGATGAGAACTTTTAAGATCTACTCTCTTGGCGATTTTCAAATTGCAATACAGTAGTAGTAACCATAGCCGCCATGCTATACATTACAGCCCTACGGCTAAACTTACGTATTCTATAACTGGAAGTTTATATCTTTTGACCCCCTTCACCCATTTGGCCCTCCCTCTGCCCCCACCTCTGGCAACTACCAACCTATCTTTGAGCTTGGGTTTCTGTTGTTGCTATTTTTAAGTCCACATATAAGTGCGATAATATGGTGTTTGTCTTTCTCTGACTTATTTCACTTAGATAATGCCCTCAAGGTCCATCCATGTTGTTGCAAATGGCAAGATTTCATTCTTATTTATGGTTGAGTAGTGTGTGTGTGTGTGTGTGTGTGCGCGCGCATGTGTGTGTGTGCGCATCACATTTTCTTCATCCTTTTGTTTACTGATGGACAGTTAGGTTGTTTCCATGTCTTAGTTACTTTAAACAGTGCTGCACTGAATATGGGAGTGCAGATACATTTTTGAGTTAGTGTTGCCATTTTCCTTCCATAAATACTCAGAAGTGGAATTGCTGGATTATATGGTGGTTCTATTTCTAATTTTTTGAGGAAACTTCATACTGTTTTCCATAGTGGCTGTACCAACATACATTCCCACCACAAGGGCTCCCTTTTCTCCACATCCTTGCCAACACTTGTTATTTCGTGTCTTTTGGATAATAGCCATTCTGACAAGTGTCGAGGGACATCTTGTTGTGGTTTTAATTCGCATTTTCCTGATGATGCTTGATGTTGAGCATCTTTTCATGTGTTTGTTGGCCATCTGCATGTCTTCTTTGGAAAAATGTCTATTCAGAATCTCCGTCCACTTTTTAATCAGATTTTTTTTGTATTGAGTTGAATGAGTTTCTTTCGTATTTTGGATATTAACCACTTAATCAGATGTTCAGCACATTTTCTTTTTATTTTGTTGATGATTTCCTTTGCTGTGCAGAAGCTTTCTAGCATGATGTGGTCCCACTTCGTTATTTTTTCTGTAGTTGCCTTTTCTGATGCCTCTTGGTATCAGATTCAAAAAACTATCATCAAGACCAATGTCAAGGAGCTAACCACCTATTTTTCTTCTATGAGTTTAATGGTTTCAGGTCTTACGTCCAAGTCTTTAATCCATTTTGAGTTAATTTTTGTGTATGGTGGTAAGATAATGGTCCAGTTTCATTCTTTTGCATGTAGCTATTCAGTTTTCCCAACACCGGTTACTAAAGAGATTGTCTTTTTCCCACTGTATATTCGTGACTCCTTTGTTGTAAATTAATAGACCCTATATGTCTTGGTTTGTTTCTGGATTCTTGGTTCTGCACCACTGATTTATGTGTCTGTTTTTATGGCAATACTATACTGTTTTGATTACTATAGCTTTGTAATATAGTTTGAAATCAGAGAACATGATGTTCTCCAACTTTGTTCTTTTTTTCTCAAAACTGCTTTGGCTATTTGGGGTCTTGTGGTTCCATACAAATTTTAGGATTGTTTGTTCCAGTTCTGTGAAAAATGCCATTGGAATTTTGATAGGGTTGTTTTGAATTTCTAGACTGCTTTGGGTCATATGCACATTTTAACAATATTAAGTCTTCCAGTCCATGAACATGAAATCTCTATTGACTTGTGGCTTTGATTTCTTTCATTAATGTCATACAGTTTTTAGTGTGCCGGTCTTTCACCTCCTTGGTTAAATTTATGCTTAGGCATTTAATTCTTTTTGATGTGGCTGCAAATGGGATTGTTTTCTTAATTTCTCTTTCTTATTAGTCTATAAATTAATATACAGAAATGCAACTGAAATTCATATATTGATTTTGTTTGTTTGTTTGTTTTTTAATATGAAATTTATTGTCAAATTGGTCTCCATACAACACCCAATGCTCATCCTAACAGGTGCCCTCCTCAGTGCCCATCACCCAGTCTCCCTTCCCTCCCACCCCCCATCATCCCTCAGTTTATTCTCAGTTTTTAAGAGTCTCTTATGATTTGCCTCCTTCCCTCTCTGTAACTTTTTTTTCCCCCTTCCCCTCCCCCATGGTCTTCTGTTAAGTTTCTCAGGATCCACATAAGAGTGAAAACGTATATTGATTTTGTATCCTGCAACTTTACTGAATTTGTTTACTAGCTCTAATGGTTTTTTGGTGGAGTCTTTAGGGTTATCTCTATATAATATTATGTCGTCTGAAAATAGTGACAGTTTTACTTCTTACTTACCAATTTGAATGGCTTTTATTTCTTCGTGTGGCCTAATTCCTCTGATTAGGGCTTCCAATACTATGTCGAATAAAAGTGGCAAGAGTGGGCATTCTTTTCTCCTTCCTGATCTTAAAGGAAAAACTCAACTTTTCACTGTTGGATCTGATTTAAGCAGCAGGTTTGTCTTGTAGAGCCTTTATTATGTGGAGATATGTTCCCGTGATTCCCACTTTGTTGAGAGTTTTATCATAAATGGATGGTGAATTTTGTTAAGTCCTTTTTCTGCATCTATTGAGACAATTGTGTCATTTTTTAATCAATCATTTCGTTACTGTATTGCATCACATTGATTGATTCGCAAATGTTGAACCATCTTTGCTTTTCTGAAATAATCCCACTTGATCATGGTGTATGATCCTTTTAATATATTGTTGAATTTTGTAAATATTTGTGGAGCATTTTTGCATCTACATTCATCAAGGATATAATTTTCTTTTCTTGTGGTGTCCTTCTCCGGTTTTCATATCAGGGTGATGCTGGCCTCATAAAATGAGTTTGGGAGTATTCCCTCCTCTTCTGTTTTTTTTTCGAAGAGTTTGAAAAGCATTGGTATGAAATCTTCTTTGAATGTTTGATAAAATTCACCAATGAAGCCATTTGGTCCTGGACTTTTGTTTGTTGATATGTTGATAACTCATTCAATCTCCTTGCTAGTAATCGATCTGTTCAGATTTTCTATTTCTTCTTCATGATCTAGTCTTGGTCAGTTGTATGTTTCTAGGAATTTCTCCATCGGTTATCCAATTTGTTGGCATATAATTTTTCATCGTAGTGTCTTATGATCCTTTGTATGTCTGTGGTATGAGTTGTAATGTCTCCTTTTTTATTTCTGATTTTATTTGACTCCTCTTTTTTTCTTGGTGAGTCTAGCTAAAAGTTCATCAGTTTTGTTTATCTTTTTGAAGAACCAGCTCTTGGATTCATTGATCTTTTCTATTATCTTTAGTCTCTATTTCATATTTCTGCTCTGATCTTTGCTTTTTTCTTCCTGCTACTAACTTTGGGCTTTATCTGTTCTTTTTCTAGTTCCTTGAGTTACGAAGTTAGGTTGTTTATCTGAGATTTTTCATGTTTCTTGATGTGGGCATTTATCACTGTGAACTTCCCTCTTATGACTGCTTTTGCTGCATCCCCCCCCAAATTGTAGTATTTCCATTTTTGTTTCTCTCAAAGTATTTATCTTACTTTGTTTATTATTATTCTTTTTTTAATTTGCATCCAAGTTAGTTAGCATATAGTGCAACAATGGTTTCAGGAGTAGATTCCTTAATGCCCCTTACCCATTTAGCCCATCCCCCCTCCCACAACCCATCCAATAACCCTCAGTTTCTTCTCCATCTTTATGAGTCTCTTCTGTTTTGTCCCCCTCCCAGTTTTTATATTAGTTTTGCTTCCTTTCCCTTGTGTTCATCTGTTCTGTCTCTTAAAGTCCTCACATGAGTGAAGTCATATGATATTTGTCTTTCTCTGACTAATTTCACTTAGCATAATACCCTCCAGTTCCATCCACGTAGTTGCAAATGGCAAGATGTCATTCTTTTTGATTGCCGAGTAAGACTCCATCGTGTATATGTATCACAACTTCTTTATCCATTCATCCTTTGATGAACATTTGGGTTCTTTCCATACTTTCGCTATTGTCGATAGTGCTGCTATAAACATGGGGGTGCATGTGTCCCTTTGAAACAGCACACCTGAATCCCTTGGTTAAATGCCTAGTAGTGCAATTGCTGGATCGAAGGGTAGTTCTATTTTTCATTTTTTGAAGAACCCCCATACTGTTTTCTAGGGTGCCTGCATCAGTTTGCATTACCACCAGCAGTGCAAAAGAAATCCACTTTCTCCGCATCCTTGCCAACATCTGTTGTTGCCTGAGTTGTTAATGTTAGCCATTCTTACAGGTGTAAGGTGGTATCTCATTGTGGTTTCGATTTGTATTTCCCTGATGATGAGTGATGTGGAGCATTTTTTCATGTGTTGGTTGGGCATCTGGATGTCTTCTTTGGGGAATTGTCTATTCATGTCTTTTGCCCATTTCTTCACTGGATTATTTGGTTTTTTTGGGTGTTGAGTTTGACAAGTTCTTTATAGATTTTGGCTACTAACCCTTTATCTGATATGTCATTTGCAAATATCTTCTCCCATAACATCGGTTGCCTTTTGGTTTTGCTGATTGTTTCCTTCACTGTGCAGAAGCTTTTTATTTTGATGAAGTCCCAGTAGTTCATTTTTGCTTTTGTTTCCCTTGCCTCTGGAGACGTGTTGAGTAAGAAGTTGCTGCGGCCAAATCAAAGAGGTTTTTGCCTCCTTTCTCCTCGAGGATTTTGATGCCTTCCTGTCTTAGGTCTTTCATCCATTTTGAGTTTATTTTTGTGTATGGTGTAAGAAAGTGTTCCGGGTTCATTTTTCTATGTGTCACTGTCCAGTTTTCCCAGCACCACTTGCTGAAGATACTGTCTTTATTCCACTGGATATTCTTTCCTGCTTTGTCAAAGATTAGTTGGCCATATGTATGTGGGTCCATGTCTGGGTTCTGTATTCTGTTCCATTGATCTGAGTGCCTGTTCTTCTGCCAGGACCGTACTGTCTTGATGATTACAGCTTTGTAATACAGCTTGAAGTCCAGGATTGTGATGTCTCCAGCTTTGGTTTCCTTTTTTCAAGATTGCTTTGGCTATTCTGGGTCTTTTCTGGTTCCATACAAATGTTAGGATTATTTGTTCTAGCTCTGTGAAGAATGCTGGTGTTACTTTGATAGGGATTGTGTTGAATATGTATATTCAATGTATATTGCTTTGGGTAGTATTGACATTTTAACAGTATTTGTTCTTCCTTTCCCGGAGCATGGAATATTTTTCCATTTTTTTGTGTCTTCTTCAATTTCTTTCATAAGCTTTCTATAGTTTTCAGTGTAGAGATATTTCTCCTCTTTAGTTAGATTTATTCCTAGGTATTTTATGGTTTTTGGTGCAATTATAAATGGGATCGATTCCTTGATTTCTCTTCCTGTTGCTTCATTGTTGGTGTATAGGAATGCAACCGATTTCTGTGCATCAAAGTATTTTTTGATTTCTCTTTTACCTGCTGGTCGTATAGTAGCACATTGTTTAATCACCACATATTTGTGAATTTCCCAGTTTTCTTCATTTCGGGTTTCATACCATTGTGGTCAGAAAAGATGCCTGATACAATTTTATTTTATTTTATTTTTATTATTTATTTATTTATTTATTTATTTTTATTTATTTTTATTTTTGGGACAGAGAGAGACAGAGCATGAACGGGGGAGGGGCAGAGAGAGAGGGAGACACAGAATCGGAAACAGGCTCCAGGCTCTGAGCCATCAGCCCAGAGCCCGACGCGGGGCTCGAACTCACGGACCGTGAGATCGTGACCTGGCTGAAGTCGGACGCTTAACCGACTGCGCCACCCAGGCGCCCCTACAATTTTAATCTTCTTAAATTTATTGAGACTTGTATTGTGGCCCAACATATGCTCTGTCCTGTAGAATAGCCCCTGTGCACTTGAGAAGAATGTGTATTCTGTTGCTTTTGAATGGAATGCTTTGTATATATCTGTTAAGTCTATCTTGTCTAACACGTCATTTAAGGCTGATGTTTCCTTATTAATTTTCGGTCTGGATGATCCATGCGTTGACCAGTGGGGTGTACCCTGCTTTAAAGTCTACTATTATTGTATAGCTGTTTATTTCTCCCTTTAGATCTGTTAGCATTTTGTTTTATATTTAGCTCCTTCTTGGTTGGGTGCATAAATATTCACAAATGTTATATCTTCTTATTGGATTGACTCTTTTATTATTATGTAATGCCCTCCTTTGTCTTTTATTATAGTCTTTGTTTTAAAAATCTATTTTGTGGGGCGCCTGGGTGGCGCAGTCGGTTAAGCGTCCGACTTCAGCTCAGGTCACGATCTCGTGGTCCGTGAGTTCAAGCCCCGCGTCGGGCTCTGGGCTGATGGCTCAGAGCCTGGAGCCTGTTTCCGATTCTGTGCCTCCCTCTCTCTCTGCCCCTCCCCCGTTCATGCTCTGTCTCTCTCTGTCCCAAAAATAAATAAACGTTAAAAAAAAAATTTTTTTTTTAAAAAAATCTATTTTGTTTGATGTAAATATAGATACCCCAGCTTTCTTTTGGTTTCCATTTGCAGTAGAGTCTCTTGTAGGCAGCATATGGATGAATCTTCTTTTTTATTCATTCATTATTTATTCATTCATTATTTATTCTGATTAGAGAATTTAGCTCATTTACATTTAAAATAATTATTGATAGGTATGTACTTATTGCCATTTTGTTAAATTGTTTTTGGATTGTTTTGTAATTCTTCTCTGTCCTTTTCTCCTTCTCTTGCTCTCTTCCTTTGTGGTTTGATGACTTCCTTTAGTGGTATATCTATATTCCTTTATCTTTTGTCTATCTACTTGTTGCTTTGTGGTTACCATGAGTCTTCCATATAACAACTTATAATAGTCTATTTAAGTTGCTAACAGCTTACATTTGAACACATCCTAAAACTCTACACTTTGCTGTTTCCCTGCCATGTTTTATGCTTTTGATGTCACATTTTGCATTTTTTTTATCTTGGATATCCCTTAATGAATTATTGTATTTATAGTTATTTTTACTACTTTTCTCTTTAACCTTCATACTAGCTTTATAAATGATTAATTTACCACCTTTACAACATTAGCTTTTATTCTGAATTCTACTATATATTTGCCTTTATCAGTGAGGTTTATATTTTCATATGTTTTTCTGTTACTAATTAGTGCCATTTCTTTTCAGCTTAAAAAAGTTCCTTTAATACTTATTGTAAGCCTCGTCTAATGGTGATGAACTCTATTAGCTTTCACTTGTCTGGAGAACTCTTTATCTGTTCTTCAGTTCTGAATGACAACTTTTCCAGGTAGGCTATTCTTAGTTGGAAGTTGTTTTTGTTTCAGCACTTTGAATATATAGTGCTACTCCCTTCTGGCCTGCAAAGTTTCTGCTGAAAAATCCACTGATAATCTTTTGGGGGTTCCCTTGTACATTCTTTTTCTTTTCTTGCGTTTCAGCTTCTCTCCTTGTCTCTTTAACTTCTGACACTTTAATTATAATGCGTCTTGGTGTTCGTCTCTTTGAGTTCATCTTATTTGGCACTCTCCAGGCTTTCTGGATCTGGACATCTGTTTCCTTCCCCATCTTAGTGAGGTTTTAAACCGTTATTTCTTCAAATTAATTTTTTTGCCACCCCCTTTCCCTTTTAGGACCCCTGTGATGAACATGTTGTTCTGTTTGATGTCCCATAAGTCCCTTAAGCCGTTCACTTTTTTTCATTCTTCTGCCTTTTTGCTGCTCTCATTGGGTGATTTCCACTGTCCTGTCTTTGATCTGTTCCTTTCTTCTGCTTCATCTAGTCTGATACTGAACTCCTCCAGTGTGTGTGTGTGTGTGTGTGTGTGTGTGTGTGTGTGTGTGTATATGTGTGTGTGTATGTGTGTGCAGTTATATTCTTCAGCTCTGTCATTCCTCTTTGATACTTATATTATCTACCCCTTTGTTGACATTCTCACTTTATCCACTCTTCTGAATTTGATGAACATTTTTATGACCTTATTTTGAATGCTTTACCAGGTAAGTCACTTATCTTTATTTCATTAAGGACTTTTTTCTGAAGTTTTATCTTGTTCTTTCATCTGGAGCATATTCCTTTGTCTCTTCATTTTCCTCAACTCTGAAGTATTGGTTTCTATACATTAGATAAAATAGCCACCTCTCCCAGTCTTGAAAGAATTGCCTCATACGGGAGATGAACCTTTAATTCAGCCTTGCTATGGCTCTCGGTTGTGTCTCAGAACTACATGAACAGCCAGTTTTATTTTTAGTTGCTCCCAGTAAGTAGTTGAGGGTGTGCCAGGAACTGTTCGTGTCACAAAGGCAATGATTTCAGTCAGCACCTAGATTCAAGCTTATTAGAAGCCAGACCCTCTGACAGCTGCTCTTAAAATATGCAAATATATACAGTACTGTGGGAACTCAAGCATAAGTCCTGCTGACCACCAGAGTCAGGTGATCCAGAGGTGTCGTGAGGGCAGTAGTCACAAAAACCGGGGTGCTAGATGAGTGTACGAGCTCCTTCCTGGGCTGTATTGGTCACCTGGAGTGAAGCAGAGGGAGAACACAAAGGTGGAATTCACCTGGGAGTGTTGGCCAGTTAAGAACTCTTTCTGCATGGGTTACAGTTCTTTGGGACCCACAGGTGTTGGCCCCACTGGCCACCAGAGCCAGGTGGTCTAGAAATGTCTCCTGGCAGCAGCCACACACACACACAAAGTGGCACCGGAGGAGGGTACAGGTTTCTTTCCAGAAGATACCAGAGAGCTGAACTGGGGCAGGGACAGATATGGCACCTGCCGGCTAGAGGGAGGCAAGAGAATGCAAAAATGGTGCCTGCCAGCCTCTGTCCAGGCCCCCAGATGCATGTCAGTGTAGATCCCTGCCCCCCCCCGCCCAGGCCAGTGCTTTAAGATAAGCAAATAACGCTCTTTCACATAAAGCCTGGGTGCCTCTCAGTTGGCCACCTCTATGCTGGGCCCTGGGGCAGGTGGGTCTGAGTGCACAAGCCCTTATTTAAGAGCTGTTTCTCAGTTCATTATAGCCTCGTGGGTTTTGTGGGCATGAGCCCCACTGGTTGTCAGAACTACATAGTGTGGGGACTCATCTCTCAGGTGCAGGTCTTAAAAGTTGGGGGTCCTGATGTGGGGTTCAAACTCCTCACTCCTCAGGGAGAAGCTCTGGGTTTTGAGTCCCTTCCTGATTGTGGGTGGCCGTGCCAGGGCTGGGGTTTGTCATCGCAAGCTTGTATCTCAGCCTCTCCTACCCATTTCAATATGGGATTTTTTTCTCATTTGCCTGCTGGGTAGGATTCCCCAGCTAGTTTTTAGAGGGGTTTTTTTGTGTGTTTTTGAAGGATTCTGTTCCCTATGTCGCTGTAGGTTTGATGTGCCCATAGCAGGAGGCAGTCGCGGGGTCTTCTTACGTCACCATCTTGAACCGGAACCAAAAAAATTTCTCCTTCGTTTTATATGGGGGGTTAGCTGGAGGAAGGAACCAAAGACATCCTTTAAGGTTCAAGCCTGAGAAACTAAGAAAATAACAGTGCCAATCAGAGAACTAACCAAAAAATCAAGGGGTGGGAAAGCATGTTGACTCGGGAAAGGGATGAGTTTGGTTTCGGACAGGTTGAGTTTCAGGTGACAGCATTTCTCCGAATGACCTATGGCTCTCAAACAGGGGGAGATGTGAATCTGAAGCCTAGAGGTGTCAGAGCCAAGGGCATAGATTTGCGACTCTCCATACAATAGTTATCAGAGCCCATGAAACTGCTAAGGGGGACCGCAAAGCAGAGCTAGGTAAGAACAAGGCTGATTCCTTTTTTTCTTTTTAAAATTTTTTTAATGTTTATTCATTTTTGAAAGAGACAGAGTACAAGTGGAGAAGGGGCAGAGAGAGAGGGAGACACAGAATCCGAAGCAGGCTCCAGCTCTCAGATGTCAGCACAGAGCCCGACGCGGGGTGCAAACTCAAAACCTGTGAGATCGCGATCTGGGCCGAAGTAGGGCGCCCAACCAACTGAGCCACCCAGGAGCCCCAGAACGAGGCTGATTCTTGAGTATTGTTCACATTTCCAGGTCTGGAGGAAGAAACTAAATTACAAAATAAGAGGGAAATAGTCATTAAAAAAATAGGAGAGACAGGCCAGGGACACTCATGAGATGACAGTTTCAGTGTGAGAGTAAACAACGAAGACAAATGCTGAGCTCAGAAGGCCATAAAAACGAACTCTGGGAGAAGTTGACACGTAGCTAAAATAAGCAGAATGCTGAGGTCAAAAAGGAGTTTTAGAGGTCACGTAGTTCAAGCCCTCATTTTATAGATGAGGCCATGGGTCTCAAAGAAGTTAATTATATTACCCAAGATCACACAGATGCTGTGGTGCACCAATGGAATTTTCTCTCTGCCTGCTGGTTGAGTGTTCTTTCAGCTGCTCCAAATCTTGCCATCCTGCCGGTTTTCTGACTGTGTCATATATCGTAATCTATAATCCAGCATATTTAAGCTTGTAAGGGGGGGGGCATTAAAACAAACAAACAAAAAACTGGTGAGAAAGAGTATGCAACTTATTGGTGTCCCTAAAAAATGGTTCATAATATTCTTATGTCATGTGCAAGATGATGCTGTGAGTGCTCATTGGAGAAGTTCAGCAATAAGATAAACGTTATAAATGTAAAATACATTTTATTTTGTAAATACTAGTTTATTCTTTTCATTATAAATCGACAGTTTGGGGTGGTCTTTTTTTGTTTTCATTGTTTGTTTTGGTTTTTTTGTTTTTGTTTTTGTTTTCTGGGTTTTGTTTTTGTTTTTGTTTAGAGAGGGCACAAGCAAGGGAGAGGGGCAGAGAGAAGGAATCTCAAGCAGGCTCCACTCTCAGTGTGGATGCCGACACAGGGCCCTGTCCCACGACCCTGGGACCATGACCCGAGGCGCCCGCATTTATTTTAATAAAACAAAGAAAATATAGAAAACTACATATAAGGGAATAAATGTCACTGATCATTTCCCCCACACATTGACAGTTACTGTCAAGATTTTGGTAATTTTTCTCATGTTATGTCTATTGGTTTGTACAGCTGAGGTCATGCACAAGAGACGGTCTGCTTTCTGTTTTCTCTGTTAATTTTATATTACAAACATTTGTTATGGCGCACACTTTTAAATGCCTGCCTTATATCTGCTCTTCTCTTCTTGGTTACTAACAGAACTGTGAGTTTGCTTAGGGACCAATGTTCCTAGCTAAAATATTCACCTTCCTCGAGCTGTTTGCAGCGGGGGGTGGTGATGTGACTGTTTTAGGCAGTGACATTCTCCATAAAGAGAGGTTGCTGGTGGTGATAGAGCTTCTAAGAAAGCTTTTCAAGGGAACAGACTCAGCTGGCATGTTACTTTTGGCCTTTTATCCTTTCCCTCCTCTTCCTGTCTGGTATACTTGCATGATATGTTGAGGGTGACAGGTGCAGCAGCTGCCTTTGACCATGAGGATGAAAGCCACACATAATGGATGGTGGAGCTGAAGGATGGAAAGGGCCTGGATCCTTGATTATATCATTAAGCACCACATCAGCCTTGGACTGCATCTCTCTAGACTTCTTAATGTATAAAGTAAATGCTGTAAGCCACGGTTATGTCAGACGCTGTGTTACTGCCAGATTAAAACAATACCGATTAATATATTAGGTGAATACATTTTAAAGCCTCCCCCTTTGTATCATAAAATGCTCTTGTGCACTTGATCTTAACCTTGTGCCTCATCTTCTTTCAAAACACATTCCGGGGGGAGTTCATAATAAATGACACAAATAATACAGAATTGTTCCAGCCGTGGTAACAGGATAAGCTCAAAGTAAGGTGAGAGAAAGATAGTTATTCTATAAAACCTAAGTGAAGGAGAGCTACTGATGTTAAATCTAGAATTTACCTCTGAGTTTCTGGTACCAAACTCTTATTGTCTAATGACTGAAAGCATCCCAGTTTATCAATTTCTTCCTAGCAGAGTCCTAAAAAAAGGTATCAAGTTAATCTAACAAAAGGATTTCAAAACCTGTGACTGTCTTTAAAACCCATTTTGCAAAGATGCAACAATTTTATCATGTATTATCTAACACCAAATCCCGGAAAAGGGCAAAATTCAAAATATTAAACTATAATCCAGTCTGGCCTCTTTCCAAAAGAGTATCATCTCAAATTGTCTGCCGCTGTCTTCCGTGGTTTTTTGTTTGTTTATTTGTTTGTTTTGAGGTGTTTCTGTTTTGCCAAAACAGTTGAGAGGAACTATCTAAAAGGGAAGAGTTTGAAAGACATGAAGTCCCTCCTTTGCTTTTCACGGTCTGTGTTTTCTCCTAGATAAAGCCAGATCAAGAAGGGAGGTCTCAGATTGGAACACGTTGTCTTAAGCTTCCATAATTGCCTTCACCATGCGTGGCTTTATTCATTTGGAATATACTGAAGGACATTCTAATAATCGCATACCGAATCAATGAATACATTTATTGCCCAGAAGTGATGAGGACATCAGCCGTCCCAGCCGTGGCAATTCTCCCTGTGAAAAATCAGGCAAAACCTTTTTTATTAATACCCAAGTGTCAGGAAAAGCTTTTCATGTACTTGTTCATTTGTTTGTTTTCCTGAAGAAATGGTGTGCTTTCTTCTTGTGGACAACCTAGATACGTAGCCAGTCCGATTTCTTTTTTCTTCGGTGTCCAGGAAATTTAGAAGCAAATTTGCATCCCAGCCCTATTTTGATGTCCATCACCTCTGTGTACTATTTACTTAACCTCCAATTTTATACATGATTTAAATAAATTACATGATTTAAATTATATATTACATATAAAAGATATAAAGATATATCATTACATATAATATATAAACATATGGGAATATGTATATATAGAGAGATAGATTTTATCTCCCCCATCTATATTTTCCCTGGATATAATTTGTTTTATGTTGTTTTGTTTCTCCCCCATCTATATTTTCCCTGGATATGATTTGTTTTATTTTGTTTTGTTTGTCTTGCTCGTTTGAAGATGATGCAAGGTAGAGTTAAAAGTGTAGGTGGGGAGGGGCGCCTGGGTGGCTCAGTGGGTTAGGCGTCCGACTTCAGCTCAGGTCACGATCTCGCGGTCCGTGAGTTCGAGCCCCGCGTCGGGCTCTGTGCTGATGGCTCAGAGCCTGGAGCCTGCTTCCGATTCTGTGTCTTTCTCTCTCTCTGCCCCTCCTCCGTTCATGCTGTCTCTCTCTGTCCCAAAAATAAATAAACGTTAAAAAAAAATTTTTTTTTAAATTAAAAAAAAAAAGTGTAGGTGGGGAATTGTTGGAGAATGTTCAAGAAGGTTGACCCTTCAAAACAATGTTTTTTAACTGAGGTATAGTTGACATAGTTACTCATTTCAGGAGTACAAAGCGATCTGACAAGTTTATTGTCACATGGGCTCACAAGGGTAGCCATCACCTTCATGCTGAGAGTGCAGAGCCTTCTTGGGATTCTCTTCCTTGCTCTCTGCCCCTCCCCTGTTCATGCACTCTCTCTCTCTCTCTCCCTCTCTCTCTCTCAAAATAAATAAACTTAAAAAAAAAGAAATAATTAAATATCAACACTCAAGTCTGTGGTTTTCTGGTTGTCTGGTAACAAAGGGTTAGAACTAGAGAACCAAGGTGCAGTTGGTTAGCATTTACTTCTCACATATCGATAATGGAGCTTTGGGCCAGGTTGAAGTAGCTGTCACTTTGTGACCAGTGCCATTTGCAAATACCAGATAACTGAACAATGATGATTAGTGCTATAAATAGTTAACTGTGCCTGGTGCAATTCCAAATAGCCTTCGTGTGTCATCTCATCTTCTTCTCACAGCAGCCCCCTGAGGAGGTCAGTATTATTATTATTGTGACTGTTACCAATGAGAAATCGGGGAGCAGGGAGTCCCTGTGGTTCCCTGGAAGGATATCCATGGGTTATTTAGAGACCAGCTAGGTAAATGGCAAGAAAAGTTTTGAAAGTTTGTATGCTTTTAACCTCTCCCTATTTCCTCCACCCCCAGACCCTGGGAACCACTTTTCTACTTTCTGTTTCTGTGAATTTGGCTTTTTCACTGAAGTCCACATGTAAGTGATACGATGCAGTATTTGTCTTGACTTGATTTATTTCACTTAGCATAATGCCCTCAAGGTTCATCCATGTTGTCACAAATGGCAAGATTTTTTTTCTTTCTCATGGTTGGATAATATTCCTCTGTGTGTGTGTGTGTGTGTGTGTGTGTGTGTGTGTGTGTGTGTATCTCACATGTTTATTCATCTGTTGATAGACACCTAGGTTTTTCCGTATCTCGGCTATTGTGAATAATGCTGCAATAAACATGGGAGTGGAGATATTTCTTTGAGAAAGTGATTTTATCTCCTTTGGATATATACGCAGAAGTGGGATTGCTGGATCATAGGGTAGTTCTATTTTTAATATTTTGAGGAACCTCCATATTGTTTTCCATAGTGGCTGCCCCAGGTTGGGAAGCATCTTTGACTCTGCTCAGATGCTCATTGGTACTGGGTGAAAACCCTAAATTCTGCACCCTCGGCACAGGAGAGATCACCTTGGTCTGGGAGAACTTTGGGGACAAGAGGTAACAGTCATCCCCTGCTACTATGACAGCTTCTCTTCTAATTGCCTGTTCAGTTTTGGCTGTAAGCAGGGCTGTGGACTGACCAACGCTGCTGATTTAATCCCAAAACCCACCCTTAAAATCGGTGCAAACCAGAGAAGTCGCACGGCCTCTGATCTCATCAACCTTCAGCTCCTTGGTATGTGACGCCTGAACCACGTCTACACAGAAAGTTCCCAGGTTCTCCAGAGTAACCTTTAATTCAGAGTCTTTGGGAAAATCCTGTCGTCTGTGATCTGTGAGGTGCTGCCATTTTGTGAAATTTCTGCGTGTACACAGTTGCCTCTTTCGCTGCTGTGCATGGCCTGACAGCTCCTGAGAACATTGTCCAGAGTCACCCAGCTAGACAAGCCATGCAGAAAACCTACAAAGTGTGGGCACAGATTCAAGAAATAAGAGCGGGGCCTCGTAGACTCGAGCCAGGAGCTGTAACTTCAAACAGAATTATCTTAATTAGCCAGTGTGGAAAAACAGCGAAAATGTTTGCATTTCACATGCAGCAAGGCTCTTGCCAGCAGCGTGTGCTCTCAGTTCCTAGCCCATCTTTCAGGGGCAAGGAGGCTCCCTGGACCTTGCAAACCTGTAGCTAGTAGGTTCTAGCTGTAGCTCCCCCGCCTTGTGCTTCCCCCTCCTTAGCTCCCCGAGGTGTCATTCAGTGAATCTCCCTTTTCGTTGTTGCAAGACAGGTGAGTCCCCTCCCTTTCCCAATAAGGAAATAAATATCCATGGGCAAAGGACCTGGTTGGACGGGGAATAATGCCATTTATCCCATTCTTTCGTGGCCAAGTTGTGTATTTTAAAATAAATATTTGTGGTTGTCAATGTGCTGACGAATGGGCAGCTGGTAAGTGGAGAGAGTAGTGGGCATGGTTATTTTCCAGGGTCTGGACGTTCTCTTGCCACTACTCTCAAAGCTGTATCATAGGACAGAACTTGAAACATTTCCTGGGCTTTCACTGAAATGCATTCGTTAGGCATGGCTGTCTTAAGGAAGCTTCAGAGAACACGTTGAGGTCCAAGCCTCACAGGGAAACAGGGGAAGAAGAAGGGGGCGACCCAGGGCGAACACTGCTGGGGGGGCTGGTAAGCTGGCCATTGGGAGGCACACCGGTCCTCCATCAAGGATGCTGCGACCGATTGGGCAGGGGGAGGCAGGGTTAGAGACGGAACTCGTACGCTTCCCCTGAGGGCTTGGCTGCCCCTTTGGGAACACCCAGGGGCCTGTCATGGTAGGTGACCAGGGGCCAGGGAAAGAAATGCTGACATCATGAAAGCTCCATTTTGAACACTTGAAGTAGGCCTTTGTCCCAGTTGAACAGCCAGAAAAGGTGACACGGCCAGCATCTCAGAAACGCTTCCACATTGGGAGTGTCCCATGCACAGAAAGGGACATGCCACCAGCTCAACGGATACCCCATCCTACTCCTTGTACGTGTACTGCGGGGGGCTGAGAGGGTTGCTGAGGCACTTACCAGCATGGCATCCCAGTCTGCTATCTCCTCTCTGCCCCCAAAGACCAGCTCTGGAGGATAGCGGGATATGGGGATGGGTACGGGGTGAGACGTTATCTCGGGTTGTAGGGGGATGTCAGAGGTCGGGTATTCCGAGAGCAGACACCGAGCCTGAATTGGGAGTGCAAGATATTTACTAGGGCTTAACATCCGTGGAGGGCAAGGAAAGGAAAAAGAATTGGGCAGAAGGAGAAGTCCAATGCATGCACGCTGAAAAATCCCCCACCATGCGGGAGAGCTCCGGACATGGACTTGCCCGTCACGGTGGTCCTGTGTCGGAACGCTACCCCTTGCCGGGACCAGATTCCTTACCACTTCCTGAGACATTAACATCACCCTGAAGCAAGGCTACTCTGAGGTCACCTGTGGCATCTTGTCTGGTGGAACTTCAGTAAGCTGCACAGGGACAGGGATTTTCATCTTTTCCACCCGGTTCCATCCTGAGATGGACATTTCCTGGGCAGCCTCCCTTGGGACCAACAGACGTAGACATCCAATGGGAAGGAACCACAAAGACGGAGACAGAATCCATTATAGAATACCCGGGTCAGCAGTGAACTTTGAAGCCTTCGTATATGGGATGAATGAAAGTGTTGCTAGCCATAAAGGAATATTGGCTTTTTATGAGCTTTTAAAATCAGATACGCGAACAAGCACGAGCATCGGAAAGCTTGCTACAATATATTAATCCACGGTTCATTCAGTTTCTCATCTACAAGCCAGTGCCTGCTACTTCCATTTCACTTTATCCTGCCTTGTGCAGTAGTATTGTCTTTTGAGCTACGTAAGATGAGACTTTGGTAGCATTTGGTGGCAGATAGAGAAAACACAGGTGTTGCTGGAATTTGTGATGGCATTTTCCTTTCTGTTAGTCATCTGATGAGCCCATGTTTGTCACGCTGCCGAGAGGATTTGTCTTGCTCAGAATGCCATATCTTGAGAGAGACAGAAAGCTTATGATGGGACTTGTTTGAAAATCTCAGAGTCATGGGGCACCTCGGTGGCTTGGTCCGTTGGGCGGCCATCTTCGGCTCAGCTCATGATCTCGCGGTCCGTGAGTTCGAGCCCCACGTCAGGCTCTGTGCTGACAGCTCAGAGCCTGGAGCCTGCTTTGGATGCTGTGTACCCCCCTCTCTCTGCCCCTCCCCCACTCGCGCTCTGTCTCACTCTGCCTCTCGAAAATAAACAAATGTTAAAAAAAAAAACTTTAGGGGCGCCTGGGTGGCGCAGTCGGTTAAGCGTCCGACACGATCGCGCGGTCCGTGAGTTCGAGCCCCGCGTCAGGCTCTGGGCTGATGGCTCAGAGCCTGGAGCCTGTTTCCGATTCTGTGTCTCCCTCTCTCTCTGCCCCTCCCCCGTTCATGCTCTGTCTCTCTCTGTCCCAAAAAAAATAAATAAACGTTGAAAAAAAAATTAAAAAAAAAACTTTAAAGAACACGTTTCTTTAAAAAAAAAAAAAAGAAAATCTCAGAGTCATTTTATGACTATGAGGAAAACATTCAGTAAGGGCAAAATAAGCATAGTCCCATAGAAATATAATGCCAGCCACATCTATAATTTAAAATTTTCTAGTAGCCCCATTTTAAGGTCAAAACGTATCTAGTAGATTACAGCTTCAACATGTAATCAATATACAATTATCAGACACTTTTACATTTGTTTCTTCATACCAAGTCTTTGAAATCCAGCATATAGCTTATACTTAGAGTACCTCTCAGTTCAAACTAGCCACGTTGCAAGTGCTGACTCGCCAGAAATGTGGCTACCGTATCGGGCGGCACAGATTTAAACGATACTGTCCATGAACCAGTTTGTTTGAACTTTTAATGTTTATTTCTTTTTGAGAGAGAGAGCGAGAGCGGGGGAGGGGCAGAGAGAGAGGGAGACCCGGAATCGGAAGCAGGCTCCAGGCTCCGGGGTGTGAGCACAGAGCCCGATGCAGGGCTCGAACTCACCAACCAGGAGATCGTGACCTGAGCTGAAGCAGGACACTCGACCAACTAGACCACCCAGGTGCCCCCTTCTTTAAAATCTGTTTTCCACGAATTAATTTTGCAAGCCAAGTAAGAGACTGCTTGTTGCCCTCCCACCTTGTCAACTCCTCCATCACTTGTCCAACAGATGGTTGCGGCTTCACTCTACTGGGGGCCCGTGGTTGGCTGAAGGAAGAAAGAGGGAAGGAAGGACAGTCCTTAGTAGTCTGGATGGCTTTGAGCTCTGGGACCTCGGGGTTTGGCCAGGCGAACCATCCAAACGGACTCTTCATGGTGACGCTTTCCTGCGCTCTTTGGTTAGGTCTCTTGGGACAGTGCTAACCTCGTCACCTGGTGTCTCTTCACTTTTCGGCAGCCCTACTGTCTCAGACTCAGCTCCCTCCTGCAGGATCCCCCCACCTGGTCCACGGATCCTGGCTCCGCCAGCAAAGTGCCGGACCCTTCAGCATCCCTGGCCCCACCAACCTCTAAGGAGCGCGGGCCCGTCCAAACCCAGCAGCCCTGTCCCGGCTCTGCCATCAAAGTGACAAGCCAGTCAGCCTTTCTCTCTCTGGGCTCCACAGCTGAGTGAGACCTCAGCCGACTTCAGGCAAAGGTCTGACACAAGTGTCTTTGTCTCACAACTGCAGGAGACAACTCACTGCTCTCCACGTGTTTCCACCGAAATGTGCACCCCCCCCCAACCTGGCGTCGGGAAGTAACAGCTTTACCCCTCCGTGCGAAGAGGTGGAGTGGGGAATCCACGCTGCACAGCCACCCTCCCCAAACAAATTTCTTCAACAGCCTCCCCACAAAACTCTTCCACACTTTAGCTCTTGTTCTCTAAGTGGGTGGGGGAGTTTAGTCCTTGACAACTAACTCCTGTGTCCCCACTGTACATTCTGCACTTGGTGGGGGTGGAGGTGTCTTGCCTGTCACACTGGGACTCTGATGTCCTCTCTCCAGTCCCCTTGGTTGACGTCGGGGCCAAAGAGTCTAGCAGCCTGTTCCACTTGCATTATCTTGTTTAATCCTGAACTCGTCAAGGAGTAGAGGCTGGGATCCTTGTTTTAGACCCAAGGACACCGAAGCAGATAGAAGTTATGTGGGTGGTAAAACGAGACATTGCATTCAGGACTTTCTGACTCCAATCCGTGCCCTCAACTGCCACATGGGCTCCTTGGTTTAAACTAAATGCAAATTGTTTGGAAATCAAATAAAATTAAATTGTTTGGGTTTATTTTGAATTATACTAAATGAAAATAAATACACCTTCAAAGGGGAGCCGTGTTTTATTGTAACGTGATTTCATTCACTTAAATACGTTGCTGTACATCGTGGTCGCAAACTACAGGATTCAGGACCTCAATGGAACAAACTCCGTTGTATAAATGAGCCAAAGATGGCCTCTGTGTATTGACTCCATTGTTTATTTCTTCACCCAAGGCTGAGACTCGTTAGCTCAAAAGCCCACCCGTGCCAAATTCAGATTTTTACACATCTCATCACCTAAAAAGTAGTCCAAATAAGCAGATTTTAAGCCATGTAGGTCCCATCTGCTTTGCGTACTCCGTGAAATCTCACCCCACATCTGCTGTCATTGGTTAGATAGAGCCTCATGGTTGTAAGGCCTCAAGCCATTATGGCTGGCCTTTGCAGCTCTCTGACCCAGAGACTGCCTGCCATGCTGCTGAGTGACATCATCTAGACACATAAGCCACTTTCTGGCCTCCCTTTCCTTTGGGAGTTCCCCGGCCCTCCTTTCCTTCTGGGTGGCGACTCCCCAACGCTATGGCCTCTGGACAGACTCCTCCTGTGACGGGATTATCCACATGCAACAGTAAGCACCCACCCAATAAAGCTAGTTTTGTGCTGTTTCTCACGGTCGTATCTTTTTCCTTGGTCAGCCCCAAATGCATCAAACCCCAACTAATACGTCGTAAGTGGGAAAATGAATTCAGGAGTAGAAAGATTACTACTTTTTCTTTTTTTTTTTTTTTTTTACTACTTCTACTTCTCTTTTCTTATATTAGGCTCCTTAGTAACCATGGGTGTGTCCTTTCTTCTATTGTCTCTAAGTCTGGAGGTCACAGAAGGCTTGGGACATTTATGAGTGCGTCTGAGCACTGGCTTGCCTGAGGTGAAACCCGACCACATTACCCGCTAGCCTTACCCTAAGTGTTAATATTTGTAAAATCATGGATTCGATGTGTCAGTTTATGTTTCTAACACACATAATGAACTCAAAACTATTTTTTAAAAAGCCCATGTGTGGGGCGCCTGGGTGGCTCAGACGGTTAAGCGTCCGACTTCGGCTCAGGTCACGATCTCGCGGTGTGTGAGTTCGAGCCCCGCGTCGGGCTCTGTGCTGACTGCTCAGAGCCTGGAGCCTGTTTCCGATTCTGTCTCCCTCTCTCTCTGACCCTCCCCCGTTCATGCTCTGTCTCTCTCTGTCTCAAAAATAAATGAACGTTAAAAAAAAAAAAAAAGCCCATGTGTGAGCTAAAATAACCTTCGTGTTACACTTTGCAAAACACTGGCCACATTCTAACCCTTCGGTTTGACTCACAAAGACCTTCCTGCCCCTACGTTTCCCCTTAAACATTTGAGCTCTGGAAATATGCTACATTTCCCCAATATGCCATATGCTTTAATATGTTATGAAGTACCTTCCTTTGTCTGTCCTGTTGAGTTTTTGAGTCCGAGCTGGCGTGTGATCTCTGTGCAGAAGCTTTCATTCCACTTTGTCTCCCATGTCTGGCACAACCCCTTCCTCTTGGTCAGAGTTGCTCTCCAGACCCCAGGTTCTCCCTTTGCAAAGAATACATGGTGTGAATTTTATACTCACCCCACTGGCTATTGTTTGTTTGCCTGCTTTTCTCTTCCTGGTCTTTAGACTTAGGAAGTTAGGGAACTAAAGTTGTTGTTGTTGTTGTTGTTGTTGTTGTTTTGTATTCCTAGTGCCCACAGTAATCCCAAACGCTGAGGAGACACTCAGCAAATGTTTTTTGAATCAATGAAAGAGTAAGAGAAGAGACAGCTTGAAAATTGTTGCGCTAGTTTATTTTTATTTTAATAGCGTTTGATGCCCTGTAGTTTACCTGTGGGCCGAGTGTAGGAAGTACAGCAGGGGAGACAGGGAAGGGGAAGGATGGGGGGAGGAAAAAGGGATCTCATGGTACTCTTTTTCTGATGCTGAGTCCTTGAAGAATTACAGGCTTCCAGTTCAAGACAGAGAAATGAGTGTTCCTGTTTACTTCTCCTGTCTCCCAAGGTCCCACTGAAATGGCAGGAATAATTTATTGTGTTTTTTAAGAAATGAAAAACATAACTGAGAAAACGAGAACAGGAAGTCTGGGGAAATCCTGAATGAGGAAGCAGCAGGATAGGAAACTTGAAGAAAACAGAGCAGAGTAAAACATTAGCCCAACCTTTCCCCAGACGCCTCCAGCCCATGACTCCCCAACACATGAAAAGAGTGGGAGAGAGCTGGCTGCTAACCTATCAAATTAACTGACGAGCTATTCAGGATAGCTGAGACCGTAAGACCCCTGCCCCTTGCCTTCTTTCCAGAGCATCCTGCTTTGATAGGACAGAGACCTTACAGCTGCCCTCTGAAGACAGTTTTTAGCCTGTTAGAGCGCCTAGAATGGGGACGCACCTCAAAAAAGGCAAAGAGGTTGAAATAATCCCGGACCGTCACAAGAGATAATAGAGGGGGGGAAAGGGCAAAGCAGCTTTGCCCCAGAAAGACATCCAAGGCACGTCCTCTACTGGTGATTAACAGCTATTCATATTTTGGCACCTAGGGTTGAGAAAGGGTGGCTTGCCTCTTTGTTGGTGCCCATACAAACCCAAAGTAAAGCCCGTCAGTGAACACAACCTGCTCATGTCCATGAGGACCTGGCCAGGCCAGAAGCCAGGATGATGTCAAAATCGGGGGTGGATAGTGTTGGAAAACACTCTTCTATGGGCTCTCCTGTTTCCTACACATCTTGCTGAGCATGCCCAGAATGCAAAGCCCTGAGCACTCTTTAGGGTTGTATTTGCAGCCAGCATCATTGAGGACTAAGATCATGTCTGCTTTGGGATAAGAAGTCACTTACTGGTTGCTATAAAACAGGAAGTTCCCTAAGCTCAGTGTTCCTCTCCTGTCATATGACCCACTGTGTGTGCAGATGTTCGTCTACACGTTGGGCTGGGTTGATACAAACATGCCAATACACCAGATACTGCTTTCATCATGCCCCAGGCGTCTTGTGTTAGAGTGCAAGCAACAGTGGAGCAAGCTAACTCATTACCTGGCAAGGAGAGTAAACTTCCAGACCATTCAGTTCTTGACATGAGGCTGTCTTAAAAAAAAAAAAAAAATTATTGAAGTGTAATTAACATACAGTATTATGTTTGTTTCAGGTGTCCAACACAGTGACTCAATAATTCTGTACTCAGTGCTCACCATGATAAGTGTAGTCCCTATCTGCCCCATACATTCTTGCATCATTATTGACTATATTTCCTACGCTATACTTTTTATGTCTGTGGCTTACTTATCTTATGAGCGGATAAGCAACTGGATAAGCTACAACTCCCCTCTGACAATACCAGTTCTCTGTATTTAAGAGTCTGGTTTTGGGTTTGTTTGTTTTGTTTTTTATATCACACATGTGAGTGAAATCACATGGTATTTGTCTTTCTGTGATTGTCTTGTTTCACTCACCATTATACTCTCTCGGTCCATCCATGTTGTCGTAAATGGCAAGATTTCATTCTTTTTATGGCTGAGTAGTATTCCATTGTGTGTGTGTGTGTGTGTGTGTGTGTGTGTGTGTGCGCATGTATGTACCACATCTTTGACACTTGGGTTGCTTCCATATCTTGGCTGTTGTAAATAATGCTGCAATAAACATAGGGGTGCATACTGAATTAGTGTTTTTGTATTCTTTCAGTACATACCCAGAAGTGGGATTACTGGATTGTGTGGTAATTCTATTTTGAGTTTTTTGAGGAACCTCCATACTGTTTTCCATAGTGGCTGCACCAGTTTGTATTCCCACTAACAGTGCACAAGAGTTCCCTTTTCTCTACATCCTCACCAACACTTGTTACTTGTGTCTTTTTTATTTTAGCCAACTGACTGACAGGTGTAAGGTGGTATCTCATTGTGGTTCTGATTTGCCTTGCTCTGATGGTTAGTGATGTTGAGCACTCTGTTGTATGTCTTTTTTGGAAACATCGATTTAGGTCCTCTACCCATTTTTCAATTGGATTGTTTGTTTGTTGGTGTTGAGTTGTGTAAGTATATGTTTTGGATATTAACTCCATATTGGACATATCATTTGCAAATATCTTTTCCCATTCGGTAGGTTACCATTTCATTTAGTTGGTGGTTTCCTTTGATGTGCAAAAGCTTTTTATTTTGGTGGAATCCCAATAGTTTATTTTTGCTTTTGTTTCTCTTGCCCTGAAGAGACATATCTAGAAAAATGTTACAACAGCCAATGTCAAAGAGATTACTGCCCATGTTTTCTTCTAGGAGTTTTATGATTTCAGATCTCATATTTAGCTCATCAATCCATTTTGAGTTTATTTTTGTGTATGGTGAAAGAAAGTGGTCCAGTTTCATTCTTTTGCATGTAGCTGTCCAGTTTTCCCAACACCATTTGTTGAAGAGACTGTCTTTTCCTCATTGTATATTTTTGCCTCCTTTGTCATAGATTAATTGACCATCTAAGCATAGGTTTATTTCTGTGCTCTCGATTCTGTTACATTCTGGGATTGTGATACCAGCTTTGTCCTTCTTTCTCAAAATTGCTTTGACTATTTGAGATCTTTTGTGGTTCCCTACAAATTTATTATTTTTTTATAGTTCCATGAAGAATGCTGTTGGTATTTTGGTAGGGATTGCATTGAATCTGTAGATTGCTTTGGAAATATGGTCACTTTAATTATATGAATTCTTCCAATCCACGAGGAGGGAATATCTTTCCATTCTTTTGTTCCATCTTCAATTTGTTTCATCAGTATTTTATAATTTTCAGAGTACAGGTCTTTCTCCTCCTTGATTAAGTTTATTCCTAGGTACATCATTTTTTTGGTGCAATTGTAAGTGGGTTTGTTTGCTTGATTTCTCTCTGCTACTTTGTTACTCATGTATAAAAGTAACAGATTTCTGTGTATTAATTTTGTATCCTACTTTTACTGAATTCATTTATCAGTTCTAGTAGTTTTTTGGTGGAGTCTTTAGGGTTTTCTGTATGTGATATCAGGTCATCTGTAAATAGTGACAGTTTTACTTCTTCCTTATCAATTTGGATGCCATTTATCTATCTATCTATCTATCTATCTATCTATCTATCTATCTTATCTTGTCTGACTGCTGCAGCGAGGACTTCCAGTACTATGTTGAATAAAAGCAGTGAGAGTGCGTATCATTTTTTCACCACTAAGTATGATGTTAGCCGTGGGTTTTTCACATACGGCCTTTATTATGTTGAAGTATGTTCCTCTAAACCCACTGTGTTGAGAGTTTATGTCATGAATGGATGTTGTATTTTGTCAAGGCTTTTCTGCATCTCTTGAGATGATCACATGGTTTTTTCCTTTGTCCTGTTAATGTGATGTATCATGCTGATTGATTTGTAAATATTGAGCCACCTTGCATCCATGGAATAAATCCTGCGTGATCATGATGAATGATTTTTTAATGTGTTGTTGAATTCAGTTTGCTAATATTTAGTTGAGGAATTTTGCACCTATGTTCATCAGAGATACTGGCCTAAGTTTTCTTTTTTTTTGCACTGTCTTTATCTTATTTTAGTATTAGGGCAATACAGGCCTCATAGAACGAATTTGGCAGTTTTCTTTTCTCTTCTATTTTTTTGGAAAGTTCAAGAAGAATAGGTATTAATTCTTTCAAAGTTTGGTAGAAATCACTGGTGAATGCATCTGGTTCTGGACTTTTGTTTGTTGGCAGTTTTTTGATTACTGATTCAATTTCACATCTAGTAAAATCTGGTCTTTTCAGATTTTTTATTTCTTCCTGATCAATTTTAGAAGATTATATGTTTCTAGGAATTTATTCATTTCTTCTAAGTTGTTCAGTTTGTTAGCAGAGAATTTTTCATAATATTCTCTTATAATCCTTTGTATTTCTCTGGTGTTGGTTGTTATCTCTCCTTCATTTCTGACTTTATTTATTTGAGTCCTCACTCTTTTTCTTGATGGGTCTGGCTAAAGATTTATCAATTTTGTTTTATGTTCTCAGTGAGCCAGCTCCTGGTTTCATTGATCTTTTCTTCTCTTCTTCTTCTTCTTTTTTTTTTTTCAGTGTCTATTTTATTTATTTCTGTTCTGTCTTTTATTTTTATTTCTATTTGTAGGTAACGTGATATGTAAAGAGAAAGTCCAAAAGAATCTACAAACAAATTATTAGAATTTAGCAAGGATACAGGGTCAAATAAAAAAAATCAAATTTACTTCTATGTATTAGAAAAAAGTAGAAAATAAAAATTTTATAAATACCATATAAGGTAACACCAAAAACCATGAGGAAACAAGGAACATATCTAACAAAAGAACCACCTGATTTTTACACTGAGAGTGCAAAATATTACTGAGGGAAATTACAAATATTTTATAAATGGAGTGGTATGTTCACAGATTATTAAGATATCCATTCTGCCTGAAATGATCTATAAATTCAATTCAATCCCAAGCAAAATTCTAGCAAATTATTTGCAGAAATTAACCAGATGATTTCAAAATAAGGGACTTCTTTACTACAATTCAGTGGGGGAAGGGATAGTTTTTTCAATGAATGATGCTAGGTCAAGTAGATACTTGAAAAAAAAAAGAGAGTCTTGACCTCTACTTCATACTGTATACAAAATTAATTCAAGATAGATCTTAAAAATTTTTTAAATGTTTATTCATTTTTGAAAGACAGAGAGAGACAGAGCACAAGCAGGGGTGGGGCGGAGAGAGAGGGGGACACAGAATCCGAAGCAGGCTCCAGGCTCTGAGCTGTCAGCACCAGAGCCCAACACAGGGCTCGAACTCACGAACCGCGAGATCATGACCTGAGCCGAAGTCAGACACTCAACCGACTGAGCCACCCAGGCACCCCCAAGATAGATCTTAAAACCAAATGTGAAAAGTAACAAAACAAGCTTTCTACAAGAAAACTTAAGAGAATATTTCTATGATGGGGGGGGGGGGCAGATAAAGATTCCTTATAAGGGCAAAAAAAAAAAAAAAAAAGATTGGTAAATTGAACTCCTTGTTATATACCCAAAATATATGAGTGCTTATGTCCATGAAAATACATGTTCAAGAAGAGCAGTATTATTCATGAAAGGCAAAAGAATAGAAACCATACATATGCTCACCACAGTAAAACAAATAAATTGTGATATAGTCATGTATGGAGTATAATTTAGCAATGAAAAATAAACCACTGATATACCTAAAACATGAATGAACTCACATACATTATGTTGAATGAAAGAAATCTTATTGAAGAGAGTATATGAAGCGATGTCTCATTGTGACTTTAATTTGCATTTCCCTGATGATTAATGATGTTGAGCATCTTTTCATGTGTCTATTGAACATCTGTGTGTCTTATTTGGAAAAATATCTGTTCAGATCCTCTGCCCCTCTTTAAATTGAATTATTTGGGTTATTTTGGTGTTGAGTTGTGTATGTTCTTTATGTATTGAGATATTAGCCCCTTATCAAATATATCATTTGCAAATATCTTCTCCCATACAGTAGGTTGCCTTTTTGTTTTGTTGACTGCGCAAAACATCACACCTGTCACAATGGCTAAAATATAAAAACACAGGAAATAACCAGTGTTGGCAAGGATGTGGAAAAGAACGAACCCTTGTACATTGTTGGTTAAGAATGCAAATTGGTGCAGCTACTGTGGAAAACAGTACAGAGGCTCCTCAAAAAGTTAACCATAGAATTACTATATGATCTAGTAATCCCACTAGTGGGTGTTTATCCAAAGAAACCAAAAACATTAATTTGAAAAGATAGATGCACCTCTGTGTTAATGGCAGCATTATTTACAATAGCCAAGATATGGAAGCAACCCCAGTGTCTATTGGTAAGACAAATGGATAAAGAGGTGTGGTGCGTATATGTGCGTGTGTATACACACACACACACACACACACACACACACACACACACATAGATAGATAGATGGATAGATAGATACAGACACAAAGCCATAAAAAAGAATGAGACCTTGCCATTTGCAACAACATGGATAGGACTAGAGGATATACTACTAAGCGAAATAAGTCAGAGAAAGACAAAACGCTATATGATTTCATTCATATGTGGAATTGAAGAAACAAAACAAACAGAAAAATGAGACACAAAAAAACACACTATTAAACACAGAGAACAGTTGCCAGAGGGGAGGTGGATGGAGAGATGAGTAAAATAGATAAAGGAGATTAAGAGTACACTTAATTGATGGGCACTGGGAATTGTATAATTGTTGAATCATTGTATTGTACCCCCGAAACTAACATAACACTGTATGTTAATTACACTTGAATTTAAAAAGGGGGGGGGGAGTATACACTATATGATTCTGTTTACAGAACATTCAAACACTTGTAAAACTCCTCTATGTTGATAAAGGAGAAAAGTGATTATCTTTGGGGGAACACTGCCTGGGTGGGAATGGGTAAGATGGTAAGAGCCTCCTAGGAGCTGAAATGTTCTGTAGCTTGATCTGGGAGGTAGTTTGCAATGGCATGGTTATAGACACACGAGGCAGCTTATGATTTGTGTGCAACTTACTGAATACAAGTTATACCTAAATTGAAAAGAAAAAAAAAGAATCAAAGTCCTAAGTATACTATTTAAAGCTATGTTAATCACTGGAAAAACTACTTCCAGAAAAAAAAAAAAAAAAAAAAAGGAGACAAAGAGCCAATTATCAGGATTGACTTGAGAAAGAAGAATTTTGGTTTTTATTTTATGAAGTTCTGTGAAATTTGTGTTTTGTTTAACTGTGGCTTTTTGTGGCACACAAGTTTTTTTTTGTAAAATTGCCTGTTTTATTTTGTAAATATTTCACATTATGTTGTATTTATATTAGGATTTTTATCACCTTTCATATTATGGTATACTTGATTACAAGTCCCCTCTAAGTGGGTGAAGTTATGGATGTTTTGCTTTTTCTACTTTTCTAAAAGTATCTAAAACATCAGAGGACAAAACTGTCTTTAAAAAAAAAGAGGGGGACACCACTTAGAAAAATGTTGCCCACTTTGCTAAGTTTAAAAAAAAAAGAGTCTCGACCAATTTTAAAGAACATTGTCCAGGATTTTCAGAAGAATGGTAATTAGTAAACTGTGTTTTAACAGTGCAAAGACATTGCCTAATTTAGATTTAATGGTAACTTAGTTCACCTCATTAGTGCCTAACAAATCAATAATTTTATTTAGGGTAATTGGATTAAGGGTAACAATTCAACTGTTAAGCAACCTTTATTACAAAGTTGAGGGAGAATTTTGCTTTAAAAAAAGAAAACATCTCCATGAGTAGAAATTTTTTCTACTGCATGAAGTTTTAGAAAATTCAACTAAAAAAAAATATGATGTCACCTGTCACCTTGGGGAGAGCTAGGAAAGAAAATTGTTTTGAAATTTGGTAACATTGCCATTCGTCCCAATGAGTACATAATTGCTGCTTTCCATATAAAATTCATTTTTAGTTATTCACTCTTATTTTCCTTCATAAAAACTTCTGTGTATTTGGCAAAAGGAGAACCCATGCATTCATGATATGCATCATTCTCATTTATCTGCTGGCAATTTTCTATACTATTAGAGTACAGAAATTACTTTGATTTGACTTTTTTTTTTTTGTCTCACACACACACAAAGACCATTTGGAAAATCTTTCAGGTGATGTTTCTTCAGGGGGCCCAAGATCCCCTCTGTAGAATCACCTGAAATGCTTCTTAAACATGCACAGCCCTGGGCCGCACCTCAGAACTCCTTGACTGACGTTTAAGAAAATGTGGCTTTAGGGTCTTTCTCCATGGAAATTCTAACCAGGTACAAACTTAGTTGACTCAGAGGCCATTCAGGTAGGGTAAAGGTGAGAGGGACTTTCAGGCTGTATGGCCTGATGTCAAGTGGAAAAAATGCATTCCACTTTAAGTCATTCATATTCAGTTTATTTTATTTTATTTTATTTTATTTTTATCTTTATTTTTATTTAATTTAATTTTTTTAAGTAAGCTGTGCACCCGACATGGGGCTTGAACTCATGACCCCGAAACCAAGACTCAAACATGCTACACCAACTGAGCCAGCCAGGCACCCCCATTCATATTCAGTTTTTTAAAAGAACACTTGAGTTGGCCAAACTAAGCACATCTGCAGGCCACAGGCTATATCCATGGTAGGGGGCCAGACTTGAGTTCTAGGTGGAGAATCTGTTTATTTTCTTAAATTGTTCATTTTCCAAGCACACCGACTACCATTGTGACAGATGGATTTTCCTATTCAGAGATTTGTCATTAATTGCTCCTAATCAAATAACCTCGTGATAATTTGATGAGCAATCAAAATGCAGAAAGGAAAACTAAAACAAAGAGAGGAGAGATCATGGAAGAGGAAAAACCGCAGAGGCAAAAGAGAATTTGTTAAAAAGAGAGAAGCATCAGTACTAATTGAAACCAAATCGGCACGGCAATCAACATTTCCTTGCCTCTTCTAAGGAAAAGCATGCAGTGTATTTTTTCTATAGAAATCCAGAGAAGACTGTTATAAAAACTGAAAATAGTAAGCAGTTAGAAGGGCCCAGATGTTTGTTTAGGCTTCTCTGGTCTTCCCGGAGCCCAGCTCGGATTTCAGCATGAGAGCACGAAGCGTCCTTGGCCTCCTGCCAATGTTTGCATCACACCGAGGCAAGCCTGGGTCAGAGTTTGGCCTGACAAGCATTTTGTTAACTTATAATTTATTTAGAGACATTAATTGAACCAGGGTGATTAAAACATTTTTAATTAGTAGAGTTCAGGATGAGTAACTCAGCGTCTCTGCGCTTTTTCCAGTGTGTCTAAATGTTTGTTGGACTCTAACCATCTGATCTGTTAAATTTCCACCTTCCATGTTAGCTTACTGATGGTGTTAGCTAAATTTAAGTAAAAAGTGTTCAAGAAACCAGCGCACAAGTTCTCTCCTGTGGTAACTTTAAACTACAAACTCTAACCTGAATTATAATCCTACTCTTTAATCCCTAGTGGGACATTTAAAATATATGTGGTATTTCATGGCCCTTGAAACCAAAAAAAAAAAAAAAGAAAGAAAGAAAAATGTATTTAGGATCCCATTTATTTCAAAATATAATTTGCTCTCATTATGACTCCAACTAATCATACACCTCAATTAATTATGTATACTTAACAGCTATACCAATAATCATATGTCATATGACTTTATATTACAGCATAGTATGTATATTTAATGTGCCAGAATTTTGTTCTTGTGCTCGGGGGGCAATGGTCTGAGTTACAGACTTAAAAATCAAATCAAATTAAGGGGATTTTGAACTCAAACTCCTGACTCCCTTCCTTTTTGGTTCCAAGGCCACTCAAACAACTGTCTACTATTGTTGAAGCCTGAAGGAGCACCCAAATGCAGCCGAGGCCCTGAGTTCCGGGGCACAAATTACAGGTTCAGAACATCACTGTGTACAAAGTTAGGACTTAAAAGCTGTGAAAAAAGACTTGTTTCTCTGGTGGGCCAGGAGTAGAGATAATAGATCCCATTGTGCCTAGGGTAAGGGGCACCAGATGTCATGAGTAGACACCTTTCTTCTAACATTGGCCAATAAAACTCAGTGCTCCACTTCCCGAGGGATTTTATATCTAAATTTATGAATCGGCCAAGAAGACCGTCAACCACGTAGGAAGATACTATAACTTAAAGGAAGCATGCTACTAAGTAATCAAAGCAGCTGGTGCCCAAGAGGGCAGACTTAGGTGACTTTAATTATAATGTAGGGGGTGTTGAAGGACATATAATTAAAGCACAAAAGATGTTTTCTGAAAATATACGGCTATACTTAATTTAAATTACAAATTTAAAAATTTAAAAATTCAACACACTGAAAACAAAATGGTCACTGCTAATCCCTCCATCAAGAGTTTAAGTAGACTGAACGGAGAACGTATTCCACCACAGAGAGCAAGTTCATGAGCCATGAAGAACAAAAAATTACACACTTTAGAAGTCCCACAAGGAGAACAATGAGGAAAGGCTTGGGTTCTGGGGTTGATCAAGACCATCAAGTTAAAGGCCAGAATAATGAAAAAAGTGAACCATATCCTGGTGAAATCCCTATATCCCAAGGAAGAAGTCTTGCAAGCTTTCAGTCAAAGAGAACTGGTTACTTTCTAAGGGAAAGAGAAACAAACAAGTATCAGTGTGAGTCTTCTCACCTCCAGCACCGGAAGTTAGAAAGTAGAAAAGCCACATTTAGAGGACAAGGGATGATCCAGGAATCCACTTCACAGCCAAAGGATGGCCAAAGAAGAGGCATTTTCAATACACAGAGAGCTCAGGAAAATATACGTCCATGTTCTCTTTCTAAGAAAGCGACCCAAGGAAGAACTACAAACAAATCGAATCAAAGAACATCTCAAGATAGGAGGAAAGAAAAAGTGGAGGGAGTAGCAGGGGCGTTGAGATCTTGTGATACCACTAGTCAAGTCTAGATAGGTGATGATAATGTGCCTAAGAACTGTAGTTGGACCATAAAGTGACCACTCCAGTTAGCCCTCTCCTTTTTCTGTCATCCTTCTTCACAAGGAAAGCATTACAAACATGCTTGAGAATGTCCTGTCTAAAGCTCTTCTCTGACCTGCCTGTCTCGTACTCCTCACCTCCCATTCTCTCTTGCCTCTGCTTAAATGTCTCTCATGAAAATCATCAACAGCCTCCTTATTGCCTAAGCCATTGGTTACTTCATCCAGCCATCTTACTTCATGTATTTGTTGCTTTGAACATGGCTGTGGATATGGACAGCTCCCTCATTCAATAAAAAAAGCTTTCTTCTTTTGGATTTCAAGACACCACACTCTTCAGGTTCGTCCCCACAACCCGCACCTCAGGGGCTGCTCCTTAGGCTTCTGTGTTTGCCCATCCTCCTTTGTTAGCATAGACCAGAGCTAGCATGCTGACCTCTTTCCTGGTCCCAGCTACATTTACTTCCTATGTAACCTCTTCCAATCCCATGACTTTATTATTTTTTTTTTTTTATGAAGTTTATTGACAAATTGGTTTCCATACAACACCCAGTGCTCATCCCAAAAGGTGCCCTCCTCAATACCCATCACCCACCCGCCCCTCCCTCCCACCCCCCATCAACCCTCAGTTTGTTCTCAGTTTTTAACAGTCTCTTATGCTTTGGCTCTCTCCCACTCTAACGTCTTTTTTTTTTTCTCCCTTCCCCTCCCCCATGGGTTCCTGTTGAGTTTCTCAGGATCCACATAAGAGTGAAACCATATGGTATCTGTCTTTCTCTGTATGGCTTATTTCACTTAGCATCACACTCTCCAGTTCCATCCACGTTGCTACAAAAGGCCATATTTCATTTTTTCTCATTGCCACGTAGTATTCCATTGTGTATATAAACCACAATTTCTTTATCCATTCATCAGTTGATGGACATTTAGGCTCTTTCCATAATTTGGCTATTGTTGAGAGTGCTGCTATGAACATTGGGGTACAAGTGCCCCTATGCATCAGTACTCCTGTATCCCTTGGGTAGATTCCTAGCAGTGCTATTGCTGGGTCATAGGGTAGGTCTATTTTTAATTTTCTGAGGAACCTCCACACTGTTTTCCAGAGCGGCTGCACCAATTTGCATTCCCACCAACAGTGCAAGAGGGTTCCCGTTTCTCCACATCCTCTCCAGCATCTATAGTCTCCTGATTTGTTCATTTTGGCCACTCTGACTGGCGTGAGGTGATACCTGAGTGTGGTTTTGATTTGTATTTCCCTGATAAGGAGCGACGCTGAACATCTTTTCATGTGCCTGTTGGCCATCTGGATGTCTTCTTTAGAGAAGTGTCTATTCATGTTTTCTGCCCATTTCTTCACTGGGTTATTTGTTTTTACCAATCCCATGACTTTAAATGCCACCTATATGCCAATAATTTCCAAAATGTTTAATACCTGACATCTCCACTGAACTCCAGTTTCATATTCCAAGTGACTTAACTTGATGCCCCACCTGGATGTCCCAAGAACTCCTGATTTCTCTCCCCATAGAAGACAAAACCCAAAACAAAACACATATGCAAACAAAACAACTCATACCTACTTCTTCCCTAGTCATCTCCATCCGTAGCACCACTATCCACCTGACTTATGAAGTCCCCAAATTAAGATTCACCTTTGCTTTCCTTCATCCCTTACTTCCCATCTCCGGCCCATCAAAACATTCTATAGTCTCTACCACAATCACAATCCAGAATTCACGGATTTTCTCCGTGTCCAACACTACCACCTTCGTTCAAGTAACCATCATCTCTTCAGGATGTTTATAAAGTCCTCATCTTTCTGCTTCCACTCTTACCTGACTCCCCCATAATACATTTTCCACATACCAGCCACAGTGATCTATTTGAAATGTAGATCAGGTTATATATATCACTTTTTTACTAAAATTGAATATCTCCAATGAACAGGGGCACCTGGGTGGCTCGGTCAGTTGAGTGTCCAACTCTTGATTGTGGCTCAGGTCATGATCCCAGGGTTGTGGGATTGAGCCTTGCATTGGTCTCTGCGCTAACCACATCGAGCCTGCTTGGGATTCTTTCCCCCCTCTCTCTCTCTCTGCCCCTTCCCCTGCTCATGCTTTCTCTCTCAAAATAAATAAATCAACGTTTTTTAAAAAATAAAATCTCCAGTGAGCAACCCAATTTTCCATCGTTAGGAGACTTGAATACACTGTGATACATTTCTATAACTGAGTGCTCTGCAGCTGTAAAAGGAATGAGAAACCTCACCATATGCTGCTATAGGTGATTATTCATTAAAAAGAAAGAAAGAAAGAAAGAAAGAAAGAAAGAAAGAAAGAAAGAAAGAAAAGAAAAAGAAAGAAAGAAAGAAAGAAAGAAAGAAGGAAGGAAAGAAAGAAGAAAGAAAGAAGGAAAGAAAGAAAGAAAGAAGGAAAGAAAGAAAAAGAAAAAGAAAGAAAGAGAAAGAAAGAAAGAAAGAAAGAGAAAGAAAGAAAGAAAAAAAGAAAGAAAGAAAGAGAAAGAAAGAAAGAAAAGAAAAAGAAAGAGAAAGAAAGAAAGAAGAAAGA
Organism: Lynx rufus; assembly: GCF_022079265.1. Lineage (NCBI taxonomy): Eukaryota > Metazoa > Chordata > Mammalia > Carnivora > Felidae > Lynx > Lynx rufus. The sequence goes on along the minus strand of NW_025814889.1, from coordinate 20,509,426 downwards.
AAGAAGGAAAGAAAGAAGGAAAGAAAGAAAGAAGAAAGAAAGAAAGAAAGAAAGAGAAAGAAAGAAAGAAAGAAGAAAGAAGGAAAGAAAGAAAGAAAGAAAGAAAGAAAGAAAGAAAGAAAGAAAAAGAAAGAAAGAAAGAAAGAAAGAAAGAAAGAAAGAAAGAGAAAAAACAACGAAGATGGAGATAAAACAAGATGGAGACAAGTGTGGAGCATATGCTATTTATGTAAACATGGGCGGAGAGATTTTTTTAAAATACCAATTTTTCCCACTTTAACCATTTTTACTGTACAACTTGAGGCACTAATAATATTCAAAATGTTACAAAGTCACCACAGCTACTTCTAAAACTTTTCCGTTGACCCTACACAGAAACGCTTTATCCATCAAGCACTAACTTCTCATTCTTCCCTCCCCACAGCCCCTGATAATCTCTAATCTACTTTTTGTCTCTGTGAATTTGCCTGTTTTAGGCATTTCATATACACAGAACCGTATACTATTTGTCTTTCTGTGTCTGGCTCAGTTTACTTACCATCATGTTTTCAAGGCTCATCCATGGTGTGTTCTGTATCAGAATTTTGTTCTTTTTTGTGGCCGAATGATATTTTGTTGTGCATACACTCCATATTTTGTTTCTCCATTTATCTATTGATGGGCCCTTGGTTTGTTTCCACCTTCGATTATTGTGAATAGTTCTGCTGTGAACATTGCTGCACAAATGTCTCTTTGAGGACTTGCTTTTAGCTCTTTTGGGTACATTCCTGGAAGTGAAATTACTGGATTAAGTGTTAATTCTACGCTTAATATTTTTTGAGGAACCACCAAACTGTTTTCCACAGCAACTGTACTATTTACATTCTCACCAGCGATGTATGATGGTTCCAATTTCTCCACATCTTCACACACACTTTTCTCCAGTGGAAGCAAAATCGAGTTTAAAAATTATCTATGAGAAGAAAGGGGAGAGGGTGGTGAATATACCTGTGGATCTACATTATTTGGTAGTTTTGACCTTGTGACTATGTGAATATAAAGCTTTAAAACAAGCAGTCCCTAAAAACAAAAAGCAAAATAAAGAAATGAACTTGACTATTTATTGAAATGGTAGCATATTCACTTGATTCAAGGGCATCTCTTATGAGCTATCACCAAAGGGCAAAAAAATTGAAGAATTTTTTTTTAATAAAAAACTTTTTATGGGAATGAAAGCTGGTGCAGCCACTCTGGAAAACAGTAGGGAGGTTCCTCAAAAAACTAAAAATAGAACTACCCTATGACCCAGCAATTGCACTACTAGGCGTTTATCCAAGGGATACAGGTGTGCTGTTTCAAAGGGACACATGCACCCCCATGTTTATAGCAGCACTATCGACAATGGCCAAAGTATGGAAAGAGCCCAACTGTCAATCAACGGATGAATGGATAAAGAAGATGTGGTATATGTATACAATGGAGTATTACTCGGCAATCAAAAAGAATGAAATCTTGCCATTTGCAACTACGTGGATGGAACTGGAGGGTATTATGCTAAGTGAAATTAGTCCATCAGAGAAAGACAAAAATCATATGACTTCACTCATATGAGGACTTTAAGGGACAAAACAGATGAACATAAGGGAAGGGAAACCAAAATAATATAAAAACACGGAGGGGGACGGAACAGGAGAGACTCATAAATATGGAGACAAACTGAGGGTTACTGGAGGGGTTGTGGGAGGGGAGATGGGCTAAATGGGTAAGGGGCACTACGGAATCTACTCCTGAAATCATTGCTTCACTATATGCTAACTAATTTGGATGTAAATTTGAAAAAATAAAGAATAAAACAAGTTATAAAAAAAAAGAAGGCAAAAAAAATTTTTTTAATGTTCATTTATTTTTAGAGAGAGAAAGAGAGCACAAGTGGGGAGGGGCAGAGAGAGAGGGAAACACAGAATCCGAAGCAGGCTCCAGGCTCTGAGCTGTCAGCCCAGAGCCCCACACGGAGCTCAAACTCACAAACTGTGAGGTCATGACCTGAGCCAAAGTCGGATGCTTAACCGACTGAGGCACCCAGGTGCACCCCCCAAATTGAAGAAATTCTTAAACTGCTTTAGTAATATTGTTAATGGTAGTGTTAGTTATTGTTATTTGAGATTGTTGTATGGATTAATTATGGGATAAAGCAAATTATTAATCATGTTGATATCATTGGGAAATGGAATTAGTCATGAGAGAAAGGGAAATACAGATCAAAGAATTTAAGTAAAATCCTACAGTTTTGAATATGAAGTAACACTATAAACTCATGGCATATGGAAGTTTTCTTAGTTTTGTGCCCTGGAAGGTGCTGGAAAAAACATGCAACTCAATTGTAATGAGTACTGCTAGCATCCCCGCCTCAACCATTCCCACTAAAGGGAACAAGAGTAACTTGGACAAATGCCTGATTCCAGATCTGGAGTGGGAAGTTAGAGATGAGTCTGGAATGTCTTGTCACATCAGAAAGTAAGGAAATTATCAAAGACACTAAGGCCATGACAAAAGACTATAGTCATGGCCTTAGGGACTTAAGCTAACTGGAAAAGGCTTTCAACAGCCAAACGTGGAATAATTTTTGTATCAATAAAAATAATAACTGTAATAGATTTTAAAACATCAATAAATTATTCAAATTCATGAGTCCATTATGAAACTTGAAAAACACCACTGGTCACTTTTGGGAACCAACTCATTAAGCTAAAATCGGGTAAATTAAGGCAATTTGGTAATATCAAGCATTCATCCTGTCTTACCTATACAAATTTACCTTAGTATATTAGTTTGTAGGTGACTTAAACAACAGAAATTTCTTTCTCACAATTCTGGAGGCTGCAAGTCCAAAATCAAAGTGTCATTTCTTCAAGGCCTCTTTCTTGGCTTGCAATTTACCACCTTCTCACTGTGTCCTCACTTGGTGTTTTCTCTGCGTACCAAATCCCTGTGTGTCCAAATTTTCTCTTCTGATAAGGACGCCAGTCAGATTGGATTAGCATCCCCTTCACAGCCTCCTTTTAACTTAATTACCTCTTTAAGGACCCTAACTCCAAAGACAGTCACATTTTGAGGTGCTGGGGGTTAAGATTTCAGTGTATGAACTTGGGGGGTGGGGGCAGACACAGTTCAGCCCATAACATTTCAGGTAACCAAGCAACTGAGAGGAAGTATTTCTTTACAGGAAAATTCCAGTGAATAAACAAGGAAGGTACCATAGAATTAAATAGAACCTTTTTGCATTCCTTGATGAATTAATGCACTTAAGCAATGGCTGGTAATATCACAAGACAGAAGGCCAGACATTATATATCTCCTGATGGAATATTCTTGTCAAAAAAAAAAAAAAATCGAACCTAAATATGAAGCCTCTATCTCTAACAACAAATTACAGGAACTCTGGGGAATGAGGAGGAACGTGTTAAACACCACCACCAAGGGCGCAATCAGCAAAATCTGAAATATAGGAAGAGCTACAGACCAGGCAACCCAGTTTCTTCAATAACTAGATTACAAGGAGAAAAATAGGTGATGTGTATAGATTACAAGGACTCAAAAGACCTGTCAAGCTATTATGATATGTGGATCTTTTTGGAATTCTGATTTGAATTACTGTGACACAATTGGGAAACCTAAATACTGACTGGATATTTGTTTATATGAAGGAAATATTAATTTTTAGGTGTGATAGTAAAAAGAATCCTTACCTTTTAAGAGCACATGCTGAAACACTTAAGAACGAAACGGTATCTTGATTTTGTTTCATAGTATTTCAGAGGGGTATGATTGCAGGTGTGAATGAAATGATTGGTCATGTGTGTGTGGGGGGGTAATTGTTAAAGCTGATTGATAGATATATGAAGGTTCTTTATACTATCCTCTCTACTTTTGTATGTTTGAAATTGTCCTCAATGAAACTTTAAAAATAAACTCCATGGGTGCCTGGGTGGCTCAGTCAGTTAAGCATCTGGCTCAGTTCATGATCTCAAAGTTTGTGAGTTCGAGACCCACATCGGGCTCTGTGCTGGCAGCGGAGAGCCTGCTTGGGATTCTCTCTCTGCCCCTCCCCCGCTGATGTGCTCTGTTTTTCTCTCTCTCTCAAAATAAATAAATGAACTTTAAATTTTTTTTAAAAAAAATACCTCCAAATGAGCTCCTATTACATTTGGAATAAAAGTTCGAATTCATTACCTGAGCCCCTAAACCTTTTGAAAACTGCCTCTACCTGCTTCGAAGACCAATCTCGAACGATTTGACTATTATACACGCAGTTCCTTCTGCCTATGCTCCACCCATAGGTCTTCCTTATAGCTTCTTCTAATTCTGGTCTCCGCCCATACATGAACCTTTACAATGAGACCTCAGAGCTCAGTTCTTGCCCTATATACACCCATCCACTCACCCTGTCCACTTCCAATCTCATAAGCTTCCTGTAAGCCTGTTTTTCTTCATATTTTGTTTACTTGCTTTTTATCTAGCTCTCTCACTATACTTGTACATGGCCGTATCTCTAGATCCTAAAGCAGTGTTGGACATAGAGTAAGTGCTCAATAAATATTGTTGAATGGATGTTTAAGTGATGAGGTTGCCTACCAACCTTTCGTTTGTTTGTTTATTTTGAGAGAGATGGGGGAGAGGTAGAGCATGAGTGGCAGAAAGGCAGAGAGAAAGGGAGACAGAGAATCCCAAGCAGGCTCCGTGCCGTCAGTGCAGAGGCTGATACAGGACTTGATCTCACAAACCGAAAGATCGTGACCTGAGCCGAAACCAAGTCAGATGCTTAACTGACTGAACCACCCAGGCATCATGAAAATAGAATTTTTAAATCTTTGAGTTGCTCTAACTATAACATATGTTTCACAATTTACATTGCTTGCTTTTACCAGCCTTTTAAAGATGCTGGGTGTCCTTATCTTCCCCTTCAGTCTTTGCTTCTGGGTGTTTTCCTCCTCTGCCATACATACCTGGGTTAGCGATTGAGGTAAATAATGTTGAGTAGGTAAGAAAGGAAGAGGAAAGCAAGACATGGAAATGTTCTTAGGGGTAGCAATAATGACACTTTAATTTGAAACTTTTCTAATGAAGACTGGAATTTCTAGTGACAACTATAAATTATAAGGCTTCTGGTTCCAGGTAAGAGGTAATAAACATACTCCACCCTGCCTTCCACTGAATGCAGCTATGAAATCTGGAAAGAATGCGTATGGAGCTGCTATTTGGGCACTCTGAAAGGTAAATAGTAACAGATAAGTTGGAGAAGACCAGAATTTTAAAATAACACTGAGGGGCGCCTGGGTGGCGCAGTCGGTTAAGCGTCCGACTTCAGCCAGGTCACGATCTCGTGGTCCGTGAGTTCAAGCCCCGCGTCAGGCTCTGGGCTGATGGCTCGGAGCCTGGAGCCTGTTTCTGATTCTGTGTCTCCCTCTCTCTCTGCCCCTCCCCCGTTCATGCTCTGTCTCTCTCTGTCCCAAAAATAAATAAACGTTGAAAAAAAAAATTAAAATAACACTGAGGTGTCCATGTGTTTACCATTTTTCTTCCTTCAGGATCTGTTGGCCTAGACTGAAGGCAGCCTAAAACCTAGAGTTGGGTATTGGTGCAGAAGAAATAAAGCTGTCCCTGTTCACAGATGACATGATTGTTTAAGTAGGAAATCCAAATTTATTTACAAAAAAAAGCCTCCTGGAATGTATAAGTGAGTTTGACAACGTTGCAGGACACACAAAGTCCAAAGATAAAAATCAATCACATCTGCATATTAACAGTGAACAATTGGAATTTGAAAAATTTTTCAAAACATGCCATTTACAAGAGCTCTAAAAAACTACGTACACGTAAGTCTAACAAAACAGTGTGCAGAATCTGTATGCCACAAAGTACGAAACAACAAAGAAATCAAAGATGATCCAAATAAATGGCGAGATATACTGTATTAATCAATTGGAAGACTCATTATAGTAATGATGTCAATTCTATTTAACACAATTCTAATCAAAGCCTAACAAAATGTTGTGTAGATACAAATAAAATGATTCTAAAATGTCTATGGAAAGGCAAAGAAACTAGAATAGCTGAATCAGTTTTGGAAAAAAGAATATAGTCATAAGAATCATACTAGAATACATAGATCAATGGAACAAAAGAGTACAGAAATATACCCACATGAATACACTCAATTGATTTTTCACAAAGGTACAAAGGTGATTTTATAAGGAAAAGTTTGGTCTTTTCAGCAAAAAAGTTGAAACTGCCTAGACCCTAGAATATTTGCCTAGAATGTTTCTAGTATTTTAAAGTCTACTGAGGACTCTGAGATACAAGCCTAATGAATAAAAAGGAGTAAGATCCCTTCCTTGGTTTTACTTCAAGTAAGATTATTTGACTGGAGACAAGTTTGAGGAGTAGCCAGAGTTAAAGGTGAATTCTTGATAAAAATCTCAGCATTCTGTGACCTTTCACAATGTAGAATTGAGATTGTGAGGGAATGAGCAAGTAAAAAGATGACTGCATCCTTACATGAAGAACTGATCACAGCTGCCTCATTTTTACCAGTCAGGTCTTAGAGTTCAGAGATAGCGAAGGCCACAGATTATTTTGCATATGAATTCAATTTCTATTAATTTCCAAAAAATCAACTTCAACCTAAAAAAATTTAAAAAATTAATATGCAACACCCACCCATGACAAAAACTTTTGGTAAACTAGGAATAAAGGGGAATTTCCTCAACTTGATAAAGAATATCTACAAGAAACTTACAGTTAGCATCATATGTAATGGTAAGGACTTGAAACTTTCCAGCTAAGATCAGGTACAGGGCGAGGATACCCTTTCTCACCACTCAAAGGGAAGTAGAAGTCTTTACAGATCAAATAAGACAAGAAAAGGAAATAAAAGATATACAGATTGAGAAAGAAAACATAAAACTGTCTTTGTTTGCAGATGACATGCTTGTCTATATAGAAAATCCAAAAGAATCGGTCAAAAAACAAAACAAAACAACTCCTGGAACTAATATGCCATTATAAAGGTTGCAGGATACAAGGTTGGCATTAAAAAAAAAAATCCAATTGCCTTTTTTATATATACCAACAAGGAGCAAGTGGAATTTGAAATTAAAAACACAATTTGCATTAGCATCAAAAATTAATGAAATACTTAGATATAAATTTAATAAGATGTGCATAAGATCCAAATGAGGAAAACTATAAAACTCAGATGAATGAAATCAAAGAGGAACTAAATAAATGGAGAGATATTCCATGTTCATGGATAGGAAGACTCATATTATCAAGGTGTCAGTGCTTCCCAATTTGACATATAGATTCAGTGCAATAAATCCCAGCAAGTTATTTTATGGATATCAACAAACTGATTCTAAAGACTATATGGAGTGGCAAAATACCCAGAATAGCTAACACCGTATCAAAGAAGAATAAAGTTGGAGGACTGACACTACCTGATTTCAAGACTTACTATAAGGATACAGTGGTATAGACAGTGTGGTTTTGGTGAAAGCATAGACTCCCACCAATGAGATCAATGAGACTGAAAAAGATCTCAGAAATAAACTCACATAACTATAGTCAAGTGAGGTTTGATGAAGGAACAAGGCAATTCAGTGGAGCAATGATAGTTCTTTCAACAAATGGTGTTGGAACAACTGGAAATCCAGATGCAAAAAATATGAATCTAGACATGAAACTAATTTTTCACAGAAAATTAATTCACATTAGTTCATAGACCTGAATTTAAAATGTGAAAGTATACAACTTATGGGAGAAAACCTAGATGATCTGGGGTATGGTGGTGCCTTTTTAGATATCCCAAAGGCATTTACATGTAAGAAGTAATTGGTAAGCTGGACTTCATTAAAATTGAAAACTTTTGTTCTGCAGAAGACCGTGTCAAGAGAATGAGGAGATAAGCCACAGACTGGGAGAAAGTATTTGCAAACTGATAAAGGACTGTTATCCAAAATATACAAAGAACTCTTAACGTGAAGAAAACATACAACCCAATTTAAAAATGGGCCAAAGACCTAAACAGATACCTCACCGAAGAGGATATACAGATGGCAAAAAAGCATGTGAAAGATTCCCCACATCCTATGTTATCAGGGAAATGCAAATTTAAACACCAATGATATACTACTACGTGCCGATTAGAATGACCCAAATCTAGAACACTGACAACACCACATGCTGGCAGGGAATGTGGAGCCACAGGAAATCTCATGCCCTGCTGCTGGGAATGCAAAATGGTCTAGCTACTTTGCAAGGGAGTTTGGCAGTTTCTTACAAAACCAAAGGTAGTCTTACCATATGAGCCTGGGTGTGTACCCCAAGAAGTCGAAAACACGCCCACAAACGTACCTGCACACAGATGTTTATAGCAATTTTATTTGCATTTGCTAAAATTTGGAAGCAACCAAGATGTCCTTTGGCAGGTGATTGGATAAATCGGCCGTGGTACACCCAGACAATGAAGTGGTATTTAGTGCTAAAGACAAATGAGCTATCGCACCATGGAAACACACGGAGGAATCTTTTTTTTTTTTTTTTTTTTTTTAAGAAGCACTTGTTAGCATTTAATGAACCTCCCTCCACCTGGCTTCAAGCTACCAGAACACGGCCACCCCTCCCCCCTTAGTCTTCTCCTCAGCTCTTCTGATGAATTTGGCCTTCGTGATGACCCGTACCAACTTTTCCAAAGTAACCTGGGTGATATTTGTTGAAGTTGATCCTGTCGTAATGCCTGCCACCAGCATGACCCCGGCCTCCTGGGTGTTTCCGGTGCTTGCTGATGCTGCTGTGGCCGTGGCGCCCGTGGCTCCAAAGTCTCTGCGTCTTCCTCAGTCTGGATCGCATGTCAACAGCCCAGACAAAAAAGACGGTCTCTTAACTGCATATTGCTAAGTGAAAGAAGCCATTCTGAATAGGCTACATATTGCATGATTCCACCTATATCACGTTATGGAAAAGGCAAAACTATGGAGACAATAAAAATATCATTGGTTGCTAGAGTGGATGGATGAATAGAGCACAGAGAATTTTTAGGGCAGTGAAAATACCCTGTGATACTATAACTCTGAATATATCATTATACATTTGTCCAAACCCATATAATGTACAGCACTAAGAGTGAACCCTGAGGTAAACTATAGGTTGCATGATTATGATGTGTTGTATAAGTTCATTCTTGGTAACAAATACACCATTCTAGTGAGTGATACTGATAATGGGGAAGGCTATGCATGTGGGGTGCAGTAGGGGTTATGTGGGAAGTCTCTCAACTGCTCTAAAAAACCTTTTTAAAAGACATTGAAGGAGTTCGTCATCACTCATACTGCCTTACAAGAATTGCTAAAGGGACCTTTTCAAGCTGAGACTAAAGGATGCTAGACAGCAACATTAAAGCATATGAAAATATAAACTCTCTGGGAAAGGTAAATATATAGACAAGTACGGAATTCTGTATTACTGTGATAATGGTGTATAAGTCAATTTCAATTCAGGTATAGAATTTAAAAGAGAAAAACATGAAAAATGACTATAGTCATTATGAAAAACAACTTAAAACTTGTTAATGGACACAGACATAAAAAGATGTAATCTGTGACATTAATAACAGCAAATTGGCAGGGGCAGATATAAAGGAGTAGTTTTTATATGTGGATTCAAGTTAAGCTGTTCTCAACTTAAAATAGATCATTATAAATATAAGATACTCTATGTAATCTCGTGGTCACCACAAACAAAATACCTACAGAAGATGCACAAAATAAAATGAGAAAGAATCAAAACATGTCACGCACACAAAAATCAACAAAACACAAAGGAAGGCAGCAAGAGGGGAAAACAGGGAAAAAGAACTGAGAGGCATTCAGAAAACAGTAAACAAAATGGTCATATTAAATCTTTCCGTATCAATTGTTACTTTAAATGTAAATGAATTAAACTCCCCAATCAAAAGACATAGAGTAGCTACATGTATAAAAATATAAAATCCAATGGGGCACTTGGGTGGTTCAGTCAGTTAAGCATCTGACTTCAGTTCAGGTCATGATCTCACAGTTCATGGGTTTGAGCCCCTCATCGGGCTCTGTGCTGAGAGCTTAGAGCCTGGAGCCTGCTTTGTATTCTGTGTCTCCCTCTCTGCCCTTCCCCAACTTGTGCTCTTTCTCTCTCTCTCAAAAATAAACATATAATAATAATAATAATAATAATAATAATAATAATATAACATTATATATATATAATCCAATGACATGCTGTCTACAAGAGACACTTCAAATATGAGGACAGATACAGACTGAAAGTCAAAAGGTGGAAAAAGATATTCCATGCAAATGGTAACCAAAAGGTAGAAGAGGTTGCCATGTCAGACTTATATCAGACATAATAGACTTCAAGTCAACTATCATAAGAAACAAAGAAGGACATTATATAATGTATATTCAAACAGTATGTTAAAGGGTCAATTCACCAAGGAGATAGAACAATTATAAACATTTGTGCAGTTAACAGCAGAGTAGCCAAATACATGAAACACACATTGACAGAACTGAAGGGCAAAATAAATAGTAACACAATAATAGTTGGAGATTTCAATGCCCACTTTCAGTTAGGGGTAAGTCACCAGATAGAAGATCAGTAAGGAAATAGAGGACTTGAACAACTCTGGAGACCATATACAAAGGTGCCAATGTACACAATAGGAAAAGGACAGTCTTTTCAACAAATGGTGTTGGGAAAACTTGGATAGCTACCTGCCAAAAAAGAAGAAAAGAAGAAGGAGAAGGAGAGGGAAGGGAGGGGGAGGAGGAAGGGAAGGGGGAGAGGTGGAGAAGAAGAAGAAAGACCCTTAACTTACAACATCTACAAAAATGAATCCAAAATGGATTAAAGACCTAGAATGTAAGACCTGAAACCGTAAAACTACTAGAAGAAGACATAGGGGAAAGTTCATAACATTGGATTCGGCAGTGATTTCTTGGTTATGACACCAAAAGCATGCATGGCAACGACAGCAAAAACAGACAAATGATACTACCTCAAAGCTAAACACACGCACAGCAAAGGAAACAATCAACAGCATGAAAAGGCAACCTATGGAATGGGAGAAAATGTTTGCAAACCATATTTCTGATAAAGGGTTAATATCCAGAATGTGTAACTGAACAACAACAAAAAAACCCTAATAACCTATTTTAAAAATGGGCAAGGGACTTGAACAGACATTTCTCCAAAGAAGATACACAAATGACTAAAAGTATATGAAAAGATGCTCAGTATCAGTAAAAATTAGGGAAAAGTAAATTAAAACCACAACGAGAGATCACTTTATGCTCATTAGGATAACCACTATATATTATATATATATAGCCACTATATGTATAATATATATACATATTATGTGTATATAATATATATACATATTATATACATATAATATATATACATATTATATACATATAATATATATACATATTATATACATATAATATATATACATATTATATACATATAATTTAATATTATATTATACTATATTATAATTATATTATATTATATTATATTATTAATATAATATAATATAATATTAATATAATATAAATATAATATTAATATATATAATAATTGATATAATATATTAATATATATTAATATTATATATATAGCCACTATATATATATAATTTGTGACATTATATGTATATATATATATATAGAGAGAGAGCAATTGTTGCTGAGAATGTGGAAAAATTAGAACCCTTGTGCACTGTTTGTGGCAATATAAAATGGTGCAAACATTACAGAAAACAGTATAGAGGTTTATCAAAAAGTTAAAAAATAGAATTACCATATAATAGAGGAATCTCACTTCTGGACATACATACAAAAGAATTAAAACAGGATCTTTTTTTTTCAAGTTATTAACTATTTATTGTTTGAAGTGACATCTTTTTTTTTTCAATATATGAAATTTATTGTCAAATTGAAAAGAGGATCTTTAAGGAATATTTTCACACCCATGTTCATTGCAGCATTATTCACAATAGCCAAGAACTAGAAGCAACCTAAATGTCTATCAACAGATAACTGAGTAAAGAAAATGTAGTATATACATGCAGTGGAATATTGATTATTCAGCCTTAAAAAATAAGGAAATCCTGTCCTACGCTACGATGCGGATGAACCTTGAGGACATTGTGCCAAGTGAAATAAGCCAGTCACAGAAGGACAGATACTACAAGATGCCATTTACACGAGGAATCTAAAATAGTCAAACTCTTAGAAACAGAAAGTTGAATGGTAGTTCCCAGGGCCTTTGGGGAGAGGGCCAGGCGAGTTGTTCAGTGGACATAGAGTTTCCGTTTTACAAGCTGAAAAAGCTCTAGAGCTCTGTTGTGCAGCGGTGTGCCCATGGTTAATACTACTGTAGTGTATACTTTTTTTTTAAAGTTTTTAATTTATTTTTGAGACAGAGAGACAGAGCATGAACGGGGGAGGGGCAGAGAGAGAGGGAGACACAGAATGGGAAGCAGGCTCCAGGCTCTGGGCCGTCAGCCCAGAGCCCGACGCGGGGCTCTCGAACTCACGGACTGCGAGATCGTGACCTGAGCTGAAGTCGGACGCTTAACCGACTGAGCCACCCAGGCGCCCCTGTAGTGTATACTTTAAAAATGGTTAAGATGGTAAGTTTTATGTAATGTGTTTTTGACCACAATAAAAAAAAAATCCACCTCAAAGAACAACAACAAAAGTTACAGATAATCCTATTTACGTGATACCGTCAAAAAAGCAAAAGTGTAGTAACAGAGACAGTAAATAGCTGCTGGAGGCCTGGGGTGAGAAGAGGGTTGCAAAAGGAAATATTGGGGGGATAATGAAACTTCTGTCACTGGAGTGTGGTGGTGGTTACACGAATCTGTACATGTGTTAAACTCTGCACCACTGTTTACCCCCCCCCAAAATCAATCTTTCTAGATGTCAATTTTTTAAATGAAATAAACAAAAATGTTAAGTACAAAATGCATGACTTTGTGCATATGATTGTAATGATTCTGTATCATCCTGGCATTTAGGTCAACAAATTATATGCACCCTCAATAGAAGTCAGAGTCATTTTAAGAGAACTTTATATAATAATGACCATCGTTGCCTCTATACCATGTTACAAATTGCTTTCTGTGGCCTCTTTCAACATTGTTCTTCCTTTACATGTGTTTTTTTTCCTTTTAATAACTTGAAACTGCTCTCACACTAAGCTCTCATTTTATTCTTTTCCTGATGAATGGATGAGCATTTATCATTCTATCTACCTCTTCTAGTTCTTTTCCTCATATCACGTGTAGCACCTCCCAGCTTGAATTCACCCTAACATGTAATTAAGGGTTTTTTAAATCAAAGTCTTCCAGATTATTTACGAACATGTTAAACAAAGTTGGATTTGACCTTAAGCTCTACCAGGTCTGCTAATCTAAACCAAGATCGTTCGCCCCCATGCTGCTTCATTTTAAGCTCTCCATTGTTTACAGTCCTATCTCCTATCCATTTCGTGGTATCAGTAACCAAAGGAATTCATTTCCATTTCTCTAATGTGTATGCTACCAAAAGCTTACCCCGAAGTCCAGATGTTTTGTATCCTTTTGTCTATTCATTTGATAATTGCGTGGAAAAATTTGATCCCACATCCTCTTAGTGGCCACCTACAAGGGAGCAAAGAGCGGTGGGAGTCCATTAGAGTCAGTTTGTTCCCGAACGTTCGATAATAAGTTAGGAAGTAAATAGAAGAAATGCGCAATAAAGGCAGATGCCTTGTAAGGAAGGATAAGCAGATCTTCAGCTTAGAGCAACCACATGTGAAAAAGAAAGAAAGCGAAGAAAACAGTAAGGCAAAGAAATTTCTTATTATGAAGGATAACGAGACATGAGTTCACAGATGCAGTTAGAGTTAAGCAGACCTGTGATAAGTTGTAGTCAGTTCTGTTAAGCAGATGACACAGCGTGATGTTTGGAGGCAGAAACAAAGGAATAAAAAAAAAGTAGGATCAGTGTTGCACTGTAAAGAATATAATGGAATAAGGAGGCTTTTTTTTTTTTTAATGTCTCTTTATTTTTGAGAGAGACAGAGACAGAATGCGAGTGGGTTAGGGGCAGAGAGAGAGGGAGACACAGAATGTGAAGCAGGCTCTGGGCTCTGAGCTGTCAGCACAGAGCCCAGCGCGGGGCTTGAACTCACGAGCTGTGAGATCATGACCTGAGCCGAAGTTGGACGCTCAACCGACTGAGCCACCCAGGCGCCCCTAGAATAGGGAGGCTTTGAGTAAGATCCCAGTAATGATGAATAAACATAATTGAAAAGAGACAGCATTTGGACCCCTTCAATTTGAGACACAAGTAACAGGTCCCAGATAAATGAGGGGAGCTCGGAAAAGAAGAGCTTAAAAATTAGAAGATGCTTAAAAAGTGAAATGTTAAAGTAACTATTTATAGGGTGTTCCTGTAAACAGGTCTGGAACACAGGCGAATGGGCAGAACACTGTCAAAGATATCTTCAATGTATAAAAAAATAATAAATGAAATGACATTAAGCTATGTTTCTAGACAGGAAGTACTGGTGACTGAATTTGTGGGAGGAATATGGCGAACTTGAACGCTAATGTGAGGAGAAATCAGCATGTCTTGTTAAGGTTGTTACAAAACTAAGAAGTTAGGGGCTCCTGGGTGGCTCACTCGGGTGAGCTTCCGACTTTGGCTCGGGTCACGATCTCACGTTTCAGTGGGTTCAAGCTTCGCATTGGGTTCGCGGCTGTCAGGGAGGGTCCCGCTTCAGATCCTCTGTTCCCCCCTCTCTCTGTCCCTCCCCAGCTCGCTCGCTCTCTCAAAAATAAATTTAAAAAATAAACTAAAAGAAATCATACTATGTCATTCTTCTGCGTAACGTCTTTATATAACCCTGACTGAAAGATCTTCGAGGCCCTTTGCGAAATGGGCTGACCCCCCCCGAGCACCTCCTCGTCTATACCTAATAATGGTCTTCCGTGTGCCTCATTACTACCCCATAACTTCTTACAGGAGAGTTAGTAATACTAAGTACCTAGGACCTGGCACTTCACAAATGCTAATTTCCTTACTTTTCAATTTCCTTTCCCTGGAGCCCGACATTCTCTCCACACCAATCTGGGACACGCTGTGCTCCTCACACGTCTGTGTCTTTCCTCATATCCACTCTCTGAAATATCGTCTCAGATATTGCAATATCTTTGTTTTTCATTTGGCAGAACACAATTCATCATAGAGAACCGGCTTCAGTGATTTTCTTTTCTGCCCTGCCAGATAGAAATGATCACGACCCTTAGCGGGCCCCAAAGCACCTGTTCCTGTTGCCAAAATTTCGCTTATTTCGTTGTTTTGTCTCCCCCTGACTGCAAGTTCCTGGAGGGCAGTCAATGTGTCTGGTTATTCGCGGCATATCCAGAGTTTAGCGAAGTTGATCATTCATTCATCACTAAGCACTAACTGAGCACTTATTATGTCAGAAGCACCTTGGATACAAATTAAGGACAGGTAGTCACTGCTTTCAGAAAACTCCAGTCTGTCGTAGTAGAGAAGTTTATAAACAAATCTAGTTATTAGTGACTTCCCATATGTGGAATCTGAGAACTTCACAACAGATACATAGGGGAAGAGAAGGAAAAATAAGATAAAAACAGGGAAGCAAACCATAAAAGACTTTTAAATGCAGAGAACAAACTGAGGGTTGCTGGAGGGGAGGTTGGTAGGGGATGAGTTAAATGGGTGATGGGCATTAAGGAGGGCACTTGTTGGGATGAGCACTGGGTGTCGTATGTAAGAGAGGAATCGCTGGGTTCTACTCCTGAAGCCAAGACTACAATGTGTGTTAACTAACTTGAATTTAAATTTAAAAAAGTAATAATAATGACTTCCAATGGGCTTCCAGGGGATTCGTGATTATTTCTCCTCCTCCTCCTTCTTCTTCTTCTTCTTCTTCTTCTTCTAACATTTTATTTATTTTTGTGAGACAGAGAGAGACAGCATGAGCAGGGGAGGGGCAGAGAGAGAGGGAGACACAGAAGTCAAAGCAGACTCCAGGCTCTGGGCTGTCAGCACAGAGCCCGCCGCGGGGCTGGAACTCACGAACCGTGAGATCATGACCTGAGCCGAAGTCAGATGCTTAACTGACTGAGCCACCCACCCGACCCTCGTGATTTCTTCTTAATGCAATTTGTGGATCGTGTGTAGATTTAAAATGAAGATTTTGTAAAATAAAAAAGATATTGATCTGCTGCTTCCACTGAGAATAAAGAATTGCAGGTCTGATGATAGAATTCTATAAGGTATAATGGAGGCGTCAAGGAGGAAGCTAAAGGATAGACAGGTCAAGAGAAGCTTCACAGGGGAGCTCGGCAGTGGATGGCATCCATCAGAAACACTACCGGGTAACAGAGCTTGGGCCCTGGTCCTGTTCCTCCATGCAGCAGTGTAGTAAGAAGGCTGACCTATGCTCGGAGAATTATCTTCTGACTCTGCAGTACTTTCGTTCTTTATTCCTATCTTCTAAATTGTGTGCTTAAAAAAACCCCACATCTCACACCCCTAAAAAAGTACTCAACTTAAGTTGACCTCCTGGCACCGTTCCAAGGGGCCATTCAGATTATGTTATTTTATCTAATATCCTGTCATCCAGTCACTTAAAAATGCTTGCTGAGTACCACCTTCAAGGCATCCTGTTCTGTGATCAACAACGGCTCATTAATTTTAATTATTATCTATGACTTGCTTTAAAAATAACTTGTGCTTTTGTATTTTGGACGCTAAGTTACTCAACATTTTTTCCCATGATTTGCCCACAGAATTGTATCCCAATCATTCCTGTCACTCCTCCCCTGGCTGTGGACCTGCCACTTCCCCTCTGTGAGCTCCCAAACATGTATCTATTACTGATAACCTAAATTCTGGGGATAGAAAATGAATAAGGCAGAGTCCCCGCTTTCACAGGATTCTCGTTCTTGAGTCCTCTGAACAGAGAGGTGTGAGTAGAATAACTTCAGGTCTCCATGTGACCATCTGAAAGTTTCTTACAGGATATAATGGTGAAATTCTCTAGGCATGAATGTTACAATCAGCCGTGATCAAACAGGAGCTAATGTGCATGAGTTAATGGTTTTTCAGATCAAATATTTTTTTTTAATTTTTTTTAATGTTTATTTATTTTTGAGACAGAGAGAGACAGAGCATGAACGGGGGAGGGGCAGAGAGAGAGGGAGACACAGAATCGGAAGCAGGCTCCAGGCTCTGATCCGTTAGCACAGAGCCCGACGCGGGGCTCGAACTCACAGACCGTGAGATCATGACCTGGGCCGAAGTCGGACGCTTAACTGACTGAGCCACCCAGGCGCCCCAGATCAAATATTTTTTAAGAGCACACATTTCCAGATAACAAAATAAATACTTGTGGACACGACATGGACATGTGATCAAATTATGTCATTTACTGTATATTACCATTACATTTTGTGTGGGCTTTGCACCTAAATTTCACATGCTTTGCTATTAAAATAACATGTGATACAATTTTACCACTTTCATAATGAGGTTTATACTATTTTATTTTATTTTTATTTCCAAATTTTTATTGAAACTCTAGTAAGTTAACATACACTGCAATCAATGTTAGTTTCAGGAGTAGAATTCAGTGACTCATCACTTACACACAACACCCAGGGCTCATCATAACAAGTGCCCTCCTAATATGCATCACCCATCTAGCCCCCCACCCACACCTACCCATCTCTCTCCATCAACCTGCAATTTGTTCTCTGTCTTTAAGAGTGTCTTATGGTTTGTTTCTCTCTCTCTCTTTTCTTTGTTCCCCCCTCCCACATGTTCTTGTTTTGTTTCTCCAATTCCACATATGAGTGAAATCATACGGTATTTGTCTGTGACTGACTTATTTTGCTTGGCATAATACATTCTAGCTCCATCTGTGTGATTGCAAATGGCAAGATTTCATTCTTTCTGATGGCTGGGTAATATCCCATTGTACACACACACACACACACACACACACATCTTCCTTATCCATCCATCAGTTGATGGACATTTGGGCTCTTTCTATAGTTCGGTTATTGTTGATACTGCTGCTACAAACATCAGGGTGCATGTGCCTCTCCAAATCAGTATTTTTGTATCCCTTGGGTAAATAGCTAGTAGTGCAATTGCTGGGTCATAGACTAATTCTATTTTTAACTTTTTGAGGAACCTCCATACTGTTCTCCGGAGTGGCTGGCTGCTTTGCATTCCCACCAACAGCGCAAGAGGGTTCCCCTTTCTCCACATCCTCGCCAGCACCTGTTTTTTCTTATGTTGTTCATTTTAGCCTTTCTGACAGGTGTGAGGTGGTATCGCATTGTGGTTTGGATTTGTATTTCCCTGATGAGTGATTGAGTGATGTGGAGTATCTTTTCGAGTGTCTGTCAGCCACTGAATGTCTTTTTAGGAAAAATGTCTATTCATGTCTTCTGCCCATTTCTTAACTGGATTACTTGTTTTTTGGGTGTTGAGTTTGATAAGTTCTTTGTAGGTTTTGGATACTAACCCTTTATCAGATACGTCATTTGCAAATATCTCCTTCCATTCCGTAGGCTGCCTTTTAGTTTTGTCGATCGTTTCCTTAATTGTGCAGAAGTTTTTAGCTTGGTGAAGTTCCAATAGTTCATTTTGCTTTTGTTTCCCTTGCCCCTGGAAGACATATCTAGTAAGAATGTCTAAGACATATCTAGTAAGGCTGAGGTCAAAGAGGTTGCTGCCTGGTCCTCCTCCAGAATTTTGATGGTTTTCTGTCTCACATTGAGGTCTTTAATCCATTTGGAATTTATTTTTGTGTATGGTGTTAGAAAGTGGTCGTTTCCTTCTTTTACATGTTGTTGTGCAGTTTTCCCAACATTGTTGAAGAGACTTTTTTTTCCATTGGATGTACTTTCTTGCTTTGAAGATTAGGTGACCCTATAGTTGTGGGTCCATTTCTGGGTCTTTTATTCTGTTCCATTGATCTATGTGTCTGTTTTGGTGCCAGTACCATACTGTGTTGATGACTACAGGTTTTTTTGTTTGTTTGTTTGTTTTAATGTTTATTTATTTTTTAGAGAGACAGAGTGAGAGCAGGGGAGGGGCAGAGAGGGAGGGAGACACAGAATGTGAAGCAGGCTCCAGGCTCTGAGCTGTCAGCACAGAGCCCGACGCGGGGCTCAAACTCACAAGCTGTGAGATCATGACCTGAGCTGAAGTCGGATGCTCAACCGACTGACCCACCCAGGAGCCCCAATGACTACGGTTTTATAATACAGCTTGAAGTCCAGAATCATGATGCCTCTAGCTTTGCTTTGCTTTTTTAGGACTGCTTTGGCTATTTGGGGTCCTTTGTGGTTCCATACTAGTTTTAGGATTGTTTGTTCTAGCTCTGTGGAAATGCTGGTGCTGTTTTGATAGGAATTGCATCAAATGGGTAGATTGCTTCAGGTAATATCGACATTTTAACAATGTTTGGTCTTCTGATCCATGAGCATAGAAATTTTTTTTTTTTCCATTTCTTTGTGTCCTCTTCAGTTTCCTTCATAAGGGGCACCTGGGTGACTCAGCTGAGCATCCGACTCTTGATTTCGGCTCAGGTCATGATCTGATCAGGTCATGGGCTCGTGGTTCGTGAGATGGAGCCCCACGTCAGTCTCTGCACTGAAAGCACAGGGCCTGCTTGGGATTCTCTCTCTGCCCCTCCTCTGCTCTCTTCCCCCCAAAATAAATAAATAAAACTTAAAACAAACAAACAAAAATTTCTTCATAAGCTTTCGATAGTTTTCAGAGTACAGATCTTTTACCTCTTTGGTTAGGTTTATTCCTAAGTATTTTATGGTTCTTGGTGCAATTGTAAATGGGATCAATACCTTGATTTCTTTTTCTGCTGCTTCATTATTGGTGTATAGAAATGCAACTGATTTTATATCCTGCAACTTTTGCTTAATTAATGTGTTAGTTCTAGCAATTTTTTGGTGGAGTCTTTCAGGTTTTCTACATAGACTATCATGTCATCTGCATGACATTTAATGAAAGTTTGACTTCTTCCTTGCCAGTTTGGATGCCTTTTATTTCTTTTGGTTGTCTGATTGCTGATGCTAAGACTTTCAGTACTATGTTAAATAGTAATGGTGAGAGTGGACATCCCTGTCTCATTCCTGACTGTATGGGAAAAGCTCTTAGGTTTTCCCCATTGAGGATTATATTAGCTGTGGGCCTTTTGTATATGACCTTTATGATATTGAGGTACGTTCCATCTATCCTCACTTTGTTGCGGGTTTTTATCAAGAACAGATCCTATATTTTGTCAAATGCTTTTTCTGCGTCTATTGAGAGGATCATATGGTTCCTATCCTTTCTTTTATTAATGTGGTGTATGTTGTTGATTGATTTTGTGAATTCTGAGCCAGCCCTGTAGCCCAGGAATAAATCCCTCTTAATGGTGGTGAATAATTCTTTTAATGTACTGTTGGATTTGATTTGCTACTATCTTGTTGAGAATTTTTGCATCCAGGTTCATCAGGGATATTGGCCTGTAATTCTCCTTTTTAGTGGGATCTTTGTCTAGTTTCTGACTCAAGGTAATGCTAAGCCTCATAGAAGGAGTTTAGAAGTTTTCTTTCCATTTCTATTTTTAGGAACAATTTGAGAAGAATAAGTATTAACTCTTCTTTAAATGTCAGGTAGAATTCCACTGGGAAGCCACCTGGTCCTGGCCTCTTGTTGGGAGATTTTTCATTACTGATTCAATTTTTTTGCTGGTTATGGGTCTGTTCAAATTTTGTTTCTTCCTGTTTCAGTGTTGGTAATTTGTATGTTTCTAGGAATTTGTCCATTTCCTCCAGATTTCCTAGTTTGTTGCAATATAATTTTTCATAATAATTATGAATAACAATAAATAATATAATATAATTTACATGTAATATATGTAATATATTTTATATATAATGTATAATGATTATATACAATATAGTAATATATAATATAATATATAATATAATATAACATAATATAATATAATTAATAATAAATAATAAATATGATATAATTTAACATAATAAATAAATAATAATTATTGAGAAATATTGAGAAACAGAGAGAGACAGAGCATGAGCATGGGAGGGGCAGAGAAAAGGGGAGAGACAGAATCTGAAGTAGGCTCCAGGCTCCAAACTGTCAGCACAGAGCCCGACGCGGGGCTCAAACTCACAAACTGCAAGATCATGACCTGAGCCAAAGATAGATGCTCAACCGATTGAGCCACCCAGGCACCCCGTATTTCTGCTCTAAGCTTTATTATTTCCCTTATTCTGCTGGCTTTAGGCATTATTTGCTGTTCCTTTTCTAGTTATTTGAAGTGTAAGGTTAGGTCATGCATTTGAGACTTTTCTTGCTTCTTGAGGTAGGCATATATTGCAATATACTTCCCTTTTAGGACTGCCTTTGCTGCTTCCCAAAGGTTTGGGGCTGTCATGTTTTCATTTTCATTTGCTTCCATGCACATTTTTTTAAATGTTTTATTTTTATTTTTGAGAGAGAGAGAGAGAGAGTGTGAGCAGGGGAGGGGCACAGAGAGAGGGGCACAGAGAGAGGGGGACAGAGGATATGAAGTGGGCTCTGCACTGACAGCAGAGAGCCCAATGTGGGGCTTGAACTCATGAGCCATGAGATTATGACCTGAGTCGAAATTGGATGCTAAAATGACTGAGTCCCCTAGGAGCCCCCCCATGTACTTTTTTATTTCTTCTTTAATTCTCTGGTTAACCCATTCATTCTTTAGTAAGATGTTCTTTAACCTCCATGTATTTATGGTCTTTTTATTTTGTGGTTGACTTCAAGTTTCATAGTGTTGAGGTCTGAAATTATGCATAGAATGATCTTGCTCTTTATACTGAGGGCTGATTTGTGACACAGTATGTAATCTGTTCTGGAGAATGCTTCGTGTACACTCCAAGAGAATGTGTATTCTGATGCTTTAGGATGCAATGTTCTGAATATATCTGTTAAGTTCATCTGGTCCAACGTGTCATTCAAAGCCATTGTTTCCTTGTTGATTTTCTGTGTAGGTGAATCTGCCCATTGCTGTTAAGTGCAGTGTTAAAGTCCCCTACTATTATTGTATTATTATCAATGAGTTTTTGTTATTAATCGATATATATGTATATATATATATATAGTTTTTTTTATTTTTTTAATGTTTATTTTTGAGAGAGAGAGAGAGAGTGCATGCACATGAGCAGGGGAGGGGCAGAGAGAGAGGGAGACACAGAATCCAAAGCAGGCTCCAGGCTCCGAGCGGTCAGCACGGAGCCCGACGTGGGGCTCGAACTCACGAACCAAACTGTGAGATCATGACCTGAGCTGAAGTCAACTGCTTAACCAAGTGACCCACCCAGGGGCCCAAAAGCTGAAGCGATTTTAAAACTGGTGCTGGGGGGCGCCTGGGTGGCTCAGTCGGTTGAGCGTCCGACTTCGGCTCAGGTCATGATCTCACGGTCCGTGGGTTCGAGCTGACAGCTCAGAGCCTGGAGCCTGTTTCAGATTCTGTGTCTCCCTCTTTCTCTGACTCTCCCCTGTTCATGCTCTCTCTCTGTCTCAAAAATAAATAAATGTTAAAGAAAATTAAAAAAAAAAAAACTGGTGCTGGAACAAAGGTAAGACAAATCAAAAGAACAAAACAGAAAGTCCAGAAACAAATCCACACGTATATAAATGGATTTAATGATACAGTGCCACTGTACAGCAGAAGAGGAAAGAATGGTGTTAAAACTGGATGTTCCTTCTTAGTATGATACATAATATATATTATACATATAACGTATATAAAATATATTACATATGTGAAAGTTAACGGTATATCACCACATTTTACCCTATACATAAAATCAAATTCAGACGAGTTACTTATAGACCAATATAATATAAAGAGCAGGAGAAAAAATTCCTTTAGAAGACTATATAGGAAAATAATTTCAGGACCTCAAGTTGGAAAAGATTTCTTTAACACGTCACAGAAAGGACCAATCACAAAAGAAAGAAAAAAATGAAGGAGTGCCTGAGTGGCTCAGTCGGTTAAGTGCCCAACTCTTGGGTTCGGCTCAGGTCACAATCTCATGGTTCATGGGATTGAGCCCTATATCAGGCTCTGTGCTGACAGAGTCTCTCTCTAAATAAACAAATACACTAAAAAAGATTTTTTTAAAAGAATAGAATAAATGAAAGAGCCAGCCCAGTGGCTGGTTAGCTCATTTGGGTAGAATGTGGCAATAACATCGCCAACATTGCAGGCTTAGCTCCAAACAAGCCTAGAGGGGCATTAGTTCTCATATTTACTAAAAATAAGTTTTTCGGGGGTGCCTGGGTGACTCAGCTGATTAAGCGTCTGACTTCAGCTCAGGTCAGAAATCCCACCTCTGGATATTCTCCCTACGGAAATGAAATCACTGTATCAGTTCATCAGTGGATGAAGTGGTAAAGAAAATGTATGGGATACAAACACACACACACACGAATATTATTTAGCCATAAAAAAAAAGAAGGAAATCTGCCATTTATGAAAACATAGATGAACCTTGAGGGCATTATGCTGAGTGAAATAAATCAGATGGAACAAGACAAATACTGTATGAGTCACATGTGGAATCTAAAAAAGCTGAAGTCATAGAAATGGAGAGTAACCATTTTGCCATATATATACACATAACAAATCATTGTGTTGTACGCCTTAAACTACCATCCTGGGGGTTTGACAGCTCTGGAGACTGGGCTGAAAGTGGGCTTCAGTGCCCCCTATTTTGGTGGCCCACCATACTCATGACACAGCTTCTCTGTATTGGTTCCAATCCACTTTTACTGTCTGGGCAACTAGAGCACAAGTTCCCGATGAGAGAGAAACTGACTGAGCTGACTAGTCTCAATCCAGTATGAAAGGCCTTTATTGGCTGGTGTTTATGAATTTCTAGGGTCTAATCAATTGTGGCTAAGGCAACAGTATCAAATGACATGAAGCTTGGCAACTTATGCATAACCAGCAGTTAGAGCTGCTTTGTCCCAAGGAGCCTATAAGTGTTGGTTACCTTGAGTTTCATAGTCTGTCTAGTTCACTTCTCTTGCTGGCTTTCATCCAATGACTGTGGTACTATTTCATGTTTTTATCCCAAGAACTACCTGGGATGCTAGGCTTTGAGTTACTAAGTGTAGAACAGAACAAACATCATGTTTGATTAAAGAACAAACCACATGTGGCACTTTTTCTAGGGTACTGAGTCTTTAGGGTAACCGGTAATAAAGATAGTCATGATACAAGGCATTATAAAACAAGGTATCCAAGTAGAAAGATACTACTTTATCTAGGTACTATAAAATGGACGGTCAGATTCTAAATCTAGGTTTTTGGAAAAGTCAAGGTAATTTACAATATGAATAGTAAGTGCAAACCATTGCTTAAGCCCGTAACATCTGGAAGGGTATGAAGGTACTATTCCTTACCAGAAAAAAAATATCTTATTATTATATAATCAGGTACAAATACACAAAGGCCAACACTTCAAGTTCACCTCAGGGACATGTTTGGTAATCTCTTCCTTCCGTCTTTGTTCCCTCAGTGTTCTTGCCCCTTGCCCGGGTTCTTACCCTACCCCCATCTCAGTCAATTGATTGCGTTGGTTTTCTCCTCAGTAAGGCTGACACGGCAACATCTGTGCTTTGGAAGAGGATTGTAGGCCCTTCCACGAAGGGAAAACATTCCAGCACACCAACGCTGTTCTCTTCTGTGGTTGATACTGATCACCTTTATAACATAAATGCAGAGGGCTGTTGCACTCTGCTGCTTTTCTCCACTTAGAAGATCCCTCCCAGGAGGGACGATGAGGAGTAAAAAGGGCGTTTGATAGGGGAAGAAAAGCCCGCCCGCCACACAATCTTAATGACAATTAATGGAGACTGGAATCTGTAAAGCCCTGGCATTGCTATTGCTGGCTTTCACGTTACATTTCCTTGTTCTCCCTGGTATACGCGTAATTTCCATTCAAGTTGACTCAGTCCCAAACAGGAAAGGAAGAATAGGTTACATTATGTTAGAGTTTATGTTCATGAATGACACAGGAGCTATTGCAAACGCATTGGAACTTGTTGGGTTTAAAAGACGAGTCCAGTTGTGAAGTTTCTACAGTTTTGTATAATGTTTGGTGAATAAGTAGAAGTGAATGCATTTGCCTTCATTTGATGGGATTTGTGTTTAATTTCGTGAAATTTCAGTTATGGTAGTTGATAAAAATCAGGAGTTTATATTTAAAAAAGGGAAAAAGTCACACAAAGCTGAATAGGAAAAGCGTGATCTTGATGTTTTCGCAATCTACCGCTGACAAAAAACAAAAATCAAATGTAATGATACTGAGTTTTGTTTTAAAGGAAACATTTAGAGACGAAAGACACAAACTAGTCAATGTGGTAAAGGTAAATTTTCTTTAATAAAAGAGCTTGAAAATTCAAACTATTCTACGGTGGCCAAAGTAATTTTTACTAAAATAATGCCACATCATGCAGTTCTTGAACCTTTTGCCTACCGTTGGTGTGTACTAATTAGACTTAATTATTTCATTATTCGCTTTAATTGTGTAGTTAATTACATTTCATTGCTAACCCTCCTAACCACAAATCCATTTCAGATTTCTTATCATCTTCTCATCATCTCAAAGGCCTGCCAGCTCCACCCCCGAAGTATTTATTTCCACCACCAACACCACCCCTGGTGCCATCCTTCACTCAGACTGTTGGCATTGGCTCCTAATTGGTCTCCTGCTCTGTTCGCTCAGCTCCTTCTCCCATCTGTTCATAGATGCACACATGTGAGGAGGAAGACAAACTCTTTACTGCGGCCTGCAAGGCCCTTATAATCTGGTCCTTACCTACCTCCTGGGTCTCATCTGACACAGACTGGCCTCCAGCCACAGAGCCCTTCCACACGCACCTAGGACCCTCTATCCTCTCCCCTCCCCTCTTTACCTAGTGAAGCCCAAGTGCCTTTCAGGTCTCAGCTCAAGGGCCACTTCCTCTGAGAAGTCTGCCCTGATCACCTTCCCTGACTAGATCAAACACTCCAGGAAGGACTCTGACTAGCACTATGTGACTATCCTTCTTAGCTCTTATTACGGTCCTACTACTTTATTGCTTTGGTGGTTAATTAAGGTCTCCCTCGCCTACTTGACTCTAAGTTAAATGAAGAGAGGAATCATGTCTGTGTTTGCTCATTTCATGACCGAGAAAAGTACCTGGCACATAATTGGTGCCCAATTAGTATATGTTGTATGAATAGCTATGAAAATAGCCCAAAATAAATACATTTAGTATATGGATTGAAATGTATAGGTGCAAAAGTATTATTATGTCATGAATCTGACTACGTTAACAATTAAGAGAAAAAAACAACAAACCTCAATTGAGGTTTTTATTTTTTATCGAGATATGTTAAATCACTCAAAGGGGTGTTTTACTAAAATATTTCGGGTTTTTTTCAGGCCAAATCAATATCCAGTGATCAAATTCCTGTCACGTATGTATGTCAACCTCAAATTCCTACGACATCCTTTCTGACTTCCAAAGTTAAAAAATTGATCCACTCATGATTTTGAAAACTTAAAGTGATTTTCAATTTTAGCTTTGACTGAATTTTGTAGCTTTTTTTTTAAAAAACAAAGAAAATACTATAAAAACCTTAAAATGGAAAGTGTTACTGATGGTAAGTACAGTAAGAGGGAGAGCAACAGTTTCAGAAAACTAGAAGTATTGTGCTCTATTTTAAGGTGTCTAGGTGGTTTCTCGTAATTTATGTTTCTACCTCAATAAATGTTGCTGTTTGTGAATTTTTCCTTGCCTGGACCTCGTGCAGGTTTAAATGTGTTTAAAGATTCGGGTGGTTAACTTTTATGGTCAGAAACCTTTGATTCTAAATTTATAATCTTTGGTGCTTTATGTGAAATAGACATGTGCAAATAGTCTGGAAGAAAAATTCCATTACTACATTGAACAGAAACAGAATTAACTCCTTAATTTTCTATGTGGTCTTTGAGGGGATCTCTCTGGCCCCCAGAATACTATTTAACTTCTAATAGCTTGACTACTCAAATAGAAATATTTTGCCTGAGTCAGACATTAGCAATTATTTTGCCTGAGTCAGACATTAACAATTAGATACTTTGGTAATGTAAGAAGATACTTTTAAAACAAATCATGCTAATGATTTAAGAGCACTTTGTGTTTCTTGTTCATGGCTTATCCATATCATCTGAAAATAGTTCCTGGCATAATAAGGCATTTAATATTTGTTGAGTGATAAAATGCATGTGTAAGTCTAACTTTAAAAGCTTAATTAATATATAAAATATGCATCTTTCAGTTTTGGAAATTAATTAATTCAGCTCATCTTAATGACTTTGCAATAAGTGGACCGGTAGCTCTCATGCTTTAGAGAAAATGAAGGTATATGTCATTTGTAAAGAGGAGAAATTCTCTTCAGTGGGTTTTTAATGTGTAAAAGAGGCTGCGGGCCAGAATGACATATTCACAGTTACTTGTGATTTAATTCATATGCAGTTTATTCAAGCCTGTAAATTCAATTTACAGATATAGTAATGTTTTATTTATAAATCTAATACTCGTGTGTTAAAATACAAAATGATGACTTTCGTGTTTTTGATTGATTTTGAAGAGATCATAAATCTGACAGTTTAATTCTCCTAGTCATTTGTTTATTTTTTTAAATACCAAAGGTACAAAGAATGATGTAATAATATATACTGATGCCCACCCACCACTGACTTAAGAAAGAATTACAGATACTTTTGAAGTTCAAGGACTACTTCTTCTGAAGTCTGTTTTCTACCCCTTATACCAATACTATTCTGAATTATATTCTACAAGCATTTACTATAGATAATATAGTATATTGCTTTGCTTGCTTTAAAATATAATAAATAGTATGTCACAGGTTGGGCTCTCTAGAAGCAGATGCTGGTGTTGAGTGTGGGATGTTTCTGTGGCTTGTTTTTTTCACTTTTTTAAAACATGGAGTTGTTTGCTACATAGAAGTTTCCATTTTTTTACACGTTAAAAAAAAATTCCAGTATAGGGGCGCCTGGGTGGCGCAGTCGGTTAAGCGTCCAACTTCAGCCAGGTCATGATCTCACGGTCCGTGAGTTCGAGCCCCGCGTCGGGCTCTGGGCTGATGGCTCAGAGCCTGGAGCCTGTTTCCGATTCTGTGTCTCCCTCTCTCTCTGCCCCTCGCCCGTTCATGCTCTGTCTCTCTCTGTCCCAAAAATAAATAAACGTTGAAAAAAAAATTTATAAAAAAAAAATTCCAGTATAGTTAACATACTGTTATATTAGTTTCAAGTGTACAATATAGTTGTTCAACAATTCTGTACATTACGCAGTGCTCATCATGATAAATGTACTCTTAATCTGCTTTACCTATTTCACCCTCCCCCCACCCATCTCCCTTCTGGTAACCATCTGATTATTCTTCGTAGTTAAGAGTCCGTTTTTTTTGGTCTTTTTTTCTTCTTTATTTTGTTTCTTAAATTCCACATATGGATGAAATCATATGGTACTTTCCCTGACTGACTTCTTTCACTTAGCATAATACTCTCTAGCTCCATCCGTGCTATTGCAAGCGGCAAGATTTCATTCTTTTTTATGACTAATATTCCCTTGCGTATATCTACACCACATCTTCTCCATCCATCCATCCATCTATCAAAGGACGCTTGGGCTGCTTCCATGATTAGACTATTGTAAATAATGCTGCCATAAACATAGGGGTGCGTATATCTTTTTGAATTAGTGTTTTTGTCTTCTTTGGGTAAATACCCAGTAGTAGGATTACTGGATCATATGGTAATGCTATTTTTAACTTCTTGAGGAACCTCCAGACTCCCTTCCACAGTGGCTGCACCCGTTAGCATTCCCACCAGCAGTGTAAGAGGGTTCCTTTTTCTCCACATCCTCGCTGACAGGTGTAAGGTGATATCCCATTGTGGTTTTGTTTTTTTTTTTTTAATTTACATCCAAATTAGCATATAGTGAAACAATGATTTCAGTAGATTCCTTAATGCCCCTTACCCATTGTGGTTTTGATTTGCATTTCCCTGATGATGAGAGATGTTGAGCATTGGTCTGTTGGCCATCTGAATGTCTTCTTTGGAAAAATGTCTGTTCATGTCTTCTGCCCATTTTTTAATTGGATTATTTGTTTGTTTGTTTGTTTCTGTTTTTGTTTTTGGTGTTGGGTTGTATTAGTTCTTTACATATTTTGGATACTAACCCTGTATTGGATATGTCATTTGCAAGTATCTTCTCCCATCCAGTAGGTTGTCTTTTAGTTTTGTTGATTGCTTCCTTGCTGTGCAGAAGCTTTTTATTTTGATGCAATCCCAATAGTTTACTTTTGGTTTTGTTTCCCTTCCCATATCTAGAAAACTGTTGCCATGGCTAATGTCAAAGAAATTACTGCCTGTGCTCTCTTCTAGGATTTTTCTGGTCTCGGGTCCTCAGGTCTTATATTTAGGTCTTTAATCCATTTGAGTTTATTTTTGTATATGGTGTAAGAATATGGTCTTTTTTTTTTTTTTTTTGCATGTAGCTGTCCAGTTTTTCCAGCACCATTTGTTGAAGAGACTATCTTTTTCCAGTTGCACATTCTTGCCTCCCTTGTGAAGATTAACTGACCATATGATTGTGGGTTTAACTCTGGACTCTCTTTCTGTTCCACTGATCTTTGTATCTGTTTTTGTGCCAGTATCATACTGATTATTGCAGCTCTGTGGTATATCTTGATATCTGGGATTATGATACCTCCAGTTTTATTTTTCTCTTTCAGGATTGCTTTGGCTATTCAGGATCTTTTGTGGTTCCATACAATTTTATTTGTTCTAGTTCTATGAAAAAGTTGATATTTTGATAGGGATTGCATTAAATATGTAGATTGCTTTGGGAAGTATGAACATTGTAATGATATTAATTGGTCCAGTTCATGAGCATGGAATATCTTTCCATTTATTTGTGTCAACTTCAATTTATTTTAACAGTGTTTTATAATTTTCAGAATACAGGTCTTTCACCTCCTTGGTTAAGTTTTTTCCTAGGTAAATTATTATTTTTGGTGCAATTGTAAGGATCGTTTTCTTAATTTTTCTTTCTGCGGCTTCATTATTAGTGTATAGAAAAGCAATGAATTTCTGTATATTGATTTTGTATCCTGCAACCTTACTGAATTCATTTACCCATTTCTTCTAGGTGGTCCAATTTGTTGGCATATAATTTTTCATTATATTCTCTTATAATCATTTGTATATCTGTGGTGTTATTTCTCCTCTTTCACTTCTGATTCTATTTATTTGAGTCCTTTCTCTCTCTCTCTCTCTCTCTCTCTCTCTCTCTTTCTGTGTGTGTGTGTGTGTGTGTGTGTGTGTGTGTCTGTCTGCCTGTCTGTCTGATGTGTGAGTCTGACTAAAGGTTTATCAGTTGTGTTGGTCTTTTCAAAGAACCAGCTCCTGGTTTCATTGATTTGTTGTTGTTGTTTTTTAAGTTTCTAGATCATTTATTTCTTCTCTAATCTTTATTATTTTCCTTCCTTCTACTGGTTTGGAGTTTTGTTCTTTTTCTAGCTCCTTTAGGTGTAAGGTTAGGTTATTTATTTGAGATTTTTATTGCTTCTTGAGGTAGACCTATATTGCTATGAACTTCCCTTTTAGAACTGCTTTTGCTGCATCCCAAAGATGTTGGACCATTGTATTTTCATTTTCATTTGTCTCCATGTACTTTTTGAAAATTTCCTCTTTGAAATCTTGGTGGACCCATTCTTTGTTTAGTAGCTTGTTACTTAACCTCCAAGTACTGTGTTCTTTCCAGACTTTTTCCTGTGGTCAATTTCTAGTTTCATAGTGTTGTGGTCAGAAAAGGTGCATGGTGTGACTTCAGTCTTTTTCAATTTGTTGAGACTTGTTTTGTGGCCTAATATGTGATCTATTCTGGAGAAAGTTCCATGTGCACTTGAAAAGAATGTATCTTCTGCTGTCTTAGGATGGGATGTTCTGAATATATCTATTAAGTTCATCTGGTCCAGTGTATTATTCAAAATTACTACCTCCTTGTCGATTTTCTGTTTAGATGATCTATCAGTTGACGTAAGTAGGCTTTTACAGTCCCCTACTATCATTGTATTACTGTTGATTACCTCCTTTATGTTTGTTATTAGCTGCTTTATGTATTTGCATGTTCCCAGGTTGGGTGAACAAATATTTACAATTTTCCTACCTCTTGTTGGATTGCTCCCTTTATGATTATATAGTGTCCTTCTTTGTCTCCTTTTATTGTTTTTTGTTTTTAAAGTCTATTTTGTCCAATATAAGCATTGTTACCCTGGCTTTCTTTTCACTTCCATTTGCATGATAAATGCTTTTCTATCCTCTACTTTCAATCTACATGTGTCTTCAGGTCTGAAATGAGTCTCTTGTAAGCAGCATATGGATGGATCTTGCTTTTTTATCCATTCCATCATTCTGTGTCTTTTGATTGGAGCAGTTAGTTTATTTTCATTCACAGTAATTACTGATAGGTATTGATACTCATTGCCATTTTGTTAATTCTTTTATGGGTTTTTTTTATTGTTTTATGGTTTTGTAGTTTTTCTGTCTCTTTATTCTCTTGCTCTCTTCTGTCATGGTTTGCTGGCTGTCTTTAGTCATATGCTTCAATTCTTTTTATTTTTTGCATACTTCTTTTTATTTATGGTTATTTATATATAACATCTAATGCATTTAGCAGTGTGTATTAAGTGGATGTCGCTTAAGTTTGAACCCATTCTTTACCCCCCCCCCACTGGTTTAGGTATATGGTGTGATACTTTACATCCTTTTATTTTATGAATCCCTTGAGTGATTTTTATACACATACTTAATTTTACTGTTTTTATGCTTCCTGCTTTTCTTACTCTACTTGTGGCCTTTCCTCTCCACTCAAAGAGTCCCTTTAACATTTCTTACAAGGCTGGTTTGGTGGCGATGAACTCCTTTAACTTTTGTTTGTCTGGGAAACTTTATCTGTCTTTGTATTCTGAATGATAGCCTTGCTGGATAGAGCATTCTTGGCTGCAGGTTTTTTTTTTTTTTCTTTCAGCACTTTGAATATATCCTGCCACTCCCTTCTGGCCTGTACGTTTCTGTTGAAAAATCAGCTTATAGCTTTCTAGGGTTTTCCTTGTATATAACTGTTTTCTCTTACTGCTTTAAAACTTTTCTGGTTATCACTACATTTTGCCGTTTAATCACTACGTGTCTTGGCATGGACTCTTGTGTTGATTTTGTTGGGGCTCTCTGTGCCTCCTGGATCTGGATTTCTGTTTCCTTCCCCAGATTTGGGAAGTTTTGAGCTATTATTTCTTCAAGTAAACTTCTGCCCCCTTTCTCTCTCTTCTCCTAAAATCTCTATAATGTGAATGTTATTTTGCTTGATAGGGTCACTATGTTCCCGTAGTCTGTTTTAATTTTTTATTATTATTTTTTTTCTCTCTCCTGTTCACTTTGACTTCTTTCCATTACTCTGTCCTCCAGGTCGTTGATCCACTTTTCTGCTTCCTCTGGTCTACTATTTATCCCATCTGGTGTCTTTTTAATTTCAGTTGAGTTCTTCATCTCTGATTGGTTCTTGTTTATATTTACTATCTCTTTGTTGAGGATCTCACTGAGGTCTTTTAATTGGTGTCTAAAAAGACACCATCTGGTGTCTTTTTAATTTCAGTTGAGTTCTTCATCTCTGATTGGTTCTTTTTTATAGTTTCTATCTCTTTGTTGAGGATCTCACTGAGGTCCTCCACTCTTTTCTCAAATCCAGTGAATACCTTTATGACCATTACTTTAGATTCTCTATCCGGCATATTACTTATCTCTGTTTTGTTTAACTCTCTTGCTGTGACTTTGTACTGTTCTTTCATTTGGGACACATGGTATTGATACTTATCTCTTCATTTTTTCTAACTCTCTGTGTCTGTTTCTATGTGTTAGGAAAGTCAGCCAAGTCACCTGCTCTTGAAAGTAGTGACCTTGTGAAGAAGAGGTCCTGTAGTGCCCTGTAGTGCAATGTCCCCTGTTTACCGGAACCTGGAACTTCAGGGATGTCTCCTTTGTGTGTTGCACACACCCTACTGTTGTGGCTGAGCTGCATTTGCCTTCAGTCCCAGTTGTCTGCAATGGCTCTCTTTGCCTGTTGTGAGCAAGGTTTGGTCCCTGTGTTGTTAGTGGGCCAGTCAAGGGCTGACTTGGGCTTGAGCTGAGTTGGACAAAGCTTTTGCCAGAGATGCAGTACACTGAACTGCAGGGTGCTTTCCCTTTGTTGTCCCCTGAGAAGGTTTTGCTGGTGGGCGGGGCCTGCAATCAGACCTAATGTCTGCCCCCACCCCGCTGCCGGGGCCACAATCAGACTGGCATGTGTGATTATCTTCCTCTCTCCCCTCCATACTGCCAGGTTTGTGGCACCACTTTGGATGGGCTCTGGCCAAGGGCCTGCTTGAGGGGTTAGGTCCACAGGAGAATGTGGGAATGGGGCATGTCGTGCCAGCAAGGACCACGCAGGACCACTCGGGCTGCTGCGGCCACGGCTGCCTGGGAGTAGAGGGAGAAACTCCTGCCGAGGCCATCTAGGTTGGAGGGGGCAGATCTGCAGAAGCATGCAGGGACAGGGCATGCTGTTGCCAAGCTAGGTGGAGAGTGTTTGCACAGCACAGGTCTCTACAGGCGTCCCTGTGTCTTGGCTGGTGGGTCGGAGAGGGAAATGGTACCTACTGGCTCTTTTGTTCTTGGAGAGGTGTCCCAAAGATCCCTGCCCCTCCAGCACGTGCTCTGCGATTCGCAAATAAATCTCCTTCTTCTATATGCCAGATGTTTTTCAAACTGCTGTTTCCATGCCGTATCTCAGCAAGGCTGTTCGTTGTGCTGCTCTTTATGGCACAGAGTCCCACATCTTTGCTAGCCAAATCTCAGAAGTGACACGCCATCGCGCCTGCTGTATTCTATTGGTCAAATACACCGACCTTGATCCAGTGTTGGGAGTGAACTACCCTGAGATGGGGATCATTGAGGACCATCTTGGAGGTTGGCTATCACAGTCATGAGGTTTTATGTTCTTTACATATTGCTGGATTTAGTTGGTTGATGTTTCTTTGCTACAGCTTTTGTATCTATGTTCTCAAGTGAAATTGGACTATGGTTTTTCTTTCTTCCTGTCAAGTTTATGTCAGTCTCATAAAGTGAGATGAGTAGTGTTCTCTCTTTTTCTATTCTCTGAAAGAGTTTGTATATAGTATCAGAATAGTTCAGAATTATTTATTCCTTCACTGTTGCAATTCAGGGTGAAGCCATCTAGGGCCCCCAAATTTTCCTTGATTTAATTTCTTCAACTCATTGAAAGATCATTTAGGCTTTAAAACCATTCAGTTTTTCTATTTCTTATTGAGATAGTTTGTGCAAATTGTACTTTGATAAAATTTGTTCCTTTAATCTACATTTTCAAATTCATTGGCATTAAATTGTTCACAATGATTTTTTATTCTGTATATAATATTTACAGCTTTTATGGTAATGTCCTTTTTTCTGATACTGGTTACTTGGGCTGTCACTCTTTTTTTAAATAGGTCTCATCAGATGTTTGAGAGTTTTATTAGGTTTTTTTTAAAAAAATCAGTCTTTGGCTTTATTGATTCTGTATTTTCTATTTAATTGGCCTCTGTTCTTCTCACATGTCATTTCTTCCACTTTCTTGGGGTTTATTTTGTTCTTTTTTTACTTTCTTAAATTATATTCTTAGTTTATTTTTAGGCCTTTTCAAATATGAATATCTTACAGCATAATTTTCCTTTAAGTATTGCTTTAGCTGAATCTCGTAAGTTTTGATATAGTACAATATGTACTATTGTAATTCTTCCTCGGCTCAAACTATTTTTTTTAATTCAATTATGATTTCTTCTTTAATCCATGAGTTACTTAGATATGTGCTTAATTAATTTCCAAGCATATGAAGGTTTTCTTGATGTGTTGTTAGTTTATCATTCACTGTGTTATGTTAGGAAAAATGTACTTGTCATTTCAATATTATAACATTTGTTTAGACTTGCTTTAAGATTATTTGGTCAGTTCTTGTAAATATTTTGAATGTGCTTGTTACATGCAGTTATTAAATATATGTTTATTAGGTCAAAACATTAATCATGATGTTTAAATCATGTATATTTTTAAATTTTTATTTATTTTTTATTTTTTTAACATTTATTTATTTTTGAGAGATAGAGAGAGAGACAGAGCGTGAGTGGGGGAGGGGCAGAGAGAGAGGGAGACACAGAATCCCAAGCAGGCTCCAGGCTCCGAGCTGTCAGCAAAGAGCCCGACGTGGGACTTGAACTCACAAACCGTGAGATCGTGACCTGAGCCGAAGTCAGATGCTAAACTGACTGAGCCACCCAGGCGCCCCATAAATCGTGTATATTTTTAAGAACTGTTTTTCTCTACCAATTACTGAGGTTATATTAAAATAACACACTATGAATGTGGATTTATCTGGGTCTCTTAGTAGTTCTATCAGTTTGTAAGTTGAAATTTTTAAGTCAAAATGAACAACCTTTCATGGGGCACCTGGGTGGCTCAGTCAGTTCAGCGACTGACCCTTGATTTCAGCTCAGGTCATGATCCCCACATCAGGCTCCATGCTGAGCATGGGGCCTGCTTAAGATTCTCTCCCCCTCTTGTGCTCTCTCTCTCTCTCTCTCTCTCTCTCTCTCTCAAATAAAAAAAATTAGATTAAAATTAAAAAATGAAATTTTTGTAATTATGAATTATCCTGAGTCACATAGTTCATCATAAAGGCTACTTAGTCTAGAAATAATTTGGCTATTTATCTTAGCCAGATAAGGGGCTTAGATAAGCCCCAGTGTTCCACTTAAAATGCAGATGATTCTTCTTAACTCTTTTTTCATTATCAAGGCCCAGTTTGCATCTTCTCATTATAAGCTTCAGCTTACTCCACTGTTATTTAATGAAATTGTGTTCATCTTTTTCTGTTTTCTTAAGTAAAATTGAGCTCTGAAGTCCTGGTTTTGCTTTACGTAATTAGTAAAATTCCAGATTGGGCTCTTAAAAATGCAGGTCTTAATAATTAGCAAAAGCAGCCTAAGAGACACTTGAAGGAGAGGTACCCTCTCCTCTGCAGCTACAGAAGAGTGACCATCCTTGGGTCATAAAACATGTTCAAAGAATTTGAACTCATGTGGTACTGAGACTTGTGTGAATATTTATAACTATACTAACTTATTCTGTTCTTTATTATTATAAATTTATCCTTGGAAGAATAATGTGAACAAAGACTCTGGGAATCATTGCCATATTCTTAATCTCCAAAGTGCTTTGTAATTCTCATGAGCTGTCTTACTCAATAATCTGATGTTCTCTTAATGACATGTTTGACATTTCTATATTCCTATACAGTATGAACACTTGGAAGATGGTTCTAGCAAATCAGTAGATTACTAGCATTTTTTCCTTTTCTTGCCTGCATAATAAAATCAATAAATGCCCATGACTCTACTAGATTTCTTATTTAACAAAGAGATCGATCATCTTGTCTCATTTATAATAAGCAGCCAAATGCCTTGGCTTCAATATTTTTGTGTTCTGTGTTCTGCCTTTCTGTTGACTGAATTGGAAGTTCCCAGAGCTGGGCACAGTAACAACTGGTGAATCTGGCAGAATTTTTTGTCCTTGCATTCACATCTATGGTTGTGCTTAAAGGACTGCGCCAGAGTTTTTTCCTCCCGATTCGGTATACTCGTGTCTGTTCTCATAGTTAGAGCAGGGGCACTGGGGAAAGGGGAAGCCACTATTTCCTGATTATGCCTCCAATTCAGGTGTTACCATGCTTTTGATACTATCAGAAACTGTTAGCCCTGAAGGAATATTGCGCTGCCCACTCGCATCCACGAGCCACATCCCAAGCTTTTCTCTTGACCGAAAGGTCAAGTGCAAAATGTAAGGTTTCTCCCAGGTCAGGCTAAGATACTGTTTATACAACAGAGGAGAATGGTTTCTCATGGGACTTTCCACGTACTATCTGTGTGTCTCCGGCAGTTTTTCATTTATTTTATTTTTTTCATTCCATTTGTCAAGACATTTTCTTTTTTTTTTTTTTAATTTTTTTTTTTTAACGTTGATTTATTTTTGAGACAGAGAGAGACCGAGCATGAACGGGGGAGGGTCAGAGAGAGGGAGACACAGAATCTGAAACAGGCTCCGGGCTCTGAGCTGTCAGCACAGGGGCCCGATGCGGGGCTCGAACTCACGGACCGCGAGATCGTGACCTGAGCCGAAGTCGGCGCTCAACCGACTGAGCCACCCAGGCGCCCCTAGACATTTTCTTTTTTAAAAAATGTTTTATTTATTTATTTTGAGAGAGAGAGCAGGGGCGGGGCAGACATTGAGGGAGGGAGAGAATCCCCAAGAAGGCTCTGCACTGTCGGGGCAGAACCCCAGGCAGGGCTTGATCCCGCCAACCGTGACATCATGATCTGAGCTGATGATCTGAGTAGGAGTCAGATGCTTAACCGACTGAGCCACCCAGGCGCCCCAAGACTTTTTTATTTAGAGGTTGCTTTCCCTTATTGAACCCCAGCTTCTCTCCTACCTGCTTCCTAGCAAGAGAAAGATAAACCAGTGTGATTGGCACTGTGTCTGGCTTTCACTCATTACTTTCACCACTTACCTATGACGAGGAGTGGGACTTCCACTCTTGAGAAGCTTTCTGCGTCTTTCCTTTTGGGCAGCCTCCTCACCATCAGTTCTGCTCAGTTCCAGAGTAGATGTGTTAGTCACAGATTAGAATATTATTTCAATGCCTTCCTCTTGCTTTTTTTCTTCTCTCTCACTCTCCCATCTGCAAAATCTATCACAAGTCTGGAATTCTAACATATAGCAGGCACTCAGTATGTCTTTGTTGAGTGGGTGAGTGGAGAGGTGACAAACACTACCTCTGAGTAAGCAGCCGGAGATCTCTTCAGGATTTCTGCAAACTTCCGTCTCTGAATAATGCTTTTCAAAGAACATAGAGACAAATGTTGATCCTCTCTAGTTTGATGACTGTGTGTGTTAGGCTTATGTCTTATCAATTCGTTAAGATTTTTTAAATTTTTATTTAGTTTATTTTTTTAATTGACCTCCAAGTTAGTTAGCATAGAGTGCAACAATGATTTCGGGAGTAGATTCCTTAGTGCCCCTTGCCCATTTAGCCCATCCCCCCTCCCACAACCCCTCCAGTAACCCTCTGTCTGTTCTCTGTATTTAAGAGTGTCTTATGTTTTTGTCCCCCTCCCTGTTTTTATATATTTTTTTGCTTCCCTTCCCTTATGTTCATCGGTTTTGTCTCTTAAAGTCCTCATATGAGTGAAGTCATATGATATTTGTCTTTCTCTGACTAATTTCGCTTAGCATAATACCCTCCAGTTCCATCCACGTAGTTGCAAATGGCAAGATTTCCTTCTTTTTGATTGCCGAGTAGTACTCCATTGTATATACATACCACGTCTTCTTTATCCATTCATCCATCGATGGACATTTGGGCTCTTTCCATACTTTGGCTATTGTCGATAGCCCTGCTACAAACATAGGGGTGCGTGTGCCCCCTCGAAACAGCACACCTGTATCCCTTGGATAAATGCCTAGTAGTGCAATTGCTGGGTCGTAGGGTAGTTCTATTTTTACTTTTTTGAGGAACCTCCATACTGTTTTCCAGAGTGGCTGCACCAGTTTGCATTCCCACCAGCAGGGCAAAAGAGATCCTCTTTCTCCGCATCCTCACCAACGTCTGTTGTTGTCTGAGTTGTTAATGTTAGCCATTCTGACAGGTGTGAGGTGGAATTTATTAAGATTTTAATGAGAGAGAAATTGTGTGATCCTGCCATTTTTCTCTGGAAATAAAGTTATACGTATGTATGTATATATATATATATATATATATATATATATATAGTATATATATACATATATATATATACAATATATAGTATATTAACATATAGTATATTATATTTAATAATATATATATACAATATATATACAATATATATAGTATATTATATTTATATATATACAATATATATACAATATATATAGTATATTAACATATATATATATAACATATATATAACATATATATAACATATATATATAACATATATATATACATATATATATACACAATATATATATACAATATATATAGTATATTAACATATAGTATATTATATTTATTTTTAAAAATTCTGAATAAATCGGTTCTCCAGAGAAACAGAACCAATAGGATATAAAAGGTAACTTATTGTGATGAACTGGCTTATGCAATTCTGGAGGCTGTGAGGTCCCAAGAACTGCCATGTGTAATCTGGACACCCAGGAAAGCTGGTAGTTTAATTCAATCCAGGTCTGAAAGCCTGTGAACTAGGGGTTACCAGTGATGTAAATCCCAGTTGGAGAGCAAGAGAAGATGGCAAGAGATGTCCCAATGGAATCAATGAGGCAGAAAAAAAAAGAGACAATTTCTTCCTTCTGCCATCTTTTTGTTCTATTCAGGCCCTCCATGGAGTAGATCCACACCTTGAGAGTGAAGCGGTGCGATATTCTTTACGAGTCCACCAATTCAAATGCTATCCAGTGCAATTCAAATACCCCTCATACACACATCCACAGACGCCTTCACAGACACACTAGGAAATAATAATTAGTTACCTGGGCACCCCTGATCCCATCAAGATGACGTGTAAAATTTACTGTCATATACTCTAAAAGAAAATATGAGTTTAAAAAAAAAAGGTTTAGTACCTTTTCTGAAGGTCCATTTGGCAATATCAAAAAAAGTTTCACCTAATAATTTTACGACAGGAGTTTATCCAAAATGCATGCCCATGCAGGTATAAAATGGCATAGAAATAGGGCACTTTGCTCTTGTAATTGCGAAAGACTTGAAAAAATATAAATATCCATGAAAAAGAAACTTCTCAGGTAAATTATGGTTTATCCATACAACTGGATCAGCAGAAGTAAAAAAGAAAATGAGAAAACTTTTTCTGAATTGGTATGAAAGATCTCCAAGATCAAGTGAAAACAACAGGTTGCATACTAATGTATATAGTATGCGATTGTTTCTGAAAAGAGAAAAAGAGGAAAATATGTGTATTTGATTTTTATGTGCTCAAATTAGTTCTGGAAAGATTTGGAAAGGTACATAAGAAATGTACATTGGTCGCTTCTAGGTGGAAGGACTCCATGCCTAGGTGACTGGAGTATCCCTTCTTTCAAATTATATGAATATATTACCAACTCATAAATGAAAAAAAGAAGGAAACAAATACACTTAATCATCAAAATAATTGTCTTTTGGTGATTAGAATCTGAGAAATCTTTATTGTTTTTTACATTTCTCAATATTTCCCTAACTTTCTATATGATAGTTATTACTTTTATAACTAGGAGAAAAATCTTAGATACAAATAATCATTTTTGTTCTGTTATTTACCACAAGTCCCTCTTACTATAGTTTAAGCCTAATTCCCTTTGAGGAATAAAAATAAAAAAGGTAGGTTTTGAAGATACATATTCTTCTATCCTTCTTGACGGAGTGAATTAAGAAAATTATATTTTGAAGTGCAAAATACCATATTATTAATTATAGGCACTCTATTGTAAAGCAGATCTTAGAACTGATTAATCTAGAATAACTGAAACTTTATACCCGGTGAACAACAACTCCCAAACAAAACAAAAACAAAAAGACACAAGGAAATTTGGGAGATGTTGGATATGCCTATTACCTTGATTATGGTGATGGTGTCACAGGTGTTGGCATATGTCCAAACTCATCAAATTATACATATTAAATATGTGCAGTTCTTTTTTTTTAATTAGACTAAATTAAATTATTTTTTTGAGAGAGAGAGAGAGAGAGAGAGAGAGAGACAGAGGCAGAGGAAGAGGGAGAGAGAGAATCCTAACCAGGCTCCATGCCAGAGCTCAATCCCACGACCATGAGATCATGACCTGAGCCGAAATCAAGAGTCAGGTGCTTAAGTGACTGAGCCACCCAGGTGCCCCTTAAAAAACAATTTTTGGATGTATAATTGCCATACAAAGAACTGCACAGGGGTGCCTGGGTGGCTCAGTCGGTTAAGAGTCCAACTTTTGATTTCTGCTCAAGTCATGATCTCACAGTTCGTGAGTTTGAGCCCCACATCGGGCTCTGTGCTGACAATGCAGAGCCTGCTTGGAATTCTCTCTCTTCCTCTCTCTCTGCCCCTTCCCAGCTCATGCTCCCTCTCTCAAAATAAATAAACTTAAAAGAAATTGTTTTTTAAAAAACTAGGTGATCTAAACAATCCAAACTGTTCTAATTTTTATTTACCATCTCTGAAGAGGCTTGAATGATGTAGTATTATGTTCTATTTTAAATTGTAAAACTCTGAACTTCTGTGAATTTGTCAACCTCAGCACTGGCCCATTGTGACTGATGGATGTATTTGATTTTTTTTAATGGGTAAATTCTCATCAAGTAATGGAATTTATTGTTCTATGTAATTGAAATCACTTATAAATACAAATACTACATTTGCTATATGAATTCTTGTTACTGACGTGACACTTTCACCAAGTGGTTAGGACTTTCGCCTTCGTGAGGGAGGCCATGAACAAGCTAGTCCAAGCAGACATGGAAATTTCTATGCCCCAAGACCCAGAGTGAGGTGAGGGTGTTAATGCCCAGTGTTGGCAGGGAACTTCAAGGCTCAGAACCTCGGCATGGTTTCAGAATGATTGCCATAAATAGTTGTGCGTGTTGTTCGTGCTTATCGAATGCTGACGTGGCTGCTGGTGTAAAAGCAGGAAGCACACAGGCCTGTGCCCCTCTGACCTGGCAGACACCTCACTCACAGCTTGCTTAGCCCCCCCAGACCTCTAGCATGCCTCTGTAACAAACAAAGGAGCCACTGCCTGCTGTGTTCACCCACTGGAATGCTTATCTCAAGAATATCTCCTGGGGCGCCAGGGTGGCTCAGCCGGTTAAGCATCTGACTTCCAACTAGGGTACCATCTCGCCATTCCCAAGTTCGAGCCCCGCGTCAGGCTCGGTGCTGACAGCTCAGAGCCTGAAGCCTGCTTCAGATTCTGGGTCTCCCCCTCTGTCTCTCTGCCCCACCCCCGCTCATTCTCTCTCTCTCAAAAATAAGGAAACATTTAAAAAAATTTAAAAAAGAATATCTCCTATACTTTGTTTGTTATTGGGTCAAACCCGAAAAAGCTACTTTGAACTACGAAAAAAATCATGATCCTTTCCCACTGTCAATCTAGAGCAAGGCTCTGTGGTCCAGTCCAGCTCATTCTTTTGTTTAGAAACACACACCATGGAGTTAGGTCATGACACGAATCCTAAAATGAGGCAGATCTGAATTAAATTCAGACTCCACCACCTACTGTTTTATGGATCTAGAAGACCTACCTAATTTTTCTGAAATGTAGTGTTCTTGCTCATGAAATCAGGACGATAATGCTTACGTCATGATACAGGGGTGAAATTAAATGTATTTGTGTAAAGAGAGAGGCCCTTGAATACTCAATATTTCAGTATTTCATTAATTACTTTTCCAACTTGTAGTTCAATTATAAAGCAAGGTAGGGGCACCTGGGTGGCTCAGTCGGTTAAGTGTCCAACTTCAGTTCAGGTCATGATCTCATGGCTCATGGGTTTGAGCCCCACGTCGGGCTCTATGCTGACAGCTCAGAGCCTGGAGCCTGCTTCAGATTCTGTGTCTCCCTCTCTCTCTGCCCCTCCTCTGCTCGCTCTCTGTCTTTCACTCTCTCTCTCTCTCTCTCTCTCTGTCTCTCAAAAATAAATAAAAAATGTTCATTACATAATAACATTATGTAAATCACGGTAGAATCTTAGAGTCTTAGAAAATTATATACATAAAATGTTTTCCGTAATTGAACCTGAACAGGGGTAAAGTTCAGATACTGCTACCAATTCTTCCACTTTTATTTTTAGTTCTCTTTTTTTCACAAGTCATTATTTTAATGTTTATTGCTTTCTTTTAAAAGTTAGTGAAAGAGACAGAAAAAATAATACATAAATAACATCTTTTATTTTCTAAATATAAGACTACACTGGCAACAAGTTTTAAAACTGTGAGTTCTGAGTTTTATTTATTTTCCCATTTTCCAAAAATACTCTGCTATTGTGATGTGAAACAAACAGAAAGATCAACCCAAAATTATCTCTTCCTGAGATCAGGTAAATAAAATAGTCCTCTGACTGACACAAAAAAACATACTAACATATTAATAGGACTGTTCTTTAAATCTGGGTCTTCAAAAGCTGACTGAGGTCAGTTTCTCTGGGAAACAGACTCTGTTTGACAGAGATTTGCATGTGGTCGTTTGCTGGGGACTGATGTGGGCCTCAACACCTGCGTGGACGAAATAGGATTGAGTAGAGGGAGAAGCTGAAATGAGGTGCAGTCCTATCGGGAGCTCTGAGCTGAGAAGACCCTTAAGTGTGGGCCTGCCTTGAGGCAAGGGTGTTGGCCAGTAGGGCCCCAACCTGTCCGGTCCTGTACTGTGAGCTATTCCAGGAAGGAAGGTAGAGTGGCTCTTTTTGGCTGAGGGCAATTCCCAGAAACGGTTTAGCTCAGAGCTGGGGGGGTGTGAGGGTTGCCAGAGTCACAGCATTCACTAGATG
The DNA here is from genome assembly GCF_022079265.1 of Lynx rufus. Classification (NCBI taxonomy): domain Eukaryota; kingdom Metazoa; phylum Chordata; class Mammalia; order Carnivora; family Felidae; genus Lynx; species Lynx rufus. Next base: position 20,465,504 of record NW_025814889.1, on the reverse strand, counting down.
CTTAAATCAAAATATATTCAGACATTCTTAAACTTATATTTTAATATTTTTAAAAAAAAATTTTTTTTCCAACGTTTATTTCTTTTTGGGACAGAGAGAGACAGAGCATGAACGGGGGAGGGGCAGAGAGAGAGGGAGACACAGAATCGGAAACAGGCTCCAGGCTCTGAGCCATCAGCCCAGAGCCTGACGCGGGGCTCGAACTCTTGGACCGCGAGATCGTGACCTGGCTGAAGTCGGACGCTTAACCGACTGCGCCACCCAGGCGCCCTAATATTTATTTTTTAAAGTTTCTTTACTTTTTTTTGAGAGAGAGAGAGACAGAACGAGTGGAGGAGGGGCAGAGAGAGAGGGGAAGAGAGAGGGACAGAGGATCCAAAGCAGGATCTGTGCTGATAGTAGAGAGCCCAAGGCGGGGCTTGAACTCACGAACCATGAGATCATGACCTGAGCCAAAGTCCAACGCTTAACCCACTGAGCTACCCAGGTGCCCCTTAAACTTATATTTTAGATATGTGTTGCAAACTAATGTCTACTGAGTAGTCCATAGCAACAACCAATTTAGTGGAGCAGAATACCTTTCAAAATCATCTAGAAGAAAAAAGTGAAAATAGAATAAAACCCTCATTTATTAGATGGAAACAGCTTTGCAGGGAGCAATGTAATTGTTTAACATGCCAATTATCTATTAAAAACAATTTCCAAATATACATAGCCCTCTTACTAACCTGTTAGTCATGTTAGTGTATTTCCTGATATTTAATGTAAGGGTGTGTTACTCCTCACCCACTAACCCCCCCCCCCCCCACCCCCAGAAGAGAAGCATAGCTTTGATACCTGTAGCTACAAGTCCTCGGGCCATCCAGGCAGAAACTCTGACGGTCAAAGGCATGTGACTTTCAATGACTGCTGAACTTATTCCAGAGTTCAAGAGAAATGAACTCAGGCTAAACCCTGTTGGGATTTATCACTTTTTTGAATCCACACTAAGAAAATCAAGGGATGAGGGTAGAGAGGGCAAGTGGAGGGGGAGAATGTGGGAGGGTGATGAGAGAAATCTCTGTATAATAGATGTCAATTAGTAAATGTAGAGGGAAAAATGCACCATTTTGCATCAAAGTAATTATTTAGTCAAAAGACCCCATCAGTGGATGTTAAAGTTATTGGTAGATTTTGACAAAGTTTCAAAGTATGTCCCCAGAGGTTATTGATTACAAAGAGAAAATGGCAGCTACAATGAGGAAATCTGGTGGTCACCACCTTAACTGAACTTGATTCAACTTAACATGGCCAAAAATGGGAAACTGGTGTAATACACCCATAGGTCATTTCATCATTCATGTGAAATTCCTGCCCCAAATGCATAGTCTTGAATCTAATCATGAGAAAACAATCAGAGCTGAAGTGAGAAACATGTTAAAAATAACTGGCTCACGTTCTTTAAAAATGCCAATGGTACAAAGAGGTGAAAAATCTACACACGGAAAAGTATAGAAAGCTTATGAAAGAAATTGAAGAAGACACACACACACACACACACAAATGGAAAAACATTCCATTCTCATGGATTAGAAGAACAAATATTGTTAAAATGTCGATACTACCCAAAGCAATCTACATATTCAATGCAATCCCTATCAAAATAACACCATTATTCTTCACAGAACTAGAACAAACAACCTAAAATTTATACAGAACCAGAAAAGACCCTGAATAGCCAAAGCAATCCAGAAAAAGAAAACCAAAGCTGAGGCATCACAATCCTGGATTTCAAGCTGTATTACAAAATCATCAAGACGGTATGGTACTGGCACAAAAACCGACACATAAATCAATGGAACAGAATAGAGAACCCAGAAATGAACCCACAAACATATAGCCAACTAATCTCTGACAACGAGGAAAGAATATTCAATGGAATAAAAACAGTGTTGGGAATGGTGTTGGGAAAACTGGACAGCGACATGCAGAAGAATAAATTTGGACCCCTTTCTTACACCATGCACAAAAATAAAATGGATGAAAGACCTAAACATAAGACAGGAAACCATCAAAATCCTAGAGGCAAAAGCAGGCAAAAACCTCTTTGACCTCAGCTGCAGCAATGTCTTGCTTGACATGTCTCCGGAGGCAAGGGAAACAAAAGCAAAAATGAACTATTGAGACCTCATCAAGATAAAAAGCTTCTGCATGGCAAAGGAAACAATCAGCAAAACTGAAAGGCAACCAATGGAATGGGAGAAGATTTTTGCAAATGACATATCAGATAAAGAATTAGTATCCAAAATTTGTGAAGAACTGATCAAACTCAACACCCAAAACATGAATAATCCAGTGCAGAAATGGGCAAAAGACATGAATAGACACTTCTCCAAAGAAGACATCCAGATGGCCAACTGACACATGAAAAAATGCTCAACAATAGTCATCATCAGGGAAATACAAATCAAAACCACAATGAGATACCACCTCACACCTGTCAGAATGGCTAACATTAACAACTCAGGCAACAACAGATGTTGGCGAGGATGTGGAGAAAGAGGATCTGTTTTGCACTGCTGGTGGGAATGCAAAATATTCTGGTGCAGCCACACTGGAAAACAGTATGGAGGTTCCTCAAAAAAGTAAAAATAGGGGCACCTGGGTGGCTCAGTTGGTTAAGCGTCCGACTTCAGCTCAGGTCACGATCTCGCGGTCCATGAGTTCGAGCCCCACATCGGGCTCTGGGCTGATGGCTCAGAGCCTGGAGCCTGCTTCCGATTCTGTGTCTCCCTCTCTCTCTGCCCCTCCTCTGTTCATGCTCTGTCTCTCTCTGTCTCAAAAATAAATAAACGTTAAAAAAAATTTTTTTTAAAAAAGTAAAAATAGAACTACCATACAACCCAGCAAATACTGGGTATTTATCCAAAGGATATAGGAGTGCTGTTTTGAAGGGACATATGCACCCCAGTGTTTATAGCAATGCTATCAACAATAGCCAAAGTATGGAAAGAGATCAAATGTCCATCGATGGATGAATGGATAAAGAAGATGTGGTATATAAGTATATACAATGGAATATTACTCGGCGATCAAAAAAGAATGAAATCTTGGGGCGCCTGGGTGGCTCAGTCAGTTGAGCGTCCGACTTCTGCTCAGGTCATGATCTCATGGTTTGTGGGTTCGAGCCCCACATCGGGCTCTGTGCTGACAGCTCGGAACCTGGAGCCTGCTTCGGATTCTGTGTCTCCCTCTCTCTCTGCCCCTCCTCTGCTTCCACTGGCTCTCTCTCTCTCAAAAATAAATAAACATTAAAAAGAAATTTAAAAAAAGGAATGAAATCTTGCCATTTGCAAAATGTGGATAGAACTACAGTGTATTATGCTAAGCGAAATTAGAGAAAGACAGATATCGTATGACTTCCCTCATGTGGAATTTAAGATAGAAAACAGATGAACATAAGGGAAGGGAAGCAAAAATAGTATAAAAACAGGGAGGGGCATAAAACATCAGAGACTCTTAAATATAGAGAACAAACAGAGGGTTGCTGGAGGGGTTTTGGATGGGCAAGCGTGTTAAGGAGGGGATCATCTCGTTGGGATGAGCACTGGGTGTAATATGCAGGTGATGAAACACTGGATTCTACTCCTGAAATCATTATTGCACTGTATGCTAACTAACTTGGATGTAAATTTTAAAAAAGAAATAAATTTTAAAAAAAGAAAAAAATGCCAACGGTAGTGTCCATCCATAGATGAGTATATAAAGAGAAGGTATGTATATACAATGGAACATTATTCAGCCATAAAAAAGAATGAAATCTTGCCATTTGCAACAATGTGGATGGAGCTAAAGAGAATAATGCTCAGTGAAATAAGTCAGAGGAACACGAATACCACATGACTTCACTCATGTGGAATTCAAGAAACAAAACAAATGAACAAAGTGGGGGGGAAAGTGAGAGACATACTAAGACACAGAGTCTTAACTAAGAAACAGAGTCTTAACAAACGTTCCTGGGGTGGGGGTGGGGGGATGGGTGAGATAGGTGAAAGGGATTAAGAGAACACTTACCGTGATGAGCCCTGAGTAACGTATAGAATTGTTGAATCACTATATTGCACACCTGAAACTCACATAACACTGTATGTTAACTATACTGGAATTAAGATTTTAAACTTAATAAAAAATGCCAATGGTAGGAAAATAAAGAAGGGTTCAGGAGCTGTCCCAGATTTAAGGAGCCCAAAGTACAGGAAGGCACAATCCTAATCAGGATCCTGGATAAGAAAAAGATAATTTGTTAATTTGTTAATTTGATAATTTGTTAAGCATTTTAGGCGACTTCTTTTTCCTAACTTGCATAGCTTCCAGTGTCTGCCCCAGGTAAGCGTCTCTCTTTGGAGACACCTGTTTTTCCTTAGATTTGGGGTGAATTGGCTGCCTGCAGTCTTAGCTCTCTGATGGGGTGTGAGTCTCCTGTGGCCGTGATAGCCAACTACCGCCAAGCTGGTGACTTAAAACAACAGAAATTTATTCTCTTGCCGTTTTCTGGAGGCCAGAAGTCTGAAATCAAGGTGTTGGCACAGTCGTTTCCCTCTGGAGGCTCTGAATGAGAATGCATCACATACCTGCATTCCAGTCTTTGGTGGTTGCCACAGACCCTTGGCATTCCTTGCCTCGAAGCTTCATAACTCCAGTCTCTGCCTCCGTCTTCACATGGTTTTCTCTTCTGGTTTTTTTTTCCCCCCTCGTCTTTCTGTTAGAATTTCCTTTTCTTACAGGGTCACTTGTTAGACGTAGGGCCCGCCCAGATAATCCAGGATGGTCTCATCTTGAGATCTTTCATTACATCTGCAGAGACCCTTTTTCCAAATAAGGTGACACCCACAGGTTTGGGGAGTCAGGACATAGATAATGTCTTTTTGGAGGCCACTAATCAATGATAGATTCAAATAACGTTAGGATTTTTGCAAATTATCTGGCTCTTTCTCTCTTTCTTTCTTTTTGAATACTCAGAGTGTGGAAACAATTCTCTTTCTAGATTTCTACATCCTAAACAAAAACTGGGCATCCCCCATGCCAATATTTAATAGTCAAATATATCAAAAGTCTTAATATAGTTTCCGAATGTTGTGGCTTGCTCACTTACAGGTCTGGTACCTGTGCTGGAAAGACTCCAAAGGCAGAGGTCTGGAATACCTAAGGCTTCCCAGAAGCCTCTATGTGTGTTCTCTCCATGTGATCATTCTAATGTGGCAATTTCAGAGAACTGGATTTCTTACATGGGAACTCAGGGCTCTAGAGTATGCCCGGAGAGAAACTCTATTGCTTTCTATGACCTAGATTCAGAAGTCACACAGCAGTGCTATTAACAGCCCGTTAGCTGGGAAAACCACAAATGTTGCCGGCATAGACTTCTCTTGATGGGAGAAAGGTGGCAAGGTTCTAGAAGAGCGTGTGGAACCAGAAATACTGTTGCCATTTGGGTAAAGAGAATCTGTTACAGTGAATATAATCCTTTACACTATACTTCATTTTTTCTTCTGTTTTATCGCATTGGCTAGAAAGTTCCATGTATCCTTGAACAAGAGGTATAAGAATAGACATCTTTACCTTTTTAATAACTTCAATGCACATATTCTATATAGATTCCCCAGTTAAGTAGCCCATTAAATGTGATATGTGAACCCATGAACTTTGAGATCATGACCTGAGCTGAAGTCGGATGCTTAACTGACTGAGCCACGCAGGTGCCCCTAGAATTTTCTATAGTTTTCATAGATGTGTCTCTCCAGTTAATTTTGACTCCAGGATTTCCTCACCTGGGCATGTGAGTGCTTCTGGCTCCCTTGCAGGCTTCAAGCGGGCCTTGGAGAGCCAGAGACACGGACTTAGGCTCATACATACAACCACCTCCCTCACTGTCTTTGGGTCTTCACTCTTATGCTTACTGGGGTCTTGCTTCCTCCCCCTGCTATGCCAAACAAAGCAGGCACTGGCTTCAGTTTTTCTCAAGCTTCCAAACTAGGGTGACCGTATAATTTATTATCAAGTCCAGTATACTTTTGGAAGTCAGTAGGAGAGCTAGTAATAATTATACTGGGGTAACAAACATAAATCAGGACAATCCTAGACAAATTGGGACTTATGGTCACCCTACCTATAACAGTCTAGATATTTTAACCACATAACCCTACCTCCAACTAGGATGCTTTCCTAGAAAACTATGAGATAAATGCCCTAGGATCTTTGATCTGTCTCCACTGCCTTCCTTCTCTTGAGATACCATAGCCAGAAAAGACAGGCTTTCCTTCCTTCCATTCTATCTGGGTAAGACTTTCTTGCCCAAGTAATTTGTAATAATTGGCCCGATTATATATTTGCAGATAATAAGTTAATTTTTTTAATGTGTCAATTCAATTGATAAATTTGATCCAACTAAAAGACAGTGTCCTAGCATCTTTTCTAGCAAAAGAATATCAACAGCCCAGGCAATCTCTCCAACACGTGGGCCAAGAAGCAGGGCTTCAGGGAAAGCCTCTTCAGTTTGGCTACACCTTTTGGAAGGAGGGTAAGAAAAATATAGAGAACTGTGACAAAGACTAATTCCTCCCCAATATTTATTTGCCCTCTTTCCCTTATCGAGATAGAGCTGCGGAGTTTTAGTTGGGGAAATGGCCACCCAGAATAAAGACTATATATTCCACCTCTTCCTGCCCCTGGGCATAGTCATGTGATTGAGTTTTAAATGGGAAGTGAGTGGAAATGTTTTGTCTGATTTATAGAAAGTGTCCTTAAGTGAAGTCTATGTGTGGTCTTCTTACCCCTTCCTCCCTCCTTTTGCTTAGAACATGCATTTGATGGAGTGCTGCCTCGGACCATTCAAAGACAATACTCTTTTGGGAACATGAGCAACAAAGTAGGGGAAGCCCGGTTACCTGGACAGCCTCGTAGAGCATTGCCCTGAAACACCTACCTCCAGAATTTCAGATAATAAAGAAATTAATTTGTCGTGAAGCTGCTGTTATTTATATGCAGTCAAACATAATTCCCTTCTATGTTTTAATTTTTTCTACAAGCTTTCACCTAAATTGCAGTCAACATACAGTGCAATATTATTTTTAGGCGTAGAATGTAGTGATTCATCACTTACATACAACAGCTGGTGCTCATCACAAAGTGCCCTCCTTAATCCTCATCACCTATTTAACCCATCCTCCCGCTCACCTCCCCTCCAGTAACCATCAAACATATATTCTAATCAATATAAGGACATTACTTAAAAGCTCTCATTTTTCAAAATCTTTTAGAGTAGCCCAAGTTCATTGATTTATTCACTCAACAAATCTGAAACTACTCTGTGCCAGGCGATGTTCTGCACACTGAGGATACAACTGTGAACAAGACACACAAAGTCTGCTTTCATAAGTTTACATTCTAGCAGGAGGAGGCATTCAGTCTACAAATAAATATGAAATATGGCAGGAGACAGTAGCACAGTCACCCAGTAGGAAAAGAGAGTTAAGGAGTGGCAGAATGCTTTTCTAACAAGGTTATAGCTGAGCACAGACCTAAAAGAAGTAGCAACATTGAAAACACTTGGTTATCTGGGGGAAGGAACATTCCAGAAAGAAATACCAACAACTATTAAGTGAGACGTGGGAGCAACATTGACGTGCTTGAAGAATAGTGAGGCCATTATGGTTGGTGCTGAGGAAGCAAGGGGGAAAAGTGTAGGAGATCTGAGGGCTCGTCTGGTAAGGGCCTACAATTTTCCTAGGAGTGAATAATCAGAGACATTTGAGCAGAGGAATAAAGTGAGTTTGGGTTCTATTTTAAGAGCACCTCTGTGGAAAATAAGAGGGCAAGTGTGGGAACAGGATGATGAGGCGTAAGTTGATGGTGGCATGGATCAGTGTGCTAGTTGTAGGGAAGTGGTCAAATTCTAGATAAATTTTGAGTGTGGAGTAGCTGTGATTTGCTGAAGAACTGAATGGGAAAGGTGAGAGAATAAGGACTTGGGGATGACTCTTAAGAATGGGCCTGATATAGGCTGTCTTCATAAAATCCTGCCATAAATCCTAGTGTGGGGCAGCAGTTTGGGGAAAGTGAAGGCTTTGTGGCTTTCCTAAATGATAGTAGTAATTACATTCACTGTGACCGGGCATATGCTAAACATGTATATGGTACTTCATTTAATTTTTTCACAATTCTATGGAAAAACTATCTCCAGACTCATCTTACAGATGAGGACGTGGTTTTAAGCATGTCACATAACTTGTCCAAGGTCACACAACTAGTGGATGGCAGATCCAATATTCAAACCCATCTCTGCCTTGGAGACTGGATGTTTCCACGCTTCCATCAGTTTAGAGTATGACTCTCAAACTCAGTCCCACAGGCCAAATCTGGCCCCTCATCTGTTTTGTTTTCACGGCTCGTAAACTAAGGAATTTTTTTTTTTTTTGAAAAAAGAATCGAAAGCGAAATATTTCATGACAGTTGCAAATTGTATGAAATTCAAGTTTCAGTGTCCATAAATAAAAATTTTTTTGGAACACAGTTAAACGCTCGTTCCATTACATAGCGCCTATGGCTATTTTCATGCTACAGCGGCAGAGTTGACTAGTTGCAACAGAGACCATTTGGCCCACAAAGCCAAAAATACTTGTCATCTAGGCCTTTACAGAAGAAGTTTGCCAACCCCAGGTTTAGAGAATGAACTCTATTCTAACATTTGTGAAGTGCGATACTTGTGAAACATGTCTATTGTAGTTAATTTTTCTAGTGTCAGAGAAGCTACAGACAGCTCTGTGGAAGGGCGTTTGTTCAGCCGGTTAAAGATTAATTACTCATGTAGCTTTGTTCTAGAATGAAAGTGCAGTCCACCATGGAAGAGAATCCAGAGCCAGAATAATCCAATAACCTTTGACAGCTCAATCTCTCTCCCCACCCTCTCTCTCTCTCCCCCTCTCCCTTTCCACCTCCCTTTTCCTCTCCCTCTTCCTCCCGCCCCTCCTCTCTCCCTCCCTCCCTCTTTCTCTAACCCTCTTTCTCAAATAGGCATTAAATATACTCAGATAAACTATGTATTTCAGAAAATTGAGAGTTCTTGTTATTTCGAAATCATTAAAAGATTTTCTTCCAGGAACTCTTTTTGAAAAATTTAAGTTCCCAAATTTCTAACTTTGAAATTGTATCATACAGTGATATTTCATAGACCTAATCAAGTTCATGTCTACTGAATGCCAATGGTGAGAAATTACGGTAACACTGATCAAGGAACAGCATTCCATAAATGAACAAAGCCTTTTGTTTCGACCAGAGAATTATATAAGGTCTACAAACATGTCTTGCCCAATAGAAAGCTTTGTAATGATCTCATATGGACGGAAAGAAGAATATGGAAAACAAGAGGGACATATGAAAGAAGAATGTTCAGTCTCTATGTCACGTATAGAAAGGCTCTCTTGGCTACAGCTTTTATCTGGGAATCTAGAAGCAGCTGATATTGTGAAGCTTTGTGTGTTTCTGTGTTGCTATCATTGCTGCTGGATTTCTCTTTCAATAAAAATCTATCTTATCTGAGTTGAGCTGAAACAGTTTTCATCCATCCCATTTTTGGCTCAGAGAGAGGTGGGAAATCCCATCCTTGGAGTAGACTGGAAAAGAGATCCACCTAATAAATTACCCTTGTGTGTGAATGGTAATGCTACCCAGACTCCTTGAAGAGCAAGGACTAATTCTCTTCTTTTTGATTATGCCCAATTGCCTCTTGTCATGTCCAACTATTATATCATATACATAAACTTTTCTGTACTGTAGACATTATGTATACCTACTACTTCTGGTAACAGATATTTTCCTTGGGACCAAACTTTTGTTTAACAACAGTAGAACCAGCCTTGAGCGGGGAGGGGCATTGCATATTGTGTGATTCCCTTTATATAGCATTCTCGTTTTTGACAGCTTTATTGGTCTATAATTCGCATGCCCTACAATTCGCCCATTTAAAGTGTAAAATTCAGTGGTTCCCAGTATATTCACAGAGGTGAGCGACCATCACCACATTCACTCTTAGAACATTTTTATTATCCCAAAAAAGAAACCCTGAACCTTTTTAGCCATCACCAACCACTCTCCCCCACCCCCATCATCCCACCCAGGCCTCATCAACCACTAATCTACTTTCTGTCTCCATAGATTTGTTTATTTTGGACACTTGGTTTAAACGGAATCATCCAGAAGGTGGTCCTTTGTGGTTGGCTTCTTCTTTCATGTAGCATGTTTTTAGGTTTCATCCATGTTGTGGCATGTGTCAATACTTTACTTCTTTTTATTGCTAAATAATATTTTGTTGTGACCTACCCTATGACACTTTTGAAATGACAAAATTATAGGCATGAAGAACAGATTAGTGGCTGCTAAGTGTTAGGAGTGGTGGTCGTGGGGACAGTGGGTGGGTGATGTGACTGTGGCTATTAAGTGATAGTATGAGGGATCCCGGAGATAGAACTGCTAGGTGTCATGACTATGGTGGTGGTCGCACAAATATACATATGTGTTAAAGTTGCATAGAACTAAATACACACACACGCACACACACACACACACACACACACGAACACAAATGAGTACATGTAAATGGCAAATCTGAATAAGGTCAGTAGATTATAGCTGTGTCAGTTTCCTGGATAGGATATTATACTCTGGTTAAGCAAGATGTTACCATTGGGAGAAACTGGGTGAAATGTATCAGATCTTTTTTTTATTATTCCCTGCCAACTGTATGTGAATATATAATTATCTCAAAATAAAATAAAATAAAATAAAATAAAATAAAATAAAATAAAATAAAATAAATAGATTAGGAGCCAGAGGCCCTTCAGGAATGGCAGAGGAAGGTCCTCTGAAATTTTACTTCTCCATAAAAGCAACAAAAATACTAGCAAAAAAAATGGTCAAATAAACCTTGTCAGAACTCTGGAAATTAACCACAGACTTGGAACAATTTGAGGAGTGTTATTCAAGAAAAACATTGAATCATAGTAAAAACAGTGAGCTTTGTTTCATTTTTACTTACCCTGTCCCCATCCTTCTCTCCCCAGCTCCAGGGTAGCCTTGAAAACAGACTTGCAATCATGGTGACAAACAACAGCCTACCATTCATCAGTTGATGGACATTTAGGCTCTTTCCATAATTTGGCTATTGTTGATGGCGCCTCTGTAAACATTGGGGTACATGGGCCCCTATGCATCAGCAATCCTGTATCCCTTGGGTAAATTCCTAGTAGTGCTATTGCTGGGTCATAGGGTAATTATACTTTCAATCATTTGAGGAACCTCCACACTGTTTTCCAGAGTGGGTGCACCCGTTTGCATTCCCACCAACAGTGCAAGAGGTTCTCCTTTCTCCACATCCTCGCCAACACCTGTTGTTTCCTTAGTGGTTAATTTTAGCCACTCTGACTGGTGTTTGGTGGTATCTCAATGTGGTTTTAATTTGTATTTCCCTACTGAGTGATGTTGAGCGTCATTTCATGTGTCTGTTTGCCATCTGGATGTCTTCTTTGGAAAAGTGTCTATTCACGTCTTCACTGTATTATTTGTTTTTTTGGATGTTGAGTTTAGTAAGTTCTTTATAGATTTTGGATACTAACCCTTTATCTTCTCCATCGGTTGCCTTTTCAAGTTTCATTGATTAATTCCTTTTCTGAACAGAAGATTTGTATCTTGGTGAGGTCCCAATGGTTCATTTTTGGCTTTTATTTCCCTTGCCTTCAGAGACATGTCAAGTAAGAAGTTGCTGCGGCTGAAGGTCAAAGAGGTTGCTGCCTGTTTTCTCCTGTAGGATTTTGATGGTTTCCTGTCTTACATTTAGGTCTTTCATCCATTTTGAATTTATTTTTGTGCATGGTGTAAGAAAGTGGTCCCGTTTCATTCTTCTGCTCAGTTCTCCCAGCACCATTTGCTAAAGATACTGTCTTTTTTCCATTGGATATCCTTTCCTACTTTGTTGAAGATTAGTTGGCCATATTTTTCTGGGTTCTCTATTCTATTCCATAGATCTATGTGTCTGTTTTGTGCAAAATACCATACTGTCTTGAGGATTACAGCTTTGTAATACGGGCTAAAGTCTGAGATTGTGATACCTCCAACTTTGGTTTTCTTTTTCAGCATTACTTTGGCTATTCAGGGTCTTTTGTGGTTCCATACAAATTTTAGGATTGTTTATTCTAGCTCTGTGAAGAATGCTGGTGCTATTTTGATTGGTATTGCATTCAATGTGTAGATTGTTTTGGGTAGTATTGACATTTTAACAATATTTGTTCTTACAACCCATAAGCACGGAATGTTTTTGAATTTCTTTGTGTCTTCAGTTTCTTTCATAAGCTTTCTGTAGTTTTCAACATGCAGATTTTTTATGTCCTTGGTTATGTTTACTCTTAGGTATTTTTCGGTTCTTGGTGCAAGTATAAATGGGATCAGTTCCTTGATATTTCGTTCTCTTGCTTCATTATTGGTGTATAGAAATGCAACTGATTTCTATACATTGATTTTTATATCCTGCGACTGCTGAATTCATGTATCAGTTCTAGCAGTTTTTTGGTGGAGTCTTTCAGGTTTTCCTTGTAGAGTATCATGTCATTGGTGAAGAGGGATAGTTTGACTTCTTTGTCAATTTGGATGCATTTTATTTCCTTTCATTGTCTGATTGCTGAGGCTAGGACTCCCAACACCATGTTAAACAACAGTAATGAGAGTGGACATCCCTGTCGTGTTCCTGATCTCAGAGGGAAAGCTGTCAGTTTTTCCTCATTGAGGATGATATTAGCTGTGGGCCTTTCATATATGGCTTTTATGATGTTAAGGTATGTTCCTTTTATCCTGACTTTCTGGAGGGTTTTTATTAAGAAAGGACGCTGTATTTTGTCAAATCCTTTTTCTGCATCTATTGGCAGGATCATATGGTGCTTATCTTTTCTTCTATTAATGTGATGTATCATGTTGATTGATTTGCGAATATTGAACCAGCCCTGCAGCCCAGGAATGAATCCCACTTGATCATGGTGAATAATTCTTTTAATAATATACTGTTGAATTCGATTTGCTAGTACCTTGCTGAGAATGTTTGCATCCGTGTCCATCAGGGATATTGGCCTGTAATTCTTCTTTGTAGTAGGGTCTTTGTCTGGTTTGGGAATCAAGGTAACGCAAAGCCTCATGGAATGAGTCTGGAAGCTTTTTTTCCATTTCTGTTTTTTGGAACAGCTTGAGAAGAGTAGGTAGGTATTAACTCTGCTTTAAATGTATGGTAGAATTCCCCTGGTGCCTATGCCACCCATTTTATCTCTCCTAATTCTCATACACGTACCTCTGTCCCATCGAGCTGTCTCCATCCACCTGTGGAGATCTTTCTGTCACTCCACAGACTGTATGCCTGAGTATTGCAAGGATATCGTTAAATATATCAACATAGGAATAATGGAAATCCCACAAGAAGGGACAGAGAAAAGGAAGCAAAAAGAATATTAGTAGAAATAATGGCTAAAATTTTCCAAAATTTGATGAAAAACAATCTATACATCTAAGAAGCTACACAAACTCGGGAAGCTAAATTCAAAGAGATGCACATCTAGATTCATCAAAATCAAAGGAATCTAAAGCCACAGAGAAAAAGATAATCTTGAAAGCAACAAGAAAGAAGAAAATCATCACATATGAAGGATCTTCAATAAGACGAACAGCTAAATATTTATTGGAAACCATGAAGTCCAGAAGTCAGTGGGATGATATATTCAAAGTGCTGAAAGAAAAGACTGTCAACCAAGAATTCTTTGTCCAACATTACTAACCTTCAAAAATGAAGGAGAAATGAAGACATTCTCAGAAAAATAAAAATTGAGAGAATTGGGGCACCTGGGTGGCTCAGTCAATTAGGTGTCCGACTTCGTCTCAGGTCATGATCTCACAGTTCATGAGTTTGAGCTCCACATTGAGCTCTGTGCTGACAGCTCAGAGCCTGGAGCCTGCTTCAGATTCTGTGTCTCCCTCTCTCTCTCTGCCCCTCCCCCACTCACGCTCTGTCCCTCTCAAAAACAAATAAACATTAAAACTTTTTTTAAATTTTTGAGAGAATGTTCATAGCAGCATTATTTATAATACCAACAAGTAGACATAACCCAAATGTCTATCAGCTGAAGAATGGATAAACAAAGTGGTGTATCTCTAAATGGAATATTATTCAGCCATCAGAAGGGATGAAGTCTTGATACGCTACAACAGGGAAGAATCTTGAAAACATGCCAAGGGAAAGAGCCAGTCACAAAGAACCACGTGTTGCATAATTCCATTTATGTGAAATGTTTAGAATAGGCAGATCTATAGAGTTCATAAGTAGATTAGGAGTTGCCTAAGGCTGCAGGGTTGGGAAAAATAGGACATGATAGATTAACAATGGTAGGTTTTTTTCAGGGTCTAATTAAAATCAATTCAAAAATTGATTGTGGGGGCACCTGGGTGGCTCAGTTGGTTAAGCATCTGATCTTGACTTCAGCTCAAGTCACGATCTCATGGTTTGTGGGATTGAGCCCCATGTGGGACTCCATACTGACAGCATAGAGTCTGCTTGGGATTCTGTCTCTCCCTCTCTGTCTGTCCCTCTCCCATTCACATGACCTCTCCCTCTCAAAATAATAAATATTCATAAATAAACAAACAAACAAATAAAATTGATTGTGGTAATGGCTACACAGCTTTGTGAATATGCTAAATATTATTGCATTGTATACTGTACATGAGTGAATTGTATGGTATGTGTATTATATTTCCATTAAGCTGTTACCAAAAAAGGGGGGAGGCTAAAACAATTAAGACTCTTAGAAGAAAACATAGGCCTAAATCTTAATGACCTTGGATTAGGCAATGGTTTCTTAAATATGACATTGGAAGCACAACAACAAAAGACAAAAATAGCTAAATTGTACTTCATCATAACTAAAAATTTTAGTGCTTCAAGGGACATCATCAAGAAAGTGAAAAGACAAGCCACAGAATGAAGGAAATGTTTGTAAATCATATATCAGGTAAGGAAACGTATGTAAAGGATCCAGAATTATTAAATAACTTTTACAAGTCAATAACTAAATGACAACTAACTCTATTAAAAATGGGCAAAGGATTTGAATACACATTCCTCCAAAGAAGATACACAAATAGCCAATAAATACATGAAAAGGTGCTCAACATCATTAGTCACTGGGGAAATGCAATCAGAACCACAAAGAGATATCACTTCACACCCACTAGGATAGCTATAATTTAAAGAACAGAAAACATTAAGTGTTGATGGGGATATGGAGAAATTGGAACCCTCATATACTGCTGGTGGGAGGAAAGGTGATAACAACCACTTTGGAAAACAGTTTGGCAGTTCTTTAAAAATTTAATGGTGGAATTGTTAAATGACCCGAACATTTCACTGCTAGTTATATTTTGGTTTTAGAATGTGCCATGAATCACATTTTGGCCAGCCAGATGTTGGGGATATAATGGAGTTCGCTGGTGATATGCCATGCGGGCCAGAGGGCATGGCGGAAGAATTTGGAAAGACAGAAAGGGGTGGGAAGATAGGTCAATTGGTCGAAGCACAATAAAGTTAATAAAGTTACTGTTCTTACCATTTTAGAGTTTTCAGGGGGCAGAACGTAAATGTTCAACTTCTCAGGAAAATAGAGAAACAGAAGAAAGGTGGCTTTGGGGGAGATGGGGGGGTGTTGTCTCACGAAGGTGGGAGTGGGTCTTCCTGACAGGCAGCTGACCCTATACTCAGTCTATGAGGAGAACAAAAAGCTGGGGGTGCCCCGAGGAGCCCTTCTATCCTCTTCTTCATATTTCCAAAGAAGGGAGAATATGTCCACTTAGCAGCAAAGGAAATCTCAAAGGAAATTCCCAGGTTTTTTCAGTCTCCTCATTCGCTTCTCCCCAAAATCGGGGAGTAATTTGTATTTAAAGGGACAGAACATATATGGTCCAACTTTTCTGGGCTCCTTTTTTCGATGCCTGGTATTAGGAGACATACTCCCTGCTCACCTTTCTCCAAGCTTTCCAGGGTTGACATAATTTGGTGGAGTAGGGGACTTTTTTAGGCATCCTGTGAAGGGCCATAACTCAGATTAGGATCTTTAAACCTACTAGGTCTAAAGCTGATGTTTTTATTTCAGTCTATTTGATCCCAGCATCTATTTCTCATTTGATATTAACCTAAATGGGGAATAACGGTTTATTTGTTGATGGCCCTGAAGATTCCCCCAAACTCTAACAATGGAAAGCCAAATCAGTCAGAAGGGCGGGGAACACTTGGGTGACTCTCTTCTCCTGTAGCTGCCAGTGGCGAGGTGACCAGAGGGCATACTCAAGGACAGTTCTCAGGGCTCTGTTAGGTGCCAGGGACACCAGATGCTGTGAGGATCTTTTGCTTCCCATGGCAGTCGCGTATCCCGGAGCAGGAAGCTGGAGACTGCCACTTATCCCCAAAGAGGGTAGGGTGGTGGCATGGGATTTAATTGTAGACACCAGATTCAGTTACCTGCACTTCCATTGATTCAACACATGTTTGTTGAGCACCCAGTGTATACTCACTGCACCGTCCAAGACATAGGATGTCTTGTACATAGAATGAAGAGGTGAAGGTGCACATGGCAGATGTAGGATTATGTTGGCCCTTACAGACCTTGCATCTGGAATGGAAAGCTGTCTGCTCCCTAAAGACAGAATTTCACCACTGGAGTGGAGACTGGTTTTCCCTCTCAAGCCTCATGTACCTTGGACCTGAAGGAGGGGAAAGTCTTCCTTGCTCTCTAAATGCCATTTCCAGGCCTTCTCCCTGCCGCCACCCTCCTTCAAAGTTCTTGTCAGACTTTCCACCTGCTATCTCTCTGTCACTATCTTGCTGTCCTGATCACCCCACTTCCGTCGCTGGTGACTTTCACGCCTGGCCCACTCTCTTCTCTTCCACCTCTGCTCCTGTCTTCATTGTTTGGACGACTTTGACAGTCTCGTGGATAATCAGTCTGAGACAGGGTGTATCTCGAACTTCCCACGTGCCTTCTGTGAATCCTGTGCCTCTCTAGAAACCTGAAGGATGGTTCTACCCGTGGCCCAGCACACGGTGAAGAAGAAGCAAAGACTCAGAGAAGCTCCGCTGCGAACATAGGACAGAAAGATACAGACACGGGCTTGCTGAGTAAGTTGGGGCTCCAGTAAAAAGAAAGAGCAGGTAAAGGGTTGGCTCACAAAGAAGAAGAAAACCTTGAAAGAGCAGAGTTCTTGAAATGGGAAGGGCAAGAAAGACCCTTCGTTGAGGGAACCAGGAAACAGAGCGGACAGGACTCCTGAGCTATCCTCAAGTGGGAAGGAAGTTTCCACCCACTGGGACATCCTGCTGTTCCCAGAGTTGAATTGTGCCCTTGATCCGAAGGTGGGGCACTGGGTCATCTCGTGTGGAAATAGAGACACAAAGGGACAAATCACACTTCCTGCCCAAGGTGGGACCGAAGAGAATCAGATTAGAGTTTCCTAAACTCTGCACAGAAGTGACACATCCTCACTGCCACATACAGGCCCACTTCGAAGATACTGAAGGTTTGGTTCCAGACCATGCCAATAAAACTAATATGGCCATAGAGTGAGTCAAACGAATTGTCTGGTTTCCCAGAGCAAATAAAAGTTGTGTTTATACCATACTGTGAAGTATGCAATAGCATTATGTCTGGAAAAAAAGGACCTGCCTTAGTTTAAAAGTTATTGTTTAAAAAATACTAACCATCATCTGAGCTTTTCAGCGAGTTGTTTTCAATGATCACAGGCCACCATAATACGTAATAATGAAAAAGTTTGAAATATGGTGGGAATTGCCAAAATGTGCCACAGAGACACGAAGTGCGCAAATGGTGACCGTCAACTTGCTTGACACAAGGTTGCTACAGACCTTCAATTTGGAAAAAGCAACTTCTGCAAAGCGCTCTAAAGCAATGTGCAATAAAATGAGGTATGCCTGGGGTCTCCTGGGTGGCTCAATCCGTTAAGCGTCTGACTCTTGATTTTGGCTCAGGTCATGATCTTGCAGTTTGTGAGATCAAGCCCCACATCAGGCTCAGCACTGACAGGAGAGAGCCTGCTTGGGATTCTCACTTTCTCCCTCTCTCTTAGCCCCTCCCCAGCTCTCTCACTCTCTCTCTCTCTAAATAAATAAATAAATAAAATCTTTTAAAAAATGAGACATGCCTAGGGGCAACTGGGTGGCTCAGTCGGTTAAGCTTCCAACTTGGGTGTAAGCCATGATCTCATAGTTCATGAGATCGAGCCCTGCATCGGGCTCTGTGCTGACAGCTCAGAGCCTGGAGCCTGCTTTCGATTCTGTGTCTCCCTCTCTCTCTGCCACACCTCCCCTGCTCGTGCTTTGTCTCTCTCTCTCCCTCTCTCAAAAGTAAATAAACATTAAGAAAAAATTTTAAACATAAATAAAAAATGAGATATGACTGTATCTGTACCATAACCTCTCATTCCTTGATTCTCATCTCCAGTGATCATTTCCTCAGCCCATTTCAGACACCCACTATCATGGTGATGGTCTTGTCATCAGCACTGAGCAAACCTGATCCGAACCCAAACATTCTCTCGCTGCCAGTCACCAACACACGCCTTGCAAACCACATTAATATCATCCTCCCTTTTCCTTTGTTGTGCTTGGGCAAAGCCCCAGTCTGCTCTGTCCCTGTCCCTGAGCAGCTGAGTGGTGCCAGAGAAAATGCACAGCCCTTCGGAACAGTCTCACTGTGAATGTGTGACCTTAAGTCTCAAAGGGGTACTCAGTACTGTCCAGGGTCCTGTTTTACATTCCCAGTGTATTTCCTTTCTCAGCTCCAAAATGGTTATTCTGTACCTTCTTTCCCATCAAATTCTCTGTGCACACCCCATCCCCCCTCACCTCAGTTCCCCGGACTAGAGCTTTCTCATCCTTCCTTTGCCAAGGTTACCTTACCTGCACACGCTTCACCCCCCACTCTCCCTGCCAACTCTTCCACACGGGCTGTGGAGCCATCCATTTTCGTGTTCTCAGGGACTGTGCTCCTACAGTTCCCCAACCTCTTCTAGACTTTTCCGGCCAGCATCCAAAATGCTGCAATCTGTCCTGTGAAAGAAACAAAACCCAAACATCTCATTTGACCCCATAATACCTTTCAAATTCCCGTCTCTTTCTCTACTCTTCTTCAAAACATTTTGAAGGCAGTGACTCTAATGACTGTTTCCACTTCTTGATTTTAGAATCTCTCTTCACCTCACTCCATCCAGTTTCCATCTACACCAGTCCATCAAGACTGCTCTTGTCAAGGTCTCCCAAGATCTTCATGTTGCCAACTCCAGGATGGAGTCTCTGCTCTTATCGTACTGCCTTGCCCAGCATTGGACACAGCCAACCATTCCAGCTTTCCTTCTTTCCTTGGTTTCTCTGGGCACACATCCTTTCAGGTTTCCTCATACCTCTATCACTGTAGCATCTCAGTTGTTCTAAGCTTCTCTTTCCTTCCCTTCCTTTAAACAAGTAGTCTCATTACAAAGGTATGGTCTGAGAAGACAATATTAAAACCTCTATTTTCATTTATTTTTTCTTTAAAAAATAAGGAAGGGGGCGCCTGGGGGGCCCAGTTGGTTAAGTGTCTGACTTCAGCTCAGGTCATGATCTCACAGTTTGTGGGTTCGAGCCCCACATCGGGCTCTCTACTGTCAGTGCAGAATCTGTTTCAGATCCTCTAGCTCTGCCCCTCCCCCACTCGCTCCTGCACTCTCTCTCTCTCCAAATAACCTTAAAAAATAAAAAAGAAATGAAACTTCACTAACATACGATACACACTTCTATACTCATGCCCTCACTTGGTTGGCATATTAGACGATTAAAAGCCACATATGCAACACAGAACATGCTGAGCAAACAGTGAACATTCCACAATCAGAGAGGTTACTGTTTGCTATACTTTATTTGTGACCAGTCATGTGGTTTTATAGATTATATTGTCTTCTAAAATATTTTTTTAATGTTTATTTATTTTTGAGAGAGAAATAGAGCATGAGCAGGGGAGGAGCAGAGAGAGAAGAGACACAGAATCCGAAGCAGGCTCCAGGCTCCAACCTGTCAGCACAGAGCCCATGCAGGGCTCAATATCGTGAACCACAAGATCATGACCTGAGCCAAAATTGGACCCAGGCGCCCCAGATTATATTATCTTCTTAAAATTTTTTTATTGTGGTAAAAAATACACAACATGAAATTTACCATTTTTAAAAAGATTTTTAATGTTTATTTATTTTTGACAGAGAGAGAGAGAGAGAGAGAGACAGAGCATGAGTGGGGAAGGGGCAGAGAGAGAGACACACAGAATGCGAAGCAGGCTCCAGGCTCTAAGCTGTCAGCACAAAGCCTGACACGGGACTCGAACTCACAAACCATGAGATCATGACCTGAGCCAAAGTCAGACACTTAACCGACTGAACCACCCAGGTGCCCTCCCCTGCCCATTTCAACCATTTTTTAAAATGTTTATTTTTGACAGAGAGAGAGAGAGAGAGGGGGAGGGGTAGAGAGAGAGGGAGACACAGAGTACAAAGCAAGTTCCAGGCTTTGAGCTGTCAGCACAGAGCCCGACGCGGGGCTTGAACTCACAAACTCTGAGATCATGACCTGAGCTGAAGTCGGGCGCTTAACCCATTGAGCCACCCACGCGCCCGTCATGTCAGCCATTTTTAAATGCACTGTTAAGTGGCATTAAGTATTTTCACATTGTTGTGCTGCATCACCGCTATCCATCTCCGGAACTTTTTTATTTTCCCCAGTTTATCCATGAAACAATAACTTACCATGTCCCTCTGTCTCCAGCCCTTGGAAACTACCATGCTACTTTCTATGTCTATGAATTTAACTATTCTAGGTACCTCGTTTAAATAGAATCATACGTTATTTGTCTTTTTGTGACTGACTTAATTTCACTTAGCAGAATATCTTCATAATGGATAAGCTTAATCCATACAATCCAATGGATAAAGTTTATCCATATTGTAGTATGAATCAGAATTTTGTTCCTTTTAAAGGCTGAGTAACATTCCATCGTGTTCTATAGCACATTTTGTTGTTCATCCATTCATCTGAGTGTTTCCACTTTTTGGCAATTGCATGAATAATGCTGCAACAAACATTGGTGTACAAATATCTGTTTGGATCCCTGCTTTCAGTTCTTTTAGGTTATATACGCAGAAGTGGAATTGCTGGGTCATATGGTAATTCCAGCTTTAAGTTTTTGAAGAAGCATGATGCTAATTTCCACAGCAGCTGCACCATTTTACGGTCCTACCAGCAAGGCGCAAGGGTTCCAATGTCTTTACATTTTCACAAACACTTGTTATTTTTTGTTTTGTTTTGGCTGATAATAGCCATCCCAATGGGTTGTGAATGAGTGTCTCACTGTTGTTTTGATTTGCATTTCCCTAACTATTAGTGATGTTGAGCATCTCTTCCTATGCTTCTGACCATTTGTATGTGTATATCTTCTTTGGAGACATGTCTATTCAAGTATTTTGCTGATTTGGGGGAAGTTATTTTGTTGTCGGTGGTGGTGGTGGGTGGCGTTGAGCTGTAGAGTTCTTTATATATTCTGGGTATTAATCCCTTATCAAATATATAATTTGTAAATATTTTCTTCCAGTATATGGGTTGCCTTTTCACTCCGTTGACAGTATCCTTTGATGCCCAAAAGTTTTTTTTAAATTTTGGTGAAGTCTATTTATTTTTGCCTTCATTGCCTGTACTCTTGGTGCCACATCCAATAAATCATTGCCAAATTCAGTGTCATAAAGATTTCTCCCCTATGTTGTCATCTAGGCATTTTATGGTTTCACGTCTTACGTTTAGGTTTTTAATCCATTTTGAATTAATGTTTCATATGATGTAATAAAGTAAGGGTCCAACTTCATTCTTTTGCCTATGGACGTTCAGTTTTCACAGCACTATTTGTTGAAAAGACAGTTCTTTCTCCATTAAATGGTTTTGGCACCTTTGTCAAAAATCATTTTACTATATCCATGAAGGTTTATTTCTGGGCTCTCTATTCTATTCTGTTGATCTGTTTTAGTTGTTTCTGTTGTTTTAGTTACTGTAGATTTGTAGTAAGTTTTGAAATCAGGAAGCATGAGACCTCCAGCTTTGTTCTTTTCAGGACTGTTTTGTCTATTTGGAGTCCCTTGAGATTCTCTATTTAGGATGGATTTTTAATTCCCCCACCCCCCCAAAAAAACTGTAAAAAAACCCAAAAAAATACAAACCTTGGGATTTGATTGCATTGAATCTGTAGACCACCTGGGTAAGATTGCCATCTTCATAATATTAAGTTTTCCAATTCATGAAGCCAGGATGTCTTTCCATTTATTAATGTCCTATTTAATTTCTTTTAGCAATATTTTGTTGTTTTCAACGTACAAATCTTTCACCTGCTTGATTAAACTTATTCCGAAATATTTTATTTTTGATGCTACTGAAAATGAAATTGTTTTCTCAGCTTCCTCTTCAGATTATTCATTGTTCCTGTATAGAAACACAACTGATTTTTTTTAAGGTTTATTTTTATGTATGAGAGAGAGCACAAGCAGGGGAGGGGCAGAGAGGGGGGGACAGAGGATCTGAAGTGGTCTGTGCGATGACAGTAGTGAGCCGGATGCAGGGCTCGAACTCAGGAACCCTGAGATCCTAACCTGAGCATTAAGTCAGATCCTCAACTGACTGAGCCACCCACGCGCCCTGAAACACAACTGATTTTCGTGTGATAATTTTATATCCTGCAGCTTTGCTGAATTCGTTAGTTCTAACAGAGGATTGTTGTTTGTTTGTTTGTGAACTCTTGGGTTTGCACTTATCTTTGACTCTTCTTTTTCTCTTTTGCTCTCTGCCTGCAAACAGCCACCAACACAGTTCGTTTTGATTTCACGATGTTTCTGATATTTGACACTTTCATTAGGCTCATTATAATTCAACGTGATGGAATGAGTATTTGAATCCACAACCGTCTAGGGCCCTGCGGGAAGCATGTGTTATCTAAAATAGTCCTTTATCTCACTATCTCCGTCAAACCTCTAAGAGTTCCGTATAAGAGCAGAGGTCTCATCTCAGAGGAGCCCTGGTGGCTAAAAGTCAGGAGCACCCGGGTTGGAAGCAGACATCCTGCTTACTAGCTGTGTAACCATAAACGTGAAAGGCTCGCTTTTTCAGCGGGAAACTGGCAATGAAAATAATATCCACTCCACAAAGCTGTGGGAGGTGTCTTAACCTACTTGGGTTAAAATACCACAGGCTGCCTGGCTTATAAACAACAGAAATTTATGGCTCATAGTTCTGAGTCCGGGAAGCCCAAGATCAAGACAGTGGCATGGTCGTGTTTTAGTGAGGACACTCTTCCTGGTCCGTAGCCACACCCTCTTGCTGTGTCTTCAAGGGATCTCTTTTATAAGAGCACTGACCCATTCAGGAGGACTTCATCCTCAAGGCTTAACCACCTCTCAGACGCCCCATCTTTTCACGCTATCCCGTGGGCTTTATGATTCCAGCGTGTGAATTTGGGGGTGGGGACACAAACATTCAGACCATAGTGGGAGGCTTAAACAGGCTTAAAGCACTTGGTAAAACACCCCCTTTCTCCTCCTCTCTCCCTCTGAGGCCTTTAGGTTGGGTCTTTCGACAAAGACACAGATGGAACTGACTCTTCTTACCTATATTACTCCTTTGGCACTTACCATCGTCTGCCTTGCACTGTTTTATTTTATTTTTTTCTGTTTTTTTTTTTTTTTTTTTTTTTTTGAGAAAGAGGGAGGGGCAGATAGAGAGGGAAAGAGAGGATCCCAAACAGGTTCCGCACTATCAATGGTGAGCCTGACTTAGGGCTCAAACTCATGAACCATGAGATCATGACCTGAGCTGAGATCAAGAGTTGGACACTTAACTAACTGAGCCACCCAGGTGCCCCATGTTTGTTATCTTTTTATATGTACACATATTATCTTCCTTATCAAATTATAAATTTTCCAAGGGCCAAGAGCTTCTCATTTTTTCCTCTTTTTCCCTTCTCCTGTGTTTGTGGCATGTTGTAATACAATGCCTTATGTATCGTAAATGCTTGGTCAATATTTGCTTTTTAATTGTTTGACATAATGAAATTCTGCATTGCCTGATTTCCAATGTCTTGAGAACCAACGTCTCATTTATTTTATGTTTTTTCAGCAGTTTTCCCTTTTTGATTTTAAAAGAGCTGGCATTTTAAAATAGCCAACAAGAAAGTAAGGAAGACATCACTACTTCCTAGAAGACCATCTGAGTGTATTTCAACCTATGTCTCCATAAAGAGTGGAAAAATAAATACTGGCCAGGGTTGCCAGGTAGCATACCCAGTTATATTTGAATGCCAGGTAAACAACAAATAATTTAAAAAAATTTTAATTGTTATGTTTATTTATTTTGAGAGAGTGAGTGGGGAGGGACAGAGAGCGAGAGAGACAGAATCCAAAGCAGGCTTCAGGCTTGAGCTGTCAGCACAGAGCCCGACGCGGGGCTCGAACCCACAGACCGTGAGATCATGACCTGAGCTGAAGTCGGACACTTAACCGACTGAGCCACCCAGGCACCCCAACGACAAATAATTTTTTAGTATAAGCATGTCATATGCAATATTTGTTGTTTATCTTACATTCAAATTTAATTAGGTATCTTGTATTTTTATTTGCTAAATCTGACAACTCTAGCATGAAGGCTTTAATTTAAAAAAAAAATGAACAAGCATTATTCTCTCTGGAAATGAGAATATTCCCATGTGCTTAAAACAAAGTGTTTTTGTGTCAGAGGTATACAGCCTGAGACATCATTATGAAACGATCCTTAAACACAGCTATGACCCTACGTGGAAAAGATGTGTAACGAAAAAGCTAATGAAGGGTAACATTAACTAAAATATCAACATGTGTTGCTTTGAATATAAATGAAAACAGTGATGCTTCTGTGAAATGCAATCCTATACTAAATGCAAGAATTGGTTGGGCTTGTTTTATAGCGAGTGTATAAAATTATTGTAGTATTTTCATATCTGTGTCTTCCTGGAAATACTGTTGCTTTGCAGGTTGAAAACATGGCTCAAAATTTACAAGAAAAAGCTTGAAAAAAAATTTGAATGATCTGTGGAATATCCTGTAGCAACTGAAGAGAATATATATAAAAATCGTACCTCTCCGTAGTATTTATTCAAGATGTAAATAAGGATTTTTATGTGACCGAAGAATTTTTAGACATGGTCATCATTTTGGTGCCATGTTAGAATCTGATTTGTTTTTACAAGTCATGAATAGTTTGGGGAGACTGGGTGGCTCAGTCAGTTAAGCGTCCAACTCTTGATTTTGGCTTAGGTCATCATGTCACAGTTTGTGAGATCTAGTCCCACATCCAGTTCCTGCTTGGGATTCTCTCCCTCCCCCTCTCTGTGCCTGTCCCCGACTCGTCATCTCTCTTTCTCTCAAAATAAAAGAAAACATTTTTTTAAAGTCGTGAATAGTTTAATATATAGTAATCAAAACAAGTAAGTGTAGCTACAAATGGTATACCTGAGGAAACACTTACCTCAGACTTGCTGCAAATAATGCAACCAATTTGTATCCAAACAGCATGTAGGTCAATTCATCACATCCTCCATCTTGAAACACTGGGTTCTACAAGGTGAAACACCAAATGGGGTACACAAGTAGCAGCTTACCCTGAGAGCTGGGTACTTTCCGATGGCTTGAACGGAGGCAATTTTCCAGGTTACATGATTGTTTTGTCTTAGGAATCTGATCCACGATATGGTAAGTTATTTCCCTCAGAGAAGCAAAAGTGTTTTTGTTTTTAAATTCAACAGTATTTCTGGAAAGCCTAATATGGGCCACACACTATTTGGAGAAATGAACAAGATAGATGAAGTTCTGCTCTCACGGAGCCTGCATTTTAGTGAGTAGAGTCACACAACAAACAAATGATGAATAAACAAGGAAAATAGCTAAGAGTGGTGAGTGCTATGTAGAAAATCGACTAGGGTGGTGATCTGAAAGAGAGCAACTGGGTGACCTGGTAGGTCAACTGGAGGCCTTTTTAGGTTGGGAGATTGAGACAAGCGTATTAAAAAAGAAAAAAAAAAAATGGTGGTAGAATATCAGTGCAAGACTGAATGGAGGGAAGAAACCAGCCATCGGCAGATCTGGAAGAGTAAGGGGAGTGCAAAGGCTCTAAGATGGAATGGGCTTGGTGTGCTCTGAAGGAAGACCTGTGTGGGGAGAAGGAGGACGGTATGAGGCGGGGCTGCAGTTAGGAAGGGGCCTGATTATGGAGGACTTTAAAAAGAAATGTATTGTAAGCATCCAGGGAAGCGATGAGACTTTTCCATCAGAAAGAAAGAAAGAAAGAAAGAAAGAAAGAAAGAAAGAAAGAAAGAAAGAAAGAAAGAAAGGAAGAAAGAGAGGAAGGAAAGGAAAGGAAAGGAAAGGAAAGGAAAGGAAAGGAAAGGAAAAAGAAAAGAGGGAGGAAGTTAATTCATTTCTTTGAGGTAAAGGTAGTATTTTAACAATGAGGAAAAAGTAAATATTTTTAAAGAGAATTAAGCAACAGATAAAATATTTTAATAAATTAACCTTACTATCAGCCTCCTAATTATGGCATCATGAAGTATTTCTTATACCAAGATGTTCCCCCAAAATGAAGAATGTTATTTACTCTCTACTTATTGAGAGAAATGTGATGTACAACAATGTCTCGAAAGCTGGTTTAACATTTTGTGATAAAATGAAGGTCTGATTCTAATTTCAATTTATTTAGGTGCTTAGTTTTAATGGATATTATAGGTGAGCATATTCCTCACAAAAAGATCATAGATCCCAATGAAGTATGTATGTAGATGGCTCTGGCACTAAGTCATATCTACTTTTTCAGTTCCATTCAGCAATTGTACAAAGGTTTTTGCTAGAATTTCGATTAGCAATTTTCTGTCCTTGCTGATGTCAAAATAATTTTTCTTGCAAACAAATGGAAAATTGAAAGGTTTTGGGGGCACCTGGGTGGCGCAGTCAGTTGAGCGTCCGACTTCGGCTCAGGTCATGGTTTCATAGTTTGTGGGTTTGAGCCCCGCGTCAGGCTCTGTGCTGACAGCTCAGATTCTGTGTCTCCCTCTCTCTCTGCCCCTCCCCGGCTCGCGCTCTGTCTCTCTCTCCATGCATCAAAAATAAATAAATGGAAAGAAAGAAA
Organism: Lynx rufus; assembly: GCF_022079265.1. Lineage (NCBI taxonomy): Eukaryota > Metazoa > Chordata > Mammalia > Carnivora > Felidae > Lynx > Lynx rufus. The sequence goes on along the minus strand of NW_025814889.1, from coordinate 20,438,170 downwards.
GAAAGAAAGAAAGAAAGAAAGAAAGAAAGAAAGAAAGAAAGAAAGAAAAGTTAAGGGTGTTTATGATTTTAACCAATGGATTTTAGGCCCACTGAAAATTTTCATTTGGAAGATTTCAAAGGAGTTTTTAAGAATCCACAGAGGACAATTTTAATTAGTGATACAAATAATTTTTGGCAAAAGAAAAGAAGTCATATTGATATGATGATGGAAAATTTCCAAACCTTCTTTCCATGCTTTCTTTCTGATATGAGCTCCTTTCTCGGTCATTGATGAAGTATCGCTTTTACCTTTAGTCGATCCTGTATGTGTATTCAAATATTTTTAGGAAGTGCTGGATAGCATACTGTGGACAACCCCTTGCCATTACAAAAAAAAAAAAAAAAGATCCGAAAATTTGGCCCGAGGCCAGATGATGGCGGAACGCAACTGTGGGAAGCTGGTTGAGGTCAGCGTGAGGCTGGTGACTTGGCTGACGTTAGTGTCAGGTGGAGAGGATTTGAAGGGACACACCAAGGTGTCTAATGCCAGTTGTAATGTATCAGAGTGAAAACCTTAGTCGTTACTGGCTGGTCACAGCTGGAGGGCGGTTAGTGAAAAAGAAGTTGTTTTCGTCAATTCACATTAAAAACAAATTAAAAATAAAAAAGCAAATTGACAACAGTAAAAAAAAAACACCTTATCTCTAAATGTTATCACTAATATAAAAAAGGGCTGCGTCATAGAATGTTCTTTAGTGTGTCTGAAATGGACGCTTCGTGCAGACTTTTTGCAACTTCTCTTTCTTTCTTCAGCTTGCTTTCAGTGTTTATTTCAGTACAATTTCATACGGATAAAAATGTTCTTTCGGTGAACACATGGTGATGTCTGGTCCAATTCTGCACCCCCTGGAGACAGCTCCGGTGGTAAGGGCTGACAGTGCAGATAATGACCAGGCTTATGGTGAACAGTTGAGGGAAGGAAAATAGTAGATCTTGCCAGACCACTGCGGTGTCTTCATTCTACTCCAAGCCTAATTTGAAATAGTGGCATCATTATAATTGATTCAGGGAAATGTGGTCTCAGCAGGTACTTAGGAGCAGGAAGAGGGGAAAGAAAACAAGCCAAGAGAAATAAAATCTGTTTTGTTTTTTTTTTCCTATACCACCGATACTTTCATTTCAATTAGCAGAGTTTTTACCAAGTCAGAAATTATCAAATATCCAGAAACTTCAGAACACAGGACTGATGCATATTGGGCCACATTTTCCACCTCTTACCAATAAGGTTTGCTGTAGCCATAATTGTGTTACTGTCCATTAGTTATCCATAGTTCTGGTACTTTGCCAAGTAAATTCAGTGATACCAGGTTCATAAGAGAGATCATTTGTGAAACGATGTGGTTATCAGTTATTAGTATCATTTCACAGTTATAAAATTAACGAATGGCAAAGTATTCATCAAAACAAGAGTCAATAAATCCAATTTTAGACGGAAGTAAGGACCTGAGTACAATTAATCACACTGAGTTAACAACAAGCAGAGCTGAAATAAATGCTTGGGAAACCATTGGTTAAAAGAGAGCACGTGCTAAACACAGTTGAAAGGCCAGCATAGACAAAAGCTAGGTTAGTATTTCAAAAATTCAAGTTCTATTTCTCTTCCGCATGTGCAGACATATGAAAGGAGAGGGAAAGGGGAGGCAGAAATTTCTGTTCAAGTGTTTAAAAATGATAGTAAATGAATGGGCACCTAGTTGTTGGTAACTTGTACACTTTTTTATAAACATGATTCTTCTTTAAATGTATAGATTTCAGTTAGAATCTGTATCTCTTCATTTGAGCAACTGAAATCCTAACAACAACAATTATGTTCACACAAGGTAATTCCTTTAGAATGTTGAAAATAACCTTCGCCTGTAAAACTGTTCTTTGCCCCCTGGTGGTGAAATTATTATTATTCAAGTTTTTAAAAGTTAAAAGAGTCTAATTATGTAGTCTTGGCACTAAGAAATCCTTCCGTGGTGAACAAAAATAATAGAGAATTATGTATCGGAAGTAGAGAGAGATGACGCTGGGCCACTGGTGTGGTAAAATAATTTAAATTTCCCATATTCCCCCATTCGGAACTAAGTTTTCCTGAGTCTATCTCTATTTGTTTCCCCGTTGATCATACTGCTAATTTGGTATTATTTTAAAATTCTGCCTCCTCTTAATAAATTAAATCATGGGCACATGTGAGGCGTGGAATTTCTGTGCGTAAACTAATTCCTTAGCGATGGCCTGTTGGCCGAGGTGAACAGCAACTTTGTACTGTTTTTTCCTTTGTATTCCAATTTGGCATCACAAACAATATTAGGACTCTGGCAGAATGCCAAAACCAGGCTGTTCAGCCTGAAAGAGTAGATGATGAAGGGGTCTGTGAAAATTTTTCTTTTGCAGACTAATTGGAGCCTCTGTATATGAGGAAAATACAATGATTGGTGTGCTTCAGCTGAATTGAGGAATCAGTCGGAGAGAACTTATTTCTTCCTTGCTTGGCTAAAGGAAAAAGGGGAAAAGCTAGTTTTCAAATTTTAAAGACTGACTCAAGTGAGTTACTAGAAAGCTTTGAAAAGAAATCAATGATAATCTTCAAATTGTAGAAGATGAGAGAAGAAAGAGATTTTAACATGGATTCTGTGGTGACACACTCAAGTCTACGTAAAGCGGAAAACCTCATTATCTGAAAATACAAGGCTACTTCAGGGTAAGACAATGACCAGTGACTCTTTAGGGACTAAATCATTGAATGTGAATATTTCCCCTTCCTTTTGTCCAGTTGGGTTACATGCTTTTAATTAGGTATCTATTGTATAACCTTAAGCCGGATTTAGCCCCAAAATCATGAATAATGTTTTATAGAGTTGGAACAACAACAACAAAAAAACTTAAACTGGCTTTGAGAACCAGTCATTAAAGACAGTCTTGTCTCCCACCATTTTGGGCAAGCCACTATTGGATAATTTTCCGGTGAAGTGGGCAATCACCACCTAAGTTTAATAACAAATGATTTAAAAATAACATTTAAACATTTAAAGATTTATCTAGGAATCTTTAATACTAGGTAGATGGAGACTTCTGATAAAATGATAGTAACATTTGAGTAGCAGTCACTATTCTAGGCACTAATGACCTCACTGAGTTCCCACAAAAACCACCTTATGATTTTGGTAGTAGTATTATCTTAATTTCACAGATGAGGAAACTGTGAAACAAAGGTATCACCCAACAGGAGATCCAGGTGGTAGAACCAAGATTCAAATTTAATCAGTCTGGATCTAGAATCTGTGCTTTATATACTGTGAGATTATTAAAGTAAATAGTGGGGCACCTGGGTGGCTCAGTCGGTTGACCATCTGACTTTGGCTTAGGTCATGATCTCATGGTTCGTGGGTTTGAGCCCCGCATCAGGCTCTGCGCTGACCACTTGCTCAGAGCCTGGAGCCTGCTTCAGATTCTGTGTCTCCTTCTCTCTTTGTCCCTCCCCCACTCATGCTTTGTCTCACTGTGTTTCTCAAAAATAAATAAATTTTTAAAAAATTTAAAAAATAAAGTAAATAGTGCATTATTCAGAGAAATGAAAACCATGTGTCAACATGTTACAAATAAATTTATTATTTACAATATGAAGAAACTCTGTATTTATTCATGAGGAACTTCCAAATGACTAAAATTCAATACTGTAATTAAAAAGGAACTATTTTCCAAGGGGGTGCTTCCCCCAAGCATCTTGAACTTTTATCATTTTCAATATAAGTTTGTGGGTGTTATTTGGATAAACAAATTACTGAGTGAAGATAATGTTCCATTAAAGAGCAATGATATTGGGGCGCCTGGGTGGCTCAGCTGGTTAAGTGTCCGACTTCGGTTCAGGTCATGATCTCATGGTCTGTGAGTTCAAGCCCCACGTCGGGCTCTGTGCTGACAACTCAGAGCCTGGAGCCTGTTTCAGATTCTCTGTCTCCCTCTCTCCCTAACCCTCCCCTGTTCATGCTCTGTCTCTCTCTGTCTCAAAAATAAATAAACGTTAAAAAAATTTTTTTTTAAATAAAGAGCAGTGATATCTTAGAACTCAAGTCCTATATTTAAGAAATAGTTAGAGGGGGGCAAAGAGAAAATGTCAAGATTTAATGAGAGCCAGACATTTCTAAATCATAGGATGAATAGGTCTAACTGCTAAATGGCAATTTTAAGAGAGGTTTGGGTTTTTACTATAATAGGTATTGTATTAATTCTGTTGGTAAGGTTAAGTCTGATCTTACCCAAAAGTGAGGGATAGACTACTAGATGGCTTATTTAAACCTCTTTGAGTCCTACTGGTCTATGAAATCACCAGTGCTCTTTCACACACACCCCCCGCTCGGAAAGCAGGGATTGTTATGATGTTCAAGTTCATGTACAACAAGATCATCACATAAATCACATAAATCTAGCTGTTTCTCTAGATTTCTCTGCTTTCCTCACTGCCAATGGCATATTATTTTAAGACATTTTAGCCACATGTCGTCATGGTCACATCTTGAACACCAGAACCTGCAAACTAATGAAATTAAAAAAAAAAACAAAAACTTTTTTTGTATATGAGCTAATATGCACCCCACTCAGATTGCATAAGTGCCATGTTGAAAACAATTAGGTGTCCTTGAGACCCTCACTCTGGGTTTATTTTGTGGTTATTTATGTACCCCCTCATGTTGAACATTTAACTCATGAATTTTCTGTCTTCCTAAGACATTTAAAGCTTCAAATGGTCTTTAAAGTCATTACCTTCACTATGTCCCACAAGCTTTTCTACAGTTTGCCTATGATATACTAAGGTATGATTTGCTTTTTGTTGTTGTTGTTTTTTGTTTTTTCATTTATCCTTTGTGGGATTTGCTGAGCTCATTGCATCCGTGGGGTTGTTTTTTCTTTTTAAGTAGCTTTATTGAGACATAATTTACCCATTTAAGGTATACAGATCAATATTTTTTAGTACATCCACAGAGTTAATCAACCACAATCTAATTTTAAAACATGTCCTTACCCCCTAAAAAAAATTCTGTACCTATTAATTGTCAATCCCCAACCTCCCTGACATCCAGTCGTAAGTAACCACTAACCTACTTTTTGTCTTTGTAAGTTTGCCTATTCTGGACATTTCATTTAAATGGAATCGCACAATATGTGGTCTTTTGTGACTGGCATCTTTCACTTGGCATAATGTTTTCAAGGTTCATTCATGTTATAGCATGTATCAATATTTCATTTTGTTTTATTGCTGAATAATATTCCATTGTATGGATATATCGCATTTGGTTTATTCATCCATCAGTTGATGGATATTTGGGTTGTTTCTAACTTTTGGGTTATTGTGAATAATACTGCCATGAGCATTTGGGTACAAGTTTTTGTGCAGCAAAACTTTTTTCATTTTTCTGGTGTACATACATAGGAGTAAAATTGTGTCATGTAGTAACTCTGTAGTGTTTTGAGGAACTGTCAAAGTGTTCCCAAAGGGCTTCATCAGTTTGCATTCCCACCAGCAATACAGGCAAGTTCTAATTTCTTCATATCTTCACTCACACTTTTTAGTATCTATTTGATTATCGCCATCCTACTGTGTGTAAGGCAGTGTCTCTTTTTAGTTTTGATTTGCATTTTCCTAATGGCTAATGATGTTAAGCCTCTTTCCGTGTACTTACCGCCATTTGTACATCTTCTTTGGAAAAATGTCTGTTCCAAATCCTTTGCTCGTTTAAAAAAAAAATGTTGTTGAGTTGTAAGAATTCTTTCCATTTTCTGGATATAAGTCCTGTATCAGGTATATGATTTGCAAATATTTTCTCCCATTCCCTTGGTTGTCTTTTTGTTTTCTTGGGATAGTCTGTGACACAAAAGTTTCAAATTTCTATGTAGTCCAATTTATCTATTTTTTCTTTTGTCACACGCTTACGGTGTTGTATCTCAGGAGCCATTGGCTAACCAAAGGTCATCAATATTTACCCCTATTTTTTCTTAGAAGAGTTTTATAGTTTTAGCTCTTACATTTAGGCATGATCCATTTTGAGTTGATTTTTTCATCTGTGGTTTTAGGTCTTTCTAGTTTTACAAAATAAATGACAACATTATTTTATTTCATTTTACAAAATAAATGTCTGTCTATGGTATTTTGTTATAGCAGCCCTAGCAGATGAAGACATCCCTGCTCTCGTACCTTTCAAAGGTAAGCCTCATGATGAAATTAAAATGTGATGAATTCAAGCATATACATTTTTATTTTATTATTACTTTTTAAAATATTTTGTTTTTAATGTTTATTTTTGAGAGACAGAGTGAGAGCGGGGAGGGGCAGAGAGAGAGAGAGGGAGAGGGAGACAGAATCTGAAGCAGGCTCCAGGCTCTGGGCTGTCACCACAGAGCTTGACATGGGGCTTGAACCCATGAACTGTGAGATCATGACCTGAGCCGAAGTCGGTTGCTTACCCAACTGAGCCACCCAGGCGCCCCAAGCATATACATTTTAAAGCAAGATATTCTTGCATTCGTTTATGACTATTTAAAAATTGTTTTAAGCTGTATACTAATGAAAGGATTTCTTAAGATTTACTTCCTAGATACTGTTTTTCTAACCTTTATAAACATATTCTTACTGTAAGAGTGCAAGTAGTTTTATCACTCCCCTATTGAGCTTAACTGGACAGGTCTAAGATGGGAAAAATGTAGTGTAAAATTTTCAAAACTGGGCAAGCATCCTGTTATACAAGCATTTTTTTGTTCCCTCTACTTCCTCAACAAGAGTAGGGGGTTAGGGAAGAGAAGTATGAGATGCCTAAGAAAATAAGGTTTCATGCAAGAGAAAGTAGTAGTGGTAGAGGAAAAACATTTAAAAGATACCGAACAGAAGCAACATAGGACTAGAAGGTAAGACACTGGTGGAAAGAGAAAGATTTTAAGCCTTTTTGCCTTTAAAAACATCTCAGTTGGGAAAGGAACCCCAATTAGAAATGGACTAAGTGGATAAACGGCACTTCCCTTAAGACCATGATTGCCCATTATTAATTCTACCAATCTGCCTATTTTATGGTATTTTGCCTGTAAATCTTCATTAGAAGTGTACTTTTTGTGTTGGTCTGAATTCCATTTCTGCTTTACCTCTGTCATAAAGGACAATCTAGACAACGCACTAGATTTGCCCCTTCTCCTATAGCTTTATGTTGGCGGTATCATGAAATGCATGGAACAGGGGCCATAATCAATAAATCAGTCTTCAAATATGTTCTTAGTTTTCAGTATGGGAGGGGGACTAAAAAGGTGGATGTTTCGCGGGAAATTTATAATTAGTATGTTCCAGGTACACGCGCGATGCCTATGTGCTTTAATCTGTGTGCTTCTCAGTGAGAGCGAGCTACAGAAACGCTTTTCTCACAGGCCCCAATCTGGGGCGCCCGGCTTCCCTACTTCCGGCTCCGCCCACCCACCCGCGGTTGCTAGGAGACGTGATGTCACCGGAAGCGAGGCCTGGGATTGGCTGAAGCGAGGGGAAGCCTCTCCTCCTCGGCAACCACGGCGCCCGGCGTTGGCTTCACAGCTGTTTGTAGGCCTAGGGGTGAGGGTCTGCGGAAGGTAGAGCCTCCTGCGGCCCCGCCCGCCCTCCCGCCGCTGAATCCGCAGGCTCCTGCCGCCCTGCCTCGCCCAGCTTTGCCCTGCCGCTGGGGCGGACCGCCGGGCGGGCTTCTCCGGTGCGGCTGCCCGTGCTTCTGACTGACAGGCACTGTTCCCACAGCCCGTGGAGCCCGCCACGTCCCTGGTCTCGGCCGACGGCACATTGAGGCGGGTGACCTTTCCGAGCCCAGCGCGATGACGGCTACCTGCTCCCGGCTGGCCCGGCTTCCTCGGCGCCGCTGGCGTCGGCTTGTGCGGTTCCCGCCGCCGCCGCCACTACTGTTGCTGCTGCTGCTGCTGCTGGCGGCTGTAGGGCCGGCACACGGCTGGGAGAGTGGAGACCTGGAGTTATTTGACTTGGTGGAGGAGGTGCAGCTCAACTTCTACCAGTTCCTCGGAGTGGAGCAGGTAAGCGGGGCCGCCGGCCGGCCCAAATGCTGCTCTTCCTTTGGCCGCTCGAGGAAAGAAACGTGCAGGTCGGGGCGGAAGGGAGGGGGTGGGGAGGGCTTTGACCCGCTTTCCTCGGAGGGAGCCGGGCACCGCGGCCAGGGCTTGGTTAGCCTGGGTTCTGGCTGTCCTCCTCTGCTCGGCCCACCGGAGTCTCTTCGGAACCCTGACCGCAGGATTTGTCCCCCTCCCCCAGTGCCTCTTCGCCGTGCTCCTCTTGACCCGGTCTCAGTGACAGGTTGGACGGTGCCCCTGGGATGGTGATACCTTCTCTTTCCTCTGCCATTCTGCGGAGGATCCTTCCACCCAGCTGTGCTGGAGAAAGAAGGAAGAATGGTATAAGTAGACCTTTGACACCTTTCCTTTCTTGGCCCCTGAATGTGGAAAGAAAGTCACGTCTCCCCTAAATTTTCACCTACCCGGTTACACTTTTTATTTTAGCTGCTGCCTTGCTTCTTCCTTTCCGGGAAGATTAGGAATGCCTTTTGGTTGGCGTCCGTGTGGCAGAAGTTTTTCTTGCGCTGTACTTTGGACTTTTTAGCCTGTTGGATAGGGGTGCGTGTCACAATTTGGAAACCTGGAGGATCTTGAAACCTCCACCGTGTTGGTCCTGGAATTAGATTAGAGGGATCTATTAAGTTTTCTGGGCATTGGAGGCGCTTTGGGTGCTACAGGAAGAGAGAAGCCCAACCAGTAGCACAGGATTGTTTTCTTTCTTTTTCTCTTCCTTTTCTTTTTTAGCTTGAGACTAACTTGTAAGGTCCGTTTGTTGATCTTTACCTCCTACCTTGGGAGTCGTGAGTGAGCTTGTATATCCAATCTCTATCTGAAACCTACTGTCAAATAAAATGACATTTCACTGATTTCAGGATTATGGGGTGAAAGACAGGATTTCACACGATCTGACTGAACCCTTCAAAAATGCTGTGAATAGTTATGTGGGTTAAAAAAAAATAAGGTTTGCCAATAATTGTCATCAAGGTACGCTTCACGTGACTAGGTATGAAATGTACATTTTCCTCCTATAGGTTATCATAAATTTGTATGACCTGTTGAACTTAACACTAAATGGAAATTTACGTTTAAATGAAATATAATGGAATATAACATTTTGCCATGCCACCGTGATTTTAACGATTTCATTTGTGTAAGAGTTACAAAGCGTAAGCATTCACACTTCAGATTCTTACATGCAAGTAATTATGTGATGTCTGTCTATATTCATTAGCTTCACTTGGTGCCAGTTCCTACTTATGGAGACAAAATATACCTCATTTTCAGAGTAAATGATCATGCAATATGTTTAAAAATCATTAGTGAAAATATAACTCTGAAGACTTTTAAGAATGCCTTAAAAATCAAGAATATTTTTTACAATTTATCATGATTGGTTAAACTCTGTACAGGGTTATATATAACCTGTTATATGTAACCTGTCCAAAGTTATTGAAGATGCTTTCCAGTTACTCAAGGAAAATTAAGCCCCTTTAAAAGAATACAGAAATTTAGTAGCAGTAGTTTAAAATTTAGATTATATAATCTAGCTTGCATGTGAACCCTCATAGAATTTTCATTTATAATTTCATGCAGTTTAATTTCAGAGTTAATTAGGCAGTGTGAACAACCAGAGCACTTAACTATATGGCAAAGATGGGAAAATAAAGAAGCATAGATAATCAAGAAGATTCTATGTGAAGGTAGAATTTGAAAAGAAGGATCCTGAAAATTGTTTTCATCTGTGTTTCTCTATCTAGTTGTGTTGACATTGGAAAGAATGACAGAAGAAATTTTATTCTACCCAAGCAGAGACACTGATTGGAAGAAGTTCTTTACATTACATCTTAACTTTCTTGGAAGACTTTCAGGGGACCAGAAGTTTGGTAGAGACAAATGTAGCCTCTTTTTTGGTCCTGTATGTGTAATTCTCAGAGCCAATCAATCTCTTGGTGACTAGCCAGACATGAGGGACCAGGACAAAGTAGATAGGTTACTCAGAGTTGCAACCTGGCTGTATACACTCACCAGTTTTGTTGTCTATTCAACAGAGATTTATTTGGTGCCCGCTGAATTTTAAGCACTAGTCTAGTATATAAAACAAAACCCCCTAGCCTCATGAAACTTACTTTTTAGGAGGGGGGGGATTAATGGTAAACAGCCAAACAAGTAAATATAAATGTCAGGAGGTCAGAAAAGGCCTCTGAAGGAGGAAGGGAGTGAGTCATGTTCACAAGTTGGGGAAGAACATTCAAGAAAGGCAGGCCGTAAATGCTAAGACCTTGAGGCAAGAGCCTGCATGATGTTTGAGGAATAGCAAGGCTGCCAGCGTGGCTGGAGCAGGGTGAACCAGGGGGACGGTAATAGGAGATGAGATCAGAGTCATGGACTTTGGCTATTATTTATAAGTAGGTTGAGGATCCATGTTGGAGAGTTGAACAGAAGAGGTACATGATTTGACTTAGATTTCAGAATGATTGTCACGTTGAGGATCGTTTGTATATATGTCGTTTCTTAGTGGGATACTTTGTGGTATGGAATGTAGGAATAAATCTGGTCACATTCTGGATTTAATTTGAACAAAGTGCTGACAGAATTTTACTGATTGTTTGAATGTGGGATATGAGAAAGAAAAAGTTGAGGATAATTCTAAAGCTTTTGGCCTCAGTAACTAAATAAAATACTTGTCTAACTGCAGGTGCTATCTACTGAGACAGAGAAGCCTGGTATAGAAGCAGGTCTGGTTGGGGGAACGTCAGAAATTTGGTTTGGGTCATGCTAAATTTAAGGTGTCTTTTAAACATTCAAGTGGACCTGGCATATAGACAGTTGGTTATGTAAGTCTGGAGTTACCAGGAAAAAGTTCCAAACTTTGAGTCAGGGAGAGGTGGGAGAACCAGCAAAGGAGATGGAGAAGGACCAGCCAGTGAAGGAGGTGGCAAACCAAGAAAAAGATGGTCTCTTTCAAGTCAAGTAAAGAGAGTATTTTAAAGAGGAGAAAATGATCAAGTGGGAGAAATGCTGATGTAATTAAAATAAGGTGAGTTCGGAGAATTGACTGTTGAATATGACAGTGTGGAGCCCATTGGCTACCTCAGCAGGAGCTGTTTGGGTGTGGTGGTGAGATCAGTAGCCTGGTTAGATTGGGTTTAGGAGAGAAAGAAGGGCAAGAATTGGAGACAGTCAATATAAATTGTTTTTTGTGATATCCATATGCCAATTAGAAGCCAGGGGTGATAGAGACTGAATGTAGCATCCATTTTATCCCCTTTTCCACCAGCTCTAAAATAGTTGGCTCAGTCACTCTCTGAACTCTGTAATTGGAATGACTGATGACTTTTAGAACTTGACTAGACCAGTTTCTGACTTATAACCTTGGACAGTTAGTTGCCTCATTTTTAGGACAAATGGTATGGTATCTTTATTTACTTCATAGTTAGGTACATAGTAGAAACGTAAATATTATCCTGTATAGAAATGTGCAGAGATGGAAGGAGAAGAGTTGTGAAAAGAGAAACTTTTGATTGGAAGCAGTACCATAGCCCATTTTACAGTGAAACTGTAGTTATAAATGTTTTTAAAAACCTTTTTTTGTTTTCATCAAAACACTTGTGAAAGTGAGTTCTATATTAATGAGTGTGAGAAATGGTTCCTGTCTTTTAAGTTTTTATTTACATTCCAGCTAGTTAACATACAGTGTAATATTAATTTCAGATGTACAGTTTAGTGATTCAACACTTCACAACACCCGGTGTTTATCACAAGTGTACTCCTTAATCCCCATCACCTGTTTATTTTTTTATTTTTTTTTTTAATTTTTTTTTTTCAACGCTTATTTATTTTTGGGACAGAGAGAGACAGAGCATGAACGGGGGAGGGGCAGAGAGAGAGGGAGACACAGAATCGGAAACAGGCTGTCCTTAATCCCCATCACCTGTTTAAACCATCCCTCTACTCACCTTCCTTCTGTAACCATCACTTTGTTCTCTATAGTTAAGAGTCTGTTTCCTGCTTTCTCTCTTTCTCTTCCCCTCCCCCCCACTATGACCATTTGCTTTGTTTCTTAAATTCCACACACGGGTGAAATGATCTGGTATTTGTCTTTCACTGACTTACTTCACTTGGCATAATACTCTGTAGCTCCATCCATGTTGTTGCAAATGACAAGATTTCATCCTTTTTTATGGCTGAGTAATATTCCTGTGTGTGTGTGTGTGTGTGTGTGTATCTCACATCTTCTTTATCCATTCATCAGTCATAGACATTTGGGCTCTTTCCACAATTTGGCTATTATAGATAATGCTGCTATGAGCATCTGGGTGCAAGTATCCTTTTGAATTAGTATTTTTGTATTCTTTGGGTAAATAATAGCGCAGTTGCTGGATCATAGGGTAGTTCTATTTTTAACTTTTTGAGGAACTTCCATACTGTTTTCTACAGTGGCTGCACCAGTTTGCATTCCCACCAGCAGTACAAAAGAGATACTCTTTCTCCGCATCCTCGCCAACGTCTGTTGTCTGAGTTGTTAATGTTAGCCGTTCTGACAGGTGTGAGGTGGTATCTCCTTGTGGTTTTGATTTGTATTTCCTTGATGATGAGTGATGTTGAGCATCTTTACATGTGCCTGTTGGCCATCTGGATGTCTTCTTTGGAAAAATGTCTTTTCATGTCTTCTGCCCATTTTTTAATTGGATTATTTGGGTTTTTGGGGGGGTTGAGTTTGATAAGTTCTTTATATATTTTGGATACTAATCCTTAACTTAATATGTCATTTGCAAATATCTTCTTCCCTTCTACAGGTTGCCTTTTAGTTTTGTTGATAAATTCTTTAGTTGTACAGAAGCTTTTCATTTTGATAAAGTCCTAATGGTTTATTTTTGCTTTTATTTCACTTGTCTCAAGAGACATATCTAGTAAGAAGTTGCTACAGCCGATGTCAAAGAGGTTATTGCCTGTATTCTCCTCTAGGATTTTTAATGGGTCTTACATTTGGGTCTTGAATCCATTTTGAATTTATTTTTGTGTATGGTGTAAGAAAATAGTTTAGTTTCATTCTTTTGCATGTTGCTGTCCAGTTTTCCCAACACCATTTGTTGAAGAGACTGTCTTTTTTCCATTGGATATTCTTTCTTGCTTTGTTGCATATTAATTGCCCATATAGTTGTGGATTCATTCCTGGGTTTTCTGTTCCATTGACCTATGTGTTTATTTTTGTACCAGTACCATATTGTCTTGATCACTACAGCTTTGTAATATGACACAAAGTCCAAAATTGTGATGGCTCTAGCTTTGCTTTTCTTCTTCAGGATTGCTTTGGCTATTCGGGGTCTTTTGTGGTCTCATACAAATTTTAGGATTGTTTGTCCTAGCTCTGTGAAAAAATGCTGGTGTTATTTTGATAGGGATTGCATTAAATATGTAGATAGCTTTGGGTAGTGTAGGCTTTTTAACAATATTTGTTCTTCCACTCCATGGGCATGGAATGTCTCCATTTCTTTGTGTCTTTTTCAGTTTCTTTCAACAGTGTTTTATTGTTTTAAGAGTCTTTCACCTCTTGGGTTAGGTATATTCCTAGGTATCTTATGGGTTTTGGTGCAGTTGTAAATTGGATTGATTTCTTGGTTTTTCTTTCTGCTGCTTCATTATTGGTCTATAGAAATGCAACATATTTCTGTGCATTGATTTTTGTATCCTGAGACTTTACTGAATTCAGTATCAGTTCTAGCTATTTTTTGGTGGAGGCTTTCGGGTTTTCTATATAGAGTCATATCATCTGCAAATAGTGGAACTTTTACTTCTTCCTTACCGATTTAGATGCCTTTATTTCTTTTTGTTGTCTGATTGCTATGACTAGGATTTCCAATACTTCGTGGTTTTTTTTTTTTAATGTTTATTTATTTTTGAGACAGAGAGAGACAGAGCATGAGCAGGGGAGGGTCAGAGAGAGAAGGAGACACAGAATCTGAAGCAGGCTCCAGGCTCTGAGCTGTCAGCACAGAGCCTGACGCAGGGCTCAAACTCACGGACTGTGAGATCATGACCTGAGCCGAAGTGGGACGCTTAACCAACTGAGCCACCCAGGCGCCCCCCAATACTTTGTTAAATAACCCTGGTGGAGGAGATATCCTTGTCTTGTTCCTGACCATAGAGAGAAAACTCTGTTTTTCTCCACTGAGGATAGTATTAGTTGTGGGTTTTTTGTATATGACCTTTATGATGTTGAAGTATGTTCCCTCTAACCTACTTTGTTGAAGGTTTTTATCATGAATAGATGTGCTTTGTCCAGTGCTTTTTCTGCATATACTGAAAGGATCATATGGTTCTTATCCTTTCTTTTATTAATGTGGTATATCACACGGGTTAATTTGCAAATATTGAACCACACTTGCAGCCTAGGAATAAATCCCACTTGGTTGTGGTAAATGATTCTTTTAATGTGCTATTGGATTTAGTTTGCTAGTATTTTATTGAGATTTTCTGTATCCATGTTCATTAGGGATATTGGCCTATAGTTGTTTTTTTTTTTTAATGTTTTTATTTATTTTTGAGACAGAGAGAGACAGAGCATGAGCAGGGGAGGGTCAGAGAGAGAGGGAGACACAGAATCTGAAGCAGGCTCCAGGCTCTGGACTGTCAGCACAGAACCCAATGCGGGGCTCGAACTCACAGACTGTGAGATCATGACGTGAGCTGAAGTTGGACGCCCAACTAACTGAGCCACCCAGGTGCCCCTATAGTTTTCTTTTTTTAGTGGAGTCTTTGTCTGGTTTTCATATAAGGGCAATGCTGGCCTCAGAATGAATTTGAAAGTTTTCCTTCCTTTTCTATTTTTTGGAATAGTTTGAGAGTAAGTATTAACCCTTTAAACATTTGGTAAAATTTGCCTGTGAAGCCATCTAGCCCTGGACTTTTGTTTATTGGGAGATTTTTGATTACCGATTCAATTTCTTTGCTGGTTATTGACCTGTTCACGTTTTCTATGTGTTTCTTCCTGTTTCAGTTTTGGTACTTTATATGTTTCTCGGAATTTATCTATTTCTTCCAGGTTATCTAGTTTGTTGGCATATAGATTTTCATAATACTCTCTTATAATTGTTTGTATTTCTGTGGTGTTGGTTGTTATTTCTCCTCATTGTGATTTTATTTACTTAGGTCCTTTCTCTTTTCTTTTTGGTAAGTGTGGCTGGGGATTTATCAGTTAATTTTTTTTAAAGAACAACTTCCTGGTTTCGTTGATCTGGCCTATCATTTTATTTATTTTATTTTATTATTATTTTTTTTAGTTTCTATATCATTTATTTCTGCCATAATCTTTATTATTTCCTTCCTTCTGCTGGTTTTAGGCATTGTTTGTTCTTCTTTTTCTAGCTCCTTTAGGTATAAAGCTAGACTGTTTATTAGCTTTTTATCTATATTGCTATATACTTCCCTCTTCGGACCGCTTTTGCTGCATCCCAAAGATTTTGGACTGTTGTGTTTCTGTTTTCATTTGTTTCCATGTATTTTTTAAATTTCTTCTTTGATTTTCTGGTTGACCCATTCATTATTTAATAGTATGTTGTTTAACCTCCATGTATTTGTGGTCTTTCCAAATTTTTTCTTGTGATTGTTCTCAAGTTTCATAGTGTTGTGGTCAGAAAATATGCATGGTATGATCTCCATCTTTTTTGTACTTGTTGAGGTTTAATTTGTGACCTAGTATGTGATCTACACATCCCATCTACACTTGAAAAGAATATGTATTCTGCTATTTTAGGGAGGAATGTTCTGAATATATCTGTTAAGTCCATCTGGTGTAGTGTGTCATTCAAAGCCATTGTTTCCTTGTTGATTTTCTGTTTAGATGATCTGTCCATTGATGTAAGTGGAGTATTAAAGTCCTCTACCATTATTGTATTATTATCTATTATTTATTATCTATTTCCATTACATATGTTATTGTTTTATGTATTTGGGTGCTTCCATATTGGATGCATAAATATTTACAATTGTTATATCTTTTTGTTGGATTGTCCCCTTTATCATGGTACAGTTCTTATATACAGTTCTTGTAACTCTTGTTATAGTCTTTGTTTTAGAATCTAGTTTGTCTGATATTAGTATTGCTACTCTGGATTTTTTTTTTTTTTTGACATCTATTTGCATGGTAAATGTTTTTCCTTCCCCTCACTTTCAATCTGCAGGCGTCTTTATGTCTAAAATGAACCTCTTGTAGGCAGCATGTAGCTGGGTCTTGGTTTTTTTATTTTTTGTTTTTGTTTTTTTTAATCCATTCTGAGACTCTTGTCTTTTGATTGAGGCATTTAGTCCATTTGCATTCAGAGTAGTTATTGATAAATATGTATTTAATGCCATTTTATTACTTGCTTTGTCCTTGTTTATGGAGATTTTCTCTGTTCCTTTCTTGTCTTTGTCACTTTTGGCCTTTCAGACAGTCCCCTTTGGTCTTTCCACTCAGACAGTCCCCTTTAATATTTCTTGCAGGGCTGGTTTAGTGGTCATGATTTCCTTCAGATTTTGTGTATCTGGGAAAATCTTTATCTCTCCTTCTATTCTGAATGTTCTTGGCTACAGACTTTTCCCATTCAGTGCTTTGAATATATCATGCCACCCCCTTCTGGCTTGCCAAGTTTTGGTTGAGAAATCTCCAGTTAGGCTTATGGGTTTCTCTTGTAAGTTAAGGACTTATTTTGCCATGCTGCTTTTAAGATATTTTCTTTATAAAAATTTTTCTTGATCACTATATTTCGCAAATTAAAATAAGTTTATTTTTGAGAGAGAGATAGTGAGGGAGGGGCAGAGAGAGGAAAGAGAGAGAATCCCAAGCAGGCCCCCCACTTTAAGTGCAGAGCCCGATGTGGGGCTCAGACTCACGAATCCGTGAGACCATAACCTGAGCTGAAATCAAGAGTTGGACACTTGCACTCAGCATGAGCATCCCATATATTTTGCAAATTTAATTATAATAGGTCTTAGTGTTGGCCAGCTTTTGTTGATTTTGATGGAAGTTCTCTGTGCCTCCTGGATGTGTGTGTTTCCTTCCCCAGACTAAAGAAGTTTTCAGCTATTTTTTCCTCAAATTTTCTGCCCCCTTTTATCTCTCTTCTTCTGGCACTCCTGTGATATGAATATTATTACATTTGGTGGAGTCACTGAGTTCCCTAAGCCTATTCTTGTGTTCCATAATTATTCTTTCTCTCTTTTGTTTAGCTTCATTATTTTCCATTTTTCTGTCTTCTATATCATTTATTCATTCTTTTGCTTCTTCCGGCCTTGTGTTCATCGCATCAAGCCTTTTTCCAGTCTCAGTTATTGCAGTTTTTCACTTCTGACTGATTCTTTTTTAACTCTTTTATCCCTGTGGTTGGTAAGGGTCTCCCTGAAGTCTTCTTGTCTCAAGCCCAGCTGTAATGATTACTGTGTTTTAAGTAACATCATAGTATTCTGTTTTAAGAGCTAAATGTTTGGATTTCTAACTTATATTTACTGAAATTTTGAAGAGTGTCATTAGGACTTAATTAGAAACTTAATCTAGAATTTGGATCTCATTCAAATCCTTGTTAACATTAAATTAGGTAGAGGGGAGCCTGGGTGGCTCAGTTGGCTAAGTGTCCAACTTAGGCTCAGGTCATGATCTTGTGGTTTGTGAGTTTCAGCCCCACGTTGGGTTTTGTGCTGACAGCTCAGAGCTTGGAGCCTGCTTCAGATTCTGTTTCCCTCTTTCTCTGCCCGTCCCCCACTCATGCTCTGTCTCTCTCTGTCTCTCAAAAGTAAATAAAAACATGAAAAAAAGGTAAGTAAGGTTAGGATTCAACAATTCATTTAGTAGGTGTTTCTGCTTAATATCATCCATGAACTACAATCTCATTTGTAATTGGGCATGTTGCAAAAGCAAGGGTATGCCACATTCTACATTTCTGGTTAGAGAGAATATGTGTTTCATTATTAGACACCCATTTTAGTGCCAGTGAGGCAGTAAGCATAAAGTTCTGTGTAGCTACACAGTCAGCTAATAGAATTTGAATTGTTAAAGGTAAAGAGTAATTGTTGAGGATAAGAGTCTGAGGTTAAGAATTAAATAAAGGGTATCATAGTATAAACAGCAGTATTAAAATGGAAAAGAAGCAATATTAAAATGCTGCTGAGCGCAAACACTAAATTCTAAGAGGGAATAATTTCCTTAGTTAAACAAATTCTGGAACACACACAACTCCTGATTATTAAAGGCACAATAATTTTAAAAAGCTACTTTACTGAGTCTTTACTGTGGCATGTATAATGAGCAGTAGTCAAAACAAGTTAAGACCAGAAAGATCATTGTCATTTACTGGGAAGGTCCAAAGAGATCTAGGGAAATCATAGGGTACATCTACATGCCTACGAAGGAAGGTAGAGACTTCTTATTTCCAGTCAATTTTTAAGGACTTTATTCATGCCGCATTAAAATGGATCAAGATAAGGATACTATCCCATGACCATTTATACATTATACATTTATACATTACCAGGAAGCCTCTGACTTTTTGTAATTAAAAAATATTGCAAATCTTATATGACCACGCTTTTAGTTAACAGATAAAAAATTAGTATTTAGGTTCTTTTCTGACTTTAAGTGGTGTTTTGGTTAATAGTTGGTTTCTAAATTCGATTTGAGAAAGTTAACATGTACGTATAATGTAGCTGGAAATTGTGATTTTACTTGTAGAGATTATATCATATCTTACGGTATTTTTTAATGGAGCTTTAATTTATGATGGGAAATAGACTTCTTGTGTTTTAAAGCATTTTAGCTTAGACATTTAAATGACTGCCATGCTGTGTAAGATCTGTAGTAGTTCACAGAATTAATGTGTGACTTTTTATATCATGCCTTTAGAAGTAGCATATGAGGTTTAACTTAGAGCAAATTAGATTGATCTTAAATTAGTTGTGGGAAGTGTCAGAGGTTTTCAGTAATGCTGCCATCTCTCAAACTATTGTTGAAACCACTTATTTTGAATCACCTTCAAAGCCTGCAGCATATTTGGCAGATTATTCTCATTAGTAGTAAGTCTTTAAGATGGATTTGATTTTTAGCTATACCTAATAGTCATTTGGAGCTAAGTTCAGTGACTAAATTGGGTTAGCAAGCTTGGCTAAATACAGTTTGGACTGATAAAAAGATCTGAATATAAATTTAATGTAAGGTTCATAAACTGATTTAAGGACTGTTCTCAAAGAACAGTGTTCCAGAGAAGTTTGGAGCAATATCTACATGAAGTAAATCTATATAGCCTTACAAAGTAACAATGTATTCTAGTAAATGACTTTTAGAATGCTTATTACTTTGTGGGTAGCAAATTTTTAAAAGAAATTCACCTACAGGAGAAAAATATATAAAGATTACCTTAATTTTAGAGAGGTAGAAAAATAGAGCTAGAAGAAAATAATTTGCCTGCTTTTAGTATTAAGAAAAGTATTCATATAATATTCATATAATACTTCTATAACAAAGCTTGTTACAGCAGAGTGACAGAGGAATCAGAGTAAGTGTTAGGGATAGGGACAATAGCTGGCAATACCACTGAGGTGAGAAAGTAGGAAATACATGGGGGGGGGGGGAATTGGAAAAATGCATAAATTACAAATAAAAATGGTGATGGTGTAATATCTCCATCTTGTGGCCTTCTTTGGATATTGTCAGTAAAAATGTTGAGGGGTTGTGTTTTCACAACTGTAGGCATAAGTAAAAATAAAATTTGAGTCAGGTGAAAATAAAACATGGGTCAGAGATTTTTGCAGTGTTTTGGGTGAACCTTTAAAACCAAGCTTCCCAACTGGTGTGCTACAAGCAACTGTGCTTAGATAATGGTGTTTTCCCTTGGGTGGCCTTAACAGTTTACTCCAATGTGTCTTTACAAATACAATTTTCTGTGAAATACCATGAAATAAGAAAGATTGGAAAAGCACTGTGAAGGCACATAGCTCTGATTTTTTCTTCCAGGGGAAAATTTGTAAGCCTGTGTGTGTGTGTGTGTGTGTGTGTATGCAGATATGCACGCACATACGTACGTATAATAGATGTGTAACATTCGCCTTACTAAAATCTTTGCTATACTAAAGATCCTTATTTAGCTCTCGTAGATGCAAAAGCATTATTTATTGTATCAGTGTGAAAATCTGAATATTAAAGGAATCAGTAAGTCTTTGACGAATTCGTGTCCTTCAGATACTTGGTTACTTACTCATTCTTAATGATGGAATAACCATCAAACATTGCCATGGTTTGCAGTAACACAAAGAATTTGTGCCAATCCTCTGTGTGAAGGGAATACAAATAACTTTGGATATATAAATATAAAAATTCTGAGTAGGAGTGCCTGGGTGGCTCAGTCGGTTAAGCATCTGACTTTGGCTCAGGTCGTGATCTCGTGGTCTGTGAGTTCGAGCCCCGCGTCGGGCTCTGTGCTGGCAGCTCAGAGCCTGGAGCCTGTTTCACATTCTGTGTCTCCCTCTCTCTCTGACCCTCCCACGTTCATGCTCTGTCTCTCTCTGTCTCAAAAATAAATAAACGTTTAAAAAAATTAAAAAAAAAATTCTGAGTAGCCTAAAGTAATATTTGTGACATTGGGAGATAGGTAATATTTTACTTAAAAATCCTGACCTATATTTCAAATTTTTGGCATTTGACACTTTTTCAAACCACTGATCCCTTAGAGCAGCACTGTGCAATAGATATATAATATAAGCCACATAATGGAATTTTGTATTTTCTGAAAGCTACATTTAAAAAGTAAACAAGGGGGCGCCTGGGTGCCTCAGTCGGTTAAGCGTCCGACTTCGGCTCAGGTCATGATCTTGTGGTCTGTGAGTTCGAGCCCTGCATCAGGCTGTGTGCTGACAGCTCAGAGCCTGGAGCCTGCTTTGGATTCTGTGTCTCCCTCTCTCTCTGCCCCTCCCCTGCTTGCACTCTGTCTCTCTCTAAAAGAAATAAACATTAAAAAAAATTTTTTAAGTGAAAAAGAAACATTAAAATAATTTTAATAGTATCTTAATCCAGTGTATCAAAAATATTTTAACATGTAATCACATTTTAAATGATCATTAATGAGATAGTTCACATTCTGGCTTTTTTACTGTCTTCAAAATCTGGTATGTATTTTACATTTATACTTCTATTATACTTCAGATACTAAATTTTGATAGAAAATACTTGATCTGCATGAGGTTTCATAAAATGTACAGCTAACAAGTAGATTCATGTACTCATTTTTCCAAGCATCCTTAAAAGCTTTCCAGTAACTGAATCAAATACATTTTAAATTTAAATGTAAATTAATCAAATAAAATTAAAAATTTGGTTTCTGCATTGTAACAGCATGTTTTAAGTGCTCAAATGTGGCTAATGGCTACCACTTTGGAAAGCGCAGGTTTAGAGAATTAGCATTTCTGTGTTGTAGAGATAGATTTAAATATTTTTGGATAAAATCACTAATTACTACTTCCATTTTGTCTGGATATAGTTTGTAGTTTTCTTTTTTTTCTTATTTCTTTTCTTTTCTTTTTTCTTGTTTTTTTTTTTTTTTTGCATTTTAACTGAGCATAGTTTTTTTTGCTTTATTTTGTTTTTAGATTGTTTGAGTTGTGCTAAATCTCATTTTCCTAGTTAGTTATCTGTACATTTTCCCATTCTTTTCTTTGGCCTATAAAGGCTATCAGTATAGTCGTGCTGCTTTTCTAAGGACAGTGGGTTCTGAACGTCCATGCATAGAGGCCTGCCTACTAATAAGGGTGTTTTAAAGTAATCAATCTAATTCAAATTGGTTATTTACTTTTGCTGATTTGCCTGTTTGATAATTCTTCAAGTATTATTAACTTAATGGATTATCTTCAATGTTGCTTTAACCAGGAATTCACCAGTGTTCTGTAATTTTAACCTTTGCTCATTCTTTCTATTTATTTTGAAACTCATCCATCAAATATGTTGTTAGCTATGAAACAGTCACTGTGTTCTCTACTGGCATCTATTTTGATTATTTTGTCTTTTTATTAAACGATTTTCAAAGGAGATTTCTAGATGCACCTCTGTTTGTTTGCCAGTATTTTGGCTCTTTAAATATCAATCAGGGATTCCAAATAATCCTGTTTTACTAGATGCCTCTGCCTCCTCTACATAGTTCCTAATAAGTATTTCTTTCCTTTAGACTGAATAATTAATTGCTGATCTTTTTGACTTTACCTTTTGTAATTTCATACACAGTTGAGGAAAAGAAGTAGATCTTAATGTTGATGATTCTCATATCTAGCTATTGTTGTTTTAAATAATCTTGGTACAAGAAGGAAATTACACTGAGGTCAGAGATGTTAAGAATTCTATGTTGAGTGAAAAAAACCCAACAAAAACAAAAATGAAAAAACCAACAATAGAATCCTGAAATTGGAAGAGATCTCACCAGTATCTAACCTATTTCCTCATATAGGACTCTCTTCTATAGGTCTCCCAACAGATGGTCACCCACCCTGTTTTATTTATGTCTAACAGTGGGGTTATGAAACAACCTGTTAAGTTTTTAAATAATAGTACTCAGTGGAAATGTTGTTATGTAAAGCCAAAATCATAATTCTTATATCTAATTTCAGCTTCATTTGCATTTTTCCTTTGGAGCTCCCCTGAATATATATTCCCTCTAAATTATTGCTCTGAAATGCCTTAAAATAAAATGCACAAGGAAAATAGTTATTTGTTGATTCTCTCTACAATCGTAGGGTTACTTAAAAAAACACATACACACAATTCTTTGTATGTCAATTATACCTCAATAAAGCAAATAAAATACAAAGAAAATATACAGGCAACCTTGGGGTCTTCTTGTTTTGATGGTCTTTAGATATGTACCACATCCACCCTAAGGAAGACCTAAGCCACCATAGTTATGTTCTCTTGGAATTACATCCAGCATGATTTGAGATGACTATAAATGATTTGCTGGGCTCATCAAAGTCAGCAACAGAACATTTCTAAAAGTTGAAAACATGATATGATTTGGGGAATGCCAGCCTTGATAATATGGACCACAAGATTAATTTAATTAAAATTGTACCCAGACGTTGTTACAGAGTCCTAAAGCAGGACCCATGTGTGCAGTTGTGCGGGTTGTGTGTCTACTTCAGACTTCCTATCATTGTGATACAAAAATCTTTTAGACTTGGAGATTATTATAAAGAACTACACATAGGTAGTTCAACTTGAAGAAAGTAGTTTCTCTTTCATGATTAAAATGTTATTTTTCTTTCAATAGTATTTTAGTTTTTAAGTTCATCTTGAGTGGGAGTTTCTCCTTTCTATGCAGCCCTCCCTAGGGGCTTCACTGTGGCTTTTACTCCTATAGGCAGCTTAGGGCTCCCTCCTGAGGTTATATTAGGGCCACTGCAGATCCAGCTACCAGCCCTGCGGATCGCTTACCCTGGTCTCGGCTGCGGGGCTGAAACCATGGCGTCTTACCATCTAGGATACGTGGTATTTTATAAGTCGTAGCCTCAGGTAGTCGCCTTTTCACTTTTTACCTTTTTCCCCCCACAGGTGGTAGAGTCCACTGCAACTCTTGGTTTCAAGCACTGAGCCTGGCTCTGATCCCAGGCCTTTTGTAGAGAATGTTTAGTCCTCGTTACTCTTTGAGAGTCCGTTTTCTCATGCACTGCCTACTTGTAGGTATGGAGTCCGGTAGGACTATACCTTAAGCTCTAATTGGGGCTACAAGTTTCCATTTGTTTTTGTCTACAGAGATACTTAACTGGGTTTTATCATGGCTATGTGTTGGTAGTTTTCGCTTTTTAAATCGTATCATTGGTATGTATTTGGAGTGGGGTTAGGGAGGAAGTCCCTCAAGTTCTTGCAGTGCCACTTTAACCCTGGAATATTTTTAAAAGCTTCATTTCTTTTATAATAATTATTATTTTTAATGCCAGTTTTCCTGTTACCTAAGAACATTTAACCATTTATCATCCAGAACTATAATCAGGCCTATTATTCACAGCACTATAAAAGACTATTAGGTATTGAAAGGGACAGTAGACAGTTCGCTTTCTGACCACTATTCCTGGATTTTATTCCACGTCTGGGTGCTAAAACAGTCAAGTAACATTTCTAAAGTACTTGAATCTCACAAGGTTTTGAATATGGTAATAAGTAGATTCTGTGACCTCAGAGTGATGCATATGGTCCTGTTATTAGAGATGCTCAGAGGAGAGTTCTCAACTTTGTCTTGAACCTTAGCGAGAAAAATATGCCAGGTGGAGAGAAAGATAGTGAAAGTCAAGATACATGTCATCAAAACCATTGTTGGGGGAAATGAATGGTCCTAAAGTTAAATTATATGCACGTATATATGTTGGCTATAAATATATGCTACTTGCAAGCCTCTTGAATTCTTTCTCTTTCTGGGGGTGTCTGGGTGGCTCAGTCAGTTGAGCATCTGACTCTTGATTTCAGCTCAGGTCGTAATCCCAGGGGCGTGGGATCTAGCCCCGCATCGTGCTCCATGTGAGTGTGAAGCCTGCTTGTGATGCTCTGTCTCTGCCCTTCTCCCCTACTTGTGCGCGCTCTCTCTTTCTAAAATAAAATAAAAAATTTTCAAAACCTCTTTCTGGGCCTAAATAACTTTATGTTCTCTTATATTCAGTCTTCAAAGATGCAAAAAACAAACCATAGGACAGTGAGAGTTAACCTCACTGAAAACTGTTTTAGTAATTAACTTGATGACAGTACTAAAATCATAGAATTTCAGTGGATATTAACTTCATGGAATTGAATGATCCTTAACCGAAGCTTCAATAAATGATTTATTTTAAGGAAAGAAGTATACAATTCAGATTTACAAGGCAAGGTAAAGAGTCCTTCATTTTGGATTCATAGCACTTAACTATAATCAGTTTACACATAATTTGAGGAATACGTTTGTTTTGTAATTATTATATACATTTAATACTTAGTTGTTAATCTGAAGGATGTGTTTAAAGATAGAAACATGGAAGGCAACTGTGGTATAATGAGCTTTTTAAAAGACGTTTCACTTACAGACAATCATTGTTGGGTTTTCTGATGTGGATAACAACCCTGTCTCTGCAGCAATGTTTCTTGACCTTTGTTTTTGTGATAGCATAGAATATGCAAAACTATCTAGATTATGTTACAAAACTGATAACAAAGCCTGTTTTTTATATCTGTTAATTCATTAGTTCTTTTGATAGTATTACTAATAATAGTAAAGAATTGGAAACAATCAAATTTTAACCAGAGAATGTTTCAGTAAATACTATATGTGAAAAGCACGCAACAACATGGAAGAATACTTATAATATAAGTGAAAAAAAGCCAAATACCAAGTTATATTCACATTTAGTTATAATTTTGTAGGAATTATATATGTGCACAAAAGTGGGACAGTAACATGGACTAATGGGAACAGTGAGTTGTGGGATTAGTAGAATTAATTCATTTAGGGGTGAATATTTCCTTTTAGAGTTCTGTTAATATTTGTAATATATACCCATGTGCATTCTATTTCTTTGGAAAAAGAATGCTATATAATTATATCACAGATAAACTAAATTAACAACATATCTTCATATTTATTAGATAAATTGAATGGGTATTTTTAAGTTGCCTTTAACCTATAACCTATTTATAATTATGTGGGAAGTTGAACAGACAACTTTAGACTAAAAAAACCCATCCATTTATTTTGTTATTTTAAAAATATCGAATAATTTCTAATATTTATTTCAGTGAATCAAAACCTATTTCATCATAGTTTCAGATGTTAGTCACTTGAGAAATTAATAGCTTGGGTCAAAGTAGCTTTATGGTTGCAAATATACTTAGTATGGTGTGGCTATAGTTCTTCATTTTAGCAAACAAACACCATGATGTCCTAGCCAAGAAAGCCAACTAATACGTCTTGAGGATGAGACCACACTTTGATGCCTCTTAACTTTTAATTATTTTTCTGAATGTTTACACACATATATACAGCATATTGTATATACTGTTGAACAACCAGCTACGTTATAGGCTTATTATAATTTCTTCAATCCTCACAGTGCATACAGTTTAGAAGTGTGCTGTCTAGTACTGTAGCCCGTAGCCACATATGACATCAGGCACTTGAAATGTAGCTTGACTAAGAACATTAATTTTACATTTTATTTAATCTTGATTAACTAAAATTAAAATTTTAAAACTGAACAAGTAAAAAATATTCTCCTATTAAACACAGTTTTATTGTTTGGATAGGACTACATTTCACTTTAGCCATCAAAAATTTGGCTTATTCATTGAGATGTGCTGCACATGTAAAATATACACTGGGTTTTGAAAACTTTGTAGAAAAAGTAGTGTAAAATATGTCCGTAATTTTTAATATTGATTACATGTTGGAAAGAATATTTTTATATATTGGTGTATATAAAATATTGTTGAAATTAATTTTACCTATTTCAAAAATTTTCTCCTTTTTAATGTGACTACTAGAAAATGTAAAGTTACGTGTGGCTTGCATTATATTTTTATCGGACAGTGCTGGCTTCCTGCAGGCATCAGCAAAGTATGACCTGTCCCTGGTTTAGATTTCTGGATGGAGGAGCACGTACTTACCTTGCCCAGGGTGTAAAAGATAGTTATTGGGCTCAGGAAGAAAATGTTAAAGCTTTATTCACTTATATTTCTTTTACCCTTTAAAATTTTATGTCTTCATGTGTGTTTTATAATATACCATATATTGGCTACATGTAAGTTAGAGAATAAATATATATGAAATTTAAATATAAATATTAAAATTAAAATTTTTTTACAGATAGTTTAATGACCAAAAATATTTGGAAGCCATAGTTTAGAGGCTCTTTTAAAAGAGAAAGAGAAAGAAGGTGAAAGATAAGAGGCAAGGCTTTTGGATTAATGGAGTAAGGAGCTCAGCAAGTCTCCTCCCCCCCCCACACCAAATGATGAAACAACTATTTCAGGACTCTGAAAATTGAACAAAGGCACATGACAAATTGAGAAGCATTAATTAAAAAATAAGCTGGTGAACTTCAGGTAAAGTAAGTGGAAGTTGGTGGCATTTTTGCTCGGGATTGCACTCACCCCTCCTTCCAGTTCCGTCTGTGAGGTAGTTCTACCAAGGCAGAGCAAGTTTCCACCACTGCTGGTGGAAGAGCTGACTTGATTTGGAGTGAAGTGCAGAAAATTCTCTAGCCATTGAGTACCATCAGGAGTACTGGCTATCTCAGTGGCAAACAAATGGGGAAGGCCAAGATCACAGCCTCCCTGAGATTGTGATCCTAGATAGAGAAAGCAGTAACCCAGCAGAGTAGTCAGAAAATTAACCAGGAGATCCAGAGAATGGGACAGTCACGTGGGCCTTGATAACATCCCACCTCTCCATTATAATCTGGAAGGCTGTGCATATCCACAAGGCTGCATGCACATTCAGGAGGGAATGGAGAAGGCCTTACCTTCACACATTCCTGACTGAACAAGAGGTCTTGTGCATGTGCAGATGAGACACAAGGGGTCAAACAGAAAGTAAGAACCTCAAAAGACTTATAAAATGCTTAAATTATGAACGTGTTCCTTTGCTGACATGCAGACCCATCATCAAAAAGTGGAAGCTTTACTGGCTTGAGATGTTTGAGCACAACCTCTAGCTAATGATTGACGAATCATTACTATGCTGAGCAAGCTTAAAAATAAAAACAAGGGAGGAAAAAAATCCTGAGCACAGATTTCAGTAGCAGCACACCACACAGAAGACAGACTCCATAGAATAATCCCTAGCTGGTCACTAAACAAACAAAAACAGAAGAATAAGCCCCAGTGCAAGGGGGGAAATCAGAATCTAAGGTTGCTCCAGTATAGTATCAAATATCCAGTCTTTGATAAAATTTGTGATACGAAAGAACATGAAAGTGACCTGTATTCAGGGTAAAAAAGAAATCAATAGAAACTGTCATTAAATGGGCCCAGCTGTTGTACTTAGCAAGCAAAACTTCTAGGATGCTGTTATAAATACTTTCAAAGAAATAAAGGAAATCGTGTCTAAGGAAAAGTATGATGACAGTGATTCAGCAAGTAGAGAATATAAAAGAAAATAGAAATTAAAAAAATGAAAATTCTGGAGTTGAAAAATACATTAGCTGAGATGAAAATTCACTAGATGGGATCAACTGCAGATTTAAGATGACAAAAGAGTAAGTGAACTTGAAAATAGATTAGTAGAAGCTATTCAGTTTGTAAAACAGAAAGAAAAAAGAATAAGAAAAATAAACAGTCTCAAAAACCTGTGGGACACAATCAAGCGTATCAACAATATGTGTAATGAAAATCTCAGAAGGACAAGAGAGAAAAAGAGGGAAAGTATTTTGAATGCTTCAAAATTAACCAAATTTGATAAAAAAATATTAATGCGCACATCCAGGAAGCTCAACAAACTCCAAGAAGGATCAATATAAAGATATCCATACCTAAGCAAATCACGGTAGATTTTGGCTGTAGAAAGCCAAAAATAAAGAGAAAATCTTGAAAGTAGAATTTAAAAACCATACAGGATGACAGTATGATTAAAAACTGACTTCAAGGGGCGCCTGGGTGGCGCAGTCGGTTAAGCGTCCGACTTCAGCCAGGTCACAATCTCGCGGTCCGTGAGTTCGAGCCCCGCGTCAGGCTCTGGGCTGATGGCTCAGAGCCTGGAGCCTGTTTCCGATTCTGTGTCTCCCTCTCTCTCTTCCCCTCCCCCGTTCATGCTCTGTCTCTCTCTGTCCCAAAAATAAATAAACGTTGAAAAAAAAATTAAAAAAAAAAAACTGACTTCAATTCAGAAACAA
The DNA here is from genome assembly GCF_022079265.1 of Lynx rufus. Lineage (NCBI taxonomy): Eukaryota > Metazoa > Chordata > Mammalia > Carnivora > Felidae > Lynx > Lynx rufus. Next base: position 20,409,209 of record NW_025814889.1, on the reverse strand, counting down.
TGGAGACCAGAAAACAGTGTTATATTATATTCAAAGTTCTGAAAGAAAAAAATGTAACCAAAAATTCTATATCCTACAAACTTAACTTTCAAAAAGAAGGCAAAATAAAGAAATTTCCAGATAAGCAGAGATTAAAGGAATTCATTGCTAGTAGATCTGCCTTACAAGAAATACTAAAGGAAGTTCTTTAGACTGAAAGGAAATGAAACCAGAGAGTAATGTGAATCTATATAGAAAATATAAATATGTAGATATATGATTACATAAAACAATAACTATAAAACTATATTATTGAGCTTTAACATATTAAAGATTACTGTATATGATAGTGACAGCATAAAGAAAGGAGAAAGGAACTATAATGGAGCAATGTTTCAATATATTTTCAGTAAAGGGTTAGTATTAATCTGATGTAGATCTTGATAAGTTACAATATATATGGTAATCCTTAGAGCAACCATTAAGAAACTAAAAAACTGATATAGTATATATTAACTAAAAAATTAATATAGTAAAAATGCTAACAAAATAAAATGGAGCACTAGGACATATCTATAGCTATGTAACTAAAAAGAAGACAATAAAGAAGAAACGGGAAAAAAGACATGAGATATATAGAAAACAAATAGTAAAATGGCAGATGTAAATCCGACCATATCAGTGACTAAATTAAATATGACTAGCTTGAACAATAAAGTCGTAGAGAATGTCAGGCTGGATTAAAAAAAGATCCAACTGTATTCTTTCTACAATAGACACTTTAGATTCAAAGATACAAGTAGATTGAATATAAAAGGATGGTATAAGCAGTAATAATATATTAGTAATATACTGAGATTAAGCAATGCACCGATATACTGATATATTAGGCAAAATTGACTTGAAGACAAAAAATATTTCCTAGTATAGATAGCGAGGGACATTTCCTAGTGATAAAAAGGACAATTCATCAAGAATTCACAACAGTAAATTCATCAAGAATTTACAACAGTAAGTTCATCAAGAATTTGCAACAGTAAATTCAGTAAACAGTTAACACATCTAACAACAGGACTCCAAAATACATGAAGCAAAAACTTACAGATTTAAATGGAAAAATAGCAATAATTGTTTAGTACCCTGCTCTCAATAAATGATAGAATACCTAGACTGAAAGTCAATGAGAATATATAAGACTGGAATAATTCTGTCAACTAACTTGACCTTACTGACATCTATGGAACACTCCACCCAAGAACAGAATACACGTATTTCAAGTTCACATAGAACATTTGCAGGATAGTTCATATGGTAGACCAGAAACCAAGCCTCAGAACACTTAAAGGCATTAAAATCATACAAAGTATGGTCTCTAATAATAATGGAGTTAAATTAGAAATCAACAACAGAAACAAATCTGGGAAATCCCCAGATATTTGGGCCTCAACACATTTCTCAAGTACCCTTGGATCAAAGGAAAAAACCACAGGGGAAATTAGAAAATATTTGAACTGAATGAAAATGAAAAAGGAACATATCACCATTTGGGGGATGCAGCTAAAGCAGTACCTAAGTGGAATTTATAGCTTTAAATACCTATTTTAGCAAAGAAGACAGATTTCACATCAATAGCCTTAAGCATTTGCCTTAAGACAGAAGGAGGAGAAAAAAGCAAATTCACAAGAAAAAATGAGGGAAATAATAAGATTAGAGCAAAATATAAAACAAAAAACAATGGAGAACCAGTGAAACCAAAAGTTTGCTTTTTGAAAAGGTTATAAAATTGATAAACTATTAGCTAGATTGATCAAAGAAAAAAATAATAAATTATCAACTTCAAGAATGAAAGATGTGTGTCAGTACCAACCCTACAGAAGTTAAAAGGATGATGAGAGAATACTATGAAGTTTGCCAACAAATTAGGCAACATAGGTAAAATGAACAAAATTTATTTCCCACAACTGTCTGAATAGAAAATCTGTTAAAAACACAGAGGAAAGCAAACCAGAAGAGACCTTTAAATACAGAGAACAAACTGAGGGTTGCTGGAGGGGCAGTAGGTGGGGGGGATGGGCTAAATAGGTGATGGGCATTCAAGGAGGGCACTTGTTGGGATGAGCACTGGGTGTTATATGTAAGTGATGAATCACTGGGTTCTACTCCTGAAACCAAGACTACACTGTATGTTTAACTTGAATTTAAATAAATAAATTTAATAAATAAATTTAAATAATAATAAAAAAGAAAATCTCAACAGACCTATAACAGGTAAATAACTTGCTTTAGTAATTAAAAATTTTCCATGAAGAAAAGCTCATACCCAGATAGCTTCATTAGTGAATTCAATCAGATATTTAAAGAATAAGTAATTATAGTCTTCCACAAACTTCCAGAAAATAGAAGAGGAGAGGAGGGAATACTTCCCAACTCATTCCGTGAGGTAAGTACTACTCTGGTAACATAAAGCCAGACAAAGATATCAGAAGAAAAGAAAATTACAGACCAATTACCCTCATGAATATAAATGTAGAATTTCCAGCAAAAATGTTAGCCAATTGAATCTTGCAACATATAAAATGGATGAAACATCATGATTAAATGCGACTTATCCCAGGAATGCAAGGTTAGCTTAACATCTGAATGTAGTGTGGCATACTAATAAAATCAATAACAGAAACTACGTGATCATCTCAGACACGTGCATCTGCTTTAAAAAAAATTTTTTTAAGTGTTTATTTTAGAGAGAGAGAGACAGAGCGTGAGAGGAGAAGGGCCAGAGAGAGAGGGAGACAGAATCTGAAGCAGGCTCCAGGCTCTGAGCTGTCAGCATCGAGCCTGACGCGGGGCTCAAACTCACGGACCGCCAGATCATGACCTGAGCCGAAGTCAGACACTTAACTGACTGAGCCACCCAGGCACCCCCACATGCATCTGCTTTTAAAAACCAACTCTAGTTTGTATTAATAAACATTATAGTAACTTAATTATAGAAGGTGAGAAATATTACACAGTCTCTATCAGTATATTATGTACAGTCCTGGTAATATATTACCAAATGGAGTTTTTTTAAGGGGGAGTTACAAATATAATAATGGTTCTAAGAATCTTGTCCAATGAAGAACATATTTAATGTGGAAAGGAGAGGCTAAAGGGATGAATGATCACTAACTTCAAAATTAGAATTAGAAAATATATTTTTAAACTATTTTTACTTATTATCTTTCATTTTGGAATAACTTCAGCCTTAAATAGCAAAAATAATACAAAGAGGTCTTTGTACCCCTTTTACCTAGCTTTCCCAAATGTCTGGGAATAACCTAAATAAAATTATCAAAATCAGGAAATTAACACATAGAACTGTTAACTAACCGATACTCTTATTCACATTTTGCCAACTGTCCCTCCAACATTCTTTTTCTGGTCCAGAATCACACATTTAGTTACCTCATCTCATTGATGTTTTTTACTCTGGGACAGTTCTTCAGTCTTTGTCTTTCTTAACACTTTTCAAGAGTTATATTTTAGATAGTTGTGTTTTAGAATGTCCCTCAATTTAGGTTTATCTTGTATTTCCTAATGATTAAATTCAGGCTATGTATGTTTGGCATGAATATCCACAGAAGTGATATTGTGCCCTTTCTGGTATATCAGTAGAAACATGATATTAATGTATCTTATTACAGATGATATTAATTTTGATTACTTGGTTAAGCATCTGCCAAGTTTTCCACTGCAAAGTTACTCTTTTCCCTTTCTCATTTTTCTTGTGGGAAAATACTTTGAGACTATGCAAATATTTTGTTTCTCATCATACTTTTGCCCAGTAATTTTAGCATCCATTGATGACTTTTGCCTGTAACCAACATTACTGTGGTATTTACCAAATGGTGATTTTTCTATTTCCATTATTTGTATATTTATTAGTTGGTAGTGTACTGTAAGGAAGAAATATCCCTTCTTGTTATTTAATGAGTTACTTACATCAGTATGTACTCGTGAATATTTATTTTGTTTTATGGGTTATACTCCATCACCATCATTATTTCCTTGCTAATATTATATCACATTTGGCCATTGAGAGCTCCTTCACGTTGGCTCCTCTGTGCTTTAGCTTATACCTACTATTTTGCAGGATACTTTCTTCTTTTCTGGCAGCACAGGATGTTCCAGACTTATGTGCTTCCCACTGCCCTAGCCCTGGAATCCGTCATTTCTTCAAGGAGCTCTGGTTCTTTTCACTGAAGAATAGTGTTTAGAAACTAAAATATGGTCACTAAGTGTGCATATTACTTCTGTCGTGCCATTGCATGTAATATTCCTCAATGGAAAGAACTAGGAAAAACGTGTATTTATATAGTTTGTTCAGTGTCTAGATTTTGTGTCTTAGGTTGCTTGCTGCCATTTCTTTACTATCTAGCACAGCGTTTATTTAGCATTGTGGTCAATAGATATTCGTAACTAAGGACTTTCAAACCCCCTAAGTCTATTATGTTTTGATTCTGAGAAAGGATGGTAAGCTGGGGAACTAGACAGAGAATCAGAATAAAGAAAATCAAAAGCCATGAGAGAAGTTTTGATCGTTATCAAAACCAGTGAAGGCGCTGAAGGCCTAGAACAAACTGCTCAGAGTAGTAAGCAAGAAAAGATTGAGAGTCTTTTTATTCATTATACCTTAGTCTGACGGACTTGCAGAAGATTTTATCAGTAAGCCATGGTGAAACAAGTAAATAAGGACATCTCCTCTACAGGAATCCTGTCTTTAATTTGCTTTCCATTATTTTCTACTTTATTCAGGTAGATCAGATCCAAGAACAGTTATTTTTGCTGTAACTCAATTTATGGCTTTCTTGTTCTGCAATATCACACTCTAAGAAAAAACAGTGTATGGGGAAAAGGATTGAATACAGCCTTCTATGGAAGGCATTAACTACAACCATACTTTTAAAAATTTAATTAAATCTTCATCAGCATTTTTACCTAACATTATAGTCAGTTCTTAAAATCTTTAACTTTTGTGCTCCTGCTTTCTTATTTGAGATAATACGTTTTTTAAAAAAAATTTTAAATTTTTTTCTTATGTTTATTTTTTGAGAGACAGCGGTAGGGGGTGGGGGTTTGGGGAGCAAGCCGAGGAGGGGCAGAGAAAGAGGGAGAGAGAATCCCAAGCAAGCTCCACGCCGTCAGCACAAAAGCCTGACTTGGGGCTCAAACTCCAGAACTGTGAGATCATGACCTGAGCTGAAACCAAAGGTCTGCGCTTAACCGATTGAACCACCCAGGCACCTTGAGATAATAGTTTTGGGGTTTTTTTAAATTTTTTTTTATATTTATTTTTGAGAGAGACAGAGTTGTTGTTTTTTAATTTTTTTATGTTTATTTTTGAGAGAGAGAGAGTTGGGTTTTTTTGTTTTATTTTGAAGTAATTTCCAAATCCAACTTGGGGTTCAAACTTATAACCCCAAGATCAAGAGTCACATGCTCCACCGAGTGAGCCAGCCAGGCACCCTAAGATTTCCCTCTCTTGATGGAGATATGCTTCTAGGTAGCTAGTGGCTGCTTATGTTTTATATTCTTTAGTACTTCTTGAATACTTTATTACCTATTAAAAAGAGTTAATCAAGAAAAAATCTCACTCTATTCATATATAATTTGGTTGATGTGGAAAGAGAAAAGTAGAAGGACTTTCTTCTGAAGAGAAGAGCTTTAGGGAAAAAAAACCCTGAAGATTATCTAAATTACAAAATAAGCAAGGGGTGCCTGGGTGTCTCAGTCAGTTAAGCACCCAACTTTGGCTCAGGTCATGATCTCACGGTTCATGGGTTTGAGCCCTGCGCTGGACCCTGTGCTGACTGTTCAGAGCCTGGAGCCTGCTTCAGATTCGGTGTGTGTGTCTCTCTTTCTTGCCTCTCCCCCCACTTGCACTCTGTCTGTCTCTCAAAAATAAATAAACATTAAAAAACAAAACAAAGTAAGCAAAATATTCCTATATACAAACTAGACCTCCTCATTTAAAATTTAAAAGGTTTTGCAGTTAAATTTATCATCTAAATGTTGGCTTAATGTACAGAATGTACCAAAATAATTTGGGCATGAGTTTTTTTTTTTTTTACCCCCCTTGCCACCTTGAAAAAGAAATTTCATTTATTTATTAGTTTTCTGTAGACTGTTTAAAGAATGTTTATATTAGACAATCAGATCAGCTTTTCTAGAAGAGAGAAAAGATCTGTTATCAATTTATCAACCTACATTATCCAGCTGGGGGAGTAGAGATCCAGAGTGATGTAATGATCATATAGGGTCAGCACAAGAACATAAGCCTCCTGACTCCTAACTTAAATGTAATATTAGCTATATTAAAGTGTATTTGTTTTATTTAATGTGAAAAAAATCATCATAATTGACAGCCTGCTCCTGGGCATGTGTATTTTGGTCCTCTGCCCTGGGGTTCAATTCTAAACTCAAGTCCAAATTGGCTCCAGGGCTAGAATGTTGAGAAGAGAAATAGGAGGAGATAATGTATACTTCTTCAAACCACATAAATAATTACTACTTTTAGAAATTATTTCTCCTTCAGAATCTTGATTTTGATTCATATTGTACTTTGTGTGCTTATCTACAAAACAAGAAAGTAAATTCCTGAAGAAGACCTTGTAACAATTGCTTTAGAGAAACTGAGCTTTGTAAGTTATTAATTACACTATCTATATTGCAACTTTTAGGTAAATAACCTACATTTACTTGGCATAGTCTCCCATGGTATTTTTCTTTTCATTTTTGAAATTTGATAGTTTTGGGGCGCCTGGGTGGCTCAGTCGGTTAAGCGGCCGACTTCAGCTCAGGTCACCATCTTGCGGTCCGTGAGTTCGAGCCCCGCGTCGGGCTCTGGGCTGATGGCTCAGAGTCTGCAGCCTGCTTCCGATTCTGTGTCTCCTTCTCTCTCTGCCCCTCCCCCGTTCATGCTCTGTCTCTCTCTGTCTCAAAAATAAATAAAACGTTAAAAAAAAATTTAAAAAAAGAAAGAAATTTGATAGTTTTCTTTTTTAAAAATCACTTGGATAAAATCCTGAATTTTGTGTGGCATTTAAGTACTAAGATTGGCTTTTGTCCTTGTGAGTGTCCACCATAGTCTCTACCTACCTACAAAGAAGCATCAGGATGCTCAGGGTCATTCATGAGGCACATTTGGAGTTATCACTGTTTCTGTCTTCCGTTGGTTACCATTGGTCCTAATTTCTCTTCACTGATGTTGCTTGTTTTGATGGTTGCTTTTGCAGTGGTTATGCTGGTGGTGTTATGGAAGAAAAGAGTAATAGGGGAACCTGGTGGGTGGCCCGCATTCAAGAAGAGACTTGGAGAAAAGCAGAGGCTGTATCCTTCTCTTCCTCCACTGATTTTAACTTAGCTGTAGAAATCAATAAACATAACCTGTGTAGCATGATGCAGGCCAAATTCTCTACCTCTTTGTCTTTTATTATCCATTAGGAAGAACTGAGAAAAGCCAGAACTAGCAAAAGTCCCTTGCTCCTAAAAGCAAGTGTAACCTTTTCAGACTGGTATTGATCTTTGTTAGGTTAGGAATTCTAGTGTGTATTGCTTTAAACCCCACCTCAAAAAAAATCTGTTGGCATTTCCCCCAATATGTCAATAGCATTTTAGAAATTGTTGCTATTAAGATTCAGTGACAAATAACATGGCCAGAAGATTTGACATGGAATTTTGTCTGATAGTGGGATGATATTGGTTACCCAGAGCTGTGGGTAGTAGGGACAAGAGAGTGTTAGGATTAATGAATAAGTGTTTATATGGATTGTCTTAACCTACTATTAAACAATGCATGTTTTTATTATTGGCTCTTCTACATCATAGAAGCGAGCCTTTCACATATGCCAACATTTCATAACATTGGTCATTACTAAATATTTGCATGCCTATGTAAAGTGTATGATACTTTTCTAAGTTTTATAGAATGTGTGGAAGATACGATCCTTGTTCTCGAGTATAATGCTTCAACGAAGATACGTGACTTTTGGAATCAGGAAGATGAATACAGTTTTCACCAATAAACCTATTACTGTCTTTTTAGAAAATCATATTATAATATGATTATAATACACACACACACACACACACACACACACACACACACAGACATATAGCCTATATATAGGTATATAGCCCTTCAAGATGCTAAGTTCTCAGAAGTAGTAAGTCATAAGTACAGATATAACTGCTTATATATCAGCTGGTTGGTTTATAGAAGTCTTCAGTGCATATTAGGATTTCCCTATTAGAATTTTGCCCATTTAAATATGTTTCTCTTTCCCTAATTTTCCCCTAATTTATCTAGAAGAAATTTGAGGTGAATCTAACTGGGGAAAAAAAAATCCTTTAGGCCAAAAAACTTGAGTAGTAATCAATTCATAGTTTAATAAAGGACATGTGTAGTTTGAGTTTTTGGATAACCTTTCTTCCTTTGAAAGCATTCTTCAATTAAAACCAGATGAGAGTAGCAAAGAAGGTATTTAGAGCACTAAAAAATGGATATGCTTCATGGAATTTGCAGAATTCATCAATACCTGTAACAGTGATTTATAATTACATTTGGTTCAACACATCAGTGTGGATCTAACAGAGGCACAGTAAGTAAGATAGCTAGTATAAAACGCTAAGGTGAAAGGGTTAATTGGCCTTCCACAGTTCAATTTGCCACTCTAGTGGCACTTTCTGTTGTCTGTGTAAACAGGGTTGCTAAGTACTTTCCCACTAATCTGCCACCCTTTTATTTATACAGTTGAACCTCCAATGAGGAATGGATCAGTTTACCAGTTGTTAGGCCTTTTCTTCCTGCCTTTTCAATCCACTTCATGTTTCCCCTGCCCGCTGCCCCCCCCCCCCCCAGCTGTTGCTACATACCTTCCTAATCTTTCCTTAGTCCTTATGATTTTGGTCTTTCTCCCCCCCAGCTTGTTTCACTCTTATTCATTGATGCAAGTATATGGATGTGTATACCTGGTTCTACTCCTCTATACCTCCTTATTCCTCACCTCTACTCCCATTCATTCATTCTACTCCTTCCTATCTCAAAACTTGCTGCAAGTCTTCAAATTTGTTTTCAAGTAACATTTAAATAGTCTTTAAACATTTAAAAATAATGAAAATTAAAAGCATATCACTAAAAGTCTCTCTAACCAGCTTTATTGTCTGAGAGCCTTCTACTTCTCTGTGAATTAATATAGTAATATATATATATATAATGTATATATATATATATAATGTGTATATATATATATTATGTATATATATATATATACACACTTCTGGCCATATTAGTAATTTTATATATGTATGCATACATATTCATAATCATAATATGGTATTGCTGAAAATCTACATAATTCTGGAAATACTGTTCTTCTTTTTTCACTCTATTTTTAAGGTCTGTACATATTACATAGCTAATTTCAACTGTTAACTGCTTCATAATACTACATTTTATTTTACATTTTAATTACCTATCAGTGGACATATAAATTATATCCATTTTTTTCTGTTTTAAACAATGCCAGAGCAAACAGTCTTATAGATGTTGTCTTGTACATATTGCTATAGTTTTTTAGGGCAGTGTTTTCCACATAGCAGGTAGTTGAATCAATTTAGGTAGGTTGGAATCTGCATTTTGAAAAAAAAATAGAATGTAGAAGTGTCAGAGTAAAGGGCATATATTATTTTCATGAGACATGTATCACAACTCAGAACACAATTATAGAAAATGTATTTCCTACTGCAGGTCTCAGTCAAAAAGTTTATAGTGTGATACAAAATGTATTTTGTAATGTGTATCTAAGTTTGTTTTGGGTTATATACCCAGATGTGGATTAACTAGATCATAGGCTACATAATATTTTGAGTTTTGTTGGACATAGCCAAGTTACTTTCCATAGTGGCTGCACTAATTTACCTTCCCTACACCCTAATCAATATTTGATATTCTAGTCAGAATTTTACATATTCTATATTCTTTTTCTTTTCTTTTCTTTTCTTTTCTTTCTTTCTTTTTTTTTTTTTTTGGTAATGCTTATTTTTTAGAGAGAGAGACAGAGACAGAGACAGAGTGCTAGAGGGGGAGGAGCAGAGAGAAAGGGAGACACAGAATTGGAAGCAGGCTCTAGGCTCTAAGCTGTCAGCACAGAGCCTGTCATGGGGTTTGAACTCACGAACTGCGAGATCATGACCTGAGCCAAAGTCGGACGCTTAACTGACTGAGCCACCCAGGGCTCCTACATATTCTGTATTCTTAAGGATGAAAAATTTATTTTAATTTTCATTTTAACTAGTGAGGTTGAGTATAATATTCTTATTGCTAAAAAGAAATTGTCAAGAACATCTGGTTGGTGGGATTACTATTCTTGCAAATCCTGCTTCAAACTAGAGAAAACTTCACCTCCACAATCTTTGCTAATAACACGTTCCTTTTATTTTTTAAAATATTTATTTTGGGGTGAGCGTAAGCAGGGGAGGGGTGGAGAGAGGAGGACAGAGGCTCCAAAGTGGACTCTGCACTGACAGGCTGACAGCAGCGAGCCCAGTTGGAGCTCAAATTCATGAACTGTGATAACATGACCTGAACCGAAGTCCGAAGTCGGACTTTCAACAGACTGAGCCACCCAGGTGCCCTTCCTTTTTTTTTTTTTTTTTTTTTTTAAAGTAGTTAGCCTACCATGCTGAGCATGGAGCCTGGTTGAGAATCTCACTTTCCCTCTCTCTCTGCCCCTCTCCCGCTCATACTTTCTGTCTCTCTCAAAATAAATAAAATTAAAAAAAAATAAAATACAGTAATACAATAAAACTGTGTGGCCTTATGAAATAATTTCTCAAAATAATTTTGTTAAGCGTGCCACATTATGTTACATTTAGGTTTGTGTCAAATTTGCTTTGAAACTCTTTTCTTATTCACTGTGAGTAACTTTAGGTATGGTAGCATATTTGAAGAATACTGATATCCCTCAGTATATGAATTTAGATTCATTTCAGCAAAATTCCATCTATCGTGTATTTCTTCTGTTGTACAAGAGAAGATGAGTTCCAGCCAAGTGCTAGGAAATATTTCATCCCTTTGTTAAGACCACTATGGGTGGATAGAATCTTAGTACTGAGCAGAACATTAGAAAATAATTTTGGTTTAATTGTTGGTTATCTACTATATTATAATGATTTATAAAAAATATATACTTAATTACTTAAATGGCCAAAATCTATTTCTCAGATATATTTGGCCTTTATTCACAGCTCCTGAAACTACTTTGGAGCCATAAAGGTGACATAGATGTCTTCTTACTAATGAAGGTGACTCTTGGACCCCACCCATAGGTAGGACCTGGTTGTCAGGAGGACTAACAGCGAGATTAGAAGGTTGGAACTTTCAGCCCCACCCCCTGACCAGAGAGGGGAAAGGAGCTGGAGGTTGAATCAGCCAATAGCCAATGACTTAGTCATGTCATGACTATAATGAAGCCTCTCAATAAAAACCCAAAAAGATTGGATTCAGGGAGGTTCCGGGTTGGTGAATACATGGAGGTGCTGGGAGAGTAGTGTGCCTGAAGAAGGCACGGAAGCTCTGCACCCTTTCCCCACACCTTACCCTGTGTATCTCTTCATCAGACTATTGATTCGTATCATTTATCATATTAGAAACTGGTAAACGAATGTGTTTCCCCGAATTCTGTGAGCCACTCTAGCAAATTAAAAGAACCTAAGGGGAAGTTGTTGGGACCTCCAATCTGAAGCTGGTGGGCTAGAAGCACAGTTCACAGCCTGAGGCTTGCGACTGATATCTGAAGTAGGGGGTTGGAGGGCAGTAAGGACTGAACCCTTAACCTGTGGAATCCGATACTGTCTCCAGGTGACTAGCGTCAGAACTGAGTTGAATTCTTAAATACCAGCAGGGTGTCCAAGAATTGGTTGGTGTTGTAGGAGTGGGACCCCACCCCCCGCCCCCCACCATGTTGGAATTGGATCTGGGAACCCTAAAAAAGTTGCTGTTGGCAGATCTACCTTCTGTTTGATTTTCTCTGGTAATAGAGATATAGTCACTTTCTTCCTAGATAGTCATTTTCATTGTTAGTGTTGGTTATTAAAATTTAACCACGGGGGCACCTGCATGGGTCAGTCATTTGAGCATCTGACTTTGGCTGGGGTCGTGATCTCCTGACTCCTGAGTTTAGGCTCCACATTGGGCTTTGCAGTGGCAGCATGGAGCCTGCTTCAGATACTCTCTCTCTCTGCCTCTCCCCCACCCCCTCTCTCAAAGATAAATAAACACTCAAAAAAAGAAATACCTGTCAGTTGCATTCATTGGTACTATATTTGCCTTCAGAAGTCACACAGGAAAGAGTATACAGTACTTCTTTAATTGTGACAGTTTAACAAGACTTCTTTGTTATGGGAATGCTGTTTTTTAGATAATTGAGAAAGCAGAACACATAGTAATCCAACCAACAACAAGTAGCCCTGTTCTTTAGGTTATGTTTACGTATATGTATATGTATATATATACACACACTAATTAATTTTTGGTTAATTACTTTGCGAGGCTTATTCCATAAATTGCCAGTTTTAAATATTTCTATACTTTAGTTAACTATGTGGCTGATAAAGCTGTTAACAAAGTTGGAAGCCGATTTGAAAAATGTCATCTTTTGAAGAGGCTTTCAGTTTTTGATTTTTTTGAAGCAAAGACTTTTTACTGGAATGTATCATAATATTTAGGTACTCTATTTCTGTTTTCAGCCTAAAATTACCCTGTTGCCATTTTCTTAATGTAGAACATGAAATATACCAGCAACTATTCTCAAGTAGTAGAAATAGGGCAGAAGTAGTTCTGGATTAAAACCAGTGGATGATCATCAGTCCATTTTATGCTGCCCATACCTGTGTCCTCCAGACCACTTATTTAGCAAGTACTGTTTTATATCGGATAAGTAGGAATTGGTTATAGGACTGCGTTGACAACTAGTGTTACTCTTGAGGGAAAATAGATTAGATTAATTTGTAGTTTGTTATTTTCGAGATTCACGTTTTTTTTAATTGCATGCTCAGGTGTCAAACTCTGAACTTCAAATGTGATAAAGCTACCTCTTAAGAAAGAAAAAAGTTATAATTCAACACTTTTATTTTATTTTTATTTATCCATATATCATCTATTTATTTATTTTTAAAGATTTTATTTTTAAGAAATCTCTACACCCAACATGGGGCTCGAACTCACAATCCCAAGGTCAAGATTCTCATGCTTCACCCACTGAGCCAACCATGAGCCCCCAACACATTTATTTTAGACTTTTAATTTTTTTTCAATGTTTATTTATTTTTTAAAGACAGAGAGAGAGAAAGACAGCACAAACAGGGGAGGGACAGAGAGAGAGGGGGAGACACAGAATCTGAAGCAGGCTCCAGGCTCGGGGCTGTCAGCACAGAGCCTGACGCAGGGCTTGAACCCATGAACCGTGAGACCATGACCTGAGCTGAAGTCGGACACTTAATCAGCTGAGCCACCCAGTTGCCCCTATTTTCAATTTAAATATATCCTCTTTAACCATAAACTTGTTTAATACCTAGCACTTGAATAAAGCTTCAACCACTAATTCCTAATAATTATTTTTTGTTTTATGTTCTTTCTTGGTCTCTGAGATAATGCTATTCAAATTGTGATCTGGGGACTGGTGCTTGTTTGCAAATTGTTACCTTGTTTGCAATGTGATAAAGAAATTGAGAGCAAACATTTAGAAATTTTTATGGCAATTTGACAAAGATATATATGCCTGTTGACTCTAATAATAACAAATTTGGGAATTATATTTGATGTGTCCTTGTTTTAAAGTGTATTTTTCCAGTAATTCATTTATATTATATTTTACACAAGTCTCCTTGAAAGCAAAACACAGACTGGGTCATGCTCCATGTTAGTAAATAGCTGCAGCAGAGTGGGGTTCTTAATTTATGCAGGTATGTGTTAAATAAAGAAGTTAAAGGGAAACGGAGAAGATGGTGAACTTATAGAGTCAAATTCCTGTTTCTGAGAATAGAAGGTTTTTTGTATTGGAAATCTACGGTTTATATGCCATATATGCCTTAGTTACTCTGTGCAGTTATAGTACTATCCAGGTTGCTTGCTCTAAAATTCTGAAGTCCTGTCAATGACTGAGGGATCTTTTATGCTATACATTTATATTTGTACCGTTTCCTCTTTAAATAATTAATTTTAGTTGAAGTAATTTGGATTGTGATGTTAGACTCTCTGTTCAAGACATTTCCCACATAACTTTTAGGAGTTTCTGACATGTGCAGAAATTGGTTGTAACAAGTTATATATATATACAAAAAAATGTATAACATATCTGATGTTTCTCAAAATAACGGGGCTTTAAAAATTTTTTAAATGACTGTTATGTTTTTCTTACATCAGTTTTTCTTATAAAAGTATTTATTTCTTTTTTAAAAGTTCAAATTGTATTTCTAGATGTCCTTTTCTTTTGATTTCTCCTAGAACTTAAAATTTTCTCTTAAGCTGGTCCTTATAAATATATAGCAAAGAGGGGCACCTGGTTGGGTCAGTCAGTTAAGCATCTGACTTTGGCTCAGGTCATGATATCATGGTTCACGGGTTCAAGCCCTGCATCAGGCTGTCTGCTCTCAGCATGGAGCCTGCTTCGGATCCTCTGTTCCCCTCTCTCTCTACCCCTGCCCCACTTGTGCACACTCTCTCGCTCTCTCTCAAAAAATGAATGAAACATTTAAAAAGAACTTTAAATATATACCAAAGAGGAAGAAAAGATGTGACTCTTTGAGATGGTTTTAGCTTCTGAAGGTGAAATATATTAAAATAAACGATTCATTGTTTGATATTAACAAAGGATATCCAAATAGGTTATTTCTTTCATTCCTAGTTATTATTGAATTGTTAATGAGCTGAATCTAATTGTTAAAGGGCAGTATTTATTAGCCATCAATGATTCCAAATCTCTTTAAATAAATTATAAAGTTGAAGGCATTATGTCACATGTATGGTTAGACAGGTATTTTATATATATATATATATATAAGCATATATATATATATGCTTCTGTGGCCTGGGTCCTGTCAAGACAAACTAAAATACTTATCCTAGTAGTGTGGAATAAAAGTTCAGAAGCTATATTTCAAAATTGTACTGTGATATAAAATGTATATGAGAGATTAGCAATATAGAAACATTTCATGAATGGAAAAATACCTCGAAATATTTAGGATAAGATTCCAAACTCTTAAATTGATAATTTTATCTTTTTTTCCTACCATAATCATGATCATATTAACTATCTCTGAGAATATTAGAAATAGTTTTGTGGAATTGGCACAGCAGAAATCATGTTTAAAAATATATCTTTGGTCTGTCAACTTAAGATAGAGATTCTGACACAGGAAGTAGTCTGTCAAGATCTACAAAGGAAAGCATTCATTCTGGAAGCACAGGAACAAATATTTGAATAGTATCACAAATATTTTCTCTCCTCTTGATAAATTCCAAATTTTTTTATTTAAAAATGTTTATTAGCCTATCTTGTAACTCAGAATTGCCTGCTTCTACTTGCTTTCTGGCTCCAGTGCTATTTCTGCATTTTCCTTTTTAAAAATATTTGTATTTTAATACCTGTTGAGAAATGGGGAATTTTTTGTTGTTTTCTCTTATTGACCTCCTTTAAAGAACTTAGTCTGAAACAAAAAGGAGACTTAATTTGTTAGCTAACTGTCAGAATCATAACATCTGGAGAGCGCAACGAGAATTTACCTAATTCATAGTGTTTATCCCATTTTTATTTGATAGTACAAAATCACATTGTAGCTTTGAATTACTATTTTTTATTTTGCATTTGTAATAAATTTGCCCAATTAGAGGAATGTAGAAACATCACAATGTTGAGTAGCAAAAAATGCTAACAGAAATCAACGAAATTGTTAAAAATTTTTCATGACAAAAAATTTAAGATAGTAACTCAAATGCCTAAAATATTTTTAGTTGTTACCACAGACTTGCGTATTATACATAGGTTAAGACATAAAGAAATCAGGAACTATTTGAATAAATTAGAAACTCAGCAGAAAAACATTGTACTTTATGACCCTGAAAAAAATTGAGAAAGTGTCAGTGCTATGGTATGGGTTAATTATCAGATTTTTGTCCCATGTAATGCATAAGCTCCTGGTCAGAGGTGAGGTTGGGGGGAGGGCATGATATCATTGATGTTATATCTGAAGCTCTAAGTTAAGATGTCCTTTAGTGAATTACATAGTAAACACTGGTTTTGCCATCATAGTATGTTGTACCATGATTTTATATGCTACTTAAACGGAAGATAAACTGTCGCAGCTTTTTATCAGTCAGAATTTTCATATTTATTAAAAGAACTCTATCAGGATTGATGAGGCATACATTTTGTTATTTTTTTTTTTTTTTGCACATACCTGAACATGAAAATAGATAGGAAATAAATTGGTTAAAGGATTGCTAAAGTTCTTTACATTCAGAGTCCAACTGTTGAATCGCCTTTTGACTCAGGCAGTGAAGTTCAGTTTCTCCACATGGAGTCTTTTCTCCGTGCAGCATTTCTGTAAGAATCAAGAAACCATTGCTGCTGAGTTTGTGAGCCAGTTTTACAGTTTTGTGGAGCTAACCTACTTTTAATTGCCACATTGAAAAGTTGCTTGCAAGTGTTGCTGAATAGGTCTTATTTCCTCCACTTTCTCCCCCTCCTCACAGTTTTTGGTTCTTCAGAGTTAAAAGAGTGTTCCAGTATTATCTCTAGGATTTTCTTCCAACTCAAATTCGGCAGGTTTGGTACTAGTGTTTTGGAGGTTTGTGTGTGGACAGGGAATGACAGCTGCCATTGTTGCCAACGTTGCTTCCCTCGTAGTTGTCATACACCAACAATTTTAGATACATCCTGGAGTTAAGGAGCTTAAAGTATGGGCAAAATGTTCATTTTAAAGCTAAGTGGCTTAGCCCAGCCTGCTCAACTTGGCTAAGATCTCACAGTTGGGTTGCTGTATTATTTGCTAATTGTGTGATCTTGGATAAGTGCATAAATCTTAGTTTCTTCATCTGTGAGATAAGCAGTCCTTACCTTTTAAGATGGTTGTGAGGTTTCTATATTAAAAGTACACTGCTTAATAAATGTTAGCTATTACTTTATCTTAGTTTCTAAGAGGATGTACTTTTATTGAGCTCCTTGTATTTTTTTTTTTATTTTTATTTTTGCTTGTGTGTGCTTTCGCTGTGAAGATAGCTGTAACTTGTAGAGGAAATGATACTGATAAATTTAGGTAGCAGATGACTGAGTGAAAATTCTGGAAAAATGTTTTCGTTGAACTTCAATTATTGGTGCATTATAAAATTATTCAAATGTGCATTTATGATTCGAGGATGGTATTGTATATAATGGGTCATTTTGGAAATTTAATGCTAAATTATTCCTATTGTTTTAGAAGGTAATTAATGATTTTAAATTGAAGATTGTGAAATGATACATTTTGTAACCAGCGTGAGGATAAAAGCTTAAAGCTGTTGGCATATTTTGTGACCTTTGTTTTGGTCTTGATCTGTGATCATTCAGAATTATTGCCACCTTGCACAGCTTAAAAGAGCGAGCAGGGCATTTGGTTTGTATGTGGTGCGTTGATCCTCTCAACTGAAACAATTAAAATACTGAATACAATATGAGGGAAAACAATTTGAATGCATTACTCAGCTGGCATAAAGGTTACCATTTCTCAGAACGCCAAAACCTGGCTATCTCAAACCTGGTGCTCTGTAAAGAGGCAAAAACATCTCCCCAGAGATTTTGTAACTGTGAGTGGGTCTTCAGGTAATTTGGTGGTCCTGTGTTATGTTACTTATGTTACGAAACCTCAGGTGAGGAATTTAATTTGAAGCGGACTCTCATTGGCACCAGAGTCAGTGCTAGTTATACACCAAGATTTCCTGGGTTATAGATGAATATATATGGCTTATGGCTGCCAGACTAAAGCCTGCATTTACTGACTTCCCTTGAAGGTGGTGTGGCCAAGGCTAATTCTGGCAATGGATTATTAACAGAAGTCAAGTGTGACACTTCTCTGTCTTGCCTTAAGAAGGAATGCCTACATATGCCCCTTTCATGCCTACTGATGATGAAAACTTGAGTCAACAGAATTTGGACGCAGAGATTAAAGCATGTGTTGAGCTGCCCCTCCAGCCAAGCACTGCTTATTTCTAGACTTCTACATGAGAAGGAAACAATTTTCTATCTTATTTAAGCCACTATATTTTAGAATCTGTTACAGAGCTTAGACTGTATCCTAATTAGTGCACTTTAAAGAAAACCAAACAGATTTTTTTAAAGGACCGGTTCGTTAGTACTTCTATAAATGAAAAAGAAAATTGAAATAAAAACTCAGTGAGTGAATAAAAATAACCAGGGTTACATGAAATGATTGTTTTCCAGGGCTGGGACAGAGAAAAATAGATGAACTTAGAACACTGTGTTAACAAAGTAAGGAATTGCTTAAAACATGATAAAATTGTAACACTGCTGAGTAATTTTTAAAAAAATGAATAAACGATACCAGTAACAACATGTTACTGTATGAGCCTCTAAAACATTATGCTAAATGAATAAGACTACATATTGGGTGATTCCATTTATATGACATTTCTAGAGAAGATAAAATTAAAGAGATGGAAAGTAAATTGGTGATTATAATAATTTACTATTCATTCACCCAGAAGTGATTTATTGCCTGCTTTCTGTGTGCCTCGCACTGTTTTAGGAACACAGCGTTGAATAAAATAGGCAAACTTCCTGCCTTTGTGTTATTTACATTCTAGTGGAAGAGAATGTCAATAAATAAGTGAAATACATAACATACCAGATAGTATAAATACTATGTAGAAAAATAAAGCAGAGAGGATGGATAGGAAGTGTCAGGGGAGAGGTTGCTGTTGTCAGTGTAGTGGACAGCAGATTTCTTATTATTTAAAAGGTGATACTTAAGCAAAGAAATGAAAGAGGAAGGATGTGAACCAAGGAGATGAGGGGGGAGTCCTTTTCAGGCAGAGGGATCAGCACTTACAAGAGCTCTGAGCGGGATTGTGCCCTGTGTTCAGGGAACATCAAGGAGGTGTGAGTATGGAAAAAGCCAGAGGAAAAGTGATTGGAAATCAGATCAGAGAGATAATGAGTCATCTTGTCCTGGGGACTTGGTAGACCATTTTGAAAGACTTTGGAGATCTTAATGTAATGTGAAGACTGTTTTTTGTTTTTTTTTTTAAAGTGTGGTAAAATATGTATGATGAAACGTTTGCTATTTTAACCATTTTTAAGTGTACAATTCGGTAGCATTAAGTACCTTCACAATGTTCTAAAACCCTAATCCCCATCTATTTCTAAATATTTTTCACCAATTCCCATCACCCTTCCCCCAGCTTTTGGTAACCTCTGCTGTATTTTCTGTCCTATGGATTTGCCTATTCTAGGTACCTCATATAGATGGAATCATACAATATTTGTATTTCATTTTGCATAATGTTTTCAAGGTTCATCCACGCTGTAGCATTTATCAGACTTCATTGCTTTTTTTGGCTGAATAATATTCCATTATATATCATTTCATCTCTTGATGGATTTGTGTTGTTTCCACCTTTTGGCTATTGTGAATAATACTTCTATGGACGTTGGTGCACAGATATGTTTGACTCCGTTTTCAATTCTTGGAGGAATATTCTGAGAAGTGGACTTGATAATCATATAACATATCTAACTCTCTGAGAAACTGTCATGCTGGTTTCCATAGTGACTGCATCCTTTTACTGTCTCATGAGCAATGTACAAAGGTCCCAATTTCTCTACATCCTTACACTAAAAAAATTTTTTTAATGTTTCTTTTTAGAGAGAGAGAGAGAGAGAGAGAGAGAGAGAGATGGAGCATGAGCAGGGGAGGGGCACAGAGGGAGGGAGACACAGAATCTGAAGCAGGCTCCAGGCTCTGAGCTGTCAGCACAAAGCCTGACACGGAGCTCGAACTCACAAATGGTGAGATCATGACCTGAGCCAAAGTTGGACGCTCAACCGACTGAGCCACCCAGGCGCCCCACTGTTTTCCATTTTTAAAGACTATATTCTGGGAGTTTTGAAGTATATATTATAGGTTTGATTTATAGTTCCCTAATTATTAGTGATGTTGAGCATCTTTTCATACACCTATTGGCCATTATATGTCATCTTCGGAGAAATGTCTGTTCAAATCCTTTGCCCATTTTTTAACAGTATCGTTAGTCTTTTTGCTTTGGAGTTGTAGGACTTCTTTATGTATCCTGGACATATACCTCTTATCAAATATACAATTTGCAAGTATATTTCCTCTTCTGTGGTTGTCTCTTCACTCTTTGGGTAGTGTCCTTTGAAGCTATTTGCTTCTGTATCTTATATGGTTTTTGTTCTTCAGTTTCCCCTGTTTTTGTATTTAGTTGATTTTTTTGTAGTATACTGTTTTTATTCTCCCTTTTTTTTCTTTTAATTTCTTTTTCAGGGGCACCTGGGTGGCTCAGTCAGTTAAGCATCTGACTTCGGTTCAGGTCATGATCTCGCAGTTCGTGAGTTTGACCCCTGCTTCAGGCTCTGTGCTGACAGCTCAGAGCCTGGAGCCTGCTATGGATTCTGTGTCTCCCTCTCTCTTTGCCCCTCCCCTGCTTGTACTTGGTCTTTCTCAAGAAATGAATAAACATAAAAAGAAATTTTTAATTAAAAAATAAAAATAATAAAATTTCTTTTTCAGTTATTGCTTAATGGTTATATATGTTGTTATGAGTTAAACTAGGTTGTTATAAGTTTAAGCGTTAATTGAAATTCCTGAGATAACCACCAAGGACTTTGACTTTTGATCTGAGGAAAATGGAAAGCTGTTGGAGGTTTTTGACTGGATCTGTTTTTTGTTTTAATCTGGCTGCTGTGCTGAAAACAGACTGTTGAGGGAAGGGACCAAGCAAGGGCTGAAGTCAGACAGTGTGTTAGGGGATTTTGTAATGATCCCAGCAAAAAAAGATAGTAGCTTGGCCAGAGATGTTAATGTTCAAATTCTGATATACTTTTGAGTGTAGAAACATCAGTACTTGCTAGTGAATTAGATGTGGACTGTGAGAGACAGGGGAGTCAAGGGTGACACGAGAATTTTTTGAATGATAGAATTCTGTTTGGTGATAAAATTGCATTTGGTGACAGAATTCATATTTTAGAAGACCTGTATTAAAGACCTGAACGGTTTTTTCAAATGTATTTCACATTTAGGAGAAACTAGAACATCTCAAGCGTCTATGTTCATCTGTTTTCTTTTGCTTTTCGCTAAGCTATCAAGATATGTAATGGAATCAATATGGAAAGGCCATTCCTTGTACCTTCCATGTATACTATACTAAACAATGGTGGCTTTTTTTGAGTGATGATCATTAAATACTACAGTGAAAATTGGCAAATGGAAGAAAGGAAGTAGAAGGGGGGAAGGTAAATAAGGCAAAGGAGTTCAGTTAGTTTATACTGTCCTTACCAAATGAGCAAAGCATCTATAACTTTTAGAAAGAACTTCAACTGCAAAATCTTCACTCAAAAAAGAATATATTTTTTTTTTGCTGTTAAATCTGATACTGAAGTATATTAGAAAAATTTCATCCCTTCCATATATATGAAATGTCCAGAAAAGGCAAATAAATCCATAGAGATAGGTTTGAGAAAATTTGGGGGGGGAGGGGTTGGAAATATTTTAAAACTGGAATTGTAATAATGTTGTACAACTCTATAAATTTACTAAAAAATCATGTATACTTAAAACAGGTGACTTTTATGGTTTGTAAATTATACTTAAAGCTGTTGAAAATATAAATGCACCAGAAGGAAAATAAAACCCACGTTCCTTGGTTATTCTGATTAATATTTCAATACTTGTATGGAGAATATTTTGGTTAAACTTTAATCTCATTATAGTTTTACTTTCTGGTCCCTACTTATATATTTTATGTGTTAAAATGATGTATGTTTTCCATAATGGTATTCTCAATTAAATGTTTCTTTTTTTATTATTGTTTAAAGTTTATTTATTTACTTTGAGAGAGAGACAGAGACAGAGACAGAAAGTGAGCAGGGGAGGGAGAGAGAGAATCCCAAGCAGACTGGGCTGCTAGCTTGAAGCCCAATGTGGGGCTTGAACTCACAAACAGTGAGATCATGACCTGAGCTGAAGAAACCAAGAGTTGCAGGCTTAACCGACTGAGCCACCCAGGCATCCCTCTCAATTAAATGTTTCTAATAATAAGTCAAATCCTTGATAAAACTAGTTTAAGTAGCATAATTTGTATGAAAATGAAGATTACAACAAAGCCCAGCAAAGGAATATGCAAATGGGCAGACATTAATTAGGAGTTCTTTTTTTAAGTGTATTTATTTTGAGAGAGAAAGAGAATGTGGGGGAGGGGCAGAAAGAGAGGGGGAGAGAAAGAATCCCAAGCAGGCTCCCTACTGTCAGCATAGAGCCTGATATGGGACTTGAACTCACAAACTGTGAGATTATGACCTGAGCTGAAATCAAGTTGAATGCTTAACCGACTGAGCCACCCTGGTGCCCTGAGTTCTTTTTTTTTCTTTTCTTTTTTTTTTTTTTTTTAATACAAGGAAAGTGCTTTGCTTAATGACTCTCTGCTTTCTTTGAAGGATTTCTGAATAATCAGAAATAATTGGGAAGAAAGCTTGCTCTAATTGGGGATTGGCAAAATGTATGTGGTTAAAGTTATTGCAAAAAAATTTAGAAATCAGTAAGAATTGTTTGAAAAACAATTACACCCACTGTCATATACATCTTTAAATAGCACTCTTGAAAATATATACCTCTAGTGTCCTCTTAATTATTATTTGGTTTGCTAGCTTTCAAACCCATGGGTGACTATCTAATTTGTATTTTTGGCCTGATTAAGTACAATTATTTTTATCATGTATTTGTTATATTTCCTATGTTAGCATGTAAGATAGAACATATAGGGAGAAATATGGGAAAACCAGTGAAAACAGCATATTTAATAAGCATTCCTGAAATGCTAATTTTAGAAAGAGAAAATTTTTCCTAAAATTTGGTTTCTAAAAAACTTGGTAAAAAAAACAGTATGCTGTTTGAAAAAATTTAACACAATACAAAAATATATAAAGTAAAAAGTGATGTTCCCATACTTTGTCCCTTAGTCCCTTTGCCAGAGGTAACTACTTATATAAGTTTGTATGAAATTTATGTATCTCCTTCACTGTTTTCATGTTTGCCTAATATTTTCATGTTTACCTATATAAATCTTGCATTATGAGGTTTGCCCCTCATATTATGGTTTTTAATTATATGACACATTATCCCCTAAACAGTAAGACTTAAGAGTGTTACTATCCTAACCCATCTGTAGATTTAAAAATTTCTGTGTTGTGGCAAATAATTTAAAATTAGGGACAACTAATTTCAGATAAATTGGTCACCATTTGTTTCTGCAATGTTATAACAGATTAATCAGTGATTAATCTTAATCAATGATTCTCAACTGGGGGCAATCCTACTCTTCCTCCCCTAGACTTTTGGCATTGTCGGGA
This sequence comes from Lynx rufus, assembly GCF_022079265.1. Lineage (NCBI taxonomy): Eukaryota > Metazoa > Chordata > Mammalia > Carnivora > Felidae > Lynx > Lynx rufus. The sequence goes on along the minus strand of NW_025814889.1, from coordinate 20,385,552 downwards.
GACATTTTAGATTATTGCCTCTTGGGGGAAGAGGTGATGCTAATGGCATATGGTGGTAGAGGTCAGGGGTGCTGCTAAATGCACTGAACAGTACCCCCCCTTTTTTTTCAATATATGAAGTTTATTGTCAAATTGGTTTCCATACAACACCCAGTGCTCATCCCAAAAGGTGCCCTCCTCAATACCCATCACCCACCCCCCCCTCCCTCCCACCCCCCATCAACCCTCAGTTTGTTCTCAGTTTTTAAGAGTCTCTTACGCTTTGGCTCTCTTACACTGTAACCTCTTTTTTTAAAAAAAAATATGGAACGCTTCATGAATTTGAGCGTCATCCTTGCGCAGGGGCCATGCTAATCTTCTCTGTATCGTTCCAATTTTAGTATATGTGCTGCCGAAGCGAGCACTGAACAGCACCCCTTTAATGAAGAATTATCTAGTCCAAAATGTCAGAAGTGCTAAGATTGAGAAAAACTGCCTTATATGAAAATGGTTAAGAGTAAGGACTCCCCAGGCAGACTGCTTAGGTTCATATCTCATGCCCTCTCCTTACTGTGTGACTGTGAATGGTTATTTAACCTCTCTGGGCTTCAATTTCCTTATCTATATAATATTAATAGTACCTATCATAGGGTTGTTGAGAAGCTATTTAATACATGTGAAAAATTTGGAATGGTGCCTGACACAGAGTAGGAACTCTATAAACGCTGGCTGCTGTTGTTTTGTTGTTAATTTAAATGTGGATTCATATCTGCAGTCAAAGAAATTTTTCAACTTCTCTGATTTAGAAATAAGTGTCATGGTAAAAATGAAAATCTAGTCAAAAGAATAAAATCAGCATTCTGAAATGTTCATGTTACAAATATATAAAACAGAATGGATCATAAACACATATTTTAGCAATTTGGGGGAGTTTCCAAACATGATTATGAGACTTACTGAGTTAACTATGTCCCCACATTCTATTTCATACACAATTTTTTTTTTAATATTTTTACATTGTGCATGAGTGATGGATGATGCATTTCACAGAGCGGTAGCCCTTGAACTGAGACAGTCTATCATTGGTCTTTCTCTTTGGTTCTGTAGTTTTGTTTCTTTGAAAGTCCTAAGTCGTATTACATAATTCAGGAAGGAAGTGTTCATAAAAAGAAGGAAAGGTATTAAATAATTTTGAATTGAATTATATTTCTGATTTGTTGCCTCAGTGTTGATTTTTTGGGTTTTTTTTTCTTTTCTTAGTGTTGAATCCCTTATTCTCATCTTTCTCCATTCATAGGCAATGCTATGAGTACATCCTGAGAGTACAATGAGGGCATTGAATGTATTAAAATCTAGATTATTTTTAGAAAAAATAGAAAATACTTATTCAAGTTATATCATGGTTTTATTCTTTTCATAATTGTTGTAGTATAAAATTCATTAATCATAATTCTTTATGTTTCTCACTGCTATCTCTGTCAGTGAAGTAATTTATAAGCTGTACTTATATTAAATATATCATTAAACTGCATCATGATTTAAGGTATTTTTATATATCTTGCAAACAAAAGAATATCCAGCAAAGTTCAGATTTACAGACTATAATGTTATCATTTTCTGGAAACAGATGGCAAATTTATTTTCTCCTTAATTTGATTAAGATGATAAATGGGAAAAAAAACCCACAAACTCATTTCTTGAAACAAAAAAGGTATGTAAGTGGTATAGAGTATATAAATTTTTTTCCTGTCTTTTTTGCCCTCTTCCCCCCCACCTTTTTTTTTAATGTTCAGTTTTAGTTTTTTACCACTTGATGGCAGTGATGGAGCTACAGCAACCCTAAGAAGGTTAGGGCACGAACTCATTATGAATAACAAAAAGGTAGATACAAAAGAAATCTCTGACATTTTAATATTATTCACATTTCTAGGTGATATTACTTATATTGAAAGTGACAGTAATAGGGGGAAAAGCCTCTAGATGGAGCTTCAGTACTTTCTAAGGGAGAACATTTTCCGTATCTTTCCAAATACATATTTTATATTGTTTTAGATACTGTGTTGAATCCAGAATGGATTTTTTTAAAACTGATATTTAAGGATGAATATGTCACTTGTAGAGAAATTAATTCAACAAGCCCACCAATAATTTGAAAACATGGCTATTTAAGTGTCTAAAATTTCTATTTCATTGTTAGTATTTGTTGAAAAAGTATGTTAAAAATGTTAGTCAAATGTTCCTAACCTAGTATTAATTAGAATGAGATTGCATATCTAACCAGTTAGTAAAAGGCACTTTACTAGTAGGAAATCAGGTGCTTAAAATCAATATTGCCCCTTAATTAAACATTATCATCTATACTGTTAATTGTTACATTCTCTTAACAGAACATAAATATTTTTTTCCAACTCAATTCCCCAAGTTTAAAAAAAGTTGAAATTAATGTAATCAAAATTTAGGAGATTTTATGTAAAATATTCTTTTACGGAACATACATACATGTTCTTTAAGTAGTAATTATTCTAACTCTCATCAGAAATGTTTACCTTTTGTAGCCAAATAAGGAATCCATTATCACTATACATGGGAATAAAGTTGTCATTTTTATTAGGGAAAAAATGGATGTTAATATTCTCAGTACACTGTTGATTTTAGTTTCTAATTCATTTGGAATAACAAGAAAACTCAAAACAAGAATAGTAAGTTTTCTTACCTTCCAACTAGTATACCATAACCTGGATTAATTTTGCTGTCTTATAAAACGTTTTAGTAAATATGTGCTATTGGTTTATAACTGGTATTTTTAGCACTCAAATGTTAGAGGGAAACCATGGGTAATATTTAGTCTGGCATTAACATGACATAGTAGTTTTATGTTGAAAGAAAATGTATAACTGGGAAATCATATGAGAAGCATGAAAAATGATTTGTGGTGGTTTTACCATTCTTCAGTTTCTTGATAAAATTTTTCTCTATTGAGGCAGTTCACTGAAGTAGAGTAGTTGCCAGTAACTTTTTATAATTACATGTAATGATAGAGTTTGTAGCAGTTAATTTGGGGGGACGGCTAAGCAAATATGGTATAAATTCATTTCAAGTTGTGTATAAAGTCAGCTAAATTTGCGGTGTAATTTGCTTGTTAATCACCTTAGTGGCAACAGTCTTCCAAAAAGCCACGTATTGCTTTGTTTCTTATCTTACTAAGATTTGTTTCTTATCTTACTAAGAAAGCCATGTACTGCTTTGTTTCTTATCTTTATTTATCTTACTAAGTTTTAAACATTTCAGAAACATCTCATAATTTTTCAACCATCTCCTTTTATTATTAATACTTTCTAAACAAATATAATTGGATTAAATTAGTTTTCAATTGTGCAGTAAAAAAGAACTTTGAAAAGATACAGTCTATTTCTCAGAGATAGGAAAACTCCAAAAAATTGTTAAGCTACTACAAATATCTGTAAATGATAGCCTTGTACTTATAGTTACTCCTAAAATAAATCCATTTAAAATAGTTATGGTTAAGTTTGAACTTCACTTAATTTGAGCAATCTCTCTTGACAAAAGTTAACTGAAATATTCTCCATTTCTCTGAAGTTCTTGCCCTAAGAAATAAAATCAGTTATGTATCAAGTTAATTTCACATGTCAAAGCTTTTTAAAGGAAAAAGAGTAAAGCATACAGTTGTTATTTGCTACAAATTTAAAAATTCTCTTCAATTTGGTGGAGGAAAAATTCCTTTATTTTACATTGAGGTTGCTGAATTGCATTTTCTCCATTTTTAACCAGTATGTTGGCATTATGTAGTATCATCTCTAGTAAAGTTTACTTATGTTACTTTATCTTACTGGTTGTAATGCCAGAGCCTGCAATGAAGCATTCCGGTTGATTAACACTTAGCATTATATCTCGAATATTATATACTCACTTTCAATGTTAGTACTATACACATTGTTAACAGTAAATTTTATCAATGTCAATAAGATAAAAATTAACCAAGTAGAAAAGGATAATCAAACTTCTCTTATTTCTTTTGGTAAACTATTTTTTTTTAAATAAGTTTTCCTGAAATGTAGAATACCTAACAGACTTTTATTAAACTATATGTTGCAAGTATATCAAGCACAAGAAAATATGTAGCGGTTATTATAGTGCTTAATACAAATCTCTTGATTTGTCAAAACATTATATTAATATACCAACAGAAGCAGATAAGGCTCCTGTTATTAATACAGACTGAAGAATATAACTTCTGTTTGACAATTCTTAAAATGTGTCTGAACAACTCTATATTCCATTAGTTATATATGTGTTCTAATATTGTTTGTCTTCATTCTGTTCAAGTTTTGATTTTTCATTAATATTTGATAGCTTTCATTGCTACCTAAAATATGATCGCACAATAGCTAGAAAAACAGTTCGGCGCTCTAGTTGTTACTTTATTTTAATAAAACATTTTATTTATCCTTTTCATTTATTCTAGCATTAAAGAATTTCTATTTTATTTTGCTTTTAAAAATAAAATTTTATATATATATATAGTGAAATAATTTATTTCATTTTATCTTGTATCATCAAGCTACCTAAATAGCTATTGAAATACTTTCCAGAGCTTACTTTCTTCTGAAAAAAAAGGCTTTTAATGAAGTTGTACTACACAAATGATTTATTTGGGTTGTCCCTCACCTTGGATTCATCCCCTTTCCCTAAAATTTTCATTATTAAGCAGAAAAAAAGATATGATTGTTATGTAATAACACCATAACTTTTTATTTAAACTAAAAAGCAAAAGATCAATGAGTAAACCCTCTGAATTTAATCTTCTGTATTCTTTAAATATTTATGAAGGTAAATAACACCAAGTGAAAGACCATTATAATGTATATGTATTTTTTATAGTAAAGATATTATTTTAATTTACTTTTAAATATAAGTTTTATGTTAATACTCTTGAATAAAGTAGCTCTGACTTATGAACAAATTTATTTGCATCCAAATATAGGTGTGATGATTTGCAAAACTTGTCGTGTATGTTATCTCCAAAGTCACTGATTAAATTAATTTTCAATTGTGTAATAAAATGAACTTTGAAAATAACTTTAAAAAATTAGTTGATTTCTAAAAAAGTAACTTCACTATGAATTAATAGCTTATTAATGAATGTTAAATAATAAGGTCATAATATATAAGACAAAGTATGTATAAAGTCTGTAGAGTAGATTATATGTTATGCGAATAATTATGTATGTTTGTAAGATACATTTGTGGCATATTGATAATGAAATAATTAGTTATCAATAAGAAATAATAGTGTTAAGAACCGCATAGAAAATTTGCAGCTCTTCTATTCATCTATTCTATAAACATCAGCTAGATACTATTTTATTTTTTAAATATTTTGATAATACCTTACAGAACTCTGTGTTCTCAGTCCTCTTGCTAACATATTAATTGAACTGTAGCATAAAAATAGTAACTAGGTAAATTAATGTAATTGAAGATGACCTGTGAAAAGAAAAGTTTAATAGATACAATAATATAGATATGTGTTAGACTGTTGTATTATGAAGATAGGTAGTATTTTATGATTTAAGCTTTCATCCGAGACCTGATATATTGACTTAATAAAATATTGAAAACTGATTTCTTGTATACAAACAGTTATTACATATCTAGGATTATCTTGAGGTTTTAGAAGGAGAGTGTTTTGTTATCAATGTAAGTACTCACTTATCTTTAAAAAATTAATTTGGTTTGACTTAAAAAGTTTTATATTGTCTTAATAAAGTAGCCTCACAGAACTGGGTATGTTATAATTAGCAAAGTAAGCCTAAATTATTCAGATAACTGTGAATGTTATTATCATTCACAGTTTTGTTAGCTTCTCAATTAAATCGTTTTCCAGATAATGTGGTTTTAATCCATAATAATATGCAAAAGTTTGTTTTGTTTTAATTTTAACTACAGATTTTAAAATAGATCTGTTCCGGGTTCGGATGGAAATGTGTTAACTTTTGAAGACTAGTTTGATTTTTCAGATATCGCTAATGTCATGCAAGGAAATGGGATATAATAAAAATAGTAGTACTAACCAGTCGTTATATCTTTACCAACTTGTAGTCTTTAGTGGTTCAGTCTGTAACTGTCAACATTTAACGTTCTGTATATTTACTGCTTTTCAAGACTATCAGAAACCTGCACATAATAATTTTAGGAACAAAATAAATGGCAGAATACTAACTCTAAGAAGCACTTAATATGGTATCACAGTGATCTCCAAATCAGTAGTGATAGACTCAACATGGAAAATTTCTCATTCTAGGCAGATTGTGTTTGGTGACCTGTAGTGCACATTAGGAATCCATGTAAGTTCAAAAGAAACTTAGGACAAGTTAAGAGCACCTGTTCTTTAAAATGCCACTTATCTCAGCTTCATTCTCCACTCTTTCCCAATTGGAGACTTTCTAGAAAATTAATATTACTAAAGCACATTTGATTAACTTGGAAGAGTAGCTGAAAGAAATTGTATCTTTCAGTGAGAGGTCAGACTCCACCAGTTGCATTGCAAGCAATACATTTTTAAACCTTTTGCTCACCTTCAATAGTTAAAAGTTTTAAAATCTGGATGTATGTTAGGGCTTTTCTTTTCTGTCTTTTCTGTATACTGCTTAAAAACAAAACAAAACAAACAAAAAACAGAAATAATTAAAATTCCCAGAAGAGAAGTGAGATAATCCTAACCAGTTTAAGAATGAAGGTTCTTTTTTCCCTCATGTTACCCATGTATTAGAACCAGGAATACATTGTTGAAATAATTTTTGGATTTGAGTATTCTTCTTTTTTTTTTTTTCATTCTCTACTTTTAACTGACTTGATAAATGATTTAAAACCATTTCCAGATTCACAAGGGTTATATCCTATTTTGTTTTGAAGTACCCATGTTTCAAGAAGTGACTGCTTTCTAACACCAAACTAGGTTATTCAGTCCTCTAAACCTTTGGGGTTACCTTGGTAATTAGGAGAGTTAATATTCCATATTACTTTATGGAATAATACACAGCATACTTTTATTGTGCTTGTGTCTTGTGTGATTTTGCTTGATGACCAGTGGTTAGAACTAGGTTGATTTTGTTCATATTTGATTATGGTTTTGCTTAAGTAAGTGTTCATTGCAATAGCCTTTTTTCTTACCTCGTTCTCTCTTCCTAGCAACCAGCATTACTAAATTCTTCAATCTTTTAGGTACTTCTAGCATCCTTTTGTTTTTACTTTGCCTCTCAGTTCACATCAAATTCCTCAGATCACATCAAATTCTCTGTCTACAGACCACTAAAAGGTCTTCCTCGTCTTTCACAATCATTTTCTGTCGCAACTGTTCATAATCCCCCCAACCCATTCAGGCCGCGTACTAATTCTTGGAAATATAGATGAAACAGAACTTGGAATTTAATAGCCTATATTTGTTTCGTTTCTTTTGTAATTTCTACAAAGATGGACTTATAAATTATTACAAATAATTCGATGACAGTTTGGTAAACAAGTAGAGTATTGACAAATATGCTAAAGTAAAATACTTAAGATTTTTTTTTTTTTTCACAGAGAACTATCAGACCCTGACTAGAGCATAATGATCATGGAATAATCTATAAGAAGCTATTGCATAATAAAATGCCCCTGGGGAAACAAGACTTTGAAAATTCTTGGCTTCAGGAGCTGCTAAAATGTATAGGAAAGATACATAGTATCAAAGTATACACTAATACTGATTTTCTTTTATTACTTGCCTGTTTGTTTCCTAAGTCATAGAAATTACAACTACCCTGCAACAGGGAAGATAAATTATTGCAAAATTCTTCTCTGGCTACAGTCCTAAAAGTAAGCACAGAGCAAAGAGGAAGAATAAATCAGGTATCATCTCATACCGTTTTATCTCATGGAAAGCTACAAATGAGGTTTTTTTTCTTTTTTTCTTTGTTTACTCAGGATAAGGAAAGGGGGGAAGATCAGATGATGCTATGGAATGAAGCTGGTTGGTGGAAAGTTTTTATTTAATTTGCATGTGATATCTTTTGCCTTATTTTTCTTTGGAAGAGAAGTTGCTTAAATGTGGAGGTTATATATTTTATTTTCTTTTGGATTGTTGCTATTTCTTTAAGGAGCTCATTTGGAGAGTCAGATCTACCAAAGTAGTTTAACAGATACAGTTTTCTGAAGTAAAATTTTTACTGAAATGCACAAATTGATACATTCAGAAAAATGCAAAAATCGTAAGTATTTAGTTGGATGAGTTTTCACAACTAAATCCATCTGTGTAATGACCAAGGTCAAGAAATAGAATGTTACCAGCCTTCCAGAATACCTCCCACCCCCCCCACCCCCCCCCACCCCCGCTGCCTTGTGCTCCCTCTCGTTTACTCTCCTTTGGTAGTCACTATCCTGCTTTATAACCCATAAATTAGTTTTATCTTTAAAATAAAATCTGTATACACAGAATCACACAGTATATACTATGATTGCTTGGCTTCTTTTGTTCAGTAGGCTCACAAAACTCAAAATTCATCAATGCTGTTGTGTAGAACAAAAGTTTCACTCAAACTTATTGCTGTCTGTGCATTTTCATTGTTTGAAGGTACCCCAATTTATTTACCCAGCCTACTGTTTTTTTTTTATGTTTATTTATTTTGAGAGAGAGAGAGCGCACACGTGAGTGTGTGTGAGGGGAGGAGGAGCAGAGAGAGAGGGAGACAGAGAATCCCAAGCAGGCTCTGTGCTGTCAACACAGAGCCAGATGCGGGGCTCAAACTCACAGCCCTGAGATCATGACCTGAGCCGAAATCAAGAGCTGGATGCTTAACCGACTGAGCTACCCAGATGCCCCCTATCCATTCTATTGTTGATGGATATTTAGGTTATTTCCAATTTGGAGCTGTTATGAACAGTACATGTATGAACATTTTTGCAGATGTCTTTTGATGAGCATATGGGTATGCACCTAGGAATGAAGTTGAATGAAGTTGCTTGATCATAGGATGTGTGTATATGCAACTGTAGTAGATGTTGCCAGTATTCAAATGGTGGTGCTAGTTTATTCTCCCTCTAGCTGTGGTTTGATGGTGTAGTTTCTCCATATTTTTGTGAACACTTGATATTACCTTTATAAAAAGAAAGTCTTTTATTGTTTCGTTTTATAAAGATTAAAAAATTATCTTTTTAATTTTGACTGTTCTGATAGGTACATAGTGGTATCTCGCTGTGGCCTTAATTTGCTTTTCCCCAGTGGTGAATGAAATGGAGTACTTTTTCATGTGTTTGTTGGCCATTTGGATATAAATATATAGATTGTAAAATATTATCTTTTTCTCTATGTAATATGTAGGGAGAAAAGCTGGGAACTTGAATTTACTGATCATTTTATTCAGTGATTGTCTAGTATAATTTTGGTTTTTCACATGTCACTTCTCAAGTTACTAAATTATCAGTTATTTTGCGTAAAACTGGAAATATGAAGAAACACTAACGTAGAAAAAAGGGTTAAGTTAAATGTAGATGTACCACTACATACTTCAGACCTTCTTTTATTTATTTTTTTAATGCTTATTTATTTTTGAGAGACAGAGCTCAAGCAGGGGAGTGGCAGAGAGAGAGGGAACCAGAGGATCCCAAGCAGGCTCCATACTGTCAGTGCAGAGCCTGATGCGGAGCTTGAGCTCACTTACAAACTGCGAGATCATGACCTGAGCTTAGCCAGTTGAGCCCCCCCCCCCAGGCACCCCAGTCCTTCTTTTTAAAGAAGAGCTAGAGAAACTTTACAGACTATTACTAGTTCTGTCTCCTCCGTATCCACCTGTCCATTTTTTCCCCTTAGTGTGACCTTCCTGCTACCTCTGATGAAGAGTTCAAGGCTAGGGGCACCTGGGGGGCTCAGTTGGTTAAGCAGCCAACTTCGGCTCAGGTCATGATCTCACAGCTTTTGAGTTTGAGCCCCACATTGGGCTCTGGGCTAATAGCTCAGAGCCAGGATCCTGCTTCAGATTCTGTGTCTCCCTCTCTCTTTGCCCTTCCCCAACTTGTGCTCTGCTTCTCTCTCTCTGAAAAATAAACATTAAACAATTTTTTTTAAAAAGAGTTCAAGCCTAAAAGAACTCTATACCTTCAGATTATACCCTCATTCTTGTTAATTCAAGCAAAGAATTCCCTTTCCAACTTTTATTACCAATGGGATTTATAACATTTACATTCAGATGCTTTCAGCTGCCCACGGCCCACCTACAGACTTACTCCTACATCTGCCCTCTCCTTGCTGTTGGAGATGTCCCTGCTTTGAAGGCCAGTCTTTTTCTCATAATTTGAATTTTATCCCTTGCTCTGCTCCCACCCACTCTGGAAGCATACTCGCAGTTATCCCCTATTCACCTGTGTTTAAATTCTTCTCTCAACTGGATCCTTCTCAACCATTCTTTTATTCTTGAAATAAAACTACACTCTCTTCTTTCTGACTTTCTGCCTGCCTCTGGTTCTCTGCCACTAATTATTTACATTTTTTATACTTATTGAGGCCTTCATATCTTACCACTCCATACTTTCTTCTTTAAGCAATGTTATTCATAGTTTGATTTTTCTTCTTGTCCAACTAAATTTCTATAGCTCGCACAAACTACTTTACTTTGAGCTTCAGACCTATGTATCCAGGTGCTTAATTGGTAGTTGCATCTGATTATTTCAAAGGCACCTTCTGCTCAGCAAACTCACGGTCTTCTCTGCGCATCTAGTCCTCCTCCAGTATTCCCTGTTTCTGCCAATGGCACCAGTATCCTTACTTGTGCAAGTCTGACACCTACAAGTCATCTGTCATTTACACTGAACCTCGATCTAATTTATCAGTGGAAGTTCTTCAAATATCATTTCTTCCTTCTCTTTCCTTCTCTTTCAGAGTCTTCCTTCTCTTTCCCCCACAGGTTACCCAAGGTAAACTCATTGCCACTCTCTTGTATCTCTTACTTGAACTGTACTATGATTGCCACAATTGGGAATCACCATGATCAGGACACTTTCATGACCAGTTAGCCACTGCAACTTGTGCCAGCTCCAGACCTACACCCACCTCACTCAGAGACGTGCCCAGCATTCCTGAAGCTAGTGGTTAAATACTAGGATCTTTACTCATACTGTCGTCGAAAAACCCTTGACCTTGTTTGCCAAGTGGTCTTTACCTCATTTCTGCATTCTGTATCCAAGTGCATCTGCTGGCCAAATCCATCTCACTTCTAGTTTTTTGCTTCCTATCTCCTGTAATATGAGAAGGTGCTCTAGAAATGCATTGTCAAGTACAGTTAGCCAGCAGCCACATGTGGCTATTTATTTATTTATTTTTAATATAATTTATTGTCAAATTGACTTCCATACAACACCCAGTGCTCATCCTAACAAGTGCCCTCCTCAGTGCCCATCACCCACTTTCCCCTCTCCCCGCTGCCACATCAACCCTCAGTTTGTTCTCTGTATTTAAGAGTCTCTTATGGTTTGCCTCCCTCCCTCTCTGTTTGTAATTTTTCCCCCTTCCCTACCCACCATGTTCTTCTGTTAAGTTTCTCAAGATCCACATATGAGTGAAAATGTATGGTATCTGTCTTTCTCTGACGGACTTATTTCATTTAGCATAATACCCTCCCGTTCCATCCACGTTGCTGCAAATGGCAGGATTTCATTCTTTCTCATTGCCGCATACTATTCCGTTGTATATATAAACCACATCTTCTTCATCCATTCATCAGTTGATAGGCATTTAGTCTCTTTCCATAATTTGGCTATTGTTGAAAGCTCTGCTATAAACATTGGGGAACATGGGCCCCTATGCATCAGCACTCCTGTATCCCTTGGGTAAATTCCTAGTACTGCTATTGCTGGGTTGTAGGGTAGATCTATTTTTAATTTTTTGAGGAACCTCTACACTGTTTTCCAGAATGGGTGCACCAGTTTACATTCCCACCAACAGTGCAAGAGGTTTCCCGCTTCACATCCTCACCAGTGTTTATAGTCTCCTGATTTGTTCATTTTAGACACATGTGGCTGTTTAAATGCCAACCTGTCTCTAAAAGGGAATAAATGCAAAACTGCATTAGGTGAACAACAGATGTTAAATGTTCCCTGTTATATCTAGAAGTTGTCTGGGCTGAGCTTTCAGATGAGATCATTCAACCCTGCTATTGAAAAATAGAGGAAAGGAAAGGAAAGTTGATATGTGACCATTTTCAAGATATAGAGACTGAGGTTTTGAGTGACTAGTGAGGCACTCCCTGGTACATTTTGTTCATCTTTCCAAAGAACTGGCTTTTTTCCTTTTTTGTTTCACTGCTTTCAGCTTTTATGATTATTCCTATTTTCTTTTGTGTATTTTGTTATTTTTTTCTACTTTCTTAGGTTGGGCACTTGGTCTATTCATTTTCAGTTTACCCTGTTAATAATAGCATTTAAAGTTACATATATTTCCCTCAAAGTAGAGCTATAGCTCTCCGAGGCTTTGATGTTGAATATTTTCCTTTTCATTAATTTCTAGGCAATATGTACATAATTTCAACTTTTAATTTGCTTTCATAAATCTGTTTTTTTTAATCTGTAAACAGCTGAGGTTTTTGTCATATTTGACACTGATAGTTATTTGATTGTTATTTTAAAATGTAAGCTGTAAAAATCACTTTTTAGAATTAAGACTTTCTTTGTGACCAAATTCATTACTGTTGTTTTAAATTTCTGAGCTTGGATTTGAGGCGTTGTGCTGTTTTGTTTATATGTATGTTTGTATGTTTATATCTATGGAAAGTATAAGCATCTTAAAGGTTTTTTTTTTTTTAATCATTCAAATTCCTTATAACTGTGCTTATTTTTGGTTCACTTATGTCAAGTTCTGTAAAAGGTATATTAAAATCTTCTACCCATGATTATTTTTATGAAGTTTGAGAGTTTTTGCTCTTATGTATATGGATTTTGGGTTGTTTGGAGCATAAAAGTTTATGACTATTTTAACTTTTCAGTTGGTTATATGCCTTTTATCATTACCTACTACCACTCTTTGTGGTTAATTTTGACCTTAAGTTCCAATTTTTCTGATAATAATGTCAACACTCTTGCTTTTCTTTTGTTTACTTTTGTCTTTATCTCTGGTTTCAAAAGTCTTTCGGGTTTGGTTTTGTTTGTTTTTAAAGGCAGTCTTTTTTTAAGTTTATTTATTTATTTTGAGAGAGAGAGCATGAGAGCATGACCGCCAGCAGGGGAGGGACAGAGAGAGAGAAGGGGAGAGAGAGAGATTCCCAAGGAGGCTCTGCACTGTCAGCACAGAGCCCAATGCAGGGCTCGAACCCACGAACCATGAGATCATGACCTGAGCTAAAGTCAAGAGTCGGACACTTAACCAACTGAGCTACCCTTGGTTTTGTTTTTAACTCAATTTGATGATCGTTTGTATTTTGATAATGGAATTCAATATATGTTTATATTTACTGAGAAATTAATGTTTGATTTTTTTATTCTTATTTTGTCTATAATATTTATGATACTTTTTTGTTTTTTACTTGCTATTGTTGGCTTAGCAAAATTTTTTTTCTGCTAATTTGGAAGTTTTTGGTGGCTACCTTCTCATTTTTAAAAATGATAATGAAATCTATATTTCTCTTGTGGATCAAAATATAATAATAGCTTTTGTTTCACTACTTATCCTTTCCCTCTTTACTCTTCCTTTTTTTTTTTTAATTCTTGGTTGCTAATAGTTTGTCTCTTATGGCATATCTCTTCTGTTTCAAGAGCACTTACTAAATACATAAAGCAACCAATTGTAATAGATTTAACTATATATTGCATGATTTATTGCTTACCATTATGATTTTGGGGTTTTTTTTATTAAGGATATTTAAAAACATACACAGAAGCAGAATAATTTAATCTCCCATATGCCTTCTTTAAGATTTCAGCATTTGCCACATTATCCTTTTTTTTCTTCTGAAGTATTTAAAAATGAATATCGACATTATGACATGTTATGCCTCTTTTAGATAAAGATATTTTGTTAAATAGTCATGATATAATCATCTAGCTAATAAAATTAATAATAATTCCTTAATAGCACCTAGTATGTAGTTCTTAGTCACATATTCCCAGTTGTCTCAAAATGTCAATTTTCACCTTGGTTTTGTTTGAATCAGAGACCAAACAAGGTCCATACGTTACATTTGATTATTCTGTCTTTCAAATCTCTTTAATACTGAACTATCCCTTCCAGTTTTTTTCACCTGCCATTGACTTGTTAAAAAGACTTCCTCTTCAACAGGAACTAGTTGCAAAATGTAGTCTAAGATAACTAATCTGGTTACCAGAAGTGATAATTTTGTTTTGTGAATAGTTGATCTGGTCTTCCTGCCAAGTCAGTCCCCCAGTAATTAGATACCAGAAGCAGCTGTTTCTTGAGGCTGCAATCTTTTTTTTTAACCTACATTTAGATAATGCTTACTTTTTTAATCCTGTGGAGAGAGCAGAGGTGTGGCCAACTTAAATAAACATGTTACTAATCCAAATGTGTTTTGGTACAAGTTAAAAATGAGAGGGCTCGGGGCGCCTGGGTGGCGCAGTCGGTTAAGCGTCCGACTTCAGCCAGGTCACGATCTCGCGGTCCGTGAGTTCGAGCCCCACGTCAGGCTCTGGGCTGATGACTCAGAGCCTGGAGCCTGTTTCCGATTCTGTGTCTCCCTGTCTCTCTGCCCCTCCCCCGTTCATGCTCTGTCTCTCTCTGTCCCAAAATAAATAAAAAACGTTGAAAAAAAAAAATTAAAAAAAAAAAAATGAGAGGGCAGTATTCCTCTTTTACTGTACTAGGAATTATCTGATTTGTCAACAAATCATTTTTACTGACCTTGACTCCCAAAGGATTTTTATACAGGCTAACCTATCATTGGTTCCTATGTAGAGTTTAATGCTAAGAAAAATCTATTAAAACTGTCATGTTATATAAATTTCAGTAGATTTCTCTAAAAGCAATCGACTTTAACAGATTTATAGCAGAAGAACCCAAAGCTTCTCCCTGCTTCTTTTGTAGATTAGCCATAGAAGCCCAGACTTAAAATTTATCGTGAAGAAAACTTACTTTATTCTATGCTATTTATTTATTTTTGCCATGGAAATTATTATTTATCTTTATTTTTTTATCAAATTTTTAAAATGTTTATTCATTTTTTGAGAAAGGGAAAGAGAGACAGAGATGAGTGGGGGATGGGCAGAGAAAGAAGGGGACACAGAATCCTAAGCAGGCTCCAGGCTCTGAGCTGTCAGCAAAGAGCCTGACGCAGGGCTCTAACCCATAAACTTTGAGATCGCGACCTGAGCCGAAGTCATGCATTTAACGACTGAGCCACCTGGGCGCCCCAATCATTATTTATTTTTAAAACATTTTCCTTTTTCAAGTTATTTTGAATTTTATATGCACCTGTTCTAAAATCCCATGGTCCTGAAGATGTGAATACATATCTTAGTATGTATAAGTTTCCTGCCTTATTTTCCCAGTCCACTGACCAGAGATTTCTTCTCAGTGTCTCTATTATTTAGTTCTTTTCATGGTAATTGCATTTATGTCTAGGCGTGTGTGTGTGTGTGTGTGTGTGTGTGTGTGTGTGTGTGTTTGATGGCTTTTTGGGGGAAGAGGGTGGACGGGGTGCACTCTGTTGACTAATAAATTTAAGTGCAAAGGCCAGAATAAAGAGGACAAAGTTCTTATTAAGACTTCATTTAGTGAGCTTTTAATCAGTAGTACCGAATGTGAAAATGACCAAGTCAGAAAGATTACATGGAATTACTAACTTTGAGACAGTTGATCTTCTGTAGTAACACTACACAAATTAAGATTTCTAGATGTCAACCAGAGTTTGAAGTCCCTCAGGTTTGTGCCTAAATACATAGTTTGGGTAACTGTGGTCTTTTCTCCTTGCTGAATCTGATTGCCAAATATATGTTCTTCTCTTGGATTTAATATCCTTGTGTTTTTTCAAGACAATAGAAAGTTTTATTAAGAAGAGTTTTCTTTGGTCAGATCTTGGATAAGGTCTTCTGATTTTTGTTTTGATTAACTAGTCATGTGTTTTTCTACAGCCTAGCAGACCTAAAAATAGGTGGGTTTCGCATTTGTGAGATGAGCATAAATAGAATCAATTAAATTATGGGCAATCCACTGATATAAATCAGAGGTGAACAAACTACAGTCCAGCCCATGGCTGAAAGCCTGCCGCTACCTGTTTTTGAAAATAAAATTTTGTTTGGACAGTGCCCCACACATTTGTTTTTGTATTCTCTGTGGCTGCTTCCTCACTACAATGGCAGAGCTGAATAGTTGGAACGAGACCCTTTGGCCTGCAAAGCCTCAAATATTTATTATCCAACCTTTACAGAAAAAGTTTGCCAATCTTCAATAGAAAGTAAAATACATCTCTCTTAGGTCACCTAGGCAGTGATTTCACAATGCTCTTTGTCAAACTTTTATAAGAATAGACTTTATGTTTTGTTCACCACTGTATCCTCAATGCTTGCACGTAGTAGGTATTCAATAAATGTCAAACAAATCAAAAAATAAGAAATCTCCAAATCCATTTTACTCTGCTCAGTTCCCTAGTTCTTGTGGTTTAAAGCACAAATCCAAAGTAACTTCCAGTCAGATTTGCCAAGTGTAAAAATGAAGGATAAATCGTGACTTTCTAGCCTACGTGTTATAATAATAATTTTCACTTCCTTGGCACTGCTGCCACATACCATAATAAGCACGTCATTCATACGTATTATCATTTAAACATCCCAGCAATCTTTTTTACATTTTACAGCCGAAAAATTCTCCAAAACCACATAACTACTAAATGGCTTAGTTATGTTCACACCTGTCTTCATCATAAACATTGTAATGAATGCAAAGGGGCTAGTTCTGATAGGATCTAGAATATAAGTAAAATTTCTGTGAGCTCTGTCCCAATCAAACAGCAAGCCTACCAGGTCTATACATAAATACATTAGGTGAGAACTTTTTCTTTTACATTAGTACATCTGTCTCTAGAAGAATGGTTCACAGGGAGCAACACATACATTTTAAACATCTCTGAGTTGAGCTGTATCAGATCATTAGTAATCTTGTTTTTCCGATTCCCAGAGATAACTGCCTCCATTTTGCCATATATAGGATATCTTACATTAGAAGATGACCAAGGGACGCCTGGGTGGCTCTGTCGAGGCAGCGTCTGACTTCAGCTCATGGCTTGTGGATTTGGGCCCCGCATCAGGCTCTGTGCTGACAGCTCAGAACCTGGACCCTGCTTTGGATTCTGTGTGTGTTTCTCTCTCTCTGCGCCCCCCTCCCCCTGCTCACTCTCCATTTGTCTCTCTCAAAAATGAATAAACATTAAAAAAAATTAAAAAAAAAAAGAAGATAACCAAGGAGTGGCCATAGGATATCCAGAAAAGTCTTTAATTCTAGAAGAGGTACCATGGGAGGTGAGACCAAATTTCTGGCAAGAAATTTTTGCCACTTACTACCTGTGTAACATTGGGCAGATTACTCAGTCTCAGTTTGAGCCTCAGTTTCCTCATTGAAATAGAGATAGTAGTTATCACAAAGGGTTGCAAGGATGAAGGGAATTAGCATATATAAATATATATGTACATTAATATATATATTCTATGTACATCCTATATACATATATATACATATATGTGCTAATTCCCTTTATATATGTATATTTATATATGCCTATATATATATGCACATATATGTATACATATACATACATATAGTGGCTAGAATGATGCCTACTACATAGCATGCAATAAAGGTATTTCTGCATTGTCTTGGTTTTTTAAAAGCGAGATAAAATTCATGAAACATAAAATAACCATTTTAAAGTATACAATTCAGTGATTTGCAGTATATTAACAGTGTTGTGCAGTCATGATTTAATTCCAGAACATTTTCACCACCCCAACAGAAACTCTGTGTACATTAAGGAGTCACTCCCCTGTTCCTCATTCTCCCCAGTCCCTGGGAACTACGGATATGTTTTCTGTCTCGATGGATTTGTTCATAAAGTACAAATGTATAGTTAAAATGGATTCATATAACATATGGCTTTTGTGTCCAGCCCTTCTCACTTAGCATAGTGTTCTCAAGGTTTATTCATATTGTAGCATATATCAGTACCATATTCGTTTTTGTGTCTGAATTATATTTATTGTGTGTATAGACCTCTACTGCATCCATGCGTAGGTTGGTGGACATTTGGGTTGTTTTCACTTTTTGGCTATTGTAAATAATGCTGCTGTGAACATTTGTGTACAAGTTTTTGTTTGAACACCTGTTTTCATTCTTTTCAATAAATATCTAGGAGTGTAATTACTAGGTCATATGGTGCTTCTGTGTTTATTTATTCTATGTTTATTTATTATATATATTTTCAAGGAATCACCAAACAGTGATTTTGCCCAGTGGCTGCAAAATTTTAAATTTTGATGAAGTATAGTTCTCTCTTTTATCTTTTGTTTTCTATCCCTTTGATGTCGTAGCTAAGCGTGCATTATAAAATCCAACGTCATGCAGATTTACCTCTATGTTTTCTTCTAAGAATCTTACCATTTTAGCTCTTACATTTAGGACTTTGATCCATTTCTAGCTAATTTGTGTTTGTAGTGTGAGGTAAGGGTCCAGCTTCAGTCTTTTGCATATGGATATCCAATTGTCTCAGCATTGTTTGTGGAAAAGGCTATTCTCTTCCTATTAAATGATCTTGGCATCCTTGTTGAAAATCAGCTGACCATGAAAGAAAGAAAGAAAGAAAGAAAGAAAGAAAGAAAGAAAGAAAGAAAGAGAAAGCAAGCCAGTTAACCATAGATGACTAAGTTTATTTCTGAACTCTGAATTCTTTTATTGAGCTATATGTCTGATCTTGCTTCATGACCATACTATCTTAATGACTGTAGATTTATAGGAAATTTTGAAATTAAGACTTGCAAGTCCTCCGATTTTGTTGTTTGTTTGTTTTCATGATGTTGTAGCTATTCTGGGTCTCTGGCATTTCCCTATGAATTTTAGGATAAGCATGTACATTTTTCCAAAATTCCAGGTAGGATTTTCATAGGGATTGTATTGAATCTACTTGGGAAGATCAACTTGGGAAGTATTGCCATCTTAACAGTATTAAGTCTTCTCATTCATGAAATGGGATATCTCTCCATTTATTTAGATCTTTCATTTCTTTCAGCAATGTTTTATAATTCACATTGTACAAATGTTACACATTTGTTAAACTTATTCCAAAGTATTTTATTCTTTTTGTTGCTATTGTAAAAGATTTGTCTTAATTTCATTTTCAGATTTTCTTATTGCTAGTGTGTAGAAATACAACTGATTTTTATATGTTGATCTGGTGTCCTACTACTTGTTGGATTTATTAGCTCTGGTACTTGTTCTGTGATGCTTTAGGATTTTCTTTTCTTTTTTTTTTAAGATTTAATTTTTAAGTAATCTCTGCACCCAATGTGAGGCTCAAACTGACAACCCCAAGATCAAGAGTCACATGCTCTTCTGACTGAGCCAACCAGGTGCCCCATACTTTAGAATTTTTTCCTTTTCTTTTCTTTTCTTTTCTTTTCTTTTCTTTTCTTTTTGTCTTAAGTTATGTATTTATTTTTGAGAGAGAGAGACAGAGAGAGAGAGTGGAGAAGGAGCAGGGAGAGAGGGAAGAGTGAGAATCTCAGGCAGGCTCTGCACTGTCACCACAGAGCCTTATGTAGGGCTTGAATCACAAACCATAAGATCATGACCTGAGCTGAAGTCAGGCACTTAACCAGCTGAGCCACCCAGGCACCCCTTAGGATTTTCTATATATAAAATCATATCATTTGTGAATGGAGATGGTATTAATTCTTCCATACCAATTTGGATGCCTTTTATTTGTTTTTCTTGAGTAGTTGCTCAGGCTAGGACATCCAGTACAAAAGTGGTGACAGCAGACATCTGTCTTATTACTAATCTTGGGGGGAAACTTTCAGACTTTCACCATTAAGTATGAAGTTAGCTATAGGTTTTTCATATATGCCCTTTATCAACTTGAGAAAGTTCCCTTCTAGTCCTAGTTTATTTATTTTGTTATCAAATGGTATTATATTTTACCATATACTTTTCCCATCAATTGAGATAATGATGTGATTTTAGTCCCTCATTTTAATAATATGGTATATAATGTTAATTTTTCATACATCGAATCCACCCTTGCATTCATGGGATAAATAGCATCTGGTCATGATATATAATTCTTTTTATATGCTGCTGAATTTGGATTACTAGAAATTTGTTGAGGAATTGTGTCAATATTCATAAGGGATATTGGTCTATAGTTTTCTTTTTTTGTAGTGTTTGTCTGGCTTTCAGTATCGGTGCCCCATAGAATGAGTTAGAAAGCATTCCTTCCACTTCTGTGTTTTGGAAGAGTTTGTAGAGGACTGGTGATTTCTTTAAATGTATATTAGAATTCACTAGTGAAGTCATCAGATTTTGCAATTTGGGGCTTTGTTGGATATTGAGGTTTCTTTTTTGGTTTTGGGTCTTTAAAACTAATCAATTTCTTTATTGTTATAAGTATATCCAGTTTTTCTGTTTCTTCACGAGTCAATTTGTGTGTTTCTAGGAATTTGTCTATTTTGTTTGAGTTTTCTAATTGCTTGGCAAACAATTATTTATGCATAGTATTTTCTTTTTAAAAAAATGTTTATTTTGAGGGGTGCCTGGGTGGCTCAGTCATTTGGGCATCCAACTTCAGCTCAGGTCATGATCTCATGGTTCATGAGTTTGAGCCCCGCATAGGGCTCTGTACTGACAGCTTAGAGCCTAGAGCCTGCTTTGGATTTTGTGTCTCCCTCTCTTTCTTCCCCACCCCCTGCTCATGTTCTATCTCCTCTCAATAAATAAAAGCATTAAAAATTTTTTTTTTAATTTTTAAAAATATTTGAGAGAGAGAGACAGTGGGTGTGAGCAGGGAGAGAGAGAATCCTAAGGAGGCTTTGTGCTGTTGTCACAGAGACTGATGTGGGGCTTGATCTCACAAACTGTGAGATCATGACCAGAGCTGAAACCCAGGATATTTAATGGACTGAGCCACCGAGGTGCCTCATGCATAGTATTTTCTTACAATTGTTTTTATTTCTGTAAGATTGGCAGTGATGTGTCCCCACTTTTAGTCCCGATTTTAATAACTTGAATCCCCTCTCTCATTCAAGTATAGGTTTATCAATTTTGTTGACGTTTTCAGAGAACCAACTTTTGGCTTTATGGAGTCTCTCTGTTGTTGTTCTGTTCTTTATTTCACTAATCTCTGCTCTAATCTTTATTATTTCCTTTCTTCTATTTGCTTTGGGTTTAGTTTATATTCTTTTTCTGTTTCCTTAAGGTGGAAGGTTAGGTTGAGATTTTTTAAATCATTGTTTATAGCTGTAAAATTCCTTCTGAGCACTGCTTTTACTGCAGCCTAAGTTTTGGTATGTTGCAGTTTTGTTTTCATTTATATCAAAGTGCTTTCTAATGTTTATAGTGATTCCTTTTTTTACTTTATACAAAATTGAATACCATGATTTAATTTACTTCTTGCTTAATGCTTAGTCATATTAAGTTAGAAAAATACTGATAAATAACTATTAATGTTAATGAATTAAAACCTCCCAGAATGAGTAAATCCAAAAGGAAATGATATGATCTCGAAATTTAATGACCTTTCCTGTTTCATTCACAATCTAAACATCCCTGGAAAAAGATTCTCTAGAGTTTTTCAGTTTTGTTCTTCAAGAACACAGTTTTCTAGGGGCGCCTGGGTGGCTCAGTCAGTTGGGCGTCCGACTTCGGCTCAGGTCATGATCTCGCGGTCTGTGAGTTCGAGCCCCTCGTTGGGCTCTGTGCTGACAGCTCAGAGCCTGGAGCCTGTTTCAGAATCTGTGTCTCCCTCTTGCTCTGACCTTCACCCATTCATGCTCTGTCCCTCTCTCTGTCTCAAAAATGAATAAACATTAAAAAAAATTTAAAAAAACCCACAGTTTTCTAGACTGTTTCTGTGTTCTTGTAACATGTACACAATTATCTTATAGAGAGATAACATAATGGCACTTGTCATTCATATATAAGTTGTTTTTGGTGTTTTTTTTTTTTTTTTTTTTGACTCACTGGTTGTTCATGAGTGTGTTATTTCCACACATTTGTGAATTTTCCAAATTTCCTTCTGTCATTGATTTTTAATTTTACTCCATTGTGGTTAGAGAAGATACTTTGTATGATTTCAGTATTTTAAAATTTATCTTGACTTACATTGTGGCCTAAAATCTGGCCTATTATGGAAATGTTTCATGTGTATTCTGCTATTGTTAGGTAGAATGTTCTGTGGATGTCTGGTAGGTAGGTCAACCAGTTGGTTTACTGTTGTTTAAGTCTTCTGTTTACTTGCTAATGTTTTGCCTAATTTCTCTGGACATTATTGAGAAACTGGGGTATTGAAGTTTCCAATATTACTGTACAAATGCTCCATTTCTCCCTTTAAATCTGTTAAGTAGTTGCTTTATATGTTTTGGGGCTCTGTTGTTAGGTGCATATATGTTTATAATTGTTATAGCATCTTGATGCATTCATCTTTTTTCATTATGTAATGTTCTTTTTTGTCTCTTGTAACCATTTTTGTCTTAGTGTCTGTTTTGCATGGTGTTAATATAGCCATACCAGCTCTCTTTTGGTTACTCTTTGCACTTAGTATTATTTTCCACCCTCACATTTTCACTTTGGTTCTAAAATGATTTTCTTATAGGCCCCATATAGTTGGAGCATGGTTGTTTTTAATCCATTTTGCAAGTTTCTGCCTTTTAATTGGAGAGCTTAATCCATTTACATTTAAAGTAATTACTGATAAGGAAGGACTTACTTTTACCACTTTGCTGTTTGTTTTCTATATGCTTTTTGTCTTCTCTTTTCCTAAGTTCCTCCTTTTCTGCCTTTTTTTATGTTAGATTTTTTTTCTAGTGTACCATTTGACCCAGTTTTTATTTTACTGTTGATATCTTTGTTTGTCGTGCGGATTACAGTTAACATTTATTTATAGCAATGTAGTTTGAATTAATACCTATTTAAATCATATAAAAACTTTGGCTCCTACAAAGCCTATTCCTATTTCCTTATGTAGTTATTGTCCCTGATTACATCCATATACATGTATGCCTATAGACATAGATTTATATCATTGTCTTCTTTTATATAGATTTATAATTATTGCTTTAGTTGTTGTCCTTTAAGTTGTATAGAAAAAAATTGAAATACTAACCAAAAATACACAGATGTTGACTTCTATATTTATCTATATGTTATCTTTCCAGTGTTTATCTCTTCATATAGATTTGAGTTACTGTCTAGTATTTTTTTTTTCCTTTCAGCCTGAAGAACTCCCTGTGGTATTTCTTCCTTAGCAAATCTATTAGTAATAAATTCTCAGTTTTTATGTAATTGGAATATTCATTTCTCTTTCATTTTTGAGGGATAGGTTTGCTGGACTTAGAATTCTTGGATAAAAATTTTTCTTAGCACTTTAAATATGTCATTCTACTACTTTCTGGCCTCCATGGTTTCTTACGAGAAATTAGCTGTTAATAATGTGAGGATTCTCTCCCTTGGACTTTGTCTTTTAACAATTTGATTTTTATGTTTCTAAGTGTGGCTGTCTGAGTTATACTACTTAGGATTGTTGTTGTTCTTGGATGCATATGTTTATGTCTTTCATCAAATTTTGGCTGTTTTCAGGCATTTTTTCTTCAAATATATTTTTTTTCCATACCTTTCTCTCTTCTTCCTATTGGACTCTCTTCTTCCTATTGGACTTCTTATTGGACTTCTTCCTATTGGACTCTCTTCTTCCTATTGGACTTCTTCCTGTTGGACTCTTCCTATTGGACTTCCTATTGGAACTCTTTATGTGTTCATTTTTCTTCATTCTTCTTTCTGCTCCTCATATTGGGTAATCTCAATTTGACCTATCTTCAAGTTCATAGATTCTTTCTGCTCAGCTCTGTTTTTGAGCCCCTCTAGTGAATTTTTATTTTCAGTTATTATATTTTTCAAGTCCGCAATTTCTATTTGGCTCCTTTTTAAAATTTCTGTCTCTTTGTTGAAATTCTCAATGTGGTGAGACATTACTTTACTTCTTTGTATGTGCTTGAGGATATTTAAAATAATTGACCTAGGGGTGCCTGGGTGGCTCAGTCAGTTAAGTGTTGACTTCAGCTCAGGTCATGATCTCACAGTTCATGAGTTCAAGCCCTGCGTTGGGCTTGAACAGCTGTCTGTGCTGAGAGCTCACAGCCTGGAGCCTGCTTCGATTCTGTGTCTCCCTCTCTTTCTACCTCTCGCCTGCTCACACTCTGTCTCTCTCTCTCAAAAATAAGTAAACATTAAAAAAATTTTTTTAAAAAATAGTTGACTTAAAGTCTTTGTCTAGTAAGTTCAATGTCTGGGCTTCCTCAAGGATAATTTGTATTAATTTCTTTTATCACCATACTTTTTTGTTTTCTTTGCATGCTTTATGATTTTTAATGAATACTAGACATTTAATCAGATTCTCTAACCCCACTAGGGTTTTTGTTTGTTTTTCTGTTTTTTGCTGCTTGTGGTTGTTGTTTGCCTAGTGACTTTTTTTAACTAATTTTGTGACATGTATATGTTATGTGTAGCCACTGACATCTCTGTTTGATTTGCTTAGTGGTCAGCTAATGATCCAGCAGATTTCCTTAAAGGCCCAAAGCCAAATATGTGGGGGTGGGGGGGGACTTAGACTTTGCTAGGGGTAGATTCTGTGTGTATGTTGGGGCATGCCTTCAGCATTCAGCTAGGTTTACAACTCTCTCAGCCTTCACTTTCTGCTTGTGTCCAGGCTAAAGGTCAGTCAGAAGTGAGAATTTAGAGCCTTTGCAGGTCTGAGTATGTACTCCACCTTGGGCATGCACATGGTCTTCTGGTTTCCAAGGAGTATGTGGGAGCTTTTCAAAGCCCATATTCTCCAAAGCATCTCATCAGTCTTTCCTCCAAAGCTTTTTGATGTGTCTTTGTATGGCCCAACTGCTATTCCTTGCCCCCTTTGGCACTGGCTAATAAATTTGCCATTATGTTTTTAACAAGTATCTTAGGTAATTAATTGCCTCTTTGCCTTGGAAGAGTTCTGAGTTTGGTAAAATAAAGGTAAGTCCTTTACACAATCCATCAGGGAACCAACAAGCAGACCAAAACAAACAACCATGGTTCTTTAAGAACCACCTTGCTTCCTTCAGCACTTGGGAGCCCACACCAAGAACTCAGATTGGTGTCTTCAAGACGCTGAGAATCAGCTGCCTTTTTCTTGTTTAAGTAGTTTGCATAGTTGAGATTGGGTCGATTCTGACCGTTTTTGCCAGATTATTTGCTGTTTCTGTGCAGGGACAGGCCCTTGCAGTTCCCTACTCTGTCATTTTTGCTGATGTCCCATAGCATTGTTTCAATTTTGACAAACATATCACTTTCATAGTTTTATTTTAAGAATGTTCATATGTACCTTCTTTACAGAGGTCATCCAAACATTAAGATAATTCATGTTCAAGTTGCCAAGGAACCATATCATATTTAGAAGGAAAAGAATTCTGCTAATTGACCTCTGTAGATCTACTGATGTCAACAGTGTTAAAGATAGCCACTTCACCCACAGCCCTATCAAAAACTTTTCTCTGCAAGCCAGAGAGATAAAAGGCTAATCTACTGAGTATAAGAGGTGAATGTTCTAACATTCAGGTCTCTAGTAGAAATATTATGTAAAATGTTAGAAAAGTTAACACATATTAGGGTCTTTACCTGTAAAATTGCAGTTGAGGACCACCTGGGTGGCTCAGTTGGTTGAGCGTTGGACATTAGCTCACGTCATGATCTCTCATTCTGTGGATTCAAGGCCCACATTGGGCTCTGTGCTGACAGCTCAGAGCTTGGAGCCTGCTTTGGATACTTTGTCTCCCTCTCTGTCTGCCCCTCCCCTACTTGTGCTGCATGTGTCTGTCTGTCCCCCCACCCCACCCCCTGCTCTCTTTCAGAAATAAAAATAAACATAAAAAAATTTTTTTTAAATAAAATAAAATTGCAGTTGAACATTCACATTGTAGTTATGGGGATGTTTTCCACATGGTTTATCAGATCAGTATGAATCTAACAGTTGTTCTCACTGCCTTCCCAAAGCTGTAGCCTCTTACAAAGTGACTCAACCCAAGTCTACTAACTGAATCTAAAGAGCTAATATAGAGATCTCTGATTCTGATGCGGCATTTTTTAGGTTTGAATTCTGTTTTCATCTATTTACCAGCAGTATCAGTTTGAGCAAGTTACTTAACCTCTCTCACCTCATCAGTAAAATTAGCCTAACAACAACTATACTTACCCTGTAGCTTTGTTTTGAGGATGAAATAAGTTAAGATTCATTAAGTAATTTACTGAAATTAAATACATCCATAAGCTAGTTTGAGGTGAAGCTTATCTAGAGCATGTATGTCTTTTAGACAGGGAAATCCTCAAATTTTTCAGTTCTGTGCACGCAGGGTGGAGCTAATTGGTGAAATAACCATACTGGACAGATTCTCAAGAGGGAAAAGTCAGACAATATTTGTGGGTAGCCTGAGATACTCATTCCTTAGCCAGGAGAGAACTGTCTATATCTACAGCTGGGTGCAAAACAAAAACATGAGGTTAGGGAACGGCATCCTAATGTGTAATGATCTGGGGGACTAGGAGGATGGGCCATGATAGTGGGAGATAAAGCTAAAAAGATTGGAAAAGACAGATGATGAAGGCACTTGGGAGTTACTGAAGGGTTTGTAATAGGAGAGCCATCTGGCTACATTTATATTTAGGGCACATATTGTGGCAGGAAAATGGAGAATTAGAATCAGCATGGTAAGACTAGAAGGAGGAAAATGCCTTAGGTGACTATTAGTTATTTTTATTTTTAAATATGGCAGAGGTGTTTCATAATGAGCATGAACTAATTTTGTAACACAAGAAAATACATGTTTTATTTTGTAAGAAATCTACTTTTGGAATTGTTCTATGATATAGTCCCAATTTAATAAAATCCAAAATTAAAGTCCCAACTAGAGAACAGTTACTGAAAGACATTTGTCCTCTTTGCTCAACAAAATCTCCATCACAGATTTTCAGTAAATAATCATCCTCTTCTATTGCATGTTACCTATTAAGTATAAGGAACACATCATTCTGTCTAGCAAACTAGAATGAAATTTTAACTGTATGACTAGCAAAACTTACTCTGCTAACTTTATATCTTCGCAGTCCTCTATAAGTCACAAGAATATTCACACCTAAGCTAAAATTGTTAACTAGAGTGACACCCAGGAGCTGTAAGCCCCAGAAAATTGATAGTGAAAATAGTGGTTCATAAAGAAAAGCTTTACAAATTCTCACTTTGCCTCTCTCCAGCTCTGTTTCTTTAACAGCTATTTAGTCCCAGGTACACAGATTTTTTTGTGTGTTTTGTTTTGGATTTTGAGTCATTTGGCCTTTTTTCGGACAGTAGTTTTAAGAATTGGACAAATTTTCAACTATAAAACAAAATAAATTTAATAAACAACTCTATTATCATTTTGTACTACTATGAATATGCTAGTTAATAGAATCATTTTGACCTAGGTGGAGATCGAGTTTTAAACCCAATTTGACATTGTGTTCATTGTTATTGTCATATATTTTATGCTGGCTATGTGAAATCATGTTTTCCGAGTTTATCTGTACACACAGGATTACATAAAATGTAATTTTATGCATACCCTTACTGAACTATTGTGACCTTTTAAATATGTCTAAATTGTATATAAATAGTGGGCAAATTTATTTTTGCAAACTAGACTGGAAACTGGACCCCACTGAAAACACCCAGGAAACACTAAAAAAATGTGAAGTATAACATACACAACTACATCTAATTATAGTTATTTTGGATAAATGCAAATGTAACTGCTTTCAAATAGGCATACTTTTGACATGTGAAATTGAGATTCCATAGGTTGTGGCTCGATGGTAAATTCAATATAAATAACAATGAAGAAACCACATATGGTAAGCCTGGGATTCAGAAATTGGCTTTAAGATTCTCAAATAAATAAAGACCTTCTTTGAAGGCACATGGATGTATTAATTTTTAATTTGTTTCTTTTTGATCTCTTAATTACTGAAAAAGATTTATTGGTTAATTTTAGGAAGGCAAGTGTTTGAAAAGTTTTGCCAAATACTGTCTTCTTTAAATGACTGTATGGTAATGAAAAGTTAAGAGGAGAGCCAAATTAGATTGAATAATTGTTCAGTCATGTGGGTCAGGCCAGTTGCATAGCCTGGTTGTTAGACTGATTGCTCAAATTACATTGCCTGGGGTCCTGCACTTGGTTGGCTGTCTTCTCAGATCTTAACAAGGTTCTGGGAATTTCTTTTTCTGACAACGTTTGCTTTGTGTTTTTCCCCTCCCCCTACCACTTCCAGGATGCTTCATCTGCAGACATTAGAAAAGCATATCGTAAGCTTTCACTGACTTTGCATCCAGACAAGAATAAAGATGAAAATGCAGAAACTCAGTTTAGACAAGTAAGTGAAGTGTGCTATTAATATATTTTGTAACAGATTTATAAATAAATGTTCTCTAGTAGAAATAGTAACTTATAAATGTAGAACATTTCTATTTGAAAATGAGGTTGTAGTTTAGGAATATAACACCATGTTTATTCATTTTTTTACAAAATATCACCAATATTTTTTTATATTAGAACTCTAAATAATTGGAGGATCATAATTGTCATAATTTTCTTGTCTAAATTATAGCTTTTGTTTTTAAAAAGCACATTTTAATAATTACTTTTGGATCTTTCACAAAGATTTATTTTGGTATCAAGCATGTTTTAACCTCCGAAGATCCTACTAAAAACAAAATGTTACATATAATTAAAATTGTGTCTGTTCATTGTATATATGAGCACCCAGGGTTTTCTCCTTGTGCATTATAATGTGTTCACCTTCCTAAGTGATTTCTTATAGTTGAGAGTATTTTTGTTTTAAAGTGATGCTTTTATTTTAGTTGGTGGCCATTTATGAAGTTTTGAAGGATGATGAACGAAGGCAGAGGTGAGTGTTCATTTCTGCTTTTGAATTAAGATGTTGTAGTTTGATGTCTCAGTTTATAAAGGAAAGAATTGTCTCACTAAACATTATAAGTTAGTGTTTTATTTCTGTTTCTTCCTATGTTTAGAGCAGAGTTTATTTACATTCAGAATATTCACTAGGTTGATTCCGTACTCATGGACTTCAGGATCATGAGTCGTAACATTAGCAAGTCATGGCTCCGTTAGATATGATTTTTAATGTGAGTGTCTATGCTTTGGGAAATACAAATACCACTTGACTTCAAACAAATGCCCAGTCATTTTTGATATATCAGTAATAACTCCTATCTATGCTTGGTGGTCTGTATATTTTTCTTATTCCTTGAATGTTTTGGAATTAGGTTGTCAGTGATATTCGCATTATCACAAATTCTTGATATTTCCTCACTCTCAAAATAAACCCCGGTATTTGTGAGAGAACAGACATGTATAAGTCTGTAAAAATAGGTGTGGAAGAAAAATGTTTGCTTCTTTTTCCTATTTCTTTTGCCTTTTTCCCTTCTCTTACTCTGCTCCGGTGATTCTGCATTTAGGGTTAAGCTTCGTAGTGGAGGCAGCGCCCTCACTTCGAGACTTCTCTGTGCCCTGTTCGGAAGAGGAAGAGTAGTAATATATTTATGCAGTGGTTTATAGTGCCAGTGACAGGAGGAGATTGCAGAGAGGCCCCTTTCCTCTGCTCCTTCAGAATGTGTGGAATGTATAGACACTATTGCATTGGGCTTCAGAGTTTCTTAAGTCAGACCCACAGTAAGAAGTATATTTGGCAAAAAAAAAAAAAAAAAAGTATATTTGGCATCATGCCTCAGAACACACATACACGTTCACATACCAGAAGCAAAAATTCCACAAAATACTTACAGTATATGAAACAGACTGATATGTTCTATTCTAGGCTAGTCTAGACTAGCCATTTCTTCAAAAAAAAATTCTTCAAGTGTATTATCTGGAATTATTCTGTGTCCTAAAACGTTAGCTACTACTCTTGGTTCTCATCTTAACTCTTTAATTTGAATACCTCAGTTTGTCAGATTGCAAAGCAAGAACTCAAGATATTCTCTGTAAGTGTTCTTTGCTTTATAACAAGGGCTGGCATTGGTCCAGATACCATAGCAGACATTCCTCTGGTTTGAGATAATCCATAGTGTTGAAAGAGTCCTAGAAGTGTGTTGAAAGAAGTGTTGGTCATTCTGTGCATATTTTCTAGTTGGTTTCTCTCACTGAGCCCCTAGTTTTATTTCACACATCAAGAATGTGTCTGTAAAGATAGCTTTATTTAGTCTCCCTACATCTTTGGCATTAGATTTTGTCTTTTTGTTTGTTGTTATCTTACAGGTCAGTAAACTTTGTAACAATTTCTTTCTGTTGGTGAAAAATCATTTATATCTTTACAGAACAAATCACTTCTTATGTATAAAATGTTTCTTCGTTAATGTATACTCCTCTTTTTAGGATTTCTTCTCTTTGCAATTTTTTTTCAATGTTAGTCGAAAAAATGGATCTGACAGTTACACAAACAGCTGTAGTATTTATACCCCCTGAGGCACAAGTAACTCTTTGGTAACTGGTTTTCCTTGAGGCAAAAGTCTTAACTAATCAAGCTGAGAATCACTTCTCTAAAGCTTGTGCCTGAGGCCAGGTGACCTATGTGTATTTAAACGTATATGAGAAATGCACCTCTACAGACAATTACCTGATGTTTCTAATTCCTTTAGGAAAAAAACCCCAGTAGTCATTTTTATCTTCCAAAAGAAGATTGCCTTATACTGGTATTAAAAAATACTCTTTGGTATCACAATTATTTATTATAAATATTCATTAAGTAAGTACTTTTAAATGTGTAACCTCCCAGGAATTTGCAATTTGGAAAGTTGTCATATGTGTTTCCCTATTTATTCCCCTTACAGGTAATTGTGCTTTCGCTTAAATCAAGTGCGTGCTTTAAATTTTGGTAGGAAAGAGAATAGCAATGGAAGTAGATAAAATAAACTGGATAACCTTTTTCTTTTTTTCTTTTTAAGTAAAAGACAGATTTTATTTTTAAACAGCCTTACTTGGGTATAATTTGCATACCATAGAAGTCACAGATTTTAAGTGTACAAGAAAATGATTTTTATTTAGTAAATTTACACAGTTGTGCAAATCACCACAATCCAGTTTTAGAACATTTCCATCACCTCAAAACATTCCCTCAAGCCCGTTTGCAGGCAGTCACCACTCTGATCCCAGATCCAAGTGATCACTGATCTCCTTTCAGTGTTTGTAAATTTGACATTTCTGGGCCTTTCGTATTAATGAAATCAAGTAATATGTACGCTTTTGCATCTGGCTTCTATCATAATCTTTTTGAGGTACATCCATATTGTAGCATATACCAGTAGTTCATTCTTTTTCGTTGCTGAATAATATTCCATGCCATATACCACTTTTGTCTATCCATTCACCAACTGATAGACATTTAGGTTGTTCCCGCTTTTCAGCTGTGATGAACAATGCTACTATGAATATTCACATACAAATCTTTGTGTGAACAATTTTTTTTTTTTTTTTATTCCTCTTGAATAGATTCCTGGGAGTGAGATTCTGAATAAACTTTCAAGCCTTTTTTTTTCCTCCCCAAACCATAGACTACATTATGAAAATAACAAGTCTGCCAGGTTAGTGGAAGGAAGCTTAGCATAGCAGCCTTTTCTAAACTCCAGAGGTAACTTGGTTATTTTGGGGAATAGCAGCTCAGCTATATTCTGACATAAATTTCTATACAAGTATCCTGAGTGTTAGAGGAAATGAAGTCCTGAGTAGATACCAATCATTACATATAAACACTAGATTATGCTTTGTAATATCAGTATATTACTTTTGTTTAAAATATATTCTAAATTTTTAACCAGCGGTATTTTGCTAACCCAGTTGTACAACTTTAAATTTGTTTTAGTTTTTTCGGTCTGTTTTACAGAACTATATTTGTAAAAGTTGAATGTATTTTTTTAGCTTACTAAATAAAATCATGTTTTATTTCAAATTCAGTAAAAAGTATAGTTATCTCAGCCTTAATATGATAAACATTTACAAATCCATTACATCATTATTCTAAATTTGATTGCAGGTGTGTTTGAAGAAAAGTAAACATTAACTTGAGAATAAGAAATCTTAGTACCTTCCCTAATTAGGAGATATAAGATACCTATTATATGCAATACATGAAGTGCTGTGTACCACAAGTTTTGGCATATATATATACATTTTATAAAGGAGAGTATGATTGATTAATTTAGA
The DNA here is from genome assembly GCF_022079265.1 of Lynx rufus. Lineage (NCBI taxonomy): Eukaryota > Metazoa > Chordata > Mammalia > Carnivora > Felidae > Lynx > Lynx rufus. The sequence continues at coordinate 20,353,041 of NW_025814889.1, read as the reverse complement.
TGTGTTTCTTGCTTATGATCTTTGTGTAATTAATTTTTATTCAAAGGTTCAAGATGGGACCTAAGTGCATGTGGTTATTAGTGTTTTAAACTAAAAATTCACACTTTGTATGATGGGAAATTTACAGTTTAGGCAAATGCTAGAATTATTTAAGTACTTGTTTTCAAAATAGGTATGTTTTCTATTTTAGTTTCATAGTTGCTATTTTATATTTCAAAATATGCAAATATTTTATATTTATATAAATTTTTTTCCATTGGTAATTTAAACCTTTTTAGATTTATTTGCTTTCTGATGTTTGTATTAGGCTAAATAATATTTGAGAAATTGAGGTTATAGAGTGAAACTCACTAATGATTATGTAACCGTTATTTTATATTTATCATGTACATTTTAAGAAAATCAAAGTAAACATATTTTAGGCCATATGTTGAATGTGGAACTGATTAATCAGTATTTTAACTTCCAAGATAATGGCCTTAATAATTCCATACCAGTTTTTGCATTAGCGATATTTTCATCACACAGATTTACTTTTGTTTTTTCTTATAACATATTCATACATGTGCGCATTCTTAATCTGGTTTTAACAAATTATTGAGAGTGGTTTGCATGAACTGAATTATAGAACATTTTAACAGTGTTATGTGTTAAATACAGCAACAGCATAACATAGTGATGCCTTAAATTTTATGTGTTGTCAACACATTTTTTCTTAAATGACTATGAATATAGTCCCTGCGTATTGTACAAAATATCTCTATTTTTCGGTGTTTCAGGAAAGTGGTGATTTATCTTTTAACAGCGTATATTCTAAAAAAGTGAACTATAATAGAAGCTATCTTCCCTTAAAATGGCCAGTCGTGTGAGCCATAATGTTCATTGATAGTAAAATCAATAGAGCATTGATTCTAAGCTTAATCCTCGGAGACTGTTGTTTAGAGTGGCAGACATAGCTTAGTAAATATCTGGTTCTGTTTAATGTGTTCAGTGCATGCGGTTTTGCCGTCTTGAATTTGGCTGTATACTAAGTACAACTTGTATGTGAGGGGAGAAAAGAGTTAGCTATTACTAGATACATAGCACTTCAACAATGATGGTGATAAAATGTGTGATATGAGATTCATAGCTACGAGTTTAGTTATGTCTTCTTACAATACAGTGTAGATTTAAAACAAATTCAATACTTAGTAATGCTCTTAGGGAATCGTCGCCACTTCCTTAGATGGTCTTTATCAATAACCACTTTCTACATGAAGTTATTTCATGGGAGAGATTCGCTGAAAACAGTGGTTTCTATATTCACCTCCTTTTCCCTGAACAAATCTGAAGTAGAATGTAGATTTAGAATACATGCAGGATTTAACATTCATTGGCCTTCATTCAAACGTTGTAATCTTGAAACCTTTTTGCCAATCCATTTCTAATTTAAAATGAGTCAATTTTTACAAAGATGGATTTAAACAAACTTCTGAGGACAGGAATGATAGCTTTTGATTCAATCATGTTATTATATCTTGATGTTAGTGTTCAAGAATTGCTATAAATATTTAAAAAGAATAGTTAACATCACATTTTGTCTGGTCTAGCCACTACACAACCATATTTTAATTTGTACACTCTTGTATACTACACAGTTTGCCTTTTAAGAGTTTAGTACTAATGTCTTTTGCTTTGAACATTAGTTATTCTGATCTGCCATTATTATTAATAATCTAAGTTGATCTAAATGTCAGATTTTCCAGTCTTGCTAATAAAGTATATTTTGAATTTGTAACCAATATTTTCCTACTGAGAAAAGAAGGTGCCTATAATAAATCCTCTGCTTTATTTTTTTTTCCAGCATATCTCCAAGGTATCAATTTAATAACTATCAAAGTAGCTACTGCAGTTGTTGCATTTAAATTGATTTACATGTCAAGACTGGCAGTTTAGCAGCTGCGCTATTATTCCTAGATCGGTCAATTTACTTGAGAAAAACCTACTACTGAGTTCTACTGACCTGCCTGACAATATAGGCCCTATTTCTATTCCTGTAATTAGGCCTGCGACTAACTCAGAATATTTTTAATTAAAATATTTTGGTCAATGTGTTGCACCAAATTAGGCCTTTCAGTGAAGATTTAATTCCAGAAATAGTGTGATTAGAATTTTTAATGAGTTGTGTTCAATTAAGATTAACAGGTTGTGTGTTTTGAACATACAGTGTTTGTGTGTGACCATTTTGAGTTTTACAATCATAAATGTTACTCCTGATTTTTAACCTTAAAAATATTTGTCTTAATAATGGTCTGACAGGTAAATTGAAATTCAGTTAAAATTTTATTCTAAAGAAAACTGATTTAAAATGCATTACTAGGAGAGCTTTTATCTGTTATGTTCTGTCCCTCCAGCAAAGCCAAAAATGAGGAAATTGCCACTTAAATGTTTACAAATAAACAGTTTTACTGAGAAATCTAACATAAACACTGGTTGTTTCCCATCTCTTTCTACTATGGAAACTTGTTATTCTTTAAAGGAATTTGAGCAATACAAAATTAAAAGATGCTTGTCTTACAGGCTTTTAATCACGAAGGAGCTTTGATGAAATATTATATATGAATTTTTCAACCTTGAACTACATAGTGCAGGGTTGGAAATAATAGCACTGGCTAGAAGATGTATCCTGAATTTGGTTCAATTAATATATAATTCATGGTAACAAATAGAGCTCTTATCTTGATTTTTATTCCATTGAGAACGTTCCCTTTGTTGCTGGCTTCTATGGTGGGGTCTTTACTGCAGACTGATACAGAGGTAGACTATATGGCTCCTTTAGTTTAGATGTCATTCCAGAAGTCACATCACTGTTAAATACAAGGTCTGGTATCCACAGTGTATGACTGTGTATCTTTTTGAAGATTGTGATTGTACTACACACAGAGGTTTGAATTTATAGGCCATTGTAATGCTGCTAATCTACACAAATGTTACATATTTTGGAGAAATTCTTCTTCTCTTGCCTCTTTGTAAATATGGGTATGAATAAATTTTTTTTTGTTTTTATTTTAAACTCCCCATGAAAAACTATTATATTTGCTACCGTAGGTATGATGATATTCTGATCAATGGACTTCCAGATTGGCGACAGCCTGTATTCTACTACAGGCGGGTGAGAAAAATGAGCAATGCTGAGCTGGCATTACTTTTGTTCATTATTCTCACAGTGGGTCATTACGCTGTGGTTTGGTCAATCTACCTGGAAAAACAACTGGTAAGTATTGGTAATAAATCAAATGATCTAGCCTCCTTAATTTTATCTGGAATTTCAGACATTTTATTTTTCAACAGATAAAAATTTCAATTTTTCTATATGTACTCCTTATCCTAATAGTTTTGTACTCCATAGCTGGTGTTCGATGTGCTCCTAAGTCAAGAAGAACCTATGACATAAAAGAAGGGTTGTTTTTTTTTCTTTTTTAATAAAAAAATGTGGCATTTGAATTTGTCATAAAATTTTGTGAAGGTCCAAATATCTAGCTGAAAATTACCAGGGAGAGCCATGTTTTCTTAATTGTCACCTTCCAAACAAATATTTTTTATGTAAAAATGATTTTAGAAATTTTTGTGTCATAGCCTTTTATGTAAAGAATTTTACTTTAAAAGGTTTTTTAACTAAATATAAGACTTGAAATGAGTATAATTTTATAATTTCAGAGATCAGTTGGTTAAAAAATTACACTTTTCTTCTTTTAACATACCATTACATAGTTTATTCTGCTCAGATTTTTTTTATGTGCTAAAGATAATCAAACATATTTATCAGTATTCATAAATTAGCATCTGTTTACTCATTCTTTTTGAAGTGACATTATTAAAGTTGGATGAATGAGAAAAAGTAAGTTGAATGCTTTCTCTTCTTAGAAAACTTTGATTGCTATGGAGATGCACATGACTGACAGTGCTGAACTTCATGTGTGTTTAAGGACTGGATGCCATGGCAACAGTTATTGTTAAAGATTGATGATTTTACTTAATCATGTTGGACCCTACATACATTTGCATAAATGTTCTTCTGTAATGTTTACCCTTCACAGAAGACTCTTGATAACATTTGAAGAGTATGTGTTAATGATAACCTGTAACCATAATTCTTTCCACATTAAGGATGAACTGCTTAGTAGAAAAAAGAGAGAAAAGAAAAAAAAGACAGGCGGCAAGAGTGTGGATGTGTCAAAACTTGGTGCCTCTGAAAAAAATGAAAGGTGGGTGCATATAAAAATATTGTGTAATTTGAAACTGTTTTAAAGCGTCTTTAATATGATCCAACTTCATATGAATAGTCATTTCAGATTTGCTAACATTTACATCTGTAGTAGGTTTATAAAAGATTAGTAATGTGCCATAGTTTATGAGACAGATCCTAATCTTAGGCAAAAGTTCTACAGGTTTTTTCCCCTTGTAAAGTGTAAACATATATTTAAGTAATCAAACCCCCGAATGTTTGTCATTTGAAATTTTTATACTGAACTTTAGAAATAAAGTATTCCTAGAAGAACCTGTCACTTTAATGTTTAGCTCAAAAGTGACAATATGCAGAAAGGCAGTGATATGCGGTACACTCAAAAAGATACCATTTCTAGTATCGATTCATAAAAAGAAATAAAGGGTTTAAATACTTCACACAGCAGGGCAGGAACTGGATCAATGTGAGATGGAGATCAGAGACTATTCTGCCTGTCTTCTGTTCTGATGACATCAGTGAGTAATGCTTCAGTGAACTGCAAATGACATTAATTTTTATGTATTGGTTTGTTTATGCTACAGTCTTCATATCTGCTTGTCAGCACTTGGGAACACTCTGATGGTGCTTAGTCTTTTATAGCTCAAGTAATCATAAGGTTTAAGAATTCATTTTACAGAACTGACGAAAAGTCCAGGTTAGAAAGAGAGCTTTTGTTTCTTTATAACTTGTTTAGGAGTCTCCTTCCCCAAAATCTTAGCCTAGCTTTTCTTAGTTGCTATGCATATTGCACTTGTTGTAACTAATGTATTTCGTGATAGAATACATCAAATGTAGTGATAACTGTCATAAATATTTCATTGAAAAATTTCTTCGTACTTTGGTTGAAATAGCCATTCATAATAGAATTCATGATCTTTATAGAAATATTTGTTTCCCAACTTTCTATATTTTACTTCTTTGTTTCTGTTTTTGTTTTTTTTTTCCCTTTTAGATTAGTGATGAAACCACAGTGGCATGATTTGCTTCCATGCAAGCTGGGAATTTGGTTTTGCCTTACACTAAAAGCACTGCCTCATCTAATCCAGGTAGAGTGTACCTCTTTCATATAATATTAGATGCTTTCATTTTAATTATTCATGAAATAATTTATGCCCATGTCTGCTATCCGAGTACTGATAGACAATGGATGTTTTATAATACTGATTGAATTGATATAAGTATAAACCTAGTTAGAATAGTTCTAAACTTATTTAGGTGTTTATCCCTATAACTGTCTCTTGCATTGCTTTTAGAACAACTTAGAATTCTAAGACATAGAAAAAGAAAAAAAAATACAATCGTTAGGTATAAGAGCAATAAAAATTTAAGTCACTGTAATCACTTAAGGTGTATCCAGAAAAAAAAAGAACAGGACTCAAATAGCCTGTCACCTGTTACTTTAACAGCATTTAAGTACACAGTGGGGGGGGGGAGGGGGGGGGAGGGGAACGCATGAACATTTGCATAATTATGCAAAAATATATATTGCTTTCCATTTTATTTGCAACTTTAAGAGGAGTGAGATATTTTGTCTTACATTGGCAATCAGTTTCTGTTGCTAGTAGGTCTCGATCAAACAATAGAATGTGGGTAATTTCTCGCATTTCTTAAAAAAATTCAGCATACCAAAGCATATTTTATTAAATTATTGCTTTGCTAATTTTAATTATTACATCTGGTTAGAAAATTCCGAACACATAAACATAACGTTTAAAAGTATATGTAATAGTTTGGGTGTAAAAATTTCGACGTTCTTTTAAGTTGTAATTTTGGGTAGGAAATGTTTCATTTCAGAAAATAAATGTTTAGAAAAAACAAGAGAGCCAGATGATTCCCACCCAGTTCTACCGCTTCTTTTCACATAGCAGAGCTGTTTTTCCTAATTATTTAAGGAAATGAATGACTCCAACTTCTGCATTTTATCCTTTTTTCCTCTTAAAACAAAAATTTTATGTTAGAAGGGAAAATGAAATAAAAATCACTAGTGTGTTTCTTTGTGGTCGTTCAAAATTATTTGCCAATTCTTCCATCAAAATAGTTCATCTTAATAGTTATTGCTTGCAGAATCATATATTTTGTTTATAGTTAATAGAGAAAATTGGAGTATTTTGGTAATTTAAAAGCTTTTGTTTATAAGTCATTTAGCATATTATCTTGTTTATTTGCGTAAAAACCCACAATCCTTGTATGCTGTGTATGTAAGTCTTAATAAGAGAGAGAGGTAAAGTATATTTGTCATACCAGTATCTATGTGAGAAGATGTAACCAAAAAATATTTTAGGACATGTATTTTCTTATGTTTTTTAAGAGTGACATTTTGTTTTGTTTTGTTTTGTTTTGTTTTGTTTTGCTTTAGAATCTGCAATAGGCAAGCCAGAGTGTAGATGCATTTTATAGTCATGAGGCAGAATAAATTGAGTATCACATAAAATGTCAGTCTGAAACACTTCTTTGTAATTGTAAGCCAAGTCATTTGAAACAATGTTTATTTGGTAAAATTACCATAAATCCAGGTTAGTATGCAGAGCAGTTTGCAAAACTAGAACCGATATATTAAGATGGCTTAGATTTATAAGGTGTTATTTTAAATTATCTGCCTGCAGAGTCTGGAACTAACAGATTATGTTGCCTTGCCATACATTTTTTAAAAGTTACAAAAATTAGAAATTTTACAAAAAATAGTCTCTTTAGAAACTCTGCTTTCTTAAACTGTTGGATCAGTATGAGTTTTAAAGTTTTTACTTACTTGGTTGTACCTGTTGCTTTCAGTTTTGAGACACTAAGCATTAGGTTTTTAAAACCTTTGTAAATATGACTTTTAAATTTTGTTCTAATTATTTCTTTCTGATAATTTCATTCCAAGAAGAAAAATAAGACAATGTTCCTTTTTTTTTTTAACAAATACTTGGTATTTTAATTCTGTTTTGAGGATATAAGATTTGTTTTTTCATGTTCACTAACAAAATAATGTATATAGTAGACTGATACAAGCTGTAAAAGTGAAAGTATTACAGATTGGTCAACATAGAAAGCATTAGCAAAGCAATACTGAATAGTTGCTGTTAGGATTAGATTTGTGTCTGCTTTTTTTTTTTTTTCTTCAGTCTACTGTAACTCTGTATTAATCTATCATCCATAAAAATGTGTAATGTGAGTACATATGCCTTCTTCACAACACTGAAGTTCTGATGTGATACTTCTATGAGGTCTTCAATAAGATATTTGTGAAATTTAGAAGAAGCCCTCCTTACCTGAAGCATTGTGAACTGGTAATTGGTACAGTGGTCAAAAAAGAGCCCTACTAGAGCTCTAAGTATACAAAATGATGCATATGACCTCAAACATTTTAAGCACGTACTTTAGATTTATTTATTTGTTGACCACTCTTGTGATACAGGGCCATCGTTTTATTTTTTCTTGCATATACTGTCTCTATAATTTTGGTTTCTCTAAGGACAACCTTCCAGTTGATTTCTTAAAGAAGAGTTAAACGAGACTCTTGCCAAACAATGTAATTGTATAATCCTTACAGAGTTTTATGATTTCCCCTGGTCTTTCATAATTGACTAACTTATATCTAGTTAACAGCATTTTTAGCAACTCTTTCATTGAGCTTTCCAAAGCATCTACTTGGTTTTCATAGAAAGAACTCTTTTTCTATTCACTTTTCCTTTTTTAATATAGTATTTAAATTGAATCATATAATTACATAACAATTATCACTGACAGATTTAAGAGCTAACACATCTAGCTCCTGTAGGCATGCGGTAAGTTAGTTAAGCAGATGTCCGTTAAGAGAATTTTACTTCTGTGTGTGAATCCCTTGAATTTTATGAAATTCATTAAAACTGATCTGCAAGTATTCTGCGTAAGTATGTAGCTATTTGGATATGAAGAAGGGTCCAAACTAAAAGTGGGAGATTCAGAGACTTCCAGCAAGTGGCCTTTACACTAGTCAGGTCTGTACTCAGATTTTGTCCTTGTCATATCAACAGCTCTTCGTCTCCAACTTCTTCCTGTGAATACCTATTCCTTTATTGTACTTCTTACACATAAATGGTTATCCGGTAGGAGTTGGAAAATGACAGTTCTAGATAATGGGAAAATTACAATAATTGGTATATTAGAAGAATGAGACAAAAGAACTAAAACCTATTATACTTGACACATATAAAATATTTGATAATGTTAAATTAATGTCAGACACTTCCCAGATTGGAAAATATCCAAGGAAAGGCGTATGGGCATAACTGTGTTTAGCAAAATGTATGCCTCATATCATTCACGCACCCACATATGCAGAAAAGTAAAAAGTCAAATGAGAAACCAAAGTAAAAAATGTGGAGTGTTTGTAAATTGACGAGAAGGAAGGTTAATGTGTGCATAGAGTGAGGAGAGAACATTAGAGAAGAGTAACATGCATGACTATATGCAGAGAAGTTGGGGAAACTTGAGAAAATGTATCTTAGTACAGAAAGCAAGTAGAATGATCAACAGAAGACATGGAATATGAATTCGAATATAACAGAGAGCTGGGACCGTATCAAGAGAGGCACTGTATGCTTGGAGCTTAGAATTTAATTTTAACATTGAAAGTTTAGCCCTAGTGACACTTGCGTCTTACCAGCCTGTTTCTCTTCTCATGGTAGTTTTGAAGGGAATACACATTCTCTTGGAATATGACTAAGCCAGTCATCTGTGTTAGCTAATTTCAGCCTATAATACCCAGAAATTTTTCTAGCCTCCAAAATGCCCTTTTTGGATATTTTTTGATTTATCATATATATTCTGAAACATATTCATAACCATGAAAGTAGCAAACAATTGACAAAATATACTATGTGCGTATTTCCAGTTTAACCCTTATAACTTAGTTAATTTTTGTTATTGCCTGTCTTTGTTGGATTCTTATATATTTGGGCCCATAAAAATTTAGGTTGGTAGTACCATTTGATTTCTCATATATAAAATCAGTAAGTGCCAAATATTCTAAGTAATTACCAGTCTAAATTATGGTTTATTCATAGTTCTCTACACTGCCTTTTTGTTGTTGTTGTTCTCTATACTTTCTAAGATGAAAACGGTCTTAGGCACTGAGAATTTATTTGCTTGATAGTTTGTTTGATTCTGAGGGAATTCACCAAATTTCTCTCTACCTGCTATATTACATTTCTCAGTTACATAATTTATAAAACATAAAACTCCTTTATGTGTGCACTGCCCACAGTTGTAAATTTTTCCCATTGTTAAGTCCCAGCCCCATCTTTTCTCACTACCAAGCTGATCTTATGTGAACACAGTTAAACTAAGAATTATTGTAGGAAATTTCCAGCACGCATAGCCCTACCCCCATCAGGATTCATAGATTGCCCAGGAGCAGTGTCTGAAAAAATAGAGGAATCTTCTCTATAATGCTGTGGCTTTTACCTCAAAAAATAAAAAGTTACCTAAGAAAGTAAAGGGAATATTCTAGTTTACGGAACTGTCTGTAAATGGAGGCATCCTCCCTCCCAAGAAGCTTCTCCCATGGAAACTACAACTGTGGACAAGCCTGGAGGTCACCTCTGTACAGTCAGGGCCCTTCCTTTCTAGCCCCTTTGCTTCTGCTTGCTGGGACTCTGTCAGAAACCAAATAAACAAAACATTCACAGCTAATTAGCAGCAGAAAAAAGCTCCTAAAAGGCTTTGAGGCAATTGTAGCAAGCTGAGTTGCCTGTTCTACTCAGAGTTAAACACAGATTCTCCAAGGGATGGAAAAGCTTACTTTTAGTACTCTAAGAACTTTAAAAAAAAAACTTTACAAACATACTTTATGTAGGGAGTATGCAAACAAATGAAAAGGGATGGAAAAGAGCGTCTGAATTTTTGTAAGGCTGAAACTCTACTGCTACAGAAGGACAGAGAGAGAAAGGAAGATTGGAAAGACCTCACAACAGAAGACAAAGATTCCATTCCTTCTGTCCTCTGAAAGGGGAACGAACATAACATGGAAGTACTTGGAGGTCCGAAGATAGAATATAAAGTAGAGTTTTGTAGGTTATTGCTAGATGTAGAAAAGATTTAAAAAAACACAAAATGTTAGGTACAATGTTAGAGATATATAGTCTCATAGATTCCATATTTTATAGATAAAAAGTAGTTAAGACTTAGCTTGGTGAGGCAGTTTGCTCAAAGTGACATAACTAGTGAATGGTAGAAATGAAACTTAAAGCAGATGAAAATAAGTATTAAAATATGAGAAATATAAAAGCTGAGGAAGATAACTTTTCCCAATAGTGGAATAACTAGAAGGATAGCTACTCTAGAGCGAATGAATAAGCTATCTGCTCTTACAAGTCCCTATCAGAGTATTTAGGCTGATTATAATTATTCTAAAGTTATAGGATTCTTGCATTGAGTTGGGGCTGAATAGATGACTTCTATATAGTCTCTTCTGTTTCTTAGCCCAAATGGAAAAAGTAGCTGTTAGGCCTTACATCTTGAATACCACTGACTGAGGGAGAGGAAGGCATAGCTTCTCAGTTTTTGTTTTATTTTTATTTTATTAATATTTGTGAATTCAGTGTTTGTACAAAACTTTGGACTCTTATTTAAAGTCTACAATATAGGGGGCGCCTTGGTGGCTCAGTTAGGCCTTGACTCTTGATTTCGGCTCAGGTCATGATCTCACGGTTTGTGAGATCAAAGTCTGCGTCGGCCTCTGTGCTTAAAGCACGGAGCCTGCTTGGGATTCTCTCTCCTTCTCTCTCTGCTCTTCCCCCCCCCCCCCCGCCGGCCCCCTTAGGTTTGCTGTCTCTCTTTCTCTCTCTCAAAATAAATTTTTAAAAAAATGAAAAAAATCTTTTCAAGGCCTACAATTTATATTTTTCCTATGCTCTTCATTGTAATTTTATTACACATTTTGTGTAACTCTGAGATTATAGTATAAGCCAATGGGAGAACAAATCTTGGCATAATACTTTGTGGGCAGATTTTCAGAAATGTACTTACGCTATTTCCCTATGTTATATGTAAGCTTCAAACAAGAGATTTGTGCTGTCAGACCATCAAAGAAGTGGCACATCCTTCATCTCTTTTGTAGCTACCTGTCCTCAGAGCTCTTTCATGTTCCTTATTCCCATTAGGACAAGTGATGGGTAGCATTTCGCTGCTTGTACCACTCTAGATCAACTCCCTTCTTTCCTACGTTTCCTTCAGTCATTTAATATTTTGAAGGTTATTTTTTTTTAAGAGGAAATGTTTATTTATTTGGAGAGAGAGAGAGATTAGGGGAGGGGCAGAGAGAGAATCCCAAGTAGTCTCTATGCTATCAGCACAGAGCTGGGATGGAGAAGTAAAAGAAAACCAAAACATGGCAAATAGTACCAGCTCAGCATGTTATTTTATCACTTAAATGCAATATGTCAGTGATGTTAAAAGCTTGTGGTATGGATATTCTCCATCTCATAACTCACTAATCTTGGAGGTAGTATCTCCAAGGCTTATATGAATGGTCATTATCATTAGGAAGTCCTTCCTGATTAGGCCAGTTGAAAACTTCCCATCGTATATTCTCTGTGGTAACTTCTAACTTCATAGCACTTATTATTTATATTATAATAAGGATAGATTGATATACTATGGCAAGGTACAGATCATCCTGAAATTCCAGTGGCTTAACATATTTCTAGCTTATACCATTCGTCTATCACTTCTTGGTAGGAAAAAGGGCATTCTGCTCTAACTAGTCATTCAGGGACTCAGAACAAGGACGTCTTTACCATCTTCCAGCTGTATGATCTGGAACATGTGGCCTCCTTCCTCACTATGGCAAGAGTATTGCACAGGCTTTTTGGTGCCTTCGTTTGAAGGTGACACCTGATATTTCCATCCACAGCCCATCCAGAACTAGTCCCATGACCCCACCTAATCTCAAGAGGATAAGGAAATGTAGGGAAATGTAGGGAAATAGAATGTTGGGTGAGCTTCATTCTGTTTTCAAGCAATTCATTCAACAAGTATTTATTGAGTGCTTACTATATACCAGCTACTCTTCTAGGCCCTAGAAATAAAAAAAAAATTTTTTAAGGCAAAAATCCCTATTCTCATAGGTTATTTTCCAAATTTGGGGTCATTCAGTTATTTTAACATCTGCCTTAAAGACAAGTGCTTGTCTTTTCCTGTAATCTCCATATATCCCAACAAGGCGCAGCACATATAATAGTGGTTCAATAAATAAGCATAAGTTAATATAACTAAGGTCTTATTGTGCAAGGACCATGCTCTACAATTACATACAAAGAAAACTCATAACATGTAAATTCTTTAAGTTGGCTGTACTTCTGCAATGTAAGATCAGGTCCCTGCTTGATATATATGTAGATAAGCTTTGAGCCCTTCAAAAAATGTTGTTAAGTACCAGGAGAGTGGCTTCTAAACTAAAAACTTTTGCTCATGTTCCGTTCATTGATGATTATGCTATAAGCTCATTGCCGATAGGAACTCTTGTTTGGAACCCTGTGAATCACGTAGTTTTAATAAAGTCTTAACAGAGCTAAACCTAGGCAGTCCAGAGCCCTGATTGATTAAAGTAAGCCTTCATTCATTCATTGAGTATTTATTAAGCTTCTGTTATGTTTCGGGCAATGTCCACAAAGATGGATAAGAAGTTTACTTAGAAATTCAAATTTTTTGTGTATAGGTAAACTGAGCTTATTTTGTTTGGACTCAAAATGAGACTTTATGTTTATTTTCTCTACTTGACAATTATATTGATGTGAATTAGCCACTCAGGAAGAATGGGAGGGGGCAATGTTTCAAAACAACTACTCATTTTTTTTTATTAAAAAAAATTTTTTTTTTGTTTCTGGCACAAATAAAGACACAGAGATAAACAGAACAGAATAGAAAACCCAGAAATGGACCTAAAACTACATGGTCAAATAATCTTTGACAAAGCAGAAAAGAATGTCCAAAGGGAATAAAAACAGTCTCTTTAAAAAATGGTGTTGGGAAAACTGGAAAGCAACATGCAAAAGAATGAAACTGGACCGCTTTTAATGCGACTGGACCACTTTTTAAACCATACACAAAAGTAAATGCAAAAGGGATGAAAAACCTAAATGTGATAAAGGAAACCATCAATATCCTACAAGAGAACACAGGTAACAATCTCTTTGACATCAGCCATACTAGATATGTCTCCTGGGTCAAGGGAAAGAAAAGCAAGAAAAGAAAAAAGAAAAGAGGAGAGAAGAGAAGAGAAAGGAAGGAAAGGAGGGAGGGAGGGAAGGAAGAAAGAAAAAGAAACAGAGAGGGGCAGGGAGGAAGGAAGGAAGGCAAGCAGGCAGGCAACTATTGGGACTTCACCCAGGTGAAAAGCTTCTTCACAGTGAATAAAATGAAATAATAAAATTAAACGGCAACATTTAGAGTGTGAGAAGATATTTGCAAATAACATATCTGACAAAGGGTTAATATCCAAAATACATAAAGAACTTATAAAACTCAACACTCAAAAGACAAATAATCCAGTTAAAAAATGGGAAGAAGACATGAACTGACATTTTTCCAAAGAAAGCATACAAATGGCTAACAGTATATGAAATGATGCTCAAAATCACTCATCATCATGGAAATGCAAATCAAAACTACAATGAGATTCACCTCACACTTGTCAGAATGGCTAAATTTAACAACACAAGAAATAACAGATGTTGGGGAGGACGAAGAAAATAGGGAACCACCTTACACTGTTGGTACAAATGCAAACTGGTGCAGCTTCTCTGTAAAACAATATGGAGGTTCCTCAAAAAGTTAAAAAGAGAATACTATCCCACAACTGAACGTTTGCACTACTAGGTATTAACTCGATACAAAAATGGCAATTAAAAGGGAAACATGCACCCCATTATTTATAGCAACATTGTCAACACTAGCCAAATTTTGGAAAGAGCCCAAATGTCCATTGACTGATGAATGGATTAAAGAAGAGGTACTACGTATATATCGCTTCTTGGCCTTTTGGCCAAGATCAAGTGAAAGAAGAGGTAGCATATATGTGCAATTGAATGTTACTCAGCCACAAAAAAAGAACAAAATCTTGCCTTTTGCAATTGCAAAATTGCATTTTGTTGATGGAGCTAGAGACTATTATCATAAGCAAAGTAATTCAGAAATAGACAAATACCATATGATTTCATGCATCTGTGGAATTTAAGAAATGAAACAGATGGGGGCGCCTGGGTGGCTCAGTCGGTTAAGCATCCGACTTCAGCTCAGGTCACGATCTCGCGATCCATGAGTTCGAGCCCCGAATCGGGCTCTGGGCAGATGGCTCAGAGCCTGGAGCCTGCTTCCGATTCTGTGTCTCCCTCTCTCTCTGCCCCTCCCCCGTTCATGCTCTATCTCTCTCTGTCTCAAAAATAAATAAAACGTTAAAAAAAAAAATTAAAAAAAAAGAAATGAAACAGATGAACATAGGAGGAAAAATAGAGAGGAAACCATAAAACAGACTCTTAACTATGGAGAACAAACTGAGGGCTGCTGGAAGGGAAGTGGGCAGGGGGATGGGTTAAAATGCTGGTGGGTATGGGGCGCCTGGGTGGCTCAGTCGGTTAAGCGGCCGATTTCGGCTCAGGTCATGATCTCGCGGTTTGTGAGTTCAAGCCCCGCGTCGGGCTCTGTGCTGACAGCTCAGAGCCTGGAGCCTGTTTCAGATTCTGTGTCTCCCTCTCTCTGACCCTCCCCCATTCATGCTGTGTCTCTGTCTCAAAAATAAATAAACGTTAAAAAAAATTTAAAAAAAAATGCTGGTGGGTATTAAGGAGGGCACTTGTTGTGATGAGCATTGGCTGTTATATGTAAGTCATAAATCAGTAAATTCTACTCCTGAAAGAAATATTACACAATACGTTAACTAACTGGAAGTCAAATAATAACTTGAAACAAACTAACTAAAAAAAAAATTTGTTTTTGATTCCAAAACAACTACTCTCATTCAACCCCTTTGACTATGTGATTCTCACTTAGAATATACCTTAAATAATAGCCATAGGTCTCTTCTTGAATATTACCTTTGAGATCAGTCTCTTTCATTTTAAGGTAATTTTAATTATTAGAAAGCTCTTCTTTATATTTATCCAAAATCAAAACTTCCATCTCTAGAATACACCATTCTCTCCTATAATGACCCTTAAGATATTCTATGATAGTTATCAGGTTATCTCTAATCTGATCTCCACCCCCTTTTAAGAAATAATTTCAAGCTTCCCTACCATTTGATCACTTTCCTTTTAAAGTGTTCCAGTTTGTCAGTGTACCTTAATGTGTGGTACACCAAACTGCACACAAGGAGGGTTGGAGTGGTGTAGGGTGTTGAATGCAGTAGAGTTCTTTGAGATCATAGGTTTCTTACAGAAGTGAGCCTTTCTGGAGTAGGCATATTGTTATTATGGTTTACAAGTACAAGTACGATATGACGAGAAAAAGGATGAGGAACATTTAAATAAATGCTTAGAAATGGAGCAAAAGAAGGAACGGATTCTTGGCCTAGAACAAACCGTGAGTGCAATTAGGGAATGTGTTAAAACTCTTGGAATTAGGTGAAGTAGGGTAAAGTGACTGAGTGGATAATGATCCTCAGATAAGTGTGATTTGGGGTCAAATGGGTAATTTCAAAGAGGAATTTTTGGTGGAATTCTGTACTGTAGCAGGAAGCAAAGACACGAACAGAGAAATATTCAAGTTTGGTAGAACCACTAGGAAGAGGCTGCTATTACCAAGTAAAAGATTTTTGTTTTGAGAGGGTGCAGGTGAAGAAAGCCTCATAAGCAAGAAGTTATAGGATTCTGCGGGAGTTTTGGTGAGGTCTGAAGCAGAAAAACTCACTTTTTGTGGTAGAGAATAAGGCTTTGGTAAAATAAGTAATAATAAAAATAGGTAACATATAGAGGGCCTGTGTGCAAGATGTTATTCTGAGTGTTTGATACATGTATCAGCACTTCAGTCTTCACAGTAGCTCTGTGATCGTCCCCATTTATGAATGAGATAATTCACACAACGCTGAGTGAAGTAATTTGCTGAATCCTATTTAGGCTGAAAGAAGGCAGAGCTGAGACCTTAATTCAAGTCATGTCGGGCTCCAAAATCTGTCCTAGTAATCACTGTATTTTCTCTCACTATACTGTACTATGATGTTTGATTTCAACCTACCTTCTTTCACATCTCATAGATAACTTATCTGTGCCCCTTTTTCTTGTATGGTGCCACCTTTCCTGCTCCCTTCAAGGGTCCAGTGCTATCCTGACCTTTTCCCTACTATTATAAACTACTGCCTGGGGGCGCCTGAGTGGCTCAGTCGGTTAAGTGTCCGACTTCAGCTCAGGTCATGATCTCAAGGTTTGTGGGTTCTAGCCCTGCGTCGGGCTCTGTGCTGACAGCTCAGAGCCTGGAGCCTGGTTCGGATTCTGTGTCTCCCTCTCTCTCTGCCTCTCCCCAGCTTGCATTCTCACTCTCTCTCTCAAAAGTAAATAAACATTTTAAAAAAATTTTTTTAATAAATAAAAAATAAAAACTACTGCCCGGAAAGAAGGTAATAAGCTCATTCATTCATTCATTCATTCACGTCATGGAACAAATGACTGATGTGGCTTAAAGAAAATAAGAGTATTCCAGGGCTGAGGTGTTTTTAGGGGTGCAGGGAATGTTAAGGGGCTATAAATCCTTCACCCCAAATCCTGTTGCATTTTAAAGTATATATGGACTGGGAGGATGAGTACGTTGGATTCATGACTTTATGTACCCTTCAAGTTATACCATTATTTCGCTGACCCAGGGCTTGTGGAGTCCTTCTGGTAGAAATGAGGTAGGAACATAAAAATGAGAATGGGAGAATAAGAGATACATCTTTATTATACTGATCCAGTGATTTTAGGAATGCCTATTATTTACCTAATTCATCGTCAGATGGAAGAGTTCTGATATAAGCCCAAGAGATACAGACTCTAAGAAAAGCTTTAACTCTTCTTGGACAGTCACAGATGAAAAGAGAAAATTCCATTCTAGGGTTTAAGTGTTCATGCATTTCCATTTGAATCAAGATAGAGCTTTTGTTCCTGTATTTCCTTCAAAAATAAACCCTCTCAGATGAGTCTATGATTTATCTGCCCTAGGGATCTTAAAATCTGGGAATGTTACCCTAGAGTTAATCCTTGATAGCTCTCTTTTTCCTGTTCCACACACAAGCCCTTTCATTTCTTCTTTTACAAGATTTCTCATATATTTTGACCTAGTTCAGTTCAATGAATATTTATTGTGTACCTGTTTTATACCAGATTCTGTGCTCTGGGCACACAAGTACCCCTGTCTCAGATTTCCCATTTTCTAAGAGAGAATATAGCATGATACAAGCAATCCTAGAAGTGTGCTTAAACACAGAAGCAGTATACAGGAGAGAATTCCTCTGCCAGGGAAGGTCAGAAAACCTTGCAAAAGGAGGTGATGCTTGAATAGTTTTCAGGGATGAATAGGAGTTCATCAAAATAATGGCAGGGGAGCAAAATATTCTAGTTAGTGGGCAAAGGGTATGCAAAGACTTAAAAGCACAACGTGGCCTGGCAGTTACAAGTAGTATTGCTGTGTGATGAATGAAGTTGAAGCCAAGAGGTAGTGGAAAATTACCTGTTCTGTTTTTCTCATTGTCAGGATCTTCATATGCTTAGAGCATCAATTTGTTGATCTCCACGTTTGTGATTATTGTAGGCCTGGTCTTTTTTCAGCACTCTGCTAGAGTCTTGCCTGTGTGCCATTCCTTGACACTTTAGCCACTGTATTTGGACACCTAAGTATGTGTCCTCAAACCTCCATGACAGGAATGGATCTCTAAGTGTGGTGGAAGGAGGAATGACATCTTCACTTGTATTGACAGGGTCAGATAGGTTTCTTAATCAGATTTGCATATGATAATTTTGAAAATCTTTTGCGGTGAAGGGATGAATATGAAAATAGTGCTTTGTTAGTCACAGTGACATAACTTACTGTGCCCATTTAGCTTAATTCAGCAAGTGTGTCTTCTCTTTGTCCATGGAGTAGCCCAACGTTGAGAACACAAACAGTGGTAGAAAACAGGAAGAGGAGTCCTCCCTTCCATGTCTGAGAGAAGAAACTCTCCTTAGATTTATACTCACGCAGGTTCTGGCCTTAATAAATAAGCTCTCTGAGAGAGAAAAATCGGGGAGAAACATTTATTGTTTCTTCTGTTCGTGGTATAATTTAAAACCATAAACTGAAAGGAAGACAATACACGGCTTTAAAATGAAGTTGTGCGTGACGTAGTATCAAAGCAAACCGATCTTTATGTTAATTTCTTTGTAACTTCTTTTTTAAGGATGCTGGGGAGTTTTATGCTAAATATAAAGAAACAAGATTGAAGAAAAAGGAAGATGCATTGAGTCGGGCTGAACTTGAAACACTTCAAAGTGAGTTTTAAACATTGTCTTCTTACTGTGTTAACAATATCATATAAGACTGATTATTTAAATTTGGATTTTCCTTTAAAGTCAAAAGTAATTAAATTTTCTGTGCTTTCATTACCATTCTCCATGAGCAGTTACTTCCTTAATGTATTAGATGTGGAAAGTACTATATTAGTTATTGCTGAACCACCCATAGTTCGGTATCAGAGGGGGGATAAAATCCACATGAAGTCATTTAGTTTGTCAAATCTAGGAAGCATCCCAAATCAAGGAAGTCGTAACATACCCCAGTGTTGTAATTGTCATTGATATTTAGTGCCATTTGTGTCCAGTTGGTCATTCAACTTACTGTAAAACAGTATCAAATCAGAAACCTGAAAATAGCAATGACTTTTGTTTTGAAAGTCTTTGCTTCATCATTAGTTGATGTATTATTATACAACATGAAAACCCTGGATTAAATTATCAGTGTGTTGAAGTCTTCTATTGAACACTAAAGGCAGTACTTGCTGATTTTAGGAAAAGTTAAACATACAATTAAAGAAGGCATTTCTCCAGCCCTGGTCTTTTTGTCTCATTTTGACAGATCTACATCTTTCCCACATATATCCCCTCCTCCCTTTACTTTGCTTTATTTTTTTTAAGTTTATTTATTGGGGTACCTGGGTGGCCCAGCCAGTTAAGCATGCGACTTTGGCTCAGGTCATGATCTCGCAGTTTGTGGGTTCGAGGCCCCGATTGGGCTCTGTGCTGACAGCTCAGAGCCTGGAGCCTGCTTCAGATTCTCTGTCTCACTGTCTCTTTGCCCCTTCCCTGCTTGCTCTCTCTCTCTTTTTCAAAAATAAATAAACATTTAAAAATTTAGCTTATTTATTTTGAGAGAGAGAGAGAGAGAGAGAGAGAGAGAGAGAATCCCAAGCAGGTTCCACACTGTCTGCATGGAGTCCAACCATGGGACTCCAACTCACGAACCATGAAATCTTGACGTGAGCCAAAATCAAGAATTGGAGGCTTAACCGACTGAGCCAAAGGCAGCAGTGTGATGTCCGACTTTGCTTCTGGAGTCACGTCTTTCTTTGACTGTAACTGGGAAAAGTTTCTGCTTTTAAGGGCCCATGTGATTAGACTGGGCAAATTTGGGTAATTCGGGATAGTCTCCCTTTTCAGGGTGCTCAGTCTTAATCATATCTGCAAAATCCCTTTTGCCATCTAAGATAAAATATTGCCAGACTCTGGGAATAGAATGTGGACATCTTCAAGGGTCCGTTTTTCTCCCTACCACAATCCTTCAGGTGTCTGGGCAGCTTTAGAACAGGGGCTGTTTCTTTTTTATCTTTATGTCTGCAGAATTAACTACAGTGTCCTGGCGCACAGTAAATGGATATATTGGATGAATATATGAATTAATGTCATGCCATGAATATTAATGAGCACCTATCCTGTATAAGAACTCTGTTTTAAGGAGCACATAATTTAACTTATAAAGTTTCAGGGTACTTGGGTGGCTCAGTCCATTAAGAGTCAGTCTGACTCTCAGTTTCGGCTCAGGTCCTGATCTCACGGTTTCCTGAGTTCGAGCCCCACTTCAGTCAGTGCAGAGCCTGCTTGTGGTTCTGTCTCGCTCTCTCTCTCTTTCTCTCTCTCTCTCTCTGCCCCTTCCCTGCGCATGCTGTCTCTGTCTCTCTCAAAGTAAACAAACTTAAATAAACTTAAATAAACTCAACAACTCTACATACTATGTAATTTTCAAGCCAAGGATATCAAAAAGTAGATTTCTGTTAAGAAAGAGTTTAGGATGATAGAAGATTACATATAAAGATAAGCGTTGGGGAGAAAGAGTGGGCAAATGACTATTATTGTTATATTAAGAATATTGAAACAAGTTTGTTATAGTAATTGTTGGGAAGTTTTAATTACGGTGAGTAAATCAATAAAAGTCTAAATGTAATATTTAGAGTTAATGTGGATATACATTTTATAGCTTTCATAGGCACAGCTTATTTTTATGTAGCTTTTGTAACAAACCACTTAATTGTTATAATTTTGGCATATATATTAGAACTCTGTAATAATTTGTTAAGTTTATACACTAAAACTTGGAAAATAGGAGTTAGACATAAAATATGTATCACAATGTAAGATATTTTATCACAATGTAAAAATTCCTTGTTCGTGACCATTTTCCCAAAGTCACTTGAAGATTTTTGTTCTAAGAGTTTGATGGAGGTTTTTAAGCAGATTAATAATTCAGGTTTTTTTTGTTATTGTCTAATAAAAAGATGATGTAAAGAAACACATGTTCGAATACATAAATATATGAAAACTCTTGTTTGCTAGTAAAACTACGTAGTAATCTTTTAAATATTTGAAAATTCATCATGAGCTTATCAGTTATTGAAACTCAAAATGGAAACAGCACTACCAGAAAGCATATTAAAAACCATATTCATACCAGCCATGAGTAATAAGACTTCTCATGCTCATGTTTTTGGTATCAGTGGTACATTAGGGAAAGGTCATGGTATCAACATTAAGAATGTTAAAGTACAGTCACATTATTAATAATGTCAGAAACTGTCATGTATTTTTTAATGTAGTCTCTAATGGTTACATGCAAAGAATCTTTTAATTAATTTTGTTAACTTCATTACAGTGTTCTGCATTGTATACTTTAGAATTAATATATAAAGGCCCCAAATCCCCCAGTGTGCATTTCATTTGCCCCTATCCTTCTTAATTTTAAAGACCATCATTGGAGTACTGAGTTCATAATAACATTTCCATCTGCTTAATTGAGTAAATGCTTCTCATGTAGATTAGCAGTAGCTATTTTATGCTGCCTGTTTTTCATGACCTAATTGCTAATCTGCCCTCAAGAAATCTGCTCTACTGCTGAGATTGTGCAGTACCCTCAGAGGGCCAGACCGTAAGGTGTGGTGGTCTCATTAAAACAGTGTGTTCAAACGGGAAATACGGAAAGGACGATTTCTTAAAAATAAATATCATTGTTCTGGGAGTCTATGCAGAAGATGTGATATCTGTTTGGAAAACTAGAGGCCCTTATTTATTTATTTATTTATTTATTTATTTATTTATTTATTACAAGCTTAATCAATTTTTATGTTTTATATTTCAATACGTTGAATATTTATACATATGACTTTTTCATTGTTAATGATATTTTTATACATTCTCTAATTATATGAGTTTTCTTCTAAGTCAATAGATGCAAATTCTAAGTACTATAATGAAACAGCTCATATCATGAACGGGAAAAATGAGTTATTTTATAAATAAATTGGCTCTAAAGGTGAAAATTTGAATAGACAAAATTGGGGGAGGAAGAATAGAAGTAAAACTTAATATTTCCCTTATCTTTTTCTCCATACCTTATATGATGTCAAACAGAAACAAAATCAAGTAATCAAAGCCTTACAGTCAAGTACTTTTTTGGCTGCAGATATGATAGTTTCAGACATTAATTATATTTTCTCCTAGTTTTGTGGTCCCCATTGCACACCCCAGTGATGGACCTAAGTACAGCGAGAAGGTGGAGGACTTTTTAGGGGGACAGGATGAGAAAACATTCACCTTCCCTAGAGTAAAGGAAGACTGGCTTTTAGAAAACTCAGGTTCGTGAAGAAATGAGATGCTAGTGCTGATTTAAGGGGTTGGTTGTGAGGAGGACAAAGGAGATAGGGTAGAGGTAACTCCAATTTAGGTTAGCACATTTACCCTGTGGTAATACAGTGTGCTCGTGGGTGGGAGAACACTGTCGGAGATAACCTAAGAAAAAGCATATTCCAGTCAGTAGCTCCAGTACGTTTGGAAACATGACCAAACAGAAACTCTGTACCTTAACTTAGGAATTGTGTTATATAGTAAAACCTAATAGGAGCCCCGGTCCCAAGAGTTTATATGTAGGCAGAGAATATCTAAAGAACAGTATTATTTCTTAGGTACTTTGCTCAAGTAACAACGGAGTGTGGATTTTTTCAGTCATACAGCTCAAATGTAAATTTACAATTCCTTCAATATTTCAAATTCTATGTCGTGTAGGCTTTAGTATAATGCCGTCTTAACACAATCTTAGTTTTCCCACTGAAATGATTTTAAAACCTTTTTATCCAACTGAATATGTAAACATTTATGGCTTTAGATTAAATTTGAACTAAAATTTTAACAATTAATTTACTTAATTTGGAACTAAAAATATACTTCTTAATATTATGCTTTTTATAAAATAATGTGTCCATGAAAAGCTTCATGCAGGAAGGTATTTTTGTCTGTCTTCTTTACAGCTGTAACCCCAGAGCCTAGAACAATGCCAGATATATGATAGGTAACTCAGGAAATACTTGTCAAATGGGTTAATGAAATACTTACTGTATTGTTCTTTTCTACTTCACACTTGTTAAAAGAATTTATTAAAACTTTTCAGTAACATTTTTGACAAGAAGATCTTTGTAATCAGTAAATCAGTAAAACTGCTTTTTGAGTGATCAACACAGCTTATTTATTAACACAGCTTATTAACAGAGTATATCCTCTTTATTTCCGTGTATAATGAAATATGGTCCCATGTATAGTGCTGACGCTGGAAACTTTATCCCAAGCCACAAGTACCTAGTCACTTAATATTAGGATTTTTTTTTCCTTTCTTCATGATTGCTACAATAAAACCACTGTATTGTTTCTTTTTTTTCCCTAGTATTTTTTATTATGGTAAAACACACCTAACAAAATCTACCATCTTAACCATTTTTAAGTATACAGTTCAGTGGTATTAAGTATGTGCATAACGTTGTGCAGCCATCACCCCATTCATCTCCCATGGCTCTTTTCCTCTTGTAAAACTGAAAGTCTGTACCCTTTAGACGGTAACTCCCTAGTCTCACCTCCCCACAGCCCCTGACAACCACCATTCCACTTTCCGTCTCTGTGATTTTGACTAAGTTTCTCCTGTAAGGCTGATCACATAGTATTTTCTTTTGTGACTGGCTTATTTCACTTAGCATGAAGTCCTCAAGGTTTATCCATGTTGCGGCATGTGTCAGAATTTCCTTCCTTTCTAAGGCTGGATAAATAATATACCATTCTATGTGTACGCCACATTTTGCTTATCCTTTCAAATTTCTGTCAATGGTTACTTGGGTTGATTTCACTTCTTAGCTATTGTGACTAATTCTTCTATGAACGTGGGTATACAAATAACTCTGAGTCCCTGGTTTCAGTTCTTTTGGGGATATACACAGAGGTAGAATTGCTGGATCATATGATAATTCTATTTTTAATTTTTTGAGGAACCAACATACTGTTTTCCATAGCAGCTATACCATTTTCTATTCCCACTGACAGTGCACAGGGGTTCCATTTTTGCCACATCTTTGCCAACACTGATTTTGTTTTGTTTTGTTTTGTTTTTTTATTGTAGCCATCTTGATGGGTGTTTCTTTAAAGAAATATCTATTCAGTGGGGTGCTTGGGTGGCTCAGTCGGTTGAGCGGCCGACTTTGGCTCAGGTCATGATCTCACAGTTCGTGAGTTCGAGCCCCGCGCTGGGCTCTGTGCTGACAGCTCAGAGCCTGGAGCCTGCTTCGGATTCTGTGTCTCCCTCTCTCTCTGCCCCTAACCCACTCGCATTCTGTCTCTGTCTCTCTCAAAAATAAAAAAAAAACCATTAAAAAAAAGAAAGAAATATCTATTCAATACCAAGTTTGAATTGGATTGATTTTGTTAAGTTTTAGGAGTTCTCTATATATTCTGGCTATTATCCCTTATGAGATATATGATTTGTAAATATATTCTCCCACTTTGTGGGTTACCTTTTTACTCAGTTGACATTGTCTTTTGATGCACACAATTTTTTCATGAAGTCTAATTTGTCTATTTTTTCTTTTGTTGTCTGTGCCTTTGTTGTCATATCAAAGCAATCATTTGCCAAATCCAGTGTCTTAAAGCTTTTGCCCTGTATTTCCTTCAGAGTTTTATAGTTTAAGGTCTTACATTTAGGTCTTTGATCCATTCGGACTTCACTTCATAGTGGGTAAGGGTCTAACTTCATTATTTTTTATGTGGATATCTAGGTTTCACTTGTCGAATTATTGCTTTTTTATTTAACTTTTTACTTTGAAATCATTATAGATTTATAGGAAGCTGCAAAAGTAGTGTAGAGAAGGTCCCATGTACCCTCCTAAAAACCGGGAACTTGACCTTGATATGAAGTGTGTGTGTAGTTCTCTATCATTTTATCACATACGTGTATTTATGTAACCACCATCCCAATCAGCCACTACCCCTTTATGATCACACCCATCTCCTCTGGTTCCCCCATTATCCCTAATATCTGGCAACTACTAATCTATTTTTTATCTCTGTTTGTCATTTTGACTATATGATTTAGAGAATGTGATTTGGAGAATCATACAATATTTGACTTTTTGAGATTGGCTTTTTCACTCAGCATAATACTCTTGAGATCCATTGAAGTTGTTCCATGTATCAGTAGTTCGTCCCTGTTTATTCCGGGTATGGCTGTACCACAATTTGTTGAACTTTTCACCAGTATAGGACATTTTGGTTGCTTATGGTTTTTGACTGTTACAAATAAGGCTACTGTGAATAGTCAGGTGTACATTTTTGGGCGAACCTAGTTTTTATCCGGGATAAATGACCAGAAGTGCGATTGCTGGGTGATAGGTTTATGTTTAGAGTTCAAAGAAACTGCCAAATTATTTTCCAGAGTATATATTTATATTTATATATATAAATATATATATTTATATTTATATAAAGAGTATATTTATATTTATATAAAGAGTATATTTATATGTTTATATATATATATATTTTTTTTTATCATTGAGTTTGAGACTCCTTTATATAATCTATATATGACTCATTTTCAGATAGGTGGTTTACAAATGTTTTCTTCCAATCTGTAGCTTGTCTTTCATTTTCTTAATAGTTATTCACAGATCAGGTTTTTAATTTTGATGAGGTCCAATTTATTGTTGCTATTTTCTGTGGATTATGCTTTTTATGTTATTTTTAAAAACTCTTCACCGAGCCCTATTCTAAAAATTTTATCCCATGTTTTCTTCTAAAATTTTTTTAATTTTATGTTTTACATTTAAATCTATGATCCATTTTGAGTTAATTTTTTGTAAGGTGTGAGGTTTAGGTTAAAGTTTTATTTTTTATTTTTTGCCTATGGATAGGCAGTTTTTCTAGCACTATTTTTAAATTTAAATTAAATTAAATTTTTTTAGAGAGAAAGTGCGTGCATGCAAATGTGCAAGTGGGAGAGGGGCAGAGGGAGAGAGGGAGAGAGTCTTAAGCAGGCTCCATGCTCAGCTCAGAGCTTGATGTGGATTTGATCCCATGACCCTGTGATCAGGACCTGAGCCAAAATTGAAAGTCAAACGCTCATCCAACTGAGCCACTCAGGCGCCCCTCTTTTTTTTTTTTTAGGTCAACTAGGGTGATTCTTCCCACTTTCCTATCCTTTTTCAAAATGTTTTAGCCAATCTAGTTCCTTTGCCTTTATATATGAATTTTAGAATAATCACTTGTGTATCTGCAAAAAATCTTGCTGAAACTTTAGGGATTATGTTAAACTTGTATATCAATTTGGAGAGAAGTGGATATTAACTATCTGGAGTCCTTTAATCTCTGGCTACTTATATCTTCTTTGATTTCTTTCTTAAGTGTTTTGTAGATTTTAGTATACAAATCTTTGTTAGATTTATATCTAAATGTTTTTCTTTTTGAGTGATTATACATGGTATTGGGTTTTTAATTTCACTTTCCATGTGTTCACTGCAGGTAAAGAAATGCAGTTGATTTTTTCTTTAATTTTTTCTAAGGTTATTTATTTTTGAGAGAGAGAGAGAGTGAGAGAGACAGCACACATGTGGGAGGGGAGAGAGAGAATCCCAAGCAGGCTCCATGCTGTCAGCACAGAGCCTGAAACGGGGCTTGATCTCATACATGTGAGATCATGACCTGAGCTAAAACCAAGAGTCAGAGTCTCAACTGACTGAGCCACCCAGATGCCCAAAATGCAGTTAATTTTTATATTTAATTATGTATCTTGCAACCTTGCTAGATTTACTTGTGAATTATAGAAGTTTTTATATAGGTTCCTTGGATTTTCGGTATGGACAATCATGTCATGTGACAATAGGGATAGTTTCATTTCTTCCTTTTCAATCTATATGCATTTTATTATCTTTTCATTTCTTATTTTGCTAGCTAGAACTTTCAAAACTATGTTGAACAAGAGTGGTGTGAGAGGACATCCTTCCTTTATTTCCAAACTTGGGTGGAAAGCATTTAGTGTTTTACCATTAATTATGTAAACTGTAGGGGTTTTTTGTTAGATACTTTATGTGAAGTTAAGAAAGTCTCCCTCTATTCCAAATTTTCAGAGTTTTTTTTATCATGACTAGAGGTTGACTTTTGTTAATTTTTTGTATCACTTAAGATGATCTTGTGATATTTCTTTACTTGTTGATTTGGTGTATTATAGTGATTGAGTTTTGAATATTGAGCTAGACTTGCATCCCTGCAGTAAATATCATATAATCTTGGTATATAATTCTTTTCATATATTGCCAAATTCTATTTGCTAATATTTTGCTAAAGATTTTTGCATCCATATGAGAGATTTTGGTCTATAGTTTTCTTTTTGTACTGTCTTTGTATGTTTTGGTATCAGAGTAGTACTAACATCTAAGGAATTGGAAGCGTTCTCCTATTTTCAGAAAGAGACTGTATTTAATTGGTGTTAATACTGTAAACATTTGGTAGAATTCCCTGGTGAGACCATTTAATATTGGCCTATTTTGGGAGTTTTTAAATTACAAGTTAAATTTATTTTGTAATTACAAGGCTATTCAAATATCTATTTTATATATCTATTTTATGGGGAGTTGCAGTGGTTTGTATTTTTCAAGCAATTGGTCAGTTCCACCTAAATTGTCAAATTTATGTGTGCACTGTTGTTTTTAAAACTAATTTACTATCCTTTTGATGTCTGCATGTCCTGTAGTGATTTCTCCTGTTTCAGTGTTAATATTGGTAACTTTTTTTCTTCGTCAGTTTTGCCAGATGTTTGTCAATTTTATTGATCTTTTCAAAGAACTAGTTCTTTGTTTCATTGATTTTTATCTATTGCTTTTGTTTTCTATTTCATTTATTTCTGTTCTTAATTTTATTATTTTTTTCCATCTGCTTGATCTTGTTTTGGTTTTGTTTGCTTTTGATATGGAAGCTTAGATTATGGTCTTGAGGCTTTTCATCTTATCTAATGTAAACTTCTGGTGCTTAAAATTCCACTCTCAGCACTGTTTTGTCTGTGTCCCACCTATTTTGATACATTATATTTTCATTTGATTCAGTTCAGTATTTTTTTTTTCCTTGAGACTTCTTTGATACCTGGATTGTTTTAGGGATGTTATTTAGTTTCCAAGTGTTTGGGAATTTTCCTGTTATTTTTCTGTTATTGATTTTTAGTTCGGTTACATTGTTGTCAGAAAACCCATTCTGGGGGCGCCTGGGTGGCTCAGTCGGTTGAGCGGCTGACTTTGCCTCAGGTCATAATTTCGCGGTCCATGAGTTCGAGCCCCGCATCGGGCTCTGTGCTGACAGTTCAGAGCCTGGAGCCTGTTTCAGATTCTGTGTCTCCCTCTCTCTGACCCTCCCCTGTTCATGCTCTGTCTCTCCCTGTCTCAAAAAAAAAACCAAAAAACAAAAAACCAAAAAACAAAAACAAAAAAAACATTAAATTGTTAGAAAAAAAAAAAAAGAAAACCCATTCCGTATGATCTCAATTCATTTAAATTTGTTGAGATGTGTTTTATGGCCCAAGATATGGTCTAGCTACGTATATATCCCATGGGCATTTGAAAAGAACATATATTCTGCTGTTGTTTAATGGAGTGTTGTTATGCTCCCAAAAGTCCCCAAGGCTCTGCTCTTTTTATTTTTTTTGTTTATTTTCTCTGTTTTTCAGATTAGGCAATTTCTATTATTCTGTCTTCAATTTAACTGATTACTTTCTCTGTTCCATTTTTCTGTTGAGTTCTCTCTCAATCATTACATTTTTTTATTTTAGTTAGCATATTTTCAGTTCTGATATTTCCACTTGGTGGTTCTGTATGTCTTCTGGGTCTTTGTTGTTGACTTTTTATTTCATTTGTTTTGAGGATGTTCATTATTACATGTCAAACCATTTTTATATGCCTTCTCTAAAATCCCAGTCGGATCCTTTGGATGTCTTTTTCATCTTGTTGATTATATTTTTCATTCAAGTTGAGATATTCTTGGTTCTTGGTTTGATGAGGGATTTTTTTTTTTAATTAAAACTTGGACATTTTGGCTATTATGTTATAGTTCTCAGAATCTTGTTTAAGTATACTACCTTACCTGATGTTCTATGGCAATGCTGTAGCTGGGGTGAGGAAGGGGAGAGTTGCTGCCCTGTTACACTCAGGTAGGGGTGGAAGTCCATGGCCTGTTTTATAGCTGCAGGAGAGGGTGGTTGTGGATCTTCCTAGGGTCGGGCAGGTGTGAGTGTCCTCACTTACCAGTAGGCTGCCTCTAAGAACACTCCACTAATATCCCCTTGCTGGCATAGGTAAGCAGGCCTACTTACAGCTCCCCACCTGGCCTTTGCTGACATTGTGGAGTGTTGGTCTCTTTACTGCTGGGCAGTTGTGAAAGCCCTAACTCTCCTGTAGGCTTTCTCTGAAGCCACCCTGAAAGCAATGGGGAGGGATGCCTCATTACCCCTGGGTAGCTATGGAAGCCCAGACTACCCCTACCCCTGCCATTGACTTTACAGGAGGAAGGGGTAGGAAAGAAAGTCTGGCTTCCTCCACAGTCTTCTCCCACATCACCCTGGTAGGGAGATTGGGGTGCCTTATTATAGCCTCACAGTGACAGAAGTCTAGGCTTCCCATCAGCCTTTGCTGGCAAGGAGAAGAGGTTGGCCACAATTTTGTCTTTTGTTTGCTTGAAGTAAATCAGTTATTATCTAAACTTGTCTTGCTATGCGAGGAAACCCAGGGTACTCACCACCTTGGTGTTCATCATGTCCTGCCATACCTAGCTGGCCTGTCTTCTCTTCAAAAATCAGTCTTCCTATATTTGTTTTATATGTAACATTTAGGGTTTTTCAATTTTCTTAGGGGGAGGAGTATGGAAAAGTACTTTCCCTCCATTTTTTTAGAAGTGGAAGTTTTGAATTACTTCTTTTAAGCGATTTAAAAAAAAAAAAGTTTATTTTAAGAGAGAGAGAGTGAGAGGGGGAGGGGCAGAGAGAGAGAGAGGGAGAGAGAATGCCAAGCAGACTCCATGCTGATAGCACAGAGCCTGACGCAGGGCTCGATCTAACTGTGAGATCATGACCTGAACCAGAATCAAGGTTTGGATGCTTAACTGACTGAGCCACCCAGGTGTCCCTTTAAGTGATTTTTTTTAAATGCTTCTTTACAAAAACATCCAACACTTGAAAGTGTGATACAACACCCTAGAAATAATAACTACATTTATTTGTTTATAACTGATTCTCTTCAAGAAGGCAAAAACTAGTACTGATGAGGTGGATTCTAGCTTATACGTGTTTTCTTCAAGCAGTACTTTGCTCAAAATAAAGGAATTGAGAGAAACTGAGTAATGTGACGTACGTCATGAGGAATCAGTTCTATGACTTCTTCCCCTTTCATGAGAAATATTTTGAAAAACAAAACCTGGTTGCCTAATTTGGGCTCGTATGGTACTCTGGTAATGCTGTCTTTTTAGTTTTTTGATACTTTTATTAGAGTCACCTGTCATTTAAATTGCTAATTTTCTATTACAGTATCAGGAACTTTTTTTTAAAAACTCACCATCTCAAAAGCCTGAAAATACAAAGGTGTTTAAGCAATATAAGGTAAAATATAGTGGTTAGATACCACATAATTTCTAGTTAAAATAACCCTTTCTAACTGGAACTGTTCCCACAGTACTATGTTCTTAATGTACATTATTCTTGGCATAAGCCAACTTTACAGACTTGAATGAAAAGTGAGTGAATGAATGCATGATACTACTCCTCCCTTCAAAGTTTCCTGTTCACCCGGCAATTTTTTATTTGAAGGTGAAATAAAATTCATAGAAAATTATGTATTAATTTGTGGCTTCTTTTGATCTTTTCCTTTTGTTGTTTCTCCGGCCCACATATGTGTTTTAGGAATTCTTACTTTCTCCAGAACAGCCCCTCTTTGTATATTAGGATAGTAATTTTTTTTTTTAAGTGTAGTTTTATTTTCTTTGAGAGAGAGCTAGAGAGCAAGTGGGGGAGGGGCAGAGAATCCCAAGCAGGCTCCATGCTGTCAGCACAGAGCCCGACGCAGGGCTTGAACTCATCATCTGCGAGATCATGACCTGAGCTGAAATCAAGAGTCGGACACTTAACTGAATGAACCATGCAGGCACCCCTAGGATAGTAATTTGTAAATCATGCTAATACTATCTTTTTGCATAGTTCTTTATAAGTTCTTTATTTTCCACATTCATTCTAATCATTTTATATGTGTTAATCTCATTTATTTCCCATTAACAATTCATCAGATTCAGTATTACCATTATTCGCATTTTACAAAACAGTAAAGGACCATAAGAAAAAGAGCTAGTAAATTGCAGAGGCTGAGTTTTAATCCCAGATCTGTCCACAGTGAGAGCTTTTTCATTCATTCATTCTCTATTTAGCACCAGACATTGTCCCAGACACTGGGAATTCAGTAGTGAACAAAATAAGAATTTTTGCCCATGTAGAAAGCATCAGTAAGATGAGTAGTGATAGATGCTGAGGCAAAATATAACAAGGAAGAGGGATAGGGAGCGTGTGTGTGTACACGTGGATGTGGGAGGCCTGCTGCGATTTAAATAAGGTGGACAAGGAAGGCCTCAATAATAAAGAGACATTTGAGCAAAGACCTGCAAGGGGTTAGGGAGTAAGCAAGGCAGACAAGGGAGTGGGTTTCAAGTAGAGGAAACAGATGAAAGGAGGCATAAATCACTTGGAGCCTTATATTCTAAGAACCTGGCTTTTACTCTTAGTGAAATGGGAGGTCCCAGGAAGGTTGTGCAGAGGAGTGACATGATTTGACACGTGTTCTCAGAAGAGTGACTGTGAGGTGAAGAACAGACTGAAACAAGGACTTGAAACAAAGAGACCAGTTGGGAGCTCTTTTAATAATCCAGACAAGAAATGGTGATGGCTTGGATCAGGGTGATAAAAGTGAAGAAATGGAACTCTATGTATTTTAAGTTCGAGACAAGATTTCCTACCAGATTTCATACAGGATATAAGAGAGAAGGGGGGATTGAGGACTCCCAAGGTTTTGGACCTCCGTAGGTCGAAGAAATGGGAACTTCACTGGAAAAAGCAGACAGAAGGGAAGGGATTTTATCAAGAGCTTAATTTAGAAGACGGTTCTATCCCTCCTTAATATTTAGAGCACATTCCTATACAAGCCAGGATTTAACTTCTGCACCTGTGCTGTGAGATAGGTAGAGCAGATATTTCATTTTATAGGTGGAGACTTAGAGATAAGTAATGTAAAGGAGGTACTAATGTATTGGTGAAGGACTCATGACATAGAAACTAGTTTTTCTGACTACTCGTTTCCTCTTTTTTCTACCACTTTTCATATTAATGATGTGATTCCAAATCTTTCCTATTCTGATAACTTTTCTGACATAATCTAGTTTTTCAGTTCTGCGTTATAGTATAGTGCTTAAAACTAAAACTTCCTTCCTGGGGCACCTGGTGGCTCAGTTGGTTGAACATCTGATTCTTGATTTCAGGTCACATCATGATCCCAGGGTCATGGGACTGAGCCTTGCATCGGGCTCCACACCAGAGTGTAGAGCCTGCTTAAGATTCTCTCTCTCTTCTTCTGCCCCTCTCCCCCACTCTTGCACTCTCTCTATAAAATAAAAATAAAAATTAAATAAATAAAACGTATTTCCTTTTCCTTTTCCAAGTTATGTTTCATTAATAACTGCTGCACTATTGTCTGAGCATTTCCAAAGAGAAATTCTCTGTGCCTGCTAGAAAAAGAAGATAACAAGTTAAGATGTTATGACTTTGCTCAATTTAAACTCTGTTCTACTGTTTTCAACACCATAGAGGTACAAGTGTTAAGACCTAAAGAATATCCTCAGGTTAATGGTCAAGGACCCCAAATTACTATTCAGCAAATGTGTCTTAGCATAATAAACACTTTTGCAACGTGTGACAGGAAGTATTTGGTCTTAGTAGCTGGCCCACTAGTTGAATTGTTTAGTGTAAGTTTCCAGATATATGAGAAGATAGGCTACTTATGCCAGAATATTTTGTTTTTTGTTCCAATGAAGACCCAAACTCTTCATTGTTTTGTTGAATAGGAGCATTAAACAGAAGGACTCCTTTAAAATGGTATTTGGCTCATTTCTCCTTCCTTTTAAAAATCATACTGTGTAAAATTTTTCTCTTGAGAGGAAACCATTTCTCTTCATTCACTAGACAGAGTACCTTGGAAATTATTTATCTTTTCTTTTTTCTTCCAAGACTTTATTCAAATTTAAGTTAGGTAACATATAGCGTACTATCGGTTTCAGGAGTAGAACTTAGTAATTCATCCCTTACATATAACAC
Organism: Lynx rufus; assembly: GCF_022079265.1. Classification (NCBI taxonomy): domain Eukaryota; kingdom Metazoa; phylum Chordata; class Mammalia; order Carnivora; family Felidae; genus Lynx; species Lynx rufus. Next base: position 20,319,635 of record NW_025814889.1, on the reverse strand, counting down.
CGAGTGCTCATCCCAACAAGTGCCCTCCTTCATGCCCACCATGCAAGTAGCCCATCCCCCCACCCACCTCCTCTCCAACAACCCTCAGTTTGTTCTCTATTGTTAAGAGTCTCTTATGGTTTGCCTCCCCCTCTGTTTTTATCTTATTTTATTTTCCCTTCCCTTCCCCCATGTTCCTCTGTTTTGTTTCTTAAATTCCACATATGAGTGAAATCATGTGGTATTTGTCTTTCTCTGACTTATTTTGCTTACCATAATACACTCTGGTTCCATCCAAGTTGTTGCAAATGGCAAGATTTCATTCTTTTTAATGTCTGAGTAATATTCCATCATATATGTATACTACATCTTCTTTATCCACTCATCAGCCAATGGACGTTTGAACTCTTTCCATAATTTGGCTGTTGTTGATAATGCTACTATAAACATCGGGGTGCATGTATCCCTTCAAATCAGTATATATATTTTTTTGTCCTTTGAGTAAATACCTAGTAGTGCAATTGTTGTGTTGTAGGGTAGTTCTATCTTTAACTTTCTGAAGAACCTCCACAGTTTTCCAGAGTAGCTGTACCAGTTTGCATTCCCCCCAACAGTGTAAGAGGATTCTCCTTTTTCTGCAGAAAACATCTTTTTCTGTGGAAAATAACCTTGCCGACATCTGCTGTTTCCTGAGTTGCTAATTTTAGCCATTCTGATAGGTGTGAGGTGGTATTTCATTGTGGTTTTAATTTGTATTTCCCTGATGATGAGTGATGTTGAGCATTTTCTCACGTGTCTCTTAGCCATTTGAATGTCTTTTTTTGAAAAATGTCCATTTGTGTCTTCCGCCCATTTTTAACTGGATTCTTTATTTTTTGGGTGTTGAGTTTGAGAAGTTCTTTATAGATTTTGGCTACTAGCCTTTTATCCGATATGTCATTTGCAAATATCTTCTCCCATTCTATAGGTTGCCTTTTAGTTTTGCTGATTGTTTCTTTCACTGTGCAGAAGCTTTTTTTTTTTTTAATATTTTTTTTGAGAGAGAGAAGGAGTGAGAGAGCACACAAGCGGGGAAGGACAGAGAGAGAAGGAGACACAGAATCCAAAGCAGGTTTCAGACTCTGAGCTGTCAGCACAGAGCCCAATGTGGGGCTTGAACTCATGAACCATGAGATCATGACCTAACCCAAAGTCAGATGCTTAACCGACTAAGCCACCCAAGCGCCCCTCTGCAGAAGCTTTTTATCTTGATGAAGTCCTAAGAGTTCAATTTTGCTTTTGTTTCCTTTACCTCCAGAGATATGTCTAGTAAGAAGTTGCCACAGCCAAGGTCAAAGAGATTGCTTCCTGTGTTCTGTAGGATTTGATGGTTTTCTGTCTTACATTTAGACATTTAATCCATTTTGAATTTATTTTTGTGTATGGCATAAGAAAGTTTCATTCTTCTGCATGTTGCTGTCCAGTTTACCCAACACCATTTGTTGAAGAGACTTTTTCCCATTGGATATTCTTCCCTACTTTATCGGAGATAAGTTGACCATACAGTTGTGGGTCCATTTCTGGGTTCTCTGTTCTGTTCATTGATCTGTGTGTCTCTTTTTGTGCCAGTACCATACTGTCTTGATGGTTATAGCTTTGTAATGTAATATAGCTTGAAGTCCGGAATTATGAGGCCTCCCGCTTTGCTTTGCTTTTTTGACATTACTTCGGCTATTTGGCATCTTTCTGGTTCTATACAAATTTTAGGATTGTTTGTTCTAGCTCTGTGAAGAATGCTGGTGTTGTTTTGATGGGGATTACATTGAATGTGTAGATTGCTTTGGGTGGTATAGACATTTTAACAATACTTGTTCTGTTCTTGGTTAGCTAGTTTTTGTTTCTTGCCTTTGTCAGGCTTGCCATTAGGAATCAATCTATCTTAACTTGAAGCCCATAACTTACAAAACTTTAATAGGACTTACAGTTCCAGCAAAAATACTCTATATTTTCTATTTAACTACTTCCCCATGAAATTCATTGTGCTGCTTAAAGATCTTAGATTTTTTTTTCTTGGATGAACTATAAACACGGATGTGTTCACAACCCCAAAATTCATAATAGCTGGGCCCACACTAATTATATAGAGTTTATTGAAATTTGGAGGAAAGATGAGGGTAGTTAGCAGATAGGACTTTTTTTCCTTTAGGCATGTTTTGAAAACACCTGTTTTTGTTTTTGTTTTAATATATGAGAGGTTTTGCCAAGTGTAAAATGTTAGTTGCTATAGTCTTAGCCCTGTATTATTAAAGCAGCAAGAATTTAGTAAATATTTATAAGCTGTAGGTTTGTTGGTTTTAGAAATTGTATTTTCAGAAAGACTTATGTTGTATAATCTTTAAATTTTGTTTTTTTATTGATATCTACAACTTGGTAGAAATATATAAATATACATTCACATATATTATTTATTTTACTGATATGTTTCTTTCTTTCCCTTTATTGTCTCTTCCCTTCCTCTTTATCTGTACCCCCTACATACCTTGTAGGCATTCACCCATATTTTTCCCCATACTCTTATAATAATATTCAAATGTATTTAGATGAAAATATATATGCAAGCATATATAGGGATTTGAAGAGGCATTATTTTGCTTTGCAAATAGAGAATCTTATATGCTTTTCTGTATCTTGCTTTATTACTCAATGAAAATCCCTGTAAGTCAACTGGTATAGCTGAACTTTAGTATCTTTTTATGGTAATTTAATATTCCTTAGTATAGATACATCACCAACAATTATTCAGTCATTTCTTCTATTAATATGCATGTACTACATTAACAGTTTTGTATCTCCATGCTAACAGACACATATACATATATACCACATACTTACATACAATTACATTTTAATGCTTTTGTTTCTGAGGGGATTGCTGGAGAAAAGATTATTTTTTTTTATTTTAATCGATTCTCTTAGATCACTTTCCGAAAAGGCTGTAATATAATAATTCAAATTTCTACCACCAATGTAGAGATGGCCCTTTCCCTGCCAGCAGTACCTTTTGTTGGATTTTTACATTTCTGTCATATGATAGGTATGTTATTACTTCAATCTGCATTTCTTTAACCTTTTAGAGGTTGTGAGTATTTTTTCTTGTTTCTTGGCCATTTGGATTTGTTCTTCTGTAAACGTTGCCCATTTTTTTCTGTTGGGTGCTTACCCTCTTGTCAATATATACTATCTCTATATATTCTATAGATCAATCTTCTATTTGTACTCTAAATTGTAGATATTCTTTCCAAATATATTATCTCTCTCTCTTGATTTGTTTATTCTTTTTTTTAAATTTTTTTAACATTTTTATTTATTTTTGAGACAGAGAGAGACAGAGCATGAACGGAGGAGGGGCAGAGAGAGAGTGAGACACAGAATCGGAAGCAGGCTCCAGGCTCTGAGCCATCAGCCCAGAGCCCGATGCGGGGCTTGAACTCACAGACCATGAGATCGTGACCTGAGCTGAAGTTGGACGCTTAACTGACTGAGCCACTCAGGCGCCCCTTTATTTGTTTATTCTTTATCTTTTTTATAGCATCTAGGTTTTCAGTCTTAGTTAAAATTTCCTCATCTTTAAATATTACACATAATTTTTTAGATTTCTTTTTGCAAGATGTTTATTGTTTGGGCTTTTAAAGTCAAGTCTCTTATCTAACTGGAAGTTACTTCTATGTATTGGATAAAATTATGTCTACTTTCCTTTCCAATGGATATTAAGTTGCACCTGCATCATTTATTAAATCATTTTCCCACTGAATTGAAATGTTTAGGGATTCTTGGTTCTCTTCTAGGAATTTATCTATTTCTATGCCAATATCATGAATTTTACCATCAGCATTATAGAATCTGCAAACACACATGCACACACAGTAGTGAAGATATGGTTATAAGGCATTCGACTGTAGCAATTAAGAATGGAGTTTCTTCTCAGTATTGACTGTAATCAAAATGGGATTTGGGGTGACTGGGTGGCTCAGTTGGTCAAGTGTCCGACTTCGGCTCAGGTCATGATCTCACAGTTAGTGAGTTCCAGCCCCATGTCAGGCTCTGAGTGTCAGGCTCTGTACTGACAGCTCAGAGCCTAGAGACTGCTTCGGATTCTGTGTCTCCCTCTGCCTCTGTCCCTCCCTTGCTCTCACTCTGTCTCTCTCTGTCTCTCTCTCTCTCTCTCTCTCTCTCTCTCAAAAATAAATGTTTTTTAAAAAATGGGATTTGAAGAGGCCAGTTGATAATTGATAACTATCTCTGCTGCCACCAGATTAGATTTTGCCTTTGTTAAAATATTGAAAAGATGAATATATATGCTATTCATTAAAGAGCCACTGTTATACCACATAGTATGTTAGAGTTATATAATTTTCTGCATATCAACTTAAAAGATTAGATTTAGCTCTCTTTTACAAATGAGAAAATAGACACTTGTTCTAACAGGGTTAAGTTACTTGCCCAATATTATGGCACTATTAGGTGGTAAGGATAGAATTAAAACACTAATGACCAGGCTTTTTTGTCAATATGAAATGTTTCATGAAAAGTACTTTGAAAACTAAAGATCTATACAAATTGATATAGTGGTTATATCATGATCATCATCTCATCGTTAGCATCTCTGAGTTTTATTTAAAAACAATGCAGTAGCTAATGCACAATAAAACAGCTAGCTATTTACAGCAAAGCAGTTGTAATCTTTTTTAACCCCCTTCACCCATCTCTCCACTCCCCACACCCACCTCTGGCAACCACTGATCTCTGTATTTGTGAGTGGGTTTATTGAGGGTTTGGGTTTTGTTTTGTTAAGCTTCCCCATATTAGAGAGATCACAGGTATTTGTCTTTCTCTCTCTGATTTATTTCACATAGCATAATGCCCTTGAGGTTCATCTATATTCTTGCGAATGGCAAGATTACATTCCTTTTTATGGCTAAATTATATTCCATTGTATAGAGTTCTATTTTGATGAAAGAACAATTTTTTCAAGATACAGTATGAATAAAATGTTTAAAATTCTTTTTTATTCTTAACAAATATCAATAATTGATTCTCTTAAACATTTTTAGAACAGAAGAAAGTTAAAGTAAAAAAACCAAAACCTGAATTTCCTGTATATACGCCTTTAGAAAGTGCATATATTCAATCTTATGATCATGGAACTTCTATAGAAGAAATTGAGGAACAAATGGATGATTGGCTGGAAAACAGAAACAAAACACAGAAAAAACAGGTAAATAAACTTTAAAACATTTCTTTTAATTGAGTAAAATACAGAAAAGCACATAAAATATAGATACACAGCTCAGTGAACTATCACGATTTGAACCAAGTTAACTGTTGCCAAGATCAGGATGTAGAACATTGCCATTGTCCAGAAGCCTCCCTCATTCTTCCTCCTGGTCTCTACCTTCCTTTTCTTCCACAAAGATAAAACTACCCTGACTTCTAACATCATAGATTAGTTTAACCTGTTGTTTGAAGTTTCTAAATGGAATCATCCTGTTTTAGTCCATTCAGGCTGCTATAACAAAAGTATGATAGACTGGGTGGCTTTAAACAACAAACATTTATTTCTCACAGTTCTGAAGACTGGGAAGTCCAAGATCAAGACGCCGGCAGATTCGGTGTCTGGTGAGGGCCCTCTTCCTAATTCATAGACAGCAGTCTTCTCGCTGTGTCCTCACATGGCAGAAGAGGTGAGAGAGCTCTCTGGGGTCTCTTGTGTAAGGGCACTAATCCCATTCATGAGGGCTCCACCCTCATGACCTAATCATCTCCCAAAGGCCCTACGTCCTAATATCATCACATTGGGGATTAGGATTTCAACACATGATTTGGGGGGAACACAGAATTCAGTCCATAACACATTCCATGTGTACTCTTTTGCATCTGCTTTCCTCCATTTAGTGTGATATTTGTGAGATGTGTCCATTATTGTGTGTAGAAGTAGGTTGTTCATTTCATTACCGTATAGTAGTCCATTTAGAAATGTAGCAGAATTTATTCTGTTGAAAATTTGTATTTTTTCCAGCTTTAGGCTACAGTAAATAATTTTCCTGTGAACTTTGTTGTACTTTTAGTATGCATATGTGTAAATTTCTATTTTTGTAGTTAAGTTGCAGGGTCGTAGCTCAACTTTACTTCTAAACTATTTTTTAAAATATTTTTATCAATTTATACTTCAGCAGCAGGATATAAACTTTCCAGTTACTCTACATTCTTGCAACATTTCATCAAGTCTTTTATATTTTAACCATTCTGGTAGGTATATAGTGATATCTAATATGGTTTAATTTGCATATTCTTTGATCGATAAGATTGAATGAATACCTTTTCTTATGTTTTTGGACACTAATATTCTCCTATGTGAATAGGAGAATTGGGTTGCCTATGCATTCTATACTGATTTGTAAAGAGTTCTTTATATAATTTGTAAACAGGTTTTTTACATATATTTTATTCCACTCTGGCTTGCCCTTTTACTCTCTTAATGGTTTCTTTTGATGATGAGAGTCACTAATTTTAATTACCATGCTTTTCCTTTACTGTCCTTTCTTTGGTGTTTTTCGTGTTGTGTTTAAGAAATCTTTTCCTACCTTGAAGTCATAAAGATTAATTGCTAAATTCTTCTACAAACTTTAATGTTTTGTTTTTCACATTTAGATCAATAATCTCCTGGAATTTATTTTTGTGTTTTGGGGTGAAGTAATGTTTAAGTGTAATTTTTTTTTTCAAAAGTTTTCAAACAAGTTGACTCAATTAATGAAAATACTGCTTCCTACAACTCTACAAATAACCATCTTTATCATAAAACAAGTGTTTATAACTGTGTGGGTCTGTTCAGGCTTTCTACTTTGTTCCGTGAATCTACTTGTCCATCCTATGCCAATACCATACAGCATTTATTACTGTAGCTTTGTAATAGGTACCTGGTGCAATAATTTTCCAGCTCTGTTTTCCTTCTACAAGATTTCCACTTTATATTTTCATACACATTTTTGAAGTACTTGTCATTTTCCACAAATTATTCAGCTGAAATACTCAATTGGGATTATATTGAATATATAGAGATCAATTTTGGAAGAATTCACATCCAGACAGCATTGAGTCTACAAACCATGAATAAACCCATTCATTTATGTCTTTAAAACACTTTAATAATGTATTGCAGTTTCTTGTGTGTACATATTGCACATTGTCTTCTTGGATTTATTCCCTGGGTATTTAGTGTTTTTAGAGGACATTGTAAATGATATTGTTTCTTTAATTTCACTTTCTAATTACGTTTGATATATAGAAATATAATGGATTTTTTTAATAACCTTTTATCCAGCAACCTTGCTAAATTTATTTTTAAATTCTATTTATTTGTATGTTATTCATTTTTTTCTTTTGTGCTAATTAGGATCTCCAGTACATGTAGAATAGAAGTCATGACAAGTATCCTTGTTTTGTTACCAATCTCAAAAACTTCCATCATTGAAACTTTTTATTTCAGCTGTGAAATTATGTTTAAAATTTTATCATTTCATTATTAAATATGACCTATGTTGCCAGCTTTTTATAGAATTTTTATTGAGATATATTTCACATAACTTGAAATTCACCATTTAAAAGTGCATACACTTTGGGGTGCCTGAGTGGGTCAGTTGGTTAAAGATCTGACTCTTGGTTTTGGCTCAGGTCATGATCTCATGGCTTGTGAGTTGAGCTTTGTGATGACAGTGCAGAGCCTGCTTAGGATTCTCTCTCCCTCTCTGCCCCTCCCCTACTCACACTTTCTCTCTCTCCCTCTCTGTCTCTCTCTCTGTCTCTCAAAATGAATAAAGATTTTTTTTAATGCATACTCATTAGTGATTTTTAGTCTGTTCACTGTGTTGTGCAACCATTACCAGTATCTAATTTGAGAACATTTTCATCATACCAAAAAAATAAAAATAACTCTCTACCTGTTAGCAGTTATTTCCAATTCTCAGCCTTTCTATTCCATGACAACCACGAATCTACTTTCTGCCCCTATGGATTTGTCTATTGTAGACATTCCATTTAATTAGAATCATGTAATATGTGCTCTTTTGTGTTTGGCTTTGCATAATGTTTTCAAGGTTCATCCATGTTGTAGCATTTAATGGTACTTCATTTCTTCTTATGGCTGAATAATATTCCATTGTATGGATCCGTCACATACTATTTATTCATTCATCAGCTAATAGACATTTGATTGATTCTCCTCTTTAGCTATGATAAACAAAGCTACTCTGGACACCCACATACAGGTCTTTGTGTAAATGTTGCCTTTAGTTATTTGGTTTCCCTTAGTTCATTGAACATATTTAAAATAGAAGATTTAAAGCTTTCATCTAGAAAGTACATTGATCTTCCTCAGGCACAGTTTCTGTTTCTTTATTCCTTTGTATGGGGCATACTATCTTTTTTCTTTGCAGGGCTTGTAATTTTTGTTATTGTTATTGAAGACCAGATATTATCAATATTATAACTTGGCAACTCTGGAAACCAGATTCTCTCTCTCCTTCCTAGGATTTGTTGTTATTTGGGCTAATTGTAGTTGTCTGTTTAGTGCTTTTTTTTTTAAACTAATTTTCTGAAGTCTGTATTTTTTGTCATGTGTGAGCACTGAACTCTGTTTCCTTAGCTTAGTGAACAGCTAGTAATTGGACAGAGATTTCCTTAAATACCTGGAGCCCAAAATTCTTCCAGTCTTTGCCATGGCCTCTGTGTATGTGTTGGAGATTGCCTGGTGGTTTATAACTCTGCCCTATTCTTTTCTGTTTCCAAAGAGACTCAACATCAGCAGCCAGTGAGAACTTAGATTATTTTCAGGTCTTTTCTGAGAATGCTCATAGCCTTGAGCATGCACATGGACTTCTAGATTCCCAGCAATGTCAGAGGATCTCATTCCTCAGCCTTTCCCCCCATGCTTTTTGGTTAATCTGTTGCTTTCCCAACTGTTTTCTGTCACCTCCGTCAGCAGCGGCTAAGATATCAGCCTGTAAAAGTTTTCAACCAATGCCTCCAGGGTAGCAGCTTTAGAATTAGGCCAATTTTGACTTAGGCAAAATAAAGACAAGCTTTTTGGACCAGTATTCCAGGCAGCCAGCAGACAGGTTAGAACAAATAATTGTTTTTACTTCTTTGCAAATTAGCTCATTCTGCTCCTGCCATAATTAGGAATCAGTTATTATTTGCACAGGCTGTGATGAGCTGTGGAAAAGGGTATATGACTGGGGTCAGTTAAAGTGCCACAGAGTTTGCTGTGCTTTTTTTTAAATTGAAGTATAATTGACATACAATGTTATATTAGTTTCAAGTGTACAACATTATTGATTTGACATTGTGTACATTACTCTATACTTTCCACAGTAAGTCGTCATCTGTCACCATACAACGTTGTTACAATATTATCGACTGTATTCCCTGTGCTGTGCTTTTCATCTCTGTAACTTACTAATTTTATAACTGGAAGTTTGTAGCTCTTAATTTCCTTCATCTCTTTTGCCCACCCCCCAATTCCCCTCCCCTCTAGCAACCACCAGTTTGTTCTCTGTATTTAAGAGTCTGTCTGTCTGTTTTGGTTTTTAGATTCCACATATAAGTGAAATCAAAAGGTATAGTTTTCCTGTCTGACTTATTTCATTTAGCATAAATACCCTTTAAGGCCATCCTTGTCGCAAATGGCAAGAGCTCATTCTTTTTTATGACTGAATACTATTTCTGTGTGTGTGTGTGTGTGTGTGTGTGTGTGTGTGTGTGTGTCATCTACTTTACCCATTTGTCTATCAATGGACACTTAGCCATATCTTGGCCATTGTAAATAATGCTGCGGTAAACTTAAGAGGTGCATATATCTTTTCAAATTAGTCTTTTCATTTTCTTTGGGTAAATACCCAGTACTGATTACTGGATTGCATGGTATTTATATTTTTATTGTTTCAAGGAACTTCTGTACTGTTTTCCATATTGACTACACTAATTTACATTCCCACCAACAGTGCACAAGTTTTCCCTTTTTTCCACATCCTTACCAACACCTGTTATTTCTTGTCTTTTTGATACTATCCATTCTAACAGGTAAAAGGTGATATCTCATTGTGTTTTTGATTTGCATTTCCCTGATGATGAGTGATATTGAGCATCTTTTCATGTGTCTCTTGACCATCTGTATGTCTTCTTTGGAAAAATGTCTACTCAGGTCTTCTGTTTTTTCATTGTATGTTTGATTTTTTTTTTTTGGTGTTGAGTTATATAAGTTCTTTGTAAATTTTTGATATTAACCCTTTATCAGACATACCATTTACAAATGTCTTCTCGCATTCTGTGAGTTACCTTTTTGTTGATGGTTTTCTTTGTAGTGCAAAGATTTTATTTTGATTTAGTTCCTATAGTTTATTTTTCTTTTTGTTTCCTTGCCTAAGGAGACATATCCATAAATATGTTGCTAAGCCTAATGTCCAAGAGTACTGCCTATGTTTTCTTTTAGGAGTTTTCTGGTTTCAGTTCTCACATTTAGATCTTTAATCCATTTTGAGTTTATTTTTGTGTGTACCATATGAAAGTGGTCCAATTTCATTCTTTTATGGGTAGCTTTCCCCAGTTTTCCCAGCATCATTTATTGAAGACCCTATCTTTTCCTCATTGTATATTCTTGCATCTTTTGTCCTAAATTAATTAACCATATAGCTATGGGTTTATTTCTGGGTTTTCTCTTCTGTTCTGTTGATCCTTGTGTCTGATTTTGTGCCAATACCATACTCTTTTGATTACTGTAACTTTGTAGTATAGTTTGAAATCCAGAATTGTGATACCCCCAGCTTTGTTCTTCTTTCTCAAGATTACTTTGACTATTCGAGATTTGTGTGTGTGTGTGTGTGTGTGTGTGTGTGTGTGTATGTGTGGTTCCATACAAATTTTATTCTAATTATGTGAAAAATGCTGTTGGTATTTTGAAAGGGGGTTGCATTGCATCTGTAGATTGCTTTGGGTAGTATGGACATTTCAATAACATTAATTCTTCCAATCCATGAGCATGGTGTATCTTTCCATTTGTGTCATCTTCAGTTTCTTTCATGAATGTCTTATATTTTTCAGAGTACAAGTCTTTCACCCCTGGTTTAATTTATTTCTAGGTATTTTACTCTTTTGATGCAGTCATAAGTGGAACTGTTTTCTTAATTTTTATTTGTGCTACTTTGTTATTAATGTATATAAATGCAACAGATTTCTGTATATTAACTTGGTATCCTACAACTTTACCAAATTCACTTATCAATTCTAATAGTTTTTTGGTGGAGTCTTTAGGGTTTTCTAAACATAGTGCCATGCCATCTGCAAATAGTTTTACTTCTTACTAACCTATTTGGATGCCTTTTATTTCTTTATGTTGTCTGATTGCTGCAGCTGGGACTTCTAAGGACTATGTTGAATAAACTAGGTGAAAGCAGACACCCTTGTTGTGTTCTTGACTTTAAAGGAAAAACTTTCAGTTTTCACCACTGCGTATGATGGCAACTATGGGTTTGTCCCACTTGATTGTGGTGACAAGTTTTTTTTATGTATCGTTGAGTTTGGTGTGATAATACTTTGTTGAGGATTTTGCATCTATGTTTGTCAGAGATACTGACCTGTAGTTTTCTTTCTTTGTAGTGTCTTTGGTTTGGTATCATGGTAATACTGACTTCATAGCTTGAATTTGGAAGTTTTCCTTCCTCTTCTATTTTTTTTTGAAAGTTTTAAAAGAATAGATATTAACTTTCCTGTAAATGTTTGCTAGAATTCATCTCTGAAGCCACCTGGTCCTGGATTTTTGTTTGTTGGAAGTTTTTTGATGACTGAGTCAGTTTCATTGCTGGTAATCCATCTGTTCAGATTTTCTGTTGATTCATGATTCACTTTTGGAAGATTCTGTGTTTCTAGGAATTTACCAACTTCTTCTATGTTATCCAATTTGTTGGCATACAATTTTGTGTAATATTCTTTATAATTCTTTGTGTTTCCGTGTTGTCAGTTGTTATTTTCTTCCCCAATTTCTGTTTTTACTTACTCGAGTCCACTTTTTTTTTGTGATGAGTCCGGCTACAATTTTATCAATTTTGTTTCTCTTTTCAAAGGGCCAACTTTTGGTTTCCTTGAGCTTTTCTACTGTTGTGTTGTTGTTTTTGTTTCTGTTTCACTTATCTGCTTCAACCTTTATTATTTCTTTGCTTGTACTAGCTGTGAGCCTTGTTTTGTTTGTTCTTTTTTACTTTCTTTAGGTGTAAGGTTAGAACTGTTTATTTGAGATTTTTCCCATTTCTTTTTTATTAAATTTTTTACTTAATTCCAGTACAGTTAACATACAGTGTTATATTAGTTTCAAGTGTACAGTATAGTGATTCAACAATTCTATACATTCCTCAGTGCTTATCATGGTAAGTGTTTTCTTAACCCCCTTCACCTATTTCACCCATCCTCCCCCCACCCACCTCCCCTCTGTAACCACCAGTTTGTTCTCTATAGTTAAGAGTCTGTTTCTTGGTTTGTCTCTCTCTTTTTTTCTTCTTTTGCTCGTTTGTTTTGTTTCTTAAATTCCACATATGAGTGAAGAGATTTTCTTATTTCTTGAGGTAGGCAGGTATTGCTGTAAATGTGCCCCTTACAACCGTTTTAGCTGCATCCCAAAGATAAAGATTTTGGACCATTGCATTTTCATTTTCATTTGTCTCCATGTATTTTTTATTTATTATTATTATTATTATTATTATTTAATGCTTGTTTATTTTTTAGAGAGAGAGACACAGTGTGATCAGGGAGGGGCAGAGAGACAGGGAGACACAGAATCTGAAACAGACTGCAGGCTCTAGGCTCTGAGCGGTCAGCACAGAGCTTAACGCAGGGCTTGAACTCACAAACAATGAGACCGTGACCTGAGCTGACGGTGGATGCTTTTAACCAACTGAGCCACCGAGGCACCCCTCCATGTATTTTTTTTTTAATGTTTGTTTGAGAGAGAGAGAGAACATGGACAAGCAGGGGAGGGGCAGAGAGAATCCCAAGTAGGCTCTATGCTGTCAGTGCAGAGCCCAACGCAGGGCTCAATCTCACAAATCATGAGATCATGACCTGAGCTGAAATCAACCAACACTTCACTGACTGAGCCACCCAGGTGCCCCTCCATGTATTTTTTAATTTCCTCTTTGATTTCTTCATTGACCTATTAATTGCTTAGTAGTATGTTGTTTTACCTGCACATGTTTGTGTTTTTTCTGGTTTTGTTTTGGTTTTTTCCCTGTAATTGATTTTTAGTTTTATACTGCTATGGTCAGAAAAGGTATTGATGTGATTTCATCTTCTCAAATTTATTGAGATTTGTTTTGTGGCTTAACATATGATCTGTCTGGGAGAATGTTTCATGTATACTTGAAAAGAATGTATGTTCTCCTGTTTTGGGATGGAACGTTCTATATATATGTTAGGTCTATCTGTTTTAATGTGTCATTCAAAGCCACTGTTTCCGTGTTGATTTTCTTTCTGTCTGAATGATCTATCCATTGTCCCCTACTATTAACTGCGTTTCTGTCGATTTCTCCTTTTATGTTTGTTAATATTTATTTTCTGTATTTAGGTGCTCTTATCTAGGGTGCATATATGTTTACAATTGTTACATCCTCTCATTGGATTAATTCCTTTATCATTACGTAGTGCCCTTCTTGGTCTCTTACTGTGGTCTTTGTTTTAAAGTGTATTTTGTCTGATACAAGCATCGCTTCCCCAGCTTTTATTTTGCTTCCATTTGCATAGTAAATGTTTTTCCATCCCTTCATTTTTCTGTCTGCGTGTGCCTTTAAGTCTGAAGTGAGTCTCTTGTAGGTAGCATATAGTTGAGTCATGTTATATTATCCATTCAGTCACCCTGTGTCTTCTTATTGGAACATTTAGTCCATTTACATTTAAAGTAATTATTGGTAAGTATGTATTGCCATTTTGTTACTTGTTTTCTGATTGAAAGTTCTCTGTTCCTCCTTCTCTTGCTCTCTTCCTTGTAAGTTGATGGTTTTCTTTAGTGTTATACTTGGATTCTTTTCCTTTATTTTTTGTGTATCCATATGAGTTTTTGATTTCTGTTTACCATTGGATTCATATATAATATCATATATAGTTCATATATATAGTATCATATATAGTTCATATATAGTGTATATTAAATTGATGATGGCTTAAGTTCAAACATGTTCTAAAATCACTAACTTTTTATACCCTCCTCCACATTTTATGTATATGTCATATTTTACATCTTTTTATTTTGTGTATCCCTTGAATAGTTTTTGTAGATACAGTTGTTTTTACTACTTTTGCATTTTAAATTTTTTTTTTCAACGTTTTTATTTATTTTTGGGACAGACAGAGCATGAACGGGGGAGGGGCAGAGAGAGAGGGAGACACAGAATGGGAAACAGGCTCCAGGCTCCGAGCCATCAGCCCAGAGCCTGACGCGGGGCTCGAACTCACAGACCGTGAGATCGTGACCTGGCTGAAGTCGGACGCTTAACCGACTGCGCCACCCAGGCGCCCCTCTACTTTTGCATTTTAACCTTGACACTGTAAGTGATTGATCTCCTACCCTTCCTTTATGTTTGCTTTTACCTGTGAAATTTTTCCTTTGATAATTATCTTTCTTCTAGTTATGGCCTTTTCTTTCTACTTAAAGAATTCCTTTTAACATTTCTTTTAAGACTGGTTTGGTGGTGACGAACTCCTTTAACTTTTGTGTAGGAAAGTATCTTTCCTTCTATTGTGAATGATAACCTTGCAGGGTATTCTTGGTTGTAGGTTTGGCACTTTGAATATGTCATACCACTCCCTTGTGTCCTGCAAAATTTCTGCTGAAAAATCAGCTGACAGATTTCTTGGGTTGTTTTGGTTTGAGTTTTGTTTTGTTTTTTTTTTTTAATGTAACTGTTTTCTCTGTTGCTTTTAAAATTCCCTTTTTAACAGTAGTCTTTGCCATTTAAATTATATGTCTTGGCATTGACCTCCTTGGATTCATCTTGTTATGGGCTTTGTGATTTTCAGACCTAGAAATCTGTTTCCTTCCCAGATTAGGGAATTTTTCAGCTGTTATTTCTTTAAATAAGTTTTCTGCCCTCTTTTCTTTTTCCTCCCTTTCTAGGATCCCTATATGAATATGAATATTTTCTGCTTGATGATATTATAGAATTCCCTTAACCTATTCTCATTTTTTTTTATTATTCTTTTTTCTTTTTTCTGCTCAGCTTGATTGCTTTCTATTACCTTGTCTTCCAAATCATTGGTCCATTCTTCTGCATTTTCTAATGTGTTGTTGATTGTCTCTAATGAGTCTTTTATTTCAGTTATTGAATTCTTCAGCTCTGACTGCTTCTTTTTAATATTTTCTGTCTCTGTTGAAGTTCTCACTGAGTTCATCTACTCTCTTTTCAACTCCACTGAGTATTTTTGTGTCGATTACATTAAATTCTATATCAGAAAGTTTGCTCTTCATATCAAGAATCAGCTGATTTTCTTGAATACATGTTACCTGTGGTGCTGCAAGCCTTTGACTAATTTCCAGAGTTAAGAAGGGATTGATTGTCCTAGTTTTTGCCCATTTTTTCTTACTTTTATAGAGAGATGGAATTTGGAGTTCTTTACTCTGCCATTTTCATTGACATTATTCTAGGTTTTTTATAAATCAAATTAAGTAAATTCTCTTCCTAGTTTTGCTAAGAATTTTTATTCATTAAAAATTAATATTATAAAATGTTATCAAATACCTTCCTCTTTGTTGATTAAGGTGATCGTGTGATTTTTCACCTTTATTTTGTTAATGAGATAATTTATATCGATTGATTTTCTAATATTAAACCACCTTGCTTTCCTGGAATAAACCTATTTTATTGTTTTGATTTGACAGTACTTTGTTTAGGATTTTTGTTTTTATGGTTATGAGAGAGATTGGCCTTTTCTTATGAGAAAGATTGATTTTCTTTTCTTAAATCTTTGCTAGGTTTGATGTCAATCACATGCTGGACTTATAAAATATGAAACGTTTCTTCTTTTTTTAAACTTTTATTTTTAATCATTTCAGATTCATGGGAAGTTGCAAAGGCAGTAGAGAATTCTTTTTTTTTTTTTTTAACGATTTATTTATTTTTGAGTGAGAGTGTGAGCAGAGGAGGGACAGAGAGAGAGGGGAACAGAAGATACGAAGCAGGCTCTATGCTGACAGCAACGAGGCCAAACGTGGGGCTCAAACTCACAAACTGTGAGATCATGACCGGAGCCAATGCTGGATGCTCAACCACCCAGGACTAAGTTAAATGGACTAAGCCACCCAGGCACCCGGAAGTACAGAGTTCTTATTTAACTTTCATCCATTTTTCCCTAATGGTTATATCTTCTACACCTACAGTTTAATATCAAAACCAAGAAATTGACATTAGTGCAGTGGTTTGTATGTACTTGAATGTCATTTTATCACATCCATAGATTATATATATAAAGATATAGAACTATTCAAGATAGAGAACACACAGGTAACTCTCATGCTTCTTTCTGTCACACCCATCTCCTCTGGCTATTGGATTTAAAATATTTATATTTCTCTTGGGTATCTAAACGTGAAGTTGCTGGGTCATCTGGTAAGTTCTAGGTTTAACATTTTGAGGAACTACCACACTATTTTACACAGTGGCTGCACTGTAAAATTTACATTCCTGACAGCAATATATGAGAGATCCAGTTTTTTTCATCTTAACGAGCATATGGTGTTTTCAGTTTTTTAAATTTTAGATGCTGCAATAAGTGCGTAGTCATATCTTATGATGATTTTAATTCTATTTTCCCTAAGGATTGTTTATGTTGAACATCTTTTCGCTTCTTTGTTGTCTGTATATCCTCTTAGAGTGAAATCGTCATGTCTTCTGCCTTTTTTCTAATTCAGTTGGTTGCTTTTTTTGTGATTAAAGTTTGAGAGTTCATTATATGTTCTCTATTTAATGTTTATTTTTGAGAGGGAGAAAGAGAAAAAGAGCTTGCGTGAGTAGGGAAGGGGCAGACAGAGAAGGAGAGAGAATCCTTAGGAGGCTCTGTGCTGTCAGCGCAGAGCTAGATATGGGCTTGATGTCTCTGGGATTCTTTTTCTCCTCTCTCTCTGTCCCTCCCCCATTGGTGCTTGAGCACACGTGCACTCTCTCTCTCTCAAAATAAATAAATTTTTAAAAAAAAGATCTTTTGAATTTTTTGAGTCTCTATATTGTATGCCTCTCTTCTGTATCACCGATTAGTGCTCTTTTATTATTTATTTCCTTTTACTTTCTTTGAGTTTGTTATTCTTATCTAACCTCTAAAGATGGAGAGTTACCACATAGATTTCCAGTATTTCTTGTAACAACATATGCATTAAAGGCTCTAAGTGTCCCTCTAGAAATGGTTTAGCTACAAAGCCACAAGTTTTAATATTTTGTATTTTCATTTATCATTCAGTTAAAATATTTCTAATCTCAATGTGATTGCTTTGTTAAACCACAGACTCTTTAAGAATATATTTCTTAATTTGCAAACACATGAAAATGTTCTAATTATCATTTTGTTATTAACTTTCTGTGTAATTAAGTTTTGTGATAAGAAAAGATACTCTGATTTCAGTCCTTTGAAATGTGTTGAGATTTGCATTATGGACTACCCTATGTGGTCAATTATTACAAATACTCAGTATTCTTGAAAGAATTGTGTAATTGTGGATAAGTAATGTATATATGTCAGTTAAAGTTTGTTAGTTATGTTTTAAAACCATTTGACCATTATTATTAGGTTTTATTATGCTTGTTTAACCAATTAGAGTGAGACAGGTGTTAAAATCTTCCAGTGAGAAATTTCATATGTCAGTTTTTCCTTATAATTCTGTCAGATTTTGCTTTGTAAATATTGAAGGTATTAGTGCCTTTGAATTTTGAATAATTACATCTTTTTGATAAATCAAACCTTTTACCATATGAAGTATTTCAATTTCTCTCTGGTAGTGCTTTTTTTAATTTTTAAGTTTTCTTATTCTAATCTTAATATACCTATATTAGCTTTTTTTTTTTTTACTTTCTGTTTACAAAGTACATATTTTTCCATCCTATTACACTTTTGTTTCCTTAGATATGCCTCCAATTTTTTAAAATTATTTATTTATTTAAGTAATCTCTATACACAACATGGGGCTCAAACTCACAACCCCAAAATCAAGAGTCACATGCTCTCTGGACTGAGCCAGCCAGGTGCCCCATGCCCCCTATTATTGTGAAATTTAAAAAATCTAGTCTGACAGTATTGAATTTCTTTGAAACATTTATTCTATTTTTGGTTTAATAAAATTGCTGAACTTTTGGAATTTAAATCTCCCATCTTACTATTTGTTTTTTATATGTCCATCCTGGTTTATGTTCTTTTTCTCTCTCAAATTTTGACTTATCTTTAGGATCATTTGACTAATTTTTAGTATTCCATTTATCCTTCATGTTCTAAGTTTTTTTTTCATCTATTTTCTTTTGTGTTGATCGATTATTGTTTGCATTCTATCTCCTTTTTAACAGCTTTATTACTGATATGCAAATGACATATATGGCACATATTTAAAGTGTTGAGTTTCGTCCATTTTATGATACATGTTTACCTGTTAAACTATCATCAGAATCAAGATATTTAACAGATCTATCACTCCCAAAGGTCTTTTCATGCCCCTCTCTAATCTCTCATTCTCCACCCTACATCTGTCTCCTCGCAACCTGTCTTTGCTTTCTATTACTATAGGAAGTTTGCATGATCTAACATTATGTATATGGAAGCAGCATGCAGTATGTGCTTTCTGCTGTCTGGCTTCTTTCACTGTGCATAATGTTGAGATTTAACCATATTTTTTATGTTTCAATAGTTTGTCTTTTTTAGTACTAATATTTTATTGTATGGATATATTACAGTTGGGGTTTTTAAAAATCTTTTTACCAGTTGATGGACATTTGAGTTGTTTCCGGTTTATGGCTATTATAAGTAAACCTGCTGTGAAGTATCATCTACAAGTCTTACGCCAATATATGCTTACCTTTCTCCTGGGTAAATGCCTTATAGTGGAATGACTGGAACATGAGATGGGCATATATTTAAATAAGTAAGAAGCTGCCAAACTGTTTTTCAGAGCGGCTCTCCAACTTTACATTCCTGCCAGAAATGTGTGAGAGTTGTAATTGTTCCACATCCTGACCAAACGTCGCTATTATCATTCTTTTTCCTTTTAGCCCTTCTAGTCTCATTGTGATTTTAATTTCCACTTCCCTAATGATTAATAATGCTGAGCACCTTTTCATGTGTTTATTTTCCATCCAAATATCTTCTTTTGTGAAGTTCTGTTCAAATCTGTTGCCCATTTTTGTCATACTATTGAGTTTAAAGTTTTTTATGTATTTTAGATACAAGTCCTTGTCACCTGTGTGTTCTGCAGGTATCTTCTGCCGTTTCATGACTTGGTTTTTATTTTAGTCATAGTGTCTTTTGAAAGCAAAAGTTTTAAATTCAGATATTCAGTTTATCCAGCTTTTTTCCTGTATACTAAGTTGCTTTTATGTTCTAATTTAGAAATCTTTATCAAACCCCAAGTCTGTAAGAGATTCTCCAACGTTTCCATCTGGGAGTTTTATAGTTTTATAGATTTAGGTCAGTGAACCTTCTTAAGTTAATTTTTGACATTATGTAGGGTAAGGGTAGAGTTTCATACTTTTTTTTTTTTTTTTTTATAGCTAGCCAGTGTTCTAGCACCTTTTGTTAAAATGTTATCCTTTCCTCATTGGATTGTCACGGTATCTTTGTTGAAAATCACTTGTGTTGGTTTATTACTGGGCCTCTCTATTCTGTTATATTAATCTGTATGTCTTTATTTACATCACTACAATTGTGTCTGGATTACTTTAGCTATATAATAAGTCTTGAGATCAAATAATGTAGATTCAACTTTGGCATTTTTAAATTTCAATTTCTAATGGCCTTTGTGAGTATATAGAAATACAATTGATTTTTATATATTTATCGATCTTTTATCCTGAAACTTTGCTAAATTCACATATTGGTCCTAGTACCTTATTTATTTATTTACTTATTTATTTTGGTACACTCCTTGAGATTTTTCTACATAGATGATTATGTGCCCTGCAAATACAGTTTTACCTCTTCCTTTTCAATTTTGAGGCCTTAACTATCTTTTTGTTGCCTTTTTGATTAGATAGGACCTCCAATTTTAAGTGATGAAAGAAGATATCTTGGTTTCCTTGTTGATCTTAGAAAGCATTTAAGAATGATGTTAGATTTAGCCTCTTCATCAAGATGAGCAAAGTCCCTTCTGTTTCTAGTTTTTTGATAGTTTTTATTTTAAATAGATGTTAGATTTTGTCGAAAATTTTTTCTGCAGCAAATAAGACAATAATGTGGCCTTTCTCTTTTATGTGTTAATATAGTGAAAAAAGGGGCACTGGGTGGCTCAGTTGGTTGAGCGTCCGACTTCAGCTCGGGTCATGATCTCACGGTTCATGAGTTCGAGCCCTGCATCGGGGTGACTGCTGTCAGCGCAGAGCCTGCTTCAGATCCTCTGTCCCTGCCCCTCTCTGCCCCTCCCCTGTTCACACTCTCTCTGCCAAAAAAAAAAAAAATTTTTTTTTTAAATATACAGTGAAACATCTGTCAGAATGGCTAACATTAACAACTCGGACAACAACAGATGTTGGCGAGGATGCAGAGAGGATCTCTTTTGCCCTGCTGGTGGGAATGCAAACTGGTGAAGCCACTCTGGAAAAACAGTATGGAGGTTCCTCAAAAAATTAAAAATAGAACTACCCTGCGACCCAGCAATTGCACTACTAGGTATTTATCCAAGGGATACAGGGATGCTGTTTCTTTTTTTTTTTTTTTTTTTTTAATTTTTTTTTAACGTTTATTTATTTTTGAGACAGAGAGAGACAGACCATGAACGGGGGAGGGGCAGAGAGAGAGGGAGACACAGAATCGGAAGCAGGCTCCAGGCTCTGAGCCATCAGCCCAGAGCCTGACGCGGGGCTGGAACTCACGGACCGCGAGATCGTGACCTGAGCTGGAGTCGGACACTTAACCGACTGAGCCACCCAGGCGCCCCCAGGGATGCTGTTTCAAAGGGGCACACACACCCCCATGTTTATAGCAGCACTATCAACAATAGCCAAAGTATGGAAAGAGCCCAAATGTCCATCCAGGGATGAATGGATAAAGAAAATGGGGTATATATATACAATGGAGTATTACTCGGCAATCAAAAAGAATGAAATCTTACCATCTGCAACTACGTGGATGGAACTAGAAGGTATTATGCTAAGCGAAATTAGTCAGAGAAAGACAAATATCATATGACTTCACTCATATGAGAACTTTCAGAGACAAAACAGATGAACATAGGGGAAGGGAATCAAAAATAATATAAAAACAGGGAGGAGGACAAAACAGAAGAGACTCTTAAATATGGAGAACAAACGGAGGGTTGCTGGAGGGGTTGTGGGCGGGGGGATGGTCTAAATGGGTAAGGGGCATTAAGGAATCTGCTGAAATCATTGTTGCACTATATGCTAACTAACTTGGATGTAAATTAAAAATATATATATAAACACACAAATATATATATAATATATACTATCTATATACATATAATATATTGTATACAATATTGTATGTATACAATGTATATTGTATACAATGTATTGTGTGTATATATATATATATGTATAGTATGTATTGTATATATATTGAGAGAGAGAGAAAATATTAAAGCAGGGATAAACTTATCTTCCAGGGATAAACTCCACTTTGTCATTAGTATCATTTTCATGTATTGTGAATTTGTATGAGAATTTTTTTAATGCTTATTTATTTTTGAGAGAGAGAGACAGAGACAGAGGATCCAAAACAGACTCTACACTGAGCAGAGAACCTGTTGTGGGGCTCAGACTCACAAACAATGAGATCACGACCTGAGCTGAAGTCGTATGCTTAAATGATTGAGCCACCCAGGTGCCCCTGGATGAGAATTTTTTTTTAATTATGTCTATGTTCATGAGGGAGATTGGTCTGTAACTTCGTTTTATTTTCATATTGGTGTCTGATTTTCATATCAGGTAACTTAACCTCACTGAAAGCATTGGGAAGTATTCTGTCATATTTTCTTTTCTACAAGCATTTGTATAGAATGTCATGTCTCTTTTTTTTTTTCTTTTCTTTTAAATTTATTTACTTTTGAGAGAGAGTGCAAGTGGGGGAGGGGCAGAGAGAGAGGAAGAAAGGGAGAATCCCAAGTAGGCTCCACATGGTACCCAGAGCCTGATGCAGAGCTCAAACCTATGAAACCTTGAGATCATGACCTGAGCCAAAATCAAGAGTCTGGACACTAAGCTGACTGAGCCACTCAGGCGCCCCTCACGTCTCTTTTCTTAAGTGAGCCGGTAGTTTCTATCTTTGAAGGGATTTGACCGTTTTCTCTAAGCCTTTAAGTGTATTGGCATCAGTTGCTTGTAATATTCCTTTATTATCATTTTAATATCTGTAATGATGTCTTTTGTTTCTGATAATGGTAATTTGTGTCCTCTGTTTTATTTCTGATCAGGGTCTTTTAAAGTACATGCATTTTACTGGTTTTCCTTAAAAATCAACTTTCAGTATTACTGATTTTCTTCATTGTTTTTCAGTTTTGTATTTCATTGCTTTCTACTCTTTCACTGATTTTTTTTCATGTCTTCTACTTATTTTGGTTTAATTTGCTTTTTCTAGTTTTTTAAGGTGGAAGCTTAGGTCACTGATTTGAGAACTTCCTTCTTTACTGTTACTGCTGTAAATTTCCTCTGAACACTGTTTAATTTAAATATAATTTTATACCTTTATATATTTATATTACATCTTAGCTATATCCCACAAATTTTTATATTATATTTCATTTTTATTCAATTCAAAATATTCTTTTTGTTAATGTTTATTATTTTAATGTTTATTTCAGAGAGAGAGAGAGAGAGACAACTCGTGAGCAGGGGAGGGACAGAGAGAGAGGGAGACACAGAATCTGAAGCAGGCTCCAGGCTCTGAGCTGTCAGCACAGAACCCTACATGGGGCTTGAACTCATGAACTGTGAGATCATGACCTGAGCCAAAGTCGGACACTTAACTGACTGAACCACCGAGGCTCCCCTCAATTCAAAATATTCTAATTTCTCTTTTGATTTTTCTTTTTGACTCATGTTTAGTTACCTATTTGATGTTTATTTTCCAGAAATCTGTTACTGCCTTCTTTTTTGCATATAGTTTTTTAAATTTCAGTATTACAGTTTTTGAAATCTTGGGTGAGCATTTAATTCATTTATATTTAGTATTATTGACATTTTGGGATTTAAATTTGTTATCTCAGTGTTTGCTTTCTGTTTGTCCTTGTTTTATGGCCTTGTTTTTGTTGTTCTTTCCTTTCTTGGTTTCTTTTGGATTTATTAATTTTTTTAATTTCCATTTCTCCCCTCTATGAACTTGGTGTAGCTACATACTCTTTTATTCTTCTATTATTGGTTAATCTAGAGTATTTAAGTGCATCTTAACTTATTATACTATTGTATGACTTTCTTTTTGCCACTATCCAGATGGTAAAATGGTGTTGGACCCTTCGTATCATCTGTCTTCTTCCTAACCTTTTTTGTATTATCATATGAGTTGAATTGTATCACTCCCAAAATTCAAATGGCAACTCCCAGTATCTTAAAATGTGACAAGCAGCTATAGGGTCACTGCATATTTAGTTCAAATGAGGTCATACTGGAGTTTTTGTATGTAGAACTGTATGATGATGTAGCATTTCCTTTCCTGAATTTCTTTGTTTCAGGGCTTATATCTTTAAAAAAAAAAAAAAAATCCAAGGTAGTTAACATACAGTGTAATAATGGTTTCAGGAGTAGAATTTAGTGATTTATCATTTACATATAACCATATATGTACATATATCATACATATATCATACACATAACCCAGTGCTCATCCCAACAGGTGCCCTCCTTAATGCCCATCACCCATTTAGCCCATCACCCCACGAAACTCATCCAACAACCCTCGATTTGTTCTCTGTATTTAAGAGTCTCTTATGATTTGCCTCCCTCTCTGTTTTTATCTTATTTTTCCTTCCCTTCCCCTGTGTCATGTTTTGTTTCTTAAATTCCACATATGAGTGAAATCATATTTATCTTTCTCTAACTTATTTTGCTTAGCATAATACATTCTAGTTCCATCTACGTTGTTGCAAATGGCAAGATTTCATTCTTTTTGATTGCCTAGTAATATTCCATTATGTGTGTGTGTGTGTGTGTGTGTGTGTGTGTGTGTGTGTGTATACACACATATATATATATGTATATGTATATATATACACACACATACATACATTCACACACACACACCACATCTTCTTTATCCATTCATCCATCGATGGACATTTGGGCTCTTTCCATAATTTGGCTGTTGTTGATAGTGTTGCTATAAACATTGGGGTGCATGTGCCCCCTTTGAATCCACATTTTTGTATCATTTAGGTAAATACTTAATAGTGCAATTGCTAGGTTGTAGGGTAGCTCTATTTTTAATTTTTTTGAGGAACCTCCACACTGTTTTCCAGAGCAGCTATGCCAGTTTGCATTCCCACCATCAGTGCAAAAGTGGTCCCCTTTCTTAGCATCCTTGCCAACATCTGTTGTTTCCTGAGCTGTTAATTTTACCCTTTCTGACAGGTGTGAGGTGGTATCTCATTGTGGTTTTGATTTCTGTTTCTGATGATGAGTGATGTTGAGTATCTTTTCATGTGCCTTTTAACCACCTGGCTGTCTTCTTTGGAAACGTGTCTGTGTCTTTTGTCCATTTCTTCACTGGATTATTTGTTTCTTAGGTGTTGAGTTTGATAAGTTCTTTATAGATTTTGGATACTAACCCTTTATCCAATATGTCATTTGCAGATATTTTCTCCCATTCCATAGGTTGCCTTTTAGTTTTGTTGATTGTTCACTTTGCTCTGCAGAAGGTTTTTTATCTTGACGAGGTCTTAATATTTCATTTTTGCTTTTGTTTCTTTTGTCTCAGGAGACATCTCTAGTAAGAAGTTTCTGTGGCCAAGGTCAAAGAGGTTGCTTCCTGTTTTCTCCTCTAGGATTTTGATGTTTTCCTGTCTTAGTTTCAGGATGGTTTCCTGTACATATAGTACATACTGCCTTGATGATTACAGCTTTGTTATACAGCTTAAAGTCCAGAATTGTGATGCCTGCAGCTTTGGTTTTCTTTTTCAACATTACTTTGGCTGTTCAGGGTCTTTTGTGGTTCCATACAAATTTCAGAATTGTTTGTCCTACTCTGTGAAGAATACTGGTGTTGTTTTGATAGGGATTGCGTTGAATGTGTAGATTGCTTTGGGTAGTATGACCATTTTAACAATATGTGTTCTTCCAACCCATGAGCATGGAATGTTTTTCATTTCTTTGTGTGGTCTTCAATTTCTTTCATAAGCTTTCTATGGTTTTCAGGATACAGATCTTTTACCTCTTTAGTTAGGTTTATTCCTAGTTATTTTATGGTTTTTGGTGCAGTTGTAAACCAAGGCTAATATTCTTACTAGAATTTTTATCTATGGTTTCTGTGGTGGAACTGGCCATAGAAATGTAATCACATTTGGCTCTTATTTGATAAATTAATCCAGTGTTCCAAGTAATTTATCATGGTGACTTCTGCTGAGAGAGCATAATAACGAGGGGAGTAGTGACAAAATACTGGATTTTTAAGGTTGGGAGAACTGAATTCTAGTTTAGCATCACTGTTTATTACCTACTTGATCTACAAGTTAGTTTTCTTATTACTTAAAACCATACAAAACTTGTGAAGTTATCTACTCTTTCCACCTGAGAAATAAGAGTATATATGTTAAAATATTTTATAAACTGAGAAACCTTAAACATAGTTTTCTTTTATTCTAGCCTTCTTTGAGATCCTGTTGTAATTTTCAAAGTTTTTATCTACATTTACACTTTCTTTTTGTCTTTGTATTACTAGAAACCAAATGAAGATAAATATGTCCCAGTTGATCTCTCTGCTGTTTGTGTTAAGGAGTTGAATCTTTCTTCAAGAGTTTCTGTACTATTTTCCCTAGAGGTTTTGGTTTTATCCAGTATATATTTGGGAAGGTTTTAATTTCATATCTGTAAGCTCTTACAAAGTATTGATGTAAAATGATGTAATTGAGAAATGTGCTTCTAGGAAAGGGTGCTCTGGGGATATGACATGTTGGTGAATGACCACAGACAGAGGTTAATGTACCCATGTATAGCTCGCATAGACAAATTGGCGTAAGGAAAATATTAGAGTAGAAGGCTAGCTGGTTATTTTACTGATGATTCCATGTCAAATAGGGTTAATACAAAATTTTTATCATCATCATCCACATTTCTAACCTCTTTTGAGTACCAGATATTGTTCTCTGTGCTGTATATGGAGTAGCTTATTTAATCCTCACAAGAACCCTAAATTAACAATGTTTTATCCATTTTACAAAGGATGATTGGTTTGGGGGGACCACTGTGATATATATCCTTGAATCATATTCAGTAACAATTTTTTAGGGCCCAAACCACTGACATATCAGGAACTGTACATCACTTAAACAGTATAAATAAATTAAGCATTAAGCCATCCATGGAATTTCTTAACCTTCTTAAGCTCGTGGAAGGGTCAAACCCTGGTAATTTCTCCCTGAATTTGCCAGAGCTTTCATTAGTGATAGTGCCTAGAGCGCTTTGTAGCAATAAGTACAAGATGAAAAATTTCCAAAGAGTAGGAATATGAAACAAAAAGCAAAAATGTTTAGAGTTATTTCGGATTATTTTATAATTACTTGGCATTATAAATTAAGGTGGTGATGCTAATTTTTTTTCAATTCCTGAAACAATATGGTAAAATATTTTAAATAAGCAGGTGTCAAACATTTTTTGTTAAAATAGCCATTCAGATATACGATCAAGATAAAAGAGGTTTTGATGAGTCATTGGGTGAGCAAAACCAAATAATTTTCTACCATAAATCTTATAACAAATAAATCTTTTAAAATAAAATGGTTCCTTCCCCCTCCCCGCCACTGGTGACCTCATAGTGATGGTCTGCAGTGTTTTATGTAGGAGACCTGGATTCCGTTCCTGTTCTCGTTATCTCTCTCCCTGCGGCTGCAATGAATAAAATAAGAAAGAAAATCACTATCCTGCATCCTTACTGCCATGGGCTGTACCCTTGTCAGATTTCACAAGCTAAGCTAGATGGGTCTGGTCGGTACTGGGATTGAAGACCTCAAAGAAAACAGAGTCTGTGGAACACACAGCTTCTGTGCAGCCAGTATTTCATCTTTCTTGGACTCTTGTCTTATAGTTATTATTGCACTTTACTACTTGATTGATTTACTGGCTCTAGGGGGGGAAAGGTCTCTAAAAGTAAATGTATTCCTAGTAATTTAAATCAGTGCATTTATTTATTTTCCCTTTTCACATTTGGAAGTCTGTTTAGTTTGAAAGGTGTTTGGCCATATTTTTGAAGAGACACTAAGTATTCCAGTCAGCACTTTTTTGTTGTCTAAAAATTTAGTTTTTCAGGAACTTTTCATTTTATTTATCTGCCAAGTGTTGTCTGTTTCTGTGCGTTTGTGGAGAAATAGTGTTGCCCTTATTTTACAAATGATATAATACCACACATGAAATTATTTTTAAATAATTTATATAATTATTGTAATTGATACAAATACAATGTAACTGGGAAGATTCAAAATTTAGATTGTTTTCTTCTTCCCTCTAAAGTAGATTAATAAAGGGGTGACTGGGTGGCTCAGTCAGTTGGGTGTCCGACCTCAGCTCAGGTCATGATCTCACGGTTAGGGAGTTAGAGTCCTGAGTCGGGCTCTGTGCTGACAGCTTGGAGCCTGGAGCCCGCTTTGGATTCTGTGTCTCCCTCTCTCTCTCTCTCTCTGCCCCTCCCCCACTCACTCTGTGTGTGTGTGTGTGTGTGTGTGTGTGTGTGTGTGTGTGTGTCTCTCTCAAAAATAAATAAAAACATTTAAAAAAAATTTTTAAATAGATTAATAAATATACTCTGTAATTTTAAAATTTAATTTAGAGGTCTCGTGGCACAAAATCAGACACTCAGATCAATGGAACATAATAGAGAACCCAGAAATGGACCCACAAATGTATGACCAACTAATCTTTGACAAAGCAGGAATGAATATCCAATGGAATAAAGACAGTCTCTTCAGCAAATGGTGCTGGGAAAACTGGACAGCAACGTGCAGAAAAATGAACCTGGACCACTTTCTTACACCATACACAAAAATAAACTCAAAGTGGATGAAAGACCTAAACGTAAGATGGGAAGCCATCAAAACTCCTTGAGGAGAAAGCAGGCAAAAACCTCTTTGACCTTGGCCGCAGCGATTTCTTATTCAACACATCTCCAGAGGCAAGGGAAACCAAAGTAAAAATGAACTATCAAAATAAAAAGCTTCTGCACAGCAAAGGAAACAATCAGCAAAACTAAAAGGCAACCAATGAAATGGGAGAAGACATATCCGATAAAATGACATATCAGATAAAGGGTTAGTAGCCAAAATCTATAAAGAACTTATCAAACTCAACACCCAAAAAACATATAATCCAGTGAAAAAAAGGGCAAAAGATGTGAATAGATACTTCTCCAAAGAAGACATCCAGATAGCCAACCAACACATGAAAAAATGTACAACATCACTCATCATCAGGGAAAGACAAATCAAAACCACAACGAGATACCACCTCACAACTGTCAGAATGGCTAACAATAACAGCTCAGGCAACAACAGATGTTGGCGAGGATGCAGAGAAAGAGGATCTCTTTTGCACTGCTGGTGGGAGTGCAAACTGGTGCAGCCGCTCTGGAAAACAGTATGGAGGTTCCTCAAAAAACTAAAAATAGAACTACCCTACAACCCAGCAATTGCACTACTAGGTATTTATCCAAGAGATACATGTGTGCTGTTTCAAAGGGGCACATGCACCCCAGTGTTTATAGCAGCACTATCGACAATAGCCAAAGTATAGGAAGAACCCGATGGATGAATGGGTAAAGATGTGGTGTGTGTGTGTGTAATACACAATGGAGTATTACTCGGCAATCCAGAAGAATGAAATCTTGCCATTTGCAACTACGTGGATGGAACTAGAGGGTATTATGCTAAGCGAAATTAGAGAAAGACAAATATATGACTTCACTCGTATGAGGACTTTAAGATACAAAACAGATGAACATAAGGGAAGGGAAGCAAAAAGAATATAAAAGCAGGGAGGGGGACAAAACATAAGAGACTCTTAAATATAGAGAACAATACGAGGGTTGCTGGAGGGGGTGTGGGAGGGGGGATGGGCTAAATGGGTAAGGGGCATTAAGGAATCTGCTGAAATCATTGTTGCACTATGTGCTAACTAACTTGGATGTAAATTAAAAAGTAAATAAATTTTTAAAAAGTTATAAAATGGCAATATAATTCTATTTAGTTGCCTAGAAATAAAGGAAAGTAGATATTTAAAAAAGTAAACTGAGTTCTCTAATATCATCCCAACAGTGACCTATTAGTTTAAATTTTTAAAGCATCATTATGCACTCATGGGTGTAAATAAATTTGATGTATTTCAACCCCCCCCAAAAAAATTTCAGAAGTCTCAGGGGTGCCTGGGTGGTTCAGTCAGTTAAGTGTCTGTCTGACTTTGACTCAGGTCATGATCTCACAGTTTATGGGTTCAAGCCTTGTGTCGGGCTGTGTGCTGACAGCTCAGATCCTGGAGCCTGCTTTGGGTTCTGTGTCTCCCTCTCTCTCTGCCCCTCCCCTGCTAATGCTCTGTCCCTCTCTGTCTCTCAAAAATAAATAAACATTGAAACAAAAGAATTAAAAGAAGTCTTAAATGACAATTTTAATTAGAGAGATGTGTGTGTGTGTGTGTGTGTGTATAATACACAATGCATATAATTCAATTAAAATGCTCTAATGTTTTAACCATAAATGTCCCAATCTACCTACAGCTATTCCTCATAAAACACAAACACACCTTTCATATGCACATGCATGCACACACATAAACACATGCTTTTCTAAAACAGTGGCTTTGTTCCTTCCTTCCTTTCTTCTGCCCTCTCTCCCTCCCTTTTTTCTAATGACGTTCTACATAGAGCCTCAATATATGCAAGAAAGATACAAAAAGCTGAGCTTCTCTGATTAATGTCAAAATGAGGGACGCTAGTCCCATCCATCCATCCTCTTCCTCACCCTGTGGAGGTAAGGCACCTAGGAAAAACCCTGAAGTTCTAAGATACATGTCTGCCCTCCTCAGTTTCACGTTAATCCATATATACAAATATTTATATTTTGAAAAAAGAGTTATGGTGAGTAAAGAAAATTGAGTAAACAAAACATAGTAAGAACAGAAAGTCTGGTCATAGCAATCAGTTAAAGATGAATGGTTTATCCTTCTTTATGAAATAAGAATGGTCATTTATATTATGCAGTATTCTAGAATGATCTAATTTATAACTGAATACCATTTAAGATAACCCTTATGTGTCACTAATGATTTTTCGGGGAGTAGTTTTTCAAGTATTTTAGTGTTACTCATGTTAAGCCATCGTCATCAAAATTTTAGAATGATCCATGGAAGTGGTACGTGATAAATTTTTAAAATTTGATTCTTTAGGGGCGCCTGGGTGGTTCAGTTGGTTAGGTGCCTGACTTGCCTGACTTTGGCTCAGGTCATGATCTCACTGTTCAGGAGTTTGAGCCCCATGTCAGGCTCTGTGCTGACAGCTTAGAGCCTGGAGCCTGCTTCGGATTCTGTGTGTCTCTCTCTCTGCCTCTCTCCCACTCACACCCTTTTTCTCTCGTGCTCTCAAAAGTAAATACTAAACATAAAAGAAGTGATTCTTAGAGGGAGAAAGCCTCAGTTTGTAGCATTTGCCAATTTCAGTGATAATTACTCCCATTATAGCTGATTTGAAATTATCAACATGAAATCACTTGAAAGTGGACTTAGGAAGAGATGTGCAATAGTAATATATCATTACATAATATTTTTACCGTGTAGAAACCATAGATGTGAATATTCTCAAGGGCTTAGTAGTAACAAAGTACAGTAAAATAGGAAGTGATGAGTTTTGGGTTTTACCTTTGGTAGGATAATTCGATTCATTATACGTTTATATAATTTAATTTTTAGTGATGGATTTAATAACTGGCTATTTTTTAAATTCTTAGTAACTCATCTTGTTATAGAAGTATTTTCTGAGTGGAAAAAGATAAAACAATCACAGTCTTGACCTCAGAGTTTTACAGACTAGGGTAAAGTGAAAGCACAAAATAAACTGTCCCTCTGTTTGAACGAAAATACGTACATGAGGTTTTTGTATCAGTTTGTATGCATCACGTTCATGCACACATTCAAGTATGTGTGAGCAAACCAAAAATCCTATGAGAATAAATGAAATATATACGTCGTAGCCCTTCAGTAAATTTTTTAAATCTTAAGTAGACCATTTTCTGAGAGTTAATGGATTGTGGTTAAAATGGGTACTTCCCAGCATGTTTTATTCTACTGATGAATAAATACTCTGTAACGCCTTAGTTTCAAAATGTCTTTCAGGAACTGTATTTCACAGAAAGCTGAGGAAGATTTTTTTAATCATTTCTCTTGTGATGGCTATTTAACTTTTTAGTTACAAATTTAATTTCTTCTTAGAAACTTCCTATAATGGAAACAGTTTACAATCAGTTTGAAGAATGCCAAGATATTATTGATAATTAAGTCTTTAAGGTAGGACTTTTGTTAAGCCTGGGCATCTTATAATTAATGACTGCTGCCACACCACCTGCTCTCTTCTGCCTCGAATCTTATCACATCGATGTTGCTTTGAAATCTGAGCATGCTTTCCACTTCCTAACAATAAATATGTTACTTGTTTTAGTCAGACATGATATTACTGATTAGCTGAATACTGTTTCCTGTTTTTTTCCCTCTGTCTCTAAATAAATTGTTTCTGTCTTAGTAGGATTATGATGTTATATAAAATACTTAAATAAATTAGGATTTGTGTTTTGCAGTGGGAAGGAGGTAATAGAAAAGACCAATCATAGTACACTAACTGCTTTCCAAAAGTAAAATTTTGATATTTGAAATATAGTGAGGTACACCTATGGAGAGAGAGTTTTTAAAAATCCACATTTGTTTCTGGTCTCCCTTTTATAATGTAGTGATTTTTTTCTGTGTTGTATATATAGTACAGGGTTTAGTTTTTGTGTTATTATTTCTCTTGCATCCAGGCTTATTAATAACATAAGTAACTTTTTTAGGAAGAAACTGAAATATGATTCTGGTATTAGAGTTACTGGTCACTATTTTCCTTCTTTACTATACCATGAACCTCCCGATAGTGGAGTTCATGCTCTTTTTATATTCACGGTAGTGTCTGTCTATAGGGTAAATGTTAATTGAATTGAATTGAGTTCAATTAAACTGATTCCTCTAAGTTACTTACTCCATCACTGAGTATCCATTACTTGCTCTTATCCTCTATGTGTTTACCTTTCAAAGGACAATCTTATTTCCATTATTTTGAAGTTCCTGGGAGTATCTCACCATATTCTCAACTAAGAATCACAGGGGCAGCGCTAACTTACTTTGATTCTGAATTAGATTCAAGTTGCTAGACCGGAAAAGCAGTTTTCCAGTGTCAGTCTTTTAAGGAGACATTCTGATAGAACAATATGGGTAGAATAGAGGAAATAATCATTTCTTTTAACTAAATAAAATACCCAGGAGGCCAAAGTTATGCTTTGAATGTTAACTTACTCATTTGTGATATGGATCAGACTACTCTCTAAACATGATCAGTTTATTCTCTTCCATGTGTAATCTGTATTACATATAGAGGACCTTTTTTTTTTTTTAATTATTTTTGAGAGACAGAGACAGAGCACGAGCAGGGGAGGGGCACAGAGAGAGGAAGACACAGAATCTGAAGCAAGCTCCAGTCTCTGAGCTGTCAGCACAGAGCCCCACACGGGGCTTGAACTCACAGACCATGCATGATCTGAGCCAATGTCAGATGCTTAACCAACTGAACCACCTGGCGCCCAGTAAATGCCTACACTGATAAAAAAAAAAAATGTCAAATCAATAATTTAAACTTTATATCTGAAGGCTGGAAAAAGAAACTAATATTTAACCCAAAACTAGCAAAAGAAATAATTAAAATGAAATGGAGATAGAAAAGCAACAGAATCACTGAAACAAAAAGTTGGTTCTTAGTAAGATCATCAAAACTGAAAAAAACCTTAGCTAGACTGGCAAGGAAAAAAAGGTTATGCGAGTAAAATCAGAAATTAAAGTGGCAACATTACTACCAATCTTTCAGAAATCCAGACAATTTTTAGAGATTACTAATTGTCAACAAATTAAATAACCTAGATGAAGTAGCAAATTACTCTTCTCAAAGAAAAGACAGTGAATTCTTGGAAGACATGTTGAGCAAAGATACAAAGGCAAGACATTTCAAAGCATGCTCAAGGTAGGTGTTAGGTCATGTATGTAGCTCCTAAAATATGATGGGGGTATACTATAAGAGAAGGCTAGAAAGACAGGTAGATAACAAAATGTAGAAGTCTTTGAATGCTAGGCTAAGAAACTTAGATTTTATTTTTTATGTAGTGGGGAAACTGGATTATGAGCTGGAAGGAGTAGGGTGTTGATGTGCTGCTTTATAAATGACTCTAGCAGCAATAGACTGAAATTAGAGTGAGAGTAGAAAGGAAAAAAATTCCAGAAATGATACAGAAATAAAAATCAGACTTGCCTATAATCATAGCTAACTAGTAAATCATGGAGCTGAGACTCAAATGGTCTGATTCCAAAACCAATATGCTGTCTATCCTCCACAATATATTGTACTGTAAGTATTTATGTGTCTCTTTATTAGGAAAGAAAACTATGTCTTCTCATTTTTATGTTCCAGTACCTAAAAAAAAGAGTGGGTACTTCATTAGTTCAATCAGTAAACATTTACTGAGGGCCACCTGGGTGGTTCAGTTAGTTAAGCATCTGACTTTTGATTTTGGCTCAGATCATGATGATTCCAGGGTCATGGGATCGAGTGCCGCTTGGGGCTCCGTGCTGAGCGTGGAGCCTGCTTAGGATACTCTCTCCCACTCTCCCTCTCTCCCTCTGCCCCCCCCACCCCCGCTCACATTCGTTCCCTCTTTTTTTCTCTCTCTCTCAAATAAAAAAAAAAAAACCATAAAACTGTCTCTTGAGCACATTGTAGACATAGCGCCAGGGTGCACATGTTCAGCTCTAGTAGATAATCCCTGTTTTCTTTAGTAACTATAACCAACTTAGCACGTCCACCTTTAGCTGATGAGTGTTCTTGTTGCTCCACATCCCTGCCAGCACTTGGTATGGGATGTCTTCTCTTCATTCTAGCTCTTCTAATGGGTGACCCAGTGTGGTTTCTTTTTAAATAATTTTTTAAATTGAGGAGAAATTCACATAACATAAAATTAACCTTTTAAAAGTGGGTAATTCATTAGCATTTAGTACATTATTGTACTAACCACCACCTCTTTTCAGCTTCAGAACATTTTACCATTCCAGAGGGAAACTCTATACCCATTAAGGAGTTGCTCTCCACTCCCTGCCCCTTTTCCCATACCAGCCCTGAGCAACCACCAACCTGTATCCTGTCTCTGTGGAATTATAAAGTGGGCGACCTATTGCTTACGGCTTCTTTCACATAGCATGTTCACTTAGCAATGTGTTTATCCACACTGTAGCATATACCAGTACTTCACTTTTTGTGGCTGAATAATACTCCATTTTATACACACAGACACACACACCACAGTTTGTTTACCCGTTCATCAACTAATAGACATTTGGGCTGAGTCTACCTTTTGGATGCCATGAATGGTGCTGCTATGAACATGATTACACCTGTATTTGAGTACCTGTTTTCAGTTTCTTTAAGTATATATCCAAGTGGAATTGCTAAGACATATCATAATTACGTGTTTAGCTTTTTCAGGACTCCCCAACCTGTTTTCCACAGCAGCTGAACCATTTTACATTCTCACCAGCAATGGATGAAGATTCATTCCAGTTTCACATATCCTCATCAACACTGGTTATTTTCCGTTCTTGTTGTTGCTATAGCCATCCTAAGTTCACTGGTATCTCATTGTGGTTTTGATTTGCATTCCCCTAATGACTAATGATATTGAGCATCTTTTCATCTACTTGTTGATATTTGTGTGTCCTCTTTGGAGATCTGCCCTTTTTTTGAATCAGATTGTTTATCTTTTGTTATTAAGTTTATTGTGTATTCTGCATATTAGACTCTTATCAGATATAACTCACAAATATTATCTCTACCATTCTGTAGGTTTTCTTTTCACTTTCTTAAATATGTTCTTTAATAACAAAAGTTTTTAATTTTCAAGTTCAGTTTATCTCCTTCATTTGTTGCTTTTGGTACCACAGCTCTATAGTCTATTGTCAAATTCAAGCTAATGGATTTACCCATTTGTTTTCCTCTATAAACGTTATGGTTTTAGTTCTTATATTCAGTTATCGATCCATTTTGCATTAACTTGGGTATATTGTGTGAGTTAGGAGTATTGCTCCATTCTTTTGCATGTGTATGTATAATATTAGCACAGTTTGTTGAAAAGACTGTCCTTTCCCCAAGGGTGTCTTAGCATCCTTGTCAAAAATCATTTGACCATATACGTGAGGGTTTGTTTTAGGGCTCTCCATTCTGTTGCATTGGTCTGGTCTGTGTGTCTGCCTTTTGCCAGCACTCCGCACTGTTTTGATTACTGCAGCTTTGTAGTGAGTTCTGAAATCAGGAAGTGTGAATCCTCCAGCTTTCTTCTTGTTCTTCTGCCTGTTTTGGCTGTTTGGGCTCCCTTGAGATTCCATATAAACTTTAGGATGGATTTTCCTATTTCTGCACAGTATCGTACTTGGGATTTTGCTGGAGATTGGACTGAATCTGTAGATTGCTTTAGGTAATATTCACATCTAACAATATTAGGTCTTATAATCTGTGAACATGGAATGTCTTTCTATTTATGTCTTCTCTAGTTCCTTTCAACCATGTTTTATACTTCTCACTGCACACGTCTTTCACCTGTTTGGTTAGGTTAATTCCTAAGTATTTTATTCTTTTTGATGCTGTTTGCAAATGGAATTCTTTTCATAATATCCTTTTCAAGATTGTTCATTTTTAGCGTATACAACTACAACTGAATTTGTGTATTGATTTTCATATCCTACAACATTGCTGAATTCATTTATTAGTTCTAACAGTTTTTTTGTGGGATCTTTGCAGTTTTCTACGTGTAAGATGATGTCATCTGAAAAACATAAATTTACTTCCTCCTTTACAACTTGAATGTCTTTTATTTTTTTCTTACCTAGTTGCTTTAAAACTTCTAGTCCCAGACTGAATAGAAGTGGCAAAAGTTGGCATCCTGGTCTTGTTCCTGATCTCAGAGGGGAAAGCTTTTAGTCTTACCATAGAATATGATGTTAGCTGTGGTTTTGTCCACATGTGACCTTTATTACATTGAATTAATTTCATCCTATTTCTAGCTTAAGTGTTTTTGTCTTGAAAGGGTGTTGAATTTTGTCAAATGCTTTTTCTGCATCAATTGATATATGATCATGGGTTTTTTGTGTTTTTTTTACATTTTTAGTTGGTTTGCTAATATACCATTGAAGATTTCTGCATTAATATTCAAAAGGTATATTGGTCTGTAGTTTTCTTGTGATATCTTTGTCTGGCTTTAGAATCGGGGTAATACTGGCTTTATAGAATTTGTTAGGAAACATTCCCTCTTCTTCAGTGTTTTTGGAAGAGTTTGAGAAACATTGATCATAATTCTTCTTTAGTGGAATTTACCAGTGAAATCATCTGGTTCTGGACTTTCTTAGTGTGGAGTTTTGTTTTTATTTTTAACTCGTTCAATATCTTTATTGTTATAAGTCTGTTCAAATCTTCTATTTCTTCTTCAGTTTTAGAAGTTTGTGTATTTCTAGGAGTTTGCTATTTCATCTAGTTTATTTAATTTGTTGACAATTACTGTTAGTAATCTCTAAAACTTGTTTGGATTTCTGAAAGGTTAGTAGTAATGTCGCGACTTTAATTTCTGATTTTATTTGTATCACCTCTCTTTTTCATTGCCAGTCTAGCTAAGGCATTGAAAAATGTTTTTGATGATCTTATTAAGAACAAACTTCTTGTTTCACTGATTCTGTTCTTTTTTATTCTGTTTCATTTTAATTATCTCTTTTGCTAGTTTTGGGTTAAATATTAGCTGCTTTTTCTAGCCTTCAGATATAAAGTTTAAATTATTGATTTGAGATTTTTTTTTCTTTATCAATGTAGGCATTTACTGGGCGCCTGGGTGGTTCAGTCAGTCAGCATCTGACTTTGGCTCAGGTCATTGTCTCGTGGTCCGTGAGTTCAAGCCCCATGTGGGGCTGTGTGCTGACAGCTCAGAGTCTGGAGCCTGCTTCAGATTCTGTGTCTCCCACTCTCTCTCCCCCACTTTCCCACTCATGCTCGCAGGCTCTCTCTCTCAAAAATAAATAAACATTTTAAAAATGTAGGCATTTACTGCATAAATTTCCTTCTGAGCACAGTATTCATTCCATCCCATGTTTTAATTTCATTTTCATTAATCTCTAAGTATTTTCTAATTTCCCTTATTTTTTTTTTGACCCTATATGTTGTTTAATTTCTACATACCTGTGAGTTTTCTAGTTTTCCTCTTGTTAGTGATTTCTGGTTTCATTCCTGGTGATTGAAAAAGATACTTTGTGTCATTTTAATATTTTTAAATTTATTGACACTTGTTTTGTGACCTAACATAAGTTTATCCTGAGTTTTATATTTCAACTTGAAGAATTTTAATATTAGAGGCTCTACATGGTACTCTTTCTAGTCTTTTTGGTAAATATACATAGTTTTTGAATCCCTGTGGGTATTTTCACACTGATTATTTCTTTAAACATACTAAACATGGTTTTATAATCTTTGTATGACAATTCCAATCTTCTGATACTCTAACGTATAAAGTTTTTGTGGGTCTTTACCTTCTATCTGTTGTTTCTGCAAGTTCTCACTCATGCCTAGTGGTTTGTTTTGTTTTTTTTCCATTATTCTTATTGTTGGGAGTTCATCTTTCTTTAAAAAATATTGAACTCTTGGGGCATCTAGGTGATTCGGCTGGTTAAGGTGTCCGACTTCGGCTCAGGTCATGATCCTGGCTCATGAGTTTGATCTCTGCATTGAGCTCCACACTTGACAGCATGGGATTCTCTGCTTGGGATTCTATGTCTCTCCCTCTCCCTCTCTCTGCCCCTCCCCTACTTGTGCTCTCTCTCTTTCAAAATAAATAAATAAAATATATGTATTGAACTCTTTGAGGCCTTGAACGAATGTACTTCCTTCCAAGCGTCTGGTGATGGTAACACCACTAACATAGTATCACTTTAAACTGAATTCAGGACTTGCGGCTTTTTTGGATTGCCCAAGTAATAAATTTGGACTATAAATCCTGGTGAGAGCCAGCTCATGGTTATAAATTCTCCGGATCATCCTAAGGTGCTCAGCCTTTGGAAAAAAAACCTTTCTTTATAATCCCACGTTGATGGGAGGTGTGTAGTGAAGTTTTTTCTTATCTGCCTTGAACTGAGGATGGAATCCTTAATCGAAATCCCAGTTTTAATAAGAGGAGAAGATTCTATTAGACTTCCCTCCTTGTATGGACTCTGGAATTTCTGTCTCCTAAAATTTCAGGCACTGTTAAACTAGGTTTTTGCCTTTCCTTAAATTTTAGATAGAAAAATCCTTATTATCTTGTGAGTTCTTCAAAGCTTTTATATAGACATATATAATTGTTATTTTCCAGCCACAGTGGTAATCCACATACCTGGTTAGCCATTTTAAGGAAGCCCTAAGTTTTTGATGTCCATTTACTATACTAAATTATTTTCTGTAGAGCCCCAAATTATATTCTAAAAGTATCAATTAAAGCAGTTTCAGTAAAAGAGCAGGTCGCTCCCTTCACAATGATATAATAATAGCAGTTAATGTTTGTTGATCATTTATTATATAATAGGCATTATACGGGAACTACCTCAAGCCTTAAATCAACTCTATAGGGTACTATTATTATCTTCCATTTCCTAAGGAGTTAGCTGAAGCTTAAAGTAGTTATACTTTTGCACAAGTTTATATAGTTAGTAATTAGGGGAAACATCGATTCAAAAGGCCGTCTGTCTGATCCCAGTACTTTTACTCTTGATCATTACACCATACTGCCTTTAATAGGATGGTGGCCATTATATTATAGACCTTTCATAACTGAATTTGATTCAACTAAGCATGGTTATACTTAGTAAGTGTAATTTAACTTAGAGCTAATTAAGGAAATCTGAAGCTCAACAGTTCTTTTTTAATTTTTAAAATTTTAGAAGTATTTATATTTTATCATTAATACATTCAGAGCATGGGATGGCATACATTTCTTTCTTTGACATTTTAAGTAAGTTTTTATCAAATAAAAATCATTTTTCCAAAATTATAACAACGTAATAGCTATGCAATTTTAAAGAGTTTTTTATAGACTTTAATGTACTTCTTTCTTTGGAAGTATTACAGTCTAATTACCCATTCAGACTATAGTGTATTTGATCCACATGCCTGATTGTCTTATAATCAGATTACCAGGGTGTTTCTTTATCATTATTTTCTTCATTAAAACAGTTGCTTTGGGGCGCCTGGGTGGCGCAGTCGGTTAAGCGTCCGACTTCAGCCAGGTCACGATCTCACGGTCCGTGAGTTCGAGCCCCGCGTCGGGCTCTGGGCTGATGGCTCAGAGCCTGGAGCCTGTTTCCCATTCTGTGTCTCCCTCTCTCTCTGCCCCTCCCCCGTTCATGCTCTGTCTCTCTCTGTCCCCAAAATAAATAAACGTTGAAAAAAAAAATTAAAAAAAAAAAAAAAACAAACAAACAAAAAAAACAGTTGCTTTGGGGACGCCTGGGTGGCTCAGTCAGTTAAGTGTCTGACTTCAGCTCAGGTCATATTCTCACGGTTTGTGAATTCGAGCCCCTCATCAGGCTCTGTGCTGACAGCTCAGAGCCTGGAGCCTGCTTCGGATTCTGTGTCTCCCTGTCTGTCTCTGCCCCTTCCCTACTCTGTCTGTCTATCTCTCTGTCTCAAAAATAAAACATTTAAACAATTTAAAAAACAAAAAACAGTTGGCTTTGGAGCATATAACAATCATAAATAATTGAGTGAATACTTTATGATTCTAAATGCTTCTAGTTAACTTGGACAGCCCAATTAAAAATAATATTTTAATTTTTATGTAATTCATGTAGACTTAAGCAGGAATTTTAGTGTAACATCTATTAACCACGTAATAGTGACCTTCCTCCTCCAGTTTGTTTGATCAAAGGTCAGGCTCTATGCAATATGGCAAATGAAGTTAACAAATTTGCTGTTTATCATCTCCTTATTAGTGCAACTTGAAAGGACAAAGAGAAGCATCGATATTACAGTATATCATCTAGAAAAGCCTTTAAACTTATCTCCATATATTACCAAAAACCCAGGTAATCTCTTCCCCTTAAAAAGTTGAAAAATCTGTTCTTTCAAGTAGCCATTAAGTCATAATATCTTTAAAAGCACTCAATGTAGGGGCACCTGGGTGGCTCAGTCTGTTCCTATATTACTGACTAAAACTTGTTAAATTGGCATTGTCCTCTATATACTCCTAAAATCCTTTTTTTTTTTTAAATTCCAGTATAGTTACCATACAGTGTTATATTAGTTTCAGGTGTACAAATAGTGATTTAACAATTCTAAAAACCTTAATATTCATATCTCCTTATACCTGCACAGATGAAAAACTGTCCAATGACAATAAGATTATGAAATAGTTTCAGAATTTTGAGGTCATTAGCAAACCTCAGTAAGTAAATGTACCAACTAAAACTGGAATTTTGATTAGAAGATAGCACACTTCTATCTTCTTTGATTTGAATAAAAAATGAAGCTCTTCACCAAAAAGGTCGGAGAGCTAGGACTTATTTCACTGAGCTCACAGAACCAGCTACATAAGTGTTTTTGGATTCTCTTACTGATAAATGCAGGTGTGTGACAGAAAAAGAAAGTTAAGCTTATTCTAATAAATGATACATATTTCTTCTAACTTATGAAATACATTTGCTCAATTCAAAATAGTATATACTTCCAAGAACTTTGTACCTCTAATTCTGACATCTTGCTTAATATTTACACATTATCCTAACTATTATATTGAATCATTTTACCCACAAGCATATTTTTCAATACTTCTTATTCACTGATTAATTCATCGGATTCTAATCTATTGACTACTAGGTACAAGGCATGAACTAAGCCCTCAGGCTCCATTTGAGAACATAGTAAGCCCTGCTCTCCCGAAATTCACATTCTGACTAGAGGGACAGATTTTACTTGGTGTTCCCACTGACTAAGTTTACTGTGTCTCCCATGAGAACCTTCTTTGACAGTTTTTGATAACTGGGCTGTTAACTTTGTTAGAGACATTCAAAATTGCAGAAAGGCAGTGATGAATTTCCTTACAAACTGTACTCCACAGTCCTCTGCTCATCTTCCCTCTTTACTCCTGCCAGTTCATGTATGTCTCCATTTTCGGCCATCAACTCCATTCTGAAGACTTCGCAATTTCCATCTTTAAAACCTCTCACCTTTCTTTTATAGCTGCCTACAGAACCTTGATGTATCATCACACACAGTGCACCTTCGATCAATATATCTAAAACAGAACTTAAGCCTCCTGACTTTCTCAAATCTGTACTTGTACCTTAGTCTACCAGTACCATAGACTCAAGATTTTATATCTGTTTTCTTTAACTTCTTCCTGTGTTTATAACCCAATTTATTCTGGCTTTGTTATCTCTCTGTTTTTGTATCTCCCTTTGAAATCCCTCATGGCCAGCCCTCCTTAGTCCAGTATCTCATTATTTCATGACTGGTAATAGTTTCTTGACTATTACCCTATCAGTTCATCCTGTTGGCTTTTCTCAGATTAATCATTTTAAAATACTACTTCAGGGGCACCTGGGTGGCTCAGTCGGTTGAGCGTCCGACTTCAGCTCAGGTCATGGTCTTGCAGTTCATGAGTTCGAGCCCCACGCCAGGCTCCGTGCTAACAAACAGCTCAGAGCCTGGACCCTGGTTCAGATTCTGTATCTCTCTCTCTCTCTCCCCCACTCCCCTGCTCATGCTCTGCCTCTGTCTCTCAAAAATAAATAAATGCTAAAAAAAAAAAAAAAAATTAAATACTACTTCATTGGAGAGTCACTCTTTCCTAAAGTATTTTCTTACAAATTTCTCTTACCGTGATCTCTCATCTGAAGTCTTACAGCACCGTTTCTGTACTGCTTATACTTGGCTGTTACAGTGCCTGGAATTATCTAGTACAATTTGTATTAACTAATGTTTATTAAGTGGCTACTATGTACTTGCTACTGTTCTGTGCACTTTGTATAAACTCATTGAATCCTCACAGCAACCCCACGTGGTATGTGCTTTTATTTTCCTCATATTACACAGGAGAGAACTGAAGTACAGAGAAGTAAAATAACTTTTTCCAAATTAGCTTACTGGCATAGCCAATGATTCATGCCATAGCCATGATTCACACCCACCTCACTAGCTTCGATCACCATGCTCTTAGCCACTGCCACTACTATGTCATTTCACTGAAAAGTTAAGACAGAGACTTAAACACATTTTGAAGGGTACTGTAAGAGCTTTGTGAGAGGTTTAAAGTACTTTTGCAGTTCAGCAGACGGCAAGATGACTTCCACCAAGGGGACAAAAAAAAAAAAACAAAAAAACGAAAACAAACCCAAAAGCTTTATGAGGGATTTGGAAGTGGGGTGGGGAGAAACATTCCAGAGAGAGGAATTTGCATGATATAAAGCACTCTTGAGACAGACTATTCAGAGCATATTACCAGGAATTCTAAGTAATGTAGTTTAGCTGGGACAAAGGATACTCAATGATAAAGGGAAATAAGTTGTAAAAGTAGATTGCAGCCAAATTATAGGTCTTAAATGTGAAATTAAGGTGTTTAAGTCATAATTTATAGGTTGTGGAGTGATAAGCCTGTATCTTAGAAATGTTTGGCTACAATAATGTTTAAGGTCAAAGGGAAGAGAAGGACTAGCTAGAAAGTTATTACAATAGTCTAAGAAATAATGAAGCCCTGAATTAGATAACTAGCTGGAAAGTAGGGACCAGAGAAGAGACTGTATGTATCTTCTTGAATCTTCAACATTTGCCAAATGATTGGCTACCAGGGGGTTGGAAGAGGCAGGTACCATTAACTAAGATAAGGGAGCATCGTTAGCAGGGAACAGAGAAAGAAGATATAATCAGTTTGAGACATATGCCAAGTTTATGATGCCAGTAGGAGGAAACATTCAGCAGACAGTAATGTAGAATTTAAGAGATCAGGATTAGAGATGTAACTGTCGGAGACCTTGGTGTACATCTGATAGCTAAAACCAGGGAAGCAAGTAGAGGAAAAACAGCTAGGGGATAGATGGAGGAATCAGAACTACCGAAGGAATGTCCCCAAAGTAAGGAGAATCAGAAGGATTAAAATTGGAAGTGAGAGAGTGGAACGTTGCAGAGAGGTAAAACAAATGTGGCGAATTTCTTGGCCACATTTATGAAATCTAGGTTGTGAGAACAGGAGTAATTAGGCTTATATATGCTATTCTATTCCTTTCCCTTAGATACTTGTTTTGTCTCCTGTCATTGACTATTCTTCTTCAAATCATTTTCTAGTCTTTATATCATACAATTCCAGATCCTTTCACAGCACCTGGAAATCATAGACTGTGGTACCTATACATGTTGTATAGAATAATATGTATATGTATATGTGTGTAGATAGATAGATAAAGTATATCCAAAATATATATGGGTAATAACATATATATGAATAAAGTAAATATTATGTTATAGGCACAACAGTAAATG
Organism: Lynx rufus; assembly: GCF_022079265.1. Classification (NCBI taxonomy): domain Eukaryota; kingdom Metazoa; phylum Chordata; class Mammalia; order Carnivora; family Felidae; genus Lynx; species Lynx rufus. The sequence goes on along the minus strand of NW_025814889.1, from coordinate 20,275,382 downwards.
TAGGTTAGGTCTTGAGAAGGCTCCCTTGGGATCCCACCAACATGAAAGACAGCTGATATGAATGAACCCTGCCCTTCCAATATAAGATGAAGTATTCAGAACAACAAAAAAATGTAATCATAGCCTTAATAAGAATAAAAGAGAAATCCAGTTTTGTTTTAGTGCCAGTAACAACAGTTCAAAACCATAGTCATAAGTAGAACTGACACCACAGAAATAAGCCTTGGTCCCTGGGGTTTTAATACCTACTTGAGTCAGAAATTGTGCCTTTGGGTTCACAGGCAGCTGGAATTGAGCCTCTTGCATAAAGCCTAGTCTCACAGGGCTACTCTCCTGTGAAAGGAGAGTGAGCAAAATTCAGTGGTCCAGAGCCATTAAAACCTGTAGGACCCTGACAAAAGCCAATGCAAAAATTGTTCTGTACCATGAAACAGGGCTTTGGAAATTCCTGTTGAGGGAATTAAAAAAAAAAAAAAAAAAAAGCCCCAGTAAGGATGTGCTCACAGTGAAAATATAAATTTTGAGGGTAATCAACAGCTCCAACAAAGAAGACAATTGTAATTCCAAGAACAGAAGAAAACCTGACCTGAAGGAGACCATAAACTTACTTATATTAAATAAGTTACTTGAGAGATTAAAAAAAGGAATCAAACCATGATGAAAGAATATGACAGGAATAACAGGATAAGAAAAAAAAACAAACGACAATGTCTGGAAATGAAATGTTCGTTGTTGTTGTTGTTGTTGATTGTTTAATGGTTGGATTAAACTGCTGAGATGAGAATTAGTGAATTAGATGATCTGGTCAGATCACCCAGAATGTAGATTGAAGAGATGGGGAGATCTGAGAATGGCTGGGAGATATGGAAGGCAGAATGGGAAAGAACAGTATATACCTATTCAATGACAGTTTCAGAAGGTGAGAATGGGAGGTGAAGCACTCAACAAAATAATGGCTGCGATTTTTCAGAACTGACAAAAGAGTCCTGATATAGAAGTACACAATATCCTGAGCAGGAGAAATAAAAACAACCCATATCTAAACAAACCATGGAGAAATTGTTAAACATTAAAGCAAATGGAACATGCTAAAACCAAATGATGGAGAGGAAACCAAGGAACACCAGCTATACTAACAATTGCCTTCTCATCTACCACAAAAGGTATCAGAAAAAGTAGAAAAAGATCTTCAAAGTGCTGACAGAAAATAATGGTCAACTTAGCATTTTAGGTCTAATTAAAATATTAGTTGAGAATAAGAATAAAGACACTTTCAGACAAATTAAGACTTAGCTTACGGAGCGGAGCGCCTGCGTGGCTCAGTCGATTAAAGCGTCCAACTTCTGATTTCGGCTCAGGTCATGATCTCACGGTTCATGAGATCAAGCCCCACATCAGGCTCCATGCTGACAGCACAGAGCCTGCTTGGGGTTGTCTCCCTCTCTCTCTGCCCCTCTTCCACTTGTGTGCATAGGCACGCTCTCTCAAAATAAACTTTAAAAACGATTTAGGGGTGCCTGGGTGGCTCAGTCGGTTGAGCGTCCGACTTCGGCTCAGGTCATGATCTCACAGTCTGAGTTCAAGCCCTGCGTCGGGCTCTGTGCTGACAGCTCAGAGCCTGGAGCCTGTTTCAGATTCTGTGTCTCCCTCTCTCTCTGTCAAAAATAAATAAACATCTAAAAAAAAAAAAAAAAGGATTTAACAACTTGCCTTTCCCTAACCCTTACTATGAAGGCTATTAAACGATATATCTGCTTCAGCTAGAGGAAAATTGAACATAGAAGAAAGGAAAGGGCAGCAAGAAAAAGTTGTGACCAAAAAAATTAAATGTGATGGTAAATCTTAAGTGTTGTTGTACAAGAAACTATTGTAACAATGGCAACTAATTTGGGAGGGGTTAAGAACTAGATGGAACTAAAATACATGAGAGCAGGGGCACCCTAGTGGCTCAGTCAGTTGAGAATCCAACTTCGGCTCAGGTCATGATTTTGCAGTTCGTGGGTTTGAGCCCCAGGTCGGGCTCTGTGCTGACAGCTCAGAACCTGGAGCCTGCTTTGGGTACTGTGTGTGTGTCTCTCTCTCCCCCTACCCTGCTCATGCTATGTCTCCGTCTCTCAAAAATAAATAAACATTTTTAAAAAATTAAAATACATGACGGCAATACTTAAAAGACTGGAGAAGGAAACCAGAAACATTTTAGGATCCTTGTATTGAGTGGGACAAAGACAGGAAAACTAACTATAGACTTTGTTAGTGATTATTTGTAAAAAAAAAAAAAAAAAAAAAAAAAAAAAAAAAAAAAGGGGGGGTATTCATTAATAAACCTATGATGTGCAACTTTCAAAACCACTAGATGGAAGAAAAGAGAATAAGAAAACTTGATCAATAGAAGGAAAATAGAATAAAAAAAAACACATGGTAAATTAAAAGAATAAATTAAGATAAAGAATAAGTCCTAATATTTTAACGATCACAGTAAATGAAAATAGACTTTTCAAATTGAAAAACTAATACAAAATGCAGCTACGTGTTATTTATAACAGAGACATCTAAAGCACAATGTCCCTGAAAGATTGAAAGTAAAAAGAAAAAATAAGAATCCTGACCCTAATAATCTTTATGCATCTAACATAACCCAGACTTATATATGGCAAAAAAAATATACACAATTACCACACCTTCAAGGACCAGATAACCTCTATCTTATATAAAGTATTCTAATATTCAAGGAAAAACTCCCAAAGTTTTTTTATGAGGCTAACATAAATCTTAATTTCAAAAGTAAATTCAGTATGTATTCTGAAAAAGGAAAAATAGAGGTCAGTGTTGCATATGAATATAGATACAAAAATCTCAAAACTGTTAGATACTGAGTTTTTAGAAGTTGTTTTCTAATGTCTTAGAGTGCTATAAAATAATACAAGTAATCCATTACACCCAACTGCCAAAATATAAAATACTATATACTTAGTAGTGAAATACTTAAGGCATTCCCTTAAAAATCATGAACGTGAAAATAATACTTGCATTTTCTTCCATTCAACATTATCTGGAGATCCAGTTTATAAATAACTACTCATTTGTTGTGAAACCTTAGACGAGTTACCTTATTTTGGGGCCCTAAGTTTCTGGTCTGTTAAAGGAGCAGGATTAGAACACTGGCCCAGGAACAGGGACTACAGGCGATCCAGCTGAGCTCCCTGAGCCCAGTCCAGCCCAGATCAGCCATCTCTGAGTCCCAGAGACTCATTCCATAAATAAATGCCTGTTGTTTTATACACTGATATTTGCAGTTGTTTGTTTTGCAATAATAACAAACTAATACACTGGCAGAGTTAAAAATCAGATGTTGGCAAGTATGTGGAGGAAGAACAGGAACTCTCCATTGTTGTCGGTGGAAAAGTAATACAATCTCTTTGGGGAAGAGTTGGGCAATAGTTCATTGTAAAGTTGAAATTACCCATATTCTATCTACTATGATGGATCAGAAATTCTGCTTCTAAATATACCCTCTAGAGAAACACACATACAGGTAAAGAATGTTATTACAACATTCTAATAGTGAAAAATTGGAAACTGCCTAAATGTCTATCAGTAAGGGAAATGAATAAATTATATATTACATCATACAACATGTAGTGGGTTGACTAGTGCCCTCCAAAAATTCATATCCACCCAGAAGTTCAGGATACGATCTTATTTAGAAATAGGGTCTTAATTAAGATGTGGTCATACTGGATCCAGATGGGCCCTAAATCCAATGATGAGTATCCTTATAAAAACAGAAGATTCAGGGAAGAAGTCCATATGGTGACACAGCAGAGATTGAAGCAATGCACCTACAAGCCAAGGAACACCAGAACACAAGGAACTTGCATTGCTGGAAGCCCCCAGGAGCTAGGAAAGAGGCATGGGATAGACTCTCCTTCAGAGCTTCCAAAAGGAACCTACCTTGATTTTAGACTTCTCATCTCCTCATGGTGTATAGCCACCCAATTTGTGGTAATATTTCATGGTAGCCCAAGGAACTAATAACGCAACGAATACTACATACCAGATAAAATGAATGAACTGCAACCATATATGTATGGTTGCAGTTCATTAATTTTATATATATATATATAATGGAAAGGCATCTCATGATGATGGAGGAAAGACTTAATATTGTTAGAAGTGAATACTACTCAGAGTGATCTACAGATTCAGTGTGGTCCCTATCAGAATGGAATCTCAAGGGACCTCCCCCAATCGTGAAAAGGAAGAACTAAAATGGGAGGACTCACATTTCCTGAATTCAAAACTGACTGTAAAACTACAGTAGTCAAACTAGGGTGGTACTGGTATAAAGACATACAGACAATGCAGCAGATTAGAGAGCCCAGAAGTAGGCCTCACATAAGGGTCAAATTATTTCCATAAAGGTACCAGGACCATTCAGTAGGAAAAAGACAATCTTTTCACAAATAGTCTTGGGAAAAGTAGATGTCCACATGCAAAGGAATGAAGTTAGATGCTTGCTTTACACCATATACAAAAGTCAACTCAAAATGGATCAAAGACATAAACATAAGAGCTAAAATGACAAAACTCTTTGAACAAAGCATAGGGGGAAAGCTTTCAGGACATTGAATTTGGCAAGATTTCTTGGCTACGACAACAAAAACAGCAACAAAAGAAAACATTAAATAAAATGGACTTCATCAAAATTGAAAACTTCTGTATATTAAAGGACATTATCAAGAGATAAGTGAAAATGGGGGTGGCTGGGTGACCCAGTCAGTTAAGTGTCTGACTCTTGATTTCAGCACAGGTCATGATCTCACAGTCGTGGGATCAAGTCCTGTGTCAGGCTCTGTGCTAGGTGTGGAGCCTGCTTGGGATTCTCTATCTCTCTATCTCTATCTTACCTCTCTGTCTCTATCTCTGTCTCTTTCTCTATCTCCCTCTGCCTCTCTCCCCTACTCACATTCTCTTGCTCTCTAAAAGTTAAAAAAAAAAATGTTTTTTAAAGAAAGTGAAAATGGAACAGGGTGGGAGAAAATATTTGCAAAGCATATATCTGATAAGAGATTAATTTCCAGAACATATAAAGAACTACAACTCAACGACAACAAAAAACAACCCAATTCAAAGGTGGACAAAGGCTTTGAATAGACATTTCTCCAAAGAAGATATACTCGTACCAAATAAGCACATGAAAAGATGCTCAACATCATTAATCATTAAGGAAACACAAATCAAATACAAATATAGTGAGATACCACTGCACACCCACTAGGATGGCTATAACATTTAAAAAATGTTTCCTTAAAAAAGGAAAATAACAAATGTTGGCAAGGATAAAGAAAAAAATGGAATCTTCATCAATTACTGGGGGAAAATGTAAAATGATCCAGCTGCTATGGAAAACAGGTTAATGTGTCCTTGAAGTTAGTCAAACATAGTTACCATATGACCCACTGATTCCATTCATAGGAATTGAAAACACATACACAAATACATGTACACACATTCTTGGCGACACCATTCACAATAGCCAAAGGTGAAACGGCCCAATGTCCATCAATAGATTCATGGATAAACAAATGTGGTAAACACATAGAATGGAACATTACTCAGCCATAAAAAGGACTGATTCATGTTACGATGTAGATGAACACTGAAACATTATGCCACTAAATTGTACACTTAAAAGAGTTGATACGGTACATTTTTATATTATGTATACATTGCCACAATAAAAACTTAGTAAGTGCAGGTTTGTGGCAGTTCTGTGAACTGGGTAGGAAGTGGCCGCCGAGGGGAAGCAGTGTTGTGGCTGAGGCTGGTAGGAAAGCAAACACCAAGATCAGACTTCCCTCACTTCCACCTCCCGTCAGAGTACTGGGACCTATTTGCGAGTTCAATAACCCAGGACTAACATTTATTAAATATTATTTTCTAGGGCCTTAATATATGCCCTTAATCTATGACCTCACTTCATATGCTCAAATGTATCTCCTTCATGCTGTGATGACAAATATTTCCAATGGTTTGAGACATTAGAGCTCTTATTCTTATGTACCTATAACGTTATTTGTGGAACTCTAACACTTGAGCCGCATTAAGCATTGAGAACAAAGCCTGGTTGAAACCCTCATCTCGAATGTTCCTTCCCTTCCCCTCTTGCCAAGCCGAGGTTTGGTATGGGCCCGCACCACCCGCTCTTAAACCTCCTGCCCTTTTTGAATGGAAGCTTTACTCTTCCCTTGGAAAAGCAAGGGAGCTTAGTCTGCTAGGTTACTTAAAAGCACTGTTTAGTGGCAAATTACTGCCCCTCTCAGAAGGACCAAAATCTTTCTGTTTCTTTCAATCATTCATTCAGCATAATAATCATAAGTTCGCCGGCATGGTCTAGCATGCTAAGATAATCAAGGAATCTCTCCCCACATTTTCACTTGCGGATAAATTTATTACATCCCATTTTTACTCTCAAATACTGAAAACACATGAAGGAATAATAAAGCACTTTGTACATTGTTCAAACTAAAAATCTGTTGGCTGATACTATTTATATATGTGGAAAGCATATCAGAAGCCATACATTTTTAAGACTAGATAAGGAAGGAAAAAATATATAATGACAGTTGAATAGCTTTTCTTGAGAGTGAGGAAAATGAACAACAGTGAGAGAAAAATAGCCACAAATGTTAACTTGGGGGGACAAAAACCCCTGAACTTCTCTGTCTAAAAATGCAGTTAGATGCGTGGTGGTGCACACATATGGGTACCATGGAAGGTATCGTGCTGTGATTTGATCCTGGTGTAATAGTGGCTTTTATACTTTTCACGTCCACTTCTCATCCTAGGAGTCGTCGTACAGCTGTGTAGCTGGTCATAAGGAGGTCTGAATAAAACATGAAAATCTGCCCTTCAAAGAAGTAGTTCTTCGGTGCACACTTCCTCTAAGTTCTTGTTTGCCCCTAAACAGCCTCTAATCGATTTGGTTGGTGGTTTTCTAGATTTAAGTCTCTGAATTTGCAGAGATTGGGGACCTAAAGAACACCTGTTTTTTAAATTCTCATTTTATAAATTATTCTTCTTTATTATGTTTTCCCCCGCTGTATTCTTATTCTTACCCCTTTTCTGTAAGTTTTACAGGCCTTCCCTTGTTGATGGTTAATACCTGATACTACCACATGGTATTCTTTCTGTCAACTCAACAAGTGTTTTTTGAGCACCTAGTATGTTTCTAGGACTTTGTTATCAGACAACATTTACAGAACAAAAAGGAAATAACGATATTTGTCCTCCTCTATAGAATTTGCAGGTCTTGTCATGACTATGATGCTGTTTCAAATTGTAATCCTCCCTTAACTTTGTAGAAGCATTGAAAAGGTGTCCCACTTCAGCAATTTGGCTGGATGTATGTTTAAGGTGTTTCATGGTACAATACCTATGCCCATTGTCAGTGACAGCTTGACGCTTACACTGGTAACCTATAAAACTGATAGTGTGTTACTGGGCTACAGCGGAAAGCCTTGGGTCTTAACTTGGCTTTGCCAATGATTATCCCGTGAACCTAAGGAAGTTTTTTTCAACTTCTGTAGGCTTCAATTTCTTCTCTTAAATTATCTCTGTGATCCTTCTAATTCTAAAAATCGTATCAAATATTACAGCATATACACTATTGAAATGCAGCTTTTCTAAGAGAATAGAACTCCAGTATACATATGTAATACTTACTGAATAATATGACTTTGACAAGTACTGGATGGGCCATAGTTGAACAGAATGGAAAGAATACTGCAGATTTCTCATTTCCCCTGTACCATTAACAATCATAAATCCTGATTTTTTAAATCCCTTCAATTGCTTTTTATTGCAGTTATTTCTTTCCAAATAAGATAATATGGGACATTTTCTACTGGAGACAAAATACCTATTCCTTTGAGGTTACGTTGAACTTTGAAACTTATAAATACATAGCTGATTCGAATGTTTGTAGTAGCACTATTGATAATAGCCAAATCATGGAAAGAAACCAAATGTCTGTCGACTAATGAATGGAAAAAGAAGATGTGGGGGGCTCCTGGGTGGCTCAGTTGGTTAAGCAGCTGACTTCGGCTCAGGTCATGATCTCATGGTAAGTTTGAGCTCTGCGTCGGGTTCTATGCTGACAGCTCAGAGCCTGGAGCCTGCTTCAGAGTCTGTGTCTCCCTCCCTCCCTGCTCTTCCCCCACTTGTGCTCTGTCTCTTTCTCTCTCAAAAATAAACATTAAAAAAGGGAAGAAGGTGTGGTATATATATACAATGGGATATTTCTCAGCCATCAAAAAGAATGAAATCTTGCCATTTGCAACAACGTGGATGGAACTAGAGTTATTATGGTAAGCAAAATGAGTCAGAGAAAGACAAATATTATATGATTTCACTTGTGGAATTTAACAAATGAAACAGATGAACATAGGGTAAGGGAAGGAAAAATAAGATAAAAACAGAGAGGGAGGCAAACCATAAGAGACTCTTAAATTCAGAGAACAAACTGAAGGTTGCTGGAGGAGTGTTGGGTGGAGGGATGGGTAAATGGGTGATGGGCATGAAGGAGGGCACTTGTTGGGTGAGCACTGGGTGTTATATGTAAGTGATGGGTCACTAAATTCTCCTGAAACCATTATTACACTGTATGTAAACTAACTTGGATTTAAGTTAAATAAATAAGTGTGTAGGTATGTATGTATGTATGTATGTATATATGGTATAAATACATAAGTAAAAACATCCCCTGAAACATGAAAATGTGTCTTTCGCAGACTTCTACTTAGCACGAGATCTACATTTTGAGCCTCACAAACCCTGGGGAAAACATGTAATTATTTTTACTTCCCTTTGTGTATGTTATTCACTTCAAATAATACATCTAGACATTATTTTTATACCTCCAATAAGCTTTCCATTTATTTCTCCTATGGGTTCTTGTATTTTTCCCCAAAAATACTCATTCAGCAATTACTCACTGACTTTATAATGTACTACAGGCATTGAGGATATGAAGGCATGAAAGGCATGATCCCAAAACTTGAGAAGATTATCATACACACAATTACATAAAGAGACCATCATAGGGGCGCCTGGGTGGCGCAGTCGGTTAAGCGTCCGACTTCAGCCAGGTCACGATCTCGCGGTCCGTGAGTTCGAGCCCCGCGTCAGGCTCTGGGCTGATGGCTCAGAGCCTGGAGCCTGTTTCTGATTCTGTGTCTCCCTCTCTCTCTGCCCCTCCCTCGTTCATGCTCTGTCTCTCTCTGTCCCAAAAATTAAAAAAAAAAAAAAAAAAAAAAAAAAAAAGAGACCATCATAATATAATACAATGATTTTTTGTAAAAGTGTACTGAAGGTATGGAGTACCTCAGAATCCTGGGAGTTAGAAAGCCTTCACAAAGGAAATCTATTCCCCCCTGCCTTTTTTTTTTTTTTTTTAATGTTTATTTTTTGAGAGAGAGACAGCGTGAGTTGGGGAGGGGCAGAGAGAGAGGGAGACAGAATCTGAAGCAGGCTCCAGGCTCTGAGCTGTCAACACAGAACCCGACACAGGGCTCAAACTCACAAACCTTGAGATCATGCCCTGAGCCAAAGTCAGCCTCAGGTGCCCCCCCCCCTTTTTTTAATTGAAGTACAGTTGACCTACAATATTAGTTTCAGGTGTACAATATAGTGATTCTACATTTATATACATGAAATGTTCACCACGATAAGTGTAGTTACTTTCTGTCACCATACAAAGCTGTTACAGTATTAATTCCCTATGCTGATTAATTCCCTATTCCCTGTTAATTCCCTAGTTCATCCTCATGATTTATTTTACAACTGAAAGCTTGTACTTCTTACACTCTTTCACCTATTTTGCCCATTCCCCCCTGGAAATCATCAGTTTGTTCTCTGTATTTATGAGGCTGTTTCTGGTTTTTTAGTTGTTGTTTGTTTTGTTTTGTTTTTGATTTTACATAAAAGTGAGAGCATATAGCATTTGTCTTTTTCTGTCTGACTTAGTTCACTTAGCATAATACCCTGTGGTCCTTCCATGTTATTGCAAAGGGCAAGATTTCATTCCTTTTGATGTCTGAGTAATACTCCATTGTAGGGGCGTCTGGATGGTTCAGTTGGGTAAGCATCTGACTTTTGATTTCAGCTCATGATCTCACAGTTTCGTGAGTTCGAGCCCCATGTCAGGATCTGTGCTTACAGTGCAGAGCCTGCTTGCAATTCTCCCTCTCTCTCTGCTCCTCTCCTGCTCGCACTCTCTCTTTCTCAAAAATAAATAATAAATACTTCATTGTAGATATATATACCACATCTTCTTTATCCATTCATCTATCAGTAGATACTTGGGTTGCTTCCATATCTTGGCTATTGTAAATAACGCTGTGATTAACGCAGGGGTGCATGCATAAATCTTTTTAAATTAGTATTTTGTTTTCTTTGGGTAAATACCCAGTAGTGGGATTACTGGATTATATGGTATTTATATTTTTAATTTTTTGAGGAACCTCCATACTGTTTTCCACGGTGGCTGCACCAATTTACATTTCCAGTATCGGTGCACAATGGTTCTTTTTTCTCCACATCCTCGCCAACACTTTTTATTATTTGTCTTTTGATTCTAGCCATTCTGACAGGCGTAAGGTGTTATCTCATTGTGGTTTTGATTTGCATTTCCCTGATGATGAGTGATGTTGAGCATTTTTTCATGTGTCTGTTCGCCATCTGTGTGTCTTCTTTGGAAAAATGTCTATTCAGGTCCTCTATTTTTAACTTCTAGATTTTTTAGTGTTGAGTTGTGTAAGTTCTTTACATACTTTGGATTAACCCCTTATCAGCTATATTGTTTGCAAATATCTTCTCCTGTTCAGTAGTTTGCCTTGTTTTGTTGGTGGTTTCCTTTACTGTGAAAAAAATTGATTATTTTGTTTCCTTTGCCTGAGGAGACATGTCTAGAAAAATGTTCCTGTAGCCAGTATCAAAGAGATTAATGCCAATGTTTTCTTCTAGAAGTTTTATGATTTTAGGTTTCACATTTAGGTCTTTAATCCATTTTTAGTTTAATTTTGTGTATGGTATGAGAAAGTGGTCTAGTTTCGTGCTTTAGCATGCAGCTGTACAGTTCTCCCAAAACTATTTCCCATTGTATATTCTTGCCTCTTTTGTTGTAAATTAGTTAACCATATAATTATGGGTTTATTTCTGGGCTCTTCATTCTGTTCTCTTGATCTGTGTATCTATTTTTTTGTCAGTGCCATACTGTTTTGATTACTGTAGCATTGTAGTGTAGTTTGAAATCTGGGGTTGTGTTACCTCCAGCTTTGTTCTTTCAAGACTGCTTTGGCTCTTCAGGGTCTTTTGTGCTTCCATAGAAATTTTAGGATTATTTGTTCTAGTTCAGTGAAAAAATACCATTACTATTTTGGTAGGGATTACAGTGAATCTGTAGATTGCTTTGGGTGATATGGGTATTTCAACAATATTAATTCTTCTAATATATGAACATGATATGTCTTTTCATATGTTTCATCTTGAGTTTCTTTCATTAGGGTCTCAGAGTTTTTAAAATACGTGTCTTCATCTTCTTGGTTAAATATTCCTAGGTATTTTTTTGTTTTATTTTATTTTATTTTATTTTTTTATTTAAGTTTATTTATTTATTTTGAGAGAGACAGAGACAGTGCAAGTCAGGGAGGGGCAGAGAGAGAGAGACAGAGAGAATCCTAAGCAGGCTCTGCACTGCCAGGGCAGAGCCAGACATGGGGCTTGAACTCACAAAACCGTGAGATCATGATCTGAGCTGAAACTAAGAGTCACACGCTTAACTGACTGAAGCCACCCAGGTGCCCACTTTTTTTTTAAATGTTTATTTATTTTTGAGAGAGAAAGAGAGCATGCACTAGCGGGGGAGCGGCAAAGGGAAAGGGGAACAGAGTTTTTGAAGTGGGCTCCCCACTGACAGCAGACAGCTCAGCACAGGGCTCAAACTCATCAACTACAAGATCATGACCTGAGCCAGAGTCGGACACTTAACTGAGTAGGCCACCCAAGTGCCCCTTGATGCATTTGTAAATGAGATTGTTTTCCTTCTCTTTCTAGAAATTCATTATTAGTGTATAAAAATGGCACAGATTTCTATATATTAATTTTGTATTCTGCAACTTTACTGAATTCACTTATTATTTCTGTTAGTTTTTTGGTAGACTCTTTAGGGTTTTCTATATGTCATCTGCAAATGGTGAAAGTTTTATTTCTTCCTTATCAATGTGGATACCTTTTATTTCTTTTTCTTGTCTGATTGCTGCAGCTAGGACTTTCAGTATGACATTGAATAAAAGTGGTGAGAATAGGGGTGCCTGGGTGGCTCAGTCGGTTAAGCATCCGACTCTTGATTTCAGCTCAGGTCATGATCTCATGGTCCGTGGTTTGAGCCCCGCATCTGCACTGACAGTGCAGAGCCTGCTTGAGATTCTCTCTCTCTCTCTCTGCACCTTCTGCACACTATCTCTCTCAAAATAAAAATCAACTTAAAAAACAAAAGTGGTGAGAATGAACATCCTTGTCTTCCTTCTGATCTTAGAGGAAAAGCTGAAGGCTTTTCACCATTGAGTATTGTTAGCTGTGAGTTTGTCATATATGGATTTTATTATGTTGAGAGATGTTCCCTCTAAACGTACTTTGTTGAGAGTTTTTATCACAAATGGATGTTGAATCTTGTCGACTGCTTTTTCTTTATCTATTGAGATGGTCATATGATTTTTAATCATTCATTTTGTTAATGTGGTGTGCCACATTGATTGATTTACATACATTGGACCATCCTTGTATCCCTGGAATAAATTCCACTTGATTGTGGTGAATGATCCTTTTTAATGTATTACTGATTTCTGTTTGCTAATATTTTGTTGAGGATTTTTGCATCTTTGTTTATGAGGGATATTGAACTGTAATTTTCTGTTTTTGTGGTGTCTTTGGTTTTGGTATCAGGGCAATGATGTCTTCATAGAATGAATGTGAAAGTATTCCCTCCTCTTCAATTTTTGGACTCATTTGAGAAGAATAGGTCTTAATCTTCTTTAAATATTTAGTAGCATTCACCAGTGGAGCCATCTGTTCCTAGACTTTTGTTTGTTGGGAGTTTTTGATTACCAGCTCAACTTCATTACTAGTACTTGGTCTGTTCAAATTTTATATTTCTTCCTAATTCAGTTTTAGAAGATTGTATGTTTCTAGGAATTTATCCATTTCTTATAGGTTGTTCAATTTGGTAGGCATATAATTTTTTGTATTTCTATGGTGACAGTTGTAACTTAGTGTCTTTCACTTCTGGTTTCATTTGAGTCCACTCTCGTTTTTTTCTTGATGAGTTGTCTAAAAGTTTATCAGCTTTGTTTATCTTTTGAAACAATCAGCTTAGTTTTATTGATCTTTTCTGGTTTGTTTGCTTGTTTTTAGGTTTTTTTTTAATTTTTTCCACTCTGATCTTTATGACCTTCTCCTTCTAACTTTAGGCTTCATTTGTTCTTCTTTTTCTAGTTCCTTTCAGTTTGTAAGGATTGTTTAAGATTTTTCTTCTTTCTTGAAGTAGGCAGGTATTGCTACCAACTTCCCTTTCAAAACTGCTTTTGCTGTGTCCCAAAGATTCTGACCATTGTGTTTCCATTTTCCTTTGTCTCAAAGTATTGTTTGATTTACCCTTTAATTTCTTCATTGACCCACTGGTTGTTTAGTAAGTTGTTGTTTAGCCTCCATATGTTTTGTGTTTTTTCCAGTTTTTTTCCTTGTAATTGATTTATAGTTTCATACTGTTGTGTTCAGACAAGATGATTGACGATTTTAATCTTCTTACATTTATTGGAACTTATTTTGTGGCCTACCATGTGATCTATCCTGGAGAATGTTTCATCTGCATTTGGAAAGACTGTGTATTCTCTGTTTTTGTTTGGAATGTCCTGTATATGTCTGTTAAGTCCATCTCATCTAATTTGTCATTCAAAGCCACTGTTTCCTTATTGGTTTTCTGTCTGAATGATCTATCCATTGATGTAAATAGGCTGTTAAAGTCCTCTACTATTACTGTATTACTGTCAATTTCTCCCTTTATGTCTGTTCATATTTGCCATACATATTTGTTTCTATTTGTGTTCCTAGCACAGATATATAATTGTTTTATCCTCTTGTTGGACTGATCCTTTAATATATATGCCTTTCTTGGTCTCTCGTCACAGTCTTTTTTTAAAGTCTATTTTGTCTGATAATAATATTGCTACCCCAGCTTTTTTTTCCACTCTCACTTGTATGGCATGTGTTTTTTCCATCCCTTCACTTTAAGTCTGTGTATGTCTTTAGGTCTGAAGTGAGTCTCTTGTGTATTTTAACTGGAGCATTTAGTTCTTTTATTTATTTTTTTTTTTTAAGTAGGCTCCATGCCCAATGTGGAGCTTGAACTCACAACCCTGAGATCAAGAGTTACATGCCCTATCAACTGAGCCAGCCAGGTACCCATAATTCGTTTACATTTAAGGTAATAATTGACAGTTATGTATTTGTCGCACCTTTGTTTATTGTTTTCTGGTTGTTTTTATACACTTACTCTATCCCTTTCTTTGTCTCTTACTCTGTTCTCTTGTGATTTGATGACTTTCTTTTGCTTTAGGCTTAGATTCCTTCTGTTTAATTCTTGTATCTTTATAGGTTTTTCACTTGTGGTTAGCGTGAGGTTCATATATAACATATATATAGCAGTATATAATAAGTTGATGGTCACTTAAGTTCAAACAATCCTAAAAGCACTACATTTTTACTCCTTCCTCCACCTTTTATGTATATGACACATTTTGCATCTTTTTATTTTTTGTATCACTTGACTAATTATTTTAGATATAAATGATTTTACTGGTTTCGTTTTTTAACCTTCAAACTAACTTTATAAGTGATTACTCTACTACCTTTCCTATTCCAGTGAAATTTTTTCCTTTCATAATTGCCTTCTAGTTATGGCCCTTCTTTTTCTGCTTAAAGAAGTCTATTTAACATTTCTTATATGGTTAGTTGTGGTGAACTTCTTTAATTTTTGTTTGGGAAACCTTATCTCCCCTTAAATCTGAATAATAACCTTGTCAGAGTCTTCTTAGTTGTAGGGTTTTACCTTTTACCACTTCGACCTGTCGAGTTTCTGCTGAAAACTCAAGTTATAGCCCTGTGGGATTTCCCTTGTATTTAATTAGTTCTTTTTCTCTTGCTGCTTTTAAGATTCTCTCTTTAATTTTTGACATTTTAATTTTTATGTGTCTTGATGTGGACCTCCTTCAGTTCATCTTGTTTGGGGTTCCTGGACCTGAATATCTGTTTCCTTCCCCAGGGTAGGGAAGTTTTTAGTTGCTATTTTTTTCAAATAAGTTTCCTGCCTCTTTCTCTCTCTCTCTCTTCTTCTGGGGCTCCTGTAATTCAAATATTATCATGCATGATGTTGTGCCAGAGGTCTGTTAGCCTGTAATTTTTTGTAATTCTTTTTTTCATTTTGCTGTTCAACTTGGTTTCCACTACCCCATCTTCCAAATTGCTGATCTGTTCTTATGCATCCTTTAATCTGCTGTTGATTGCCTCTAGTATATATTGTATTTCAGTTACTGTATTCTTTAGCTCGTTTTGGTTCTTTTTTTATATTTTCTGTCTGTTTGTTGAAGTTCTTCCTGAGTTCTTCCACTCTTCTGTTATGTCCAGTGAGCATCTTTATGACCATTAGTTTGAACTCTTTGGTAGATTTGCTTATCTCTGTTTCATTTAATTCTTTTTCTCAGAGTTTATCTTGTTCTTTCATTTGACATCTATTTCTCTGTCACCTCATTTTGTCTGATTCTGAGTGTTTGTTTCTATGTATTAGACCAGGTATAGCTCCCAGTCTTGCAGGCGGTGGCCTTGTATTGAAGGCGTCCTGTGGGGCCCAGGAGCACACTTCCCCTGGTTATCAAAACCAGGCACTCCAGAGGTGTCCCCTGTGTGGGCTGCACGTGGCTTCTTGTTGAGACTGGGCTGCAACTACTTTGGGCGCACTGGTGGGTGGCGCTAGCCCCCAGCTCAGCTGCTCGTGAGGACCAGCCGTGGCTACTGCGTGCGCACCGGTAGGTGGGCTCAGCACCCAGACCCCCTGTCTGACGGCCCCGGTTGCAATTGTTGTGGGCATGTTGGTGGGCTGAGCTGCCCACCACTCCTCAGGGCAGGAGCCGCTTTGGAAGGGCACCTGCAGGGGCGAGCAGGTTAAATGGGACATGTCCACAGGGGAATACGAGGGAAGGACAAGCAGTGCTATCATGGTATAGACGAAGTGTGTCAGAACTGGCTCCAGTCAACGTCAGGCCAGCTGGGCTAAAGGAGAGCAAGAAAAATTGTGCCCGCCAGCACTTCCGTTCCCTAAGAGTTCCTACCGAAATTAGTCAATAAATTTACCTCATGTATAACCCAGGAGCTTTTCAGACTGTTGCCTGAGAAGAAGAACTATGGTAGCCCTTAACAGCAGAGTCTGAGTTTCCTATCCCCCTCTGGCTCTCCCCAAGTTAAATCCTGCTGATTTTCAAAGCCAGATATTATGGCGGCTTGTCTTCAGAGTACAGATTCCCAAGGCAGAGGATGCCCAGTGTGGGGCCTGATCCTCTCAGTCCTCAGGGAGGACCCCTGTGCCTGTGCTCTCTCTCCCACTTATGGGTCACCTTACTGGGGGGTTGGTTCCTGACCAACTCTCTGCCCCTCCTGCCCTTCACAATGTGGCTTTTCCTTTGTCTCTTTAGCTATGGGAGAGCTGTTCTACTAGTCTTCAGGTCATTTTCAGAGTGAGTTCCACTACACTGAGTTGCAGCTTTGATGAGTATGTGGGAGGAGGTGAGCTCAGGTTTCTTCCATTCTGCCGTCTTCCTGAGCTCCAAAGCCAGTAAAATTTTGTTCGGTTTTATGTACACTGATTTTTAAAATTTTTTTTTTTCAACGTTTATTTATTTTTGGGACAGAGAGAGACAGAGCATGAACGGGGGAGGGGCAGAGAGAGAGGGAGACACAGAATCGGAAACAGGCTCCAGGCTCCGAGCCATCAGCCCAGAGCCCGACGCGGGGCTCGAACTCACGGACTGCGAGATCGTGACCTGGCTGAAGTCGGACACTTAACCGACTGCGCCACCCAGGCACCCCATATGTACACTGATTTTAAATCCAGAGCCTACATGTGATTTTGGAGGCTCAGAAGTCTCATGATCTGCCGTCTGCAAGCTGGATACCCAGAGAGGTCTGTTTGAAGGCCTAAGAGTCAGAGAGTGATGGTATAGATTCCAGTCCAAGTCTGAAGGCCTGAGAATCAGGAATGCTGGAGAAGTTTTCCAGTGAGGACAGACTGGGTGGGCCTGAGAGGCCTCTCTGAGAAAACTTACTCTTAATGGAGGAGGAGTTAGGTAGACAATACTGCATTCTGGGCAGAAGGAATGTATTCAAAAAGGCATAGCGATAAGTAACAGCCTGAATGTTCAGCCAGTGATTTTGGATATCTGAGACATAAGGTTTGAGGCAGAGATTAAGAGGAAAACTAGAGAGGTAGGCAAGAACCAGATGCCAAGCCTTCAGATGTCATGCATAGGAACTTGGATTCTTTTTCCTATAGGAAATGGGGACCATTGGTGGATTTTTTAGTAGTGGATCCCATTTGTGAGCTCTTAGGCAAGTTCTATAATATCTCAATACTCTGTGATATGCTCTTAGATTGTTGAGGATTAAATGATTTAGTACATGTGAAGCACTGATAGATGCTTACTATGTGCCTGGCACTGTCTCAGAAGGCCGTGGAAGCCTTGTATGATCTAATCCCTGAATTCTTGAGTCTTATTTGTCAAAATATTAGTTACCCTGTATTGGACACAAGATTCAGGTTCATTGTGGTTTTGATTTACATTTCTCTGATAGCTAATGATACTGAGTATCTTTTCATATGCTTATTGGCCATTTGTATGTCTTCTTTGGAAAAATGTTTATGGATATTTTGCCTACGTGCTTAATTAACATTTTACCTACTTGCTTAATTAACAGTTGCTGGCCTGTTTTATTGTTGAGTGTGAGTTCTTTATGTATGCTGGATACCAGGCCCTTATCAGGGGCATATCTGGAACATGTATTTCACATTAGGGAAGTGCAAAGCAATGAGATATCACTTTACTTCCAGTAGGATGGTCATAATAAAAAAGATAAGAGAAATACTGGCAAAAACATGGAGAATTTGGAACTCTTGTGAATGTAACATGGCACGGCTACTTTGGAAAGCAGTCTGGTAGTTCCTCAAAAAGTTAAACATGGAGTTACCATATGACTCAGTAGTCCCCTTCTTAGGCATCTAATCAAGGGAATGAACATATGTCTACACAAAGGCTTATACATGAAATGTCTGTAGCAGTATTATTCATAATAGTTAAGAAGTAGAAATAATCCAAATGTCCATCAGACAATGACTGGATAAACAAAATTTGGTATATCCATACACTGGTGTATTATTTGGCAACGAAAAGGAATTGACGTACTGTTACATGCTACAACACAAATCTTGAAAACATGCCAAGTAAAGGGAGCCAGTCATAAAAGACCACATACTGTATACATGAAATACCCAGACTAGGGAATTTTGGGGGGGAGAATGTAGATTAGTGGCTGCCTAGGGCTAAGGAGATTGGGGCAAAGGGGGGGACACTAGGTAAAAGATTTCTCTTGGGGATAATGAAAATGTTTTAACATTGATTGTAGTAATGGTTGCATAACTCTTAATATACTTAAGAAACATTGAATTTGATACTTTAGGTGAATTTATAGTATGCTATTTAGACCTTATAATGTTATAATAATGTTTTTTTATACATTTATTTTTTATTAAGTGTGGCCTTATCCTTATTTAGGGAATCAAACTAAATAACTTTTAAAGGCTACTTCCCATGTACCTTGTATCTAATCTCTCTAATCTTAAATTATGTTAGTTTTAGAACTTGAATTTCAAAGCATGACTGACAAGCTGATAGACTAATTCATTTCCACCAAAACTAAAAAAGTAGTTTTAACTGCTTTTTCAAGAGGTCTTAAAGCCATTGTCATGTTCTAAAATTTTTCTACTAACATGATGTTAGTCTTGAAATATGATTTTACTTTATCCTAAGTAGTGTAATAGTGATGCATGTAACTGACTTTCTACACTTTACTATTCTGCATTGTTCTAAAAACAGCAAAGTTTCAGGCAGTGAGCAGTACTGTAATCCTTTATAAGGCATTTTTGTACCTTTCATCATATAAAAAACAGAAACTAATGACTGCATATAAATTATCTAGTATAAATTTACCAGTGCTCATTTTCAGAGTCTTCCTTTCTGACTAATATAGTAAATACATGTTTTTATATATATATTTATTATATATAATATATAATATATATTATATATAATGTATACATATATATTATATATAATGTATACATATTATATATTATATGTACTGTATACATATTATATATTATATGTACTGTATACATATATGTACATACATGTGCATACATATATGTACATACATATACATTATGTATGTGTACATATGTGTATACATATGTACATATGTGTACATACATATACATACATTATATATTATACATATATTATATATGTATATATATTATATATACATATATATTATACATATATTATACATACATTATATATATATACATATATAATATGTATACGTGTCTTTGTATGTATATGTAAATGATTTGGTAAAAGGTGGATCTTAATCTTTTCTATTTTGTCCAGAATACTTTTTTTTTTCCTTTTATCAGGAACTTTTTTTTAAAGTTTTATTCAAATTCCATTTAGTTAGCATACAGTGTAATATTAGTTTCAAGTGTGCAGTATAATCTAATACTTCCATACAACACCTGGTGCTCATCACAAGTGTACTCTTTAATCCCCATCACCTACTTAACCAACCCCCCCAGCCCTCTCACCTCTGGTAACCATCAGTTCTCTATAAGAGGCCATTTCCTGGGGCGCCTGGGTGGCGCAGTCGGTTAAGTGTCCGACTTCAGCCAGGTCACGATCTCGCGGTCCGTGAGTTCGAGCCCCGCATCGGGCTCTGGGCTGATGGCTCAGAGCCTGGAGCCTGTTTCCGATTCTGTGTCTCCCTCTCTCTCTGCCCCTCCCCCGTTCATGCTCTGTCTCTCTCTGTCCCAAAAATAAATAAAATGTTAAAAAAAAATAAAATAAAATAAGAGGCCATTTCTTGGTTTGCCTTTCTCTTGTTTTTTTCTCTTTGCTCATTTATTTTGTTTCTTAAATTCCACATGAGTGAAATCAGATGGTATTTGTCTTTCTGTACCTGACTTATTTCACGAAGCATAATACTCTCTAGCTCTATCCATGTCAATGCAAATGGCAAGATTTTATTCTTTTTTATGGCTGAATAATATTCCATTATATCTATATACCACATCTTCCTTATCCATTCATCAGTTGATGGACACTTGGTCTGTTTCCACACAAAATAGACACATAGATAAGTAGAACAGAATAGAGAGCCCAGAAGTGAACCTCAATTATATGGTCAATTAATCTTCAACAATGTAGGAAAGAATATCCAATGGGGAAAAGATAGTCTCTTCAACAAATGGTATCAGAAAAACTGAACAGCAATATGCAAAAGAATGAAACTAAACCACTTTCTTACACCATACACAAAAAGAAATTCAAAATGGATTAAAGACCAAACTGTAAGACCTAAAACCGTTAAAATCCTAAAAGAGAACACAGGCAGTAACCTCTTTGACATTGACTATAGCAACTTCTTACTAAATAGGTCTCCTCAGGCAAGGGAAACAAAAGCAAAAATAAACTATTGGGCCTTCACCAAAATAAAAAGCTTCTGCACAGCAAAGGAAACAATCAACAAAACTAAAAAGTAAGAAGATGTTTGCAAATATCTGATAAAGGGTTAATATCCAAAATCTATAAAGAACTTCTCAAACTCAACACCCAAGAAACAAATAATCCAGTTAAGAAATGAGAAGACATAAATGATACTTTTCCAAAGAAGACATCCAGATGGCCAACAGACACATGATGAAAAGATGCTCAACATCACTCATCACACAGGGAAATACAAATCAAAAGTACAGTGAGATGTCACCTCACACCTGTCAGAATAGCTAAAATCAGCAACACAAGAAACAAGTGTTGGCGAGGTTGTGGAGAAAAGGGAACCCTCTTACATTGTTGGTAGGAATACAAACTGGTACAGCCACTCTGGGAAACAGTATGGAGATTCCTCAAAAAGTTAAAAATAGAACTACCCTATGATCCAACAGTTGCACTAGTAGGTATTTACCCAAAGAATACAAAAATACTAATTCAAAGGGATACATGCGCAGCAGCATTGTCATAAAGAAAATGGCGAGGGGGGAGGGGATACAACAAACACTAGATGTCATGATTTATGTCCTTTGCATACATGATCAGGCATTATTTTACATGCAGGGATAAAATTTAAATAGATTGAACATTTCTTTGTAATTTAAAACAGGTTTAATGCAAAAAAACACATTGTGATATGCTACATCTTAAATTTATCTATATAATGGAAATTATATGGCACACAATAACACAATAGACAAGTAGATCAGTGTAACAGAGGGTCCTGAATTAAATGCAATCGATTGCTTTTTGACAATGATATCAAGGCAGTTCAGATGGGTAAAGAATAGTCTTCAGCAAATGATAGTGAAACAACTGAATATCCATGTGAAATAGACAATGAACCTATCTCATCCTAACAGGCACAGATTTCCTAGATAGTACACTCAAATCACTTACCATAAAAGAAAAATGTTAATAAGTTGTACTTCATGAAAATTAAAAACTCCTGCTTTTTAAGAAAATGAAAAGGCATAGACTGTCAACAGCTGTAAAGGGTGTAAAATTTCACCCTATTTATAGACTAACAAGTTAGCCACAGTGTCAAGGATACTGATGGAAGACATGACTCTTGGGTCAGAGAGCAGTAGCAGTAGCCAGAATCCCAGCATTTTTATGCCAGTTCCACCACCCTCACGTATCACAAGATGCATTACCAATTGTACGGTTTCCACCTTTACCCACAGGAAACATCTGTGGCAGTTTGGTCACCCATAACAACCCTGGAGTTGAGGTTGACCTGATTGCCTTCTACCACCATGGTAGGTAGTACCATTGGTCAGTTCAGATAGTCAAGAACAAATTACATGCTATCTTTTAAAATTGGAGGATTCCCATTATATTATAACTTACCCTTGTAAGTCACACTAGTCATTTCCAAAGTATCCTAGAAATCAAATAAAAGAAGTGTACTAGAAAATTCACAAGTATGTGGAGATTAAACAGCATGCTGCTGAACAAGCAGTGGGTCAAAAAGAAATCAGAAGAGAAATGAAGTATCTTGAAACAAATAAAAATGGAAATACAACATACCAAAAGTTATGGGATGCAGCAAAAGCAGTTTTAAAAGGGAACTTCATAGCAAAAAATGCCTGTATTAAGAAGCAAGAAAAATGTTAAGCAACCTAACTTTATATCTCAAAGAATGAGAAAAAAAAAAAAACAAAGCTGAGTTAGTATTCAGAAGGAAATAAAAATCAGAATGGAAGTAAATGAAATAGAGACTAAAAAGATGATAGAAAAGATCAATGAAACTAGGACCTGGCTCTTTGAAAGATAAACAAAATTAGCAAACCTTTACCTAGACTCCCCAAGAAAAAAGGACACAAAATCAGAAACGAAACAGGAGACATTATATCTTATACCACAGAAGTACAAAGGATCATAAGAGAGTATGAACAGTTATACACCAGCAGATTGGACAACCTAAAAGAAATGGATAAATTCCTAGAAACATACGACTGACCAAGACTGAATCATGAAGAAATAGAAAATCTGAGTGATGCCTGCTGGCTCAGTTGGTACAGCATATGACTGTTGATCTTGGGACCGTGAGTATAAGCCCAATGTTGGGCTTAGAGCTTACTTTAAAAAAGAGAAATAGAGGGGCTCATGGGTAGCTCAGTAGGTTAAGTGGCAGACTTTGGGCTCAGGTCATGATCTCACAGTTTGTGGGTTCGAGCCCCGCATTGGGCTCTGTGCTGATAGCTCAGAGCCTGCTTTGGATTCTGTGGCTCCCTCTCTCTCTGCCCCTCCCCCATTCACAGTCTCTTTCTGTGCCCCCAAAAATGAATGAAACATTAAAAAAAATTTTTTTAATAATAAAAGAAATAGAAAATCTGAACAGATTGGTTACTAGTAAGGACATTGAGTCGTTAATCAAAAATCTGCCAACAAACAGAAGTCTAGGACCCAGTGGCTCCACTGGTGAATTCTATCAAAAATTCAAAGAGGAATTAATACCAATCCTACTTAGACTCTTCAAAAAAATAAAACAGTACCCTGAAACCAAAACCAGACAAGGACAACACAAGTAAAAATTACAAGCCAGTATCAATATCCTTCATGAACATAAATGTAGAAAATCCTCAACAGGGGAGGATTGAGCCTGGGTAGCTCAGTCGGTTAAGCATCTGACTCATGGTTTTGGCTAAGGTCACGATATCACAGTTTCGTGAGTTCAAGCCTGGCTTGGGATCTTCTCTCTGCCCCTCACCCAATCACATTATCTCTGTCTCTCTCAAAATAAATAAACATATAAAAATCCTCAACAAAATATTAGCAAACCAAATTCAACAATTTATCAAAAGTGTTATACACCATGATCAAGTATGATTTATTCCAGGGATGCAAGGACAATTCAACATCTGCAAATCAAATCAATGTGATATACTACATTCAAAAAATAAGATTAGAGCTATCACAATAGATGCAGAAAAAACTTTTGACAAAATTCAGCATCCATTCATGATAAAAACTCTCAATGAAATGGGTATAGAGGGAACATACCTCAGCATAATAAAGGTCATATATGACAAGCCCACAGCTGATATCACACTCAACTAACATCGTACTCAACAGTAACAGCTAACATGCTCAACAGTGAAAACTTTCCCTCTAAGATCAGGAACAAGATTAGGATGCCCACTTTTGCCATTCTTATTCAACATAATGGTGGAAGTGCTTGTGACAGCAGTTAGACAAGAAAAAGAAATAAAAGGCATCCAATTTGGAAAGGAAGAAGTAAAACTGTCACTATGCGTAGATGACATGGTATTATATGTTTTAGAAACCCTAAAGACTCCACCAAACAACTATTAAGAACAAATCAACAAATTTTGTAAAGTTTCAGAATACAAAAATCAGTCACACAAAAGGAATAAAATATCGAGGAATAAATTTAACCACGAAGGTGAAAGACCTGTATGCTATTATATTAACATTGATCAAAGAAACTGAAGAAGACACAAATAGAAAGATATACCATGCTAATAGATTGGAAGAATTAGTATTTTTTAAATGTCCATACTATGCAAAGCAATCTATAAAGTCAATGCAACCTTATTAAAATTCCAATGGCATTTTTTATAGAAATAGAACAAACAATCCTAAAATGTGTATGGAACCACAAAAGACACTAAATAGCCAAAGCAGTCTTGAGAAAGAAAGCTGTAGGCCTCACACTGCCTGGTTTCAAACTATATTACAAAATTGCAGTAATCAGAACAGTATGGCATTGGCATGAGAACAGACGCATAGAGGAATGGAACAAAATAGGAAGCCCAGAAATAAACCAACACGTATATGGTTAATTCATTGATGGTAAAGGAGCCAAGAACATCCAATGAAGAAAGGCAAGTCTCTTCAGTAAATGATGGTGGGAAAACAGGACAGCCACATGCAAAAGAATGAATCTGGACCACTATCTCACACCATACACAAAAATTAATTCAAAATGGATTAAGGACTTGAACATAAAACACAGATGGTAAGCTCTAAGACAAGGCCCATAGATACAGAGAACCAACTGGTGGTTGCCAGAGGTAGAGGATACACACAGTGGGTAAAGGGAGTCAAAAGGTATAAGCTTCCAGTTTAAAATAAATTAGTTATAGGGGGGCCTGGGTGGCTCAGTCGGTTAAATGTCCACTTTTGGCTCAGGTCATGAGCTCATGGCTCGTGAGTTTCAAGCCCCACATCAGGCTCTATGCTGACAGCTCAGAGCCTGTGGCCTGCTTCGGATTCTGTGTCTCCCTCTCTGCCCCTCCCCCACTCGTGCTCTGCCTCACTCTCTCTCAAAAGTAAATAAACATTAAATAATTATAGAGATGTAATATACGACATGGTGACTATTGTTAATATGGTATTGCACATTTGAAAGTTGCTAAGAAAATAGATCTTAAAAGTTTTTATCAAAAGAAAAAATTGTAACTGTGTGGTGACTGATTTAACTAAACGTATTGTAGTAAACAATTTGCAATATATTGAATGATTGTATTATAGACCTGAAACTAATGTAACGTTATATGTCGATTATACTTCAATAAAAGTATATTAACATCATAGTTAGCTGTATTAAGAACATATGGGAACTCCATACTGTTTTTACAACTTTTCTAGAAGTCTGAAATTATTTCAAACTCGGGGCGCCTGGGTGGTTCAGTCGGTTGAGCGTCCGAGTTCACCTCAGGTCAGGATCTCGTAGTTTGTGAGTTCGAGCCCTGCGTCAGGCTCTGTGCTGACAGCTTGGAGCCTGGAGCCTGTTTCAGATTCTGTCTTCCTCTCTCTGCCCTTTCCCCGCTCATGCTCTGTCTCTCTCTGTCTCTCAAAAATGAATAAACGTTAAATAAATAAATAAATAAATAAATAAATAAATAAATAAATAAAATTATTTCAAACTAAAAGTTAAAGGATTTTAAGTGACAATATAAGTTACAGAATGGGAGAAAATATTCATAAAACATTTCTGACAAAGATCTTGTGTCCACAAAATATAACGAACTCTTCACCCAATTAACGTATAAGCAAAAGACATGAATACACACTTCATAAAAATAGATATTCAGTTGGTCAGTAAATACATGTAAAGATACTCAAGATCATTTGTAATCTTGGAAATTATTACCAAAATAAAACACGTTTCATTCCTACCAGACTGGTCAAAACTAAAACAACTGGCAATATCAAGTGTGGGTGAGTACCTGGAGGGACCCTTCATACACTGCAGGTTAGAATGTAAAACAATACAACTTGTTCGGAAAAATACTTACGTAGTTTCTTATAAAATGTATACTTTCCCTATGACTCAGCAATTCCACCACTAGGTATTTATCTAAGAAGAATTAAAACATATGACCACTATGACAATTATAAATAAATGTCCAAGCAGCTGTATTCATAATACATGATAGGGGTGCCTAAGTGGCTCAGTTGGTTAAGTGCCCAACTTCAGCTCAGGTCATGATCTCACAGTTCGTGAGTTTGAGCCCTGCATCAGGCTCTGCAGTGACCGTGCATAGCCGGTTCAGGATTCTGTCTCCCTCTCTGCCCCTCCCCCACTTGTGCATGCATGTGTGTGTGCATGCGCCCTGTCTCTCTCAAAATAAATAAACTTTAATAATAATGATATGTGATAACCAAGAGCTAGCAGCTACCCAAATAAATGTCCATCAGTAGGAGAATGGATAAATTGTGATACAAATCTTTTTTCTGATATGTGTTATGGAATATTTGCTCCTACTTTGTGGCATTCCATTTCATTTTTTAAATAGTTTCTTTGAAAGACCAACAGTTTAGGGGCGACTGGATGGCTCGTTCAGTTGAGCGTCCGACTTTGGCTCAGGTCATGATCTTGCTGTCCATGGGTTTGACAGCATTGGGCCCTGTGCTGACAGCTCAGAGCCTGGAGCCTGCTTTGGATTCTGTGTCCCTTCCCCGCTCATGCTGTCTCTGTGTCTTAAAAATAAAAACGTTAAAAAAATTCTTTTAAAGACCAAAAGTTTAATTTTAGCAAAATTCAAATATTTGTGGTTTTACCATTTTAAGGTTATTACATGTATTAAATGGTATTCTGATGCTGAGAGAAAGTTGCCAAAACCTCTCTACGATGAAGGAGTCTCTGGGGGGCACTAACAGGAGTAGGAGTGTCTGTCATTTTGCATTTTGGATGGGTTCTAGAGCCCTTTCCTAAAGGGGACCCCTACTCAAGAAGAGCCAGTTTGCAGCAAACAGCATAAAAGTATTTAAGTAAAATATGTAAAGGAGAAACGTGTTTCTTCCAGAACACAGAAAGGCCTAAAAGAAGTTGTGGGTGCTGAGAGAATCCGTAGCTGTTTCTGGACAGCATTATGGGTGGAGCATCCCTCTCAGTACACCAATTAATTTTCAAGACTTTAACCAAGGTGGCAAGACATTACATTTTGTACGAGGCAATGGCCCATTTCATTTTGGTGAGCTCCTTTGTCTGTCTTGAATGAATATGTCAAATGAATCTCCTCATGGGAAGAAGTCATCAGTGTAATGTCATACTTGTCTTCCTGAAAGAATCAGGAAGTAGTTAAGATCTTGTCCTTAAAGACTGTGAGGACAAGGCTGATGAGGTACCCCATGGTAGTTGGGTAGAAGTGTACCATACTTTGGAGGTGAGATAAACTGCAGTCAAGAGGCTGTTGAAATAGTCACTGAACAAAACATATTCACTAAATCTATAATAGCAAAATATTTACCAATTGCTAATTGGATGAAGTCAGTAACTGCAATAATATTGGCTATGGGGACCTTAATGAGGCCCACAGCATTTAGCTTGAGGTAATCTACCATGAGGCACCATTCATTCATTCATTCATTCAAGAGCAGGCCAAACTGAGCTGACACTAAAAGTAAAGGCAACAAAAACAAAAATAAACAAGTAGGACTACATCAAACTAATCCACTGAATGGGAGAAAATATTTGCAATTCGATATCTGATCCAAAACATTAAAGAACTCAATACAACTCAATAGCAGAAAAACAATGATTAAAAAATGGACAGAGGATCTAAATAGACATTTTTCCAGGGAGACCTATAGATGGCCAACAGGTAAATGAAAAGATGCTCAACATCACTCATCATCAGGAAAATGCAAATCAAAACCACAATGAGATATCACCTCACACTTGTTAGAATGAGTAGTATCAAAAAGACAAAGAAGTAACACATGTTGGCAAGGATGTGAAGGAAAGGGAACCTTTGTGGGCGCTGTTGGCGGGAAGGTAAATTGGCGCAGCCACGATGGAAAACAGAATGGAGATGCCTCAAGAAATTAAAACTCGAACCACTTTATGATCCAGCAATTCCACTTCTGGGTTATTTATCTGAAGGAAAATGAAAATGCTAACTCAAAAAGATATGCACCTCCACATTTACTGCAGCATTATTTACAATAGCCAAGACACGGAAACAACACAAGTGTCCATTGACAGATGAATGGATAAAGAAAATATGATACACACATAGACACACACAAGAAAATATTATTTAGTCACTAAAAAAAGGAAGTCTTGCCATTTATGACATGGACAGACCTTGAGGGCATTATGCTAAGTGAAATAAATCAGAGTAAGGCAAGTAGCATATGATCGCATTTATATTGGAAGCTAAAACAGAACAAAACGAAGCTCATAGATACAGAGAACAGATTGGTTGTTGCCAGAGGGGGAGGGTAGGGAGTAGGTGAAATGGCTGAAGAAGAGCAAAAGGTACAAACTTCCAGTTATAAAATAAGTCCTGGGGGACTTAGTTAAGCATCTAACTCTTGGTTTTGGCTCATGTCATGATCTCCTGGTTCGTGGGTTTGAGCCCTGTGTCAGGTCTGCGCTGACAGCAAGGAGCCTGCTTGGAATTCTCTCTCCCTCTCTCTCTGCCCCTCCTCCCCGCAAAGATAAAGAAGTAATCTTAAAAAAATCTTTTTCATATAAAGAAAGAAATAAGCCCTGGGATGTAATTCATAGCATGACAACTATAATTAATACTGTATTGCATATTTGAAAGTTACTAAGAGTGCATCTTTAAAGTTCTCATCACAAGAAAACAAAATACTGTAACTGTATATGGTGACAAACGTTACTAGACTTACCGTGATCATTTCTTAATACAGTTGACTCCTGAACATGGGGATTGGGGTGCCAACCCACTCACCCCCACCTTGTGCCCAGTTGAAAACCCACTTATAGCTTGACTCCCCAAAAACTTAACTAACTAGAGAACAAATGTTATTAAAATCATAAGGAAAAGAAAATACAGTTATAGGACTGTACTGTATTAAAAAAAAAAAAAATCCGTGTATAAGGGGACCCATGCAGTTCCAACCCATCAAATCATTGTGTTGTACACCTGAAACCAATATAATGTCTGTAATTATACCTCAGTTTAAAACTATCCCTCCAGTAGCTTTATGTATCATGCAGAGTAAATGAGCTAGAGTCCTTGCAGTGGCCTCTCAGTCCTTATATGATTTTATCTTCTTACCTCTCTGGCCTCCTCTCCTCTCCCTGCCCCCTTTGCTTGCTTTGCCCCAGCTTCCCTGCTCATCTCACTATTCCTCAAGCATCCTGGACATGCTCCTGCCGCAAGCCCTTTGCAATTTGCCGTTTCCTATCCCAGAGTAATCCCAGACTGTCATCGTTCACTGTGTGTCAAATCACCACAACACTTAGTGGCATAAAATAGTTTTTAAAGGATTAAACATCCTTGTGTCCGTTTCTCAAGAGGGATTTATTTACTGTTGCTTCCCCCAAAAGGAGGTAAAAAGAAATTTGAACTGTATGCATGGTCTTGAGCAAAGTTTCTCAAACTATCTGTAGTAAAGAACCAGGTGTAGAATATTTTTCTTTCCATCTGTTGCTGACCCATCTGTAGTCCTATTGTGCCCACACTTCATGTGACCCATCATGGTAGTCTGACAACATCTCACTGCTTATATTATTTAAAAGAAGAGTTTACTGCTCACATACTTGGTTGTTGCAGCAGCGTTAATTTGCTGTTTCTAATCCGTACCCGAAGTTTCTGGACTTACTTGGTCATGGATTGGTGACAAACTGGTTGCAGGCTGGCACCAGCACATGGATCACACTTTAGGATTGCTGGTCCAGAGGAGACCTCTTTCTGGGAAGGTAGCTAAATCATAGATGAAGAGACCTTTCTGGGCACGACATGAAGCGATTACTGGTAAAGGGTCACAGCCTTAGAACAACAGTTTGGGATGAGTTACAAGCTTTTCTTTAAAGAAGAGTATTCACTTCCTAAGAGTGAAAAAACATTTGAAGAGATAAGCTTTTAATTTTTTTTTTTAATATTTATTTTTGAGAGAGAGAGAGAGTACAAGCGGGGTAGGGTAGAGAGAGGGAGACACAGAATCCGAAGCAGGCTCCAAGCTGTCAGCACAGAGCCTGATGTGAGGCTCGAACTCAAGAACCACGAGCCGAAGTCGGAAGCTTAACTGACTGAGACACCCAGGCACCCCTGGGTTTTTTCCTTTACATACAATTTATCCACATATATAGTCAAGAGCACGTAAATGCTCAATTTTTAAGTTGGAAAGGAAAACTGTATAGGTGAAAGTCAAATATACATTCTGAAACACAAAGTCAGTATAGAATGTGGATTTGGAAGGTAGATTATTAGATTTGCCATCCATATTACTAGGTATACATTATGAGATCTGATAATATCTGATATTTTAACTGGGTGATGGTATTTACAAGGACATTATTTCTTAGGTAAAATTTCTGAGAATTTATGAATTGAGTTGAATCTACTACAAACTGTTGAATCCAAAATTGTAACTTTTCTAGTTATGTAAATAACGGTCATTAGAAGTTCACGTGGATAGAAATATTCATTAGTGAGTTTTACTATTAGATAGAAATGGATCTTTTGTCCTTACAATAGGAAAATATAATAAATAAGCCCATATAAATTTCTTTTAATTTGGCCCTAAGTTTCAGTACCAAATAAATTGCACGATACTTGGTAATTAACATTTGATGGTCTACAGCTGTGAGGGGGAAGGTGCATATGAGTTACTCAAAACATGGAGTGCGCTTTTCCTCTCTAGCTTCCAACTCCTATCCCCCAAGAATAGTAAGGATTTTCAAAGGCATCAAATCTTTGAACATATGTGGCTTTACGACAAAAATCTATCCCAAAGGGATATTATTTGGGAATACAATTTAAATTTTCCTATGAGCTCTTACTTTAGGAGATCTATTTGGGGATCATTACATAAAAATCGCGAATAATTTGAAAACTTACTTTTTATTTTTTATTCAGTATGGAGATTTATTCCCAGAGTGGGGCTTTTCTGATGCAAAATTGGAATGCTGGTGTAGTCACAACAGCTGTCCCCACACCATGTGGTATCTTCCATTACTTTACTGTAGAGATGAATTTTTGGCCCAGTGTCTCAGTAATATTGGACACACATGGTTTTAAGTGGCAAAGCAGTATGCGTATGCATTCATTTGACTTTCACAGCTACAGTTGGCTCCAGATTAGAACAAGGAGAATACATTCACACCACGGCCACCCTCACGGCTGCTGTAGGAGCTGGGTCACAGTAGGCTCAGTTGCTTCTAAAGACACAACTAACTATTGCCGAGGAATTACACATTCACCAAAGTGCCTTACAGCTGTAGGAGAGAGAATAATGAATTGCTAAAAGGATTCTTTCAAAGATTTCAGATTATGGGCCTAGTTATTATCGATCCAGTTTTTTTGTATTAATAATGAAAAAAATCACAGCCATGAAATAACCAGGAAACTAAAGGGAAAGACTGTCCTAGCAGTAGATGATTTTTCAGAATACCAGTCCAAATACTTAAAATTTTCCCTTCCCAGGGAAAAAAAAAAGTGGCACTGTTCTTTTAGACTCATCTTATTAACAAAGAATTAAAATCTGATTGATTTTTAATGCCCATTGTCCATATATGCAGCATATTTGGAAAGCCAATCTACTAAAAATTGAAATTATTTTAAAGAATTACTTTATTAATGTTTCGGCTTTTTAGAAAGAAAAGTATTTCCTTGAAAATCCAGTTATGTCCCTCTAATATCTGAGTATGAATTTTTCCCCTAAATAAAGGGAAAAACAAGCAAGAAGAAAAAAGCTTCAGTGTAAATTTTCAAATTATCTGATAAGGAGCATTAGATTTCTGATATTCATTAAATATCAAAGAAATTCTGACTATACCCTATGTGGGCTACCTTTTTATAGAAGTGAATTTATGCCTGTATCGTACAGATTGTACTGATGAATATGTTTGAGGCTTTCAGCTTTTAGTGGATACAAAATAGAATGATTGATAAAATCCTCCCTACTATTGGCTATTATTTCCTGACTCTTAAGTGGCAGGTTGTATTTATGCCAATTTATCTGCTTCAGGGAACATTCTTGATAGCAGAACAAAGTGAATAAAAGTAGTTTGCTTTGCAAATGAATGCAAATGGGAGAGCCTTTCGGAAAGCCCTTTAACAGGGGCAGTGCGCTTTGATTACGAGTGAAGCTGCCGTTTGGACATGGTGAAAAGAGCACGCTTGAACCATTGATTGGGGGAGACAGTAAAAAGTCAGGAAGGGCCCCGTTAAGCTTGCAGTGAGGCAGGCGGATGTCAGTGCGGTTAGAGCACAGTGGGAGAATGACAGCGAGGATTAGTGTCAGGGAGAAGCTTTGCTGTAGCTGTGGAGATCGTCCCTGGGGTCACTCACCTCTGACTGTTGTTCTGTGCTGACGGTTCTGTAATGCAAACGGCCTGATGTATGCTGTTCATTATCGGAAATGGTGATTAGAAAAGGTATTTGTCTCCAAGGTTCCCTTCTTTCTTGTTTCTTTCTTTTTAATTAAGGAAAATAAGGTGGGCTTCCTCCATTTCTCTGCTGACTCCTAGAGTATTGTTTAATACCAGAGTGGCTGCAGCGTCTGGGAGGGAGTAGTTTCGTGCTAAAATCTCATGTAAAATAACTGTAACGTGGTTTTTTGTTACTCAGTGGTAGGTTCTTTTGCTTTGCTCAGCTTTAGGTTTGACCAAGTAGTAGTGCTGATAAAATGCAGAGAATATGCTTGCTCTTAGAATTTTTGCTTTTGGAAAAAAGATTTGATAATCTTTCGGTTACTTTGTAACTCGCTTTAACAGATCAACTCTTAGAAGCTATTTACCTTCTCAGAAATGAACTGTTGCTTTGCTTGGACTTGAAATGGTTTAAGTCTTGGTTGTAGGCATGTCTCAGTTTATTTCTGTTCCAAGCTTATTAAAACGCTAGCGTTTGAGAAGCTAAACTTTTTGGAAATGCACGATTTTTAGAATGAAACAGTGTTACACAGAATGAACAAAAACTATCTTTGTCTCAGTTCTGATTCTAAATCAGCACATTTGCTTGTTCACCTTTTCATCTTCGCTTATAAGGTGTTTTGTTTTCTTCAAAGTATAATTTTTCTTAAAACTTGAAGACCTTTTATAGTGACCTTACGTGAGGCATCTGTGAGAGCAGCAGTGACATACAATGCATTTCATAGTCTTTGAGAGTCGTTCCTACTTTAATGCAAAACTGCTTTTTTTAGTGTCTTCAAAAGCCTGACTTCACAATATTTCTGCTTTCTTATTTCGTATACATAGGAAAATTTAAAAGGCTGCTGGAGCTTTGCATTCTAATGTTAAATATGCAACTCAAAGCTTTATCTAAACTACTGGACACGTGTTAGTACTGTTTTTGTAGAAAACAAATTGCCAGTGGTTTGTTTCACAGGCTTATTAAATGTTTTGGCAAACGTTCTCTAAATTATCTTTTTCTATAATGTTTTGCAGGCACCTGAATGGACAGAAGAGGACCTCAGCCAGCTGACGAGAAGTATGGTTAAGTTCCCAGGAGGGACCCCAGGTCGATGGGAAAAGATTGCCCACGAATTGGGTCGATCGGTGACAGATGTGAGTTCACTCAGATTTGCATTGTATGGAGAGTGACAAACCAGAACAAGCCAACTATGTAGAAGACAGACATAGATGCATCCGACATTCTCTTTGGAGAAAGGCTACAATCCTTTTAGGACCTGGAAGTGAACCATTAACGAAATAAGCAAGAAGCAGATGTCAGCCAGTCCCCTGGTCCACAGTTAACAGCTGTGTGAGGAATTCTAGTGTTCAGAGACTTAAGCTACAGTAACCTAACCACAGAAAACAATGCTGGTTTTTGTGTTTAAAGTGACCCCTTTAGCTGTGGAAAAGATAGTTCTCAGACTGATCAGAATTAGAGAAGTTAAATTTCAGCTGGATCTTTCTAACATTGAAGAACAGATTGCTATAGGTATTTAATCAGGTGGTTTGCATTAATTTAATCATCAATATTCTTATGTTTGCCTTTTTATTTCAAGGATGGTACCTACTATCCATTTTGACAAGTTGCTTAACCACAACAAAATTATATATATGAACAAATATATAATATAATATATATAACATATATAATATGCATATGTGTGTGAATGAATCTATAGGTGAATGACTGCCTATACCCAACATTTAAAAGACTAAGTATTTGCCTGGAAGGTTTGAATTTAACACTTTGGATGCTTTTTATTCAGTAAACTTAGGGCAGAGAATCTTCTAAAAGCAACTACCACAGTCCCTGACATGTACTAAATAGAAATTCAGAAAAATTTTTATTTTTACCAATATGAGCCTTATTTTCATAAATGATAGTAAATATTCTTTACCATATAAATCAGTAATTTACCAAGTTTACTTTAAATAAACCCTATACACCTAAAATATTTCAGGGGTTACTGAAAGCAAAGTTCAAGTGCCCTTTTCAATTCTGTTAGTATACCTTTGAGTCTTTTGATAATGAACAGTTTTAAAACCCTGCAAAATGATTAACACAACTACCCCCCCCAAAAAAAAACCCAGCTTGTTACATAAATGCTGAAAGTTATTTTTCATAGTGAGCTTCCACTATTTAATTTATAAACAAACTTACAAAACATTACCGTCAATCTTTTTATTTATTTATTTATTTATTACCCTTTGGATAGGAGCTGCTTTGAGAATTTTAAATTATAGATATGAATTTTTTACTACCATGTAGGTCTTTTAAAAATCACATTTAAAAGACTGAATTTTTATGTGATGTTTTGCATTATTTTGGTTTCAAAGTCTCATCATGTGAAAAAATAGCTCTAGTATCTTGTAACAATTTTTTTTTTCTTGGTGTTACATGAGGAGACCCATTATCTTAGGTAACTGGAGAAGAACCTTAAGGATACCTTTTCTTCTGCTAAGAATGTTAGTGGGCTATGCATTTTATTACCTTGTTTCTAGGTTGCTTGTAAAAGATAAATTAATAATGCCTTATCAGTAAATATCTGACCAAATTAAAGATATTCCATAGTTATTGGGGTTTCAAATACTATGACCCTGTAATTATACAACTACTGTTAATATAATGATTAATAAAAATTACTGAAATAATTTTTAGAAAGTTATAAAACAAACTGGTTTAAAAGGGCCCTAAACTTTTAGTTTTAATGGGAAAGAATGTTTCATTAATTTAGTGTCTCCTTTGAAGGCAGCACTGCCTTTAAATAAGATTTCTGGGAGACCTCATAGTTAAAAATGCCCAAGAAAGGCAGTTGAATAGAGCGATATTTTAAGTTGTTGTCATTAAAATCTGGCTAAATTTGTATCTGTGTTTTTAAAAAGAGAGATGAAAGTTTAAATGCTAAGAACAGACATGATGTAACCAACACAGCCTTGAGAATGGCTAGTTAGTATCAGAAATCTAGAAAATCTATACATAACCTAGTAGTCTTAGTGCAGTCTTAGTATAGGCAAAGACATCTTTCCAAACTTTTGTAAATTCATCCCATATGTTTCCATTGTTTTTCTTCTAGACTTACCCAGGGGAGACTGAATCCATGTCTGCAATAGATATTTTTCCTTTTACCATAGAAGTAGCAAACATAACTTTTGGGAATTTTTTTTCCCTCCAAGTATTCTATTTGCATAATACCAAAAGTACCTTGAAAATAAATATTTTAGTAAACCCAAGCTTTTTTGGCACCAAAAAATGCCCTTGTAACGAACTTTTCTTCTAGTACAGCATGTACTTTTTTTCATTCTGTGAGTATTTTCATTCTGTGTCATTTTCATAGCTGGACTACACATTTCACATCATAACCGCCCCCCTTCAACACACACAAATCTCTCTCTAAAAGAGAGCAGGTGTCAGAAGACTCAGATAACTCATTTTAGTGAACACACAGTGAATTACATTGAAGCAGCTAAAGTAGGTTGAACTAATACAGTTCCTTCAGTACAATGTCAAGTGAAAGTTGACCATACTTGAGAAGATCACTTATAGTTCTTTTTGGCTTATGGCGTTAATTAGATTTGTTTTCATTAAGTATTTAATTATGGGGACAACCCCAAGTTCAATTTGCTGTCATCAGAACCTCTTCTTAGTGACCTAGTCACCTGTGCCAACTCTCCCTGGTCTGCACATCTGTTCCTTGACCCGTTTTTGTTTTTTTGTTTTGCTGACTTTGTAGCTTCGGGTTTAGTTCTCTTTCCTTCAAGAGACAATTGACCTTTTTTCAGGGAGGGGCAAGAGTGTACTCTTGGTGGGTTCTATATATTCTTTATTGGGATTGACAGATTACAATGAACAACCCATTTGATTCTTCAATTTAAAAAGGAGTTTTCAGTGTATTAATTGTCACAGTCAACAAGTTGCTAAATTCTACTCTGGATAAACACAAGCAATGTGATTGCCTTTGTAAAAAATTAATGCAAAGTGTATTTTAACTCAGCTATATCAAAAGTATAAGACTTCCTTTATTACAGATTAAGTATTTTAAACATGAATGTATGCCTTTCAGCAGATAATTTTGATAATGACAAAGGATACTCAAATTGTAAAAACAACAAAGAAAACAAAAACTGGCACGTAAAACCAACCTTAATGTGATTATTAACTGCAGGCTTTCTAAATTAAGGTCAGGGAGCCTCAGATTTCTTGCTTGTGAAGTAATATCATTCTCTTGCCTGAAAGGATGTAAACTGATTCTGCTTCTCTCTGTGGCCACTAATCTCTTGCATTCTGGTTGTGATAACAGACTGATTGGAGATTTTCTGCCTGCTTGGAAAAGGCCCAGGTAGGCAGCCAAACAAAAAACAGGTGAATAGATTTAGACAGACTTTTGTAATTAGCTTAGTGCCACAGTGAGAGGTAAGAGGTGTGTAGTTAGATAAGCATCCCCATGTGCACATGAAAAAAAAGAGGGAAAAATCATAAAATTCCCAAGTGTGTTTTATATAGCTACAGCTAGAGAGGGGATACTCTTGGGATTTGTATGTAATGGCAGTTGTTCTAAAAATATGTAAGTGGAATTTTATTCAATAGAAAATAAACTTTACAGTTTATCAGTGAATTAAATATATACTACATAGTAATTACGTATTTAATATATATAGTAATTATTTTGGCAAGTATATTACTGCCATTACTTTTAGAGTTAGGCTAGACCTACATGAGTTGTAAAGATCACAAGGACTGCTTCCCTGCCCTCTTCCATCCAAGTACTAACCAGGCCCGACCCTGCCCTCTGAACCAAGCTTCCTGCCCTAGCACACTTCTCTTGGTTTGGGCCTGACCTCATCCTCTGGTCCCTCTCCTCCCTCACCTTCCCAACCTCAAGACCTTTAAAGGCATTTGAATCTTAGAAAGGAATAGGGCCTTTATCCCTTTCTTCTGCTACATGAGTCACTAGCTAACTTAATAACCAATTTTCAAACTAATATTAATAGACGATAATGTGTTACCAAACACACACACGTATTTTAATAGGAGCCTTCAGGTTCTTATCCCAAGTATATGAATGATTGGAATAAGAGTTTCAGGCAACTTGATTGCCTGTTTAAAGGAAAGAGAAGACAGTAATAGGACCTTTTGGGGTCCCATCAGACAAAATTACATAATTAATTGCTTAATCTGTCTACTGACCTGGTTAGACTTTTTCTATAATATGGCTTCTGGGCCAAAGGTGTGTAAATGTGCATTCCACGTCACCATTTCTGTCTCAACATTGAGTAACGTCACACACAGAACAGGATGGCTAAACTATACATTCACTGCATGAGCATAACATTGTAAAAATCAGTTAAGAGATCAAACCAACATTTTTAACTGTCTTAACTGATAATATTGGTTATTCCCTCATTCATCTTTATGCTCTTTTATATTTTTAAAACATTTAAACACTCCTTATTTTACTTGACCTTCACGACAGCATGGGGAGAGAGAGACAGGCAGCCATTATTCATCTCCATTTTACAGTTGTGTAAACTGCTGCTGAGACCTTTGTTCAAGGTGACACAACTACTAGAGAGTTGAGGCAACACTAGATAGTTTGGTTCTTCATCTCATATGTTCCTGTCACCACTTAATGTTGTTTATTGCTGTGTGCATGAAAAATACTTTATTTTTATTTTAGAGAGCACACGGGCAGGGGAGAGGGGCAGAGGGAGAGAGAGAATCCCAGGCAGGCTCCATGCTGAGTGCAGAGCCTGATTTCATGACCCTGGGATCATGACCTGAGCCAAAATCAATAGTCGGATGCTTAACCAATGAGCCACCCGGACGCCCCTGAAGAGCACTTTAAATATGTCTAGAGACTTTTACCATTAGACCTTTTTTGGTAAAACTCTATGTTCATATAAAAAATAAACTTTTAAAAGTACACTTAGGTAGGGACGCCAAGATGGTGGGATCGAGCCCCACGTGGGGCTCTGAGCTGACAGTGTGGAGCCTGCTTGGGATTCTCACTCTCTCTGCCCCTCCCCCACTCGTGCTCACGCACTCTCAAATAAACTTTAAAAAATAAATATACACTCAAAAAAAATTTATCTCATCAGCCATAATAAAAATTATTTCTATAAACATTTGTCATATATAATTCTAGACTTTAGTCTTCCTCTAGGCATGAGTATATATAATTTTAACACTATTAATCAGTATCCTGTCCTTTTCACTTCGCTATGAAACATGAGCTACCTTTCATGACACTTCATTTTTCTAAACACAGAATACTTTGTTGTTTTGATATAATTAAGTAGTATCATACCGATTGTTGTTTAAATTGCTTCCTTTTTTGCTGTTTTACGGGATTGTCTTTTTTTTTTTTCTTCATTCTACTTTCCACTTGTGTTTTTGTAGCTTGTATTCCTAGAAGTAGAGCTGCTTGGTTCAAGGCTATGGATGTTTTGGGGCACCTGGTGGCTCAGTTGGTTAAGCATCTGACTCTTGATTTTGGCTCACATCATGATCTCATGGTTCATGAGTTTGAGTCCTGTGTCAGGCTCTGCAGTGACAGCATGGAGCCTGCTTGGGATTCTCTCTCTCTCTCTCTCTCTCTCTCTCTCTCTGCCCCTCCCCCACTCACACACACACACTCTCTCTCTCTCTAAATAAGTAAACTTAAAAAAAAATATATATGGATGTTTTTAGGACTTTTGATGGCTTTAAAATTGGGCTCCAGAGAGGTTATAACAATACACAATGCCAATGGTAGTATATGAGAGAGGTCACTTCCTCGTAATCTTACCAACACTGAATGTTATTTTTTTTTTTTTAAGTTTATTTATTCTTAGAGAGAGGGAGGGAGAGAATCCCAAGCAGGCTCCACACTGCCAGTGCAGAGCCCAACACTAGGCTCCAACATAGGAATGCAAGACTTTGACTTGAGCGGAAATTAAGGCGGAAGCTTAAACAACTGAGCCACCCAGGTGCCCCGGATGTTATTATTTGTTTTTTATCATTGCCTGCCAAATAAGTGAAAAGTGCTACAGCACTGATTTTTGTATATTGCCTCCTTACATATTGGTCTTATTTCAAATAGAGTTTGTGTTAATGTGTTAGAATTTTAGGATAGACAGTCCTATCATCTGCATGTACTTCGGCATTTTCTTTATCTTACTTCTTATTTGACTGTATTACGTAGCTATTCCAGAGAAATATATTACAGTAATAGTGATTAGTGCAGACTTCTTGTTCAACATTATAGTAAAAAAACCTAATGTTTGGCCATTAATTTTAATATTAGTCATAGATATAAGAGATATATTATTACGCTGAGGAAATTTTATTCAGTTTTTCTAATTCTAATTCATTACAATTGTGCTCGGGAGTAGATACGAAATTCTAACAATACTTTTTTGACATAAATTGACATGATCATACAATTCTTCTCATATGACCTAATGAGGATCTTTGTATTTCCAAGATAGACTTTACTTGGTCATATAATACTCTTCTTTAATAAACACCTGGATTTGATTAGTTAATAATTTAAGATTCTTGCATATATGTAAATGTTTTGTTTTGTTAATTGGATATCTTTAGGTAGGGTTATACCAACCTTCTAGAATTAATTATACTAGCCTTCTAGCATCTGGAGGGTCAAGAAAGTATTGAATTCATAAAACAGGAAAAAGGAAAGGATGTTGTGGGGGAAAAAAATCAGGACAAAAATAAGTATCCAAATAAATGAAGTAGAATGGTTGAAAGTTATCAAGAAAATCTACTGTGAAGAAGAACTTAAAAAATGTTAAACTATTATAGAAAAGATAAGAACTACAGGGAATCAGTCCAAGAGGTCCAAACCCAATTAAAAGGAGTTCCAGTGAGAGAGAGAGAGAGAGACATGAGAGATGCATGAACATTATTCGGTAAACAGAAATGAAGTTTCCAGAGAGAGCAGTTTGTAAGAGCTGTCCAAAGTCAAGTTGGATACATGGAAAAGCTCCTGGGAAATTTTATGAACACTGAGATTACACAGAAGATCTTTAAAGCTTCTAGGGAGAAGAAACATCCAAATAAGGCCAATCAGAGTGACATCAAATTGCTTTGCAACTCTATGTTCTGGGACACAAGGGAACAATGCCTTCACTGTTCTGAGGAGAAATAGCTCTGAATCTAGAACAGACCAAATGTGACAGTTAAATATATAAGGCAAGGAGTATCTAAGGATTATTCCTTCTTAGAAAGTTCCCGGAGATTGTACTCTAGCAAAAACAAAACAAAAACAAGAAGGCTGAATAAATTTTAAAAAGAGAAAGACATGGAATCCAAGGATCCAACCCAATGAACAGGAATCCCAAGACCCCACAGTGATATAATAGGCCCAAAGCGCAATACAGTAAAACCTTGGTTTGTGAGCATAATTCATTCCAGAAACATTCTTGTAATCCAAAGCACTTGGATATCAAAGTGAATTTCTCCATAAGAAATAATGGAAACTCAGATGATTCGTTCCACAACCCAAAAATGTTCTTATAAAAATGATAACAATACTGTAACATAATACAAAATAATAAAAAAAAAATACAATAAGGAAAAATAAGCAAATTAACCTGCACTTACCTTTGAAAACCTTTGTGACTAGTGTGAGGGAGACAAGAGAGAGGAGGGTTATCATGTGGGACAACTTTCACTATCACTAATGGAATCACTGCTATCTGTTGGCTCAATGGAATCTTTTTCTTTTCTATGAAACTGTAATAAGGAACCTATCCAATGACACTTGTTTTTGCCTCCTTTTGAGAATTTTGCAGAAATGTGACCTAGCACTGTCATTAAACAGATTCATGGCTCGTACTGCTACAGCCTTATTCGGATGGTACTTTTCTACAAAAGTTTGTTTGCTCTGTTTCATACATTTTACACATCTCCCTAATCTCATTTGAAGCGAGGGATTCCTCCACCTTTTTCTCCTCCTCCTCTGCAGACCAGATGCAGATGTAGACTTCTCATAGAATCTTGCAGTTTCGGCCACTTGAATCTCTCAGTCATACTTCTTGGTGATTACCATCTTAACTTTCACTGTAATCATCTCCTTCTTCTTACTTTCTTTTCAACCTTTTTCTGCATGAGGGCTGTTGTATATGCTCATGTGGATGTTGACTACAGTGCCATATTAATAAACTTGCAATATACTGTATTTAATGTGACTGACAATAAGGCAACAGAGGAAAGGGTCTATATCTGCAGGCAGCCTGACCTAGAATGAAGCAAAGCATTCCTAAGCTTACTCTTGTGGGGAAGAGCAAAGGACTGTCCATAGGTGCTTTGAAGTGACAAAAAATATACTAGTGTGGGCACCTTCTGATGTTCTGAAAAATCACTAATTTCTGCCAAACACCACAGCCTGAGACCGAGCATCCGAGCATGGGAGATGAACACCCACAATGCCGAGCGAGAGAGAGAGAAGAACCATTAGCTCAGTTGTGATCATGTGGTGTTCGGCATACGTACTACTCGTATTGCAAGATATCGCTCGTTTATCAAGTTAAAATTTATTAGAAATGTTTGCTCATCTTGTGGAACACTTGCAGAACAGGTTACTCGCAATCCAAGGTTTTACTGTATGTTCACGTTGAAGTAGGAGAATGAAGGATTGTTTGACAGCAACCCTTAAAGAAAGGGAAATTTTATAGACTAGAAAATATGGCTGAAAACTTGGAAAAACTTTTATATATGGAAAAAGGCAAGCAGAAACTCCACAGACAACAGAAAACCATACAAAAAAGGCAAAGTCTAAATTTAAGTATACTAGAAAGTAGAGTAATACAGCCAAATAATTTGATATTGCGACCATTCTCCTTTGAGTAGCACAAGAAGCGTGTTCACAGCACAGTACTTGTCTCTACAGTGAGTAATATGTACCAGATCATAATTTATAAGATCTTACAAAATGGCTTTTCATATTTGAAACATTTTATGTGTTTTACAGATGGTTTTCCAATTTTTAAAATCAACAAGTTGCAGAAGACGATGGCAAGCTGCCCAGCAACAATTTGTCCAAGTCCCCCAAACCTCTGCTCTAAGTTACTAATTTCTTTTCAGAGGAACATAATTGAAATGATGTGTGTTCATAGGAGCTCTTATTCACTTTTCCCTTCTACTGCGCTGAAATACAAAATTTGCCTGCAGCCAAGCTACAACCTTGCAGGCAAAGACAATAGTCCCAAAGATGGTGGCAAAGCACAGTGGAAAGAACCTGGGGATGGAGTAAAAGGAAAATTGTAGATAGTGACAAGATAAATATATATATATATATATATATATATATATATATATATATACAACAGATTAAGAGGTTAGAGACCGAAGGGAATTGCAATTAAAAGTGGGGTTCTGAGGAAGGTCTCTCAAATAGGTAATATAGGAGCAGGGACACAAAGCAAGTAAAGGAGCAAGGTTGTCTGAGAAAAAGTGTTCCAGGTAGAGGATAAGGCACTTACAAAAGCTTTAAGACCAAGGACCTCCGTGGGGTGTGCAGAGTCCAGCATAGAGGCCAATATGGCTGACAGAGTGAGTAGACAGGATTACAGAAGATGAGGACAAGAGGCAGTGGAGGGCCAGATGATATAGGACCTTGCTGGCCAGGATAAAGATCCTGGATTTTACTCTGAGATGGTTACAGCACTGGAAGATTTTGAGTAAAGGAGTGCAAGATCTAAACAGGTCATTCTGACTACTTTGTGGAGAAGACACCATAGCAGGGAAAGTGTGTGAAGGCATGCCAAGTAAAAGGCTATTTCAGTTGTTCTTGCAAAAGATGATGGTAGTTTGGTCCAAGGGTTATTGGGAGAGGTGGGAAAAAGAAGTTTAACTCAAAGCATACACACATGCACACACACACACACACACACACACACACACACTGTAATCTTCAGAAGAACTGTGAACATAAATTATTGCCTCAGGATGTAGGGTACATTGCTTTTCATCGTAAGCCCTTGTTGGTTACTGCTTTTCTTTTTTAAGCTATGAACATGTATTACCTTGATTTTTAAAACTCTTTTTAAAAATCTAAGGAAACAGAATATGTTACCTTTAATGTTTTTCTGTATCAGTGTATATATACCTACCTGACTCATTTTTTTTTAATTATAAAGGCTTTATTGATTTACAGAAATAGGAAAAACAATCCTAAAATTTGTATGGAACTACAAAGGACACCAAGTAGCCAACACGATCTTGAGAAAGAAGAACAAAGCTAGAGGCATCAAACTTCCTGATTTCAAAATATATTACAAAGCTACAGTAATTAAAACAGTGTGGTACTCACATAAAGATGATGAGCAGACAATGGAACAGAATAGAGAGCCCAGAAATAAATACACATATATACAGCTAACGGATCTTCAACAAGGATACCAACTGTACACAACAAGGAAAGAGTAGCCTCGTCAGCAATGATGTTAGGAATCTGCATGATAACCACATGCAGAAAAATGAAACTGGACTCTTACACCATGTAAAAAGTCAACTCAAAATGGGTTAAAAAGTCAAACAAGGGGCGCCTGGGTGGCGCAGTCGGTTAAGCGTCCGACTTCAGCCAGGTCACGATCTCGCGGTCCGTGAGTTCGAGCCCCGCGTCAGGCTCTGGGCTGATGGCTCAGAGCCTGGAGCCTGTTTCCGATTCTGTGTCTCCCTCTCTCTCTGCCCCTCCCGCGTTCATGCTCTGTCTCT
This sequence comes from Lynx rufus, assembly GCF_022079265.1. Lineage (NCBI taxonomy): Eukaryota > Metazoa > Chordata > Mammalia > Carnivora > Felidae > Lynx > Lynx rufus. Next base: position 20,230,837 of record NW_025814889.1, on the reverse strand, counting down.
CTCTGTCCCCAAAATAAATAAAACGTTGAAAAAAAAATTTTTAAAAAAAAAAAAAAAAGTCAAACATAAGACCTAAAACTAAAACTCTTAGAATAGGGGAAAGCATCATGACATTGGTCTTGGCATTGATTTCATTGATATAATACCAAAAGCACAGGCAACAAGAACTAAAATAAGTGGGACCATATCAAACTAAGAAGCTCTGCACAGCAAAGAAAACAATTCAAAGAGTGAAGGATAACCTACAGACTGAGGGAAAATATTTGCAAACTTTATATCTGATAAAAAATTAATCTCTAAAATATATAAGGCTTTCCAACAACTCAATAACCAAAACATCTACATTACTTATAAAGCTAATCAGGAAGTTAGCATAACACACTCTTTTTTAAATGGTTAAGATGGGCACTTTTATTATTTCTTGTATTTTTCTGTCCAGAGAAAACATAGAAAAATTTAGACATTGGAGAAATAATAAGAATGAAAAGTGGCACCTGGGTGGCTCAGTTGGTTAAGTATCTGACTTCAGCTCAGGTCATTATCTCATAGTTTGTAAGTTTGAGCCCCATATCAGGCTCCATGCTGACAGCTCAGAGTCTGGAGCCTGCTTCAGATTCTGTGTCATCTTCTCTCTCTGCCCCTCCCCTGCTCGTGCTCTCTTTCTCTCTCTTTCTCCCAGAGACCCCGCAAAAAAGGAGAATTCCAATATCCCTGATGAACATGGATGCAAAAATTCTCAACAAGATACTAGCAAATTGAATTCAACAGCATATAAAAAGAATTCTTCACCATGACCAAGTGGGATTCATTCCTGGGCTGCAGGGCTAGTTCAATATTTGCAAATCAATGTGATACATCACATTGATAAAAGAAAGGATAAGAACCATATGATCCTGTCAATAGATGCAGAAAAAGCATTTGACAAAATACAACATCCTTTCTTAATAAAAACCCTCAAGAAAGTCGGGATAGAAGGAACATACCTAAGCATCATAAAAGCCATATATGAAAAACCCACAGCTCATATCATCCTCAATGGGTAAAAACTGAGAGCTTTCCCCCTGAAATCAGGAACACGACATGGATGTCCACTATCACCACTGTTGTTTAACGTAGTGTTGGAAGTCCTAGCCTCAGCAATCAGACAACAAAGTGAAATAAAAGGCATCCAGATTGGCAAAGAAGAAGTCAACCTTTCACTTTTCACAGATGACATGATACTCTACATGGAAAACCCAAAAGACTCCACCAAAAACCTGCTAGAACTGATACATGAGTTCAGCAAAGTCACAGGATATAAAATCAATGTACAGAATCAGTTGCATTTCTATACACCAATAATGAAGCAACAGAAGGAGAAATCAAGAACTCGATCCCATTTACAATTGCACCAAGAACCATAAAATACCTAGGAATAAACCTAACCAAAGATGTAAAAGATCTGTATGCTGAAAACTAATGAAGGAAATTGAAGAAGACACAAAGAAATGGAAAAACATTCTATATTCATGGATTGGAAGAATAAGTGTTGTAAAGTGTCAATACTACCCAAAGCTATCTGTACATTCAATGCAATCCCAATCAAAATTGCACCAGCATTCTTCTCAAAGCTAGAACAAAAAAAAAATCCTAAGATCTGCATGGAACCACAAAAGACCCTAAATAGCCAAAGTAATGCTGAAAAAGCAAAACAAAGCAGGAGCCATCACAATCCCAGACTTTAGCCTCTACTACAAAACTGTGATCATCAAGACAGTATGGTATGGCTCAAAAACAGACACATAGACCAATGGAATCGAATAGAGAACCCAGAATTGGACCCACAAATGTATGGCCAATTAATCTTTGACAAAGCAGGAAAGAGTATCCAATGGAAAAAAGACAGTCTCTTTAGCAAATGGTGCTGGGAGAACTAGACAGCAACATGAAAAAGAATGAAACTGAACCACTTTCTTACCATACACAAAAATAAACTCAAAATGGATACAAGACCTAAATGTGAAATAGGAAACCATCAAAACCCTAGAGGAGAAAATAGGCAACAACTTCTTTGACCTCAGCCACAGCAATTTCTTGCTGGACACATCTCCAAAGACAAGGGAATTAAAAGCAAAAATGAACTATTGGGACCTCATCAAGATAAAAAGCTTCTGCACTGCAAAGGAAACAATCAACAAAACTAAAAGGCAACCAACAGAATGGGAAAAGGTATTTGCAAATGACATATCGGATAAAGGATTAGTATTCAAAATCTATAAGGAAACTTACCAAACTCAACACCTGAAAAACAGTCCAGTTGTTCGGATTGAAAATGGAAAGAAATGGGCAGAAGACATGAACAGACACTTTTCCAAAGAAGACATCCAGATGGCCAACAGACACATGAAAAGATGCTTAGCATCACTCATCATCAGGGAAATACAAATCAAAACCACACTGAGATACTATCTTACACTAGTCAGAGTGGCTAAAATTAACAATTCAGGAAACAACAGATGCTGGCAAGAATGTGGAGAAACGGGAACCCTCCACTGTTGGTAGGAATGCAAACTGGTGCAGCCACTCTGGAAAACAGTGTGGAGATTCCTCAAAAAATTAAAAATAGAACTACCCTATGACCCAGCAATAGCACTACTAGGAATTTATCCAAAGGATACAGGAGTGCTGATTCATAGGGGCATGTGTACCCCAATGTTTACAGCAGCACTTTCAACAACAACCAAATTATGGAAAGAACCTAAATGTCCATCAACTGATGAATGGATTAAGAAGATGTGGTGTGTATACATATATATGTGCGTGTATATATTTGAATGTATATATATATGTATATATGTACATATATATGAATATGAATATATTGAATATATATGTGTATATGAATACTACTTGGCAATGAGAAAGAATGAAATCCTGCCATTTTCAGCAACGTGGATGGAACTGGAGGGTATTATGCTAAGTGAAATAAGTCAGTCAGAGAAAGACAGATATCATATGTTTTCACTCGTATGTGTAACTTGAGAAACTTAACAGAAGAACATGGGGGAAGGGAAGGGGAAAAAAATAGTTACAAACAGAGAGGGAGGGAGGCAAACCATAAGAGACTCTTAAATACAGGGACCAAACTGAGGGTGGATGGGTGGGGGGAGCAGGGTAGAGGGGAAAATGGGTGATGCGCATTGAGGAGGGCATGTGTTGGAATGAGCACTGGGTGTTGTGTGTAAGTGATGAATCAGGGGAATCTACCCTCAAAACCAAGAGCACACTGTATACACTGTATGTTAGCCAACTTGATAATAAATTATATTTAAAAAATAAACATTAAAAAATAAATAAAGATAAAAGAATGAACACTGCTTTCTACCAGTGGGAAACATTCTCAGGTAGTTTATTTAATGTTCAGATAACAGAGTGCCCTCTGTACTTGAAAGGTACAGTAGTTCTCAGTTACAATGAGTGCTCAGTTCATATTAGAGAGTTGGCCAAAATTAAATACAACCGAATGAAAATATGAACTTCAGTTACACAATTTTTAATATTAGAGTAATACTTAAAATGTCATCAAATCAGCCAGAATTTGAAAAATAGGATTTGAGATTATCACTAGTAGTCATCATTTATTTTCTGAGTTATCTGAAGATGCCAGGAATTGAGGATACACTTTATATAGCTCAGAAAATTGGAAAATTCTTCTGTATATTGAGAGTTACATGGTGGCATATTTATACTCTTCTGATCCTAATTGTACCTTATGGAATAAAATTTGCATTTTACTATTTTAATTTTCCTTTACTTTCATCAGTGTTCTCACTAGAAGGAATAAAACCTATTTTGGATTTTTTTCATCCATCCCAACCTATGCCATATGTCCCAGATTTGATTGTAGAGCCCCTATTTCATAAGAATTTTAAAGATAAATTTAGCCATAGCTATATTAAGAAGAAGGATTATAAAATGTTTCCTACTTGGAATCAGAACATGGGAAAACAAATTTTCCTACAATTCTACAATCCATGTAACTGTTAAAACACATGTATAATTTTTTTAATGTTTGTTTATTTTTGAGAGAGAGCACGAGACTACGTCTTCTGCAGTTGCACATGATATAAAAGCAGAATGAGTAACTGAAATTTTCATTATGGAATATGTGAGAATAATAACACTAAACATTCAAGACTAAATGCGCACATGTGCTATTGAAGTCATCCAGCTCTAAAGGAGAGAGAGAGACTTGGTGATGACCATGTCACCTCCAATGTCATCTCTGCAGATGACATGATATTATATATAGAAGACCCTGAGGACTCCACCAAAAAATGGTTAGAACCAATCAACTATTTCAGTAAATTTTCACGATACAAAATCAGTAAACAAAATATCTGTATATGAACAACATACTATCAGAAAGAGAACTTAAAACAATTCCATCTACAATAGCATCAAAAAAGTAAAATACTAGGAATAAATTTAACAAAGGAGACAAAAGACCTGCATGCTGAAAACTACAAGACATTGATGAAAGAAATCAAAGAGGACACAAATAAATGGAGATATATTCTGTACTCATGAATTGGAAGAAATAATATTGTTAAAAGGCCCATACTACCCAAAGCAATCTACAGATCCAATATACTCCCTATCAAAATTCCACTGGCATTCTTCACAGAAATAGAACAAACAATCCTAAAATCAGTATGGAACCCCAAAAGACCACCAGTAGCCAAAATAATTTTGAGAAGAACAAAGCTGGAGGCATCACACTTTCAGTTTTAAACTATATTACAAAGCTGTAGTAATCAAAACAATATGGTACTAGCATAAAAACAGACAAACTGATTAACAGAACAGGGTAGAGGCTACAAATAAACCCACACATATATGGTCAACTAATCTTTGGCAAAGAATATACAATGAGAAAGGGCAGTCCCTTCAATAAATGGTGCCTGGTAAACTGGACAGCACATGGAAAAGAATGAAATTGGACCCCCTACACAAAAATCAACTCAAAATGGATTAAGAACTTGAAGACCTGAAACCCTAAAACTCCTAGAAGAAAACACTGGGGGGTAATCCCATTGACATTAATTTTAGTGATGATTTTTTTGGATTTGACACCAAAAGCAAAGCAACAAAAGCAAAAGTAAACAAGTGGGACTACATCAAATCTAAAACCTGCATAGCAAGAAAACCATCAACAACATGGAAAAGAAACCTATGGAATTGAAGGAAATACTCTGTAAACCACATATCCAATAAGAGGTTAATATTTAAATATATAAGGAACTCCTATAATGCAAGAGCAAAAAAAAAAAAAAAGAGATAATGCTGGTGAAGATGTGGAGAAACGAGGACACTTGTACACTGTTGGTGGAAACATAAACTGGTACGTTCCTCAAAAAATTAAAAATAGAATTACCAAGGTCACTGGGCAGCTCAGTTGGTCAAGCACTCCACTCTTGATTTCAACTCAGGTCATGACCTCAGGGTTTATGAGTTTGAGCCCTGTGTTGGCCTCTGTGCTGATAGCATGGACCCTACTTGGCATTCTCTCTTTCTTCCTTTCTCTGCCCCCACATAAAAAACAAATAAACATTACAAAAAGTCACCTGGATATTTTTTTAGAAAAATAGAACTACCATATGATTCGGCAGTCCCACTTCTGGCTATCTATCCAAAGAAGGTAAATCATCATCTCGATGAGATAACCATATTCCATGTTCATAGCAGCAATATTCACAATTAGCCAAGGTACAGAAACAACCTAAGTGTCTTTCAGATGAATAGATAATGAAAATGTGATTTTATATATATGTATGTATATACACATACAAATACATAAAGACACACGCACACACAGGAATATGATCTAGCCAAAAAAACAGTCAAACTCATAGAAACAAATCATAGAAAAGTAGTTGCCAGGGGCTAGAGGGTGGGGAAAATAGGGAGAGGATGGTAAAAGGATAAGAACTTTCAATTATAAGCTGAATAGGGTCTGAGGATCTAATGTATAACATGGTGACTATAGTTGACAACACTGTGGTATATAATTAGAACTTGCTAAGAGAGTAGAACTTAAATGTTCTCACCAAAAATAAGTCCAATACATGAGGTGATGAATATGGTTAATTAACTCAATGGGGGAAATTCTTTCACGGTGGATATAAATACAAAATTATCATGTGCACTGTGAACATCTTACAATTTTAGTACAGTTTTGTCAACTGTACCTAAACAAAACAGTAAATTGACATCCATGGAATTGAAGTCATCTAGATCCATAGGGGAAAATTGGATTCAGCAATGACCATGGTCACTGAAAGATAATCTGACTTTCCTGAGGTGACCTACTGTCATACCCAGGGACATCCTGGCCTTTAAGCTTTATATTAGACCATCACTGGTTTAGAAACATCTTTATCTGCTTAGAATCATAAATAATATGCTGAGGATGCCACACTTGCCCCCAAAACAATTATTTTGTGATTATTGCCATATACATGTTTTCTCCTGAGACAAAGGCCAATGAAGAGAAATTCTCAAGGAAAGGGGATCATTGCTGTAATCATTGTCATACAACTGTTTAATGACACCAGGAAATGTGAACTTGACAAAGAGGCTAGAATATTAAAGGAACTCCTTTACCACATAGAACTGGAAAAGTCACAGTTGTGCTTTGCTTTTTTCTAATAAGTTCTAAGTTGCCTTTTAAGTGGGAGAAAAATATGGTTCAAAGATAACTGTGGTGACATCCCATTAGTTTCATTGTTAGATGCTAAGGATTTAAAGGACTCAGATTATAGCAGCTATTTGTTTTCTGTGATAGACAGGCCAGATTTGGATATATACTGTATTCAGAATTCTCTCAGCACAAGGAGTAACTAACCATGTATGCTCAAACCCACTCGTGAATACATTCTCTTGGAGGAGCCCTCCTGAGGTCAAAACAAATATGAAACACTGACCTCAGAAACTTTCCTTCAAAGGAGCCACAATTTGATTTCACTTGTTTGTAGAGCAGTTTATGCACCAGGGCATCTTGTAAACAGTAGAGCATCTGTCAGCAGTTAGCGGTTTTTAACAGCTCGGTGTGGTCAGGTAAAGAGAAGAGGAGTCCTACAAATACCACTATCATCCAGAATTACTGGGCCTATCCAGACCTGCACCTCCCTGAGGAACAACATTAGAGGCTTAACACAGGGGACAGAGGGGCATAGACTTCACTAAATAATCGAGCCATCCAATGAACAAACATGCAAATAACAAGTGTAATCGAGGGGGTGGGGAGTAGAGCAAGGGAAGACCAGTAACCAGAAATGCCGCCATATATTATCTAAACGTTCAGTTTTCAACAAATATGATGAGCCATGGGGGTGCCTGGCTGGCTCAGTCACAAAAGTGTACAACTCTTGATCTCGGGTCGTGAGTTCAAGCTCCATGTTGGGTGTAGAGATTACCTAAAAATAACAAAAAATGAAAGGGAGAGAAGGAAAGGGAGGGAGGGAGGGAGGGAGGGAGGAAGGAAAAGAGACAATTCAATGATTGGAAGCTTTAATACCCCCACTTTCAATAGTGAGTAGAACTAGAGAGAAGATCAACAATGAAGATTTGAACGATACAACAAACCAACTAGACCTAAAAGATATCTCTAGAACACTTTATTCAGCAAGAGAATATATGTTCTTCTCAAGGATGCATAAAACATTTTCTAGGACAGGCTGTATGCTAGGTCAAACAAACCTCAATGAGTTTAAAAGGATGGAAATAATGCAAAATATGTTTTCTGATCCCAAAGGAATGAAATTAGAAATAAGTTAACGGGGGGGGGGGGGGGAGTGGGAACATCAACAGATATGACAAAATTAAACAGCAGACTCCTAAATAACCAATGAGTCAAAGAAGAAATTACAAGGGGAATCAAAATTCTTAACATGAATGAAAATGAAGACCTAATGCACCAAAACTTAGGGAATGCAGCTAATGCAGTGCGTAGAGGGAAGTTTATAGCTTTAAATGCCTTTATTAAGAAAGAAGAAAGATCCCAAATCTACCCTTCTACCTTAAGGCACTGGAAAAATAACAAACTACACCTAAAACAAGCAGAGGAAAGGAAATAACCAGTAGAGCAGAAATTAGAGACTAGAGAATCAACAGAGAAAAATCAGTGAATTCAAAGTTGATGCTTTGGAAATAGTAATAAAATTGACATTTAGCTAGATTGACCAACAGGGGAAGAAAGGACTCAAACTGCTAGAATCAATCAGAAATGAGAAAAAGGACATTACTACCAACTTTATAGAAATAAAAAGGGCTTTGTAAAGGAATACTATACCAGGAACAAGTATATGCCAAGACATTATATACCTATTTTTTTTTAATGTTTATTTATTTTTGAGACAGAGACAGAGCATGAACGGGGGAGGGGCAGAGAGAGAGGGAGACACAGAATCGGAAGCAGGCTCCAGGCTCCGAGCCATCAGCCCAGAGCCTGACGCGGGGCTCGAACTCACGGACCGCGAGATCGTGACCTGAGCTGAAGTCGACGCTCAACCGACTGAGCCACTCAGGCGCCCCTATATACCTATTTTTTAATGCTTTTTTACTTATTTATTTTGAAAGAGAGCGAGCATGAGCAGGAGAGGGGCAGAGAGAGAGAGAATCTCAAGCAGGATCCGCATTGTCAGCTCAGAGCCCGATGTGGGGCTGGAACTCACAAACTGTGAGATCATGACCTGAGCAGAAATCAAGAGTCAGATGCTTAACCGACTGAGCTACCCAGGTGCCCCAGATATCTATTTTTCTAATAGATATTGGTGAAATGGACAAATTCCTAGAAAGACAAACTATTAAAACTGAATCAAGAAGAAAAAGACAATTGAAATCATAACAAGTGTAGAAAATGAACAAGTACTTAAAATACCTACCTACAAAGAAAAGCCCAGATCCAGATGGCTTCACCACGGAATTCTACCAATTTAAAGAATACTAGTACTTTACAAAATCTTCTAAAAATAGAAGAGAGTGGGGGCACCTGAGTGGCTCAGTTGGTTGAGCCTCTGACTTCAGCTCAGGTCATGATTTTGAGCCCTGTGTTGAGCTCTGTGCTGACAGCTCAGAGCCTGGAGCCTGCTTCAGATTCTGTGTCTCCCTCTCTCCGTGCCCCTCCCCTACTAGTGCACATATGCGCTCTCTCTCTCTCTCTCTCTCAAAAATAGACATTAAAAAAAAAAAATAGAAGAGAGTGAATACTTCCCAACTGATTTTATGAAGCCACTATTAGCCTTATACCAAACCAGAAAATTACAAGAAAACTGTAGACGAATTTTTTATGAGTATGAATGCAAAAATCCTAGACAAAATACAGCAAACTAAATCCAGCAACTTATAAAAATAATCTGATACCCTGATCAAGTAGGGTTTAAGTCAGGAAATGCAAAGGTGATTCAACAGCTGAAAATCAACTATTAAAGACATGGTATCAATAGAATAAAAAAGCAAATAGCACAAATCATCTCAATAGAAGCATATGACAAAAGCCAGCACCCTTGCATGATAAAAACACTCACCAAATTAGGAATAAAAGAGAATACCTCGACCTGAGAGTGTCTACTAAAACCCACAGTTAACATCAGCTTACTGGTGTAAGAGGGGATGTTTTCCTGATAAGAAAGAAGACAAGGATGACCGCTCTCACCACTTTTTTCAACATTGAACTACAGGTCTAGTCAAGGAAGTCAGGCAGAAAAAAAAATAAGATTGAAAAGGAAGTAAAGTGTCCCTGTCTGCCGATGACATGATTTTATATATACAAAATCCTAAGGAATTCACTAAAAAAAAACTATTGGAACTAATGACTTCAGTAAAGATTGGAGGATACATATCAATATGCAAAAATCAGTTTTATTTTTATAAACCTGCAGTGAACAACCTAAAAATTAAATTAATAAAGTAATTTCATTCATAAATAGCATCACAAAGAATAAAATACTTAGGTATTAATTTAACAAAAGAAGTACAAACTCTGAAAATGACAAAACACTGTTGAAAGAAATTGAGGTTCAAAAGAAGTGGAAAAATATCCCCTGTCCATGGATCAGAAGTCTTAATTGTCAAGATAGCAATATTACCGTAAATATAAGAGCTAAAACTATAATTAAAAACTATAAAATTATAAAACTATAATTGAACCTCATCAGAATTAAAAACTCCATGCTTCACAGGACACCATTAAGAAAGTACAAAGATAACCCACAGAAATGGGAGAAAATATTTGCAAATCATTTATCTGATAAAGGGCTTTTATCCAAAATATATAAAGAGCTCTTTACAACTAAATAATAAGCGAAATCACCCAAATTTTTTAAAAAGTGGAGAAAGGATCTGAATAGACATTTCTCCAAAGAAGTTATAAAAACGGCCAATGAAAAAATGCTCAATATCATTAGTCATTAGGGAAATGAAAATCAAAAGCACAAGATACTACTTCACACCCACTAAGATGGCTAGAATCAAAAAGTTGGATAATAACAAATGTTTGCCAAGATGTAGAAAAATCAGAAGCATCATACACTGCTGATGTAAATATAAAATGGTACAGCCATATTGGAAAACAGTATGGCAGCTCCTCAAAAAGTTAAACATAGAATTACCATATGTCTCCACAGTTCCACTCCTAGGTATATACCCAAGATAAATGAAAACAGTTTGCCCAAGCAAAAACATATCCACAAATGTTTACAGCAGCATTATTCATAATAGCCAGAAAGACTAAAACAACACAAATGTTTATCAAATGATGAATGGATAAACAAAATGTGTATATTCATACAGTGGAATATTATTCAGCAAAAAGGAATGAAGTACTCATATATACTACAACATGGATGAACCTGGAAAACATTACCCTAAGGGAAAGAAGCCAGCCACAAAAAAATCTATACATGATATGATTCCATCCATATGAAAGTCCAGAACAGGAACATCTATGGAGACAGAAAGTAGATTTATGGTTGTTTATTGCTTGCTGAGCGACGGGGTAGGAGGGGGAGAACGGAGGACGGTACCTACAGGGTACTGCACTTCTTTCTGATGTGATAAAAATGTTCTGACGTTGGCCATGATGATGGTTATACATACCAATATACTAAAACCACTGAATTGTCACTTCAAGTGAGTGAATTGTGTGGTATGTGAATTACATTTCAGTTAAGCTATTTAAAAAAAAAAAAAAGGAGATCTTTGTGTACTATTCTGTAATAATCTCCAAAATGTTTTGTTAAGAAAACAAGTCCAAGAAAAAAAAGAATTATCTCACATCTTAGATGTGGCGGTAGTTACTTGAACCTCTGAGTGTGTTTAGGGTGCCTCAGTAGCTCAGTCAAGCGTCTGACTCTTGATTTCAGCTCAGGTCATGATCTCGCAGGTTTGTGAGATCTAGCCCCACAATGGGCTCTGTGCTGAGGATGTGAAGCCTGCTTGGGACTCTCTCTCCCTCTCTCTCTGCCCCTCCCCTGCTCGAACTCATTCTCTCTCTCTCTCTCTCTCTCTCTCTCTCTCAAATACATTTAATAAATAAATAAAATTCATAGAACTATGTGACGAAAGAGAAAAAGATAATTAAATCTTTAAAAAACACAATAGAAATTGAGAGAGAAGAAGGATTGTCACCAGAGTTGGTCACCCTGGTAGTGAACACCAGGAAGTCTTCAAGAAGAAAGTTACACCTGAGAGTACCTTGAAGGATGGTTTGGCTCTAGAGAGAGAGATATTTAAGGGGAGGGTTGATGAAGAAAGGAAAATCGTTTCAGGCAATGTTAAGGATGACAAAAAGTACAGGGTAGGGAAATTTCTGTCTGGGGGAGCATTAATTATTCAGTTCTGCTCAAAGGAAAGCTACCACAGGAAAGAGAACAGACCACAAACTGTGGATCTCTTTGCATGTCAGGTTAAGAATTAAACGTTACATAATCAGTGATGCGCCATGAAAGGAATCTGATCAGAACTCTGCTTTAGGGGTATTAATCTATAAAAATTATTGGTAAGTAGGAGTCCATTTAGAAGGCTGTTACATTCATCCAGCCACGGGAGAATGAAGAACTAAGAGAGGAGGTGTGATTTGTGAGCAGGGAACAGACGGGGTTGACATTGTGGAGAGTGTAGCAGCTGGCGGGGGCGGGAGGCAAAGGTCCACAACTGGACTCGGGTCGTGAGCCTGGGTGACTGGGATGACAGTTCTATCAAGAAAAGGAAGGGCGCCTGGGTGGCACAGTCGGTTGAGCGTCCGACTTCAGCCAGGTCACGATCTCGCGGTCCGTGAGTTCGAGCCCCGCGTCGGGCTCTGGGCTGATGGCTCAGAGCCTGGAGCCTGTTTCCGATTCTGTGTCTCCCTCTCTCTCTGCCCCTCCCCCGTTCATGCTCTGTCTCTCTCTGTCCCAAAAATAAATAAATGTTGAAAAAAAAAATTTAAAAAAAATAAAAAAATAAAAAAAAAAAAGAAAAGGAAGCAAAAGCAGACAAGTCGGTTAGTTTGGTTTGAGGAACTAGGAGATCGCTAAATAAGAGATTCAGGGGCAGTTAAAGAGGGCAGTCACGTAGCAGAGCGGAAGGAGAGCATCGCCCATGTCCTCATCTATGCAACAAGAGATTTGGATTCCAAAGGCAGCATGTTACAGGGACTAAGAGACAAGATTTCAGAACCCAACTTGTCTGTGTTCAGCTACCCGTCAGCCTTTTAATCTTGCGTATGTTCTCTATGCCCTGTGAGCCTCGGATTCTGTACAATGGGGGTAATATTACATACCTACCTACTGTGGCTGCTGTGAGGAATATTTGTAGACACATATCTTAGAACAACGCTTGGTACAAAGAAAGCTTATTGCTATGTAGACGAAGGCCCTTTCGATCTGATGACCCATTGTTGTGTGGTCAATTCTGTTATACTGCCACTCCAAGGAAGAGGTCAGGGCTAGACATACAGGTTAATCATTCCTTTTCAAAAGTGTTACTGAACCTGTGGCATGAGATACCAACGGAGAAAATGGAAAGAACATATGAATGGCAAGGATGGAATGTTGAGGAGCATTATATGGGGTGGGGGGGGGTGGGATGGGCAGTGAAGGAACATTCAGAGAAAGAGAAAGCCAAAGGGAGTAGAAAAGACAGCTTAAGGGAAGATCACCTTCTGGAGTGGAGGCCACTTGAGCTCAGCGTGAAGAATCATGGGACACGGCTGACGGACAGGGAGAAGGTGAAGATGAAAGCAAAGGCAATTAGGGGCACCCTGGTGGCTCAGTCGGTAACCGTCCAACTTCAGCCCAGGTCATGGTCTCACAGTTCGTGAGTTCGAGCCCCGCATCGGGCTCTGTGCTGACAGCTCAGAGCCTGGAGCCTGCTTCAGATTCTGTGTGTGTCTCTCTCTGCCCTTCCCTCCGCTCACACTCTGTCTCTCCCTCTCTCTCAAAAGTAAATAAACGTTAAAAAAAGAAAAAGAAAGAATGCAAAGGAAATTAATAGATGGAGCATAGTTCTGGGAAAATTCAAGAGGAAGGAAGATAATTTCTTTGATTTGGGATAAAAGATAGGAAGGATATAAAGTGATGTAATCAGAATTTTGAGTTGAGAAAGTTGGAAGGCAAGGAGACTCATGTTGGAGAACTTCCTTTTTTCTCACATTAAATAAGAAACAAGGTCATCTGGAAAGAGAGGAAGGTAGGGAATAAAATTGAAGAGTGTTTCTAAGTGGCTTTAAATATTTTCTCTAATTCTGTCCTTTGTATGAATGAAAAACAAATGACCCATGTCAATTATAATAGGTAGTATTTACTGAGACTTGAATATCTGCTCGGTATCCTGCTAAGAGCTTATTTCAAATTTAAAACCTAATAGGCAAATGGTATTACTAGCATTATGCACATACTACAGAGGGTAATTCTTGACACAGAGAAAGGATTGGAAATTGCTTAAGATCACCCAGCTAAGAAGAGGTGGGACCAAGATGAGTCTACCTGAGTTCTTAGCAATCAGGCTTTCTGAGGTTTTATTTTCAAATCTCATTAAAGCAGCGAAACATTGATTCAAGAATATGCATGCATTAATGGGATAGAATACAAAGTGTAGAAAAATAGTTCACGTATACAGTGGCACTAATTTTAATAAAGTTAACATTTCTTTTTAATTTTTTTAATGTTCATTTATTATTTTGGGAGACAGAGCGTGAGCAGGGGAGGGGCAGAGAGAGAGGGAGACACAGAATCCGAAGCAGGTTCCAGGCTCTGAGCTGTCAGCACAGAGCCCGATGCGGGGCTCAAACTCAAACCGCTAGATCATGACCTGAGCCAACGTCAGATGCTTAATCAACTGAACCACCCAGGTGCCCCTAAAGTTAACATTTCGAATAAGTGGGGAAAGGATGGCTTGATTGAAAATTCATTGGGCAATCAACCATTTTTAATTTTTTTAATTAATTTTGATCCTGTATTTTAAGAAATCAGAACAGTGTTGTCAGTGGCAGAGTAGAGATTAACTTAAGGGCAGAAGAGAACTTTCTGGGATAACAGGAATGTTCTATAATTTGATTAGAATTAGAATGGTTATATAGGTCCTTTTTGGGGGGGTCAAAACCCATTGAATTGTACATTTAAAATCTGTATATTGAATTATATGTAAATTTTATATCAATTTAAAAAGAAATCCATATGTGGATCTCCAAGACATTGTTAAATGAAAAGCAAGGTATAGAACGAGACAAATGATGTGATACCATTTATACAGAGAACAAAGAAGTAACAGCGACTGAACGAAACTCTTTCTGTGGCCCCTCACTCATGTACGTACGTCTCGTGGGCCTTGTGTTAGGAAGTATTTTCTTCTTCCTACTCTTCTAGTGTTAGCCTACTATGCTCTTGTGGTTTCTTGAATGCAAAGAAAAGACAGACTTTTATGTTAGAACATTCGTTGAATTTCTCCACCGTTTATGATACTCAAACAAAAGTTTCCTTGTTGCTTAACTAAAGAGTGGATGGATGAACGAGGGTCCTTCTAGGCCGAAGATTCAGTAAACCCGGTTCGTTCACATGGACCTTGCGTGAAATAGGTCACTTGACCTACAAGAGATATGTGGAAAGTAAGATTTCGTTGCGTTTATATTTTGGAACAGGTGACAACCAAAGCCAAGCAACTGAAGGATTCAGTTACCTGCTCCCCAGGTGAGTCAGTGCCCCCTTCACCCCACTGAGCTAAAGTGACTTCTCCCACACAAATCCCTTTTCGTAAGGGTGGGTGCTAAGATGGACCTGATAAGTTTAAAAACCCTAAAAACCTAGTTCTTTGCTAGTACTGGGGGAGGGGCACACAGCGGGGGGAACCCTCTGGACGCCACACAAACGCGCGGTGCACGGCTCCCCCATACGGTCCACCTGCCAGCCCCACGCACACGGAGCCGTCTTTCAGAATAGACCAGCAGCTTTCCCAAGAACCCACATTTCTCAAAATATGTTTCCTCCAAGACTAACTGGAATTTTGCTAGAGTCTCCATACTGTTTGCCTGGAACCAGGAAGAGAATACTTCCTAAAACCTTCTAACTTAATTTAAATACAAGTCCCAAAGACAGCAATGCAGGTGAGCAAACCCAGATATCTCAAAAAGCCGTCCCCAGCAGGGATTCAATGTGGGGCTCTGCCGGCTTCAGGAAAGAAGGCATCTCCAGATTCCTGTTCTGCGAACACAATTCTTTGTTGGCACAGAGGCTAAAATGGGCAGTGAGAGGCCATGTGAAAAGGCCTTCCTGCAAGGCCTGCACTCTGTATTCTGGAAAAGGCAGTGTGGTGTAGACTGTGGCACAGATAGGGATCTTACTAGAGCATTGGGGGGGGGGGGGGGTGTAAAAAGTGACCAGAACAGGAGACGTATGGTTGAACATTCAGGGGCATCCCTGAGATGGCGCCTGAGAGCCAGTCCGTTTGCTCTTTACTGGCCAACGTGGTGGCACAGTGGCACTGGAAGCAGCTTGGAGCAGACAGCACGTCCCACAGCGTCGGTGGCTCACCTACAATGGTGTGAGCACAGCGCGAGTTTAGACAGATCCATTTTAGCTCCGCTAATGGAACGAGTCGTCCCAGTTCTGGATCGTAAAGAACATCCTTCCTTATCTAAAAAGTGTCAAAGAGAGGCGCCTGGGTGGTGCAGTCGGTTAAGCGTCCGACTTCAGCCAGGTCACGATCTCGCCGTCCGGGAGTTCGAGCCCCGCGTCGGGCTCTGGGCTGATGGCTCGGAGCCTGGAGCCTGTTTCCGATTCTGTGTCTCCCTCTCTCTCTGCCCCTCCCCCGTTCATGCTCTGTCTCTCTCTGTCCCAAAAATAAATCAACGTTGAAAAAAAATAAAATAAAAAAAAGTGTCAAAGAGCCACTTTGCATTCTTTGGCCACAACCTGATTCTGTACGTGGCCCTCAGTCCCTCAGAGCGTCGGAAAGGACAAAGAATCAGACAGAACTGGGTTCAAATCCCACCTCTGCTGCTCTCTGAGACTGATTTTTGCCATCTGTAGAATTAGGATAATGACACCTATCTTTCTAGAACACCGTGAAAATTAAGCAGAATCGTAGGTGCACAGCGCCTACCACACTGCTGTGTTGGTGACAGCCGCTGTTACTCTTGTCACCTGCATTGACCTTGCCATTCCATCTGTGTGATAAAGTGTGTCCTTCCCCACAGGAATGGTCAGACTCTCCGAACTCAAGTCAACAGCCCAGAATCTCCGGCCCACCAGGGCCGCCACGGCCTTGCCAGATGACATCATCACCCAGCGAGAAGATGCACGGCAGGCCGGGGAGGAAGACAAGGAGGACGAGCAGGAGGAGGAAGATGACGACGAGCAGGAGGCAGTGCTCCCGGAAAGCCGGCCACGGAGGCGGAGGCCGGCCAGGCCGCCTGAGGCGGCAACGAGGGTGGAGCCCGAGGAGAAGTTCAGAGGGAAGAGGCAGAAGGACTTCGATATTTCAGAACAAAACGAATCCAGTGATGAGGAGAGCCAGAAGAAAGAGAGAACTCGTGCTGCCGAGGAGCCATGGACTCAGAGTCAACAGAAGCTTCTGGAATTAGCATTACAGCAGTACCCAAAGGGATCTTCGGACCGCTGGGACAAAATAGCCAAATGTGTCCCGTCTAAGAGTAAGGTGGGTGAGGCGGGGGAAGAACAAGACCTGCGCGGCCAGCTCCACCTAATTGCCCACCTTACGCACACCCCTCTAGCGACAGCTGTCTGCGTGACCGTCCGGTGCGCTTCTAAGAGCATGGTCAGTCTGTGCACCGGATTGATTAGTGTGTATGAATGAGGTCAAGATTCTAAGGAGACCGTACAGACCGGTTGGTTTTCCTCAGAAAATTCCATGCATAGAGGATAAGTTTCACCCACAACAAGCCCGCCAACCTTCTGGAGCATTCGCCCCAGTCTGGCAGTTTGAGAGGAGCACGGGGGTGGCTGGGCCGCACCCTCATCCCCGGGGCAGCGGGAGCAGCCCTGGCGGCCGGCAGGCCCTCCCCCCGGCAGAGGCTCCCTTGAACCAGAGTGGGGGAGGTCTCCCTCCAGCTCTGCGAGGAGCCTTTACCCCAGGGTGAGCGCGTGGCGGCCCGTGTCATGCTGGTCATCGGGTCCACAGTGCACATCACTCTGGACTCAGCAGCTGCACCAGACTGGCGAGGCCCTGGCGGCGGGGGTGGGGGCCCGGGCAGGGATGACATGTAGGATTCAACCCACCCTGCAGCCTTGACTGTACTTTAAGTCTTTTCCCCGTTTTCGGCTCTCGGTATCTGCTTACAAACCCCCACAGGTAGTTCCCAGCTAGGCGGGCAGACGGGGTGCCCCACAGAGAGCCAGCGCTCACCCCAGCCTTTGCCTTCCGTCTGCCAGTTCATGCTGCGGGGCTCACGGTGTGAGCTTTCCCACTCGGGCCTTTCCCGAAACACACACCGTCTCCTGAGTGTCTTCCCTCCTCGCTATACTCTCAGTCTGAGGCACCAAGGAACGCGGAGAAATCAGAAGAACGAGTCTCTTCTGCCTCCTGTGCCTGTCACTCAGTAGCCTCTGGGCACATTGATGTTCATTTACATTCTTATTTTTTTTTAATTGAGATTCGATGTTGGAAAATCTAGCTTGTGGCCATAAATGTCCCCGTGTGTACAGGTCTAGTTATCTATCACCTACTTTAAAATGATGGAGTTGAGAATTCCCGGGGAGAAAAATAAACCATTAGCAGTTGATCTATTTGAGAAACACAGATTCTCCCAGCCTCTCCAACTGGTTTGCCAGAAGTAATTATTTTCCCTGAATTTCCCTAGCATCTGTCAGGACACAGGCATCTACATGTGTGATGAATTGACATTGGCTTCAAATGAAGGAGCTGGAACCGTGGATTCCTAAGGATAGAACATTCAGAAACTCACTGCCTCAGGGTTTGGAAACCCTCCCGTTTGAAACAGACACGAGCAGCCCTTTTATTGTCCCGCAAGTGTTCCCCTTAAGCCTTGACATTGGAACCAGTTCCCGGAGAGGTGGCCTGCTGACTCGTCTGCTAGGGAGCGAGTCCCTAAACGTGGCCTGCAAGCCGCTGGCGATGCTGGGCCTGGAGGAGGGGACTTTGCCTGAGGCCTGCGGCTCAGCGCTCTGGGTCGCCGTGGTCCCGGTGAAGTCCCCGCATCATGCCCGGGGCCTCGCCAGTGGGCAGCACAGCTATTAAGAAAAGGCTGGTATTTTAAAGACTGACCCCGTGCGCGTGATCGTTGGGGATCCAGAGAGGCACTTCTAGAAGCATCCCTCATACCACTCCTGAGCTAGAACCCTAGGAAGAGCATGAGCACCCACTCTGTGTCCCCGGCTGATAGAAGCATCTGGCAGGGAGCAGCGATCATGTTGCTCTAGACCTTAAGTTAGTGAAGGCTTCCAACGCCTCGGAGGGGAGTATCTCTTAGCCAGAAACGGGAACAGACTCTGGAAAGTACCTCATGATGGACAGGAGAGCGTGAGGCCCCCTGGCACCGCCCGCCTCTGCTCTAGGCCCGACTCCTCGCCCCCAGCGGCCACGGCCACGGCCACGGGCAGGATCTGGGCGGCGCACTCCCCGCCACGGTCCTGGGCGCTGGGCCAACGCGGCCACCACGGGAGGGTCCCCACGGCCCCTTAAGGAGAGGCAAACCCAGATGGGATAACAGGGCGGCCGGCCGGCCTCAAGTTGTCCGCTTGCTCTGACGAGACGAGCGATGACAGGGAAATGTGAAAGCTGCTCGTTATCGTTAGCGAGTTGAGAGGCATCATCGTGATGCCCGTGGTGTGCCTCACACGCAGCAGCACGGGCCCCTCACGCCAGCGGCCCACGCTGCACCTCACAGGACTGCCACTGGCCTGGGGGCACCCGGCAGCACGTGGGCCCCGGCCGGGGGGCCCTGGCGTGTGCGCGTGGGCCCGGGCGTGAGGGCCGCGGGGCTCGTCCAGCCGGTTGCAGGCCGGCCGTGGGCAGAGCGGACGCTCACGAGGCCGCCTCCCCGCACAGGCCGCGGCTGAAGCCCACGACGCTCACGCTGATCTGTGGAAATAACCGTTTCACCTCTCTTTTTCTCTTCCTGCAGGAAGACTGTATCGCTAGATACAAGTTGCTGGTTGAACTGGTCCAAAAGAAAAAACAAGCTAAAAGCTGAATATTCTGGAAGATGATGTTCACCTTCATTTTCCAAAACGATTATTTTAAAAGTCTTATGCAGAAATTTGCATTTTGTACCTCAACCTTTCTATACGTCATGTGCCTTAGTAAAAAAAAAAAAAAAAAAAAAAAAAAAAAAATTAAAAAAGTTTTTAAAATGTTGTGCTATATTGTTTAAACAAAGACTATGTTACAGGAGAAAAAGTATTCGGGTATTTTACAGATAATTTTCCCTCTCATCATCGCAAAGTTATTTCCCTGCGAACAAACTGAAAAGTGCTAACAATCGGCAAGTACAGGATTTTCAAGGAACAAATGAGCGAACGTGTAAGAATTAAAACTTAATGTGCTTTGGGGCACCTGGGTGGCTCAGGTCACGATCCCAGGGTTGTGGGATCGAGCCCCACATCGGGCTCTGCGCTGAGTGTGGAGCCTGCTTACAGCTCACACTGTCTCTCTCCTCCCCCCCCCCCCCCCCGCCACCCCGAAAAAACCTAATGTGCTTCTGTGAGTCAAAAGCACATGGGTTAACGAGCTCATTGGTAGCGGGAGGCAGGTGCTTGGGGAGAAAAGCGGGCTCACTTCTGAGCTAGCCGGCTGGCTGAGAAGAGTGTGAGGTTATCTCAGATGCATCTGGAAGAAAACTCCGTGTCGATGAACAAGGATACAAGGTGACAAAGGCAGCCTACTCCAGTTCGGGCTGCTTGGGAGGAACGCGTTCCCCACTGCAAGACCTTCCAGGGGACACGTGGGACACGCGGGAGAGGTGGTGGGGACCCGTGAGGTTGGTCCTGGCTTTCGACAGCCGAAGTCACTGTTCTGTGCCGGTTTCTGCTGCCCTGTCACCATCTGCCGAACGCTGCCTTCCAAAGCTCCCATCATCGGGTCAGGGCTTGCACACGGTTTGCTAAGTGCGAACCGTCTAAACTCGGAAAGCATTACGATCACGAGGACACATGTAAGGGAGGGACTTGAGAAAACATCTATGAAGAGATCACTTCTCTCTAAGGACTGAAATAAGATTCATTTCCTACAGGAAAGTCTGGTGGCAGCAGCCCCACTGGTCCCATAACCGTTCACCCCCCCCCCCCCCCCCCCCCCCGCGCAGGTCGCACCACCAGGGAAACTGAAATGCAAAAAAAGGGCAGGTTACCAACTAACTGGCTCCGTGGTCATTTGGTTTTCACAAACAGCCCCATCCAGCCCCGTCCCAGTCAGGTCACTGCTCTGTCCTGGGCCGGGGGACAGGCGGGCGTGGAGAGGGGTGGGGGGCCGGTGCTGTCACCGTGTCGTCCCGGCCGTGCTGGCCACCCTTCCCGACAGCGAACCGGAGCTCTGCAGGCCACCGGGACAGCCCCGCCGCCAACGGCTGCTCCCCCAGGGCTCGTTCCCGAAGCCGTGGGAACGTCGCTGCATTTGTCGCGGGCCACAGCTCACCTCCCCGCTCACCGGGGGGTCTGCACGAGTAAAACGTGCACGGAGGGAAACAAAGGAGAGAATGAGTCCGTCCTGGCTTCATTCCGGGCCCGGGACCCACTCATCTGAGTCCGGCTTCAGGCCTGGCTTTCGTGCAGCCTGGTGGTCCAGCTTAGCCGGTCTGTGGGTCCGTGAGCGCGAAAGCACGCCCCTTACTTGCAGTACTTGGGGTTCCTGTCACACATACCCCCAGACCGCGTTACAAGTGTCCTGGGCTCCCGGGGAGGGGCGGGGAGCAGCCCACAGGGCTCCAAACATGCCCGAGGATAGCACAACCGAGACAGAATGGCCTCTTTTCTAGACTCAAGGAAATAAGTCTAGCATGGCTTTCTACGCATGACTGTTCTGCCTACTAACTTCTTCAGAAAGAAGTCAGCGGCGCCTGGGTGGCTCAGCTGGTGAAGTGTCCGACTCCTGATTTCGGCTCAGGTCATGATCTCGTGGTTCGTGAGTTCTAGCTCCTGCTATCAGCATGGAGCCTGCTTGGGATTCTCACTCTCTGTCTCTGTCTCTCTGTCTCTCTCTCAAAAGAAGCTTCAAAAAAAAGGAAGAAGTCAGAAAGGAGCCCTTTCTTCAGGAGACTCTGGAAGCCGTCAAGCTGTGTTGAAGTCGGCGGGCCAGTGGGCAGGCCAGAGCTCAGTGACACACGGGAGACCCATGGGGTTCAGTCTGAACAAGGTCACGGCCCAGAAAGCAAGGGAGCCTCCAAGAAGAACGCACTACACAGATCACGGGGAGGGGGAGGGGGTAAAGCGCTCGGCAACACCAGCCGGCCGCCCCTTCCCACGCCGCCTTCTCCAGGCCGGGCTCCCCAGAGATGCGCTCCCCTTTCCAGAGCCGCCTTAGCTGTTGGAGCTCCAAGGCCAAGCTGTGTGACATCAGGTGCCTCGGTTTACCTCTTTGTCTCCGTGCAACTAGAAAAAGGAAATAACGGTAGCTGCTCCGTACGTTGTTACGATGATAAAGCTAGATAATGGGTGTAAAACCTTCACATGCTGAGAATAGCACTCTTTTTCCATCTGACCAGCCAGACTTCCTGTCTCCATCATTTCAAGTGGCTGTTGATGCGTTAGCAGGGCTGATGGGCCCGACGGGGTGCACGGCCCCTCATGTCCTGCGGTTCCTAGTCCCGGGGGTCCCCACTCGCTGGGTGCACTCGCAGGAGCCTGGGACCCCGGCAAAATCTATTTTGATTGTGTAGTTTTCAGGGAGCGAGTCCACACGTTTCACTAGGTGCCCCCCGGGCCTCTCGCCCGAAAAAGCCTCTTTCCAGCCTGTGCTGCAGTATTCATCCTGACGCGGCCCAGGGAGGGCCAGAGTGGGACAAGGAGAAGCCTCAGACTTGGCCTCTGACACCCAGAGGCTCGGGCCCCAGCTCTGCTGCTTGTGAACCGGGGCGTCCGTCTCCTGCCCCGAACACGCAGGTGTGAGTGTGCGCGCAGCCTCACGGGAAGGCAACGGCCTTCCGAGCAGCGGCCGCCTGGCCCCGGCCCCCACCTCGTGCTCCCATACGGTCTAGGGAAAGGGCGGAGGCTCAGAGTCAAAAGACCCGCGTCGGAATCTTGGGTCAAGTGCAGTGAGCGAGGGGGGAACCGGGCCACGGAGAGGGGGGTTTGGAAGGAGGCCGGGGGCACCCGGCAGAGGGTGTGGAGACCGGGCTTGAGGCACGGGATGCCGTTTTGACTCTTCGAGGTCCACACGCCCATTCAGACCCCAGCAGAGAACAAACAGCCACGCCGACCCCAGTCCCTTCCTGTTGGGTTGGGAAAGCCCTGGGCTGGCAGAGGACACATCCCCTGAGGACGCCGTGTCACCAGCCCCGCACGGCCAGGCGGAGCCCACGAGGGAGCTCCAGTGATTTAGGTGGACCTTCTCCACTGGGGCAAAAACCCCCCAGCTACAGTTCTCTAAACTGTGATAGCACTTTTTTTTTTTTTTTTTTTTTTTTTTAGTTTATTTATTTTGAGAGAGAGCAGGGGAGGGGCAGAGACAAAGGGAGAGCGAGAATCCCAAGCAGGCTCCACGCTGTCGGCACAAGAGTCCGAGGTGGGGCTCGAACCCACGAACTGCACGATCACGACCTGAGCCGAAACCAAGAGTCGGATGCCTGACCGACTGAGCCACCCAGGTGCCCCAATAGCACCCATTTTTAAAGGCCGCTCCCGTGTTCTCCGGTTTTTCCTCACAAAAGCCCCGACTGGCTGCCCGGCTTCAGCCCAGCTCCTGCCTGCAACAGGTGCCCAGGGGCGTCGAGCCACCTGCGCTGTGCCTCACCGGCTTTATTTGTAGAAACCAGACAGACGGCTCCGCTTAGGTTTCTCGCACACGATGTGCTGCTTTCTGTGGAACTTGTACGGGAACGACCTAGAGGTCCGGCACGAGCCTCCCGCTAGACGTCCCAACCCCGCTAGGGGACGATCTTTTCCAACAGAAACACTGCAGCCAGCGGGTTTACTCCGCCCTGGGTTTGTGTTTTCAAATTCCCTGCTTGGTTTTAGAGGAAGATGATGATAAGCTTTCTACCATAAATGTCTTGGGATAACCTAAAAACACGCCTCTCACCTCGGGCCCGCTTCCTGTCGGGTGCCAGTTCCGCCCCCCAGACCACATCCACCTACCCCTTTGAAAGCAGAGACCTAATCCCTCTAAATGACCAACTATTTCATTCCTGCTTGTTTCTGCAGAGTATGTTTTTGTAGTTGTTTTAGCATTTAGGTTTTTCCCCCAGAATCTAAAGGTCACAGTTTAAATTCTGATATTCTATCCACACGGTCCCAAGTGGCCCAGGACAGTTCCAGTTTACAGCTGACTCAATACACCCATTTTGGACAGTGTGTAACATGGTCGCGGGTCCATGTGTGATTGCTAACAGATGGCTGATCGCAAACACCCTGAGGGATTCTGAATTCCTCCGAAGAGGACAGACAGCGAGGAGACTTCGGCATGCATTTGCTTTGCCTTTGCCTTAGAAAGTCCCAAGGGTGTGTTGATCCCGACCCCCAGTTCCTCCCAAGGCACCCCACCCCACTCAGGGGAAACTGAGGCACGGGACACACCTGAGTCAGAGTCCAGACGGACCAGGGACTCCTGCAACTGGCTCTTGTGGTCCCAGTGCCTTTGAGAGAGGGCCGAGGTTGTATCCGGAGGCTGAGGGGCAGGGAGGCCTCAGGGTGGGTCCAAGCGACCACAGTGGCTTAGATGAGTCAATATTAGTCATTGGTCAAAACAGTTTGACACCCCATCCTAAATTTATTTAAAAATATTATTTTTAATGTTCATTTTTGAGAGAGAGAGAGAGTGCTAGTGGGGAGGGGCAGAGAGAGAGGGAGACGCAGAATCTGAGGCAGGTTCCAGGCTCCCAGCTGTCAGCACAGAGCCCGACGCGGGTCTCCAATCACGAGATGTTGACCAGAGCGGAAGCAGGTCGCTTAATGGACTGGGCCACCCAGGGTCCCCGCACCCCAGCCCCCCATGCCCCCGTCGGTTCCTACATTTTAAAGTTCCTTCCCACCAAATGGTCCTAAAATAAAGCCAGCTTTCCAAGCAACAGGCTGAAAATAAGCGCCGTTGTCTCTGGCCCAGTGTCCCGTGTAACCTCACTCGCTCTCTGCACATGGAGCAGGGTGCTCCGGGCGGGGCCGGTTTGGCCACAGGTCCCAGGAGGAGGCCCCTTTATAGACTGTAAAGGCGGTGGGTGGTGGCATGGGTCTGTCACGCAAACACGCGGAGGCGGCTTTTTCTTTTCAGCCGCTTGTGGCAGTAAACGGCCCGGCTTCCCCTGCGGGAGCCACACGCCGCTCCACCTGTAGCTCGGGGGGTCACCGCGGGGCTGGCCTGGAAGCCACCCCACTGTCTTGGCAACAGTCCCAGTCTCCTGTCTGAGCAAACGACTTGGCCTTCAGCCTCGGACTTTATTCACTGGGGAGCTAAATTAACACGCTGTAAAACTCAGCGGCTACGAGTATTTTCCTCGGGTCGGGTGGGGAAAAAAGAGCGGCTTCATGTAGAACAGAAACAGGGCAATCACTCCATCAATGTGACTCCCAGGCGGAAACCCCTAGTGCCTCAAACAGCAGGGGTCCTAAAGGGAGCTGAGGCCCAGCGCCGTGCCCTCCCCGACTGGGGGGTGGGGCGGACTCCCGCCTCCTTCCGCCCCTGCGCCCCCCACCCCCCCCACCCCCCCCCCCCCCCCGCACCTTGCTCTGCTCCTGGATCGAAGCCCATTCTCACATCCCGCTCCCTGCCTCGGACCCTCTGTGTATCCTCACAACTATTCCAGGAGTGGAGGGAAAACACACACTCAGTTGTTTCCCTCTTGCCTTCGTGACCTATAACAAACAAGCCAGGTGTGTAAGTGTCCCCGGGGCGGTGTGTCCTGAAGTATTACATGAGTTTAACTCAGTCAAGCTCGTCTTCGGTCACCGCCATTTAAACAGAATCCTAAGTCTCGCAAAATGAAATTGACCAAGATGGGAGTGGCCGTGAGGGAGTCTTTCTCTTACTTGGTAGGTCTCGAGTTATAAAGGAAATGAACAGTCGGTTAGGTTTTGTTTTCCACCATTATTTAAAAAAAATTTTTTTTAATTGGAAAATTTGAGATAGTATTGAATTGTTTATTCCAAATTATCTCAGTTCCAATCTGTTTCACGAAGGAAGATGTTACTGCAAACCAAGAGTAGATGTCTCTAGATATCAGCAGCTTGTCTCCCTAAGAGGCTTGGCTTAAGAAATTCCTATCGGAGGGGTGCCTGTGACCGACTTCGGCTCAGGTCATGATCTCACCGTTTGTGAGTTTGAGCCTCGCATCGGGCTCTGTGCTGAGACAGCCAGGAACCAACTTGAGATTCTCTCTCTCCCTCTCTCTCTCCGCCCCTCCCCTGCTCACTCTCTCTTTCTCTCAAAATAAATAAACTTAAAAAATAAAAAAATAAAAAGGAAATACCTACTGGAAATCTCTTGGGCTAAGAGGAGATCTATCCTGTTATGTTAAAACTGGCATTTAAGAATTAGATGTGGACATCTTTGCCTGGGGTGGTCTAACCAGGAGGGGGCGGGGCGGGGGGCAGATTCTGGCCAAAGGTGGGACAGGAAGGCAGGCAGTGGGAGGTACCGGTGACAGTGAACCCAAACTGGTTTTGATCCTCAAACTGTTGCCCCCCCCCACCCTCCACCTCCTCAGCACCCAAGAAACCTGCTCATTTCCAGCAAGCTACAGGGGGCCTGGGGACATGCCACCCTCCCTAAGAGCAAAGCCTGTGGGCGGGCAAGGGCAGGGCCACGGGCCACACCCCTGCCGAGGTGCGTGTCTCTAAGCCTGTTTGGTATCATTTTCCTGGTCTTGGGCTGGACATTGATTCCAAAAGTCAAACCCAAAACAGAGCTGCAGTAAGTTCTGATGGAGGAGTAAATGAAGGTCAGAAATCAAAAGAAGGAAACTTCCAAGAACCTAGGAAGTGGCAAAGCAGCAGGGCAGGGGAGGGCGGGGGCGGTCCGGCCCATGCTCCCTGAGGTGGTCGCACCCACCACAGAGCTTGAGGCCAGCCAAGGGACACTCAGTCCTGCAGCAAAATCCAAGACTGAGCGTTTGTGTCTGTGATTACAACATCAAAGCTTCATATCGGAAAGAGCGACAAGGCCCCCTGATTTGCAGCTGGGAGGACAGGCTCTCCAGCACCATGCCAGTTCTCGAGCCCGCCAAGTCCCACGGACAGGAATGTCCCTCCACAAGGCTCCAACCATGAGCCCCGGAGGAGGCGGGAGTTCCCAAGAGAGGCCGGGAAGGGGCAGGACAGCAGCCTGATGGCCAGTGGCACCCGTAAGGGGGGCAGGGTCAGCAGGACCAGACTGCTGGAGTCCTCAGTCCTGGCTGCACGCTGGGCTGGCCCGGACGTCTGCAGCCACCCCAAGGGCTCCGATTTTCCTGGTCCCGGCTCCAGAGAGCATGCTCAGGGTCCTAATCCTCAGGCGATCCCGGGGCTCCCGCAGGAGGAGAGCCACTGCATTTTGCAAATCGGATGTACACCTTATTTTGGTCAAGAGTCCTCTGTACTCAGTCGACTGAGTCGACTACAGTCGAGCTGCAGAAGACACCTGTCCGTGCTTGCTCTGGGAGAGACCAGGAGAACCAGATAGTTGCGAGGGGAGCGGCAGCGATGCCAAAAATGTAAAATCTCCTAATTAATCCGTCTGCTTGCTAAGTGAGCCAAGTGAAAAAACACCAGATGCATCAATCAGAATTTAAGGGGAATCAAATTAACTTGATCAGCAAAAAAGTCAATTTCCTTTTCTAAACTTCACAAGGCACAATCAAAATCAGAATGCCGTGAGTTAGCTTCTTCATCGGTGGCTTCACCCTTGGCCGGGCCATCACCCGCCCCCCCAACACACACACCCTGGGGCTTCGGGTCATGTCAACTCTGCCCGGGTTCATGTACTTTCAGGTGTGATCTCACGGGGCCCCACGCTGCCTTTCAACCGCGGCGAGGCCTCCAGGTCCTTCTGGAAGAAGTGCATGTAAATAAATAAACCGGGACGCTCCCTGGCTCGTCCCCAGATTCCTGTGCAAGTGACCCGAGGGCTCCAGGGTTCGCGGTCCCAGACCCGGCAGGGCGCGGGGCCACCGCTCCCCCGAGGTCAGACCCGGTGGAAGAGTCGGGGGTCTCCGGCCCCTCGCTCGCAAAGGAGGGGTTCAGTCCGCACCCCCGCGCCCGCCCCAGTCGAGAAGCAAGACCAGGCATACGAATCTCTGGCCTTCCTTCCCCAGCTCCCGGGTCCTGTCCCACAGCCACCAGCCTGGCGTGGCCCGCGTGGCGGGGAGGCGGAGTGACGACGGGCCTGTGTGCCCTGCGCGCTCCCGTGAAGCTGGGTCACACCCCGTCATTCCGCAGGGGATTTGGGGGGCGGTGGAGGAGCACCCTCTTTTCCAGGGTGATGCTGAAGTGCTTCCTACCTTACTCGCCTGGCTGTGTGGGCGTGGGACCGGCTCACCCTGCGCCGCCCCAGGTGCCTTCCCTGCTGTGTGGACAGGGGCTCGCCACCCGCCCTCGGGTCCGCGGGGGTGGCCTCGCTGACGCGCCCCCCAATTCCCACCCACGCCGGGCGGGTCGCCCCGGGAGCTGATCCCCGCCCGCCCCAGGCCTTCGGAAACCCTGAGTGTCGAGGGCCGTGAACTCCAGTCACTTGAAGCCGCTCGGGGGTCCGAGCCTTTGCAGTGGAGGACGCACCCGTGAAGACGCGACCTGGCGGCGTGGGTTAAAGAGCCTGCTACCTCCTGACCAGATCCGGAAACGGGACGTTTGCCCTTCCAACTTGAACCTCCCGGCCCCCTCAACATCCGGTGATGTGCGTCTTGTGACCGTGTGACCGTGGGCTCCAGCGCCTCTCCAGGAGCCCACAGCACCTTTCCAGCTCGTGTTCTGGGCCCGTTCAATACCGTCCGAAAAGCTCACGGCCTCCTGTTTTCCACGGCACCGCACGGTCCGCCTACAGCCTGCCTGTCTGTCCTGCCTCGTCCCCTCCCCTAAGTCCCAGACACCCTTCCCTGAAACAGAGGAAATCACCCGCCCGTAGGGAGCTCCTGCTATGACATCCACTCTGGTAAAAAGGCCCGCCACCCCCTTCCCGCCTGCGCCGTAAATCCCCAGATGGTGTCAGGAGAAGGCCTTGGCCAAAAGCGATGGCTTTCCTTTTGAACATTTGCTAATAATATTGAGGGTTTTGAGCTGTGGGCCCAAGAAACTGGTCATCAGAAAACACCCTTTCAAGAAACTCGTCATCAGAAAATACCCATAAAGACGACGCACTGACATTTGTTGAATGGGACGCAGGTCAGGGGAAACTGCACATCTGACCCAGAAAATTACTGAGTTACAGCAGATACAAAATTGAGTTTCTGAAATGTTTCAAGTGTCACTTTTTACTTAAGTGACAAAACCAGGCCACAAAATTATGCATCGACTATGATTCAACTATGTCAAAAGAGTACACATAAAAGTAGATCGGACTGTTGGCTACCTGTGTATATTTTAATATAAAAATTGCCAGTAGAAGGATGGACTAAATAGGGCATTTCTTTCTTTTTCTAGTTTTCAAAGTTTTGACAAAGTGGTCATGATAACTTCTGTAATTTAGAAAATACTTTGGGGCGCCTGGCTGGCTCAGTCCGAAGAGCGTGAGACTCCTGATCTCCGGATAGTGAGTTCAAGCCCCACGGTTGGGTGTAGAGATTAAATATTTTTAGAAATATTTGTTGCTGGGGCGCCAGGGTGGCTCGGTCGGTTAAGCGTCTGACTTCGGCTCAGGTGTGGGTTCGAGCCCCACATCAGGCTCTGTGCTGACAGCTCAGAGCCTGGACCCTGTTTCAGATTCTATGTCTCCCTCTCTCTCTCCCCCTCCCCTGCTTGCGCTCTGTCTCTGTCTCAGAAATAAACAAACATCAAAAAAAACTTTTTAAAAAATATATGTTACTGCTAGCACTTAACAGTGTTACAAGCACCCGGAAGGGATTTTCACGCTTGGACCCAACAGCTTGTCTGCTCCCCAGCTTGAGGCTTGGGACTTCCAGCAGGAAGCAGAGGGGGAGCAGACCACCAGTGAGGATGCGTGTGAGGGTCCGTGCCTCAGTCAGACCTGTGGAACCTGAGCTGTGACCAAAGTCCCCATCAAAGGAAACTCACGTTTTGCTGTAAACTTCACTGTACTTACAGGACTGTAAACATTCAATTATCAGTATGAAGGCTTTTTTTTTTTTTTTTTTTTTTTTGGTGCCAATAACAAGGTGAGGAATGGGACTAGAAGGGGAATAACAGTTGGCATGACTTTTTAACAAGGTAAAACTACTTAAAGATATACGAGCTTCCAAATGTTTACAAAAGTTCACAACTACTTCACTTAATTTCTACAAAAAGATTGGTGCCATCAATGTAGGTTTTCATTAGTAAATAAAACTAAGGCTAATAGTACTGTTCTCATTGAGAGTTCTAAACTCCAGAGCAAAAGCCCATCCCCTACTTTAAAAAACAGAATTACAGGTCACTGGAAGGCAACCTTTTGCCTACAATTCCAGGGGCCTCTCCTGTCTACTTCAGAGAGAGTCTGGATACAGCGATTGTTGCATCTTTTGCCTGGTTGACAGGGAGCTTAAGACAAGTTGGCAACTTGCTTTTCTTGGCATTCATTCCAGTGCTTCCCTCTGGACCCTGACACCGATCACACACCCACAGGACTTATGCACAGAAGCCCAGACAGGAACCCACTGATGGAAACGCATGTCCCTGCAGAGCAGGCTTTTCCAAGGGTCAAGGGCTGGGGGAAGGCTGGGGGGCAGCAGCTCCTCAGCAACTTCTCAGAGCAGAGAATCAGCCAACACCAGGGAACCACAGAGCAGCAACCCGGAAAACCCAGGTGTGTTTCCTAGTGGAGGTGATGAAGCCACCCAGGGCCTCCAGGCAGTTAGAAACCTACGAAAGCAAGTGCAGCTACACTGAGATACTACTATTCAGATCAACAGCCAAGGCGAGAACGTGCATGGCCAAGTACTGTTCGGTTCAGAGTTGATTCTCGGAGAGCGAGTCATCTGTTGTGTTAGAGGAGCGACCTTCCCTAGTCCTTCCGGGAGACAAGACTCTCCAGAATCAGGTATTTTCCATTTGTATATAGAAAAGTCTCTCCGGGAACCTAAACTTAACTCTTTAGTAACGTTAAAAGCCTATAGAACCAGTTTTCCTTGTTTCTCAACTCTTAATCACTAGGAGCAAATTACCCAGATCCCCCAATTCTGAAGTCTGAGCATTTGCAAAGCCCCACAGGTGATTCTGATGGAAACCAAGACCCGAGAACCGTGAAGTACGCTTCAATTTGTTTCATTTAACTTTACCAAGTATGAATACTATTAATGTGCTATAATTAATGATCTCATCTGGAATTTATTTTCCTTTTATTTCCACTGTAATTATTTTCCTCTTCTTTGCATGACAGCAGTTTTCAAAGGGCACTCTCTCTGATTACCTAAGATTTGAACACAGGGTCCGTTTGCTCTGCAGAGTTTCTCACGCTGTGTCAAGTTTACTCATGAGCAAGCTTTAGAGAACCCCAAGTGAACTTCTACCGGTAAAGCACAGGCAGAAACTACCGGAAAACACTGGCACCTGAGGCACCCCACTCCCCAGGGCCTTCATTCTCCCCAAACAAGAAAGGCACAGAGTGAGGTGGCCAAGCTGGTGACATAGGTCATTCCTGACTTCACTCCCACCTCACAAAACAACTAACGATTACTCAAGAATAAGACACCATTAAGAGAAGCCCAGAATGTGGGGGTGAGGCTGAAGTACCCTCAGGGACGGAGAGAGTCTGCATCGAAGGTCAGAGAAGCAGCCACGCGCGGGTGGCATCACCCCACGCAAGCACACCCCCCACCCCGCCAGCACAGCACCGCCCCGAGGCCTCCCCCGAGCCTACCGCTCCCCCAGGGTGGAGAGCCCAGGGGGAGCACTCGGCCCCGGCCCCGGCCCCAGCACTGCGGGTCGCTTCATGGAAACGCGTACCCTGGTTCCAACGCACGGGGACTGCGGAGGAATCTGCGGGTCTCGACCACCGGGAATCTGACAGAGAAGCGGGGACACACTTGGAAAACACCCCGCATTTGGATCTTGACAGACGGAGTCCCTACCTGCAGCGCCCGAACAGTCCGAACCAGCATCTCTGCTGTCCGCAGAGCCACGACACCGTGACCTGGGGCCTCGGTGGGGTGCCGGTCCGCCCACCCTCCGGCAATGGAGCTATCGCACAACTCCAGCCACTGCTGAGCGTGGCAGGTCTCTCCTCTGGTCGGGAGAGGCTGGGAACACCGGGAAGAGCAACTGGAGCCCAGGCAGGAGCGCGCCTTCACAGGCCCGCCCACTGCTAATTACGACTCCCAGTCACCTGGCCAGAGGGCCCGGAAGCTGTGTAGGAAATGCCGGAAGCCGTGTAGGAAATCCTACAGGCAGAGCTGATCATCTGCAGGGCAGAGGGTGGCCCCGTTCAGCCAGGGAACGTGGGGAGCGGGCAGGCTTGGAGTCAAGACCACAAAGAGCCTTGACGAGCCTGAAGTCCATCCCCTGACTCTGCCCAGGCAGGGGAGCGAATTCTCAGCCCCACCTGTGGCCCAGAGTAGCTCCTGGCCCTTCCCAGCTGTGGGGAACACCTGGGAGGGGGCCTGGGACCCGCAGTCCAGTCCTGCCCAGGCAGGGGAGCTAATTCATAGGCCCGCCCGGACCGAAGTACAGCCCCAGGCCCCCACCTGAACAGAGACCCTGGTCAGAACACCTGCAAAGCTGCATAGCACAGCAACACTCCATTCGGCCAGAGAACTTGGGGCAGGAGATGGCTTGAGTCAAGACCAGGGGTCCTGCCGGTCTTGGAGCCAGGTCTCCCACCCTACCCAGGTGGGGAGACTCACTGGTTGCCTTGCCCATTGCTGAACACAGCCTGCACACTGCCCAACCAGGGAGCCTAACCAGAGTGCACAGCCCTACTCCCGGTGTGGCCCCTGAATATGAGGGCACAGCCTGTGGTTTCCCCGCCCACTGGGCAAAACCAGTAGCCCTGTCTGGCCAGAGAATTCAGGGCCTAATCTTGCCTGATCAGGTTCCCCAGTGATCATGCGGGCCGTGGGGTCCATTCTGCTGCCCTGTGAGGGCAGGGAAGCTAACTCAGAGCCCCACCGACTACTGAGCATAGCACCCAGTCCTGACTGTCTAGGAAGCCGAACCAAAGAACCCAGGCAACAGTGGAGCCCATCCTCCAGCATCCCCCACCCCTCACTCAGACCTAAGGCAACGGCCTCACCCAAAAATGACCCCACCCCGCCCGGTAGCAGGGCCCACAGCTGGACATTCCCAGCAGACACATTCAGAAATCCAAAGTAAGCTGACTGATGAACGGTCTCTGCCTAAGCAAACCTACAAAACCTGGGAAAAGAAGACTACTTACTCATATGCATAGATACCAGTATAAAAAATGAACGATCACAAAACTCAGGAAACCATGAGGCTACCAAAGTAAACTAATAAAACTTTAATGACTGACCCTAAAAAAATAGAGATCTATGATCTGTCAAAGAATTCAGAATAATACCCAAACTTTAGTCAACTACAAGAAACACAGACACCAAATGAAATTAGGAAAACAACGCATGAACAATATGAAAAGTTCAACAAAGAAACTATTAAAAAACATTGGGGTGCCTGGGTGGCTCATTCGGTTAAGTGTCCGACTTCGGCTCAGGTCATGATCTCATGGTTCATGAGTTTGAGCCCCACATCAGGCTCTCTGCTGTCAGCTCAGCGCCTGGGGCCTGCTTTGGATTCTGTGTCTCCTCGCTCTCTGCCCCTCTCCCACTCGCACTCGGTCTCTCTCTCAAAAATAAAAACATTTAAAAAATTTGTTTTTAAATAAAAAATAAAAAATAACAACATCAACAGGGGCACCTGGGTGGCTCAGTCGGGTAAATGTTCCACTTCAGCTCAAGTCATGATCTCGTGGTTCGTGGGTTGTAGCCCTGTGTCGGGCTCCATGCTGACAGCTCAGAGCCCAGAGCCTGCTTCAGCTTCTGTGTCTCCCTCTCTCTCTCTGCCCCTCCCCTGCTTGCACTTTGTCTCTGTCTCTCAAAAATAATAAACATTAAAAAAAAATTTATATAAAAAAAAACATCAACAGAAATCTTAGAGCTTAAAAATATGATGACTGAAGAACTCAATGGAGAGCTTTCAAAAGCAGACTTAACTAAGCAGAAGAAAGTTATCAGTGACCTAGAGGACAGGACATTTGAAATTATTCAGTCAGAGAAACAAAAAGAAAGAGTAAAGAACGCCTATGGGATTTATGGAACACCATCAAAAGAAATAATAATCACAGTATGAGAATTCTGGAAGGAGAAGAGAAAGAGAAAAGGTCAGAAAGTATAATTAAAGCAGTAATGGTAACAACTGAAACTTCCCAAACCTGGGGAGAGAAATGGACATCCAGTTCCATGAGGCCCGAAGGACCCCAAATCGGTTGAACATGAATAGGGCTACACCAAAACACATTATAATTAAATTCTTAGAACTGAAACACAAAGAATTCTGAAAGCAATAAAAGAGGAGAGAGCAATTATACACAGGTAAACTCCCTAAGACCATAGGCAGATTTCTCAAAGGAAACATTTCAGGCCAGGAGGGACTAGGATGACATAGTCAAAATATTAAAATAAATGTCAACCAGGAATTCTATACTCGGTGAAGTTGTCCTTCAGAAATGAAGGAGAGATAGACTCTCCAGAAAAACAAAAAGCTGAGGGAGTGCATCACCACTTGTAAGACCAGCCTTCTTTGAGTGGAATGTAAAAGGACACTAATTAACATCATAGAAACATTAAAAGGTAGTATAAAACTCACTGAAAATGGTAAATATCTAATCAAAGATTCTGTAATATGGGAACAGTGGTGTAAAATTCACTTACAACTGTAGTTGAAAAGTTAAAAAGCAAACAGTAAAAGTAACCATGACTATAATAAACTTATTACTGAATACACAATACAAAAAACATGTAAACTATAACATCAATAACCTAAACTGTATTAAACACAAATGAATTAAATTCTACAAAGTAAGTAAAATGGCTGAATGGACTCAAAAGCAAGTTACAACTACATGCTATTTACAAGACTCACTTCAGCCTTAAAAACACACACACAGACTGAGTGAACAGATGGAAAAAGACCTTTCAAGAAATGATAAGAAAAAAAAAAAAAGAGAAGCTGTACTTTTATCAGACAAGACAGACCTTAAAAATGGTAAAAAGAAATAAAGAAGGTCATTAAATAGTGACAAAGGGGTCAATCCACCAAGTTGATATAACAACTGCAAATATTTATGCATCCAACATCAGACAACCTAAATATATAAAGCAAAAGCTAACAGAGCTAAAAGGAGAAATAAACAGCAGTACAAAAACAATTGGGGACTTTAATATCCCACTCTCAAATCAACACGGAAAAACAATTCAGACAGAATCAATAAGGGAAACAGCAGATTTGAACAACACAATGGAACAAAGGGACCTAACAGACATAAAGAAATTTCTGACAATAGCAGAATACACCTTCGTCTCAAGCACACACACAACATTTTCTAGGACACAAAATATGTTGAGCCACAAAACAAGCCTTGGCAAATTCAACAACACTGATTATCATACCAAGTATCTTTTCCAAACACAGTGGTATGAAACTAGAAAATAACAGGAAAGAAATTGGAAACCTCACAAATAAATGGAAATTATACAACACTTTCCTGAACAACCAATGGTTTGAAAGAGAAATTCAAGAGGAAATTAAAGCAGCTTGAAATAAAAAGGGAAACAAAACATACCAAAACTTATAGGATGTAGCTAAAGCAGTTCTAAGAGGAAAGTTCATAGCAATAAACACCCACATTAGAAAACAAAGATCTCAAATAAACAACCTAACTCTGTGCTTCAAAGAACTAGAAAAAGAAGAACAAACTAAGCCCAAAGTTAGCAGAAGAAAGGAAATAACAAACATTAGGGCAGAAATAAATGACATAGAGAACAGGAAAGTAACAGAAAAAAAATTAACAAAACTAAAAGTTGGTTCTTGGATAAAATTGACAAATTTTTATCTAGACTAACCGAGGAGAAAAGAGAGAAGACCCAATCCAATAAAATTATAAATGAAAAAGAAGACATTATAGTTGACACCACAGAAATACAAAGGATCATAGGAACCTACTATGAACCAACAAACAGGGCAAGAAGAAGAAACAGAAAAATTCTTAGAAACATAAAGCCTACCAACACTGAATTAGGAAGAAATAAAAAAAACCTGAATAGCCCAATTACTGGTAAGATTGACTCGGTAATCAAAAATCTCTCAGCAAAGAAAAAAGCCCAGGGCCAGTTGGCTTCCCTGGTCAATTTTACCAAATATTTAAAGAATTAACAACAATCCTTCTCAAAGTCTTCCCAAAAAATCAAATAGGAAGGGATGCCCCAAACTCATTTTATGAGGCCAGCACTACCCTAATACCAAAGCCAGAAACAACACTACAAAAACAAAACTACAGGCCAATATCCCTGATAAATACAGATGTAAAAATTCTCAATAAAATACTAGCAAACCTAATTCAGCAGCACATTAAAAAGATCACTCCTATGGAAGCCAGTTTGACAATAAATTATATTTAAAAAAAACCAGACCGGGGCCTGGTTGGCTCAGTCAGTTGAGCAGCCGACTTCAGCTCAGGTCATGATCTTGCGGTCCGTGAGATCGAGCCCCACGTCGGGCTCTGTGCTGACAGCTCAGAGCCTGGAGCCTGTTTCAGATTCTGTGTCTCCCTCTCTCTGACCCTTCCCTGTTCATGCTCTGTCTCTCCCTGTCTCAAAAATAAATAAAAACGTGAAAAAAAAATTAAAAAAAAAAAAACCAGACCATTCACCATGATCAAGTGGTGATCATAATCAAGTTCAACATACATCAATGTGATACATCACATTCACACAACGAAAAAAATCAGATCACCATCTCAACAGATGCAGAACAAGCATTTGACAAAATTTAACACCCATTCGTGATTAAGAATTCTTAACCAATTCAGTATAAAAGAAATGTATCTAGGAGCACCTGGGTGGCTCAGTCAGCTGATCATCCTATTTTAGCTCAGGTCATGATCTCATGGTTCATGAGTTCGAGCCCTGTGTTGGGCTCTGTGTAGACAAGCTCAGAGCCTGGAGCCTACTTCAAATTCTGTGTCTCCCTCTCTCTCTGCCCTCCCCTGCTTGTGCTCTCTCTCGCTCTTGAAAGTTAAAAAAAAAAAAAATTTTTTTTTAAATGATTTTTTTTTTTCAACGTTTATTTATTTTTGGGACAGAGAGAGACAGAGCATGAATGGGGGAGGGGCAGAGAGAGAGGGAGACACAGAATCGGAAGCAGGCTCCAGGCTCTGAGCCATCAGCCCAGAGCCTGACACGGGGCTCGAACTCCCGGACCGCGAGATCGTGACCTGGCTGAAGTCGGACGCTTAACCGACTGCGCCACCCAGGCGCCCCAAAAAAAATTTTTTTTAAATAAAAAAAAATTTGAAATGTGGGTGCCTGGGTGGCTCAGTCGGTTGAGCAACTGACTTCAGCTTGGGTCATGATCTCACAGTTTATGGGTTCAAGCCCCACGTCAGGCTCTGTGTGGACAAGCTCGGAGCCTGGAGCCTGCTTCGGATTCTGTGTCTCCTTCTCTCTCTGCCCCTCCCCCACTCACATTCTGTCTCTCTCTCTCTCAAAAATAAACATTTAAAAAATGTTTTAAAAAAAGAAATGTACCTCAATTGAATAAAGGCCGTACATGACAAGCCCACAGCTAAACTCACATTCAATGGCAACAGGTTGAAAGCTTTTCTTCTAAGATTAGGAACACTACAAAGATGCCCACTCTCACCACCCCTATTCAACCTAGTATTGAAAATCCTAGACTCCACCAAAAACAGACCAAATCAATGAATTCAATAAAGTTAAGGATACAAAATTAACACACAAAAATTAGTAGTATTTCTATACAGTAACAATGAATTCTCTGAAAAAGAAATAAAGAAAATGATCCTATTTACAACAGCATCAAAAACAAGGAAATACTTAGGCATAAACTTAATGAAGGAAGTAAAAGATCTCTAACCTGCAAACTACAGTGATGAAAGAAATTGAAGACACAAATAAAGGGAAAGGTATCCCACATTCATGGATTGGAAGAATATTGTTAAAATGTCCTACTACCCAACCACCATATATAGAATCGGTGTAATCCATATCAAGATTCCAATGGCATTTTTTATGGAAGTAGGAAAAAAAAAACAATTCTAAAATCTGTATTTAACCACAAAGGCCCCTGAACAGCCAAAGTAATCTTGAGAAAGAACAAAGTGGGAAGCATCACACTTCCTGATTTCAAGCTACATTATTAAGCCATAGTTATTAAAACAGTCTGATTGGCCTAAAAACAGACACATAGACTAATGGAACAGAACCAAGAGCCCAGAAATAAATCTATGCATGTATGGTCAACTAGTATTTCACAAAGGAGCCAAGAATACTCAATAAAGACAAGACAGTCTCTTCAATAATGCCCAGTGCTGGGGAAACTGGACAGTCGCATGTAAAAGAGTGAAACTGAATGCCTATCTTACACAACTCACAAGAATTAACTTGAAATGAATTAAACACTTAAATGTAAGACTTGAAACTGTAAAACTCCTAGAAGAAAACATAGGGAAAAAAACTCCTGGACATGGGTCTTGGCAATGATTTTTTGGGTATGAAACCCAAAGCACAAGCAACAAAATAAAAAATAAGTATGTGAGACTCTGTCAAATTAAAAAGCTTCTGCACAGCAAAAGAAACCATCAGCAAAATGGAAAGACCTATGAAATGGGATTTGCAAACCACATACCAGATAAGGGGTTAATACCCAAAATATATAAAGAACTCATACCACTCAAAACACGCGCGCGCGCGCGCGCGCGCACACACACACACACACACACACACACACTAAAAACCCAAACAATCCAATTTTAAAAACAGGTAAAGGACCCAAACAGACATTTTTCCAAAGATACACGTGGCCAACAGGTACATAAGAAAGTCCTCAACATCACTAATTAACAGGGAAATTCAAAACAAAACCATAACAAGATATCGCCTCACACCTGTTAGAATGGCCATCATTAAGAAGACAAGAGGTAACAAATGCTGGTGAGGAAATGGAGAACAGGAAACCCTTGTGCACTGCTGGTGGGACTGTAAAATGGTGCAGCCACTGTGAAGAACAGGATGGAGGTTCCTCAAAAGTTAAAAATAGAACCACCATATGTTTCAGCATTCCTACCTTTGGTAACGTATCTAAAGGAAACAAAAACACTATGTCAAAGAGCTTTCTGCACCCCATGTTCACTGAGCATTAGTCACAAAAGCCAAGACATGGAAACAACCCAAGTGTCCACTGACAGGTGAATGGATAAAGAGGCTGTGGTATACACACACACACACTCTCTCTCTCTCTCTCTCTCTCTCTCTCTCTCCG
Source organism: Lynx rufus (assembly GCF_022079265.1). Lineage (NCBI taxonomy): Eukaryota > Metazoa > Chordata > Mammalia > Carnivora > Felidae > Lynx > Lynx rufus. Next base: position 20,191,568 of record NW_025814889.1, on the reverse strand, counting down.
CCCCCCCCACACACACATGGTATGAAATATGTGTATTACACACATATAACATGGAATAGTACTCAACCATAAGGAAGAAGGAAATCCTGCTGTTTGTGACTCATGGATGGAATTTGAGGGCATTATGCTAAGTGAAATAAGCCAGACGGACATAGAGAAATACTGCATGATCTCATACATGCCATCTACAATCTATTAAAAAAGAGCCCAAGAGTGAGAGAGCGATAGACAAACTAACTCATAAAGATCAGATTTGTGGTTACCAGAGGAAGGGGCTTGGATGAGAGAATTGGATGAATGTGGTCAAAAGGTAAAAATGTCCAATTTTTCTAGAATAAATCAGTACCAGGGAGGTACTGCACAGCTCGATGACAGTTAACACTACGGTAGGACCACGTGAAAGTCGTGAAGACAGTAAATACTAAGAGTTCTAATCACAAAGACAAAACTGTTTTCGTTCTCTTATTTTTGTACCTGCAGGAGACGACAGATGGTAACTAAATTTATTGTGGTGATCATTTCACAATACATAGAAGTCAAGTTATTGTACTATATACCTGGAGCTTACCCAGTACTGTATGTCAATTATATCTTAATAAAACTGGGAAAAGGAAATGACACAGAGTTATAAACATTATTAAATTTTATTAACAAAAACTTTGTACATTTTCTTTAATACATGTGGAATTTTACATCTAGGTAAAATAACAACACATTCAAAATTTACCATTTATACAAATTGTTACAGAATAACAACCAGTGGGTTAAATAAGTAAAATAAACCACACCGATTTTTTTAATTATCTACAAAAGATTTGACTTTCTTTAAAATTCCCCTGAACATATAAAAATAAATTAATTTTACTTTTCAATTAAATCTACCAATTAGAAATATTACAAATCAAAATATCAATGTTATGAATTTTTCACAATACAAAACAGATTCACAAAACCTTATTTACAGAAATGAGGTAAGAACTGTGCAATGTTTAACCAAGAGACATATTGCAGAATTAACATGTTCTTCCAGCTAAGTACACAGTGGAGGTCTAATTACAGCTGGGTCTTTTCCACTAATAATTCACACATTTGAGAACAGTTCAGTGATTACATCCCCAATTGTTTAATTTCTACTCTGCCATACCGTCACCCCAGGGGCGTGGCTACCCCAAGTGTAAGGACTGTAAATACAGATTTCACCTGTTTCAGGAACTGCAGTTGTTCGGTCTGTTTGAAATCACTGTCAGTAAACGGGAAGTTGTTTAAATTAACAACAACAAAAAAAAAACAAAGTAAAAAAAATAAACTAAAAACCTTACCAAATCCACTCATTTTTCTTGTGACTCATTAGTGGATAAACACCCAGGTAATAGTTTTGCCTGAGCTATCTACAGTGGCATAGAAAGTTTTCAATCAAGGCAGAAGCACGGGGAAGGCTGCTGTGCGGCACCGACTGCTCCCACTACTCACAGGACTGACGACGCTGCAGGCTCGGCTGTCCAGAGCCGTTTCAACACAACGGAGGTACGAACAGGCACTTGATTCAGGCCAAACCCTGCCAGCAGTTTCCAGAGTGGCCCCTCTTTCTGAAAGAAATCTTTCACTTTGAATTGATCTGGTTCCCCCAGCAGCCTTAGAACTCACTTAACTCAAAATATGAGTAGTTAACTTTAAAACACGAGTAGGTCTAAGCACTTTAAAAAAAAAAAAAAAGTGTTTAGCAAAAGAAAATTACCTTTAGCAGAAGCAGACATTACCAGCCTAACTTGATTACCAAAATTGGCCAAATCCCATCATAAAGAAAATTTTTAGAACAAAGATTGCCAAGTCCCAGTTGATGACCTATTAATTTGCAATATTTAACCAATAAAACTCCAATAGAAGAAATTGGGACAGTTCCTTAAAATCTGTCTTAAGATCGGACTCACAGAGCAAGCATACTGTAACCCAAACAAAAGACTGTATTTCATATTCCAACTTGTACAACAAAATCAAAGTTTATAATGGAACACGTCTTTAGTTTTGCTGTTCATCTCTCCAATTTATAACAAAATGAGTTGTGCACCAACTATATTAAATTTCTCTTAGGTTGATAAATTCATTGCATGTAAATTATTTCATTGACAAAAGTTAGTTATTAAATTTTTTTCTCAAAGTTCAAAAAAATCTGGGTTGAGGGATGGGGGGCATGGAAATTCCATTTCAGTGCAACAAAGCAACAAGAAAATTAACCAAAGCCTTACAAGAATGTCCTTGTGGCAATTAATCCTTAGCTGTGCAGTTCATTTCTTGTCGCATTTCTTCATAGGTGTAGGAGGGCTGCAATGGCAGCCAGATCAAGTGCTAGAGCAGCAGGAGAGGCAATTTCTAGAGGTTTCTCAAGTGTCAACTTTTCTCTTGAGTGACAGGCCCAGTTTTATCACTAAGTCTCTGCAGTTAAACAAAATCAAAGGCATTAGCTAAACGAATTTGTGGCCCACACTTGAGGTAACCTTCTCTTAAACTGGAATTAAAACTGAGATAAATGGTGGTACATATGGTTATTCCAATTTTCTACAAGTTGGCATGACTACTTCTCTGCACAATATAAAGACATGAAATTTACTGATAAACATTATTGGCTGCTTTATATTAACTTCAGCAGGGCACAAAGACAGAAGTGCCCACCTGAAGGTCAGAAGTAGAGAACGGATGTAAATATCATCCCCCAAATTGACTTTTTCCACAAAAGTAGTAACATGGTGTTGTAGAAAATGAACTAAGAAAGTCATAGTTCTGATCCCACATGTCCTATTTGTCCCTTAAGCTTTAATCTCTTTGAGTCTCCTTTTTACTATCTATAAAAAAATTTTAAAGTCTTCAAAGACTGAAATCACATATACTATTGTATCTAACGGAGATAACATTATAACACAGAGTAGGGTACTCAGAAATATTATTTCCCAGCCTTGCTTTTCTCCCATTAGGTCATACTGCTTATTTTCCTTATTTACTATTGTGGTTTTCCATTATTTTAAAACCAAAAGCTTTTCCATTAAAATTTGCATTCCATTAGAAAATGCATCCCAGTACAACTCAGGAAAGGGCAGCTTATAAATCCACGCGCACCTCGTTTTGTTGCGCTTCGCTTTATTGCGCCCCCCCTCAAACTGAAGGTCTGTGGCAACCTTGTGTCAACCAAGTCTGTTGCTGCTATTTTCCAACAGCATTTGCTCAATTCGTATCTCTATGCCACATTTTAGTAATTCTTGCAGTATTTCAAACTTTCTCATTATTATTATAATCGTCATGGGGGTCTGTGATCAGTGATTACAACTTGCCGAAAGCTCAGATGATAGCACTTTTTCAGCAATGAAAAGCAGTTTCGATTTAAGGTATGTACTTTGTTCTCTTAGACATAATGCTGCCGCACACTTAACAGACTACGGTATAGTGTAATTTTTATATGCCCTGGGAGCAAAACAATTCATTTGTCTCGCTTTGTTATTGTTACAGTATTTGCTTTGTTGCAGTGGTTAACAGTGGCACTGAACTCCCACTACCTTCAGGGTAAACCCGTAATTTGCTTTTTTAACACAAGAAAAAATTGAGAAAGGAGAAAAACGGTGTAAGAAGTTCCTACATGAATACAGAATCACTGAAATTTCCCACGTCTGGGAAACACTGGATAGGTGACTAGGTTTGTGATAATGACAGTATTCACCATCAGGAAGTCAGAGAAACAGTGGGGCAAAGGCACCGAAGAGTTGATGACAACCAATAAACCTGTATTTTGAACCAACTCTTGTTCACTAAAGACAAACTAAAGCTTCTGAGGACGAACAGCACAGTAAACAGCAAGCTTTCAAAGTGACAGAAAAGAGCAAACATGGTGACTTTCCACACCGTTATCTGCCAAGTGTCCCACCGCATTGTTTCCCTTCTTCCTTTTCCTGACGTCCAGTCTCCATTCTCTATCCCAATATCCTTCCTCTAACACGGCTCTGCCCTGAACTCAAATTTAGGGGAAACATTTATACTCCAGTAAAGTAGACCTGATTGAAGGGGGGAATTAATAGAAAGAAACAGCCTCAAAATGTGTGCTGCTATATGGACAGTACACTGTCCCTGCATTTATTTTTAATTTATCTTCACGTGTACGGTGAAAGGGTAAGATGCTGTCAGTTAAAGGAAATTAATAAAAAATTTAAATTCCATTACAAATGTGATTATGATTTACTTTCTTTTTAAAATTCATCTGGCAGAGTAACTGGAGTGCCCTAAAATTTATGTATTAATCTTATTATAAATATAGTTCAGTTTTAGAAAGTACTTTAAAGCAAAATAAAAATATTCCAAAATTATCTAGACTGGTTTTATAATTACAGATTAGACAGAGATCCTCAAAAAACCCCAACTATTAACTTTTGAATGGACTGTCCCATACCACTTACTACATAGCTAAAATACATTTTCATTTTCAAATTGCTAAATTATAAAACGTCCTTCAAACCATATGCACAAATTTAAACCAATATACTCAGGGGACATAGAAACTGGCTTGGGTCCTTCATGCTTACACTGGCCAGCTGCTGAAACAACTGGTTTTAAGATGAAATTATCAGGGGAATAATACATCTAAAAAACAGTAAGAGAGGAAAACTAGAGACAGTCATCTCTGATTAATCAATACAATTCTTTCCCTAATTCCACGAGACAGGATAAAGCAAAGACACTTACCGTTACTTTCTGACTTGCACCGTCGCCGTGGATGGTGAGGAAGGGGTTGGTGGTCGCGGGGTGAAGCGGCGGCGCCTGGGTGCCCGCGAGCAGGTTGTTGATCGGTATTTGCGTGGGCCCAGGCATCTGGAGCTGCTGTAGCTCAGGCTGGTGGTGCTGCTGGTGGTGGTGCTGTTGCATCAACTGATACAGGAGGGCCTGATGTTGTTCCTTAGGGAAGAACATGTGCGACAAGATGAGTTCCCAGGCACAGAATTCAGCAGGCAGTGAAGCCTGACTTTCTGTTTTCTTCTTTACATTAGATAATACTAGATATTTAAATAGAGGTCACATTCATACTACTAAGAAAGAAAACGAGTATCTCATCCAGAAAAATACACTGCACTAGGTAATAACCATCTGCTATAAAATGTCTGTATTATTAGTGAATGGCGTATTTTCAAAACAGGGCAAACCAATATAGGAGATCTCTATTCAAATTAGGTTATCCATGATAATGAAGGGCAGCAGCAGCCTAGAAGTCACAAGTTATCTGGATCTGACTTCAGAAGGTGGGCCATTCTCATTCTCAATTCTGGGAACCTAAAGACACTTTCCAATTTCTCATTCACGTCAACAGAGAGTGCTCTCTTGCTGTAGTTATGAGACTATTCTTTGCAGCAAATATGTATTTTATTTCTTGAGTGTTTTACTATGTGCCAGCCAATGTTTTGAGACATATCAGTGGGGGGGAAAAATCTCTGCCCTCTGTGTCTCAGCCTGGTGGGGGGAAGAGGGAGAGACAAACAAAAATGTTACCATGTGATTATTGGTAAGGATCCAGGTAAACAGAAGGGTAAGACAGTACAGCAGGGGTGAAAGTCTGAAACACATTGGTCAGGGCAGTTCGCACTTAGACAAGGACTTGGGAGGCAAGGAGGGAATTCGCTACGTGGGTATGGGGGAAGGGAGGGGACTTCTAGGCCGATGAAGCAGCCAGTGCTAAGGGGCGATGTGGGGGTATACCCAGTGTGATCAGGGAACAGCCAGGAGCCCGGGGGCAGGCAAGAGACAAGTGCTCGAGTAGGACACGTGAGAAATGTGGGCCTCACGGTGGTAGGCCGTGAACACTCTGGCTTCTGCTCAGAGGAATAAGGGAAGCCGAGGAGGGATGCAGTCTGACTTGGGACTTCTTGATGGATTCAATGTGAGGCATCAGACAGGAATGAAGGATGACTGCAAGGTTTTTGGCTTGAGCAACTACAAGTACAGTGCTGGCTTTGGCTAAGGTAGGCAAAACTACGGGTGGAGCAGGTTTGTAATAGATCAGCAGTGCAGTGTTGGACGTGTTATGCTTGAAATGTCCGTTAAAATACCCAAGTGGAGATCTCAAATAAGCAGCTGGATACAGGAGTCTGAAATTCCAGAGAGGGGCCTGGGCTGACGAGGGAACATCCACACATATTTCAAGCTGGAATGGAGGATGGGATTTAAGTTCTTTGACTGGAGGAGGAGATCACTGAAATCTAGGATACTCTAAAACTGAGAGGCTGAGGTGGAGAGGAGGAGGACCCAGGAAAGAGGCTAAAAAGGAATGAATGGTTAGGTAGGAAGAACACCAAGATAATGTGGTATCCTGAAGGCTAAGGGAAGAAAGCGTTGCAAGGAGGAGGGAGTGATCAACTCTGTCAAATGCTGTTGCCAGATCAAGTAGGAAGAAGAACGACAACTGTCCACTGGACTTGGCAGTACGAAGGCCATTCTGGCAAGCAGAAAACGGGGCAGCAGTTGGTGGGGCTGGGGAATGGCCAAGCAAGAGTTTTTCTTAAAATGAGAGAAGTAAGTATGCCTTAAAATAAAACGTGATGCCTGTAAATGAACAAATGTCACCCCACAACCTTGGCCGACAAAGAAAAGGTAGAGTTTAAACCACTTCGGTTCTCGTGGCCTCTAAGCACGAGGCTATGCTAAAACCTCCTAATCAACCATGTTCTAGAAATGAGACTATTATAATCTTGATTAACAGGAAGAACCCCCAATAAACTGAATTTTAGTACTTCACATTAAGATGAGAAAGAGATAAGAAAACAAGGCCACAATTTAGTGCAACCATTAAAGAAGAATTTATATACGATCTCTCTTTTTACCACCGTAAGAACAGTAACAGTGAAAATGATGATCCAGAATCAAAACAAGTATTTTCAATATATTTTTGACTAAAGCAAAAAGTGGGTAGATACATTTTATTTTCAAAGATTTTAATTTTTTTAAGAAGATTTAAAAATATGTTTTTAAGTTTATTTATTTTGAGATAGAGTGTGCATGAGCAAGTGGGGGAGGGGCAGAGAGTGAGAGGGGGAGAGAGAGAATCCCAAGCAGGCTCTGCACTGTCAGTGCAGAGCCCAATGCAGGGCTCAAACCCAGGAACTAGGAGATCATGACCTGAGCCGAAGTCAGACGCTTAACTGACTGAACCACCCGGGCGCCCCACTTTTTTCTTTTTAAGTAGGCTTCACGCTTAGCACAGAGCCCACAGCGGGGCCTGAACTCACAATTCCAAGATCAAGACCTGAGCTGAGATCAAGGGTCTGACACTTAAGTGACTGAGCCACCCAGGCACCACCCCCACCCCACCCAGGCAGTAGACACATTTTAGAAAAAAATTACAAACAAAGGCTAAAATTCTGAGTTAATTAACCAAGCAGTCCAACTCAATGAAGTACGCTAAGGAAATAGAGCTGGACAGAGTCACTGACCACATCTAACCCCGTCTCGCTTTAAGTTTATGACGGCACAGGGCCAGTCAGAGTGTCCTTGCATGTGAGCCACACACTTCCAATCTTTTTTTTTTCTTTTTTTAAACACTTTGGGTTTTTTTTTGTTTTTTTTTTTTAATTTTTTTTTCAACGTTTTTTATTTATTTTCGGGACAGAGAGAGACAGAGCATGAACAGGGGAGGGGCAGAGAGAGAGGGAGACACAGAATCGGAAACAGGCTCCAGGCTCCGAGCCGTCAGCCCAGAGCCTGACGCGGGGCTCGAACTCACGGACCGCGAGATCGTGACCTGGCTGAAGTCGGACGCTTAACCGACTGCGCCACCCAGGCGCCCCTAAACACTTTGTTTTTAAGTAAATCTCTACACCCAACACGGGGCTCGAACTTACAACCCAAGATCAGCAGTCATATGCTCTACCAACTGAGCCAGCCAGGCACACCTCCCCCCCCCCCCCCCCCGCACATGCGCGCGCGCACGCGCGCACACACACACACACACACACACACACTTCCAATCTTGGTCAATTCTTCCTCTCTTCTTCAAGACACCTATTCCACGTTTACTTCTCACCAAAAGCACAACTGCCAAAAACCTCTAGACAGCCAAATCCAGTGGTCAGTTCTTGTCCTCCCAGAAACATTTTACACAACTTGAGTCTTACCTTTGTTCAGATATTTATATTTCTGCATCCTTTCCTTGGACTCCAGACTCCTACAACTGTCCAGTCCACATCTCACCTGAACATCTAAACACACGTGGCAAACTCGGCCTGCCTGTAACAGAACTTCCGTTTTCTCGGCAAAACCTGCTGCTCCTCCGAGTCTTCCAAATCTCAGGAAGACTCAACACCCAACTGTTTAGGACTCCTCTTTACCTTGAATGTCTGACAAACAAGTCTTGTTGGTTCTATCTTCAAAATACACAATCCCCGACAGTCGCCTGCCCTTACTTACACTGTTCTACGACACCACATCTTGTCTGCGAACTACTCCAACAGCCTCCCTGTTTCTTCTTTTGCCACCATCTCCCCTCCTGACACATACAATCTCCCATGCAACAGCTAAGCCGATCTTTTAAAAATGTGAATTGATATATCACTGTTATTCTGTTCACATCCTCCAATTAATTCTTTAAAATAATCCTCCAAGGAAAAGTGAGGCTATATGCAACAAGACTTTAAAAGTTGAGATACTTACTAAAACGAGGTGATTAGTACACTATATACTATTTTGACACATTTGACAATTTCCACAATAGACAAGCTTAAAAAAACGCGAATGGCTTTTCATCATACTTAACATCTAAATTTCCTGCCCCAGACGGCCAAACAAGGCCCACCTGTGACCTCCTTTCCTCTGCACCAGCCTCTCTCTTATTCTGCAGTCATGCCGGCCTTTCTAGTGTTCACAACATAAACACATGCAGTCTTTCACAAGTGTCTCCCTTCCATTCACCCATGCCCCAAATTCACGCTCCTTCAACTGTTAATTCAGGTCTGTACTCAAAAGTCACATACGCAAAGAGGCAAGACTCTCTTATGTAGAAAGGCCCCCGTCCCACTGTTCCTCTGTCCCCTCATCTTCCTTTATTTTTCTTCTCAGTACCTCACTACCAAAAGCTATACATGTATTTATCGTCCATCTCCACTGTCAGAGCGAAACTCCGTGAAAATACAAAGTCGCCCTCATCACATCACCATGGTCTCCAAGAGGACCACGCTACATGGTCTAGTATTCGTAAATGAATAGGTAATAATGTCGCCACAGGTACCACAGACTATACCAAATGGCAAGACAAACTGTTTTTGGGTGACGCATCCCATAATGCTGTTCACAAAGTGGATAACCTATACCCACACTGAACGCCTATTACAACTTGGGTCACTTGCTCCTAATAAAAATCAAGTATTATCAAAACGCAGAACTTACTGGCGTGAGCTGCTGAGAATTTAACAACTGCTGAAACTGCTGTTGGTGAAGATATATCTGTCTTTGCTGGTCAGAAAGTAATCCTAGTCCTGAGGCACTGAAAAACGATTACAATTCTTACTTTCTACTAGATACCTTTAATGGTTTTTAACATGTAAAATGAAAGACAACTTTACAACTTGACGTTCAATAAGTTAGCAAAGTCAAATTTTTAAACACAACACTTTCTGATCACAAAATCATGCACAAATATCTTATTTCCCTTTCTCTCTGTACACAGATGAACAAGAATTCACATTGTCAAGAAACGTTTTGTTTTCCTTCTTATTATAAACCAAGAAGGCACTAAGTATTTTATGGAATAGAAATTTAAATGTGTTTGTAACATACATGTAATAATTTTTATTTATTTAAGGAGAATTTAACCCATACTAAGTAAGACATATGTAAAACAAAGAAAGAATTTCAACTACTAATTGATTTGACCTAACCTTTTTTTTTAATGGTCCCAATGGTCAGTAAAATTAAGCACCAATCAAAAGGGAGCCAGAAGAAATAGTTTAGTAGTATCCCCTGCAATCCATTTAAAATGATTTATTCCTCAAAAGTATGTTCGATAACAACATGGCTTTAGTCTCCCTATTTTGAAGTCAAATGAAATGCCAGTACAATGAAACAGTTTCACTCACTGGAAATTCAAGATAAATATTTGACCTTCACCGGTACCAAAAGCTTTGATTATAAAATTAGCAAAATTGCATAGCTCAATTTTAAGAAATCAATATTCATATGTGATCTCATTACAATACTGTTTTTCTTCGGAATTTATGATACATGAAGGTATCGTAAGGGGATGAAGGTACAAGGGGAGAGAACACAGATCAAGAATGAAATTTTTCGCACAGATTATATTTCATGCTTTGCTACTAACAGTGATTTCATTTTGTTTTAATCTGAATGACTTAAGTTTCAAAAACAGTTCTCACAATAACACAGTTGGCCTAGAAGTTTGCTGGATTTTAATTTCTTTGACTGCATCTACAAGAAGCACATTAAAACTCCCAATCTAACGCATGGACAGCACTAGTACTGTGTGGCACAGAAAAACCCAAAGTATAATTAAGTGGAGTTTCTTACCTGTTAGTCAGTGTGGCTGGCATTGGATGTGTTGCATTAGGTGGTACAGTGGTGTGGGTGAGGGGGGTAGGGTTCTGTGATATTGTGACAGGGGTCTGAATAACCCCATTTAAAGCTCCTACAATGCCATTAATTGCCAGTTGGTTACCTGGCAAAGCTCCAATTATTCCACCCACTCCAGGCACTGCAGGAATGGTGGATGTTACAGTCTGCATTCCACCAGCCAGTGCCCCCACTGTCACACCATTGACCTGCTGAACTCCGCTAACGCCTGAGCCCGGCTGCGCTGGACTCTGCCCAGCGGGAGGTGGGGTAGAAAGAGCAGAAGAGCTGCTGGTGCTCTGTCCACTGGAGGTCAAGTCCTAATGCAAGAAGGAACAGAAACTTAAGTGCGGAAGAACACAGCAGAACTGTGTAAAATCATTTGAAGCCATTTAATGGGATCTACTATTGTTCATCAGAAAAACACAGAAATGAAACTAACCACACCCAAATTACCTGATTTAACACAGGAAGAGAATTATCAGGTAAAAAGCTGTTTCCCAGATGAGGGCTCTTACTGCTGTTCAAGGAATCAGTAGTAGGAGCTAGAATAATAAAAGACAAAAAGAAACCTATTTACCCTGTTAAATTACATCATGTGTAAGATTAAAGGCTTATCTAAAAAGCTTATCCTGAAGCCCACATTAAAAACACTTAAATATTAAGTCTTGCTATTTCTAATACCAGTTTAAATGGGAAAATCTATACCTCTATTGAAGACCATGGCTTTAAATCAATAGAGATCACTACACATTTAAATAACTATTATCGTTAAATTATGTACTAAAGAAGTCAGAGCAAATTCAAGTCGATCACTTAACAGATTCTTCACGTTCTCTGAGAATAAGCTATCATTCCTCCTCTTAACCATCTTCATGTAACTGGTAACCAGTTATTATTCACTTATTATGAAAAAGATATTGAGAGTCTATCCTACTTTCCCTTAGATACAAAATAAACATTTCACACTTACCATTCTGTGCTGAAAATGCATGCATTTGATGAGATGGGCTAGGATTTGTCGTTATTGTTGGAAAAGGCACTGAGAGCTGTGCATTCAGTAACTGAAGACGTTCTTTTTTGGCTGTCAAGTTTTTAATCTGTTCTTCTAATCTTCGATTTTCAACTTGAAGTTGATGTAATGACTTCAGCATTCCTAAAACTAGCAAACATTTGGATGGCTTTAATAAGGACAAGTTCCCACACACGACTAAGTATTTTACAGACCTAAGTGTCAATAACTTTAGAAATAAGTTAAAATAGGAAAGCGGAAATTCTGTAAAGCACTTTTATATTACTAGGTTTTATTTCTAAATTTCCTTTTATTTCTAAATTTATATGTAGATATAAATTGGGAAATAAATAAATACAGCATAATGTATGTGTGTGTATGTAAGCATAAAGAGATAGTGGGCCTGGATAATACCCTCTGGAAACTTTGTTGCCACGTATCAAAAAAATCCGCCCACCTGGTTCAGGTAATTTCAATTTCTCAAACAAAACTGATAGAACGTTTACGTTTTATTCTCGCCAAAATAAAAACCTAATCACAAAGTCGAAGTGCCTGCCCCAATCTTTCATTCAAATCGTAGTTCAGATGGGAAAGAATCCCTCCAATATCCCTCACCGCAGTCAAGAGCGCAAGTGCGCGCGCGCTGCTCGGTTCCGCTCAGCGAGGGCGAGCCGCCCGGCCTGCTGCTGCTGCACACGTTGCCCAGCAGGGAGCAGTGTGCGCGCACCGCAGCCCACATCCCAACTCCCACAGGAAGGCGTGTGCTGTCTGTAAACGAGGCCGTTTCCATCCGGCCTCGTCACCTCAAATACAGTTTCGATTCCTTCCACAACTCGGACGTCTCAACTGACAACACAGAGTAGTTATGCCAGGGTGATGGACGCTTTAAAAGTTCTATGTACGTATTAAAAGTTGTATTTGTTTAACATGCCCTCAGGGCCTTCCGAAGACACAACTGTACTGGTACAGCCGTCTGTGGTCATTTCCCAAGGATTTAACTTTTATCCCTCCTCTTCAAAATCCCACAAAGAAGCCCTTAGTGTACCCAAATGAGATGCAATAAGACTAAGCTAAACCTGTCCTCCAGCTATCATGTTTAAAGGATTATCCCGGCATGAATTTCCTCACAATTAGCATTTTTTGTCAAGGCACCATTCACAAAAAAAAAAAACAAAAAACAAAAAAAACCCCACAATTTATGGCACTTGTCTACTAACAAGAAGCAAAATGTTTTGTTTTAATATAATAAACTAGCAAAAGTTTATATCCCCAAATGATAAAAAACCATCTATTTTTTTCCCCCCAAAATATATATCCTTAACACTATCCCAGCTTCTCCAGCTACCTACCACTTACAGGAACTTTGCTTTTTTGGCTTTTTTCACCTATGGCCCTCCATAATACTTAACACTGGAAATACTAAATATGGATATAAAGATATATATATAGGCATCGATATAGATGATATAGATATATGATACAACTTAATAAGTGAATGATATTTAATGAATGAAAATTGTATGTAATTTAGTAATCGTTATTCTTGCTCATCTAAATTGTAAAATTAGGAAGACAGCTTGCCATACTTGACTATATGCATTTTTAAAAATGAATTCTCTAGAGGTAAGCAAGTTTTCTTCCAACAAGTGAAGAGAAGATGTAACTCACGTGTTTTAGTAAAATGTGAAAACTGGTAAGAACAAAGTACCAACGTGAAACTAATTCAAAAGAGTAATAATAACCACTCAACAGATAAGTGCTTACTATGAGCTAGGCAATGTTCTTCACATTTTTTATGCCATTTAATCCTCAAAACAACACTATGATATAGGTACATTATTATTCCCATTCTACAAATGGGAGATTAAAGCATACTGACATCAAGAAATTTGCCCAAGATCATATTGTTAAGAACAGGTAAAGTGAAGTCCAGTAGTAAAACTGCAGAATCCCTATTAAACCACCACTCTATACTTTCTCACCATATTACAGAAAACATATTTCATAATTTCACTGCTACTCCTGATGAAGTGTGTCTGTTACATCCATCCATCTGTCTGTCCATCTATCTTTCTGTAAAGACATGAAAAGAATACTTACTGTCACTAGGAGTACCCTGTTCTAATAAAAACTGCTGTCCTTCACTCCACTGCCTCTCCAAAAGCTGTTCTATGCTGGCTGCTACTGGAGGCAGATTTTCCAAACTGCTGTTGACTGGTTGATCATAGCGAATCTGTAAGCTGCTTACAGGAGATCTGTTGAAAATATTAACTCTCAGGTTAAACAGAAAGAGAGTGCATTTACGCTTCTTACCTTATGCTGGCCCGTTTCCCGTACAAGTTTTCTAACTCTAGGCTGCCTATGCTGGAAGAATGATAAAACCATTATCCACCCTAAAATTGAGTAATTACCATTCTTCCTCCCCAAATTATAAAAATCGCAGGAATAGCTGGCTAGACTCAGTAATTAAAAACCACTAGAACACATAAACACAACACCAATAATCTCTGAAATAAGCTGTAAAAGAACTTGATACAGCCTTAGACAAAGGAGGGAAAGATAGTATTAGAAAACTTTAAAATAATTAGCCAGAAAAGAAGAGTTCCACAATTCTGCTTTAATATGCAAAACACCAGAGGAACACTGTACAATTATAATAATGTAGAAAGCATTTTAATACACAATCAACAGAATCTCAAGTATCAGTAAAAAGATGATTTTGAAGGAACCCTTTGTTTTAAAGTAAAAAATACTTATTTTCTAGTATTTTCAGGATTAAGGAGCATTAGCAAGACCAAAGTAAATTTTTATTTGAGCCCTTTATACACATATTTCTAAAACGTCTTAGACCTATACTTCAAATGGTAATAACTAACTCTTTCAAAGCAAATATTACTTATATTAAGATAAGTATATAATGTTCTCTCGTCCACCTTTTGTCTTAAATTGGTAAGCATGCCCATTTCTGGTCTCCAGCCTCTACACTAACATAATATATTAGTAAAGGGCTTTGGAGTTTCCAAAGTGTTTCCATGTAATTATCTCATATGATCGTCAGAACAACCCAGAGAGAGAGAGAGAGAGAGAGAGAGAGAGAGAGAGAGAGGGAGAGAGAGAAGTCAAAAGCGTGGCTTACTGGTTCCATTTCTACAGGAGGAAACAAGATGGGGCTTTAGTGACTTGTCCAAAGACACACTGCCGATAAATGGCAGAGCTGGGGCCACAACTCAGGTCTCTAACAACCACCGGTGTTCTGCCACTGCCTCACTATGCTTCTCTATAAAAATCTCTTTGAATAACAAGTTAGACAAATGAGGTTTTTTATTCTACACATAAACATCACATGCTACATATAGTTGACCATCCCTCTTCAAATAATACATTATGCCAGGATACTTTAGACTATTACATGTCAGGCTGATTTTTAAAGGATAACATAAAGTTGGAAATATATGCTAAAAATAATTTAGTATGATTTATTGTTGGAAATTCCATTTATCTAATGAAAACCTGAGAACTATTGTGCTAAGCAAAATAGCACTAAGGGATCTCGCAGAATTTCTGGGTAGTTTCTAGGATATTTTAAGAGGGGAACATGGACATGCTTCCTCCACTAAACACACGAGCAAAAGTCCGCCTAGTTTTCTACTTTGAAAAGAAGAATAATAGAATAGTACAGAAGTAATCACAGCATAAAATTACAAATTAGTCGTTGATGTTATCATTGTGTGCTTCTGATTCCTAGTTTCAAAAGAAGAAATATTTCATTTCCTATAGTGCTCAATTATGAAAAATACTACTACTTTTAGGTCATCCAAGAATTTTATAGGAAAAGACACACCTAGTGGTACCACTAGAAAATAGCAAAATTCGACGTTACTGAACTAATCTCCTGATAAAGATGTTCCTTAACAGACTTTACCAATATATCAGCAATACAACAACAGATACTAACAGTATCATCGCATGAAAAATTTAATTTTTAATAGAATTTTTAAGTTTGCATAGTTGAAAAAAAAAAAGACTCCAGAATGGGCTTTTCCCTCCTTCTGTTCTCCATTCTCACCCAGTCTAACCATTCTTGAGGCACAGTTTACAAAATTAGACAGCAGAGAGCAAACAAACTAGAAGAAGGTATAGAAGTTAAAAGTCGTATATAATTAATTAATAAAAAGAGAGCTACGGCCTAAAGTTCGACTGTTTTCCATAAGCTGGCACAATATTCCCTTCTGCCATTCTCCCCACTGAGAACAGAAGTTGTGGGCACTTAGACTGTGCTCAGAAAAATTCAACCATCTCAGTAGAACTTTGCTAAGTGTGTCCTGCTAACTTCTTTATCTCCTATCAGAGATATTTAAGGCACCTAAGTTCGTTCAGATAATATCTAAGACAATTTTACAGAACGAATGTAAACATTTATTATACTTTGATTCAAACAATTTTAGGAACTAGAGGGATTTTACTTTATTTTATTTAGTTCATTTTTTTTTAGGCATCTCTACACCGAATGTAGGGCTCGAACTTACGACCCCAAGATCTAGAGTCCCATGCTCTTCCGACTGAGCTACCCAGGAGCCCTGAGAAGTAGAGGGAATTCAGAAATGAGCCCCAAGAACTAGGAACCAGAGATGAAAGGGTTCAAGTGCATTGCCTACAACAGAGCTAAAACTGGAACCCTAAGTTGAAAGCCTGGAGTCGGCAGCTTCAAGAGGTTTTAAAGACTATTTCATAACCAAAAAGAATTAGCCAAATTAACGTATTTAACAGTACCAGTCGCTAAATGTACAAATGATAAAAACAAGAGAGTTCAAATTGACTGGAAATCTAAGAAAAGGTAGGTCCTTCTAAAAGCTTAAAGTCTAACCATGTGTTTAAATTAATATTCAAATTAATTGAGAATCATTTTTCTTGACTGTCCAGACATGCTTCTTATCTACAGAATGCTTTTACAGCCTCACAAATGTGTGCTCTGATAGGAGATAAAGTAGTTTCCAAATCTCCAAACGTCTCCTTTGCCTCGCCTCTGCAGAGTAAACAGCGCTTACCGCGGTGAGAGACTTCCTCGGGGTGAGCTTCCTCTGCCAGCAAGGCTGCGGCCATTGTCTCCGAGATCTTGATCTGCAGTGTAAATATTTCATAGCTGATAAAGTGACTCTCACTAGATAAGAGGTTTTAAGCTCTTGCCCTGATTTTCCCTAAAACGTACATAAAACCTTTACCACTACTTCGCAGTTACTCTGAAAGTAGATCTAGTATGTTGCTAGTTCAGAATTGCTGAACTGTGGCATGTAAGGCGTTGTCCCTACACGTTTTTGTGGGTGTAGAAGGCCATGGATTATGTTCCGTTCTTTCATTCCTTTCAATTTTACAGCACAGAAGCGTGGTTTGCATTTGCAGTACCCTCCCCTCAGCCACTTTTAATTTCTACGGTTAAAGTAATGAATCACAGCTGTGGACAGCTAATCTGTATGCTTATCACAGCAAATCCTTATGCTTTGTATTTTTTAACACTTTGCATCCCAAGACAAGTCATAAAATACATAGTGTACGACATAAAGCCACACACCATAACTAAAATTACACATATTACACGGATCCTCACACCAAGGATAAAGTTAAATATAACACTAAATATTTAAATTGACAAAAACAAGTAGGAAGATAGCATGCTGGACTTAAAAGGAAAAAATTAATTTCTTCAAAATAATTCTTAGGTAACACCAAATATCTCTGCTTGACAAGTAACCTGTGTCTCCCCTACAGTCAGTTCCTTATAAAATCACCCTATCTGGCCTCTTTCAAGGTTGTCCTCCCCTTATTCTGAGTCAGGTAACCTCTGACCTGAAAGGGTAAAGACATGACTGATCCATTCTTGGTGAACTGCTAAACCCATTCCCTTCCCCCAAACAGGCATGACTACTTGGACATGTCAACAAATCCTTAAGGATGGAATGAAACAAAGCAAATCCAGTGGCTCATTAAAACAGTACAAGAGGCAAATGCTACAAAATGTCAACTGGTAAAAATTCACAGGATTACTAAACACTGTAGAAATTCTCTAACAGGATTTTTTTTTAACCAAGTTTGTGTAATGCAATTTCATGAATTATGCAAATAAAGGTTTAGGCTATTCACAGAAAAGCCCAGTGTTATGTTACTTTCATTGCACAGAACTGAGCACTGAACACATCAATCACAAAAGTCACAGGAGACATTGTTGCATTCCTGCCTGCTGATGGCTCTGCTTAAACATTTACATTTCAGACAGTAAAAAAAGCACATCACTATTTTGCAGCACCGCACACTATTTACTTCCAACTGTGACTCTTTTGGTTGGGGGTGGGAGTGGGCACAATCCTGTATTAACCACACCTTTAGACTTTTCAAAGAAAATGAGCCAAAAGCAGGGATGGGGTGGGGGGGGGGATTTACGCTGGGGGAGAGCTGAAAAATTCTTGAAAACTTACCTGTTTGACTGTTTTCAGACTGAACTATAAGAGCTGCCATTGATGAATTTGGATTTAATCTATTGCCATACATATGAGATGGTGCCTGACTAAGAGAAGATCCAGATAGGGTATTTGCCTAAATGAAAAGATTACAAAAATAAATGAATGATATGAGAAAATATCTTCACGCTTTTCCTAACAGACCTAGCAACTGTTTTCTCTAACCTAAGAATATAAGCAAACATTCCTGACTTTCTAAAGAGCAAATTTTATTCTTTCTTGTTTTACCATTCCAACATTTCAACTTTTTTGAAATAATTCCAAATAAAAAAAACAAAGACTGGCACATTCAAAGTTAACTACGCTAACTATAATTTCAAAGTATCTAGTCACTAACAAAACCCAGTGGCATGGTAACCATGTGAACATATGACTAATTATTTAATCTTATTAAACCATTTACAAAATAAAGGCAGGTAGACAACAGATGTCTAACAAATGCTTCAGTCCCTTACATCACAGGCTGGCTAAGGAGGTCAAAAGGGCCAATTTCTACTTTTAGTATTTTAACTACACAGAGCTATATTTCCATTGCTTAACTCTGTCATTAGTAAAACCTGCACACTATTCTGTTACTTCCTATTTTGATAGACTTGGAAGCCTGCTGCTTTTTCTGTTTTGTTTTGTTTTTATTTTAAAAGAAAGCAAACAGGCATCACAAGTATGTTTTCTATACAATGCAGAGCTCAACGAATCACAGCTTTGCCCTGACCCCATATAAGGCACTGTCTTTTTGGCAGGAAGCCAGCTCCACTAACTGAAGAGCTGGTCCAAAGTTTGTAATTCATTCATGTTGCTAACCACAATTCTGAGGGCCTCTACTGGGCCTTGTGCCAAACAAGGGAAAATGAACCCTTAAACAGATGACGCTACGGAGGCTGGCCAAAGTCTTGCGTAATCCAATGTAATAAAAATGCCTTCTTTGATGTGAATACTTTCTCCCACTTTCTAAGAATATTATAACCTTAAAATGTGGCATTCTGGGAGCAAATCTCCTGTACACAAAATACTGTTACTCTAAGAAGGCTATTCCTAGCCTCAATACTTTTCAGATTTAACATAACCATAGATTTAAAGCAGACTTCTTATTCTTTTTCATGAATGAGATCAAACTTAACCTTTTATAAAATGAAATTATTGTATAGTTATTTCATAACAGAATTCTGGAAAAGAATTTCAAAGGCTTGCAGCAATTCGAATATAAAGAGGCTAAGTAATCATAGGACAAAAGATGTGGGATGTTCTACCACACGTACAACTAACTACACACAGGAGACCAAGACATGTCGACACAGTAGTTATAAAAAGCAAAATATTACAGAAAATAAACTGGGTTTCTGGGAAGATTCAGACCCTGACATTATATATGGCTTCTGGCCAACTTACTGGGCATGAAAACTGGACTTTACAATTCACAGAAGTAGTCGGTGAGATAGAATCCTGTCCTTGCTTTCCACTGTTTCAAAAGGTATATTTCCTAGTTCATTCTTCAATGTCTAAGTTTAATTGGTCAATTCCTGGGTTTCATTTTTCTTATTAAAGATGTGTATACAAAGCCAATAAATTTATACCATAAAGTTTTGCTTAACAATCAATTAGCCCTCAGGAAAAGGTAAGTCATAATTTTAACTTCAAGATCATAACTAGATGCTTACCAGGTATTTAGTAGTGTAACATACTAAAATATACAATTCATAAATGGAAATATAGCTAGGTGTTTTTTTGTTTTTTTACCTCTTGGTTACTCATAAAATAACCCAGGGTAAGAAAAACCACCAAACAGACAAACAGAAAAGTACAGATGTTACTAGTCCCATGTGTTAACATCTCAGGTACCTTACACTTAAAAATATCCTTTGCAGAGCCGATTTGCTCTTACTCTAGATACAATTCTAAAAAGATCAACTGAGCATATAAAAGATTAGAAAGTGGAAAATTCACTAGAAAGAGGAAGAAAAGTCATTTCTTGAGACATCTGCTGGCAGCAGGAATCAACAGCTGACAGGAGGAGAAGAAAGAGAAAAAGAGGAGTGAGGTGGCGCTCAAAGAACATGGACGTCTAGATGCCTTAAACCTGCATCTCAGCCTTCTGGCTCTCCTGTTTCGTGCAGTCGTCGTAACGGTTGAAACTTAACTAACGTTACACCAGTTGGGTTATCAGTTTTATGAGCTGCCTTAGTCTCTTGATAAGAATCAAAAGATCCTACTCCAATCAGAAATACCCTTTTTCAGGAAGAATTCTTCCTGCAAGGGCTTTATATTTATCCTTATTAGCTTTCAAATTTTTTGATGCAGTCTTCAAATTATCTTAGTGTCTCTATCACACATTAGGCCCACCATACTACAGGATCAAAATGCAGAGCAGTACTGCATAATAACTGATTTGCATAATGACTATCATCAAGAAGAAGATAAATCATCTTTACCATAATTCCAAAAGAAGAAAGTAGGTATTTTATAAAGGTGGCAGACAAAAGTAAAGTTAATAAAATAAAAACCTAAAATGGGAATACATTTTTCATCCTCCTAAATGATCAATTTCCCAAATTCCCTGAATGAGTAAAAATTACCTGGTAGTTTGTTTTTAAAGAATTATTGCATTTATTGAAACCAGAAACTTTGGAATGAGATTAAAAGTTATTATCAGGTAGCATTTTATGGTGTATTAAAACATCTAAACCACTCTACATTAAAACTCAAGTCATTAACGTCATTTTAAGCGGTAACAAGAGTTATGAATACACAAATGTCTGACACTGCTTAGCCAGTACTTCTGAAATGATGTTTAGAATGGTTAATGTTGGGAACCCATGATAAGCTTGTTGCCACCTCTGGGCCAAGAAACCCTCATCAGTTTAGTGAAAAGATTCTACAAGTTAGTAGCAATAAGAAGGGTAAGTGAGGTGGGCAGGGGCAACTTACTTAGGAGAGCATACATATAATGTTGGACATTTTGTAGACTCAAAATTTTCTGTTGTCTTTAACAAGTGAAAGCACTAAGATTCTGGAGGACAGAAGGAAGTTCATGTGAATCTAAAGAAACACTGGTAAAGAAACATAAAGGGCACTTGAAAGCTTTCATTGTAAAAGAAATCTGGAATAAAGAAAACAACATACACATACTTCTCCCACAGCGTATGTCAGATGGGAATTTTTAAAAGAGCATCAAAAGCCAATGATTCACACACCAGAAGTCTGCTTCAGGAGACCTGGGATAAAAGACAGGCAATTCTTTTTGGAGAGAACTACCCACCTTAGGACATTCCAATTTTATCTTGCCCAAGTAAGCGGAAGGGCTACTAGGGACAGAGATCCTCCTTGAATCTACTGGCACTGTAAGAATAGTTGTTAACTCTGGGGAGGCCAAAGGAAGGAAATCTAAGATATATGTGAACTCTACTACTTTTGCAACTTTTCTATATACTGTACACCTATAATTATTTCAAAGTAAGAAGTTAAGGCATGCTTGGATGGCTCAGTCAGTTAAGTGACCTACTCTTGATCTCAGCTCAGGTCATGATCTCTGCACTGACAGCACTGATGAGACTGCTTGGGATTCTCTCTCTCCCTTTCTCTGCCCCTCCCTTGCTCATGCTTGCGCGCCCGCGCGCGCTCTCTCTCTCTCTCTCTCTCTCTCTCAAAATAGGTAAACTTAAAATAAAACAAAAACAAAATTAGAAGTTAAAACAAAACAAAAAAATGATAAGACAAACTAGTTAATAGTGTCTCGCTGAAATCATATCATCTAATCAACACAGTGTTAATCAAAATAGGTTAGATTAGATCAAGATAAAAATATTTAGTAAATATTTTAAGTTCATATTGCCATAATAAACTTTTTTTTTTAAGTTCGTTTATTTTGAGAGGGGGGGAGGGAACGGGAAGGAGGGGCAGAGAGGGAGAGAGATAGAGAATCCCATGCCGACTCTGTGTTCCCCAACTCGACATGGGGCTTGATCTGACGAACCATGAGATCATGACCTGAGTTGAAACCAAGAGTCTGAGGCTTAACCCACTGAGCCAGCCAGGTGCCTCGCCGTAATACACTTCTGCTTTCATTTCCAATATATGATACCTCAGAGTTTTTGTTCCCTCCCCAAGATTAATTGAAAGGAACCACTTCCACCCAAGATGTTATAGAACACTTATTCTAATACTCTAGTAATAAAGCCTCAGTAAGAGAGGTATTTTACCAGATGGACCCAAAGGCAAGTAGAGGAAGAATAAATTGAATAATTATTGAGGTAAATTCAAGCTACTTTGGAAAAAAAAAAAAAAAAGAGTATGTTTAGGTGCCTGAGTCAAAGAACCCTAAGCAAATTTAGAATAAGTTATACTAAAACACCTAGAAAGACACACAGGTCTCTACCAAGGCAGTATTCCAACTCAAAGCAAATCAAATCAAAGAAATTTATTGTTTCATAAGTAGACTCACGGACCATATTAAAATATTAACAAGATTAAAATGACATTTCAGCTTGAAATTTCCCCTGCTGTTAATAGTTCACCTCCTATTATATTTCAAATGTCTGCTTATGACCACGGAGAAATTTTAAAAGAACTCTAGCTGCAAAGCAACGCTACCCAATTCCTAGGCACTTGGCTCCTTCTAAAAGAGTCAGATTATGAAGGAAAAAAGTCAGACTAAGCCTACTCAATTATTTGAATATCAGACAAAAATGGATGCTGTTTTGTTAGGGCTTTTTTCCTCCCAAATGTTGGTAAAGGCAGAATAATACAGAATAAACAACAAAAATTCAGTTTGAGAGAACAGAACCTATAAAAACTTCACTTTTGGAAAGTATCATAGCAATACCTAGAGGTGGATATGAAACTTTATACTTTGATCATACAGGAAAGGGTTATAGTAAGCTTTTTTAAATGCACAATTAACCTGTCAATAAACATTAAAATCACATGATTCAAACAAGCTCAAAACACAGTAGAGCTTCTTCAAGCATTCCAACCCTGACATATGATATTAAATATATTCTTTCAAAATTTTGTCAGATTCACTAAATTGAATATTACTTTTAAAAATTTCTATCTCATATATACATCCTTAGAAGAGAATACTTTTATCACTATATCTGCCATAAATCAAGCTTTCTCACCGAGGGCAAGGTACTAGAACCTCTCTGTCCTCAATTTCCATTTGGAAGCACGGAGATAATAAGAGTACCCACCCTCATAAGAATACTGTGAGAATTAACTGAGTTAGTATACAGGGCTTATAAAGAATCCGTGGCACATGGTAAGCAAACTTTAACTTGTTATTTTAAAAATTATTTTCATAAGCTATTACAGCTTCCATTTTTCCATTAACTTCATTAGAGAATATATCAATTATATTTTGATACTAATATGGCTAGACTTCAAAGATTAAAACATATTTCCTTAAGAAAAACTAGATGGTATAAATGTCTCATTATGCAATGATACTGTAATCTATGTATTCTTTGGTAATAATATAGCAATAGTGCAGGGGTGCCTGGGTGGCTCAGTCGGTTGGGCAGCTGACTACAGCTCAGGTCATGATCTCGTGGTCTGTGAGTCTGAGACCCACATCGGGCTCTGTGCTGACAGCTCAGAGCCTGGAGCCTGTTTCCGATTCTGTGTCTCCCTCTCTCTCTGCCCCTTCCCTGCTTGCTCTCTGTCTCTCTCTCTCTCAAAAATAATAAACATTAAAAAAAATTTTTTAATAGTATAGCAATACTGCAAATATAATAAAATTCAAATATTTTAATGATAATTTATACATCTTTCCAATTTGCAAACACAATTTGACCAGAAAAGTTTCCAGGAAAAATTAGAGAACAACAGAAAGTTTCAGATATTCTCCAACTCAATTCAAACTTTGCACTATGAAACATATTCTGATAACAGACCCCATTTCTGTGTCAGCTCCCACCAGTAAGGCTTTAATACTCAGCGTGTGATGAGAGATGAAACCAAGTGTGAACAACTTTCAGGTCCCATGAGTAGGCTGACTGTTAAAGCTGTCAGGTTCAATTGCATCATTCCACATTATTCAATGCCTCAAACTGCTCCCTAATTGTTAGGAGCTTAACGTATTCAAAACCATTGTTTAGGCTAATACTGAAATGCCCCACAATTGAGTTTCTATAAAGTAGTGGGAGGGATTAAATTATAGTTAAACCATCACTGAACACTCATGATTGGACAAGAGGATGGCAGAATAACCAACCAACTCTAAGCAGGTTTCCTAATTGGTTAATACCTAATCAATACATCACCCAAGTTTAGGGGAAAAAATTTAGTCCCCAAGGACTAAAGCAGCTATTGAAATAATTTACGAACTGGAAAAACCTCAGTCAACAGCTGAACCTAAAATGACTAAAATTCATATACCTATGTATATGTTAACATGGAATTATAAATCTTAACAAAAATTTTTAATACTATTTTTAGTAAGGGAAGTGCTTCTGTACAATTTATCTCACTGGTAAACAGGCTGTTTCTGTAACAGCCAAAATTAAGTCCTATAAAAATTGTAACATCAGTGTAATAACCTTTAATTCCAAAGTACTTTATGGTCTAGAAAGTATTCTCATTTGAACTTCATAATGTACCTGTCCCTATAGCCGGTAGGACAGGTATTTAAAGTATTTTATTTTACAAATGAGAAAAACGGACACCCACAAATTTAAAAAGCCCCGCCCATAGTTATACTCGTGAGTAGGAAAGCTCCTGGAACCATGGATTTCTGACTCAAATTTCTGCTGTTTGGCATTATGGCACACAAATGGACACAGTAACATTCCTAACAATGTTTTTCAAAGAGATACCTCTTGACACAGAGGCACATCGCTGGGAAATTCATTTTTATGGGAGGGGGGGATTCAGTAAACCAGACAGCGGCCTCCAGAGGCAGACTGCCTGGCTTCCAAACTTAGTTCCCCCATTTCCCAGACAACCAACGCTGCACGGTTACTGAACCTGTACATCGCCCAATGGCAAGTGACATCACAAAGCACTTATAAAAACTTATTTTGCTCAGAATGTTAATGTCCTTGAAATTACAAGTCATTATGAAACTATTTAAAATATAAAAGGTGTAACTTTCATTCTGACCAATCAAGTCAGAGATCTTCTGAAGTCACGTCTATCTGCCTGGGAAACTGAGCCATTTTCTCAAACAGAATGGAAATGTCATATCAGACAGACATCATCTGAAAGGAAATTGAGGACTACACCTAAGACAACTCACACACACACACACACACACACACACACACACACACACACACCACAAAGTTATCATATTGGAAAACAAAGTATTCAAAGCTGCCTGAAATAAAAGTCTCACAGAAATGTGCGAAATATTAGTCCTTAAATTAACTGTACCTTAAAAATACTTAAACACCTGCATTTACTGAGTATCACATTAATAAATGCTTGAAAGTTCCTTCATCTAAAATTATTTAAATTTATTGTTTATGATAGTAAATACAGAGTTATCAAGAAACCAGGATTATATTTATGAAGTGTGTACCCAAAAGCAAAACCCAGAATGCAGAAAATACTACTTTTCATTACATTCAGTCTTAAAATTTGTTTATTAAAGGAATCATCCTTCAAACAAAAGCACTTGAATTTTCCCAAAAGACAAACAGAATGAATGTAGAACTAGGAGACAGAGTGGAATTTGAAAGGCAAAATGAAAAATTAATGACACACCTACAGAAACTATACCTCTACTCATGATACAACAAGGGCAGAGCACATCATTTAAAATAAATCATATGAACAGTAGTTCTATCTTCCAATAATGTTAAAAACTATTAACTATATTGTTATCTGAAAGAATAATTACTCTAAAAACAAATAAATAAAACAAAAGGATTTAACACTGAAGAATATAAAACTAGCTGATCAAACATTTTTAAAAGGTGTTTTCAAATTAGGGCTGCTAAGCATCACGTTTTCCCCTACAATTTTACAAGTGTCTCCTTTTTCCCCCATTAAGGCACAATTCTATTCTCAGTTTTTAATTTCTATTAAGCTCTTCCTGATCTTACCTCCCTGACCACTTTCCAAGGAACAATTCTTAAGACAGCAAATAAGCCAAACAAGAGGCCTGTCTATCTTACTTAAAAAACCGAGGCCAGAAAGATCAAGAATGACCCCTGGATCTTTATCCTGCTGGCACCAGGCCAGTCACTAAAAACTACTACCTTCATTAAATTTGGCAGGGGGGATGGGGGGGGGCGGGGCGGGGGGGGGAGCAGGGCATTATTCAAATTTAACATTTCCATTATCTGTTTATATTTTCTAAAATACTTGCTTGCTAGTGTGATGTTACAATTGTAACAAGACTTCCATAATCACGTTTTAAATATCGGTAATTTTAATTAACCCACTTACAGCATTGCTAATCAGCTACCTGTAAAGAAACCCTAAATAACAGACTACGATTTGATTACCTAAACACAACGAATTGTGCAATTTGAAAACAAACAGGGCCCATATAAAAGTTAACCAGAAATAAACTTGTCAATTTGAAGAGAGGATTCAATCACCAAGTACATCCCAATTTGTCAGAGTCCTAGCTAAACGTTCCCTTTATTCTAAATATTTTTGTACCCTTTCCCTCACACATTGCCTAGAAAATTCACATTTTGCACATTCAATACCAATACTATGGTCTCAGGCAGCTAAATTGAAGTAGTTCTGCACTCAGTTCAACTGAGAGGTCAATGTGCCTCAGTTGCCTGGAGACTGATGGTTGCTACAGCAGCACAGATAAGCCAGGCTAAATAAGCTTCAGCTTGAAGGCAGAAAGCATTTACTGCCGGACAGAATCATAGATGCAGTTGTCTCAGCATGCAGCATTTGAGTCTAACTAGATGATCATATTTATAAGAGACCCATCTTACTGAACATGGAAAGAGGATAAACAGTAAGGATTTTAATTGGACTGAATCCTGGATTACTTGCAACTATGATTTCTTTGTTCTTCAGTTGAGTCATATGTTAAGTGGAATTTTCCCTCTAGCTATAAATTTCTCTCCACCACCACTTCCCCCATCTACCTCCCTAATGCCAACCCCCAAAACCACAAACATAATGAATGAGAAGAAATGAGATTTTTGCTTAATTCAGCCTGGAATTAACCAGAGAGTAATTAAAACAGACTTTTATAAAGAGAGAAAAGAAAAACGCACACTGGAAATGTTCATGTGAGACTTTGTCCAAGGATAGAAAGCTATCAACAGCATATGGCTACACTTAATTAAAAGAGATGAAACTATTTACAAGAACCATTCTCTCATTTATCCTTTCACCCTCTCTAACCCCACACCCCTGTTATGCTGCCTATCTCACCAGGGCTAGTGAAATGAGCTACAAAAAACTCTCCCAAATTAGTCAAACTCCCCTTATTCAGGTTGAGAGGTTCACCACATAGTTAACTTTCATTTTCAAACATGATACCACTAATCACACCACTGGTTTTCTGTGCTGAACTGTCTGTTGTTTATTCTAATACCTGATCTAATTATAATGGTGACTGCGCTGAGCCATTACATATTTTTAAAAATAACTAAGGCTGTACTCTGATGTACAGCTTACAGAAAATACTTAAAAAGTGTGTATATATATTTTTAACTCTTGTTTAATATTTATTTTTGAGAGAGAGAGAGAGAGAGAGAGAGAGAGAGAGAGAGAGAGAGAGATGGAATGCAAGTGGAGGAGGGGCAGAGAGAGACACACACACAGAATCTGAAGCAGGCTCCAGGCTCCGAGCTATCAGAACAGAGCCCAACACAGGGCTCGAACTCACAAACTGAGAGATCATGACCTGAACCGAAGTCGGACGCTTAACCAATTGAGCCACTCAGGTGCTCCAAAAAGTACATATATATTCTAAAGGCCTGGACAATGGAAATTATGAACACATATGTAAAGCATAAATTTATAGCAACTTACAAACAACTAGCTCATAGTTTGTAATTAGAAATTTGTCTATATGGGGGCGTCTGGGTGGCTCAGTTGGTTAAGCGTCCAACTTCAGCTTAAGTCGTGATCTCATCATGGCTCATGGGTTCGAGCCCCGCATCAGGCTCTGTGCTGACAGCTCGGAACCTGTAGCCTGCTTTGAATTCTGTGTGTCTCTCTCCCTGTCCCTCCCCTGCTCACGCTCTGTCTCTTTCCTTCAAAAATAAACAAACATTTAAAAACAATTTTTTTAAGGGAATTTGTCTTTTATAAATTTCTCTAAATACTAAGATTTACTTCTAGAAGCTTGGATAAAATTAAAGTAAAATTATAAAGAATTCCAAATAAAAATATCTATATATACTTTAGGAATTTTAAATTATTACACCTTTGGTGAGGTGGTGGAGTAGGTATGTGTGTACAGCTTTGCCAATTTACTGTCCTATTTATAAATACAAGATTATGGTTTTTCTGATTTGACTCTTGCTTTTAAGGATTCCTGAAGACTACTGGCCTATCAAGTTACAGGTCTAAAGTGAAGGAAAGGGATAAATTTATGCACAATCACCAACAGAGTCACTTATTTATAATATTCATGTACATTCTTTCCTCTCCCACTAGGAAGAAAGCAATATAGTACTCAAAGGGATCGATCACTCTTTAACCTATATTCTCCTACACTGGTTTTTGAAAATTTAGACAGCAGACGATCATATATTGTTTCTGTGATTTTTAAAATTATAAAAGGAATTTTTAAAACCACAAAATCGGTTCACACTTTTGAAGTCCTATTTTTAATTTTTTTTGTTTTTATTTTTTAAGTTTATTTATTTATTTTGAAAGAGAGAGTGAGACAGGGGCAGAGAGAAAGAAGGAGGGAATCTCAAGCAGGCTCCGGTTTGTCAGCACAGAGCCCAGCGTGGGGCTCGAACCCATGAACCACGAGATCATGACCTGAACCAAAACCAAGAATCAGACGCTTAACCAACTGAGCCACCCGTGCACCCCAAGTCCTACTTTTTAAAAGAAAGAGTAAAAGTCCCCACCAAGTTACCAGTTTACATTAGGACAAAATTAGAAACTCAGAAACTAAAAACAGTCAGTTGAAGACAACATATTCCTTTGTCATCTCTCATAAATACCATGTAAATATGTCTATTATTTCCACTAACATGTCAAAACAAATTGAGGCATTTTAGAAATTCCTATAGGAAGCCCTATTTTCTTTCTTTCCTCTCCAATGGAATTCGCTTTCAGAAACGACAAACCCACCTACAGGTCACTTCACAGCACTGCAATAATTTACCTGAGTTGTAGCAACAGCTGGGGCTGCAGATGATGCTGCTGATGGGGAGAGAGCTCCCACTTGTTGCAAATGCCCAGAAGATTGCTGAGGTAAATGAGAACTGGAGACAGGAGTACTAGATCCTGAGCCAGATACTACATTTGGAAAGGATACTGCTACATCATTGCTGTTATAAATACCTGAAAGAAAAAAAATTATTTAAATACTTTGCAACTTAGCTGTCAAATTTGTCACAGATACTTAATATTAACCATTAAGTCAGAACACCCACATTTCTTCCTGATCCCTCCCCTCAATGATAAATTTTATTGGTGGTGATAAAAAAAAATGTATTAATAACTGACTAAATACTGACTTGTCATAAAACACTTGTTTAAAAAGAGCCTAAGTCATTTTTAATTTGTAACAAAAATGGCTCTGCCATGTGACTGGGATCACATCAGGAAGTGCCTCGTAAAAATAACAGTAAGTATTTTAGGAATCCCTAAGAGCAAAGAAATGTTTCTTAAAAAGGAGAATGAAGCAATTAGAGTTGCTTAAAAATCACCTGGTAAGCTTTTCAAAACGCAGATACTAGAGCCCCCGAATTCATGATTGAGAGAGAGGTCTGACATGGATGACTATGTTTTAGAAAGTCACCCAGTTTACAATATAGAAAACAGAAGAGAACTAGACTTGAGATTCAAAGATCAGTAAGTGGATTCTAGAAATATTCAAGAGGAAGAATGAACAGACTTTATGACTGAATGGGGCGGATGAGTAGGGGTAGGGATGGACGGGGAGAGAGGATTAAAAGATAATGACAACGTGGACTACATGGTGGTGGTAAGGGTCACTTCAAGGACACAGGAAAAAAGGATGGAGGGATGAAAGCACTCTCAGAAAGCATCATGGAGTTGGAAGAGAAGAGAAAAGAAAAGAAAAGAAAAGAAAAGAAAAGAAAAGAAAAGAAAAGAAAAGAAAAGAAAAGAAAAAAAAAGAAAAGAAAAGAAAAGAAAAGAAAAAAGAAAAGAGAAAGGAAGGGAGGACTGGGTGAAAGCAATCCATTCTGAAAAGCGGATGGAAAGAGGAAGGAGAGAGATGATGAGCAAAAGTTAAGGGGAAAGAGGAGTGACTAGAAAAAGATGTTGATTTTTTAAAGATGCGAGATCATGCTCATATGCTCCACAGGAGAGGCTCTTTGAGGATAAAGGTGAGAGATGGGAATATCAATAAACCAATAGGGTTCTCAATCAGGGATGATTTCTGCTCCACAGAGACATGTGATAATGTCTGAAGACATTTTTAGTTGTCAAAACTAGGGGGCACTACTGACATACAGTAGGTAGAGGCCTGGGATGATACTAAACATCTTAAAATGTACACGGCAGCTCCTCACAGCTAAGAATTATCTGTATTACAGTGTCAGCAGTGCAGAACCTGAGAAATCTTGATATAAACCAAGGCTCCTGGGAGGGTGGGAGAAAATAAGACCCCAAGATCCTAAGAATTTGACACTGTAACAAGAGGAAAGCAAGAGAAAAATGAACCTAAGTGGGATGTAGTTAAAAAAAAAAAAAAAGAAAGAGAGAGAGAGAGAGAGAGAAAGAAAGAAAGAAAGAAAGATTAGAAACTATAGCCCTTGCAAGCAACAATTATTTACATTAACAGTACAATGTATTTTGTTCTAGAGAACATAAGTATTATTGATTCATAATAAATAGAAGTACTCATAATCCTCAAACAAGAAAAATAAGGGAATTGTGACATTTGTAAAGGCCTTACAACTATAATTGAGGGTCCTAAGATCCTTTTTCTACAATTTCTCCAGGAAAAAAAGATAATTTATTCATTCACCAAATGCATCCATTCCGCAAACATCTGAGAGCTCACTGTTTGCCAGACATTATTCTAAGCCCTGGAGATACAAAGCCATTCAAGTAATGTGGTCTCCGCCTTCAAGAAGCTTAGTGGAAAAAAGAGACTATTACAAAAGACTGTGAAGAGTGCTATGATAGAGACATCCTCAGGGGCTCTGAGCACATGAAAAGGGGTATATAACCCAGACCTGAGGTGAGAGGATGAGGGTCAAAAAACTTACTGGAAGCGATGGATGCCTTTAGAGCTCATTTCTAAAGGAGCTGTAGAACCGAGGTGAAGGGTGGTTTGAGGAAGAAACAGAAGAACATGTAAGTACCATCTGGGTAGTCGAAGCAAGAAATGAGGCTAAAAAATGAGCAGGAATCAGATCAAGAACATTAAAAGCTAAAATGCTGGAAATTTGGAAACAACAGGATGCCACTGAAGGACTGTAAGCAGAAGCATGGTGTGATCAGACTGAAGTTTAAGCAAGACATCAATCCATGACACAAGTGGAGAACAGACTGGGGAGGGGATTTAAAGAGAGACTGAGAAAGCTGTTTAAGGGTTGCTACAATAATACCGATGAGCAAAAAAGGAGATTAAACTACAGTAATAGTAGTAAAGATACATTCTAAAGGCAGAGTTGATAGGACTGGTACCTAATAGGACCTCAAGAAGAAATAAGAGGGAAGAGTCGAGGATGACTCTTCAGTACCAGTAAGTGGGCGTGTGGTGATACCACTCACTGAAACAGGGATAGCAACTGGGAGCATCTAGTACTGTACGTGGTTACTATATGCAGGTCACTGTGCTCGCGTAATAGCCCAATGAGGTATATATTACTCCCATTTCACACAACAGCAAGCAGAAGTTTAAAGAAATAATCTGCTGGGGCATCTGGGTGGCCCAGTCGGGTGAGCGTCCAACTCTTGGTTTCAGCTCAGGTCATGGTCTCACAGTTTGTGAGTTTGAGCCCCGTGGGACTTTCTCTCTCTCCCTCTCTCTCTGCCCCTCACCCGCTTGCACTCCTCTCTCTTTCTCTCTCTCAAAATAAATAAATAAACTTTAAAAAAAATCATAAAGAAATAATTTGCTTAGTGACCTAACAGATGGTAGAATCGGGATTCAAACTCGCAGCTGCCTGATTCTAAAACTGCAAGCACTTTGTAAGACAAGACTGAAGTACAGGTTGATCATTCATGGTCTCTGACATGCCTGTGGAACACAGAACTCCTTCCTCTATAGTCTAGAACAGAACAGGATCAGCCTGGAGCTCAGCAGGAAAATCAGGTGTGGAGATACAAACACAGGAGTCAGAAGAATAATAAAGTTAGCGTAAGTAAACATGAAAACTCAAAAAGGCTTTCTGTTGGCTTGCACTGTGTTTGAAATCTTAAACTAGTTCATATTTAGAAACACTGAAACTTCACGTTTCAAAGCAAATTCTAATTTCTCCTGAAAAACTGAAGCTCTGTCAATATTGGACACCAAGTTCTGAAATAGCAATAATCTGCTGGAACTTTGGTCAGGGTATAGATTCTTTAACCCACCAGAGTCCTGTCATTCCTTATTCTTCATCTCTTCACTCATTTACGTCACCTACCTGGCCCCTGTGAATATGTGATTTACAACTCCTGATATGGAAGCTGGTCAAAGCCAAGGAACGGAAAAATGAAATCACCTAGACAAAATTCTCAGCATGATCAAGAGGACCAAAGACAGAATCCTACAGAACATTACCACTGGAAGAGTAAACAACAAAAAATAGACCACAAAGAACAAAATAAGAAAACTAAGAGAATCTTAGGAACCACTAGAGAATTTCAAAGGAATAGGTCAAATGATTCCACTGGTCATTTAAAGTCAGGACAGAAAAAGGAGTCACCAAATATGACAATAAATCTTGGCAAAAGTAACTGTTTTAAGAGGTTTGGCTGTGAAGGAAAGAAAAAAGGTAGCATGTAAATGGAGCTTATAAACCTTACATTCCAAAAGACATGCACCTGAGAAATACAAGTTTTTAAAAAGTTTGTTATCTCATAATTCATTTAACAAATATTTATTGAGGTTCTTATTATTAAAAAACAAAAAAGGCACTGAAGATAACAAAGAACAGAAAGGAATTTTGCCTTCAAAGAACTAATAGTCTCATAGCAGAACTAGTAAGTATTCATAAGCTAAAGAAACGCTAGGTACCATAAGGACACAGGACCTGAGTGAGGGATGACTGAGTTCAGAGGAAGAGACTAGGGGAGGTAGTTCCAGAGAGAAGCACTTGAACTCAGCCTTTGCCGCAAAGTACCTTAAAGGTAGAATGATAATAATCTAATTTTTTTGTGATGGAAAGCATACATGGAATCTCCAACTCTTAAAACTAAGATAACTGGAGACAGCATGCTAAAAAAACAAAAAACAAACAAACAAACAAACAAAAAAAAACGGAACAAGTGTTTGAGACAGAAATCCTGGCTCTCTCAACTATGTGATCTGAATCAAATTACTTAACCTTTCTGAGCTTCCATATTTTTCTCTGTAAAATCAAGTAATCACTGGGGCGCCTGGCTGGCTCAGTTGGTTAAGCGTCCGACTTCAGCTCAGGTCATGATCTCACAGTCCTTGAGTTCGAATCCCGCATCGGGCTCTGTGCTGATAGCTCTGAGTCTGGAGCCTGCTTCAGATTCTGTCTCCCTCTCTCTCTGCCCTTCCCCCATTCATGCTCTGTCTCTCAAAAATAAATAAAAACATTTTTAAAAATTTTTAAAAAACAATAAGTAATCGCTACCTTAGAGGCTTTTATTTGAGAACATCCACGTAAAGGGTCTAAGAGTAAGTAAGTCTCCATAAGGGTAGCCATAACTATTTTAGAGTTATTGCTCTAATAAAAATTTTAGGTTTAAGTCAGCAAAGAACAGTATTAATTACCAGGCCCTCTAATGTCCCTAATACTCTTTCAAAATTGAAAATACCATTGCCACATGCAATAATATATCCTAAAAGTGTAATGCTGGGAAGCAAAACTGTGGTTACTGAGGACCTCCAATATCTAAACTTGTATCTGTTTTTACATTGCATTAGAGCATACTTAAATAGGAAAGTGCACAACTAAATATGCAATGTGGTGAACACAACTTTGAAACTGTGTCTGGTGCTTGGGTTACTACTATAAATAGAACAGATAAAATTATCTTTTCTGATCCAGGCAGGGCAGTATAAATACCCAAATCTTTTTTTGAGTATGAGGATCACTGACTCTCCTAAACTTCCTCATACCTCATGAACCAACAGTTTACTAAGACCTCCAGAACTTTCAAAAGTTAAATGATCCTCCTTAAATTGTTCTGTGCCTGCTTTCTTTTTAACTTACTCTATTTCCATCTTTCACAAATTATATGTTATTTTTTAAAACTTTTTTTTAAAGGTTATTTGGGGGGGGGGGGGGGAGACTGCAAGTGGGGGAGGAGCAGACAGAGAGGGAGAAACAGAATCTGAAGCAGGCTCCAGGCTCTGAGCTGTCAGCATGGAGCCCAACATGGGGCTCAAACTCACAAACCATGAGATCATGGCCTGAGCCGAAGTCAGACGTTTAACCAACTGAGCTACTCAGGCACCCCTATGTTATTTTAATCTAAATCAAGGTGATATTCATGGAATTAAATAGAACTGAATCCTGTAATGCATAAACTCTAGGAAAATACCTGAAATTCATCTGTTTAGGATAAAGCGTAGGCACAAAGATATAGAATGATACAGAGGTTGGCAATGATGTACTGATCCATCCACCCAGCCATCCATCCACCCAATATTTATTGTGTGCCTACTAGAAGACAGGCACTGTGCTAGGAGCAGGGGAAGTAGGGAACATGACAGACAAGACAGACAAGATCTCGGCTCTCCAAGAGTTTACAAGTTAATTAGGGAGGCAAACAATAAAACAAACACATAACTATAAATTGTGACAAGTGTCGTGATTGAAGAGAAAGTACCATAAGAATGACAAATTAGGAAGCCGAAAGTATCTATCTGAAGAAAAGATACGTAAGCCAAAACCTAAAGTTCACACAAGTAGACATTAAGTGAACAGAGTGAAGTAGAAAAGCTTGTTCAAACTTGACAATGAAATAGAAAAAAGAGGAAAAAAAAGTAATATGGGTAAAGTATAGTGGAGAGAGTGGTGGAAGACAAAGCTGGAGAGAAGGGAAGGAACAGATTACACACGACCTTGCAAGCCATGTAGAGGTGTTGAGAATTTACACTAAGATCAATGGGAAGACACCAGAGGCAAATACAGCATGACTTGGTTTTTCAGAAGATCATCCTTCTAAATGTAGTAAATGAATTGAAAAGAGGAAGAGTGGAAACAAAAAGGTCATCTAGGAAGCCATTCCACAATCTAGATCAAAGATTATGTCCCTCAGGACGAAGGTGGTAGTGGTATGGAAACACTTGGAATGATATGGATCTGAAGTACATCTAGAAGTCAGATGCACTCAACTTGATAGTTAGCTACATTTGTAGATAAAGTATTATGAATGAACTGGCTAGTGGTTACAAGTACCATTCACTGAGGCGGTGAAAAAAGGGAAAGTGCATTTTTGCTTATAAAAGAGGAAAACATCGGTCTAGGACTAAGTCCTGAAGACCTCCAACATTTCAAGGAGGGTTAATGGAAGAGGAATCAGTACAGAAAATTGGTATCAGTGAGGTAAGAAGAACACCATGAGTGCAGCATCACTGAAGTCAAGAAAAGGGTCTAAAGAAAGGGCACATAGATGGTTATCAACTGATGCTGAATGGCTAATTAAGAGATAGACTGAAAACGTCCACTGGATTTGAAATATGGAGACAAATGGTGATCTTAGTGAGAACAGGATAGGGTGGGCAGAGCCAAGAAAACACTGCTGAGACCTAAGCTTTTATTAGTGTGCCCACGGCAATGATATAAAAACAACATATAAGACAGAACTATACATGACCAGCGACATAAATATTAGTGTTCACCAACCAGAGTTCCTGACTCCCAATTTCAAACTGCCTAGGAGGCCAAATCAGTGCCACATCAGGTTGTTTGTCCAGCACTGAACCAGAGTAAATGAATGGGACAGTCTTGAGGAATATTTAAGCTAGTAAATGACTAAACCTGTGAAGTTATCCCCAACCCATATCCTATGACTGAATAGTCTTTTCTGGAGGTTAATATGGTGTGAAAGTAGTTAAGTCCAAATCCTGCTCCCTCATGCAAATAACCTCTCTGGACCTAGTACACCTCATTTGTAAAGTGAGAATGGCACCAATATTTCACAGGGCTGGTGTAAGGATTGGCTAATACATGTACTAATACTATTAGTTACGTTCTCCTACCACATAGAAAGCATTTGATAAACAGTAGCCATATTATTATAAAGGAGCGATATCTATCTCCATGATAAAAGAAGTAAACAGAATCATATACACAACAATAGAAGATTCCATTGTAAATGTTGCAATGTAAATGTAAATGTTTCACTGTAAATGTTAACATCCTTTCCCTTTGGCAACTAATGCATAACAGGATTATTTTGGTTTTCCCTTTCCCTTTGGTTTTAGATTGTGAAATATATCCCTATATGATTAACACCTTCATTATTCAGAGAGGGTAAAATAAAATTTAGAAAAAGAGCTTTCTTTCCTGAGACTCTTGGCCACCTTGATGGAATATAGGTGTTCCAAAATCTCGTTAGGCAAGCATTAACTATTTCTTAGGCTGCTCTATTTTTACAGAGATCTGAACAATTCTGTATTGCTTCTTTTGACTTTACCTATAAAAATACTACATACTAATTATTAAAAATCTTAAGTAGATGGCAAAGTAGGGAAAAATTCATCCACACTGTTGACATTTTTATGTATTTTCAAAATTTTTGGTATATAGTTTATGGTTTTGTTTAGCTTTATATAGCTGCCTATGTATGAAACTAAACATTTTTAATCCTTTTATACTTAACGTATTTTCCTATTCCATTATAAAATCTTTACAAATGTTTTGAATGTTATTTTGACATAATCAATTGAATATTGCGTAATTGACTCTGTTTTACAATATTCTACAATTATTTATTGCCTAATGTACCCAGACAAAATACTAGATGAAGATACTACAAAAAACAAAAATAGGTATCACCCTTGCATACACGGTTCTTAAAATGAAGGAACCAGATATTAAGTAAGCACACAGATACCAGTGCGATGATGAAAAAGCAGAATGTACTGTGACCAAATCTAAGGGATAACTTAATTAAGATCAGCAGAGTAGGCTGCAGTGAAGAAGTGACACATAAACTAAAAGGAAGAGAGACCACTTCTATTGTTTTTACCTGTCCATAATTCTTTCCCGTTTTGTGTCCAAATAACATCCTATTTTCTGTCAGGGAAGTACCCCTCCTCCATTTCATACACTCTCAGCCCAGAGATAAACATGTGACCCAAGCTGTAATAGTCTCTCCTGGGAATTAGTATCTTGAAGGCATACACACCAGGGCAGAAAATGGTCAGACCTGTTAGTCTAATGGTAGTAATATTAGGATTCTATTAATCCTTCTTTACCCAGCCCTTGAATCTACCCTATTTCTGTCCTCTCAGAGGTCTGGGAAGGGGTTTTTTCCTTTAGTTCTCTAAATAACTGTACCTATCCAACAGATTCTTTTTTTGTTTAATTTGACAGAATCCACTCTGTGACTTACATACAAAGATATAGCCAGTGTAGTATAATAAGCAAAGAAATAAAATGCTTAAGATAAAGCTAGAAGTCAGTCCAAGAGCCAGCTCATGTGGAACCTTGCAGGTCATAGAGGACTCTCCACTTTCATCCTACTGGAAAGCCATTGAAGCATTTTAAGCAAGAGAGTGGCATGATTAGAACTTTACTTTTAAAAAGATCATTTTGGATACAATGTGAACAATGCCCTGAAAGACAATGGAAGAGTTGAATCAGGGAGATAATTTAAGTAGTTACTGTAATACGGTAGACAAAAGATTTTAAGCAGCTTAAATATGGTGAGAATTTTAGAGAAAAGGAGAGGCTCAGATTTAGCCCCAAGGAATTTCAACACTAAATTAGGATAAAGGTGAAGTAAAAACAAACAAAAAACTAGTTAAGAAATAGTCAAAACTGCAGGATAACCAAGTTAAGTATAATGTTAGAAGAGAAGGGGGAGGGGAGGGGAAGGGAGGGGAGGAGAGGAGAGAAGGGATGGGATGGGAACAGGATGGGAAGGGAGAGAAGGGATGGGAACAGGATGAGACGGGAAAGGAGGGACAGGAACAGGAGAGGAGCTTCCAGTAGCAGGAAGTCCTGAACAAAAATAAATATGCTAAAAAGTCATCTAGGCTAAAGACTGAAAAGTAGCCACTTGATTTGGCAACGTGAAAACTACTTGTAGGCCAAGTAGAGTAGTAGTTGTAGAGCCAGTATCGGGGTTTGAAAAATAAATCAGTAGGAGAATTTCTGTTTCTGGCAATGAGGCAGACCAGATAACCTAAAAACCTCCCCAATTAAAATGACCTCAAAATGAATAGCTGAGCCCATAGGACAGTGAGGGAAATCCTTATGAATGAGGAGGGAAAAGCTTTAATAGGCTGCCCTGGAGGAGTCAGCCTGTGTCAGTAATCCTGGAGCTTTGGCTTTAGTGCCCACAAGAAAAAGAGACAACACATTGGGCCTCCAATGGCTGAAAAGTTATAAGTGGTAAGACTTTGGTTATATAGATTGGACCTTCCAAGAGCTACATTTCTGGGGAAAGACAGACCAGCCCTTTCCCCCACTGCCCCCACCAAAACCCTACAAAACCATCAAAACACAGAAATTACAGCACAGAGACAGGACAAGGAAGCTCACCCAATTAGATTTAAGCTCTGGATAGGGGATGAAAAGTCTGCACTTAGAATTTAGAGCCATAGCTTTGCCTTCAAATAGCTTTTTGAGTTTGATTTTTTTTTTTTTTTTTTTTTAATTTTAGAGAGAGAACGAGAGCGAGTGAGCTAGGGAGAGGGGTAGAGGGAAAGAATCTTAAGCAGGCTCCATGTTCAGTGCAGAGCCCGAGGCAAGGCTTGAGCCCATGACACCGGGATTATGACCTGAGCCGAAATCAGGAGTCAAACACTCCTGAGTGAGCCATCCAGGTGCCCCAGGTTTTGGGGCATATGTGCCTAGTCTGATAGATCCCAAACATTAAATTAATGTAAGACGGGGCCAGCTGGTACTGTCACTTGAGTACACAGCGGAAGCAAACACAAAACCTCTCTGAAGGGATATAACCTCAATTCAGGCTATAAAATGAGTTCACAATCCACAATTAGAAAACACAGATGAAAACAATCCCCTTGATCACAAACTAGCAGACACAAACATTATTTGACTGTTATTCCAAGAACCTTAGAAAGAAAATAGAGCAAATAAAGATAAGACAAATATTTCAAATGACTAAGAAACTAAATGACTAAGCCAAGGACTCACAAGTGTAAGAAAGAAACAACACTCTCTCTATAAAAAAAGGCACCTGACATATCCTGCTGTGCTAGGCAGAATTCTAATGATGCCCACCCTCCATCCCAAGGTTCCCTTAATCAAGGCACTACTGTGAAGAGACTTGGCAGATTAAGTTAAGGTACTGATTAGCTGACCTTAAAACGGGTGGATTATTTTGGATTATGTAGGTAGGCCCAGAGTAATCACATGAACCCCTAAAAATAGAAGACAAAGGCCAAAAGAGTCAGTGAGAGATGTAATAGCTGAGAAAAAAAGAGAGATACAACAGAAGAGGAAGTCAGAGCGATTCTAAGCGTGCAAAGGATTCAACTCACCTTTGCCGACTCTAAAATGTAGGGACGTGTGAAAGGATGGGATAGAAGCCTCGAGGAGCTAAGGGAGACCCTCAGCTGTCAGTCAGAAAGGAAATGATGACCTCAGTCCTGCAACTGCAAGGAAAAATCTGAATTCTGCCAACAACCTAAATGAGCTTCTTGGAAGTGAATGAATTCCAGAGTCTCCTGATAGTAAGAGCCCAGCTGGCCAACACCTTGATTTTAGCCTTGTGCGACTCTAACAGAGCAACCAGATAACCAAACCCAGACATCTGACTATGTGCTAATAAATCTGAGTGCCTGTAAGTTGCTAATTTTGTGGTAATTTGTTATGGCAGCAACAGAAGACTAATATACTTGCAATGCCAGAAAATAAGTGTTCAAAGAATAATGAATGGGGACAACTGTGCCAGCTTAAAGGGGCTCCCACTAGCTAAACTGTGAACAATTTGAGCATCACAATAAATACATCATACCCCCACACAAATCTGTAAGTCCACACTGATACAAATTAAAAGTATGATGAGGAATGGGATATTTATAGTCTCATACTTAATTCCACAATATACATAATTACAAAGAGGAAAAGAAAACCTTTTCATTGGAAATGCCTGATTATGTGTCATCTGATAGATGCAATGGAAAGATCACATCTATGATATCCTGCTCCAAAATAAATAAATAAATAACACAGCTCTAATAATGAAAAAAAATGAACCAAACCCAAAAATAACTAACCTGTAAAATTCTGAGACAACAGTCAAAATATGAATGGCCATCTGACGAGTAAATGGTAGTAATATGGTGATATTAATTTCCTGTTCTTGATCACTGTATTGTGATTTTACAGTAAAACGTCCTTGTCTATAAAAACTAAAGTATTCTGGGCACCTCGGTGGCTCAGTCGGTTAAGTGTCTGACTTCAGCTCAGGTCATGATCTCCCGGTTCACAAGTTCTAGCCCTGCATCAAGCTCTGTGCTGAAGCCTGCTTCAGATTCTACGTCTCCCTCTATCTCTGTCCCTCCCCTGCTCACGCTCTCTCTCTCTCAAAAATAAACATTACAAAAATAACAATAAAATTTTAAAAATAAAGACTGAAGTATTCAGGGCTAATGTGGCACTGTATCTGCAACTTATTCTCAAATACTCTGGGAAGATACAGTTCTGTATATTATACTCTATGTAACTTTTCTGTAAGTTTGAGACTGTTTGAAAATAAAAATATTTTACATGTGAGAAAAGTGCTACATGTTCTTAAAAACAAGAAAGAGAAAAACAAAACCAGACCAGATCCATTTTAGAAAGGACCAAAAAGAATTCTAAAAATTGAGGGGCGCCTGGGTGGCTCAGTCGGTTAAGCGTCCGACCTCGGCTCAGGTCATGATCTCACAGTTTGTGAGTTCGAGCCCTGCGTCGGGCTCTATGCTGACAGCTCAGAGCCTGGAGCCTGCTTCTGATTCTGTGTCTCCCTCTCTCTGCCCCTTCCCCGCTCATGCTATCTTTCTGCCTCTCAAAAACGAATAAACATTAAAAAAAAAAATTTTTTTTAAAGAATTCTAAAAATTGAAAAGCACATTCACTAAAAATCTTTACCCATTAGGCAGGTAAAATTATAAATCAGTATGGCTGAAGAGATGATGAGTGAATATAAAAGATCAAAAGAAATTATCCAGGGGTGCCTGAGTGGATGGTTGGTTAAGCGTCAGACTCTTGATTTCAGCTCAGGTCATGATCTCACGGTTCCTGAAATCGAGCCCCACGTCAGGCTCTGCACTAATAGTGCAGAGCCTGCTTGGGATTCTCTCTTGGACTCTCTCAGCCCCTCCCCTGCTCACTCTCTGTCTCTCTCTCTCTCCCTCAAAATAAATTAATAAAACCTAAAAACTACTATCCTGCTAGAGCACAGAGAGATTGATAAATGGAAATTATAAAAGAAAGGTTAAGGGACATGGAAGACAGAATCAAAGTCCAAATATGTCTAACAAAAGTTACTGAACAACAGAAAGAATAGGGAGGATCAATATTTTAAATGGCCATAGGAGCACCTAGGTGGTTCAGTTGGTTGAACTTCCGA
The DNA here is from genome assembly GCF_022079265.1 of Lynx rufus. Taxonomy (NCBI): domain Eukaryota; kingdom Metazoa; phylum Chordata; class Mammalia; order Carnivora; family Felidae; genus Lynx; species Lynx rufus. The sequence goes on along the minus strand of NW_025814889.1, from coordinate 20,149,448 downwards.
CTCCTGAGTTGGGTTCAGGTCATGACCCCAGGTTCATGGGATGAAGCCCCACATTGGGCTCCACACTAAGCATTGGAGCCTGCTTAAGAGTCTCTCTCTCTCTCTCTCTCTCTCTCTCTCTCTCTCTGCCCCTCTCCCCCTGCTTGCATGTGCTCTCTCTACAATAAAAATAAAATTAATAAAAATAAAAATAAAAATATAAAAATACTTTAAAATGTAATGGCTAGAGTTGTGTCCAGAACTGACGAAAGACATGAATTCTCTTGGGGCGCCTGGGTGGGTTCAGTGGGTTAAGTGTCTGACTTTGGCTCAGGTCATGATCTGAACCCACAGTTCATGGGTTTGAGCTCTGTGTCAGGCTCTGTGCTGACAGCTCAGAGCCTGGAGCCTGCTTTGGATTCTGTGTCTCCCTCGCTCTCTGCCCCTCCCCCATTCTCACTCTCTCAAAAATAAACATTAAAAAAAAAAAATGAATTCTCTCAATTAGGAAGCAAAGAGGTCCTAAGAAGAATAAAATCACATCTAGACATACCACCCAGAACAAAGAGAAAATCTTAAACGAGTGAGTGGAGGTAGAACAGTTTAAGGGGTAGGCACATGAACAGCAATGTGTGATTAAAGGAGTTTGGGTTCTTTTGTTCAGGAGGACGGACAGGAGAGAATGCTTAGATGTAGATGGGAAAGAAAAGTGAGGGTGAGAGGATAAGGAAACTAACATGACAAGGCCTCTGAGAGGGCACAGAAGGGTAAGATGTGGAGCACAAGTACAGACTAGCCTTGCACTGCAAGCAGGACTGGAGAGAAAGAAAAGAGGATGGATACAAACCAAGTAGGTTTGCAGAATTGGGGGACTAAAAGATGCAATTTTAACTGGCAGTAAAAGTTTTAAAATACAAACAATCATGGCAAAAAGAGAGTTTCCTAGAGATTCGTATTAACACTGCCAAGCAATTTAAATGTCAGTGAAGGCTAGTATCACAAATCTATAATGATATGCATGTGTACATGACGTAAATTGTATTCTCTAGAAACACTTAGCTCAGATGAAGGATAAAAATATAGGTGGTCAGGTTAATGAAGGACATATTTCAACTAAGAAGAAAAAAGACTTACTGAAGTTATTATCAATCATAAGCCCAGATAACAAACATCATTGAGTACGTTACACAGTGATTTTTTTTTTTTTTTTTTACTGTTTCTTTAGCTTAAGAAAATTGAAAGGGAGGCTTAGTAGGAAAAAATAAATTGCTAATTAAAATGAAGAACCTAATCTTATTAGATGTGTCAGCTATTAAAACCATTTTCCATTTTTCATTAAAGGTTATCTATGATTTAAATAAAAACATATAAGTAATGACCATAATCAATTTTTAAAAATGAAGACAAGAAAAAAACTACTCTCAAATCTATTCTTTTAACATAATCGCCATGATAATTTTGCCTAACTTTTTATTCTGCAATTATTCATTTATATTTCTGACTCTTCCAATAGAATTTGAGCACCATGAAAACAGAATAAGAAATTGATAATCCTTTGTCCCATGTATACATTATTTTATACACAGTATACATACAATTTGTTGGGGTCAGGGAAAACCTATCACGGATATATTTCCAAGTTGTTAGGTAAGCTACCTAAATACCATTTAATAATTGAATCCAGGAGGTGCTACAAGAAATGTAACTGTAATCTTTATACTCCCAGTATTTTCAATTTTTTTTGCTATGATAATTAGCTCTGTTAAATCTAGACATTTCATATCTTGCACCACCTCCTTAGAACTGAAGTTATTTTTATGTAGTCTCCAAGAAAGACTTCATCTTAACAGTCCGTGTTTTAGAATCCTTTCCTTGTCTGTGAGATTTTAAAATTTCCCCTATAATGTGTCTAGATGAGAATTTTTCCTTCACTCTTTTTTCTTAGGCCCACTATGTGCCACTTCAAACTAAGATATCTCATCTTTTTTTTTTTTTTTTTTTTTAATGAAATTTATTTCCATTATTTCTTCAGGTTATTTCCTCCTCTCCATTTTTCTCTCTCTCCCTTTCTGGAGCTCCTGTTACCTGGATTCTACTTCTATCCTCCATACTATATAGTTTTTATTTTAAATATGTATAAAACCCATTAATTATTTTGTTGTTCACTGTATCCACTGTTATTTGTCCTATCTATTGTGTTCTTTACTTTGACTGTTACAGTTTTCCATACCTAAAATTTCTACTTGTTTTTTGTATCATTATTTTTTATTTTTTAGAGAGAGAGCAAATGGGGGAGGGGCACAGAGGGGGAGAGAGAGAGAATCCCAAGCATGCTCTGTGCTGGAGCCAATGTGGGGCTTGATCCCTCGAACCGTGAGATCATGACCTGAGCTGAAATCAAGAGTCAGATGCTTAACGGACAGAGCCATTCAGGTGCCCCTCTACTTGCTTTTAAACTTTTTTTTTTTTTTTTTTTTAATTTATTTTTGGGACAGAGAGAGACAGAGCATGAACGGGGGAGGGGCAGAGAGAGAGGGAGACACAGAATCGGAAACAGGCTCCAGGCTCCGAGCCATCAGCCCAGAGCCTGACGCGGGGCTCGAACTCACCGACCGCGAGATCGTGACCTGGCTGAAGTCGGACGCTTAACCGACTGCGCCACCCAGGCGCCCCTCTACTTGCTTTTAAAGATCTACTTTGTTTCAAATTATTATCTTCCCTCGTGTCTTTCCTATCTTCTTTACACTGATTTATTTTCTTTCTATAATTTCTTTAGGACCTGGTCTGTAGAAAATCAGATTTCCTATTACTGCCAACATGGATTAAAAATTTTTGGTCTCTGGGACACCTGGGCGGCTCAGTCGATTAAGTGTCCGACTTCTGCTCTGGTCATGGTCTCACAGTCCGTGGGTTCAAGCCCAGCGTCAGGCTCTGTGCTGACAGCTCAGAGCCTGGAGCCTGCTTCAGGTTCTATGTCTCCCTCTCTCTGTGCCCCTTCCTGCCTCTCTCTCTCTCTCTCTCTATCTCTCTCTCTCAAAAATAAACATTAAAAAAAATTTTTTTTTTAATTTTGGTTTCTAAATCTTGACACATCCAACAACTTTGAATATAATTTTTTATACATCTTTTGAATGAATATATTAGTTTCTCCTAACATTACAAGCATAATGCCAAACAGTCTGAGAAGTATAATTCCAAATACCTAGTGATTATTATACAAAATACCACCTGTCAATAGGCACATACATACACCCACAGATCCTTAAATAAAATGACCCTCTGAGTGTGAAACAAGTAATACAGGCCATCTATAGAAAGGGCTCACCATAAGACATGGTTTCTTTCTTTCTTTTTCTTTTTTTTAATTTTTTTTTACGTTTATTTATTGTTGAGACAGAGAGAGACAGAGCATGAACGGGGGAGGGGCAGAGAGAGAGGGAGACACAGAATCGGAAGCAGGCTCCAGGCTCCGAGCCATCAGCCCAGAGCCTGACGCGGGGCTCGAACTCACGGACCGTGAGATCGTGACCTGAGCTGAAGTCGGCCGCTCAACCAACTGAGCCACCCAGGTGCCCCCATAATACATGGTTTCTAACTCCAAGTTTAGTCATCAAGGTAACTGGGACATAGTTCCTGCAAACACAGGACTAGAAATTAATGTGGAAGGAAGCTGCTAAGAAAGCAATCAACTGCATTATACAGAAAGAAAAAGAACATTATCAAGATGGTGATAATCTTTTTTTTTTTTTTTTTTTTGAGAGACAGGGTGAGTGCCTGCACACAGGAGCAGGGGAGGGGCAGTGAGAGAGAGAGAATCTTAAACTGGGCGTGGAGTCCTACACCAGGCTTGATATCATGACCTAGATCTCATGACCCTGAGGATGACGACCTGAGAAGAAATCAAGAGTTGGAAGCTGAGCTGCCTAAGCCACCCAGGTGCCCCAACATGGTGATAATCTTTAAACATGACCTAACTAATTGTCCTTGTTCTGATGTCAGGTTCACTAATGAAGTAACTTTACAATTATAACTCGTTTTCCCAAGATTACTTTAAGGAAAAGTAAGATAAGCAATTCTGGGCAATTCTTGACAGTAATGTTTTAATCATAAATGATTAAATGACATTCATTTCTGCCATACTGGCTTGAGTTAGCCCACCTGATCAATTCCAGGTATACTGACAAAACCAAAAGGAGACTAATACAATAATGTGTGAAAGAAATGATAAGGATCTGTACCAACCTACAGCTGTGAGAAGGTGGGATTTTGAAAATAATAAATTAGATATAAAAAGTCATGTTTAGCTACCTTCAAATTAGAAGGTACCACTTGGTGACTAATTCAGTTGGGAGCAGGCAGAGAACAGAATCAAAGATGCACACAAGAGGAAAGGAGATAACTTCTCAGGAAACCCTGAGAATTACAAAATAAAGTCTTTACATATACAGGTATCATTATCACTATTATGTAATCATTAAAACATTTTTCTCAGTTACACTAACAGGACAACTTTTGTAAACACTCTCAAGTTACTAATGTATACCTGAAAGTGATCATTTGTTTTGGAGAGAAAACCTACTTCTAAAATTATCTAATTCATTAATTAACATTCATTAACCCCAAATTGTGGAGGTTAATTTTTTTCTTTTATACTCAATGTTTCCACAGCTATTCTGTCTTCCTTCAAGTTACTTTTCTACTTGTTCATCTATCCAGTTTCTTTGATTCATGAAATAGTCTTCTCTTGCATCTTAACCCTTTATCTCTCTAGAGTCTTCCTTTCCACTTATTAATACTTTTCTATTTTAAAATAAACCTGATCCAACCTTTCTGTCTTCTCTACCAACCTTGCTCAGCCATGACCAATTTCAGAGTTTATATTTACCCCCTATATGAATTTATTTCCAATTCTGTTTCACTCTAACCTCATCTGTTCATTTGCATGCTAACATCTATACCTAAACATCTTGTTGGTAAATGAATACCCATCCTCCCCCAGCTACTGCCATTCAATTTACTGACAATTATTACCAGTTCTTCTTGAGTAACAGATGTCCCACTAGTCTGACTTCCATTACCCTCACTCAGACCCTTAACACATTCAGCTAGATTACAAAAAAATCTAATTGGTTTCTCTGTTCTCTAGCTCCTTTCAATATTCTTACATGCTACAGCCAGATGAACCTTCCTGAACAACAGGTTTTATTTTTTTCCCCAACTCAAACTATTTCCCAACTACCAACTATTTTCAACTCCTTTGGCTAATACGTAAGGTTATTATTTTTCATACATTTCATATCAAATATCGTATCACCATCACTTTACACACCTATGTTCCACTGCTTGTGCTATCTGTATTCCAGGGACTGGAGTCTACCCCTGATCCCTATCTCCATATAGCTCAATTTTACATATTCCTTAAGCATCAGGTAAAATGTTACATTCTCTGGACATCTCATTTCCTCAGTTGAAAGTAGTTTTCCCTGCCCTGAATTCTTTTTATACTGTAGATCATTAAAGAAGTTATAATTCTATGTCTTGAAATTATTATTTATGCACATATTTATCCTTTTAGATTTTACTGCTCCTGAAAGGATCCATTTGCAGTACAGAATTATTTCCCCAAAGAAAATGACCAGGATTTTTAGATACAGAAAGAACTTTATACTTTTCAAGTGAAAAAAGACTAAGACACTTTTGAGAAGGAAAAGTTCCATAGTGCAGGTAATCACACCCACAAGATTAGTTTTATAAATATGTGAAACTGAGGTTTTTGGGGGAGGGAGTAGCTGCATACATTAACTGGTTAAGAATACTGGATTCAGAATGCACATGCTCACTCTCAACTGATCCAGAAGTATTTGAAAAGTACATCACAGAATTAGAAAAGTATTATAAATCACAAAATGTGGTCTCAGATTCTTCTTTCCCTCAGTGAGACAGAGGGGTCACAGATGTACAAAGTGGTCTAGGCATCTAGATCCTGACAGGTAAATAACTTTAGAAATCCTAAAACCCACCTTACCATGTCTTAAGCAATAGGACAAATCCAAACAAGTACAACAAGAACATTATAACAGTCATCCCATCAACCACCCAGAATTATGGAGAATTCCTTTCGGTTATCATTTCTGAGACTACAGATCCCCATTACTGCTTTATATAGGAAGGTTTCTAAGCTTCATTAGGATTAATTAACTTAACACTATTACCCTTTAAAATCATGCTTGAACTTGGTACATACCTATGAATTTAAGTTCCTGCTTTGTTAGTGTAGAACTGTCATCTCTGTCTAAAGAAAAGACACACTTTAATTTAAAATTTTTAATAACCAGTTCCTAAAAACTACCATGATAAGAAGTTGAGAAATTTAAAACACTATGGGGGGGGGGGGGGGAAGGAGGGGACAGTAATCAGTAGGGTTAAAGTAAAACAAAACAACAAAAAAAACTGTGGAAAATTTAAGTTATTATAAATTTGTTTTTGCTAAAATAAAAAGGCAGCACTCTAAATAAAGAGACTGTTAATGGCATTACCATTTAATTAATTTAAAAGTAATTCTTACAAATTCATTAGCATTTATACTAATCCCTTCCCTTTTCAGGTTCTCTCTTATAGTTTCAATGAAACTCCTGTAAGTTCATTTTGCTTTGTAGTAGTTAACATGCATACTGAAAATTACGTTTTCTTCCCAGTGCTGATTCACCATCCAAATGTTAATATTCTTCTGTGTTTATCACTTAAGATGAAGCCTATCTTCCAGAAGCTTAGAAGTGATCCAAGAGATAAATACCTTGGCTGATTTGAAATGGAAAAAACCGTACCATCTTATGGACAGTATATGTCTTCTACTACTTAGCAAGGCTATATAGTATTAGCCAAATTCCTTCCGGCATAGGAACAAACACTGGAACAAACAGTAGCATTTGCTGCATCCTGGAATGTAACAATGTACTGTATAAAAATAAAGAATACGGCCTTCTACATCACGTAAGAAGGAAAAACAAGTCTACTGTGATTAAAAAGAAATTAGATCTAGAATCATCTAGATCTATGGTTCTCAATCTCCCTACTGTTCACAGCAACAGCTCCTCCTATCACTAATACCTCATTATGTGCAGTGAATCTCAAATGATTAATAGGCTGTGGTGATGTCTGAAAATTGCTCATCTCTGTTCTCAGATCCCTACACCTTCTTAATGCTTCCCTGAAATGAAAAGGGGGCACATGTAAACAGCAAAGATCTAGTTTCCTACAAACTATTATGACAAACCTCAGTAGGATTCCATTCTTGAGGAAGAACGTTCATTCCTAAAATCAATTAGCATTCATGCTTATTCTAAATCCTATAGCAGATATTTATGAATAATTGGTTGACATTACTTTGCCTCCTCCATCAAATGAGATTTGTTTAATGAGCATGGTCATGACAAACCAGAAGTACCATAATTAAAGAAAATTTAAAAGCATAGTAAATGGGGCACAGAAATCAATTAGCAATATACTGCTGTGAAAACAGATCTAAGCACTTTAGCTACTTTAATCTACTATTTCAAAATTATATTAAAAATAGGAATTGCCAAGATAAACAAATGAAGCAAATGCATTATTGTAGGAAGAACCAAGTTACTACTCTTGAGAGAAACAAGACTGCCTAATGCAAAGTTTAATTTCCAAAGAAAATGAACATATTACCAAGAATATATGAAAACTCTTCCAGGACTATGTAGCAACCGACAATGATTTATTCATTCAATATTTATAGAGCATCAAGTAGATGATGAGCTAAATACCAATGAAATAAAGATGAATAAAACCCAACCCCTACTGTAAATGAGTTTATAGTCTAGTAAGAAAAACTTGTAAATAAATAAATTGTTAAACAACCTAAAAAGCACTAGAGTAAAATCACACCTGAAACAGAACAATTAGAACCAGGCAGATGAGATGTTAGTTTGCAACTGGACTATGAAAAGCAAACCATAATCCCCGTATCCATATCATTTGTTTCATCATTTTAAATACACCTACTAGATGAAACCAAGAAGTCACACTTACACTTTAGAGGCATCATGAAATCTAAATGCTCCTAGTCAAGCTGGCTAGCTCCCAGGCACCACCATAAAACCAAATGTCACAAAACATAAGGCACTTCACTCCACGGGCACACCTATTTAAAGTTTACCTTCCATACAGTGTTCTTTAAAATATTTAAATGATATTTTGTCTTTCCAAATTGTTGTAAAAGTTCCCAAAATGTGCTAACAGAGTTTTATGTTTTATCTTTCTCCTACCGGTTCTCTTTTTCCTTTATTGAGACAGTAATTTTAATATTATTTCTCCTAAATTTCTCTGGTCACATAAAATTCATCCCACTGTGCCTAATTTGTTTTTTGGTTTTTATTTAGACTGGTTGAAGTGTTTTCCTAAATGTGTTTTTCTCTGTATTGATGATAATATTTCCTTATCAGAAAGTACCAATTTTGGGGCACGTGGGTGGCTCAGTCAGCTAAGCATCTGACTGGCTCAGGTCATGATCTCACGGTTCATGGGTTCGAACACCGCATTAGGCTCTGTGCTCTGTGCTGACAGTCTGGAGACTGCCTGCTTCAGAGCCTTTCTCTATCTCTTTCAAAAATAAAAACATTAAAAAAAAATTTTTTTTTCAAAAGTTTATGGAATAATTATACACACACACCCAGAAGAGCAACCACCATTAAGTCCTAGGTTCCTCTCTGAGAAATACTAAATTAAGATGTAGCTTAACACATAATGCCCATGACTATTAATTAATACACAATATTTCCTACAATATTAGCTACAAGTATGTTATACTAATGCAGCATAAAGTTGGAAAGAAGAGATAAGGCAGATTATGAAAAACTCCACGTGTCATGCTGAAAAATATTAATTTTATCTCAAAAATACCAGATAATTCTTTGAGGATTTAAGTAAGACAGTGACACAATCCGATTTGCATTAGAAAAAAAATTTTTTTTTTTTAAATTTTTTTTTCAACGTTTTTTATTTATTTTTGGGACAGAGAGAGACAGAGCATGAACAGGGGAGGGGCAGAGAGAGAGGGAGACACAGAATCGGAAACAGGCTCCAGGCTCCGAGCCATCAGCCCAGAGCCTGACGCGGGCTCGAACTCACGGACCGCGAGATCGTGACCTGGCTGAAGTCGGACGCTTAACCGACTGCGCCACCCAGGCGCCCCAGAAAAAATTTTTAATGTTTATTTTTGAGAGAGAGAGAGAGAGAGAGAGAGAGAGAGAGAGAGAGAAAGAAAGAAAGAGTGCGAGCGGGAGAAGGGGAGAGAGACAGGGAGACACAGAATCTGAAGCAGGTGCCAGGCTCTGAGCTGTCAGCATAGAGCCCAACGCAGGGCTAGAACTCACACACCATGAGATCATGACCTGAGCCGAAGTTGGACACTTAAACAACTGAGCCACCCAGGTGCCCCTGATTTGCATTTTTAAGTAGGCCACTGATTCTAGCAGCAGCTAATGAATGAATTAGATAATGACATGAAGTTTAGGAAGCTGCTGAAAGAGTTCATATGACCCAAGTAGGGGCAGGGAAAACATAAAGGTAAAAAAAAAGCGATATATAACAGGAAAAACTTTTTTTTTAATTTTTTTTTAATGTTTATTTATTTTTGAGACAGAGAGAGACAGAGCATGAACGAGGGAGGGTCAGCGAGAGGGAGACACAGAATCTGAAGCAGGCTCCAGGCTCTGAGCTGTCAGCACAGAGCCCAACGTGGGGCTCGAACTCACGGACTGTGAGATCATGACCTGAGCCGAAGTCGGCCGCTCAACCAACTGAGCCACCCAGGCGCCCCATGAAAAACTTTTAAAAATAAAATGATAACCAAGAAAATGAGAAGTCACGATGAGCTTACTTTAACTCTGTGGCATAACAGATTTAGGTGGCTAAATCCCAAAAAGAGATAAGGAACACAAAAGAAGGAGCAGGCTTTGAATGGGAATGTAAGAGGAACAGATTTATTAATTTGTTGGAAATGGACTTGGAACTCAAGAGATAATTCGATATTTAGATGAACAGATTTGGGAATCTAATGAGCATCAATGATCGCTAAAGCTATAGATAGGTGTTACAACATTTCCTAAGAGAATATGTGCAGGAGGAGAAGTAAAAAAAAAAGAGAGAGAGAGAGAGAGAGAGAAAGAGAATACTGGGAATACAACAAAGAATACTCAAAATCATAAAAGATACCCATATGCCCTCATAAAGAAAGCTATAGCTGTAAAGGCCTATTAAAAAAAAAAAAAAAAAAACCCTAGGGGTGCCCAGGTGGCTTGGCTGGTTAGCGCCTCAGGTCATGACCTCATGGTTTGTGAGTTGGGAGCCCAGCTTTGGGGTCGCTGCTGTTAGCCCAGACCCTGCTTCATATCCTCTGTCCTCCTCTCTCTTTGCCCATCCCATGTTTGTGCACTCTCTCTCTCTCTCTCAAAAATGAATAAACATTTTAAGAAATTAAAAAATAAATAAAATTTTAAATCAATAATCTTCCGGTTTAGAAACTAGGAAAAAAAGCAAACTAAACAGAAGCAAGCAGAAGGATGGAAATAATAAACAGCAGAAATGGAATAAAAACAGGAACACTTTAGAGAAAATGTTAAATGTTAAAAGCTGGTTTAAAAGATGAACAGAACTGACCAATCTTTCAGAATGACAAAACAGAAGACTCAAATTACTGAAATCAGGAATGAAAGGGGATTGTAAGGATATTCACCTTATCAAATTAAAAAGATTATAAAGAGAATACTATGATAACTGTATGCAAACAAATTAAAAAATGCAGGTGAAATGGGCAAATTCTTTGGGGGGGGGAAGACTCCTAAAAACATAAAATTTTCAAGAACGGACACACAGAAAATAGAAATAGTCATTTCTCCAAAGAAGATCTAGAAATGGCCAATAAGAGCATGAAAAGATGTTAATATCATTAGTCATTAGGAAAAAGCAATTCAAAACCACAATGAGACACCACACCAGCTTGGATAGCTATGATTAAAAAAAGAAAGAAAGAAAATAACAAATCTTGGTGAGGACTGAAGAAGTTGGAACCCTCATAGATTGCTAATAGGAATGTAAAATACTACAAATGCTATGGGAAACAGTATTGCAGTTTCTAAAACATTAAATACAGAGTTACCATATGACCTAGCAAGTATACTCCCAAGAATATACCCAAGACAAATGAAAACACATATCCACACCAAAACTTATACATGAATGTTCACAGCAGCATCTTTCACACTATCCAAGAAGTACAAACAACAATGTCCACCAACCAATGAACAGATAAAATATGGAATATTCATACAATGTGTTATTCAGTCATAAATGAAGAATGAAGTACGGATGCATGCTACAACACAGATAAACCGTATGCTTAAATGGCCCCCTGCTGTACAACTCCCTCTGTATGAAATGTCCAGAACAGGCAAATCCATAGAGACAGAAAGTAGAGTAGTGATTCCCGGGTGATTTTGCAGGGAAGAGGGGCTTGGGGGTATATATGATTTCTTTTTGGTTTGATGAAAATGTTCTGGAATTAGTGGTGACAGTTAATACAACATTGTGAATATACTAAAAATGTCTGAATTGTATACTTTTAAACAGCTTAAAATGGTAACTTTTATGTTATGTGAATTTTATCTCATTAAAAATTTAGGGGGGAAATGAGATAATGAGATAATGGAGAAGTAGAAGAACCACCATTTACTCTGACACAGAAAAGAATGAAACAGGGTAAGGGAATGTGCTTTTTATACATGCACACTTTCAGAATAGAGCAGAGGAATGATAAATGTAAAAATCAGGACAGTAGTTAAACTTTGGGGAATACAGTGGTAAAGAGCATGCACTAGGCTCAACAACATTAGTGACATTCTATTTCTTAAATTGGTGAAAGGTTCCTGAGTATTTATTATTGCATGCTACAGAGCTTACACATATTGCTTAAAATGTATCAAATATTTCATAAATTGGAAAAGGATCTATGAAAATATGGCAAAATATTAAGATGTTAAATTAGTAATAAATTCACGATGTGTATCAGTCTCTGTACTTTACGTAATTCTGAAATATTTTATTTAAAAGAAAGAGGAGAATGTTGTAGTGTATACAAAAAGGTTCAAAACAGAGTGGCCAACAATTATTCTGCAAGGAATTGGCAACTGAACTAGTCACTAGCAGTTTAAGAGAGAAAAGTTAACAAAAAGCGTACTAAAGCCAAAAATACTTCATAAATGCACGTGCTAATGAAACCTAATTTTGGAAACAATTTATGTAATACCTTCTGGCATACTGATTTTGCATCCTGCAACTATACTGAATTTGCTTATTAGTTCTAACAGTTTTCTGATGAAGTCTTCAGGGTTTTCTATATAGAATATGTCATCTGAAAATAGTTTAACTTCTTTTTCCATCTGGATGCCTTTTATTTCTTTTACTTGCTTAACTGCTTTGGTTAGGACTCCCAGTACTATGTTGAATAAAAGTGGTGAGCGGACGTTCTTGTCTTGTTCCTGATCTTAGAGGAAAATCTTTCGGTTTTTCACTGTCAAGTATGATGCCAGCTGTGAGCTTGTCACATATGGCTTTTATTATGTTGAGGTATATTCCCCTTTTATACCCATTTCGTTGATAGTTTTTATCATAACTGGATGTTGACTTTTGTAAAGTACTTACCTACTTAGATGACCGTATAATTCTGTCCTTCATGTTGTTATATGGTGTGTCTCACATGAACTGATTTGCAGGTGTTAAACCATCCTTGCATCCCTGGAATAAATCCCATTTGATCGTGGTGTATGGTACATTTTAAAAAATGTTTATTTATTTTGAAAGAGTATACATGTGTGTAAGTGGGAAAGGGGCAGGGAGAGGAGAGGGAGAATCCCAAGCAGGCTTTGGAGCCTGGTGTGGGGCTTGATCTCAGAAACCGTGAGATCATGACCCAAGCCTAAATCAAGAGTTGGATGCTTAACTGACTGAGCCACCCAGGCGCCCCACTGCACAATAGTTATAATGCGTTATTGAATTTGTTTTGCTGATATTTTGTTGAGGATTCTTACATCTATGTTCATCAGGGATACAGGCCTGTAATTCCCTTTTTTTGTGGTGCCCTTGTCTGGTTTTGGTATCAGGGTAATGCTGGCCTAGTAAAATGAGTTTGGAAGAGTTTTGCCACTTCTATCTTTTGGAAAAGTGTGAGAAAGACTGATCTTACTTCTTCTTTGAATGTCTGGTAGAATTCACCAGTGTAGCCATCTGATCATGGAATTTTGTTTGTTGGGAGGTTTTTGATTACTGATTCAACTTCATTACTAGTAATCAGTCTATTCAGATTTTTCATTTCATCATGATTCAGTCTTAGAAGGTAATATGCTTCTAGGAATCCACCCATTTCTTCTAGGTTATCCATTTTGTTGGTATGTATAATTGTTCACAGTGCTCTCTTATGACCCTTTGTATTTCTGTGGTATCAGCTGTAATCTCCTCTTCCATTTCTGATTTTATTTAAGTCCTCTTTTGTCTTGATTGAGTCAAAAGGTTTGTCAATCTTCTTTATCTTTTCAAAGAACCAGATCTTAGTTTCACCGATCTTTTCTATTGTCTTTTTAAGTCTCTATTTCTGTTCTAATTTTTATTTCCCTCCTACGAACTCAAGACGTCATTTGTTCTTCTTTTTCTAGTGTCTTGAGGTATAAAGCTACATTGCAGTTTTTGTTTCTTGAGGTAGGCATTAATTGCTATGAACTTTCCTCTTAGTACTGTTTTTGCTGCAACCAGTAATTTTGGTATGTTACATTTCCATTTTTATCTCAAGGCGTCTTTTTACTTCCCTTTTGATTTTTTTCTCTAACCCATTAATTAATTATTCAGTAACAATGTTGTTCAATCTTGACATATTTGTGAATGTTCCAGTTTTCTGCTTGCGATTAATTTCTAGTTCCATATCATTGTGTTCAGAATAGATGTGTGATAGAATTTCAATCTTCTTAAATTTATTAAGACTTGTTTAATAGTTTAACATATGATATGTCCTGGAATACATTCCATGTGCACTTGAGAAGAATGTACATTCTTGTGTTTTTAAATGGATGTTCTATAAATTATCTGTGCAAGTCCATCCTGTCTACTGTGTTGCTTACGGTTGGTATTTCTTTATTGACTTTCTGTTTCAGTGATCTATCCAATGATGTAATGAGGTGTTAAAGTCCCCTATTATTATTGTATTGCTGTTTCTCCCGTTAGGCATTAATATTTCTTTTACATACTTGGTTGCTCCTATATTGGGTACATAAATATTTATACATGTTATATCTTCTTGTTAGATTAAGCAGTAATACTTACTTGTAATAAAGCAGTTAAATAACCATGAAGCAGATATGGTAGGCAGATAATACCTCCCCCCACCCCAAAGATAAACCTGTGAGTATGTTACCTTAAATAGCAAAAGGGACTAAACAAATGTATTTAAATTAAGAACGCTGAGAAAGACAGATTATCCTAGACTGTCTGAGAGAGCCCAATCAAATCATCCAAGCTGTCATAAAATTTGAATCTGAGAATCAGACAGGCATGAGCATAAGACAGACTCTACCCAACACTGATGGCTTTCAAGGCAGAGGATGAGGCCGTTATGCAAAATAAGCAGGCAGCTTCTAGAAGTTGGAAATGGTAAGGAAACAGATTCTCTCCTATCACCTTAAAAAAAAAAGAACAAAGCCTGCCAATATCCTGATTTTAACCCAGCAAGTCCATGTCAGACTTCTAACCTACAGACTGTAAGTTAATAAATGTATACTGTTTGACCATAGAAAATGACTGAATAAGATAAAACATAAATTCTTTTTTTATTCCTCTCTGATTGACAAGTTTCAAGCTTTTTATTGCTTGATACTCAATATAATAAAGAAATAAAATATGTAAAGTCTAACATTTAACACCTCACACCCAGTACTGTGGTTACTATAAAAAACAAACAAATGAGCAAAATAATAGGATGTGGAAAAATTGGAATCCTTGTGCACTGGTGGCACGAATGTAAAATGGTGCACCCACTGTGGAAACCAGTATGACACTCTGTCTTAAAACAGAACTACCATATGATCTAGCAATTGCATCTCTGGGTAAAATGGAGATTCAAAGAGATTACTTGCACATCTACATTCAAAGCAGCTTATTCATAATAATCAAAAGGTAGAAGCAATCTAATGTCTCTCAACAGATAAATGAATAAAGAAAATGACAGTATATACACACAATGGAATATTATTTAGCCTTAAAAAAAGGAAATTCGGATACATGCTTTACATGGATAAACCTGAAAGGCATTACTGCTAAGGGAAATAAGCCATTCACAAAAAGACAGATACCGTATGATTCTATTCTTATGAAGTATCTAGAACAGTCAAATAGATACAAACAGAAAGAACTATAGTTGTTCTTGGCAGGGTGGAGAGAGAAAACGAAAGCTGTTGTTTAATAACTACAGAGTGCCAGTTTTACAAGATTAAAAACTCCTGGAGACTGGTTGTACAACAATGTGAATATAACACTTAAAAATGGTTAAAACGGCAAATTTTATGTGTATTTTACAATTTAAAAAAATAAGCTAACACTTAAAAAAAAAAAGTGAGAGAGACAGAGAGAGAACACAAACATGGATTTTCCCAACTAAGTCCAAGTATTTCTCCCTCAAATCCTCATTAGGTTAAAATACCATTTCACCAGGCATCACTACTATTCTTCTCTTTGCAATAAAAAATATTAAGTCCAGAGCAACTATAAGAAAAAGGAATTAAAAGCATCCTAATTGAAAGGGAAGAAGTAAAACTGTCACTATTTCCAGATGACATATTATTTATAGAAAACCCTAAAGATTCCACCAGTTAAGAACTAATAAATTCAGTAAAGTTGCAGGATAAAAAACCAACATACAAAAATCTGTTGTGTTTTTATACACTAAAAACAATCTACCAGAAAGAGAAATTAAGAAAACAATCCCATTTACAATTACATCAAAAAATAAAATATCTAGGAATAAATTTAATTACGGGGGTGAAAGATCTGTATACTGAGAACTAGAAGACATCAACAAAACAAACTGAAGACACAAATAAATGGAAAGATATTCCACGTTTATGGATCAGAATAGTATCGTTTAAATGTCCATACTACTCAAAGCACTCTACAGATTCAGTGCAATCCTTATCAAAATTCTAATAGTATTTCACAAAAGTAGAATAAACCCCAAATTTGTATGAAACCACAAAAGACCTTGAAAAGCCAAAACAATTTTGAGAACAAAGAACAAAGCTGGATCCTTCATGCTCCCTGATTTCAAACTACATTACAAAGCCATAACAATCAAAACAATATGATATCAGCATAAGAACAGACACACAGATCAATGAACACAATGGAAAGCCCAGGAAAAAAACACATGCATGTAGAGTCAAGTTATTTACACGGAGCCAAGAATATACAATGGGGAAAGGACAGTCTCTGATAAATGATGCTGGGAAAACTGAACTACATGCAAAAGAATGAAATTGGTCCACTACCTTACACTGTACACAAAAATTAACTCAAAATGGATTGAAGACTTGAATATAAGACCCTGAGCCATAAAACTTCTAGAAGAAAACATAGGCGGTAAGCTCCTTAACATGAATTATGATATTCTGGATTTGACCAAAGCCAAAAAAACCCCTCAAGTACATCAAACTAAAATGGCACTGCACAGCAAAGGAAACCATCAACAAAATAAAAAGGCAGTGCACTGAATGGGAGAAAATATTCGCAAATCATATGTCTGATAATATCCACGTATTGTTGGTTTGTTTTTTTTGAGAGAGAGAGAGAGAGAGAGAGAGACACACAGTGGGAGTGAGGGAGGGGGCAGAGGAAGAGAGAGAGGGAGGGAGGGAGGGAGGAACTAAAAGAAGGTGAAAGAGGGAGGGAGGAAGAGAAAGCAAAAGAGGGAGGAAGAAAGGGAGGGAGGGAGAGAGAGAGTGAATGAATGAATCTTAAGCAGGTTCCACAATCAGCATGGAACCCAGCATGGGGCTCAATCTTACCACCTTACAGTCGTGACTTGAGCCAAAATCAAGAGTGGGCCATTCAACCGACTGAGCCACCAGGCACCCCCAAAACATACTTTAAAAACCTCATATAATTCAATAACAAAAAAATCCTCAAACCATCTGGTTTTGATGGATATTTTTCCAAAGACAATGTACAGGTGGCCAAAAGACACATGAAAAGATGCTTAACATCACTAATCATCAGGGAAATGCAAATCAAAATCACACTGAGTTATCACCTCCTATCTGTTAAACTGCTATTATCAAAAAGTTAAGAAATCATAGGATGCGGAGAAAAGGGAACCCTTGTGTACTGTTGGTGGGAATGTAAAATGGTGGAGCCACTATGGAAAAGTTTGAAGTTCTTCAAAAAATTAAAAGTTGAACATATATCCAGTAATTCCACTTCTGGATATTTATCCAAAGAAAATGAAAACACTAATTTGAGAAAATACGTGCACCCCATGTTCACTGCAACATTATTTACAAATAGCCAAGACATGGAAACAACCTAAACGTCCATCAATGGGTGAACAGTAATGAAAATGTGCTATATATACATACAACAGAATATTATTTAGCTATAAAAATGAACAAAATTTTGCCATTTGTGACAAAGTGATGGACCTTGATGGCATTATGCCAAGTGAAGTTAAGTCAGATAGAAAAGATAAAGATAAATACTATATGATCTCAAATATGGAATCTAAAACAAAACAAAATCCAAAATACTCCAGGCTCATGAATATAGAAAACAGACTGGTGGTTGCTTAGGAAAACAGAATCAAGAGAGGAGGCAAAAGGGGTGAAGGAGGTCAAGAGGTACAAACTTCTAGATATAAAATAAAATAAAGGTATTAAAAAAAAAAACATTATTTCATGTTTCAAAATTATGTGACTAAGAACACACAAATATCTGACTATACTACCACAGTGTTCTGTCTCAAACACAATCTTTTAAAGAAACACAAAATTTTAAAGAAAACCTGTGTTCATTCTATTAATCCCAGGACATTAATTTCATTCACCTATAGAGAAAAACATGACAACTGTCCCATTAAATTGACATATTCCAGTACTTTGTTGGCCAACAATGGCAAAGGATTTATGTGACAATTCATTCTCAATCGCTCCCCACAAAATCTACTTTATTATTCCAAGTATACGCTTTTCAAACTTTCTTTATGTCTCTAAAACTCTAATATTCCAAAATTAGACAGCCAAATTTATGCAAACTGAAAAAGATGTTAAACCTCTTCTATTTTTATGCTTCCCTACCAAAGAATAGTAACATATTTAGTTTATTTTCAGGAATGCTTCCAATCCCTTTTTCCTCTAGATACCTAAAGTTCAAGAGTTCCATGTTATCTGGAGAATTCACTGAGAGTCTGCAATTCCGGTTACACAGGGAAGCAAAGATTATAAATAAAGATACTCATTAATAAAATGATCATTTGTAAAATGGGTTTCCCATCCTGACCACCCCAACCCTCAGAATCAACACAAGTGTCTATGCCTTTTCACCATGCCATTGGTTTCTTGCTATAGATTTGTAAACATCTGACAATATACTCCAAATACAACACAAAGCGACTTGCAAATTAAACTACATTATCAAAATATGCAAGATTTCATGAAGTTAATAAAATGTGCTCAAAAACCTCTTAGAATTACATAAACTATCTTGAGCAGGTAAGTTATGTCAGTTAATAACTGAAAACAAGCAACAAAGAGGACACTAGATTCAAAAGAGTTTTTTTGAATACTAAATTTTCTTCAAAACCGAAGAATCACTCAAACATTACTGCAAACGTGACTCTCATTATAATTACACTGCAATATTGAAAAAAGCTAGCATTTGCCTCATGTCCTGATTTTAGAACCCAACTCTGCAGAAGATGCAACTCCCCTGTAAAAACCTGGTTCCAAATTAAGCATCATTTAAAAGGCTATCTTCCATTTATTCAGTATATAAAATATAGGGGCAATGCAGTAAAAGTATTCTACACAGTAACTTTTTTAAATCCCAACAACAAAATTCACATTTCAAGTTGTGGAAGAAGCAGCTAATTCTTGACCTAAGCACCAATTACTAACTGCACTGCCACAAGAGAGCTCAAAAGAACTAGAAAAACTATTTACAAAAATAGAAAAAAAAGAGTTTCATAAAGTTAGAACAACACTATTATCATTTTGCCTTCCAGAGAGACAATAAAAGCGAAACTGATGAACTATATTGACCTAGCATCCTCCTGTAGGCAATCTACAGAAAGTTCTCACTGAGGGGCTGAACAATTGCCTCACTGCAGAGCTGGGTTTCATTGTATCAATAGAACATGCAAGCTTTCAACCCGGGTTCTCTATAAAAGGCAACCTTTGTGATAAATGAACCACTAGAGAAGATTCTAATAAAACTTACCATTGTGTATTGCATTCAGCAACTCTGAGAAAGCTTTTAAGTAAGGAAAAAAGGACTTCAGGTTAAGATCATTCTCAAACACACAAAAGAAATACATAGGCATAGACTGAAACAGTATAATAAAATCTCAGTAAGTATCATGTATCATTGTTTGAATCATTAAAACTGTAAGCTTGGCTCAGTTTTTATACAGTATAAATTTCTAAATATTGTATTTCATTTGTCAATCTATCACCTAATAAATTTAATATGTTAGATATATTGTCATAATAGTGACAAATTTTCTTAATAATACATATATAAAATTACTTTTAAAAAGATGTTTCATAGTCTATGTAATGTCTTTCTTGCTAAAGTATCTGTAGGATTCAATTCTGTAAAGGTAAATCGATCACAACAAATTCTACACTCAGCAGTATTTATTATAAAGAAAAACTTCATTTTATCATCTAACCCAATCAAAAATTCTCATTTCCTAGACTTCAGTATAATAGTCTCGACATATATAAAGGTCAAGGCAAGAATTCTATCTAATACCAACATACAAATATTAAAAAATTACATTAACATTAAGATTAGTGGGAACCAAATTCTAAAAATATTACTGCAACAGGGAACAGAAGTCACAAGAAACACCACATTAAAAAGCCAACAATACTTAAAATTTGGTCGCAATTGGACTAACATGGATCTTGACCACAAGACAAGCAGCAAGTTAAGGTATCTCTGTAGGAGGGAAAAAACCCAATTAAGAACCAACCGCATTATGGAAAATTAAAACTTAAAGAGCTTCAGGGGTGGCATTATATAATAGGAAAAAAAACACTAAAGTAGAAGTCAAAAAGCCCGGGTTACCAACCCAGTTCGACAACTTACTAGCTGTTGGACAAGCTCCATCATGCCGATACTGCATGGAAATTTCTGTTGGGAGGGAGGAGAAAGGAATCAGGAGAAGTTGCCAGTGATTCGAGGGTAGAAAAAGAAAATAGGCCAGAAAAACAAGGAAACATTCACCTCAAAGTCTAGCTGAGAAGGTCAAACAGAAGTGTGGGAATAGAAATTATAAACCAGTATCTGGCATGTGATAATGTGATGGGAAGACGGACCAAACATGATGGAATTCTCACAACTCTTTGATGGGATAGTGCGGGAATGTGTACATGTGCATGTGTATACAAAGAATGAGGAAAAGGGGCGCCTGGGTGGCTCAGTTGGCCAATTTAGGGTAAGGTCATGATCTCAGGGTTTGCGGGTTTGAGTCCCATGTCAGGCTCTGTGCTGACAGGTCAGAGCCTGGAGCCTGTATCTGATTCTGTGTCTCTGTCTCTCTCTGCCCCTCCCCCACTCACACTCCGTCTCTGTCTCTCTCTCTGAGATAAATAAACATTAAAAACAATTTTTTTTTTAATTTTTAAATGTTTATTTATTATTGAGATACAGAGAGTGACAGAGCATGAGCATGGGATGAGCAGAGAGAAAGAGGGAGACACAGAATCCAAAGCAGGCCCCCAGGCTCTGAGCTGTTAGCACAAAGCCTGACGCGGGGCTTGAATTCACAAACCTTGTGATCATGACCTGAGCCAAAGTCGGACGCTTAACCAAATGAGCCACCTAGGCATCCCAACATTAAAAAACCTTTTTAAAAAAAGAGGAAAAGACATAAGGGCTTACAAATTAATCTGTGAAACAAGCGTGTAAGAAAAAATGTATTCATAATAAGAGGGAGTATAGTCAGCAATGTGATAAACTAATGTGTTTTATATAATTCATTAGACGAGAACAATTTGTCAAAAACATCTGAATTCTGTGGTCAATTAGACATTACAATTCAAGTACAAAAAATTAGTTTATATATGAGCAGAAATCTATGATTTTAATATAAAACTTGTCAAAACTACACCCAGCTTACTTTCTTGTACTTTTCTTTCATTTTTGATGGCGATAATGAATGAATAAGCCATCACTCTTATTCTTCTGCTCCACCCAAATGAAGAGAACAAACAGAGGATGACATAAGGCAATGAAACACTGCTAAAAGCAAAAGCTCCTGAGAAAATGAAAAATAAATTTCTGTATGGCATTCCAAAGGAAAAGCTAACTGGCACAGGACTAAGTCTGTGACTCAAAGGACCCGGCCTGCTAACCAGGGAAACAACAGGTATTCCTCTGTGGCTAACACAGTTGGGCTTTTTTAAAAAGAAGAATATCTGGAAATTCTCTGGAATTACTTAACCAAAAATATGACTTCTAGGAATCATGTGTACAACGGAGTCTTCTAGGCAACCATCACTCACACATCTACACATATGCATATCTCAGAAGTCAAGTCCAATCATGGGCACCCTCCAAATAACTTGAAATAAGAAAGACAAAGCAAGGCAGAGGCAAGCGAGCACTCACTTTTAATCGTTCTAATGTTTTTTAAAAAAAGGAAAAAACCCTTCACATTAGCTACTGTTGAAAAACCAAACTTCTGATGAGTTTAATGAAGTCCTTTCCAGATGATACTCAAAAACTGAGACATGGTGGAAGAATTTGCCATCTTTAATGCTCATTAACAAATTCAAGTGAGATTTAAAAAAAGAGAGTGAGGGCTACTGAAAAGATTGAAATGGTACATTATAGAGAAATGGTAGTTGTCTGGAATGGTGCAGAAAAAGAACCAAAGGACACTCATAATACCAAAAGGATTTTCTCTGGGGGGGAAATAAACAGAATATGGCTATTCTGGCCTTTGATCTGGTACTTTTGCAAAAAGACCCACGTGGTACAGGGCCAGCAAATTTTCAAATCATCAAAGACGAAAACAAAAATCAGAGGATTTTCTGAGGAAGCAAATTTCAAGGTATATTCTGGTCTTAGCAGCATCCAATATCCTATGATTTTCGTTTATGACCCAACATAATCAATATATATAAAACCATGAACTTGACTCATTAAGATGGGTATGAAGTATGTTCAATAACTGTTAAGTCTACTCTTGTGAATTTATTAGATTATTTGTATCTTTATGATTCCCTTATTTGTTTACAGAATACAGAATTTGTTTCCTTTTACCAGGAAAAGACTTCTCAATTTCATTTTAGTAACCTAAGTAGGATATAACATAAATAAGCATATATTTAACACAAACCCATTCATAGTTACATGGGCTCAAGTTAAACTTTCATAACCTTCACTTTTCAGTAGAAGTCAGAACTTCTTTTTCTTTAAAAATTTTTTAATGTTTTATTTATTGATTAATTTTTGAGAGACAGAGCGTGAGTGGGGGAGGGGCAGAGAGAGAAGGACACACAGAATCCGAAGCAGGCTCCAGGCTCTGAGCTGTCAGCGCAAAGCCGGACATGGGGCTCAAACTCGTGAACTGCAAGATCTTGACCTGAGCCAAAGTCGTCCGCTTACCTGACTGAGCCACACAGGCGCCACAAGAACAAACTTCTCTTAAAGTGATCTATTCATATTAATAACTCATCTCCATAAAACCTCAAGACTTCATGACTAAGTACTCAAGGTCAGAATCAAACAACTGCCTTCCTAGAATCTCCTTTTACAGCATTTATCACCACTAAAGAATTCCATCACTAAAATAGATTTCAAGTACCTCAACTTGCAAAGCTATGGCAGCGTCATATTAAAGAACTAGAGACTAAGATTTTTAAAAATGGGGGGGAGGGGGCACCCGGGTGGCTAGGTCAGTTAAGTGACCAACTCTTGGTTTCGGCTCAGGTCATGATCTCACAGTTCATGAGTTCGAGCCCTGCATCAGGCTTTCCATGGACAGCGTGGTGCCTGCTTGGGATTCTCTCTCTCTCTGCCCCTCCTCTGCTCCTGCTCTCTCTCTCAAAATAAATAAACTTTAAAAATAAATACAATTCAAAAATAAAATAAAAAACAGAGAAACTTTGAAAGGATACTCAAAGAAAATAAGTTAACGCTAAACCATCAACTACTTATCATTTAATGAAAACCAGAATTTTCTCAAATAAGATGTTAACTTTTATGAAGAAAAAAATGTTAACTTTCACTTTAGTAAATTGCAAACTCTTGCAATGTGGTTAAGATAAATAGGAAAAAAGGACAAATACAACAGGTCAACTTTTCCAAATGCTGTATTAATTTTCAAAAGCTCTACTTGTCTAGAATACATATAGAAAAAAAAAGGTTAACACGGGGGCACCTGGGTGGCTTGGTCGGTTGGGTGTCCGACTTCAGCTCAGGTCATGACCTCACTGTCCCTGAGTTCCAGCCCTGCATCGGGGTCTCTGCTGACAGCTCAGAGCCTGAAGCCTGCTTCAGATTGTGTGTCTCCTCCTCTCTCTGCCCCTCCCCCCACTCACAGTGTCTGTCTCTCTCAAAAATAAAATAAAAACATTAAAAAAAAAAAAAAGCTTAACATAATCTATACACCCAAACTTACAACCTTTAGTAGCCACTTAAAACAACACATTGATTTCCCATTTTGTACAAGTCACTATAACAGTAAATCACTTATCAAGATGTACTTCAACTTACAATAAAAATCTTACAATCCAAACCCTTGATCAGACAAGGAGCTTACAGATATTTTCTGGATTTCTACTCTGACAGGATCTGAAGTTCCTAGAAGAAATATTTTGCTACATACATGCTACTATAATTTGAATATGTCATGATAAAACTTTGATTACTATTAAGTCAATGTTTCTAACAATTTTAAGACAATCACATTACAAGGATCTGATTCTACTTCTGCTATATATCCTAGTTGTGGTAAAATCAGAGGAAATACAACAACGATAATAGCAGCTGCCCTATTTCACAAGGTTGTTCTTAGGAACAAGTAAGATACTAATTAAGAGTTCTTTGGAAACTGTTAGGTGCTTTCAAATATAGGACATTAACGATTACTGCAAGCTAATGGAAGCAATGTATTTTTTTTCTGTCAATGAAGTTCTTTTAATAGGAAGTTGCCAGAATTAAGTCCAGGATGTCTATTCTAAGACCAGCCTGGAAGTTGGATTTCTTCGGCCTGACCTTCAACTTCCCACAAACTCATCCTGTCCTACTTGGTCCACATTACCTCCACCTATCCCACAAACACAAGTTTCTTGTTTCAATTAGGTTTATCCTTCAAATACAACTCTACTTTCTTTTCTGATACTGCTGTGGGCGTTTCTCTGCCTACTCCGAAGTGTAATTCAAATCCCAACTTCTCTATGGTCTTTTCCAACTTAATTAACACATCCTAAACTGGTCTGTAATACTATATGGTAAATAAATAAATAAATAATTTCACTTGCAACCTGGCTATAAACACTTAGAAGTTAAAAATCACACAGGTACTACTAACCACATGATGTGTTCTCGGTAATTACTAATAGTATTCATTCATTAAAAAAAATATGTTTACAATCTATTATATACAAAGCACTGTGCTGGCAGTGAGGAGACAGCGATGAACATGACAAACAGACCTCCTTGCCTCATGAAGCTAGGATTATATAGAGCATGTTATAGTCTAACATCATAGCCAACAAGTGCTTACAAAGGTCACCTTCATCATTACTAAATTATCAACTTGTCGTGAAAGCAAACAAATCTTTTGAAAAGGTCATCATACAAAAACAATTCTGGATAACACAGTATACAGTATACATTTCTCCCTCCTACTTACTTATATGGGAAAAAAGTTTCCCGGTTTTAAAACTACAAAACTACTAATTTCTCAATCTAAAATTAGTTCAAAGAAAATTTAGCATTTTCATACTAGTAAGACATTCAACTTTGCAAGTGAAATTATTGGCTCAAATTTTCTCACTGATTCCGCTGCTTAAAGTATGACTGACACTATATACTAGTGTGGTTTTAGACCTTCACCAGTAAACACCTCTTGAATATTATAATCGAGGGTCTCTCGAATCAAGGAAAATGCATGCATGGTTCCACCATACAGAGCTGTGAAAATTGCTTCCACTTCTTTACAATGAGTAATAACACTCAATTTCTATCAAGTGCTTAGACAACGTGTAGTGGGGCACCTGGGTGGCTCAGTCGGTTAGGCAGCCTGACTTCGGCTCAGGTCATGATCGCAGTTCAGGAGTTTGAGTTCCACCTTGGGCTCTGTGCTGACAGCTTAGAGCCTGGAGCCTGGTTTGGATTCTGTCTCCCTTTCTCTCTGCCCCTCCCTCCCCTCTCGCTCTGTTTCTCTCTTTCTCAAAAAAATAAACATTGAAAAACAAAAAGAAAACAAAAAGACATTGTGTAGTACATACTATGTGTCAACAGCGGTTAACAATTCTTAACTTACGATTTAGAGGGCATAATTCCTAAATATCCATGGTAATTCCTAAATATCCAGGTTCTTCTAAGTAAGGAATAGACTTTTTAGTAGTGAGCTTATCAATAAGGGTATGCTCTGATCTAGTCCTAAAACTTTTATTAAAATGTATACTAAGGATATATTATCTCAAATCATTTTAAGTAATCTTAGTCCATGATTATAGCTTTGACAAAACATAAATCTTCAGTTATTTTTAAACACAATTTTAAGAAAAAAAAATCTTGGCAAGTCTAAATTTACATCATTTACTTTAATGAAATAATATTTATGGGAGTTTCTCCCTAAATTTCTTTACCTAACGGTGAGGTTAAAAAGACACAAATTCATGCTTTTCTCCTATAGATATACCACAAACACTGCCCTCAGAAAGTAATTATTGTGAAAAGAACACAATCTCCCATGGCTAAAATCTCCCTAAATCTGTAACAGGTAGGAAAATCTCTTCAGAGATGTAAATCAAGATTTAACTCCATTAACTTGAGGATGTGTATTTCAAACAGCATCTATTCGAATCAATGCAATTTCTGAAATGCAGTAACATTCAGACTATGCTTCTATGTATATAGGAAATCAGTGAGGATCTCTTCACAAAAGGAAATTCAGGCTTAATTTTCTCAGTAAGTTATTCACCTGATTACTTATGTCTCTTGCTAAAAAATGAGTATGAACTCAATTTTTTAAGTAAATTGTCTAAATTTATTTTGTTGTGACTAGGGGTTAATCCTAGTTGCTAAGCCCTTTGGTCTAAAAGAACACATATAAATAAAATGTATATTCAGATGTGCAATATAAATTTTTTCAATGGATTTATTTCTCATTACAATTTGAATTATTCCCCCCTAAAATAGTGGGTTTAGATTTTGCACCCTTCCCCCAACATTTTTTGATTGTCACTACTGAGGGGTGAAGGGGAACTTTGGATGCTACTGGCATCTAGTGGGTAGAGGCTGGGGATCCTGATAAATGCCCTACCAATGCACAGGACAGGACTGCACAGTAAGGAATTGTCCCGGCCAAAATGTCAACAGTGCCAAGATTGAGAAATCATGCTCTAAATCCATCCTTAATGCTTCTAATGAAACAATCCTGTCACAGTTTCTACTCATTCCTCAAAAACAAACAGATCCACTGTGGCAATGAAGCTGGCTAAGAAAAACGGAAAGAAAGAAATTGTCCGTTGTGATCTTGGGCAATTTATTTTACCTATCTAAGCCTTGGGATTATCAGCTGTAAAAGGGGGAAATAAATAGCCCATATTTTGTAAAACTTGTGTAGGGATTAAACAAGATAATAAACATAAAGCATTAACAGACCCTAGCACAAATGATACTTATAGTTAATAATTTTCACTTCTGACCTTTACATATGCTCTTTACTCCCTTAGAATGAGAGCAAATTCCCATTTACCTCAA
Source organism: Lynx rufus (assembly GCF_022079265.1). Lineage (NCBI taxonomy): Eukaryota > Metazoa > Chordata > Mammalia > Carnivora > Felidae > Lynx > Lynx rufus. The sequence goes on along the minus strand of NW_025814889.1, from coordinate 20,122,187 downwards.
ATTGAAGAACAATTTAAAAGACAGATGTTGGCATTTAGGTAATATCTAAACTGTTAAGTTTTTGTCTAAAAACATGAACCTTAAAATCTGTAAGAACTGAAAATATTCATAATGCAAAGTATAGGTTAAAGAGGCATCCCAATGATGTAACAACATATATAAAATTCATTCATACTATAGTAAAGTCAATGGTAAAAAAAAAAAAAAACTGCTAAACATACTTGAAAACAAAATGAACATAAATCATTTCAGATATCTCCTGAAATAAAATATGACTGTTAAAGTCCATTTTTCAAATCATTTATTACTGATTAAAAAATATTCCAGATGGAGTACTTCAAGTAGAATTTGTGTGAGGAACTGAGAAAACTAAAACAATGTAAACTTTAGAGAACGGAAGCCCCAAAACAAGCACCAATCAAAAACAGTGCAAAACTATGCAAAACTCTCACACCTCAATTGTGAATTCTGAGTTGGTTTTAAAATACTTGCAGGTAAAGCAAAAACAAAAATGGGAAATTAATTCCAGGTATTTCATAAGAACTGAATGACCAATAAATAAACTATTCAGCCTATTTTTAGTTAAGCAAACTATCAGATTAGTGCCAAACATCTTGTCCAAATACCGAACTGTCTAAGATCTTACATAACAATTTTCTTTCCATTCAGACAAGTAAATGTCATTCAGCAACTCAAAGTATTAACATAATAATAGCTTAATTTCCCTTTTGGGGTACAAGAACGGGGACGGGGGCATTAAGTAAAAAAAAAAGGGGGGGGGGGCAAATCCCTACCTGAACCAACTGGAGACGAGCCAACACTAAGACTTTGTAAACTTCCATTCCTGAGCAAGGTAGGAGACTTCTGAAGACTAGAGCTGGTTACACTTCCTGCAGCTGATGCTACCGATGATGTTGGTGAAGCAGAAGAAACTGAGAGATGAGAAACATTCTCTTGATTTTTGTTTCCTTTAGGTCTACCAGGCCCATGCTTACTTTGTTTACTTCCTTTTCTTTTCTTTTCCTTTACAGTTTCTTCTTCTATGCCAGAAGTTTGAGCCCGTTTATATCCTGCTGTAGGAAGGCTGGAATTACCCAAATCTCCAGGTGAATTTTCAAAGCTTTTAGGCTGTGAAATAACAGCTGAGGTCGAAGGGAGACCCATTATGGAACTAAAACTATTTACCCCCCCTTCCTGGCTTCCAGACTCTCCTTTATGTACATCTTTGGTTGATGATGACTGTTGGGAGTGAGTATAACTGTCATTACGCAGATCTGAGTCTGTAAAGCTCAAGAAATCCTGGGGAGACTGTACTGAACTTCCCGAAGATGATTTTACACTGCCTGGAGTTCCTGAAAAACTGCCTGTAGTAAAATAAAAAAGGGGGGGGGGATAGGAAAAGAAAAAAATTGGATGCAAAAGTTCCCATGAGCAATAGAAATGATACAATCATCAAAAAGAGATGGAGAAGAAAAAACTAACTATAAAACTTAGGACAACACTATGTAACAAAGTAGAGTTTAAAAAAGGTGATTATGAAATCAAGTTTATCTATAAAACTTTCTTTAAAAAATATCTGTCATTTAATAGTTATTAAACTGAGTATTAACTCTTAAATTGTAAGCTATTACTTCTACAATGACCAAGATAAAAGATGTGCTTTATTCGACCTACCTTTTGCTATGGCAACATTCCTCAGTGTTTCCCCAAATACCTGTGTATGCTGGAGGAAGGACTGAAGAACAGCAATTCTCAAAGAGAGTTTGACAAGACTACTACTGTTAATCTGAATAACTGGGAGAACTTCCTCTTTTTCAATTACTGAAGATTTAAATGTTCCCAACACACACCCAGAACCAAAAGACGTTGCTTAGATTTTAAGTTCCGAGTTTTAACTTCAAGACAGTGTTAGTGAGTATTGCTATTCAGTTAATCTACCCCACCAAAACATGGATTTGATAAAATAATAATGATCACATGGAACCCTAATCTATATACCTTACATTCTCCCAGTCCACTTCCTCTGCAGCTGCATAAAGAAATCAGCCACTAACACTGTGCGATTGCTTTTATGAAAGTAAAATCATAAGAGAGGCACCCTAAGGAATCCCTTTCACAACTGCTTTTTCTCTCCTCACTCTTTAAAGAACATTAGTTGCCCACTATGCCATTGTAAAATAAAGGTTCTTAGTTACTTGGCAGAAAAACAATATGGCTGGGATGAAACAATAGTTTGGTCCACCATCCCAATTCACCAAACTGTCTCTAGGCTCACCAGACTCAGTTGTGACCACACATCTAATAACATTTCATAAAACTTACACTGTATCATATTTTAATTAATGTCTTAAAAACAAAAGCTCAAAATAAAGTGTTGCATCAGAATGGAAGGGAAATTTCAAGCTAAGGGTTAAATTTTATTGCAGAGCACATTAAAATATAATCACACATAAATCCACCTAAATATTTACAACAGTATTTTCCCCCACACACAAGAATTTCTTTTTAACTAAAGTTTCAAGGTTTTGAATTTTAAATCTTAAGCTCTTCTGAAATGGCTTATAAAGGAAGAACATTAATAGGTCTAAAATTTAACTCTTTGAAGAGAATATCCATTTTATTCACTTACAAAATTATTTGTACCTATGTGAGCATTTTCAAGTTATATCTGTATAGAAAAACATACATATTAAGAAGCCATTTACATTACATCAATCATTTAAGGATAACTAATTTGCCACTTAATTAGCAACTATAAAGAAATTCTTTATTATCCATTCTGATCTGTCACCATCTGTCTTTTTTCCACACATTTTTGTTTTTACAGCTGGTGTTAAAAGCTCACTACAGTGTAGCAAATACTTTCAAACATTTAGTATATGCAATACTTTAACATATATCTTCTAAAATTCACATATTGCCCACAATGAAAAAAATAAAACCAAGCATCTTAAATACCCTATCTTTAAATTTCAACTTTTAAAACTTTTATTGAATATTACCTCAGATATGAAAACATAACATCATTCTACCATGTCTCAACAGAGGCAGGAAAAGACTCTTCAACATTATAAACTTCAAGAAAATGAGGTGTTTCTTTTCTAAATGGATTAGTACTTCAAAGATTAAAAACCAAAAAATGCAATTTTTAACAGTGGAAAATAAGGTCTTAATTATAGAAAAGAGATAACTGAATTCGCTAATATCACATTCAAAATGTAAATAGTTACATTAAAAATAATTAAGGTTTTACTACTTATTTCCCACAGTGGAATAAAAATAACAACAAATATAAAGTAAATGTATTAAACTAAAACAGCAGGTTTGGCATTTTATTTCTTTTTCTACTTGTCTGAATTTTTTGTAATATAAGGCAAAAATTAAAAAAAAAAATCTAGGACTTGAAAATCCTGAAGCCCAAAATAATTTACTTTAAAATATATAAACTTTTTAATGAAAGATCAGCACTTAGCCGTCTCTCTACATATTCAGATTTTTATTAACAGCAAAAGCTGAAAGTAAAGAAAAAGACAACTTGTCCCCTCTCGTTTATTCCTAGGGGGCAAAAAACTGGGGGAAGGAGGTATATATATTGTACACTTCACTAATACATTTATCTCCAACAGTTTTTAACATTTATATTTCTCAAAATATTTATGTTCAAGTTAAAAATTAACACAAAATAGGGGCGCCTGGGTCACTCAGTCACTTAGGCATCCAACTTCATCTCAGGTCATGATCTCATCGCTCATGGGTTCGAGCCCCGCGCTGGGCTCTGTGCTGACAGCGCAGAGCCTGGAGCCTGCTTCGGATTCTGTGTCTCACTCTCTCTCTGCCCCTCCCCTGCTTGCGCGCGTGCGCGCCTTCTCTTTCTCTCAAAAATAAACAAACATTAAAAAAAATTTCTTAAAGATTAACACAAGATAAAAACCTAGAACATAGGGTTAATGGATTGTAAAGTTTAGCTGCGTTATTCTGTTCTCCATAAAATAGGGTTATCGTATAGAATACAGCATGCCCAGTTAATTTTGAATTTTAGTTAAGGAACAGATTATTTTTTCAGTATAAATATATTCCATGCATTTCTTTGAGACATACTGAAAAATAATGTTGTTAAACTAAAATTCAAAATTAAATGGGCATCTTGTTATAGTAGCCTTACTAAAAGAATATGCAAACTTAGCCAAATTCTACTTTAAACTTCAAACTTTGTAATAAATGCATTAATAATCAACAGCTATTATTTTCTGAGAACTATTTAGATTCCCTACAAATTACCCAGTATTTGTTTACTTACTAAAAATATATGCTTTAACTATTCTAGTGTTTAATTAGGAAAGATAAATGATAACAATTTATTAAAAACAAAGACTGTTCTATAGAGCAGAAAGGAAAACTCCAGCTTTTATTCTTTTTTCTCCCCAAACTTAAACTTTATTCCACATCTATTTAAACATTAAAATTTACAATTCAGCTTTGGAAGCACATGTCATAACATAAAAGGTCCCAGAAACATTTTAACAAGGAAGACTAGTCTTAAGTAATCTCACTACAGCAACTATTCGTAAAATAATCTCCAATTATCCATTAGTTATAAAGAAAAAATAATTTTACAAAACTTAACTGCTACTGATCATCGCAAGAACAATTATGTTAACTAAAACATCATAATTAATACCTTGCTGGAAAGGACTAGCTGCTGACACAGTCGTTCCTGGATTTCGGCCACCAGGCTTTCTTCCCCTTTGACCTGAGCTGTGAGCTGAAGATTTCTTCCCTTTTCCCTCTGACCCTCTAGCCTCTGAAACATCTTTTCCACTAGTTGTGTGCGCAGAGACTTCCTGGAAGTTTGCATTTGTAAATCGAGCTGCAGTATCTTCCAAACGCTTCAATGATCCAGATATAGAGTTGCTGCTAGTGCTTGTATAAGTCTAACATTTTGATTGAGAAAGGAAGTTGAAAGAAAAAAAGAACGGATTAGATTTTAGCTATAGGTGGGCAGAGGGGGAGGCATATTAATAATAATAAATAATTGTTCAGCTTCTAAGATAAACATATTAAAGTTTCAGTTATAAAGTAAGTGAGACCACCTAAGAAAATCACATGAAAACAATTATTTTAGTCTATTGCAAATATTTATAAATTGCAACAATAAGTTAAAGTACATATTAGTTATAGTTCTTCAGCAACACAGTTTTAGTATTGAAGGTACTTGCTTCTCAAGCAACACAATTCAATAAGAAAAAACTACTTCCTAGTCATGAAATTACCATCAGCTTTAACGTTCAGCACAAAGGCAACAATGAGCGAGAAATAAAGTGCTACAAATTCATTAGAGGAGAAGATCCATGAGATTATAAAGCTTCAGCACAGGTCAGAGCAAGAATCTTTAATTCAGGTGAAGGCTACCTTCCAAAACAGAAAGATTAAAGCCTTTAAAACACAAACCATTTCTTCCAAGTATTAAGATGAAGGAACTGTTATACTTTGCAGTTAAGATTTTTAAAAATTAGAAGTATTGGGGCGCCTGGGTAGCTTAGTCAGTGAAGCGTCCAACTCTTAATTTTAGCTCAGGTCATGATCTCAAGGTCGTAGGAATGTGCCTGGCATGGGGTTCTGCACTGAGCATGGAGCCTACTTGGGATTCTTTCTCTCCATCTCTCTGTCCCTCCTCCCCGCCTCCCCGAAAATAAATAAACATTAAAAAAAAATTGAAAGAAAGTATTATATACCCTAAAACGGATCTGTAATCACCCCCATGATCTAGATATGTTTAGGAAAAATACAAAATAAAGACCTGTCTAAACAATTAGTTTCCAATCATTTCCAATTAGTTTAACAATCATTTTTAAGACAAGGTATATGCAAATAATAGTAAATTAAATGACTATGAAAGGTGAGAATGTGTTCTAACAGATGTATATTAATCAACATGCTTCAAACTAAAAGGTTTGGGGTGCCTGGGTGGCTAAGTCTGTTGAGCACCCAACTCTTGATTTCAGGCCAAGTCATGAGCTCACAGTTCATAGGATCAAGCCCCACGTCAGGCTCTACACTGACAGCATAGAGCCTACTTGGGATTCTCTCCCCACACCTGCTCCTCCCCTGCTCATGCTCTAACAAAATAAATAAATAAACATTTAAAAAAGAAAAAAAGAAGTATAAGGTTTGTAAGTCCAATGGGTCAGGATTTTTGTTGTCCCTGTTTACGTTCACTAAATGCCTGAAAGACAAACAGCCCTAAATTTCTGCTGAATAAATAAATGAATAAATATTTTTCTGAATCATCTATCTAAAATCTCTGATGCAGGGGCACCTGGGTCAGTTAAGCATCTGACTTTGGCTCAGGTCATGATCTCACAGTTCGTGTGTTAGAGCCCCTGCATCGGGCTCTGTGCTGACAGCCCAGAGCGTGGAGCCTGCCTCAGATTCTGTGTCTCCCTCTCTCTCTGCCCCTCCCATGCTCATGCTCGCTCGCTTGTGCTCTCTCTCTCTCTCAAAAATAAACATGAAATAAATAAATTAATTAATTAAAAAAAAATAAAATCTCTGCGGTAATACAAACCACTCAATACAAGCCATCAGATAAATGTGAAAAACAAGAAAGGGATGCTAAAATCAGGTGTCAAAATAGTCGGCATTTGTAGCAAAATCAACGTTCAAAATGCAGAAAGAAAGAAGACTTCAAATGCTCTGCAAATCAAACATTCTTCACTACTACTTGTCTGCTACTTGCCTCTTGATACTGTCCTCACTCCACATGATCACACTGTCAAACAGATTTTCATCAAGTACAAGAGACGTTATCTCATAAAAACAAACCAATCACTATTCTAATAACAGAAACTCCACAAATGAGAAAGAAAGGTCCCAGAGTAAGTTTTAGGAGAAAGTCAATCATGTTTAGGCTTATTAAACTTCATGGATTGTTTTATGTCCAACTTCGGCTCAGGTCAAGATCTCACAGTCCGTGAGTCTGAGCCCCGCGTCAGGCTCTGTGCTGGCAGCGAGGAGCCTGCTCGGGATGCTTTCTCTCTCCACCCTTCTCCTGCTTGCACACTCTCAAAATAAATAAATAAACTTTAAAAGGTCGGGGGGAGGGCTAGGTGGCTCAGTTGGTCAAGCATGTGACTGCAGCTCAGATCACAATCTCCTGGTCAATGAGTTCAAACCCCGCATCTGGCTCTGTGCTGCCAGTGCGGAGCCTGTTTGGGATTCTCTCTCTACCCATCCCCCCGACCCGCCCCTCTCCTGCTTGCATACTCTCTCTCAAGATAAATAAATGAACTTACAAAAACAAACTTCATGGATTACTTTAGAAACATGAATGTTTCCATGCTGGGCAGGGTCACTTTGGGAACCACCTACTTTACTTTTCAAATACTTTTTTCTAATAACGAGTTGAGGTTCTCCATCCCATTCACATACAAGCCTAATGAAGTTTAAAAGTCATCTAAAGAGAACACAGTGATGTTCTTCATTCATGTACTTTGACCACGTACCAAATAAGCAAAGAAGAAAAAACTGGGTGGAGAACCAAACACAAAAATATACTATTTCCACATACCAACCTAAACTAGCGTTGGTCAATTTTCCCACTCATTTAATAGAATATCCTTGCTTACCCTTGAAGTATAAATATGTCCATAAACCCAATAAAAATATGCCACATGGAAGAAAAGGTATTACAAAGAAAGCAATGAATACAAATTAAGCAAATTTCACTGACAAAAGTCATACTAAACAAAATCGTAACATTTCTTTTTAAACTTTTTTTTTTTTTATTGAGAGACAGACAGAGACAGAGACAGAGACAGAGCATGAGCATAGGAGGGGCAGAGAGAGGGAAAGACACAGAATCTGAAGCAGGCTCCAGGCTCTGAGCAGCCAGCACAGAGCCCGACCCGGGGCTTGAACTCACAGAGCACGAGATCATGACCTGAGCTGAAGTCAAATGCCTAACCGACTGAAGGCGCTCCCATAACATTTTCTTTTTTAAAAAGTTATTTCTAAGTTTTAAAAATTATCAAAGATTTAAGAAAATTTTTAGTTATTATATATTTTTGAGAGAGAGTGCATGTGAGCAGGGTAGGGACAGACAGAGTGAGACAGAGAATCCAAGTAGGCTCCACGCTGTCACAGTGCAAAGCCCAACGTGGGGCTCAAATCCAGGAACTGTGAGATCATGACCTGAGCCAAAGTTGGATGCTCAACCAACTGAGCCACCCAGGTGCCCCCCGAAATATCAGATGTTTTAACAAGAAAAATATAAAACTTTAGCTAAAGATTCTAACAGCTCTTTTTAAAAATTACACATAACAACAAGAGGGAAAAATCTGTATGATTTTACTCAAAAAGAAATCTCCACCTTAACTCCACCTTTCTAAGTTAATTCAAGAGTATCTGTTCCAGGGGCACCTGGGTGGCTCAGCTGGTTAAGCATCCAACTTCAGCTCAGGTCATGATCTCACAGTTCTCGAGTTTGAGCCCCGTGTCAGGTTCTTTGCAGACAGCTCAAGGCCTGGAGCCTGCTTTGGATTCTGTGTCTCCCTCTCCCTCTCTGCCCCTCTCCTGCTTGTGCTCTCTCTCTCTCAAAAACAAACATTTAAAAAAATTTTTTTAATTAAAAAAAAAAAGGCATATCTGTTCCATAATACACAGTTTAAATAATATGGAATGGTGGAATTCCATTACAAATACACAATCTAATCAAAATCAAGAAGTGGAAAAGAAGTAAGAGAGGGCAGTGGGGAGGAGCTGAGACACAAGGAGTAACCTAATGCCACAAATCTACTCTTTCCTTAGTTTCTCAACCTAAATAACTCTCGTTTCATGAGCATCTCACTGCTCTAAGAGCAATTCTAGTGCTTAAAAATACACATCTTCCATGTAAATTAATCCATAAAATACAAACTACTTCATTTGGAACTTGTCTGAATAAAATACGGTCTTTTTTTTCCCCCTTTTCCACTGGAGATAAAACTGCATATTTGGTCTTATTGAGAGTCTCTAAGGAAATGCATACATACTTTGGTTTATGTTGTGATTTACAGGCAACTTAATGAATCTTTTAAATATTTAGAACATGTGTGATTTTTTGTTTTATGGCTAGCTACAATTGTTAGTCCTCAGATAAGATGCAATTGGTATATCTACTAAACAGTATTCACTGGAGCCAAAAATACACCCAACTTCAAAAAATTTTAAATTAGACTCACAAGTCAACAATGATTCTGTAACAGGCTAACCAAAAAACCAGATATTTTCAAAACATTGGTTGCCTGTAATCCACCTTTGGGAGAAAGAGGCAGAGGGAAAAGAAACAACCAACAGTTGTATGTCTTCTACCAACATGATCCAATGTAATAATGCTGGCTAAAATATTTTTTTAATTATGTAGTATTCAAGTGTCTGATAAAAGCCACACATTTTTCACACACACAAGTCTAAGAACAAAGCACAGGAACTATCAAAAATGAAGCACAGAAGGGAATGAAGACTTTAAAAGGGAGTTTGGTGGTACAGGGATTAATCAGTGAGCTGTGGGACAAGGTTAAGCAGCCTATGTCACTGGAGTACCCAAAGGAATGTAGGAGGGAAAAAATGTGAAGAAGCAGGAAAAAAATTATAAGATTTGATGAAAACTATAAAATCTACTACTGATCAACTAACTCCAAGTGCAAGAAACATGAAGAAAAATCCACAAATCCACATCACAATCAAACTACTTATCATTAAAAACCAACAATAACGAGAAAATGGTAAGAACAGCCAGGGAGTTTTAAAAAAGAAAAAAAAAATGCTTTATCTGCTAAGAAACAAAGTTAAGAATGAAAACAGATTTCTCATGGAAATAATGCAAGTTAGAAAACAAGAGTAAATAAAAAATCTTCAAAGACCAAAGAAACAGGGCCACCTGCGTGGCTCAGTTGGTTAAGCATCTGCCTCTTGATTTTCAGCTCAGGTCATGATCTTACAGTTTGTGAGCTGCAGCCCAGCATCAGGCTCTGCACTGACAGCAGGGAGCCTGCTTGGGATTCTCTCTCTCCCTGTCTCTCTGCTCTTCCCCCACTTGTGCATACTTTCTTTCTCTTTCTCAACATAAATGAACTTAAAAAAAAAAAAAAAACTTTTAACCTAGAATTCTATACCAAGCTAAAATATTTTTTCAAAAGCAAAGGCAAAATATATAGCTGACCCTTAAACAACACCAGTTTCAACCGTATGACTTCATTTATACAATTTTTTCAATAAATACAAAACACCACTGTGAATGTATTTGCTTTTCCATATCACTTTCTTAAAAACATTTTCTTTTCTCCACCTTATGTTATTGTGAGAACACAGTATATAATACACATACCAAAATATGTGTTAATTGACTGTTTACATTATCAGTAAAACTTCTAGGTCAACAGCAGACTATTAGAAGTTAAGTTTTAGGGAAGTCAAAAATTATATGCAGATTTTCTACTATGCGGGGGTCCTAACCACTACACTCTTCAAAGGTCAACTTTAATTGCCTTCCAGATTTTAAACAAACAAACAAACAAAAAAAGCTAAAAGAACTAATCAGCAAAGCAAGACTACAATAAATGCTAAAGGCTGTCTTTTAGGCAGAAAGAAAACAACAAAAGAAATGTGGATCTACACAAAGTAATTAGGAACACTAGAAACAGTAATTACATGGGTAAATATAAAAGACTTCTTCGGGGTGCCTGGGGAGCTCAGTCAGTTAAACAACTGACTCTTGATTTCAGGGATGCTCTCTCTCTCCCTCTCTCTGCCCCTCCCATGCTTGTGCTATCTCAAGATAAATAAATAAAGTTTTGGGGGAAAAAAAGACTTTTTAAATATTTAATCTCTTTATAACTGAAGGCTTAGAGTAAAATTAGTAACAATTGTGAGGTTTAATAATATATATAAAAATTTTAAATATGACAAAAATAGCACAGAACCAAAAAAGGTAGAATTACAAGTATGTAAATTCTAAACTGTATATTCTTTTGTTGTTTTTTTTTTTTTCTTGAGAGACAGAAAAAACACATGTACACGCATAAGCAGGGGAGAGGGGCAGAAGGAGAGAGAAAATCTTATGTAGACTCTACACTCAGTGCAGAGCCAGACCCAGGGCTCAATCCCATGCCTGGGAGCCCAAATTAAGAGTCAAACACTCAACTGACTGAGCCACCCAGGCAACCCTGAATTGTATATGCTTACACAATATGTGAAATGGCATAATATCATTTGAAGGCAGATTTTGATAAATTAAAACATGTATGACATAAACCCCAAAGCGATCAATAAATAAAATAACAAAGAATCATTACTAAGCAGCAAAAATGGAATCATAAAAAATATTCAATGACAAAGACAGAAAAAAAAGATGAAAAAGGCCAATAATAAGGATTAGCAAATGATAGCTTTAAATACAAGAATATCAATAATCATATGCTAATTAAGTAAACACTCCAGTGAAAGGCAGAGATTAGAACACTGAAAAAACAAACTCAAGACTATATGCTGCCTGTAAGAAAACCACTTTAAGGGTGGCTCAGTTAAGGGAGTGTCAGACCCTTGATTACGGCTCAGTCCACGATTCCACAGTTCCTGAGATTGTGCCCCGCGACGGGGTCTGCGCTGACAGTGCAGAGCCTGCCTGGGATGCTCTCTCCCCGTCTCTCTGTCCCTCCTCTACTTGCTTTCTCTCTCAAAGTAAATAAATAAACTTTTTTTTTAATGTAAATATAAAGACACAAAGATGTCAAAAGTGCAAGTGTGGGAAAGAAATATCAATTTAACACTAATTAAAAGAAGGCTGAATTCACAACATTAGTACAAACAAAATAAATTTCAGAACAAGGAATATTACCAGGATAAAGAGACCTATTTATCAAGAGGATAAAAAATCCTAAACGCTTTTGCACCTAATAAGAGACCTTCAAAATAAATAAAAACTGACAGAAAAAGAAAATGGGAAAAATAATAAAATCCATAACTACAGTAAGAGAGATCCAAAGCCTCTTCTCAGTAATTGAACAAGTACACAGAAAATATAAGTAAGCATATGGAGACCTTAAACAGTATAAATCAACTTGACCTCACATTTATAGAAAAACCCCATATACGAGGAGCAGAGTGAATACACATTCTTTTTAAAAGCACACAGGACATTACATACAATAATCCACATTGTGTGTCATTTTTTTAATCTTAAAAAACTTAAAAGAAATTATATAACACAAAGATATTAGAAATCAGTATAAAAAAATATGTGGAAAGTTTCCAAATGTTTCGAAAGTAAATAATCTACTTGTAAATAACCCATGGATCAATGAGAAATCAAAAGGAAACCACAAGGTACTGTTCAACTCAATAAAAACGAATATACAACATATCAAAATTCATAAGTAGTGCTTAGAACAAAGTCTGTAGTATTAAATGCCTATATTAACACTTCTGGGATTCTGGTCCAGCATGTAAAAAAACTTAAGAGGACAGAAGAGATGGGAAGAGAAGAGGGGGGGGAGGGGAGAGGAGGGGAACTTACGGGAGGGGACAGGAGAACAGAGATGCAATATTTGAATCAAAAAAGACTACAAATTTCCCAAATTAGTGTCAGAAACCATACCACAAATCCAGGAAGCTCTGAGACTACCAAGTAAGACACGTGTCAAAAAAATACACCTAGGTATGTAGATCACAAACTACAAGAAATCAGAGATAATACACACACACACACACACACACACACACACACACACACGTACTGAAAGAAGCTGGAAGGGGAAAAAGCCTTATCCATGAAGTAGCAAAGATAAGAATTACATCTGACTTCTCAGAAATAATACAACCAAGAAGAGAATGATATGAGATAATGTGTTGAGAGGGGGAAAAGACCTAGCATTCTGTACACTGCAAAATCATCCTTCAAAAGTGAAAACAAAGACTTTCTCAAACAAACAGAAATTGAGGGAAGTTGTTGCCATAGGTCTACCTTGCAGGAAATGTGAAAAGAAATTCTTCAGAGAGAAGGAAATGATACAGTTCAGACATTTAGATTTATATAAAGAAGAGCATCAGAGAATGAATCAACGAAGGTAAAATTAAAACTCTGATTTTTCTTATACTTACTTGATCTAACAGTGTTCAAAGTAATGATAGCAACAATATCTTTGTATAGTCTTAAGCACATATACACTTACATGTGCTTCTGTATAACTGAAATGAATGACAGCATTGACAGAAAAGATGGGAGGGAGGAATTTAGGAATATTTTGTCATTATAAGGTACAGGTACTAACTGTGAAGTGGTGTAGAATATTTGAAAGTGAACTTGGATTAGCTCTATATTTATATATACTGCAAACAGTAGAGCAACTATGAAAAAAGTATAATTGATATATTAAGAAATGAAAGAAAATGGAACCATTTAAAAAAAACTCAATTAAAATCCTTAGGAGGAGGGTCACCTCTCCCCTTCCGCGCGCTGACAGATAACCGGGAAGTTGTACTTGCTCTGCTGCTTTCCCTCTCCCACAGTATATCCGCTCTTCCCTTTCCAACCAGGGCCCGGCAGAAGGGCTCCCTCAAAGAAGCCTGGCAAGAAGAAAGGCCATTATGGGGCGCCTGGGTGGCTCAGTCGGTTAAGCATCTGACTTTGGCTCAGGTCATGATCTCACGGTTCTTGAGTTCGAGCCCCTCATCAGGCTCTGTGCTGACAGCTCTGAGCCTGGAGCCTGCTTCAGATTCTGTCTCCCTCTCTCTCTGCCCCTCTTCTCTCTCTCTCTCTCTCTAATATAAAATATAACATTAAAACATTTTTTAAAAGTGGGGGTGGGGGGGAGGGCATTCTGCCATTAATGAGGTACTGACCAGCTCAGAGCCTGGAGCCTGCTCTGGATTCTGTGTCTCCCTCTCTCTCTGCCCCTTGCCCACTCACACTCTGTTTCTCTATCAAAATTAACACTAAAAACAATTTTTTAAACTGAAAGAAAAACAAAAACCCTGATAAGTAGAAAACATTTGGAAGACAAAAACAGTACCAAAGATCTAGAGCAACAAATAGAAAAGAGTTACAAATCTGGGAAATATTAACCTAACTGTATCAATAATTACCTTAAACATAAATATTTTAAATATACCAATTAAAAGAACTGATCAAAAACAAGACTCATTTATGGGGCATCTGGGTGGCTCAGTTGGTTGAGCGTCTGATTTTGGCTCAGGTCATGATCTCACAGATCACAGGTTTGAGCCCCATGTCGGGCTCTGTGCTGACAGCTCAGAGCCTGGAGCCTGCTTTGGATTCTGTGTCTCCCTCTGTCTCTGGCCACTCGTGCTCGCGCTCTCTCTCTCTCTCTCTCTCTTACTCTCTGTCTCTCAAAAATAAATAAAAACATTTTAACAAAACTTAAAAAAAAAGACTCATTTATAGGCTATCTACAAGAAACACTTTAAATATGAAGACACTCATTGATTAAATATCAATGAATGGAGGGGTACCTGGGTTGCTTAGTTGGTTAAGCACCTGACTCTTGATTTCAGCTCAGGTCATGATCTCATGGTCATGAGATAGAGCCCCGAGACAGGATCTCACGGTTCGTGGGATTGAGCCCAGTGTCAGGCTCTGCACTGACAACAGGGAGCCTGCTTGGGAGTCTCTGTCTCCCCTTCCCCTGATCATGCACACTCTCCTTCTCTCTCAAAATAAATAATCTTCAAACAAATTAATGTAATCCATCACATCAACAAGATAAAAAAAAAATCATACATCATATCAACAGTTGTAGAAAAAGGGGCGCATGGGGGGGGGTTCAGTCAGTTGAGCGTCCAACTTTGGCTCAGGTTACGATCTCACAGTCCGTGAGTTTGAGCCCTGCACTGAGCTCTGTTTCAGATTCTGTGTCTCCCTCTCTCTCTGCCCCTCCCCTGCTTGCTCTCTGTCTCTATCTCTCTCTCTCAAAATAAACAAACATTTAAAAAATAAATAAAAATAAATAGCTGCAGAAAAAGCATGTGACAAAGTACAATACCCATTCACAATGGGTGAAGTTTAAAAACTCTCAGAAAACTAGGAATAAAAGGGGAACTTCCTCAACTTAGTAAAGTTGGTTAACTTACAGCTAACATCATGCTTAATGGTGAGAAACTAGGTTTCCAACTAATATCAGGAACCACTCCATTACAACATCATACTGAAGTCCTAGTTTATGTAAAAAGACAAGAAAAGGAAATAAAATATAAACTGATTGAGAAGGAAGAAATGAAAGTGTGGTTTTTCATAGAGAACATGGTTGTCCATGTAGAAAATCCAAAATTACTGACCAAAAAATTCCTGGAACTAATAAACAATTACGTAAAGACTGCAAAACCAAGGTTAAATGAAAGAGAGAAACTGCTTTCATATATACTCACAAGGAACAAGTGGAATTTTGAATTAAAAACACAATACCATGTACAAAAGCACCTCCAAAAATTAAATACTTAAAGTTTTAATCTAACAATATGTATAAGGTCTACATGAGAAAAGCAACAAAACTTGTATAAACAAAATCAAAGAACTAAATAAATGAAGAGATCCCAACTTCATAGACAGCAAAACTTAATATGGTCAAGATGTCAGTTCCTCCAAATTGATCTACAGATTCAATACAATTTCAACCAAAATCCCAGCCAATTTTTGCAGATACTGACAAACTGATGCTAAGGCACATACGAAAAGGTAAAAAGATACAGAATAGCCAACACAAAAGTGAAGGACAAGAATAAAGCTGGAGTAGTGACATTACTCAATTTCAGACTTGCTTAAAAGCTACAGCAACTAAAAAAAACAAAAACAAAAACAAACAAACAAAAAAAACAACCCTCCAGTAATTAAGATAGTGTAGTCCTGTTGAAAGAATAGACAAACAGATCAATGGAACTGATTTAAAAAAAACTTCAGAAACAGACCCACATAACTACAGTCAACTAACCTTTGATAAAGGTGCAAAAGCACTACAATGGAACAAACACAAGCTTTTCAACAACTAGGGCTAGAACTGGTTATCCCCATGCAAAAAATGAATCTAGACATAAAATTCATTTACACCCTTCACAAAAATTAACTCGAAATTGATCATAGATCTAAATGTAAAACACAGAACTACAAAACTCCTAAAAGATAACATAGGAGAAAATAGGACAACCTTGGGTTTGGCAATGACTTTTCAGATATAACACCAAAAGCACAATCCATGAAAGAAAGAAATGGTAAGCTGAACTTCATTAAAATTAAAAACTTCTGCTTGGGGCTCCTGAGTGGCTCAGTCAGTTGAGTGTCCGACTTCGGCTCAGGTCATGGTCCTGAGGTTTGTGAGTTAGAGTCCCACACTGGGCTCAGTGCTGACAACTCGGAGCCTGAAGCCTGCTTCAGATTCTGTGTCTCCCTCTCCCTCTGCCCCTCCCCCAGCCATGCTCTTTCTCTCTCTCCTTCAAAATTAAATAAACATTTTAAAAACTAGTAATGAAATAAAATAAACTTTTGCTCTACCAAAGACATCATCCAGAAAATGAAAACATCAGCCACAGGCTGAGAAAATACTTAAAGAAGACATACTTGACATTTTTCACAAAACTAGAACAAATAATACCAACATCCATATTGAAACACAAACACCCCAAATAGCCCAAGCAATCTTGAAAAAGAAGAACAAAGCTGGAAGTTTCACAATTCCAGATCTCAAGATACACTACCAAAGCTGTCATAATCAAAACACTACAATGCTGAACAAAAACAGGCACATACATCAACAAAACAGAGGACACAGAAATAAACCCACACTTGTGTTTATGTGGTCAATTAACTCCATGACAAAGGAAGTCAAGAATATACATACAATGGGGAAAAGAAAGCCGCTTCAATAAATGGTGCTGAAACTGGACAGTGACATGCAAAAGGATGAAACTGGACGACTTTCTTACACCATACCTAAAAATAAGCCTAAATGTGAGACCTGAAACCAGGACGAAAACCTAGACGAAAAACATCTTTAACACTGGCCATAGAAACACTTTTCTAAGTATGTCTCCCCAGGCAAGGAAAATAAAAGAAAAAATAAACTGTCAGGGCTACATCAAAATAAAAGTTTTGCACAGCAAAGGAAATCATCAACAAAACGAAAAGGCAACCCACTGCAGAAGAGTAGGTATCTGCTGGATCAGAGGGGTGGCTCAGTCGGTTGAGCTTCTGACTTCAGCTAGGGTCATTATCTTATGGTTCCTGAGTTCCATCCCTGCATCAGGCTCACTGCTATCGGTGCAGAGCCTGCTTCGGATCCTCTGTCCCCCTCTCTCTCTGCCCCTCCCCTGCTCACACTCTCTCACAAAAATAAATAAACATTAAAAAAAAAAAGAGTAGGTATCTGTCAATGATATATCTGACAAAGGGTTAATATCCAAAATATGTTAAGAATTTATACAACTGAACACAAAATAAAAGTGACTGCAAAATGGACAAGAGGACCTGAATAAACATTTTTAAAAGAAGACATACAGATGGCAGACAGACACATGAAAAGATGCCAAATATCACTAATCATGAGAAATATGCAAATCAAAACAGTTATCACCTCACACCCATCAGAATGGCTAAAATCAAAAAGACGATAAACAAGTGTTGACAACGATGTGGAGAAAAAGGGATCTTTGTGCACTGTTGTTAAGAATGTAAATTGTTACAGCCACAGTGGAAGATACTATGGAAGTTCCTTGACAAACTAAAAATAGAATTCAGAAGATAACTAAATAACCCTTTTATTTACATGCAATAAAGTTTTCTATTCCTCAAAAAAATATAAAAATAGAAATACCATATGATCCAATAATTCCACTACTGGGTATTTGCTACCCAAAGAAAACAAACACACTAATCTGAAAAGACACATGCACATTCTATTCTTACAGCAGCTTTATTTACAATAGCCAAAGTACAGAAGCTATCAAGCGTCCACTGATGGCTGAATAAAGAAGATGTGATTATATATATATGGAATGGGATGGAATACACAACAGAGTATTATGCAGCCATATAAAAGGATGAGATCTTGCCATTTGCAACAGGAATTAACCTAGGGTATTACACTAAGTGAAATAAGTCAGACAAATACAAATACCATATGATTTCCTTACGTGTAGAATCTAAAAAACAAATGAATCAACAAGCAAAAAGCAGAATCAGACCTAATGAATACAAGGAACAAAATGATGGTTGCAAGAGAAGAAGGGTATGGGGGGGATGAGCAAAATGCATAAAGGAGAGTGGGAAACACACGCTTCCAATTATGGAAAGAATAAGTTATAGGAGTTAAAAGATACAGCATAGGGCATACAGTCGATGGCATTTTCGTGACTATTATATGGTGATAGATGGTAACTACACTTGTGGTGAGCATAACATGATATATAGAGTTGTTGAATCACTATGTTGTACAGCTGAAACTAATCTAACATAGTGTGTCAACTGTACTCAAATTAAAAAAAGGGGGGGTGCCTGGGAGGCTCAGTCAGTTAAGTGTCTGACTCTTGGTTTCAGCTCAGGCTGTGATCTCATAGTTTGTGGCATTAAGCCCGGTGTTAGGCCCTGTGCTGACAGCACAGAACCTGCTTGGGATTCTCTCTCTCCTCTCTCTCTACCCCTCTCACACTTGTGCACGTGCATGCACTCTCTCTCAAAACAAATAAATACACTTATAAAAAAAAGGACATACCTGATTAGAAGACTTACCTAAAATATATAAAGAATCCTTCATAAAACAATAGCAAATGAACTGATTTTTAAAAGGACCAGAAATTCTGAAACCTCACCAAAGACGATATACAGATAGCAAGTAAGCACAAGAAAAGAAACTCCACATCCTATGGCAGCAGAGAAATGAAAATTTGAACAATGACATGCCACTCTACACCTATTAGCATGGCCAATATCCAAAAAACCAACAGTACCAGACGCTGGAGAGAACGTAGAGAAAAAGGAACTCTCAACTCATTGTTGGTGGAAATGCCAAATGATTCAGCCACTTTAGAAAACAGTTCGGCTGTTGACCTACAAAATTCAACATACTCCTACACTGTATTATCCCACAATTACATTCCTTGGTATTTACCCAGAAGAAGTGAAAAATTACATCGACACAAAAACCTGCACACAGATGTTTATAGCAGCTTTACTCATAATTGCCAAAACCTGGAAGCAACCAAGATGTCCTTCTGGATAAACAAACTGGTATATCCAGTCAATGGCTTATTATTCAGTCCTAGAAAGAAATCAGTTATCAAGCCTCAAAAAGATATAGAAGAATCTTACATTCATATTACTAAGTGAAAAAAGCCAGTCCAAAAAGGCTACATACTATGATTCCAACTTACGACATTTTGAAAAAGTCAAAATTATGGACACGGTGAAAAGATCAGTGGTTGCCAGGGCTAGAGAGGGTGGGAGGGATGAATAGCTGGAGAACGGGACTTTTTAGGGCAGTGAAACTATGCTGTATGATCCTATCATTGTGGGTAAGTAAGTGTGTCACCATACATTTGTCCAGTCCATAGAACACACAACACCAAGAGTGAATCCTAACATCAACTATGAACTTTGGGTGATAATTAAGAGTCAATGTAGGTTCACCAGCAGTAACAAATTTACCACTTTTTTGAAGGATGTTGATAACAGGGGAGGCTATAAATGTGTGGGAACAGGGAAAAAAGGGATATACGGGATATCCTAGTACCTTCCTCTCAATTTTGCTCTGGACCTGCAACTACCCTAAAAAAAATAACATCTTAAAAATATTAAGAAAAAGACATGGAGGAAACTTTAAAGCATAAAACCACATGAAAGAAGTCAACATGAATAAGCTACACACTGTGTGATTCCAATTTTATACGACATTTTGGAAAAGTTAAACTACGGCGACCACTAAAAAGACTAGTGGTTGTTGGGGTTTGAAAGGAAGGAGAAATAAATTGGCAGAACACTGAGAAGTTTCAGGGGAGTAAAAGTTTTGTAGGATACTATAGTGATGGATACGTGTCCTCAAATAGTTACTCACAGAACCAAACATACAACACCAAGAGTGAACCCCAATATCAACTATGGACTTTGGGCAATAATGGTGTTTCAGTGTAGATTCACATATTATAATAAATGTATCACTCTGATAGTGGGGGAAGATGAATATGGGACAGAGGGTACATTGGAAATCTCTGTAATTTCCACTCAATTTTGCTGTGATTCTAAAACTGCTCTAAAAAATAAATGTGGGTATTGTCAGAGGCAAGGGAGGCACTGGGGGATGAGGAAAAAAATGGATGAACCGCTTTTGTTTTGATTTAAATTCAAATAAGCTGCATTAAAAAAAAGAAAAGAGCTATTTGTCTGCCACTAGATTGCAAGGCAAAATTTCCCCACCCACACAGCATTTAAATCTACCCATTT
Source organism: Lynx rufus (assembly GCF_022079265.1). Classification (NCBI taxonomy): domain Eukaryota; kingdom Metazoa; phylum Chordata; class Mammalia; order Carnivora; family Felidae; genus Lynx; species Lynx rufus. The sequence continues at coordinate 20,101,714 of NW_025814889.1, read as the reverse complement.
ATCTATTCCTTAATTTTTATGCATGGAAACTTCCAAAGTTCCTTTATAAAAATGTCAGTGCAAAACAGGTATTATTTGTAGATTCTACACTAGAAAGTATGATTCCATTCTTACTAAAAATTTAATTTAAAAAATCTAAAAAATTAATTTAAGTTTATTATTTTGTGGGGGGGGAGTGCCTGGGTGGCTCAGTTGGGTAAGCATCTGACTTCAGTTCAGGTCATGATCTCACGGTTAGTGGGTTTGAGCCTCGCGTTGGGCTCTGCGCTGACGGGAGCCCGGAGCCTGCTTCAGATTCTGTCCTCCTCCCTCTCTCTGCCCCTCCCCATTCACACTCTGTCTCTGTCTCTTGAAAATAAATAAATGTCAAAAAAAAATTAAGTTTATTTTTTTGAACTGCTATATCAAAAAAAGGCCTCAAATAAATTAAATCATCTTATACCTTAAAAAATTAGAAAAAAAAGAATGAGGTAAAGCCAAACCAAGCAGTAGGAAGGAAAAAATAAAATCAGAACAGAAATAAAAACCTAAAACTACTAAAAACTAAAATACAAAACCTTAAGATCATTAGAAAAAAAAAAATCAGATTCCAAAAGCTAATAATTTAAGATCAACAAACTTCATAAACCTCTATCCAGCCTGGATTAGAAAAAAAGATACAAACTGCCAAAAGTACCTCAAGAAGAACAGCCTAAATAGTTCTCTATCTATTAAAGAAATGGAATTATAGTTTTAAAAAAACTTCCCAAGAAAAACTCTATGCCCAGATGGCTTCAGAATTCTACCAGGGGCAGCCAGGGGGCTCAGTCAGTTAAGCGTCCGACTTGATCTTGGTTCACGTCATGATCTCATGGTTCATCATGATCTCATGGTTCATCATGATCTCATGGTTCGTGAGTTTGAGCCCTGCATCAGGCTCCACACTGACAGCTTGGAATTCTCTCTCTCCCTCTCCCCACCTCCCTCCCCCCCACCTACCCCCTCTCAAAATAAATAAACTTAAAAAAAAAAAAAGAGGAAACTCTATAAAACACTAAGAAATAATACCAAATTTAGACAAACTCTTCCAGAAAACTGAACAAGAGTGAACATTTGGCAACTCATTCTGAGTCTAGCATTATTTTTTAACCAAATCCAAAGACATTGTACAAAAAAAACTATAGGCCAGTATCTCTCATGAATGCAGATGCAAAAATGTCTTCACATTTCAAAAATCTGAATTCAGTAATGTATACAACTGGTAATATATCAAGACAAAGTGGCATTTATCTGGCTTAACAGCAGGAAAAAAAAAATCAACCAATGAATGTACTTCATCATATTAACAGATTAAAAAAAGAAAAAACATCCATCACATTAATGTATCTATTAAAATATATAGAAAAATTGTTTGACAAAATCTAATATCCATGGCCAATTAAAAACCCCACAAACTAGGAACAGAAGTAAACTTCAACATCATATACAATGTTAGAAGATTACTTTCCCCCTAATTTCAAGAATAAAGCAAAGATGCTCACTCTCACCACTTGTACTTAACAATATAATAAGAAATACGGGGCATCCAGACCAGAAAGGATGAAGTACAACTGTCTTATTTGTAGTTGGCCTGATCATCTATGAAGAAAATCCCACGGAATCAATAAGCTACTGGAAATAAGAATTTTCAGCAAGTTTGCAGGACACCACATAAACATACAAAACTACAAAAATGTATTTCTATAGACTAGTAAGAAACAATCAGAAATTTACACCTTAAAAAAGATTATAACAGCACCAAAAAACATCAAACATTTAGGAACAGAGCTGAAAAAAGATTTATAAAACCTGTATACTTGTTACTGAGATTAAAATACATTAAAGAGATATACTGTGTTCGTGAATCAGAAGACTCAATATTGTTAAAGACATTAATTCTCCCTCAAAATGATTTGTAGATTCAATGCAGTTTGAATCAAAATACAGGCAGTTTTATTTCAACAACTTGACAATCTGATTCTAAAACTCACGTAAAAACTGAACCTAGAATAGTCAAAATGACTTTGAAAGAGAAGCACAAAGTTGGAAAATGGATCCTACCTGACCTAACTCGTTATTATAAAGCTACAGTAATCAAGATAGTGTGGTATTAAATGTAAAAGACAGGGGCACCTAGGTGGCTCAGTCAGTTGAGCATCCAAGAATTGATTTCTGCTCATATCATGATCCCAGCATTGTGGGAATCAAACCCCACGTTGGGCTGTGCGTTGAGCATGGAGTCTGCTTAAGATTCCCTTTCTCTTTCTCTTTCTCTCTCTCTCTCTCTCTCCCTCCCTCCCTCCCTCCCTCTCCGTTCCTCTCTCACACTCATGCACTCGCGCACATAATGAATGAATGAATGAATGAATGAATGAATGAATGAATAAATAAATACTAGTTTTAAAAAATGTAAAAGCAGACAAACAGATCAACAGAGAACAGATTCCAAAAAGAGACCAATATCTATATGGTCAAGTGGGATTCAACAAATGTGGGTAAAGGCAATTCAGTGGAGAAAGAACAGTCTGTCTCACAAGTGATCCAGAAAAACTGGGTATCTATAATTCGAATAAGTGGACTCTGATGTATAAGTCACATAAGCAAAAATTAACTCAAAAGGGTAAATGTGAAAGATGAAAATATAAAACTTCTAGAAGAAAACATATTAAAAAAATGTATATACTAACCATTTAATTAAGATGTCTGCTTAAGGAGCGCTTGAGTGGCTTAGTCAGTTACCATCTGACTTCAGCTCAGGTCATGATCTTGCAGTTCACAAGTTCGAGCCCCGCGTCGGGCTCTGTGCTGACAGCTTGGGGCTGGAGCCTGGAGCCTGCTTTGGATTCTGTGTCTCCCTCTCTCTCTGCCCCTCCCCCTGCTCCTGTTCTGTCTCTATTAAAAATGAATAAACATTAAAAAAAAAAAAAAAAAGAAGAAGAATGTCTGCTTAAGCCACTGAGTGGGAAAAATACCTGCAAATAATGTACCCGATAAGGGACTTGCATCTAGAACACATGTTGTCTCACAAAATTCAGAAAACAAACCAAGTCAATAAAAAAAGACAGGTGATGAACAGATCTGAGCAGACCTTCACCAAAGAAAATAAAGAAATGGCAAATACACACATGGAAAGACATTCAACATAATTTAATCATTAAAGAAATGCAAACTGAAACTTCAATGAGAAAGTACCCCACACCCACTAGAAATGCCAAAATTAAACCATACCAAGTAGTGCAGAGAATGTAGAGAAACAGACCCCTGATACACTGCTGGCAGAATCATTGAATGGTACAACTATTTTGGAAAATAGTTTGATAGTGTCTTTAAAACTTAAGGCTACACCTACCAGGTGACCCAGCTATTCCATTCCTTGGTATTTATGCAAGAAAAATTTGTCCATATAAAGATTTGTATTATATTCCTAGTAGCTTTGTTAATAGCCAAAAATTGGAAAACAATCTGAATGTCCATCAATTACTGAATGGATAATCATTATGGTATGTCCAGACAATAGAAAGTACTCAGCAATTGGGGCGCCTGGGTGGCTCAGTCGGTTAAGCAGCCGACTTCGGCTCAGGTTATGATCTCGCAGTTTGTGAGTTCAAGCCCCGCGTCGGGCTCTGTGCTGACAGCTCAGAGCCTGGAGCCTGTTTCAGATTCTGTGTCTCCCTGTCTCTGACCCTCCCCATTCATGCTCTGTCTCTCTCTGTCTCAAAAATAAATAAACGTTAAAAAAAATTAAAAAAAAAAAAAGAAAGTAGTCAGCAATAAAAAGAACATACTGATACACACAACATGGATGAATTTCAAAGTATGCCGAGTGAAAGAAGACAAAGTGTAAAATATTGTATGTTTCCATTTTTAACATTCTAGAAAGTTCAAACTAGAACTCTCAGATTACCATGTAACTAAATATGATAGCTAGTCCTTATATTATTATGACACAGTTAACTTTTTTTTTTCCTTTTCTTTAACTTCACTTCCAGCATATTCACATCTTCTTGGTGTTCTTCCAAACTCTGGCCCTCTTCTCAGTCTTATTTGCTAGTTTCACCGCTGCTCCAAGACCTTTCAATACTGGCAGCCGTAGGGTGTCCTAAGGCCTCTTGTCCTCACCACCTGCACTCACTCCTCCACTGGCACCCACTCTCATGGCTTTACGTAAACTCTTTATGCACACAGTTGCCAAAATTATACCCATAGTCTGAACCTATTTTCCAAATGCTACACTATGCATGCCACTGGTTAATTAACATTTCTACCTGGGTGTCTAATAAATATTTCAACCCTAAAGTAGGCAAAACAGCCCAGCCAAGATGTCCACATCCTAATCCCTAAAACATGTGATAAGTTATGTTACATGGCAAGAGGGTCTTTGCTAATTTAAGTAAGGCTACAGACTTTAAAATAGGAAAATTATTCTGGATTTTTCAGGCAGACCCATTCTAATCTCACGAACCCTTAAAAGAAGAGAACTTCCTGTGGGCAGAAGCAGAAAAGGTGCAGCAGAGAAGAAGTCAGAGAGATCCCAAGTATGGGAAGGACTCAATAGGCTAGTGCTGGCTCTGAGATAGATGGACATACGTGTAAGGGCTGAAGAGAGCCTCTAGAAGCTAAGGGCAGACCGCAGCTGAGAGCCAGAAATAAAATGGACATAAATTAACAACTTGGGGGTGCCTAGGTGGCTCAGTCGGTAAGCGTCCGACTTCGGCTCAGGTCATGATCTCGCAGTTCGTGAGTTCGAGCCCCGTGTCGTACTCTGTGCTGAACGCTCAGAGCCTGGAGCCTGCTTCAGATTCTGTGTCTCCCTCTCTCTCTGCTCCTCCCTCACTCATACTCTGTCTCTCTCTCAAGAAAAAATAAACATTAAAAAATTTTTTTTTGTAAATCAACAACTTGAATGAGCTTAGAAGCTCTTGCTCCCAGATAAGAACCCAGGCCAGCTTTGAGAGATCCAGAGGAACCAGCTGAGCCCACCAGTCTTCCAGCCTCCAGAACAGGGAGATAACACTTTTATATTGTTTTAAATTGCTACATTTGTTCTGGAAGCAAGACGGCACTAATACCATATCCAAAACTGAATTCCTCATCTTGTCCTCAACCTACCACACCCCACCCACAGTCTTTCCCATCTTTGTTAACAGCAATTGCATTTTTCTAGTTATCTGGTCCAACACCCTTTGACTCTTCCTTGGATCCTCTCTTTCTCTCACACGTCTCATCTTCTTTCTGAGAAAGCTACGTGGGTTCTACATTTAAATAAATTCAAATTCTCATAACCTCTCACCACCTCCGCTATTACCACCATCTCTCTCTGCATTATTATAATAATCTCCTAAGGGCTTCCCAGCTTCCATCCTTGACTCTCTAGTCTATCCAGAACAAAGCAGCCAGATATCCTAATAAAACCTAAGTCAGATGGTATGCACCAATAGCTGGCTTTTGAGTCAAACTCAAAAACCAAGTCCTTGCACTGGTTTGCACAGCCCTACGTGATTGGCCCCTTGGCCAGTATCACCTTCTGTGGTTCTCCCCGCTCCTTGCTCATTATGTCCCAGCACCTTTCCCTGTCCACACTTGTTTTCACATTAGGCACATATAACATTTACTATAATACTTCCTATGAACCAGATACTGTTGTAATTGTTTTACATATATTATCTTATTCAATTCCATAATTATTTCACCCATTTTACAGACGATCAAACAAAGTTACAAAGAGGTTAATTAACACTCAGTGGTGAAGCCAGAATTCAAAATCACAGGTGAACAAAGCCCACTCTATAGCCCAAATTCTTAATCTCAGTGATGCCCCCCAAGTTGTTAGCCTTACTTACTATTTTTCAGAACTGAGTATAAACAGAATGTAAAATAAAAGACTAAGAAATGGGAATCCTAAAGTGTTTAACGTAGGGTTAAAGAGGTAAGAAAAGTTAAAGGGAACCAGGACACTGAGAATGATATTACTTCTTAAAGGTAAAAGCCAGCACATAACTAGTTATTATATAAAACAAAATATGGCACTTAAAACTTACTTTTTCTGTGGTAACAGTCAAAGAAGGAACCAACGCAGGTGATGGCTCTGGTTGCTTCTTGTGTTTTTGTTTGTGTTTGTCCTTTTCTTTATATTTCTAGAAACGCACAGAAATAAAATCCAATTTAAATTTAAATCATAAACCATGTATATACAGATTAGATTCTTTCATAATTCTGTTTAGTAACTCAAAATGTTAATGAATACTTGACAAATAATAAAACATTACTTCCTTTGATTGTATTCATATTATTTGATAAACAATACTAGTAAAATAGTATTATTATACATTAAGATGTATAGTAACACTGGTAAAAATTATTTTAAGTGATTTCAGCTCCCTTATTCTTGACCAACCTAAAATAATATATAAACAACTGAAGTCTATAATTATTTGATACATTTATATCAGGCAACCTACATTTTTTTTCTACCTAAAAACACCAAAGGGGTTCCTCAGTAGCTCAGTCGGTTAAGCATCCGACTCTGGATTTCAGCTCAGGTCAGGTTCCTATAGTCATGAGACCAAGCCCCACATTGGGCTCTGTGCTGAGCATGGACCCTATTTATGATACTCTCTCTCTCCCTCTCTCCCTTCGCCCGCCTCAACTCTCTCAAAATAAATAAACACTTAAAACGAAACAAAAAAACATCAAGTACTTTTGGTATATTTTATACATTGCACTTTAAAACTTCATAGCACTTTGACATACACTATCACATTAGAATAGTGTCAGATTCTACATCACTATGCATTAATTTCTATGGCCCACAAACTGGAAACCAGGCCACAGAAACTTAAGTTAAGAAATTTTTTCCTAGGTTTACTCAGAAAAATGTATGAATCAGCTATCTCAAACAAAAATAATTTAGGAGTGCATGGGTAGTTCTGTCAGTTAAGCGTCCGATTCTTAATTTCGGCTCAGATCATGATCTCAGTCCACACTGACAGCATGGAACCTGCTTGAGATTCTCTCTGTCCCTCTGTCTCTGCCCTACCCCACTTGCACTTTCTCTCTCTCCGAAAATAAACTTAAAAATTTGTTTTAATCATTTAAAGTTTTGGTGTGCTACTTTCAATTTAAAGTACTAAAACTGATGAATTAAATATAAAAAGAATTCAATTAAATTAGAAATTAATTACATATTAGGAGACCAACTTTATTTAATGACAAAAAATTTAAACAAACTGTTTTCAATTGTATTGAAAGAATTGAAACTGAATTGAAAGAATCGGGATCGGGAGTAAAATTTACTATTATTTAAAGAGTTACATTTTAAGGATGCCTGGGTGCCTCAGTGGGTTAAGCGGCTGACTTCGGCTCAGGTCATGATCTCAGGGTTCGTGAGTTTGAGCCCTGTGTGGGGCTCTGTGCTGACCGCTCAGAGCCTGGAGCCTGCTTCAGATTCTGTGTCTCCCTCTCTCTCTCTGCCCCTCCCCCACACGCACTGGCTCTCTCTGTCAAAAATAAACATTTTAAAATAAAAAGAAGATATAGAGTTATGTTTTCATTGCAACAGATCTTAGTAATGACCACCAAGGAATCCTGCCTCTGTTTCTTTGTAGCAGGATGTCACTGCTCCTCCCATCATAACATGTCCCCTTCTCCACCGCCCCCACCCCCCCATGAACCTACATTAGCTTTGTGATTTGCTTTGGCCAAGAGAATGTGCATAGCGATGTACAAGTTCAGGAGCCCAAAGCTTTACAAAAGTCTTAGATGGCTGCCACCTTTGCCCCTTTGATTCCAGTCACCATGTAAGTAACCACTTCAAGCTTTCTGATACAGACAGCTCGAGAATGAGTAGAGAAGTAGAGAATGAGACCCTGTGGCGAAAAACTGAAGTACCCCAGCCCATAGCCAGCAGCATCTAACACCAGATATGTGGATAAGACTACCTTGATGGAATAATTTAGTAAAAGTAAAATGACTTAAAATGTCAAAAGAATAAAAACAAACAAACAAAACGCCTATCTTACACTACCCTGCCAGCCACCAGCTGAATATAGTCTCATAGGGAAACCCAGCTGACAACATGTGGAAGCAAGATGAATTGTTCCTGCTGAGCACTGCCTGTTATAAGCCACTACAAGTTGTGGGGTGGTTTACCAAGCAACAGTAGCTAATTGTAACAAGACTAGAATACACAATTGGGTAATGAGAGTTAAAGAAAGTATAAATTACAGTATAACTTATAAATATGAGGTTCAAATGATCCCAGGTCTTTAAGTTCTGTATCAATATTTTTCTCCCATAAAGTTAATGAAGAAGCTTTTTTATCCTTCATGTTCTCCTTCCCATACTGGGTTTTATTCTTCAAGGGTTTTACTCTACAAGAGATGGGATGATTTAATAGTAAATAACCCTGACTAACAACAAGGTAGACAAACTCTTAAAATGTGGAAACTGCTTGGGAGTAAAAGGCAAAGAATGCACATGTACATGTATGAAAATACAAACATACAGAAATCATCATGGAATTACACAGAATTCTGGTTCTATGTGGTACATCAGGAAAGGTATCCTGACATGAGGATTGCAAGTGTTCAGTGGAAACAGACTGTGAACAGATTATATCACTAGTCTGTAAAATATGAATCAAAACAGTCCAATTATATTCACTAAAGAGACAGGCTGGTTTTACTCCAGAAAACAATATGGAGTTTTCTCAAAAAGTTAAAAAATAGAACTACCCTGGGGAGTCTGGTGTCAGTATCCAGTATCCCACTCTTAATCTCAGAGTCTTGAGTTCAAGCCCCACGCTGGGGTTTAACTTAAAAAACAAACAAACAAAAATAGAGCTACCCTATAATCCAGCAATTGGCCCTACCAGGTATTTACCCAAAGGAAACAAAAATAATGATTCTAAGGGATATACATGCACCCCAATGTTTATAGCAGCATTATCAACAATAGCCAAATTATGAAAAGAGCCCAAATTTCCATCAACTGGTAAGGGGATAAAGATGTGGCATATATACACAATGGAATATTACTCAGTCATCAAAAAGAATAACATCTTGCCATTTGCAATGATATGGATGGAGCTAGAGAGTATTATGCTAAGCAAAGTAAGTCAGAGAAAGACCAACACCACAGGATTTCACTCATATGTGGAGTTTCAGAACCAAAACAAATGCACATGAGGCAAGAAAAAAAAAAAGAGGGGGGACAAACCGAGAAACAGACTCTTAACTATAGAGAACTGAGGGTTACTGGAGGGGAGGACAGTAGGGGGATGGATTAGATATGTGACAGGGATTAAGGAGGGCACTTGTTTTGATGACCACTAGGCTTCTATGTAAGCGATGAGCAACTAAATTCTACATCTGAAACTAATGTTACACTGTATGTTAACTAACTGGAATTTAAATAAAAATTTGGAATAAGATTTGAAAAAGAAAAGGGTGCCTGGGTGGCTCAGTTGGTTGAGCGTCCGAGTCTTGATTTCGGCTCAGGTCGTGGATCTCCACGTTCACGAGTTTGAGCCCCGCATCAGGTTCTGTACTGCCAGCACAGAGCCTGCTTGGGATTCTGAGTCTCCCTCTCTCTCTGCCCCTGCTCTGCTTGCACTCTCTCAAAAGTAAATAAACATTAAAATAAATAAAAATTTAAAAAGAGAGAGGCTGATTTTAATAGATCAACACAACAAGAGGAAACTGTAGAACAAGATTCAGTTATATGTAAACATTTAGCATATGATAAGGAAGGGATTCCAAATTTGCAAGGAAAGACTAAAATTACCAAATACTGGTACTAGAAAAACTGGTTAATAACTTGAGCAAAAGTACATTATTCAAAATATAATAAAATCCAGATGGATTATTTTAAAGAGTTAAATAATAATTAAAATAACCTAAATGGATGGGAAGACAGTATTTTTGAAATCTTTAACTTTTAAAAAGAAAAGACTCTTTTCTACATATAAAAACAAAGCAAAAATTATAAAGGGAAAAAGCAGGTTTAGCTACTGACATTTGAAATGCTTCTACATTAATTTAAAAACCTTTCAAAAGCAAAAATTTGGAAAATGAGTAAAATAAATGTTCTACATTTTCAGCACTGTTTAACTTTTTTTACAAATCACTGAACATATATACACATAAATGCCATAGAACAATGTAAAAAGGACAATTCACAAAAGACACAGAGTCACTAAATAACAAAAAATGTGAAACTCAACCTTTAAAGAATTAAAGGTAGTATTTTGCTCTCACTAGTAATCAAAATTGTTGAGTTTTGCTTTTTGTAAGACCCAATGTTGCTCAGGTTATGGTGAAATGAGCACTTGCATATATTAGAGACAGTATAAATTGGGAAGGACAATTTTAAAAGAATTAGAAACCATAAAAATGTTCTCTGTCCTAGAAATTTCACCTCTAGGAGGTGAACAAAGGATTAAATACTGTTTATTACAGTACTATTTGCCATGAGAAAAACCTGCAAACAATCTGAGTATGCAACAACAGAGATGTGACTGAAAAAAAATCATTATAAAACCATACAATGGCCATTAAAATTAGTATGTTCTGACGAAATGCTTAGAGATTTAGGAAAGTGGTTAATATATGCATGAATAAAAAACAACCAGAAGGAAATAAACCAGTATTGGAAATTTTTTATATAAAGCCATAGGTCAGAACCAGTGTCACTCCCAACTGAATCAGTGAGCACAACTAACAATAAAAATAATCAGAACCATACAAATACATATATCTCTTTTAATCCTTAAAAGAGCCCTGTGAGGACCTATTTTTATAAACCAAGTCACTTAATCACAGAGTAGACTCTTTTATCCACACCCTCAAAGAAACTTAAACTTTTAAAAAGCAGACTTTTTTTAATTTAAAGAAAAAACAAATGGACAAGTTGGCTATGATGAGAAATTTTTACATGGAAAGGTCAAAGAGTGGAGAAAGGAAGGAAAAGATGAAAAGAAGGGAGAAAAAAATTTCAATTTTAAAGTAGCTTTAGTTCCAGAATGAACTATTTTTAAGGACAATGATACAGGAGTTTTTAACCTATGTTTAGAGTTCTTGTGTGCAAAGTGGAATGGGTAAAGAAATTCCTGATGGAAAATTAAGGGGCACCCAGATGGCTCAGTTGGTTAAGTGTCCGACTTTGGCTCAGGTCACGATCTCACAGTTAGTTCGTGAGTTCGAGCCCCACAGTGGGCTTTGTGCTGACAGTTCAGACCTTAAAGCCTGCTTCGGATTCTGTGTCTCCTTCTCTCTGCCCCTCCCCTGCTCCCTCTCTCAAAAATAAGTAAACATTAAAAAAAATTTTTTTAAGGAAAATTAAAGTACACAACAATAGATAACCCTTAAAATAAACTCATGTGTTTAGACCCAAAAGAATCAGAGAGATCTTAGAGAATTTTGAAAGTACAAAATCTAATCAGTGAACCACTGACAGAAATGTTTGGTGTAGGTTAAAAAGTGAATTCTAGAAGGAATGCATTATCAGGCAGGAGGTTACTTTCCAGAAAAAAATCTAAATTTTTAACAAAGGTTCGCTGGTATGTAGTAAAGAATTTCATTATTACTAAGTGCCAAGAAGAGTTCACCAGGAAGCCGAATATTAGAAAGTAATTGTGTAGCCATAACATAAGAAAGAAAACGGGGGCACTGGGTGGCTCAGCTGGTTAAGCTTCTGACTTAGGCTTAGGTTATGAACTTGGAGTTCACAAGTTTGAGCCCCGTGTCAGGCTCTGTGCTGACAGCTCAGATTCTGTGTCTTCTGATTCTGTGTCTCCCTTGCTCTCTGCCCTTCCCCCGCTTGTGCGCTCGCTCGCTCTCTCTCTCTCTCTCTCTCTCAAAAATAAATAAAAACATTTAAAAAATTAAAAAAGAAAGGAAATGAATATGAGTTATTTTAATATAACATAATTCTGTGTTGGAACTGAGTGAATTTCTATTAAGTTGCCTATGTTCAACTAACTCTCAAGCGCTTAAAAATTAGGTGATATAAAATCCCATCAAAATTTCCAACGTTAACCAAGTAAAAAACAAATGAACAAACAAAAACCAGTAGAAAAAAAGAAATGAAACAACAAACCCAACAGTAACTGAAACTGGGGAGACGACAAAAGCAGATAATAATGCATTAACAGGGGCGCCTGGGTGGCTCAGGCTAGTTACCTAGTTACCTATCCAACTCCTGATTTCAGCTCAGGTCATGATCTCACGGTTCCCTGCTGACAGCACAGAGACTGCTTGGGACTCTCTTTCGGTCCCTCCCAACACACGCATGCTCCCTCCCTCTCCCTCTAAATAAATAAATAAATAAATAAATAAATAAATAAATAAATAAAGTTTTTTAAGTTATGATTAATACTTATATGTAAGAAAATAATAATGCATTAAACAAAAATTGGCAACCAGCAATAAAACAGAAAATTTTAGAAATAAGAGCAGAAACTGTCCCAGTCTGAGCTATAGAATTCAGCTCTTCATCCTGCTTCCAATTCCTTAGAATTCTGAGAATATCACAAAAACTCCCAAATCTGGAAAGAAGAGATCTTTTTATCTTTTTGCTTTCCTGCCCCCTTAATTTGTTATTTTTCTGCCTAAAGAGTAATACCAGCTTCAGGGCAGAAAAAGGAACAAGTAGGATACAAAAACAGGAAGAGTGAAGAGGTGCTGACTCTTTGGAAGTCAAGGAAGGATCTAGACTAAGAATGAATTGTATAAAATCAGGGTATTCTCCCATAGGAATGAGACATCCCACATAGTTGACAGATTAAAATCTAGTACAAGGCATTTAATCAAGCATTAAAAAAGAGAGCTGAATCTGGGGTTTTACAAAAAAACTTATACCGCCCTAGCTGAAATTTTACACTGTACCCTTGCCATTCCCTCTGGCTTCCAAAAGAGGCAAAAATACTTATTAGCCCTCACCTACCTCAATATAATAAAGGCTTTATATGAAAAACGCACAGCCCATATCACACTCAACGGTGAAGAACTGAGAGCTTTCTCCCCAAGGTCAGGAAAAAGATGAAATGTTCACTCTCACCACTTTTATTCAACACAGTACAGGAAGTCCTAGCCACATAAAACAACATAAAGAAATAAAAGACATTCAAACTGGTAAGGAAGAAGTAAAACTCTATTTGTAGATGGCATGATAACTACATATAGAAAACTCAAAGACTCCACCGAAAAACCACCAGAGGATAACAGCATACAAAATCAAGCATTGTACAGAAATCTGTGGCATTCCTATACACTAAAATTGGAGTAGCAGAAAGTGAAATTAAGAAAACAATTCCATTTATAACTGCACCAAAATTAATAAAATATCTAGAAATAAACTTAACCAAAAGGTGAAAGACCTGTACTCTGAAAAACTATAAAACACTGATGAAAGAAAATCACAACAATGTAAAGAAACGGGTCAGAAGAACAAATATTGTTAAATTTTTAAAAAATGTTTTTATTTATTTTTGAGACAAAGAGAGACACAGCATGAGCAGGGGAGGAGCAGAGAGAGAGGGAGACACAGAATCTGAAGCAGGCTCCAGGCTCTGAGCTGTCAGGATGGAGCCTGACGCAGGGCTCAAACTCTCGGACTGTGAGATCATGACCTGAGCCAAAGTCGGACACTCAACCGACTGAGCCACCCAGGCGCCCAGAACAAATATTGTTAAAATGTCTATACTACCCAAAGCAATCTACACATTTAATGCAATCCTTATCAAAATATCAACATTTTTCACAGAACTAGAACAAACAATTCTAAAATTTATATGGAACCACAAAACACCTTGAATAGCCAAAGCAATTGTGAAAAGGAAAAACAAAACTGGAGGTATCACAAATTCCAGATTTCAAGTTATATTCCAAAACAGTAGTAATTAAAACAGTACAGTACTGACATTAAAAACAGGGGCATCTGGGGGCGCCTGGGTGGCGCAGTCGGTTAAGCGTCCGACTTCAGCCAGGTCACGATCTCGCGGTCCGGGAGTTCGAGCCCCGCGTCAGGCTCTGGACTGATGGCTCAGAGCCTGGAGCCTGTTTCCGATTCTGTGTCTCCCTCTCTCTCTGCCCCTCCCCCGTTCATGCTCTGTCTCTCTCTGTCCCAAAAATAAATAAACGTTGGAAAAAAAAAAAAAAACAGGGGCATCTGGGTAGCTCAGTCTAAGCATCCAACTCTTGGTTTCAGCTCAGATCATGATCTCACAGTTTTGTGAGTCTGAGCCCCAGGTCAGGCTCCATGCTGACCATATGGAGCCTGCTTGGGATTCTCTGTCTCCCTCTCTCTCTGCCCCTCCCCCACTTGTGCTATCTCTCTCTCTCACTCTAAATAAATAAATAAACTTTTAAAAAGTTTAAAAAAAAAAAAGGGAGGTGCCTGGGTGGTTCAGTCCGTTAAGCTGCCGACTTCAGCTCAGGTCATGATCTCACAGTCTGTGAGTTCGAGCCCCACGTCGGGCTCTGTGCTGACAGCTCAGAGTCTGGAGCCTGCTTCCGATTCTGTGTCTTCCTCTCTCTCTGCCCCTTTCCTGCTTGCTCTCTCTCTCTCTCTCAAAAATAATAAGCATTAAAAAAAAAAAACTCTTTTTTAAGTTAAAAGAATTTTTTTTTTTAAGTTAAAAAAAAAATCTTTTTAAAACAGACACACAGGGACACTTGGGTGGCTCAGTAGGTTGAATGTCCGATTTCAGCTCAGGTAATGATCTCAGGGTTTGTGAGTTCGAGCCCCATTATCAAGTTCACTGTTGTCAGCACAGAACCCACTTCGGATCCTCTGCCCCCCTTTCTCTACCCCTCCCCAGCTTATACTCTCTCTCAAATAAACATTAAAAAAAAAAAAAAAAGACACATAGATCAATGGAAAAAAAACAGAAAACCCAGAAATAAATCCACAATTATATGGTCAACTAATCATTAACAAAAGAGGAATGAATATACTATGGGGAAAAGACAGTCTCTCCAACAAATGGTGTTGGGAAAACTGGACAGCTACATGCAAAAGAATGAAACTGAACCACTTTCTTTCACCATACACAAAAATAAAACGGGTTAAAGACCAAAATGTGAGACCTGAAACCATAAAAATCCTTCAAGAGAGCATAGGCAGACGTTTCTGTGACATCAGCCATAGCAACATTTTTCTAGATATGTCTCTTGAGGCAAGGGAAATAAAAGCAAAAATAAACTATTAGGACTACATCAAAATAAAAAGCTTCTGCACAGTGAAGGAAACAAAACTAAAAGGCAACCTATGGAAGAAGAATTCTAAAGTTAAGGCAGGAATGATTTCCCATTATGAAAAAATTCAAGAGAATACAGGCTGTAAGAACTTATTTTTGAAAAAACTTGACAATAAAACTCAGTCAATTTAAGAGATGATATAAAAAACTTACTGGAGAAGCTGTGGTAAGAGGCCTGGTAGTGACCATCTAACAAACTGAATACAGAACTCTGAGGAAGTGATTATGTTTTTACAAACCTGAAAAATGTAACATGAAAATTTTTTTTAAACATTGGATAGCAGAAATGGGGTTGCTAAGGTTTTTACAGCAGAACTCAATATAGATTTTGAAGCATTTTGTCAGAAACATAATAGTTTGCCACCAAACAGTAATTACACATAAATCCCTTCCTTGTAGAAGGGATTTTCTTTGGCTAATCACTCTCTCATATACTGATAAAAGTGGCCTCATACTCCAACCCAGACAGGGAACATGGGTGTGTCTGAGTCAATTAAGATAAATCTATTCTCCTTAGCCACTGACTGCTTTAGTTCTGGGATAGGTTTGGGTTGGGATAATAAAACAGAAGGGGACATTTTCTGTGAGATGACTATGAACTGAACATCCCATTCTTAAAAAGGTACTCCCTTCCTGCTTTCGGATGTTCAAGTATTAGGTCAAGATCCTGGGAATAACTGCAGCGACCTAGCAATCATGCCCAGAAAAGCCAAAGGAACCACAAAAACACAATGCCCTGCCACTCTTGGACCGGCTATTGTGAAATTAACAATCTAGAAAAGTCTAGCCTCTGAACTTCTTATGCCAAATAATAAATTTCCTGTTCCTTTAGCAATATTCTCTAACAGCTGAGAGCATCTAAATTGGAAAGATAATGGTGTTTGTTTTTATAATATCCATTATTAAACTTAAAGTTATATATACGGAAATAATATCCTTTGTGATAAGGAAATTTTATTTGAAGTTCAATTGTGGTATCTATTTTGCTTCACTTTTTCATCTATGTACCTAAATCTGACTTTAATATTTTTTAAGTATTAACAGCATTACATCATCTTAACAAAATAACTGTTATCAACCTAACCATCCTTTTTAATGTTTCTACATGTATGTATAAAAATGACATCTAGAATGTTTTACTTAGTAAGAATGATGACTATTTCTGGATGGCAGATTCAGGAGTGGGTTTTGGGTTTTTTTATTATTATTAACTTGAAATGGTTAAAATGTTCTCTAGTTTTTGTAATTACATATGACTTAACAAAAAGAATGGGCTAAAATGAGGTATGCCAGCTATCCACCAAACCCATCTCTTTATCTTCCTGAGACTATATATAACTAGACACTTCCCTCAGTTTCTTTTGCAGTTATATGCAGTTATAGAACTTTTGGGTTCTAGCCAAATGCAATCTGAATGAAAAAGCATGGAAGTCACCTCTGGGCATGGTCCTTAACAGCCCCCAACAATTAAGTGTCCATGCTCCTTCCTCTTCCAGAGATTAATGCAAATGACCATGGCAGCCATCAAAGCAACACGGAAAAGAAGGCTAAATCATAAGATGGAAAGAACCTAATTTCCCGATTCATGACCTGGAAGAAAGCTGTCTGCCAATCAAGATCACCGGTTTTGGACTTAGCTGTGAA
This sequence comes from Lynx rufus, assembly GCF_022079265.1. Taxonomy (NCBI): domain Eukaryota; kingdom Metazoa; phylum Chordata; class Mammalia; order Carnivora; family Felidae; genus Lynx; species Lynx rufus. The sequence continues at coordinate 20,084,796 of NW_025814889.1, read as the reverse complement.
TGAAAAATTAACACTATATTAAGCCAATTCATAATTTGAGAACTGTTAAGTGTTGGGAGACAATTCTATAGGAGTCTCTACTGTTTTCTCTGCATGTCTTAGGAGAGAGGCAATGCCTTACCCATTGTTTTAGACTATCTTTTCAAGGTTGTATAATGAACAGAATCGTAAGACAGAGTGTCTGCCTTAGGAGCAAAGGGCAGCCATGCTTACTGTCCATTAGAAAAGATTCAGATGCCCTAAACTCAAGGTTTTTCTACTACAATGCAACAGATGGCATAAGCAGATGTCACGTGGCCCTCTCTGTGTTGCCTTATGGAAACTGGGTCTTGGGGGAATGGTACAAAAATACTGATACTCTGGCCTGTGACTCATGTAAGTAACAAACTGGCCTTCATTCCTGACCCAGAATTCTTCTGTCTCCTAAGCAGTTACAAGTAGGGTAATCATGGACCTCTTTCACAGCGCCTGACAGCTTGGTGATGAGAACATGATGCCATTAGAGAGAGACAGGGGCTTCTGGAAAAGTAAGGATAAGGGCGCCACAGGCCAATTAATGGGATCCAAGAGAAGTCTATGGGAACGGGTAACAAACCTATCAAGTAAATTATATGGGCAATCAGGCAGTAAATAAACCGTCCTCCATTTTACTGTTTTATAAGGAGAAGGATTTGAGGAGATGGTTGCAGGTTGAGAACTGGGAAATACAAAGAGAGCTGTCCAAATGATGTTCTGGTGGTTGCTAAATCTTCTCCAGAGAGAAAGACTTCCTTGACAATACACCAGTTGGCTTCAGTTCCATCCAATTTTAACAGTAAGATTCATTCATAGGTTCTATGATCTACTGATATAGATTCATCCTTGGAGGACAAAATGCTCCAACCCTCTTGAGGTAACAGTTACAGAGACACTGACCTCTACTGAATAGGAAAGGAGGAAAGCTAGCATGCAACCATAGTGGACAGAAAAGAGGCAAATCTTTAAAACTCTGATTCACTTGAAGGAAGAATGGCATCAGCAAAACTGTAGCAAAACACCTCCTGCAGGCTATCCTGCCAACTTGATTTTCATTTAGAGATGACAGTAAAAGATCTCAGTGGGTCCTGGCTGTTTAAAGGCAGTTCCAGTCCTCTCAGGGAGATTTTCCAGAGATAAACCAATTCCCATGGAAAATTACAGTTGAGACCTTGACTAGTGTTCAGGCTCTTAATGCCCCAGATTGGATTTAAAATGCTAACAGAGCATTTACAGTGTGATACAGGTCACCACTGGATAATGAGAAATCTAGCTAAATTCTTACCAGTTGGCAAAGCCACCCTGAAACACTCTCCCAGCACTTATGAAACTACCACCTTACTGAAAGTAGGTGAAAACTTGAGAGGCTACTTTAGTAATGGGGTGGCAGATATTCCAGATTAAGGCAAGCTCTCCAAAAGAGGTCCCCACTATGTTAAGCCAAGATCTAGTCAACCAAAGGGTAGAATCTGGCTGCTAAGTCAAGGGGTTCCAAGGGTTGAAATAAATGGCATCGATCACAAGGACATCACTTAATAGGGCACTGTAAGTTCTGAAAAGATGGGAAATTTATTTGAGTGACTCATGAGCAGTCACCGTGCCTTTCAAAATTGAAAGTAAATACAAAGGCATATTTAATGGTACAGAGCCACTCTCTAACCCCACAACCTCTCACTCTTCCCCAACCTCCTCATCCTTTAAGGCAACACCAGTTTTGTGAAGAAGAAAAATGATTAGAGATGGCGATGAGGTTTCCCTGTCACCAAGAAGGAATCAATCAATGACCATATATAACCATTCAAGTATGCTGAGGAATGTGGAGAGAAGATACCCAGATCACTATCTTATCTGGGCCATTAAAGAAAAAGGCACTAGGATTCAGTGGACAGATTCAGTAGGGCAAGGATGCTAACATGACTTTGTAGGCCAAGCCTTTGGGTAATTAACTATTCTTGTGCTGCTTATATACCTAAAAGTGTAGCAGGAATTGATATGACACCCAACCTAGCAATAATCTTTGTATTTTTAAAGAACTGTTAAAAATGGTAGGGGGTGGAGGTGGGGAGAGGGAATATGTGACAGAGGCTGTATGTGATCTGCGAAGCCTAAAATATTTACTATCTGGTTCTTTACAGAAAAAGTTTACAAACTCCTGTGTTATATGCTTGTCATTACCCACCTGTAAGTGCCAAACAGTATTCCCCCAATCAGGAAGTGCTAATGGAACATAAAAATAGTTTCCCAAACCATTTCCTTTCCCTCAGTGGCCCAAGAGAAATGGAACAGAAATTCCAGGAGGACAAAGGGAAACCACAACCTTGATTAAAGACTTACAGTAACAGATGTGCTATCTGAACACAAAAACCTTGCAAGGCCACTGGAAAAAAAAAAAAAAAAGGTGAACAGGAGCTAGAGACTTAACAATAGTAAATTACTGTCAACTGAGTTAGTTATTGCTCTCACAGTCACAGCTGCTACAGACTTAATCTATTACAAGGACTGATGGTACTTGCTAAGTTGTCCTGGACACTGCCAATGCCTTCTTTGCCATACCACTTATAACCAGAGGATCAAGTCAGTTCATGTGCATACTGCAAGGCCTCCGATAGAAGTCTGCAGCGCTTCCTCAGGACAATCTAAATCCCCTTGCCAAATGTCACACCAACAGGTATGCCAGGATTTAGTGTCTCTTTATCCTCTGATTTCCAAAGCTTTCGCTATGGGCTGTTGAGTCAGTAGCATCACTCTCAACACTCTTCCTTCGATGTTATCACACCTCTCCCACCAAGGCCAGGTGAAAAACCACAATAAAATTCAGGGACCTGCTCAACAAGTGAAGTTATTTGGAACTATGTGAGCAGATTTACAATGTCTGATCCCTCGTAGGTCTCGATACCCTACCCCACTATCAAAAAGGAGACTAGGTGTCTTGTTGAACTTTTTAGGTATTAAAGCCTCTATATGATTCATTGGCATTTTACTTGTTCCTTTATATCAGCTCTCCTGTAAATATGCATTCTTTGAGAGGAGCCCAAACCAACAGGTTGTGCTGGAATCTGTGCAGCAAGCTATATTCTCTACCTTTAGGGCCCCTCATTATGCATTTGACCTAGAAGTTTCTGTGACTGATGATTTTGCCATTTTCAATCTCTGGCAAAGCACGCGCATTGAGGTTTTAGACTGGTTGCTGTCCTGACACAGCTATCAGTGCACCGAACTATATGCACTTAAGAATGGTTAAGATAGGGGCGCCTGGGTGGCTCAGTCAGTTAAGCTTCTGACTTTGGCTCAGGTCATGATCTCACGGCTCATGGGTTCAAGCACTTCATCGGGCTTTGCACTGACAGCGCAGAGCCTGCTTTGAATTCTCTGTGTCCCTCTCTCTCTCTCTCTGCTCCTCCCTCACTTGTGCTCTCTCGCTCTTTCTCTCAAAAATGAACGAACATTAAAAAAATTGGAGTGCCTGGGTGGTGCAGTCAGTTAAGCATCAACTTTGGCTCGGGTAATGATCTCATGGGTCATGAGTTCAAGCCCTGCTTTAGCTAAGCTGGAGCCCCACTTTGGGTGAGCTAGAGCCCCACTTCAGACTCTGCACTCTCTCTCCCTCTCTCTGCCCCTCATGGGATTCTCTCTCTTCCACTCTCTCTTTCTCTCTCATGCTCTGTCTCTCAAAAAAAAAAAAAAAAAAAAATTAAAAAAGAATTAGAGGATTGTCTAAAAAAACAAACTTAAAAAAAATCTTGAGATGCTCCATTAAAAAAAATGGTTCAGATAGTAAATGTTACATGTATTTTATCTTAATAAACAGAATTAGGAGTTAGAACTACTATGGAGAGAGAAATATAGGGCCCAAGGCATTATCATTATCATAGGAGAAGCAAAATAAGCTTGTACAGAGAAGTACAAGTGGCTGGAGAGCTACCCCAAACTGCTTTTATTAAAATGTTCTGTCTATATGCTACATACTTCTTTTCCATACATTCTCCCCTCTTAAATGAAATGCTATAACTAAAAGTTTCAGGTCAATTTGTTTCTGATACTGCCTGTTTGTGAAGTGAAAAACAACAACAAAAATCACTTGCTTTTAAGATACAGCTATTATGACACAAAAGATCTGATAACACACTAAGGTATTGTAAAACTACTTTGTACTACTTCTGTCACAAATTATCACTTGAGGTTAATACCCCCTTTAAAATTTTAAGTGAATCAGGGGCGCCTGGGTGGCTCAGTCGGTTAGGCGTCCAACTTCAGCTCAGGTCTTGATCTCATGGTTCATGAGTTCGAGCCCTGCATCAGGCTCTGTGCTGACAGCTCGGAGCCTGGAGCCTGCTTTGGAATCTGTGACTTCCCCTCTCTCTCTCTGTCCCCTCCCCAGCTCATGCTCCGTCTCTGTCTCTCAAAAAATAAATAAACGTTTCAAAAAAATTTTTTAATAAAATAAAATTTTACGTGAACCAATGATAGCGTGAATTATCAGTGATAAAAATACCTCACATGATACGATAAGGTAGTAGCATATAAAATTAACATATAAAAATCTATAGTCTTTATACATACAGATGATAAAATTACACAAGTAGAAAACTCCTTTTAAAATAAGAAAAAATAGGGGCGCCTGGGTGGCGCAGTCGGTTAAGCGTCCGACTTCAGCCAGGTCACGATCTCGCGGTCCGTGAGTTCGAGCCCCGCGTCGGGCTCTGGGCTGATGGCTCAGAGCCTGGAGCCTGTTTCCGATTCTGTGTTTCCCTCTCTCTCTGCCCCTCCCCTGTTCATGCTCTGTCTCTCTCTGTCTCAAAATAAATAAACGTTGAAAAAAAAATTTTTTTTTAAATAAAATAAGAAAAAATAAAATAGTAAGAAAGGGAATTTGGTGGCAGCATATAGCATACAGTTTCCCAATCTGAGTCCCCACATAAAAAGAAACAGCTTAAACAAGAAAACCAAAATCCGTGGACTAACATTTACAACAAAACCAATTGTTCAAAATATCGCCATGAACTCCAAAATACAAGCAGGTTGGGACAAAGCCCTAAAGACATGCATGGTAACAGTATTTGTGAGGGGAGAAGGAAGTAGCAAGTAAACCCCCAAATCAACAGTCTCCACTGGAAAGCACTGGGGGCCAGTGTGAGAACAGCATCTGAGACAAGGGTTTTGTCCTTGCCAATACTGGACAAATGCAAGAGGCCTACAGAGAAGAAGGACTGATCTAAGTCTCAAATCACCCTTCCAGGCAGGGGTCCATTGTAAAACAGGGACACACGCCAAACAGAACTGGCTTCTAAATACCATCCCCAGTAAAAGAATATGATATGATGATATTTTCTTTTAAAGGAGGTGATGCGCTATGAACAACACACCCCTTATGTGGTAATTCTATCAAATATATTTAACCTGGATCTAATCAGGAGGTGTAAATAAATAAGAAAAATCCCTGGAGAAGGATAATCTGTGAAACAAATGGTCTGGCCTCTTGAAAAATATCAATGTCAAAAAGATAGAAAAGCCTGGAGACTGTTTTTAGATTATAGCAAATTAAAGAAAAATAACTAAATGCAATATCTGATACTTCACTCTATCCTGAGTCAATTTTTCAAATCAGCTATTAAAGTAAAGCTATTACTGGGACAAAAGGAGATATTTGGATATGGACTATGTATTAAATAGTGATTATATTTCATAATTAATTATGTTTTATTTCCTAAGTATTTAATGTTATATCAAAATAGTATTATATTACACTAATATATTAAATATAATCATAGGTGATCATTTATAACATTAATAATTAATGAATACTATAATACATGACTTTCTACTACATTAATGTTATGTTTCTTAAGTAAGATAGTTACATTGCAGCAATGTAGAAGAATGTCCTTAGGAGATGCATGCCTATTTAGAGATGAAGTGTCACCATGTAAGCAATTAATTCTCAAATGGATACACAAGGTTTTTTAAATGTCTCTGTATTTTATGCATATGTATAAAGATAAATCAAATGTGGTGTAAAATGTCAACAATTGTTGAATCTAGGTTAAACCTACATAGCTGTTCATTGTACTATTCATACAAATTTCTTGTAATATTAAAATCTTTTAAAATAGAAAGGTAAGGGGTACCTAGGTAGCTCAGTCAGTTGAGCATCTGACTTTGGCTCAGGTCATGATCTCACATTCCATGAGTTCAAGCCCCACCTCTGGCTCTGTGCTGACAGCTCAGAGCCTGGAGCCTGCTTCTGATTCTGTGTCTCCTTCTCTGTCTGCCCTTCCCCTGCTCATGTTCATGCATGCTCTCTCTCACGCTCGCTTACTCTCTCGCTCTCTCTCCTTCTCAAAAATAAACATTTAAAAAACTTAAAGAAAAAATAGAAAGGTAAAAATAACCTGGTATATAAGTTATTTAAAAACAAACTAAACAATATTTAGGAAATAGTCTTAAAAAAAAAAAAGCTAAATATAGTAGAGCTATCATGGTTAACACCTATTGACTTTTCTTCCAGTCTTTTATAAATAAAATTATTAAGCAAAATTAGGAATAAATTTTTTTTAATTAAAACAATTTTTAATTAAAGGGGTGCCTGGGTGGTTCAGTCAGTTAAGCATCTGACTTCAGCTCAGGTCATGATCTCACGGTTCCTGGATTTGAGCCCCGCGTCGGGCTCTGTGCTGACAGCTCAGAGCCTGGAGCCTGCTTTGGATTTTGTGTCTCCCTCTCTGTCTCTATCCCTCTCCTGTCTTGTGCTGTCTTGAAAATAAATAAACATTTTTAAAAATTTATTTAAAAAGTGTTTTTAACTAAAAAAAATTTAAGTGCATATTGCATCTTTTGTATATACACTGCATCTTTTACTCCTATTAAAAGGCCCTTCCCCCATTATTTGTCTTTTAAAATCATGGATTTTAAATATAATAATATTGGGGCGCCTGGGTGGCGCAGTCGGTTAAGCGTCCGACTTCAGCCAGGTCACCATCTCGCGGTCCGTGAGTTCGAGCCCCGCGTCAGGCTCTGGGCTGATGGCTCAGAGCCTGGAGCCTGTTTCCGATTCTGTGTCTCCCTCTCTCTCTGCCCCTCCCCCGTTCATGCTCTCTCTCTGTCCCAAAAATAAATAAACGTTGAAAAAAAAAATAAATAAATATAATAATATTAATAATATTAACTAACACTTAAGATGCCTTTCAGTTTTCTGCACGGACAACCAGATTTCCAACTAGCACTTCTAAGACATGCCAAGGCAGGGGTGGCACCTGGGTAGCCCAATCAACTGAGCATTGGACTTTGGCTCAGATCATGATCTCACAGTTGGTGGGTTCAAGCCCGACATTGGGCTCTGCGCTGATTGTGTGGGGCCTGCTTGGGATCCTCTGTTCCTCTCTCTCTGCCCTTCCTCACTCTCTCTCTCAAAAATAAACAAATCCTAAAAAAAAAATTTTTTTAAGAAGTGCCAAGGCATTTTTAGATGCATTAATTCACTTAATTTTTACAACAATCCTATGAGATTAAATACTAATATCACCTAGACACAATGAGAAACGTGAGGCACACATATCCCACTCCACACGAGTCATAACTTTTCATTTATTCTTGGCCATTTATATCATTTCTAAAAATTAGGTGCTATAAGTAGCTAAATAGTGATAAATAACCATTTTATATATACACCTTAAAGTAATTACCTAATACTTATTTGGGGGAAAGAATATGAACTTTAAGCTCCTGACATGCCATATTTAACAGATTCTAAGTAACTTATTTAAACCTATAAAATGGACACGTATATTACGGTGATCCTATGTCACAATTTACTCGGCATCCTTTTTTCTTTCTTAGTGGTATGTATCAATCAGTGACAAGTCAAATTAGATGAAATACAGTAAACATCTTTTCAAAAAACTTCACCTATTTACTCAACACTCTCACTGCTTGTAGCTCCATTTCTGAAACATACAAAAGTCAAATGAACAGAGCACAAAAGTTTAAAAATATAAACTGACCTTTCTCGCTATTAGGCTCCCAAATGTATAACTTTGGACAAACTGTTTAATATCAATGAGACGCTCTACATTTTTAATTTGTTTTCCTAGGAAATGAGCATGGTGTCTGAAATTCAGTAGATGCTTCATAAACGTTTATCAATTAAACATGCATGTCCTTATTTCTTCAACTATGAAAAAGGAAATTAAACTAGATAGTTTAACATAGATAATATATTGACAAATATTTGTATTATAATAGTAAAACAATTCCTTATAGTCACTGAATCTCCATAATGCTATGGTTTTTAGATAGCTGGAATATAACCCTAAACACCTAAATGTATGTAAGCATTTGAGTCTTTATGTCTTGTGGAATCTCAACCTTACGAAAAATAATAACTCTATAGACTAAAGAACTTAGCCTTCAACCAATTCAATTAGTCACAAAAGCCCATTTCATGGACATGCCATTTAATTGATGCACACTGTATTAATGTTTGTCTTCAACATCTAAATTCAAGAAAAATTTCAAAAAGGTTATTCACACCGACTTGTAATTTTCACTTGTCATCCATCCTCTTTGACAAGGTATCTATCCCTTCTAACCTACACACTCTTTATAAATCCCTTCTCCCAAACATTTACTAGGCTAAATAACAACCTCCTGAAACACTGTATAAGATCCATAAGGAAAAAAAAGATTCCCAAGATTCTTTGCACTAGCATTCTTTTTAGAACATGAAAAAACTTCACCATGTGTACTCATACAAAAAAAAAGTTTTGTAATATATCTGATTTATCTAACTTTTAAAGAAATGTGATTATTAAACCTCCAATCCAAGAAAAAGACAGGAAGATATATGAAAAATAATCCATGGACTTTGGGGTCAGGCATACTTGGTCTTAAATCCTGGCTCTGTCATTTACTAGTAGGTATCTCTTGTTTTTGTCTGCCCATGATTTTTCTTTAGGTAATTCTTCCCTACTCCATGTAAGACCTTCAACCACAGTATCCCACCAGCCCTGACCACAAGACCACAATTAGCCAAAATAAGGTTAATCCTAGGTGGACAAATCTCACAATTCCCGAACATCCTCAATTCCAATAGCATTCACTTAAATTCTCTCTTCTTCAATATGCGTATAATAACATCTTGTGCCAGAAATTACGAAGGGTCTACTATCCTATTTAACAAGTGAGCTGCCAGCTTCATGGATGCTGCAAGAAGATACTAGAGTCCTGGTTATACACAAAGGGCTTTATTACTCACAACAACAGGAGTAGCCAGAAATGTCAGCATTTCCACGGGTTCCCCAAGTCCCAGTTTTAACACGATGACCTGGAAAGTGTCAAATGATGCTTGCATACATAGTGGGTTTCATTACAGGAGAGGAACTTTGGGCTTAGGAAACCCAATTCTGAACAGTAAGCAGGCCTACTGCCAAATACCCCAGAAAGAGATATTATCTCTGTATATTTTCCATGGCTATAAGCAAATCTGCCCTTTGCTCTTGATGACGGTGCCTCCATTTTCGAAGACTGTTCATTACGTAAACAACTCTGAAAAGATAACCTGGAACAAAGGCAGTCAAGGCCTCTATTCATAAGATGTGTACGAATCTGAGAGACCCATGGAGACCTGTCTCGCAATAACTGATGTCAGAACGACCAGTGAAATATTAAACCACTACGATCTATACTTTCTCCATAACTTTGCGTTGATTCACACTCTTACTTGTTCTTGGACCTCACTGAGTCTTCCAGACCCTTGCTCCAACATTTTGTCCAAATCTATGTGACCCTGTCCCCTAGTTTCACTTCCATCTATTTATCCAACTTGGATCCCATGACTTACTACTTTAAACACTTCTGACAACAACTCACTTGTTCCTTTTCCTTATATTTACACCCAATCTGCATAGCAATATCTCCCTTAGGATTCTGTCCATACCTATTTTCTCTGCTTCATTATCCAGGTGACCAAGTTAAGGATCTAAATGACTCTTTCCTTCCTCCTCCCACAATACAGGAAGACAAAGTATTCTTCTTGTTCACTACTACACCTTAGTATCATGTATTCCTCCGGTTATTGCCCTATTTCTTCCCTCTTACTGACATCCAAGATTCTTTTAAAACAGTTAAATACTCTATTTACATTTCCTCATATTTACTCTATTCATCTACCAACTTCAATTAGCTTCTCCTCTGACCATTATACTGAGACTGTCTCAAGAACTTCTTCAGCATTAAATCCAAAAGACATATACTTGCTTTACATTAGTTGATCTCTCAAATGCATCTAATTGCTGAGCACTAACTTTCTTAAAATATTCACATACCAGATCTCTCCTAATTTTCTTCCTGTATCTATGGCTACTTCCTTTATAGAATCCTCCCTTGCCCATTACTGATGAAAAACGAGAGAAAGGGAGGGAAGCTCTAATTTACAGAATACCAACTAATTAATGGATATAGAATGAATTATGGAAAATTATTTTCTGTCAAACACTATTTCAGGTAGAAGCATCAATGGATGCTAAAACCTGTGAGTGAAAAATTTAATAGGAAACAGGGTATCTGCCCAATTCTCAAGGTGGAGTAGCCAGCCTCCAAGAATATCCCATGATCTCTGCCCATAGGTAGTATCCAAATACACTGAATAGGTTGCTCTGTGTAACCGACAGAATATTGCAAAAATGAAGTGTCTTAAAAGTGGTTAAAATGGCAAATGCTATTTTATATATATTTTACCACCAAAAAAAAAGTTAAAAAAAAAAGTCATTCAACAAGGGGGGTGGGAAGGCAGCATGTAACATGCGAGGCTAGGTCACAAAAAAACTGCAGCTTTCAGGGTGTCTGGGTGGCTCAGTCGGTGAAGCGCCCGACTTCAGCTCAGGTCATGATCTAGCAGTTCCTGAGTTCAAGCCCCACATCGGGCTCTGTGCTGACAGCTCAGAGCCCGGAGCCTGCTCTGGATTCTGTGTCTCCTCTCTCTGCCCCTCCCCTGCTTGCGCTCGCTCACTCTCTCAAAAATAAACGTTAAAAAAAAAAAAAAAAAAAAACTGCAGCTTTCACCTTGCTCTTAGATCACTCACCCTGGGGAAAACTAGGTGCCCTGTCACACAGCACCTAAGCAGCCCTAATGAAATACCCACGCAGCCAGAAAGTGAGGTTCTTAGCCAGCACCAACGTGCTAGCCATGGGACTAAGCCACCTTGGAAGCACATCCTCCAGCCTGAATCAAGCTTCAAGCTACTGTATTCCTGCCAAAATCCTGACCGCAATCGGATGAGAGACCCTGAGCTAGAAAAACCCTAAGTCCAAATTCCAGACCCACAGAAACTGTGAGACAATAAATGTTTATTATAGTAAAGCTACGCAACTTTAGGGAAATTTATTGTGCTGCAATAGGTAACTGATTCAGATTTTGTTATGAGGCGTGGTACACTACCATCACAAAAAACCCTAAGATGGGGGAGTGGCATGGAATTAAGCAATGGGCAAAAGCTAAAAGGACTTTCAGGAGATTATGAGGACAGACTAATGAATACTGAAGAGACTATTACTTGAAACCTTCTGGCCTTTCAGGAAGGCTGCTATCCAGAGCATAAAACAAAGTGAGAGAAATTTAATTGTATATTAGAGGAAAAGGGGTCCTTGTTATATAGAAGCTGAAAGTTTAACAACATTGTTGCCTGTGGTAACACAAAGTAGAAAGTGTATTTAATGAATTGGATGATTTAACCAAGGCGATTTTTTAAGTAGTATGTTGCAAGTGCAATCTGATTTTTTGTTTAAAAAAATAAAGGAATACAGAGATAAACTAAATCAGGAAAGGTTATTTGGCGGTCCTGAAAATTCATATACTATGCAAAAAGCAGACAATATAAAAGTAAAGAATGGCTTCCAGACAAAGATAAACAGTACCACCTTTTCATGAACAACTCAACTATATAAATGGCAATCTATGAGTATCAGTGTACAATGAAGAAAATTAATCAGCTAACTAGAAGTTGAGTATACAAAAATTAATGTCTACATAAAATTGGTAACACACTTTTAAAAGGAAACCAATTTCTGAAGAGTAACAAGGTACTGAAGAGTACTCTCAGAAAACCATTCCAGGAAGAGTAAAACAAGGGTGTGACCATAAAATCCACTGTTAAGATCAAAGCAATGTCTCCAAGAACCTGAAACAGGGCTTCATAGTCATCAAGGTCATGAAAGACAAAGAATTAAGGAAATATTCCAGAAGGAACAGACTGAAAAGCTGAGGAGACATGACAACTAAACGTGATCCTGGATTGGATTCTGACCCAGAAAAAGTTTCCCCCGTCAGTATGGAGGATATCAGTGGGGGAAATTTGAATGGGATGTGCAGATTAGCTAATGGTTCTGTAAAAAATGTTAATTTACTGATTCTGATAATTGTACTATAATCATGTAGGAAATCCCCCTTTTTATTAAAACTACACACTGAGTAGTACACTTAGGCTAAAGGGGTATTACGTTTCTAATTTATTCTCTAGTAATGCAGAAAAAGAATATACAGAGTGAAAAAGAGGGACAGCAAAGAGGGGAGGGGAGGGACGACATGATAAAGCTTAAAATGTCAACATTTTGAAAATGTGGGTGAGTGGTACAGAGAAATGTGTACTATTTTTCAACTTTTCTCAGAGTCTAAAATTATTGCAAAATCAGAAGTCAACAAAATTTTAATCCTTCTGGCTGGCTGCCCAACACCTCAGGATAAAGGATCAAACGAGCATCACTTATAAAATCCTCAGGAACTGCCCTTTTTTGACCAAGTGGTCTCCTGTCACTCTTCAGCCCCACCAAACACACACCCCAGGCATTCTTAACTGCTGTTCCTGAAAAGACCTTGCCCTCTCAACTCTTTGCACATGTAGAAGCTTAAAGCTTTAACTTGAGTGGAAGATTTCCAAAAGGAAAGTACACAAAAAAGGAAAGGGGATGACAGGTAGCTCTCAATGCTGAAAACTTTTAAAAAGATACAGAAAAGTAATGACAACTCTGTGAATGAGAGTTTGTCCTCTGAGAGCCACAGAAGTAGCCCAGTTCTCTTCAAAGAAATGAGTATTCCTACAAAACGGTAAGTCAGTATCTGTGGTTCACAAAACACTAACTGCAAACCTACCTCCCACAAACACCCAGCATACACTAACAATATTTATGTTGGCAAAAGCTCCTTTATCTATTGCCAATTGTTAGTAACAGTAAAGTAGAGCAAGTAAGGGGGGTGGAGAACACTGCAGGAGATAATCCCTCATAGCTACAGTAGGGGACAGAACAATTTTCTAGGAAACCTACATGGAAAAGAGCGCATTTCCACATAATACATTGTCACTAATGGTGACTTTGCTGCAAAGTATTGTTAAGTATAATACCACACTTTTAATACATCATGGATTAGTTAACATTAATGAGTAGGGAGAGGATGTGTCTGAGGATCATTTGAACTGCATTATCTCAATGCATTAAATAACCACAGATTTCTAAATAAAGACCCACAAATTAACTTTCAGAAAAAAATCCTTTCTGAAGCTGGGAACCTCACAATACAACCACATATTGCCATGTCTGATACCCCTTCTCCATTTCCTAACCTTGGCCCACAATCTCACTTCTGTAAACATAAAAATATTAGGCTTAAAAGAAAATTCTGTTTTATAATGAACATTAATAGTCTTAGAGGGTAGGGGTGCCCGGGTGGCTCAGTAGGTTAAGCATCCGACTTCGGCTCAGGTCATGATCTCGCGGTCCGTGAGTTGGAGCCCCGCATCAGGCTCTGTGCTGACAGCTCAGAGCCTGGAGCCTGTTTCAGATTCTGTGTCTCCCTCTCTCTCTGACCCTCCCCCGTTCATGCTGTCTCTCCCTGTCTCAAAAATAAATAAATGTTAAAAAAAAAAAATTAAAAAAATATAGTCTTAGAGGGTATTCTTCTTAAACAATACTTAAAGATACAAACTGTGTAATGACTGAATTAAACTCCTCCTATACATAGTTTCAATTCATTTCAAACACGTACTTTTGTTCCTTTAAAAATACATATATATGCCAACTTTTCCATTTGTATGGAAACTGTCCTTTATTCAAAGTTGTAACTCACTATTAATTTTCCTTTCTCACAGTTAATATCTAACCAGTATTAATATATCTTGGGTCACACATAAATTCTCTGAAAAGCAAAAACTATGCACTTTTTTATGTTCTCATAGTTACATAAAAAGGTAATTTATAAACTGTTGATTTCATTTTCAAATAAGGGATCTGGATAGCACAATCAGTATGAAATATTCTTTATGACCACTTAGTTATAACTTAATACAAAATATTTAAAATAGATTTTAAAATATGTACCAGTATGAAGGTAGATAAAAAAATTCGAAGGGAGAGTGACTCCAACATACCTCATGAATAAGACCAAAATTCACCTCACAATATACAGTATTCTAAAATCAGAATGAATTGTGAGTGCTACCGTTCAATGCAACATTTTATAACAGGGTAAGAATATACTAGATAAACCTACTAGATATTAAAATCTTAAAAGAGATAAAGAGGGATAGAGGATGACACAGTCTATAACACCCAGTCTTTACAGCTGTATTATCATTTAGCATCATACCATAATAAAAAAAGTCCCTTCCCAAATATTCCCAAGGCAAGCAACCACGTCCAACAATAATAAATGTATACTATGTGTACCTCATAGCCTTTATAGATTATCAGAAAAACTATTACAAAATAAAATGTAGAAATGATTTTAAGTTTGACAACAAAATCAAGTTATACTAATCTTACATATGCCAAAAACAAAATGCAAATAGTACTCATATACTAATGAAAATACCAACTGCTAAAATTCATAAACAGTTTGACTAAATACAATGTTGTTAGCCTAGTATTCAACTGTAAAAACACTCATAAAATGAAAATCTCATTCCTACAACAAAAAAGATAAATATAGTCATTAGCACTGTATTTATTAAACACTGTACTACATTTAATAACTGACCATTAAAAACAACCATGACGGGCATATATTAGGATAAACATGGTCATACCACAAACACTTCTTTAAACAAGATAATGCTCATGAAATGGCTGAAGAGAAGAATATCATCAGTAAGACTTCCCTCTTCACAATTTACAATGAGCCCTACCTATATCCCTCATTCGTGGATTAAAATAAGCTTACATAAAATCTCACAGCGCTTCTTAGTAAAACTGCTAATTAAACCCAATCTGCCATTTTCCCATCAGTAATCCAAACAAGACAGCAAAACAGAACCCTATAATTGTCACTATCACAAAACCACCTCATTAAAGAAATCAAGATGAATATGTATACTTGCTGCCTATAAGGTCTATAAAACATATATATAAACCTAACAAATGCTATAAAGGCAAATACAAAGTTATCATTATTATTTCACTCATAACTGAAAACCCAAGTTCAAAATTAAAAATTTAAGCTTTAAAAATGTTTACCTTAAAAAAAGACACACACATAAATTCAAATCAAATCTGTTCCCAAATCCTAAGAATTTACAGACATGAAAAGGTTCCAAACTAGTTTATACCAAATGTTTAAGAGTAGTATTACTTTCCAATTGAAGATGTCTTTTTTATCCTCACTTCATTAAAAACAATTCACAGTAGTATCCTTTTCCTATGTTGGCAATATAACCTATGAATGATTCTACTGTACTTATTATTAGTTCACTAAAAATTACTCATATCCTATCCTTTAAAATAAATAAAAACGTAAGCAGAAAAAAGGTAAGTCAGAAAAAGACAGATTAGTATCAGGCAAGCTTTTAGTGCTTTATTAAAAGATAAAATGTTCTCAAATGATATTACATTTGGCCATTAAAAAAATAATAATAATAAACCATTTAGCAGCACCACTGGGGGAGAAAAAGTCAAGAATATACAGAACTTCAAAACTGTTCCATTATAAAGTGAAAAAGATGATGAGATTTTTACTTACATGTGAAATAGTCAGTTAATAATGTATAGCCACAAATGCTGAAGTCACCTAAAGATTTCACAAGATGACCACAGTAACACATGCAAGAAATCTCTCTCATGCTTTCGGTCAAGCTGTATTTCAAATTTTCAGTTGAAACAGGTACATACAAACATATTCACAAATATGGCATTATTTTAAACCTACTCTTTGACTTTATACTCTCAATTAGTCAAAAATTTTCAGTATTTCCATGTCTCAATCCAGCTATCAAGAACTTAATTTTATCTAAAAAAGGGGAAAAAAAAAAAAACTATTAAGTAGATGTGCTACATATATAGCAACAACAAATCCACTTACTTTTTTCTCTTTCTCATGATGTTTATCCTGAGAGTGAGAGGAAGAATCACTTAAACTTTGATCATATGACCTATTAGATCCCCGTTTGCTCTTTTTCTAAAAAAGAAAATATATATACATACATGTATATGTATATAAAAAATTTTTAAATAATCTTTCTGTTAGGCTTAAACCAATTCAAGTGTGCAGTATTTAAAAATGTCTACTGAAGTAAAAACAAAAACAAAAAAACAAAACAAAAAAAAAACCACCTTGCTATTTCAAACTATATAATCCAGTTTAGACACCATCTATATGCTGTCTATTGCATTATAAAGGAAAATCTAAACCTAAATTCAACATTAATGCCATATTTTTGTACATTTATGAAAATGTGTGAAAATAGATTATATTTTCAAATAAGCAGGAGCTTATTTGTCACTTTATCACAAAACCACCTCTTAAAAGAAATCAACTATAATTTTTCATTGTCTTCTTTAAAAAAGAAAAGGAGTTCCAACCAAAATAGAGAATGCCATACTGAGGAAGGATGCCAAGACTAGAAGAAAAGAAAAGAAAATATTTGAAGAGTTACTTTTCTGCCACACTAGAAAAAGCAAGAAGCCTTTATATCTCATACTTTCAGTATTAGGGCATAGTTTTCTAAAAACTTGTCTCTGCAATTCATTAAGAAAAAAATTAAAGAAAATGTCAGCATTAGACCCATGCATTTCTCAAAGCATTAATAAAAGTATGCACATTTCTGTTTAAAATACTTAAACAATTTCATAATAAAGTATGACAGTGAGAGTTATATGAGGTATTTAAAACTGGGTGGTACCATAACTAGTTCAAATTAGACAAAAATGACTATGAAAGGCATTCAAATTCTATGCAAATGTAGGTTAAATAATCTTATTAAATTATTAGACTTTTCCTCCCTAACTAGCAAATGGGACAACAACATGTCAATAACTAGCAATGAGAAAATTCAATTTACAGACTCTCATAATCCATTTTCATTATTTCTGAATTTTGATCTATATCATCTTCCATTTAGAAAACTAAGATTCCAAAATGCTTTTAACATCTAGAAAGCAAAATTTTCAATTTTACTATCTCAAAATTAGTCTTAAAACACTTCAATATTCTTTGTCCTTAAAATAAAAGTTTTCGATAGCAAGCAATATATTTACACAATCTAAGTATTTTATATGCATGAACCAGAAGAGAATCATGAGCTGATTTCATGAGTAAGAGGCCCTTACTATTTACCTAAAAGAAAGAAATAAAAAAATAGCCCCATTCACAAGGGAAAGTTAATAAAAATATAAACAAGACATTAAAAACAAAGAAGACTTAAACTTTCGTGTACAAATCTGTCATCATTGAAGACTAAAAAAAATAGACACTTAGGACATTAAATATCGATCCTTCAAAGGAAAATGGACACAATATATGTAACAACTAACCAAATTTTACCAACTCAATCATCTATGCTATTATGTAACAGTAAAAATTGGCAAAAATCTAAAATATTCCCAAAGTTGTATTTAAATACATTTTTCTCAACATCTTCAACCAAGAAGTTACAAAACAGCTTTGTTTCAGTTTTACTATCTCCTAGTAAATAAAAATGAAAATAAGTAAATAACAGTAATATAGCAAAAAAGATGACTAACAAGTGAGAAAAATCACCAGAGTTAGATTATAGAGTTCTTTATACATGCTTTTTCTATTAAATGTATCCTAACATTTACTATTAATTAATAGAACTTATTTTATAATATTCATCATTATAAATGAACCAAAGCAAAGCAAAATCTTTAAGAATTACTAGATCTTTTAAATCTCAGGAGAGACCATGAAATTGCAAACAATTTCACACAAAAATCAAGAGAAAAGCAACAGCTATTATGCCTTTTTTATAAAACAGAATTTTGCAAGTTCAAGATAAATTCTTACCAGCTTGCTAAAATGGTATTTACAGTAGCCACAGTATTGGACATTATCTGCACCATTACCTTCTTCTTCACAAAGTAGTCCAGCAAACTGAGCACTAAAAATAAAAGCCAAAAAATATATATAAAAATATAATATGTATACATTAAATCTCAAACTACAGTTATGTATATATAAATAAAATGAAACTCACTTCCAAGCATGTAAGGTTTGTAATTAAACCTTATACATCTAAGAGTAAAGGGGGAAAATGTAAAGCTTTATTCTTACTGTGATCAAGTACATATTTTTTAAGTTACATTTGTAGCTTAGAATAAACTTTTGATCCATCTACCTCTAATAAGAATGAAGATTTATGTATGTTTTAAACATGCATATATATAAATGTTTAACATTACCAAATAGACATTAAATTGTTTTAAGATACCCCCCACCCATTTTACTTCTTCACTCTATTATCACAGGTACTAACAGAAAGGCCAGGCTTCTAAAAGACTGAAATGACTTGGGATGGGATGTGCCCCATAGATGCAGATTACGTACTGTTACAAGGAAATGCTTCAGTTCATAGAACCATACAGGAGGCAAGATAAACATAAGCTGTGTTTTCCAGTCAAAAACAATAGAAGAAATGGAATCGAATCCTAAAGTTACGATATTCATTTAAAAAAAACCCACAAAGTGGTAAGGTTTATAATCATTATCTTGTCAATTTGGCCTTCCACTTTTAACATTCCAAAGTTACAGTAGTATTAGCATATATCTTTACCCAAGAAAGAATTTTCATCTTAGAAAAATTAAGTTCATTAATAACAGAATTTATACAACCAAAAGTCTTTTCCATTCCCCAAAATTAATCTAAAATGGACTTCTTAAATCCATACACTAAAAGCTCAAAAATAAAGCATGTGTCTATACTGGCTGCTAAATACAGACTATTTCCTAAAAGTAACAAGTCCTTGGATTATTCCCAAACTTTAATTTTGAACTGTTGTCTATCATGTTGAATATTTTATTTTAGGACAATTTTTACTCTTGAAATTTTATGCCAAAAAAGTATCTTAAGTAACTTCTTAAGAAGTAGCTACCAGAATACTGAGAATATGACAGTGACTGCTTTCCCCCTCTCCCCCACCTTCAAACATGCAGTGAAGAAACACGATCATTGATTAAAATCCTTACTAATATTGCAGGCACCGCACTAAGTTTACCTACATCAGCTCTTTCAGTCCTAACAACAAATCAAAGGTTAGGTAACAAACACCGATATTTTAAACAAAATGAAACTAAATAAAACATGAGAACCAGAATCCACCTATTGAAAATCTGCTCTGGTAAATTCAATTATTAGAATCATCTTTATTAGAAGAAACTCTAAACACAGAAATCATCCCAATAAAATTTACTGTAAATATTTGAGTACCTAAGCCTTTAATTTACAAGGTGTTTCCTTGTACGAAGCACAAAATTTCGGTTTTGTACGACGACAGAAGCATACTTACCACGTCACGTGGAAAGCCTGCCGACATCCGTGTTTATTACATGTCATGCAAGCACCGGTAGCTGCTTTGCTTTCTCGTCCTTGTTCATCACAAATGTAGCAAGTCTTAGGATAGAAAAAATAAACAAAATTAAGCAAAAACCTTACAAGTGTTTTTATAGCGATGAATCTTAGGGGCACGTGGGTGGCTCAGTCGGTCGAGTGGCCGACTTCAGCTCAGGTCATGATCTCATGGCTTGTTGGGTTTGAGCCCCACGTCGGGCTCTGTGCTGACCGCTCAGAGCCTGGAGCCTGCTTTGGATTCTGTCTCTCTCTCTCTCTGCCCCTCCCCTGCTTGTTCTCTCTCAAAATAAACATTAAAAAAAAAAAAAAATGAGTTTTACAATTATCTGCAGAAGTCAAGATTAGGTTTACCATCTAACCTACTTTACTTCAAAACATGAATTCATTTTTTCTGTCAGTAATCTGATTTTTACCAACATGCAGACATAAACAAGGATAGGTAAACAGCACTAGTGGAACTTCACAAAGACCCAGTCTTCCTCAGGCTCAAATACCCTGCACAGCAGCGAGACTCTTCACAGGCACCAAGGCCAGGGTCCAGGACATAGCCTACGACACCTTGGTCTTAAAACTTCCTCACCAATATTCAACTGATTTCTGGGACAAGAGTGTAAAAAAAGATTCGTCTTTTCCTCTGCTGGAAGTAAGCATATCTACGGGAGTTTGACACAAGGAGTTGGGACCTAAGAGATGAAGCATGGTCCTGGATGATGAGCGAAATTTAGGCCATGTTGTCTCTTGACAAGAATCCTACTTGAGCTGCCATTCAGCCTGCCAACCTGACAGACTGAGCCTGCGGGGAAGACATTTTCGCTAAGGAGGTCAGAGATGCCCCCAGGAGACACTGACCAATAAACACTGCCACCGACTTTGACTTACATCTGGTCCTTTTCCCGGGTAAAAATAGCTGATAAACAGTACCACCTTTTCATGAACAACTCAACTATATAAATGGCAATCTATGAGTATCAGTGTACAATGAAGAAACTTAATCAGCTGACTAGAAGTTGAGTATACAAAAATTAATGTCTACATAAAATCGGTAACACTTTTAAAAGGAAACCAATTTCTGAAGAGTAACAAGGTATAAGCTAGCCAACTTCAGTGGGACCACATATATTTTTAAACTTAGAGAGCTTTCCCCCATTATGCACTGTGGTGCCAGAATAACACAATTCAACAATATTTACAAGAACACAGGTCTCAAAAAAGCCTAGTATCTAGTCAGGTAAGTTAATTTAAACTCCTCTGTTGAAATACAAGGATTCAGACTGAGAAAAATTATTTTTTTAAGATTATTTTATTTTTGGGGGTGCCTGGGTGGCTCAGTCGGTTAAACATCCAACTTCAGCTCAGGTCATGATCTTGAGGTCCATGGGTTTGAGCCCCTCGTTGGGCTCTGTGCAGACAGCTTGGAGCCTGGAGCCTGCTTCTGATTCTGTCTCCCTCTCTCTGCCCCTCAACTGCTTGTGCTCTCTCTCTCTCTCTCTCTTAAAACTAAATAAACATTAAAAAAATTTTTTTAAAGATTGTTTTATTTTTGAAAGAGAGCACATGGGAGGGGCAGAGAGAGAGGGAGGAAGGGAGGGATGGAGGAAGAGAGAGGGAGAACGGAGGGGGGAGGGGGGAAGAGGGAGAGAGGGAGAGGGAGAGAGAGAGAGAGAGAGAGAGAGAGAGAGAGAGAAATATTCCAAGTAGGCTTGGCACTGTTAGGGCGGAGACTGATATGGGGCTCGAACTCACAAACCGTGAGATCATGACCTGAGCCAAAATCAAGAGTCAGACACTTAACTGAGTAACCCACCCAGGTGTCCCTAAAATAATTTTTGTAGGGGCACCTGGGTGGCTCAGTCGGTTAAGCATCCGACTTCGGCTCAGGTCACCATCTCACCATTCGTGGGTTGGGACCCCACATTGGGCTCCTCGCTGACAGCTCAGAGCCTGGAGCCTGCTTCGGATTCTGTGTCTCCCTCTCTCTCTCAAAAATAAAATAAACATTAAAAAATTCTTAATTATTTTATACCTGTAACAAGTAAAATCCCAAGTTACAACAAAACCAAACCAGACACAGTGAATAAGAGCATCTCTATCCGTTCAAATTACAAAAACAAAGTATCAAACAATTACAATGGGAAACTGTAACATACATTTTATAACCTACAAATGATCAAGAAGATTAAAAAAAGAAAAGATAGAGCAGACTGAAACAGTAACATTTTATATAGCAAAATTCATGGAAAATATGCAAGTGGGCCTTAAAGAATCTCTCAGTTAACTTCCAAAACAGTGAAAAGACACCACCTTTTGACAATTCAATAAAACTAAAAATTATGATGAATATTAAAAAGAGAGAGAGAGAAGGACTTCCAGACTCCTGGAATGGTGGAGTGAGAGCTCCATGGATCCCCTCTCCACTTCCAAGATTTGGAGGGCACTGGGGAGAGAGTCTCTGAAAATTATCCTAAAGACATGCAGCAAACAGTGGAAAATTTGTTTTTTGAAAAAGTGTACTGAATCTCACTAAGAACAGTGAGAGTCTAGAATTTGAGGCATGATCTGCTCCCATCACCACCCTACCACACACACAGCTTCTTGTGATGGAAATTCCCCTCTGGGTGGGTGTGGCCGAGAAGACAAGGCTCCCTCTCCCCTCAGCTCCTAGTCTGAAGCTATCGTTTTACCCTAGAAGAACCAGTCTCCAGTGACTCTCATCCTACTTACAGCTGGTAGCTCTCACTCATAGAATCCCACCCTAACAACAGGCCACGGGTCCTGAGGCCATTATCATCCCTCCCCCTTTTGCTAGTAGAATGGAAGTTCCATGAGAGGAGGAAATGGGTTGAGAAAACCAGGGGGCTACTATACCCTTTCTTCCTCCCAGCACACTGCTGGAGTACCTGTGTCTCTTCAGGAGAAGCAGAGTGCTATCCCCATCCCCAGTTCCAGAGCAGTAATGTAGAGATTCTCAGAAAGGCACATGGGTAAGGAACATCTTCAGAACAAAGAGCCCAACAGCTTTGCCTGAGAGGACTGACTATGTGGAGAAGCTTAAGGACACTGTCAAAAACACCCTGGCGGAGGGGTGCCTGGGTGGCTTAATTGGTTAAGTGTCCAACTTCGGCTCAGGTCATGATCTCACTGCTCATGAGTTCGAGCCCCGCGTCAGGCTCTGTGCTGACAGCTCGGAGACTGGAGCCTGCTTCAGACTCTGTGTCTCCCCTCTTTCTCTCTGTCCCTCTACCTCTCTCTCTCTCTCTCAAAAATAAACATTAAAAATAATCAATCAATCACTCTGGTGGCAAGCAATTAAGACAGGACTGGTAGCTCCAAGGTACTAATAGAAACAAGTAAAACCAGCCTGAAAATTAACAGAGAGAATAAGAGAAAGACAAGAAATAAGGGCCCTCCTAGGATCACATTCATCCCTGGGGGTATAGAAGGCTATGTACATGAACTAGGTTGCACCCACTCAGGAAAAATCCAAGTGGGACTCGAGGCCGATGTAAAAGCATTCCCTAAAGCCACACACAGATCCATCAGCCAATAAGGCTCATAAGGCTTTAGTACAACCTATGACGAAAAACTGGCTGAAAAGTAAGTTACTGTGACCCAGAGGCAACTCCTGCGAATCTAGACTTGAAAATAAAATCACACTCATGCGTGATGGTCTGAAAGATTGCATGCATGCTTAAGGCTGCACATGTTCGAGAACAACCGACAGAGAGAACCTCAGATCTCCTTAGAAAATAATCTCTAAATCACATACATATTAAGTGATAAAGGGTGAAAATGTAACTAGCTAAAGGGGCTTAATTTAAACATAATCTTTGACTAATAAGTGGTTTATGTTGATCCACAGGCAACCCTAAGAAGTCAGGCCTTTTTTTTTTCCCCCAGGACATTTGAGCAGGGCCACCTGAAGTTACACACTGTTGGGTAAACAGACATAAGAAAATTAGTCCAACCAAGTCATTAAACAAATAAATGACAAAACAAACAACATGACCCATAAGAAGGAAGGATCATTCTCCAGAGTGACTATATTATCTAAAATGTCCATTTCAACAAAAAATTACAAGACGTGCAAAGAAACAGGTCAGTGTGACCTACACACAAGAATGAAAGTAGACATTAGAAACTGTCTTTGAGGACGGACCCAGATGTTAGACTTGGAAGACAAAGACTTCAATCAAATGGAAATACTTGAGTTTAAAAAATTCATTAAAGAGGCTCAACAGTAGATTTGAGTTGGCAGTCAGAAAACAATCAACAGACTTAAAAACAGATCAACAAATGGGGCGCCTGGGTGGCTCAGTCGGTTAAGTGGCCGACTTTGGCTCAGGTCATGATCTCTCTCGGTCAGTGAGTTCGAGCCCCGCGTCAGGCTCTGTGCTGACAGCACAGAGCCTGGATCCTGCTTCGGATTCTGTGTCTCCCTCTCCCTCTGCCCCTCCCCCATTCGCGTTCTGTCTCTCGCTGCCTTTCAAAAATGAATAAATATTAAAAAAAAAATTAAAAAAAAACAGATCAATAAAGGTGTGCCTGGCTGGCTGAGGGGAGAGCATGTGACTCTTGATCTTGGGGTCATTAGTTCGAGCCCCATGCTGGGTGTACAAATTACTTAAAAATAAATAAACTTAAAAAAAATAGATCAATAAAGATTATACAATCTGAAGAAGGGACTTCTTTAGATTATACTACCTGAAGTACAATTTCCAAAAAATGTGGGACACCATTAAGTACACCAGCATACATATGAGAAAACAAAGAGATGAAAGAAAGGGACAGAAACTGAATCTAAAGAAATAACGGCTGAAAATTTCCCAAATCTGGTTAAAACCAATAATCTACAATTCTAAAAATCTTGATAAACACTAAGAGATCCACGCTCAAATTGGTCAAAGCCAAAACACACAAACAAAGATATCTTGAAAGCAACAAGAGAAAAATGGTTCATCACAAGCAAGGAAAACTACAATACAATTAACACCTGAAGTCTCAAAGGAAACAATGGAGGGCAGAAGGCAGCAGGATAAGATATTCAAAAAGCTTAAAGAACAAAACTATCAACCAGGAGTCCAATATCCAGGAAAGCTATATTGCATAAATAAAGATGCAATAAGGACATTCCCAAACAAACAAAAACAGATATTTTGTTGCTCCAATCCTGACTAACAAGAAATACTAAAGGAAGTTCTTTAGGCTAAAATCAAGTGACACTACACAATAATTACAACACACACACACACACACACACACACACACACACACACACACACACACACAGAGTCTAAGAGCTCCAGTCAATTTTACCTCAATAGAGCTGAAATCTTTAAAAAATAAATCTAACAGGCCAATTAATAAACACACATAAAAGGCTCTAACAAAGGTAATTATACAGAAAAAGATAAGACAGTATGATTAAATATTTCTCATTCTTCTCTTAATTCAAAAGGCAAAAGCATAAAACAATGCCATAAATTGTACTGTTGGGCCTATAACAGAGAAATGTAATATATTTCACAATGACAACACAATTAAAGAGGGTGGGAATAAAGATACATTGGAGTAAGAAAGTAACACCAGATGGTAACTTGAACCCACATGAAGAAATGAAGAGAAACACAAATGGCAAATGGTATCTAGCAACACACACACACTATATAAATATATCTGTGGTCTTCTTCTCTTAGCTTTAAAAGATAAGGGGAGGCCTCAGTGGCTCACATGATTAAGTGTCCAACTCTAGATTACAGCTCAGGTCATGATCTCGTGGTTCATGGGTTCAAGACCCGTGTCAGGCTCTGCACTGTCAGAGCCTGCTTGCAGTTCTGTCTTGCTCTCTCTCTCTGACTCCTACCCACTCTCTCTCTCTCTCAAAATAAATAAACATTTTTTTAATGTGTATTTTAAAAAAGACTATATAGAGCAATCATTATGTTTTAATTTGAGAAAGAGACTCAGAGCACACAAGCAGGGGAGGGGCAGGAAGAAGGGAGAAATTGAGAGAGGGAGAGGGAGAGGTGGAGGGAGAGGGAGAGAATGAATATGAATATGAATATGAATATATGAATATGAATATGAATATCCCAAGCAAGCTCCACACTCAGCATGGAACCCGAAGGGGGACTCGATCCCACAATCCTGGGATTATGACCTGGGCTGAAATCAAGAGTCAGACACTCAACTGACCAAGCCACCCAGGTGCCCTAACAGAGCAATAATTTTAACAATATATTATTGTTTGTAGTTTATACAAACATAATATCTCTACTAATAATAGCACAAAAGGGGGAAGGAATGGAGACATATAGGAATGAATTTTCTGTATCTTACTGGAGTTAAGTAGATTCTGATAAGATAAATATTGCAAACCCTAGAGCAACCACTAAGAAAATAACCCCAAAAAATATAATTTAAAAATCATGAAAGGAATGAAAAAGGTACACTAGAAAATATCCACTTAAGGTAAAAGAAGGTACTATAAAAGAAAAAGAGAGGACCAAAGCAGCCATAAGACAATGCAAACAAAAAGTAAAATGGCGGGCATAAAACCAACCATATTAATGATAGCATTGAATGTGAATGTATTCCAATCAAAAGGCAGAGATTAATAGACCAGATTAAAAAAAAGAAAGTTCCATACACTGTCTGCAAGAGGAATACTTTAGATTTGATAGTACAAGTAAGTTAAAAAGATAAAAAAAAAAAAAAAAAAGATATAGTACGCAAAGAGCAAGCATAAGATGGCTGGAGTAGCTATCATTATATCGGACAAAAACAAAAAACAAAAAGAAAAAAAATAGACTCTTGAAACAAAACATTACTAAAGATAAAGAGGAATATTTTAGAACGATAACAGTCAATCCATCAGGAAGATACAATTATAAGCGTAAATGTGTGTATATACATATACATATACAGAGAGAGAGGGAGAACAAGAGAGCCCCCAAGACATATGAATCAAAGTAGAAAAAAGTAATTTGATTATTTTATTTTTTTAAATGACCTGGGCTGAAACCAAGAGTCGGATGCTCAACCAACTGAGCCATACTAGCACCCTAATATTTTGATAATTTTTAAATATTAGCTATTAGATTAAGAAGAAAATATGCAAAATAACTGAGGATTATTGAAAAATTGTTCCCAAACAAAATCATATCTAAATAAAATGTCAAGTATGTGAATAAAGCTATACTCAAGAGGCAAATTCATAGCCTACAAAGTTTTCCCTGTTTTAGAAAAGTAATATTTTAACTGAACTATTTATTTTTTTAGTATGACAGAACATTTAATTACATCAGTTTCCCATCAATACACTAGTCATTTAATGATGATTACATTGGCCATTTCCAATGGTTGGCAGGAGGCTCTTCCACTAAAGGCTCCCGTGGTTTTCATTGTATCATTTTTCCTGCCAGACTTAATTCATTTTCAGCTTGAAGAGTCACCTCTTCCAGTTGCCCACCCTGAAGTTGGTCTAACTGCTTAACATCTGATTCCACTGTAACCATACACATACAAACACATTTGTAATCTGTTCTGTATATTTCCTATATGCTGCATTTTTAGGAATTTGCTCAAGAACGTCAAGAATCTTTGTGTCCAATATTCTTAACCTCTCGTGTGGACTCTCACATACAACCAATCCCACAAGGCCAGGGGTCTTCTTCAGCAAATCTGCCATGGCAGTGCCAGTAGGCTCGGGACACACAGCCCTTTGAACCTAATTTTTTAAATTAAAGAAACAGGCCTCATATCAAAAGGATTCTGGGGCCAAATTCCAACCCCACCTAAGAAGTAGCTGAAAGCATCACTCCAAACATAACTTGAACAAGCCACTTAAACTACAAAAATACAGCTCTTCTTGTAACTGAAAGATGTGCTGTTGTGGTCAACCAAGTAGCCTGAAATCCAAGGGAAGACATATTCTCCCCCCCAACTTCCTAAGAAGCACAAAATGTTCAGACTCTCCACCACTGATACAGCAAGAAAGGGAAGACATGGAGAAAGACATGCATGTAAGAAGAAATCCGCTAAAATTTTAATACATTGTTGTTAAAGGCTGACTGAGGGCTAATATGATACTGCAGAACCACTAGAACCACTGATAGAAGAGTTCTCACTCACTCTCAGGCTCCACTACATGAACTTTTATGAGGGGTTCACGGGGAAGACTGATACCAAGGAGACAAAACCACCAGAAAAAATCTCCCTTGAGGTTCAGGCATGAAGAAGAGGATCAGACTCTACTGATGGTAAGATATGAAATCCTACCTCTCACCCAAACACTCCTTTCAAAAGCATTTGGGGGACTGGAGCAAGCCCTGTCACATCCAAGACATGGGTAAGGCCCACCATGACTAGGAATACAAAGGAAAAACTCTTTACACCCAGGCAAGGGGCAGGAAAAATTCTCAAACCCAAATTCCCAACCCTGTTAGTAATAAAATTAAGAGGTCTTCTAGTGCTGGGGGTAGAAGCAGAAAGTTCTCTTCCTCACAAGTCTTTCCAAAGACACAAATATAAGTCTGCCATGGTGAGGAGGAAAGGAATGGTGAAACTGTGAGGCCCAGACATACAGGGCCTACCAAAGAGAGAGGGTGGACCAAAACAACAGAGAAATCCCAAGCCCAAAACATCAAATAACAAACAACGGCAATCTAACACTAAGGGAGAAACAAAAGCATACCAGGAAGAAACTTAGCGTGTCTGACTCAATATTGTTTCTATTTCCCTTGCTACCATGACCTAAAACAGAAACTTCTGCTTAGCCCTGCGCATAGGCATGTTACAGCTAAGATCTGAAAAAAACTGCTTTTTAAAATCCAAAATCTACCTCACCCGGGGAGACAGAGGAGATAAGGAAGTACATAAATGACTACGCTGTGTTTAAGATTTACAGGAACAACATGACCAGATTCCTATACACAACAACAAACTGACCAAGAACAATGAAGTTACCTGACCTTCCTTGATGTCTACAGGTATCAGTCGCCTTCTGACTCCAACTCCCTCCCACTTTCCCCCTCTTCTTAACATAAAAGAAGCTCAAATCTCTAGCTGAGGAACTGGCTCTTTGGGACAACAGTCTGCCATCTCTTTGGTCTGCTGGCGTTCAGTATCAAGTCCCTTCTCTACATCCACATCTTGCCTTTTGACTCACTGGCCTGTCACACAGCAAGCAGAACAAACTTGGGACTTAAAAGTGTGGTAAAGAAACCACCCTCTGTGGCACTGGTGAACAGATACAGCTAAACGCTGGGGGTGGAACACAAACACTGTGAAAGCAAAGAACCTAATACTCCAGGGCTCCTGGGTGGCTCAGTCAGTTAAGCATCTGATTCTTGATTTCACTTCAGGTCATGCTCTCGCAGTTCATGAGTTCGAGTCCCTTAGGGTGAGCCCCGCTTTGGGTGAACCCCGCTTCTCTCTCTCCCTCCCTCCCCTCCAAAAAAAACCCCTAATACTCTGGCCTTCCACCTAAACTTACAGTATCATTAGAAGACGACCAAGGGGCAAGGCCACCCCAATGGGCTCAGAGGACAGAGCATCAAGCCACACAGAATTATTCTCAATCTTAGAACCTAAAAACTGTCCTGTTGAGTTACAAACCTGCTTTGCTTTAGTCCAGTAACCCCTTTTTGCCTTCTAACTTCTCCCTTTTAAAATGGGACTATCGGGGCGCCTGGGTGGCGCAGTCGGTTAAGCGTCCGACTTCAGCCAGGTCACGATCTCACGGTCCGTGAGTTCGAGCCCCGCGTCAGGCTCTGGGCTGATGGCTCAGAGCCTGGAGCCTGTTTCCGATTCTGTGTCTCCCTCTCTCTCTGCCCCTCCCCCGTTCATGCTCTGTCTCTCTCTGTCCCAAAAATAAATAAAATTTGAAAAAAAAAAAATTTTATAAAATGGGACTATCTATACTACACCTATCCTACCACTGTATCTTAGAAGCAGACACCTTTCCTATATTTCACAGGGTCACAGATGGAAAGGAATTTTGCCTCAGGATTGACCATACCCAGAATTTCACCCACATCTGATTTACATGATTCAGAATGAGATTTGGAACAATCTCATTGAGATTATTAATACTTAGATAAAACTCTGAATTTAAGAGTTGATGCTAGAATCAATTAAGACTTTGAGAGATGATAGGATGAAATAAAAGTATTTTGCATGTGGTAAGAACATGAAGGCGGGGAGATTACTGTGTGTTGAACTGTGTCCCTGAAAAAAGGTATGTGAAGTCCTAATCACCCCAGTAACTCAGAATGTGACCTTATTTGGAAAAAGGGTCACTGCAGATATAATTAGTTAAGATGAGGTCACACTGGGGTAGGACAGGCCTCTAACTGAATATGACTGGTCCTTATAAGAAGATGGCCACTTGATGGGGCGCCTGGGTGGCGCAGCCAGTTAAGCGTCCGACTTCAGCCAGGTCACGATCTCGCGGTCCGTGAGTTCGAGCCCCGCGTCAGGCTCTGGGCTGATGGTTCAGAGCCTGGAGCCTGTTTCCGATTCTGTGTCTCCCTCTCTCTCTGCCCCCTCCCCCATTCATGCTCTGTCTCTCTCTGTCCCAAAAATAAATAAACGTTGAAAAAAAAAATTTTTTAAAAAAAAAAGAAGATGGCCACTTGAGGACACAGAGGCAATGAAAGAACAGTGGGGTCAAAAAGCAGAGACTGGGGTGATAAATCCATAATCCAACGAATGCCAAGGATTTCCTGTCACCACAACAGGCTGGAAGAGAGGCACAGAACTGATGCTCCCTCACAATTCTCAGGAGGAACCAATGCCAATAACTTAATTTCAGACTTCTAGCTTCCATAACTGTGAGAGAATGAACTTCTGTTGTTTTAAGCCACCCAATTTGTGGTACTTTCTTAAGGCAGCCCTAGGAAACCAATACAGAGGCTGTATGAAAAACTGGCTAGGAGTTGGTTATGTTTTGGAGTTGGGTGATGAACTAGGAGGGATGGGAAGTAGTTTCATTCTATTATTATTTTCTACATATGACAATTTCCAAACCAAATACTTATATTGTTATAATATGTAGAATAAAAACGAAAACTTCACGTAAGCATAATTTAAAAAGTTAGAAAACATTAGAATAATAAAATTAGACATAAAGCCTAAAACTGTTCTTTATTATTAGGCACAAAACAGATCCATCAAGAGCTTAGATAAAGGTAAAAACTCCAATGAAATGTTTATGTGAAGAAAACCCAAAAGAAATGAGGTGACACAAAAAGTATTCAACACATTCAAAAAAGTAAATTAATTTGTAAAGAAAGCATCAAAATTATTTTATACTGTTATAAAGATCTATATGCCCCCAGTATCACACAGCACACCGATTTAGTAGCCTACTTTCAAACCAGACTTTTTGCAGCTAAGATATATTGCTTTGTTACCTCATCCTTGTGGAGGAGAGGAGGTAGATACAAAAGGTACCTGGCTTATCCCCTAAAAAAAAAAAAAAAAAAAAAAAAAGGTCACATGCTGTGTTAACTGGGGATTTGGGTAGCCACAATTTCAAAGCAGGCCAATGCTTTGAACTTTCAAAGGGAAAAACAAATCAGACCCATCATGGATTTAAAAAAATGGCAAACTGTATTCTACAACTTTGTACCTAGAGAAAAATCCCCCCCCAGCAGTAGTAACCTGATGACAATCAGAACTTGTTGCTAGGCACTCTACTTCTCTTTGACACTATTTCATGGTTTCCTATTACCTGGCGCTGCTGACATTACCGTTGGGTGATGAAATCTCATTATTCTAATTTCAGACCCAAATGTATCCTTATCATTTTCTTCTTAGATGTCTTGTTTTTTCCTGTATCTGGCATCTCTGATCATCTTATTACTCCTTGTAATTATAAATATGTACATGATATTTATATGATCCTGTAAAATAAAACTTCAAGTTTTCCTTCTCTTAAAATACTACTATAAGCTATGGGTCTCCCAACTTACATGACCTCCCCATTTCCATCCTCTCTCTTTGAACCTGCATATTCTACTGTCACCTTGCCATTTCCCTTTCTAACAAGTTAATAAATTTTGACTTGCACTGAATATAATTTGGTCTAATAAAAATATTTCTGACAGAACAGAAGCCTGATCCAGCAGTAGGGAAGATAACCATGAAAAAGCCTCCATGCTGCAGGAT
The DNA here is from genome assembly GCF_022079265.1 of Lynx rufus. Classification (NCBI taxonomy): domain Eukaryota; kingdom Metazoa; phylum Chordata; class Mammalia; order Carnivora; family Felidae; genus Lynx; species Lynx rufus. Next base: position 20,052,769 of record NW_025814889.1, on the reverse strand, counting down.
GGATGAAGGCAGAGACCAGTCTGCTATAGTACAATACAATACGATATGATGCGATACGATACAATATGATATCAGTTTTTCCATAGCTGTGGAAAAAATACTGTCAACATATCCAGATATGCAATTCAACCATTCTTTTCTTCATGAAAAAAGAATGGACCATGTGTGTACTCTTGCACAAAAGACATTCACTTCTGACGATCCTTACATATTTTAATTTCAATGTTTTGGTTTTTAGTTTCCCTCTTAACAGTCTTTGACAATGAGCAAAGTCATTTTCATCCTACATGTAACTTTGAAAACCGCAAGAGAAGTTGTATCACTTTGCCTTATAGGTCTCACTTACAACATGCAGAAAATAATTAGATTTTAACCACCTATGGAGAAAGAGCCAGAGTAAGGGTTACTCTGTCCATTTTCTGGAGCTTGCTGAATGATTTTGTAAATGTGATGTGTACCTTCCTTAGTCCCAGGTAGCTGCTCTGTGCTCAAGTGTAGAGATTAGTGTACAAAACAAGAGTAACACTGTTAATTGGTGCATACTCTATACAGCTGACCCTTGAACAACAAGGGGGTTAGAAGCATCGATGATCCCCCATGCAGGTGCAGGTATAACTTCTGACTCCCCAAAAACTTAACTACTAACAGCCTGTTGACCAGAAGCCTTACCAATAACATAAAGAGCAGATTAACACATATTTTGCATGGCGTATGTATTACATACTGTATTCTTATAATAAAGTAAGCCAGATGAAAAGTGTTATTTAAAAAAATCATAAGAAGGGGGGCCTGGGTGGCTCAGCAGGTTAAGCATCTAACTTCGGCTCAGATCGTGATCTCATGGCTCATGAGTTCAAGCCCTGCATCAGGCTCTGTGCTGACAGCTTAGCCTGGAGCCTGCTTTGGATTCTGTGCCTTCCTCTCTCTCTCTCTCTTCCCCTTCCACACTTGTGCTTTCTCTCTCAAAATATGAATAAACATTAAAAAAAAAACTTTTTTCAAAAACTCACAAGAGAAAATACATTTAGGTGCTGTACTGTACCATGCTGATCGGACGAAGTCTGCATGTAAGTGGACCTGCAGAGTTCACACCTGTGTTATTCAAGGATCGGCTCTAACCCTATATACCTTAATTACTTTGCAAAGATCCCATTTTTAATCACCTTGTTTACTGCCACCCAAAAAAAACTATAAGGTGTAACTGTGTATCTATGAATATTTTATGGCACCAAAATGAAGACAAAGTGAAAAAAATACTTGTGGTATATACAAACAAAAATTTGTTATCACTATTTAAAGAGGTCATAACTTTAGAGGCTCCTGGGCAGCTCAGTGGGTTAAATGTCCGACTCTGGGTTTCACTCAGGTCATGATCTCACAGTTCTTGAGTTTGAGCCCCACATCAGGCTCTGTGCTGACAGTGCAGACCCTGCTTGGGATTCTTCCTCTCCCTCTCTCTCTGCCCCTCCCCAGCGCACACTGTCTCTGTCTCAAAATAAGTAAACCTAAAAAAAAATAAAAAGAGTACATAACTTTAGAATGCCTAACAGTTTAAGAGCTAAATGGGCAAAAACAGACACAAAAAGAAATATTATTCTGACGGAACCTGACAAGTAATCAAAAATTCAAATAACTGGGTATCATTTATTATCAAACTGGCAAATGTAGAATATGATTTTAAAAATGAATACAGACAATGGTGTGGTAAAAATGGCATTTTCATAAATTATTAGCTATATAAATGTGGAAAACAAACAGGCAATCTTATCAGAACCTTACAAACAGGTATAATCTATGACACAATAATTCTAACTCTAGAGTTCTAGCCAAAGGAAATCAATCTAAACACAGAATAAAAGGGTTGGTGAAGCAAGATTCTTGTCATGCTTTAAATTACAACAGAAAAATAGCTAGGTAATGTGGGAATGGTTAGGAAAATTATGACATAAACATCATAGTTAAGAGTCATCCAGGGGCACCTGGATGGCTCAGTTGGTTAAGCATCCAACTTCGACTCAGGTCATGATCTCACAGTTCACGGGTTTGAGTCCCACATCGGGCTCTGTGCTGACAGCTCAGAGCCTGGAGCCTGCTTCAGATTCTGTCTCTCCCTCTCTCTCTCTGCCCCTACCCCGCTCACGCTCTGTCTCTCAAAAATAATAAACGTTAAAGAAAAAAAAAAAAAAAAAAGTCATCCAAAGAGAAGAGCCAAGAATAAAATCTGTATATTTGGCATTATTATAACGCATACTTACAGATTTTTCAAATGCCAAATATTTAAAAATGTTTATACATTTAAAATGTATTATTTTTAAATGCATCAATTATTAAATCAATCATTTAATTATTTATTATTCAAGGTAATCTAAAATTTGGTAATCCTATGACAGGGAAGCAGAGAATTTGAGTATCAAGAAGTATTCTTATAATCCTTCAGAAAGTATATGTAAAACATTTTGTTATAGTTCAGATGTATATTACTCTGTAGAAAGAATTCTTACATTTTATCAGAATCTCGAAGACCCAAAAAATGTAAAGAAGCACTAGTTTAGAAAAATCGGACATGCCTTCAAAGTGTCTTCCTGGACACCTGGTACACTATGCTAAGATTTACTATTTTAAAATCAAGCAACTCAGGGGCATCTGGGTGGCTCAGTCGGTCAAGCATCCAACTCTTGATTTCGACTCAGGTCATGATCTCACAGTAAGTGAGCCTCACATCCGGCTCGTGCTGACAGTGCAGAGCCTGATTGGGATTCTCTCTCTGCCCCCTCCCCTGCTCTCTCTCTGAAAAAAAAAATAAACTAAAAAACAAAAGTTAAAAACAAACAAACAACTCAAAGAGATCAGTTTACTCAGTTTTATTCAGCATGAATCCATGCTGTCATAGAGTATACAAACAGTTTATGCCCTAATTCCATATGCTAGTGTTATATAATGAGAAAAAACATCCCAACATACAATTGTCCCTGGATCTGTTTTTTACGAAGTCATCAGGTGACCTTAAATCATCTCTTTTTAAACCTGGTCAAAACTCCTTTCTTTTTAAAAATTTATTTATTTATTTGGGGAGGGGGTGTTATTTGGGGAGGAAGGGGGGGGAGAAGAGAGACAGAGACAGAGACAGAGACAGAGACAGAGAGAGAGAGAATGAGAATGAATGCCAAGCAGGCTCTGCACTGTGAGCAAGACAGGGGGCTCAATTCCACAGACCTAAGAGATCATCACCTGAGCTGAAACCAAGAGTCATATGTATAAATTAAATGACTGAGCCACCCAGGCCCTCCGGCCAAAAACTCCTTTGTGAATTATTAAACACAATTTTAATTTATTGCAAAAAAAAAAAAAAAAAAAGACAGAAATTCTCAAGAAGGTTATGCAGAACACTACACTATTTTATAAAATTAAAGAATTAGCATATGCAATTTGGCACAGGTACATCAGGAACAGTTTATAGGCTTTTTTACCTAGTTGTTTAAATAGAATATTTACGAGACATGAAGGTAAACAAGAGCACCTGAACTCCGGCGTCTTTTGTAGAAACTAACTGTGCTCAATTGTTTTTAATTTTTTATTATCATTTTTCTTTTTTAAGTTTATTTATTTTTGAGAGAGCAAGAGAGACAGAGACACCACACATGAGCAGTAGAGGGGCGGGGGGGGGGGAGGGAGGGAGGGGGAGAGAGAGAGAACCCCAACAGCCTCCATGTTGATAGTGTGGAGCCTGAAGGGGTTCAATCAAAGAACCATGAGATTGTGATCTGAGCCAAAATCAAGAGTCCAATGCTCAACTGACTGAGCCAAGTGCTCCTATTATTTTTCTTATTTTAGAGAGAGACAAGGTGTTAGAGTGGGGGAAAGGGACAGAGGGGAAGACAGAAGGAGAGAAAGAAGAGAGAGAGGAAGAGAAGAGAAGAGAAGAGAAGAGAAGAGAAGAGAAGAGAAGAGAAGAGAAGAGAAGAGAAGAGAAGAGAATCTTAAGCAGGCTCCACACCCAGCATGGTGCCAGATGCCACCAATGCTGGGATTCACGACCTGAGCCAGTATCAGAGTTGGACACTCAACCGACTGAGCCACCCAGGCTAATGATGGAATGGTAACTAGGCATCTATGTTTTTCTAGGTGAAAATGGCTTCGAAGCCCAAGTACCTAGACCATACTTACTCTGTTAAAAATTTAGAACTTGGACACTGAGTCAAGTTACCTGTAGGAAACTCAGATAAAATGAGACACGGAATTAGAGATGATGTGGAAACAAGAACAGACCACAGACAGAAAAGAGACCGTAGGACCCTCACCAAAGTTGGAATGGATGGTAGTCAGCCTGTGACTTTCTAGTTCCAGGTCCAACTCCCCACATATGTTGCAGGAATACCTACTGTACTGGCCTTACAGCCAACCCTATTTGTACTTTAGCTAGTTTCAGTCAACTTAATTTCTGACTAGGATAAAGTTTTTGATCTTAACTCTAACCCTGTTATCATTTATTTTCCTATGAATAAACCAAATTTCTCAAGTATGACTTGCCTTGCTTTAAACTACTGCCTAGCAATGTAATTTCCCTTTAAGTACAGATGTTAACAGAATCTTATCCTAGCAGATTATACCACAGAAGCATCTATCATCTAGGAGTGCCCAAGACACCAAACAAACATGAAAAAAACCTGATACTGGCAATCTGTATGTTGGTGAGATTATTAAGTTTACTTCCATGAACAATTTGAACTTAGCCACTGTGTATTGGCATTTCCAGTTTAGACTGGACTGCTGCCTTGAAAAGAGGAGGGAAGAAATAACTGTGAAAGAAAGTACACTGCCATTCTTCCACAGTCCTTAATAAACCCTGCTTAATAAAACTGCCTCTGAGCCTCGGAGTTGAAAGAAGGCAATGAAGAATGAGGCTGAACACGAAAGCACAAATACACGAAAAGCAAATAAAAAGAAAAATAATTTACTATCCCCTGAGAAAATGAGAAACAATACCAAACAAAACAGAATACGTATACATGGGTGTACTGGCAAGCAGGGGAGAGACACAAACACTACAATACAGAGAAGCCTAATAGGGAAAGTGAGAATCAGCAGAGGTGCAAAAAAGGGCAAAAAGATTTTTCTATAGAGACGGTTGCAAGATTGTTTTCCTTTTCCAAACGACACAAATGTCCACAAAAGAAAAAAAAAATTACGTGTTCATTTGAGTAACTAGGATACAAGTGCCAAGCAAAAACAAACATGTATTATATTAGATATATACAAAAGCAAATATTCAATGCTTCAGCAGAAATGTGAATTTTATCTTGGAGTCTTATAATCATATTGTTAATGTATGCTGGCAAACAACTTGTAGATTCAAGATTTGTTCTACAAACAAAGTAGTAAGTCCCACCAACATCTGCCAAGAATTTAAAGCTTAGTGTCTTTGTTCTAAGAAATGAGTCAGTTAACTTGATGACTCTATATAGACTCTATCTCAGGTGATGATGATGTGCTCAGTACTTAAGTTCTTGAAACCGAAAGGCCAGTCTGATTTTTTCTTCCTCCCTCATCTGTGTGTCATCACACCCAGTCAATCAAACCTCTCATATGTTACCAAAAGATCTGCCCCTTCTTCCTTCCTAGTACTACTCTCCTACTTCAGACCCTCATTATTACCTCTGGAACACTGCAAAAGCTTAAAAAGTGTCTAAGTAACTCTTGTCTCTTCTACACTCCCTCTCCCAATCTTCCTTTCACTATCCTTTAGATGGTAGACCTGAGTACATCCCTCCCCAAGTAAATCTAAAAACCCTTTATGGAAATAGAACTCAAACTCCTTAACAGGACACAGGAGGCCCTTGAGAATCTCTCAGCATTTTACATATCACACTCAAACTCCTAGCAATAGTGCCCTTCTCCCTCACCACTATACTACTCTCACTCCCTCACCCTCTCCCTCTCAACCCTCCCTATTTCCCACTTCAGAGCTTTTATGCTCCTCCAGTCTGTAAAATTAATAGCTACTGTCGCACTCCCTCCTCTTTCCTCTCCTCACAGCCAACACCCAGAGACTTCTCACTCTTCAAAATTCAGAGAAGCTACAATCTTTTCTAAGATATACCTTCCCTCTCTTCAGCACTGTTACACTACGCTAAGTAAACATTCTCTGTGTTCTCTAATCCTCGCACATACTACACTAACAATCATTGATGTGTACATATCTATCCTACCACGTAGGAGCTTTATGTATTCCTTATGCTTCCAGCAGTGCCTGATAACAGGGCATGCCATACATAAACGTTGGCCCAATGAATGGATAGATATATGGAATGTTTAGTTCCACTCTCTGAAACCTAGCTTTTTAAATGGTACTAATGAGGAATCCCCCAATCAGAGAGCATATTTAGTCCTTTCAAACTTTCCCACCAGATGCTAAATATATTGATCAACACTTCTCTTGACAGCTATTTCACCACTACTCCTTTCAAAAAAGACTGAAGGGAAGTCGGGCTAGCAATTTCTAAGTATTCCTCCACCTTTAAGCTTCTATAGTTAAATGACACCATGCTTTTATTTTGTTTTTTGTTTCTCTGTTTGGTCTATTATGGTCCTACCTATACTTACATTCATTTCTTCGTGGTCATCGATAAATAATGACTCTTCAAAAGCATATATATGGACAGAACACATGTATCATTTACCAACTATTCTCTGGAAATTGTAGCTTTCTAAAATAAATGCTTCCTGATGTGACATGATCTCGGGGTTGTAAGTTCAAACACCAGGTTGGGTGTAGAGATTACTTAAAAGTAAAATCTTTAGAGGCGCCTGGGTGGCTCAGTTGGTTAGGCGTCTGCCTCTTAATTTCAGCTCAGGTTATGATCCCATGGGATCAAGCCCCAAGTTAGGCTCAGTGCTGGGTGTAGAACCTGCCTGTGATTCTCTTTCTCTCTCTCAAAATAAACATATAAACGTATAAACAAACAAATAAATAAAATCTTTAAAAATAAAAAAATTAAAATTAAATTAATTTTAATTAATTTAAAACTCTGGGGGCGCCTGGGTGGCGCAGTCGGTTAAGCGTCCGACTTCAGCCAGGTCACGATCTCACGGTCTGTGAGTTCGAGCCCCACGTCAGGCTCTGGGCTGATGGCTCGGAGCCTGGAGCCTGTTTCCGATTCTGTGTCTCCCTCTCTCTCTGCCCCTCCCCCGTTCATGCTCTGTCTCTCTCTGTCCCAAAAATAAATAAACGTTGAAAAAAAAAAAAAATTAAAACTCTGAATACAAGCCTCTATCCCCGAAAACTTCAAAAACAGCTCAAAAAAATCTGTTTCTTCAAAACTATTACAATTCTTCACATTTCTTCAAAATTATTAAAAGGTAACTTAAAGGTGACATATGCCACTCATTATTTTATTAACAAAATGTATATGTCAGTGAAATGAGGAACTGATTGCTACAATATGAGAGGTCAAAAAATAAAAACAAGAATCTGGTGACAAAATAATAGAAAAACTGGCCATTATGTATTTAATGACATGTAGAAAACTTAACAACATAATAAGTCAACACGATGAGTTCTCTGAAATTTAGATACACTACACAGATATTCTAGAAAATTTCCTTTCCTATCACTCACAAAATTTCCTTCGTGGTTTTTTTTTTTTCCTTTCCTAAATCCCACTATGTTCCAGCCACACGGGATTATTTATTATTCTGTGAACTGCCTACCACCTTTCCTTTGCACTTACTATATTAGTTTATGTTACTTTCTCTGAGTGGAATTATCATATGATCCTTTTTTTCCACAGGTCAAATTCCTAGTTATTCTGCAAAGTCCCTATAATCCCTTTTTATGTTTTATTCAACTCCTTAGGCAAAGGTAATCCCTCCTTTCATTATGTTCCATAACACTCCACTCACATTTTTTATTATGACAGAAATCTCCCATTTTTCTAAAGTTTGTGTTATGCCACTTTGATTTGACAAAAGGCTTACATTAATAACTGTTTTTGCTAACTGAAAGAAATCCAAAAAGAATTTTTGCTTTTACGAAAAAAGGTGAAAAAGGAAAGCGATGTTCAGCATCTGCTTTGCCACGAAGCCGTCACAGTGTCAATGTGCACCCAGGGCAGCAAGAGCGGCGCTGCCCAGCTCCTTCCCCAGGAAGTACCCTGAGCATCCATCTCAGCAGCAGACCTCCAGAGCTTTGAACTATGTCTGGAAGCATCTGTGCTTTGTCTCGGTTTATTTCATGCATTTGTTAGCAAGATGGGTCCTAAGTTATCAGAAAAGCCTAAGAAAGGTTATTTTTTCAGACCGGGAACACTCAAAACCTTTTCCACATAGATTAATGGTAACTGCTTCCTCAGCTTTACACCAATTTCAGCTTACGAAAAGTTTCACAAGAATGCTTTCTACTTTTGGATAGCTGCAGAAACCTGTACTTACATATTATTATTTTTATACACTGTAATTACATTATTTACTCTTCTTTCTAATTGAGAGTGTCACATGAAGAAAAATCCTACATTTTATGCATCTTTGAATTCCCAGTGTCTAGCACAATGCTTGATATAAAGTAGGTCCACAGTATGAGCCCAGTATATTAATAAATGCTCTTCAATGCTCTTTACTACCATCCATTAAAAAGTGGTATCTTCCAAAACTCAACAATCCATTTTCCAATTGTTCCTATCATTTCAGAATTATATGCCTCATATTGGCCACACTGAATAATCATGAAGAGAGTATTATTAAGCTTTCAAGGTTAACTATACAAATCGACATCCATAAAAATCCAAGAAACATAAACAAGAGAGTTGACCCATGACCACCATAAGTTTGAACTGCGCCTAATTATATGTGTGATACAGTACAGTATTGTAAGTGTACTCTCCTGTGATTTTTTTTTTAATTTTTTTAATTTTTTACTTATTTAAATTCAAGTTTCTTAACATATAGTGTAGTACTGGTTTTAGGAGTAGAATTTAGTGATTCATCACTTACATATAACACCCAGTGATCATCCCAACAAGTGCCCTCCTTAATGTCCATCACCCATTTAGGCCAACCCCCACCTACCTCCCCTTCAGCAACCCTCGGGATGATTTTCTTAAGAATATTTTCTTTTCTCTACATTACTTTACTATAAGAATACAGTATCTAATACATATACAAAATATGTATTTATTCACTTTATTTTTTTAGTAAGGTCAACAGTAGACTATCAGTAATTAAGTTTTGGGGGGAATCAAAAGTTATACATGGATTTTCAACTGTGCAAGGAGTCAGCACCCATAACCCCTGCATTGTTCAAGGGTCAACTGTATAGCACCCCCATACAAGGAAAACTACAAAAAACAAAAAACAACTTGATGGAAAGAGACACCAAGTTTCTAGAAGTAAATATTCAATATTATAAAAAGACCAATTCTTCTAGGGGCGCCTGGGTGGCTCAGTTAAGCATCCGACTTCGGCTCAGGTCATGATCTCGCAGTTTGTGAGTTCAAGCCCCGCGTCGGGCTCTGTGCTGACAGCTCAGAGCCTGGATCCTGCTTCGGATTCTGTGTCTCCCTCTCCCTCTGCCCCTCCCCTGCTCACACTCTGACTCTGTCTTTCAATAATAAATAAACATTAAAAAAAAAAATCAATTCTTCCTCAAAATAGTATTTCATTGTAATACTAATATAATCACAATTGTATTTTGTTAGTCCTAATGTTAATCTGGAAAAAGAAATCCATAACAATACTTGTTCTACCATGTACTATGGTGTATATAAAGCCATAATAATTTAGAATAGGTTTTAGGAAAAGAATAGACAGATGCAACAATGGAACAGAAAAAAAGTGTTCACAACATCCAAGAATTTAATAATGATTCAAACAGTATTTCATTTCTTTCTTTCTTTCTTTTTTTTTTTTAAAGTAACCTCTACGCCCAATGTGGGGCTCAAACTCACAACCCTGAGATCAAGAGTCTCAGGCTCTTCTGACTGAGCCAGCCAGGTGGCCCAAAACAGTATTTCAAATCACTGTGTAAAACATAGATCATTCACTAGTGTTGAAAACTGGACTATGTGGTAGGGGAGAAGTTAGACACATACCTCACCATATTATAAAATGAACTCTAAATGGATAAAAGATTTATACCTAAATAATTCTTCCTTCTTCCCTCCCTCTCTTACTCCTTGAATACATTAGTCTTAAAGCCTTAAGGTGGGTCCAAGCACGGCAGCATCCATGCCAGGGAAGGGAGAAGTCCAACACAGGTGTCAAAGCCCCAGCAGAGCTGGCTCCCATCGGGGTTTTGGAGGTAGAGGGGAAGGCAGTGCCACACCCTGAGCAAGGTGATGAGACCAACTATTTGAGGGATGAGGGAAGAGTGGTGGCCTGGAGCTGAGTGTCAAATACCACAACTAATACAAAGGGTAGCCAATGCAGGGAAGCAACAGCAACCCAGAGTGATGTGTGGAATCCAAACCAGGTTAGGGTGGTCATTGCATTAGGGGATGGGAGCAACGTTAATACAAGAGAGATTGATCAAATAAGCAAACACATTGAGGATAATGGGAGTCAGATTTCTCACTGTTGGCGTGAGAGTCATAAACATAAAAAAGTTTATGTTTATGTTAAATTTGTGTTCGTAAACTTGGAAAATCCTGCATTGCTGGATTGGATTTGGAGAAATTACTAAGAGTTTATGGTTCTCTATATATACAGAAATACATATGTGTATAATGTATACCCATACACTGAATCGGAAGTATCACTGTGACTTAACAGTCTTCAATATATAGAGATATCATTGAAAAAATACAGATGTGCACGTGCATATATCTCTGTATCTATATATACACATATATTTCCGGAGAGGGCCAGGGAATAGCAATATCCCAATAACAACAAGCACACTTAGTGCCCACTTTGGTTTCTAAAAGGAATCAATACTCCTTGGATAAATGGTGATGATTCATGGCTAGCTGGGTCAAAAATGACCCAAGATGAGCCTGAACATACTGTAGTGTCAAAACTAAAGAGCTCACAACCTTATTAAAACACAAAGCCAGTCTGAAGGGAGTCCCAGCAGACAAACCTGAGACAAAATGATCATTAAAATAAATGGCAGTAATAGGGAATGACCCATTAAAATAAAATAGTTAACACAGAAGTCCATGTTAGTCCACACTTATATAAATGGGGACTGGAACAAGTTATTCCTTTAAGTGAACTACCAACTAAAAAAAAAAAAATAAAAGTGGAGTGTCAACCGATGAATGTAAAACAAATGATGGAAACAGAAAACCACTACTTGCTATCAATTACAGTAATAAACTAATTAAGCCAAGAAACAACAATGGATGCTAAAATCAGTGGGTTAAAGGCACAAGGAACAAGATATTTACAGACAAAGCACTTCCTCCAAAATGCTTATTTATTACAAAGGGAAAGAAGATTAACTTCCCAGTGAAGAAACCTTACAGATACCACCTTAACCAAGTGATCAAGGTAACATCAAGTAATGGGAAAATCATGTACCACCTGACAGGATGCAATCACAGCATCACTTCTGTGACATTCCTGCCAAAATACAAGATCTAAAACTTAATCATGAGGAAACATCAGAAAAAGCCAAATCGTGGAATATTCTACAAAATAACTGGCCTGTAATCTTCAGAAGTATCAAAGTTATGAAAGTTAAGGAAAACTGAGTTACTATTTGAGATTACAAGACAAAATGCAATCTGTGATCCTTTTGCTATGAACGGCTTAACTGGGGAAATGGAAACATGAATGAAAATTAGGGAAATGATGAAGTCTGTGGATTAGACAGTAATAATGCATGAATTCTGATGGCTGTATTCTGGTCATGCAGGAGAAAGTACTTTCTTACAGGAAATGCATGTTAAAGCATCTGGGGTCTGAGTATATAATGATAAATAACTCTGAAATGGTTTAGGAGAGGAAGAGCTCTTTACACTATTAATGCAACCTTTAAGTTCGAAGTTACTTGAAAATTGAAAGGAAAACCAAGTATTTAAAAACATGAACTTAGGTGCACTTGTGTGGCTTGGTTAAAAGGCCACTTCGGCTCAAGTCATGATCTCACAGTTTGAGTTTGGGCTCTGCGTGGGGCTCTGTGCTGACAGCTCAGAGCCTAGAGGCTGCTTCAGGTTCTGTGTCTCCCTCCCTCTCTCTCTCTCTCTCTCTCTCACTGCCCTTCCCTCACTTGTGGGGGTGCGCGCATGCTGGCGCTCTCTCTCTCAAAAATGAATAAACATTTTTTTAAAAAAACACGAACTTGAAAGCACTAAAAAAAAGTCTTATACAGTAACATACAGATTTTCTTTGGAAGTATCTGAGTGGCTCAGTCGGTTAAGCATCTGACTTCAGCTCACGTTATGATCTCGCAGTCTGTGAGTTCGAGCCCTACGTTGGGCCCTGTGCTGACAGCTCAGAGCCTGGAGCCTGCTTCGGATTCTGTGTCTCCCTCTCTCTGCCCCTCCCCTGCTCATGCTGTGTCTCTTTCTCTCAAAAATAAATAATTTTTTTTTTTTTAAAAAGAAAGATTTTCTTTGTATGGTGTCAAAAGCAGAAACAATAGAAGATATTGTGTAAATTATATAAAAATGTTAAACTTCTCAACTAGAAAAAACCCGCTAGAGTACCGACAGTAATTTTAAAAAACTGAAGACATAATGAAAGTTAAAAAGCAAATGTTGAATTATGGGCAAAAGCATACACAGCAAGTACATAAGACAAATGAAAGAAACCTCTAATATAAAAAACACTTTGGAGGCACCTAGGTGGCTCAGTCAGCGTCTGACTACTGATTTCTGCTCAGGTTATGATCTCACGATTCATGAGTTCCAGCCCCATGTCTGGCTCTCCACTGACAGCGGAGAGCCTGCTTGAGGTTGTCAGTCTCCCTTTCCCTCTCCCTCTCTCACAAAAATAAACAAACATTAAAAAAAAAAACAAAAAACACTTTGTTAGAAAATAAATAAAAACAGGGCTCCTGGGTGGCTCTGTCAGTTAAGTGCCTGACTTCGACTCAGGTCATGATCTCACGGTTCCTGAGTTTGAGACCCACGTCGGGCTCTGCACTGACAGTGCAGAACCTGCTGGGGATTCTCTCTCTCCCTCTCTCTGCCCCTGTCCCAGCCTCTCTCTCTCAAAATAAATAAATAAACTTTAAAAAAATAAATAAAGCTCTACGGAAGAGAGATTTTAAAAGAAAAAATAGAAGTGCCTGGGTGGCTGAGTCAGTTCAGCGTCCAACTTTGGCTCAGGTCAAGATTTCATGGTTCGTGGGTTCGAGCACCACTTTAGGCTCTGTGCTGACAGCTCAGAGCCTGGAGCCTGCTTCTGATTCTGGGTCTCCCTCTCTCTGCCCCTCCCCTGCTTGCTCGCGCATGTGCTGCACACTCTCCCTCTCAAAAATAAGTAAAACAGTAAAAAAAAGAAGGAAAAAGAAAAAAGAAAAACATTACAATATTAAAACAAACAAAGAGCTTTTCAAGGTCAACAAACATGAAACGCTTTTTTTAAAAACTGTAGGGGCGCCTGGGTGGCTCAGTTAAACGGCCGACTTTGGCTCAGGTCATGATCTCGCGGTCCGTGGGTTCGAGCCCCGCCGTCGGGCTCTGTGCTAACAGCTCGGAGCCTGGAGCCTGTTTTGAATTCTGTTTCTCCTTCTCTCTGACCCTCCCCCGATCATGCTCTGTCTCTCTCTGTCTCAAAAATAAATAAACGTTTAAAAAAAATTTTTTTTTTAAAGTGTAAAATATTTAACCTTACTGTTTACTCAGAAAAAAATCAGACACTAATATTTTTCACTAAAAAGAATAGCGAAGATTTTTTTAATGGTAATATATAGTGCACTTACCAGGATATAAGGTTATTAGCACTGTCACCTATTACTCATGTAGCATAAATTAGAAACTGCATTCCACAGTACAATTTCATACAATATATTTATGGAAGCTTCCAAAACATTCGCACCCCTTTACACAGAGATTCTGTTGCTACGTACAAGCCAAAGCCAAAGCCAAACCCAATCAAGGCCCTTCAACAGTTAGGCATTCCTTAACCAGTTTATCAAAACTAATAATACTGTATATTACATGCTAACTATCCACTAAAAATAATGTCAAAAACGTAACTGATTGATACAAGAAGATGTTCAGGGTTGATAAATTTCAAAAACAAACAAACCAGTATAAGCAATATAATCCAATTTTAATAAATATATATTACATATAAAAATGTACACACACACAAAAATCTAAAAGGATCAGAAAAGAGAAGATTAGGATGACTTCTGTCTTGCACTTTTCTATTTGTTTCCTGTATTTTTAAATTTTAAAAATAAATATTAATAACCTATATTGTAAAATGTTTAACACAAAAATATTTGTGTTAGAACTGGTGGTAGTGATAATTTCTCCCCACAAATGAAATAAAGTAACAGTACCTTAAATTAATGGTGACACCATACCTAAAGACACATTGGGTGAAAGAAAAATCATCTAACATACAAAAAGAGAATGAAGCAATAATATATATATGTACTATAAATCAAGAAAAAGATATGGGGGAGCAAAGCAAAGAAAATATTAACTAAGTTGCTAAGAAAAAGCTAACAACAAAAATCCTATCTTGGGGATAGAAAAAAACTGGGGAAAGGAAAAGAAGCACGTAGTATTCTGTAATAGGGTTATTTTTCAAGAAAGGATGTATGGTATCAAAACAAATGTTATACCAAATAATGATTAATTTGAATTTAATAGAACCTTTATGTTTGAAAGAACCTAAAAAGCCAGTAATTCTTAAAGGACAAATCTATATAAGGATGGAAATGTCACATAAACGTTAAAATGCTAAATACCTAGGTGAGTATAAAAGGTAATATATTTTTGTTTGTGTTGTACTCCTGTGACTTTACAACATATTTTAATAAATGTAGTTTACCATTTAGTAATTATCCTTTTTTCAAATCTCTCTGGAATCTGGAGGCCTATGATTTAAATTTTTTTAATGAAAGCCTATAATAAAACAAAATACAAAAAAAAATCCTTTTACATTTCCCAGTTTTAGAAAAAGTTGTATTTAAACATCAATAAAATAACATCCACTGTACCTTATTGTAACGATCATGTGGAACAGACTGTAAAACAATTGGTTCCATTGTAGAAACATTGGCAAACTGTACCTCTGGAATATACAGGGCACAAACCACATGAGCCCAACCTAAAAATAAATAAAAATAATGTCATTTTCCAGTTTTCAATAAAACTTTTTCAAAGATAAACAAAATCATTAACTTCCTAAAGAGATCCCTTCAAAGCCTAGTTAAGCAAAAGTACAACAAAAAGATGAACAAATTCTCATTACTGACTATAAATAGTCAAACCACTACTGATAAAGCACTCCATCATTTCTCCAGCACATCAGCACAAACAAAAGAACATTCTCAAAATGCAAATGCTAGCACGGACACTTCTTATAAGAGCACACTAAATGATTTGAATCAACACTACTTCTGAGAACCACTATGAGAAAATAAGAAAGCTTTAGAGGCGCCTGGGTGGCTCAGTCAGTTAAGTGTACGACTCTGGCTCAGGGCATGATCTCACAGTGTGTGGATTCAAGCCCTCCATCGGGCTCTGCGCTGACAGTGTGGACCCAGTTTAGGATTCTCTCTGCCTCCCACCGCCACTCACACTTATTCTCTTTCTCAAAATAAATAAACTTTAAATTAAAAAGTAAGAAGCTTTATAGTTGAATACCTAAAATTAAAATTTTAATCTTAAAAGTCAATTATTAAAATTTTAACTTTTATATTAATATTGATACTTTAAATACTAGTACTAACATTCACTATTTTACTGTTTCAATATTTAACTTAAAATATTTTAGCAATTAATAAATATTAATGTTTTGGGGCACCAGGTGGCTTGAGTGAGTTAAGCATCCAACTCTTGGTTTCAGCTCAGGTCATCATCTCATAGTTCATGACTTCGAGCCCCACATCGGACTCTGGGCTGACAGCACGGAGCCTGCCTGGGATTCACTCTCTCCCTCTCTCTCTGCCCCCTCCCCTGCTTGCTCTCTCAAAATAAATAAAACAATTTTTTAAATAATAATAAACAAATGAGTATCAATGTTTTAGTTTTTGAAATGTGGCTGAAACTATCAAAGAACTGTGATAATGAGGAAATACTGAGCCAAAATTGGAAAATAATGAAAGTCCAAGGAGGTGAGTACAGCTTTTGGCCACTTTTGCCCCCCCACTGCCTATTTCACAGAAAGCAGGTAAAAAGGGTAAAAGGTGGTTTTGACAAACTCAGAAGGCTGGAAGTACAGGGATCTATGTCCACAGACAACTGAAGGAGAAGGGGAAGGAGTAAGCCCCTCCCTTCCTTCCAGCTGAGACACTGAAGGCTGCAAGCCAGAATAATCCAAGTACACAGGCCCTCAAAGAGACTGCACCTAGGCTTTAAGTTCATCTCAAACTCTGAAACTGGACTCATGTTATACTAAATTACAAGTGCCCCCAGGCACCAGACAGAAGCAAATTATACATCCTCTCTGGAGGAAAACAATGTAATCTTGACTACAAATAACTTCTACTACTATTGGTTCATTATCATTTTCAGCACAATAAAAAGTACCAAACACATGAAAGACACAACATAAATGAAAACCAGCAGAAACAAGAAAGTCAAACCAGATCTATACTTTGGAGTTTTAGCCACAGACATTAAAATAAGTATACTTATTATGCTCAAATACAACACAAAGTTGAAAATTTTTTCAAAGAACTGAAAACTATAATAATAAATAAAAAATTCTAGAAGTAAAAACAAAAATTTGTTCAAAATCAATGGATGGGATCAACAACGGTTTAGACATAGATGAAAACAGAATTAGAAGGCAACAACAAAATAGGTCAGAAGAAAATGTCCAGAATGTTAGCACAAAACACAAAAGTGTGAAAAATACAGTAACAGGACAAGAAGCATGAAGAATATAATCAGCAGGTCTCACACACATGTAATTAGAATCCCAGAGAAATGTGAGAGACAAAGTAGCACAAAAGCAAAATTTCAAATGATAATACCTAAAAACTTTCCAGAACAGAACACAGCAAATCATGGACAGAAGAAACACAGTAAATCTCAGAATAAATAAAAACAAATCCATACCTAGGCCAATTAGTAAACCTATAGAAAACCAAAAGAAAGAGATAAAAATCTTCATACAACCAAAAGGCAAGTTACCATCAAAAGAACAACTGGATATCAGAGTAGCTAAAATGAACAAATCGGGAGACTATAGATGCTGGACAGGATGTGGAGAAACGGGAACCCTCTTGCACTGTTGGTGGGAATACAAACTGGCGTAGCCACTCTGGAAAAATTTTTTGGAGGTTCCTCAAAAAAATTAAAAATAGATCTACCCTATGACCCAGCAATAGCACTGCTAGGAATTTACCCAAGGGACACAGGAGTGCTAACGCGTAGGGGCACTCGTACCCCAATGTTTATAGCAGCACTTTCAACAATAGCCAAATTATGGAAAGAGCCTAATTGTCCATCAGTTGATAAATGGATAAAGAAGTTGTGGTTTATATATACACTGGAATACTACTTGGCAATGAGAAAGAATGAAATATGGCCTTTTGTAGCAACGTGGATGGAACTGGAGAGTGTGATGCTAAGTGAAAGAAGTCATACAGAGAAAGACAGATACCATATGGTTTCATTCTTATGTGGATCCTGAGAAACTTACCAGAAGACCATGGGGGGTGGGGGGGGGGGGAGGGGAAAAAAAGAAAAAGGTTAGAGTGGGAAAGAGCCAAAGCATAAGAGACTCTTAAAAACTGAGAACAAACTGAGGGTTGATGGGGGGTGGCAAAGAGGGGAGGGTGGGTGATGGGTATTGAGGAGGGCACCTTTTCGGAAGAGCACTGGGTATTGTATGCAAACCAATCTGACAATAAATTTTGTGTTTAAATAAATAAACAAACAAACAAACGAACAACTGGATAAATAAAGTCCAAAACTATCTTTAAACAGATTTCAATTAAAGGGAACACTAAGTAATTTTCCTCAGGCAATGGAAAAATGAGCCAAGAAGAAAGGTCCAAGATGAAGTAAAAAAATGATAAGCATATAGGTACTTTTAATGGCTACTGACTAGATAAAACAACAATATTCTCTTCCAGTGAAAATACATGACTGCTTACATCACAAGTTAAAAGTTTATCTGGTAAAGTTTTCAGTGTATATAAATTTAACACATATTAAAACTACAGTAAAGACTGGAGAAGAAGGTAAAAGAGATCTATATGGTTTCAGCGTTTTTACATTTTGTGTGAAGCAGTACACAGAGTAGTCTAAAATTATTAGTATGAGAACCGTAATCCCAAGAGCAACTACTATATACACAAATACGGCCAAAAAGATAATTTAATGCAATTAATTAAATTTAAATGCAACGCTAAGTGCATTATTAAACTGATTAAATGCAATGCTAAAAAATATTCAAATAATCACAAAGAAGGGGGAAAAAAGGGAAGAAAGGAATAAAGTAAAAATCAAAGTTAAAGAATAGGTGGCACCTGGCTGTCTAGGTCAGAAGAGCATGAGGCTCTTGATCTCAGGGTCATGAGTTCAAGCCCCATGTTGGGTGTAGAGATACAAAAAATAAACTTTTTTTAAAAAAAGAAAAAAATAGCAGACTTCTTCTGGTCAAGATGGAGAAACAGGGACCATATTTGGCTTCTTGCATGCACAATACATATTTCCCATGGCAAAAAAAGAATAAAAAGATAAAATAATTGAGACAATGGTTTTCAAGACGCTGTGTATCAGATAACAACGACAGTAATCCCAAAGAAACAATAAACAAATGAGATGAGCTCTCAGTTTGCCCAGTTTAACATCTTGAGAATTCTTCCAGGCCAAAGCACAGGGAGAGAAACTAAGGCCAAGCCCAGAACACTCCCAAAGTTCACATCAGGTAAGACCAAGGCAGCTAAAACTGTAAGGACAAAGCACCAGAAATGAAAACTCTTTACAGAGAGAACAAATGCTCACAGAGAGATACAGAGAACACCATTTGAATATTAAAGGACTGAACATATGAGAGAAGAAATTACCTGAGGTTGAAAAAAGAACCATCCAAAAAGAAGTAAAGGAAACTGTATCCAGCAGACAGGAAGAGCTAGGAACATTGCCTGGTCTCCTTAGCCAGACTGAAAAAACCTCAACTCTCAGGACATTGGGTAACTGAATACTCAGAAAGATCTTGCCTCCATAGTGGGAAATAATTACCCCTAGACCAAGTACTGCTCCTAATAAATCATAAGAGCAGGACCTGACAGGATCTAACTATTTCTAAGGAACCTAACTTCAGAACAAACCTGAAGAAGATATAAAGGAAGGCAAAATTCCCAGACTTCCATCAGCCACAATAGTGGAGTAGGAAGCTCCAAGAGTACCTTCCACCATGGAAATATCACAAAATCACGCAGGAACCGTCAGAACCAATTTTGTTAGCACTCTGGAAAAGAGAATGAAAGGTTTGCAGCAACCAAACACTAAATCAAGAAAAGGGCAACTTAAAAATGGCAGGAAAGCTCTGGGCATTTTTCCTTTCCTATAACCCATGCCCACCCTACGTTTAGCAGAGGTCTTGAAGACAGCACTGAGTTTGAGTTTTCAATGCGGAACCCTAGTTCTTTCTCCATTCCAAAAGTTCAGAAAGTTAAGTACAGACACAAAAGATACAAAAAAGATCCACAGTAAACAACTGTTTAAACAAAAATACCGGGGAATTTGTTGTGGAGTTTATAACAAAAATAAATGCATGACAACAATTGCATAAAGGCCAAAAAAAAGAGAAATGGAATTAAATTATTTTGAGGATCTTATACTATATGAGTAGTAGTATAATAATAACACTTGATGGTAAACTCTACTGAGACAAAGATGTAAACTTTAAGCCCTAAGACAATGACTAACGTAACACAACAAAATTCATGGCTAATAACACAACAAAGTAGACAAGATGGAATCATAAACATTTCAAAAGAAGGCCAGAAAAGAAAAAAAGAGAACAAAAACAAAAGGAGCAAATAAAAAACAAGTATCAGGGCACCCAGCTGGCTCACTCAGCAGAGCATGCAACTCTTGTTCCAACCCCACACTGGGTGTAGACATTACTTAAAAATATAAAATCTTGGGGTGCCTGGGTGGCTCAGTCAGTTAAGCAGCCGACTTCAGCTCAGGTCATGATCTCGCGGTCCGTGAGTTCGAGCCCCGTGTCGGGCTCTGTGCTGACAGCTCAGAGCCTGGAGCCTGCTTCAGATTCTGTGTCTCCCTCTCTCTGACCCTCCCCCATTCATGCTCTGTCTCTCTCTGTCTCAAAAATAAATGAACATTGGGGCGCCTGGGTGGCTCAGTCGGTTGAGCATCCGACTTCGGCTCAGGTCATGATCTCGCGGTCCGTGAGTTCAAGCCCCGCGTCAGGCTCTGTGCTGACCGCGCAGAGCCTGGAGCCTGTTTCAGATTCTGTGTCTCCCTCTCTCTCTGACCCTCCCCCATTCATGCTCTGTCTCTCTCAGTCTCAAAAATAAACATTAAAAAAAAATTTTTTTAATAAAAAATAAAAATAAACATTAAAAAAATAAATAAATAAAATAAAATCTTTAAAAAATAAACAAAAAAACAAGTATCAAGATGGTAGACCCAAATCTAACCATATCATTAGTCACACTAAATGTAAATTAACCAACCACCCCAATTAAAAAGCACAAATTGTTGGAATGAAAATAACAAGTGGTCAATAAGCACATGAAAAGATACTAGTCATTAGAGAAATGAAAATCAAAAACAAACTGAAATACCCTTCATATCCACCAGGATGGCTAAAACCAAAAAGACAAACATTAGCAAGTATTGACAAGGATGTGGAAAAATTGGACAACTAATGCACTACAAGTAGAAATGTAAAATGGTACCTCCACTTTGGAAAACAGACCAGCAATTTCTCAAAAGGATAACAGTTAACATGTGACCCAGGAAATACACTCCCAAGAATAATCCAAAAAATTAAAACATATTTCTGCAAAAAAATTGTAAATGCATGTTCACAGCAGTATTATTCGTTCACAGCAGTATTCAAAATAATCAAGTGAAAACAACCCAAATATCCATCAACTTTTGAATGGTTAAGGAAAACATGGTATATCCATACACTGGAATATCAATTGGCAATTAAGTGAATTACTTAGACATGCTGCAACATGGGTGAATGTGGGAAATAGTGTGCTAGGTTAAAGAATCCAGTCACAAAAGACCACATATTTTATGACTCTAGCTATATGAAATATCTAGAACAGGGCAAATGGACACAGAATAGGTTAATTATTGCCTCGGGTGGAGGTGTTGAAGGGAAATAGGAAGTGAATGCTAATAATGGTGACAGTGTATCTTATGAAAATGTTCTAAAGTCGACTGTGATGATGGTCACACAAGTCTTTGAATATTTTTAAAACCAATGAATTGTGTGCTTTAAATCAATCAATTGTATGATATGTAAAGGTATTATATCTAAACAACTAACAATAAGAAAAAATTCAATTTTTTAAATGGGCATCTGATTTGAACACACACATCACCAAAGAAGATACAAGAATGTCAAATAACCACGTGAAAAAGGGCTGAAATTTTCTACTCATTACCAAATTGAAAATTAAAAGCAGAAGGATACCACTACATAACTATTAGAATGGCAAAAACTAAAGAGTGATCATACCAAGTGTTGAAGAGGATGTAGAGCAACTGGAACTCTCATACGCAGCTGGTGGGAATGTAAAATGTTACAACCACTTTAGAAAATAGTTTGTCAGTTCCTTGAAGAATTAAACATGTGAAGTGAAATAAGTCAGAGAAAGATAAATACCATATGATTCCACTCATATGTGGAATTTAAGAAACAAACAGACACAGGGGACGAGGGGGAAAAGAGAGAGAAGCAAACCATAAGAGACTTTTTTTTTTTTTTAATATTTGCTTGGGTTTTTTTGAGAGAGACAGAGAGACAGAGAGAGAGAGAGAGAGTGAGAGAGAGAGAGAGAGAGAGAGCGCGAGCATGAGCGGGGTAGGAACAGAGAGCGAGTGAGCGAGTGAGATACCGAGGATTCAAAGCGGGCTCTGCACTGACAGGAGAGAGCTCAATGTGGGTCTCAGACTCACGAACCATGAGATCACCTGAGCCGAAGTCTGACACTTACCCCTACCGGAATGAGCCACCCAGGCACCCCAAGAGAGTCTTAACTATAGAAAACAAACTGAGGGTTGATGGAGGGAGGGAGGTGGGGGGGATGGGCTAAATGGGTAGGTGGTGGGTATTATCATGGTGATGAGCACTGGGTGTTATATGAAAGTGATGAATCATTAAGTTCTACATCTGAAACCAATTTTACCATATATGTTAACTAACTAGAATTTAAATTAGAACTTGAAAAAAAGAATTAAACATGCACTTATTATTATAAACTAGCCATTTCATGCCTAAGTATTTACCCAAGACAAAAAAAGACTATGATTATAGAGAACATGTACTCAAATATTAACAGGATCTTAATTTGCAACACGTAAAACTAGAAACAATCTATCTACAGGTAAATAAACTGCTAGATCCATACAGGGGAAAAACAGTGAACCAAAAAGGGAATAAAATATTAATGCATGTCACAACAAGAATCTCAAATATTTATACTGATGGAAATAAGCCAGACAAAAATAGTGTCTGTATTACTATAAACCCATTTGAGTGTCTAGACACACAAGCACATACATTCCACTTAAAACACAAGAAAATACAAATTAATCTATAGTAATGGAAAGCAGATGAATGGTTACCTGGGACAAGGCTGGGGAGGAGATGGGTTGGTACAAAAGAGATACAGTACAAAAGAATAAGAGGAAAGTTTTAAAAGCGATGGATATGTTCACTGCCTTAATTATGTTGATTTCATGGGTACATACAATAGTCAGAACTTAACAAGTTGTTCACTTTAAATATAGACAGTATACTGAATGTCAATCACAACTGTATAAAGCTGTTTTAAATACTTTTTTAAAGAACAGAAAGATCTCAATCCTAATTTCAATTCATACTAAATGTTAGTCATTTATATACAACAGGTAAGGGAGAGATTAAGAGGGCCAGAGTCGATTAAAATTTTAAAAAGACCATACTACCATATGCTGTCTGTAAGAGACACACTTTTAATAAAAAATGCTAAGTTTAGGGGCGCCTTGGGCTGTTCAGTCAGTTAAGCATCTGATTTCAGCTCAGGTCATGATCTCACAGTTCATGAGTTCAAGTCCCTCATCGGGCTCTCTGCTATCAACCCACTTTGGATCCTCTGTCCCCTTCTCTCTGTGCCCCTCTCCTGATCCTGTGTGTGCGCTCGCTCGCTTGCTCTCTCTCAAAATAATGAAAAACAAATTTTTTAAAACCTTTAAAAAAATACTGGTAAGTTTAAAGCAAATAAAGCAAATGTATGGAAAGTAATATATAATGCTAACAGTAAGAATACAAAGGCTGACATGACTATTTTGATGTCGTAGCACACTATGAAGCAAATACTCCATAGCTAAAAGGGGACATTTTCCTAATGATAAATAATTCATTACAAAAATCAATTAGAAAAGTATCTACACCTAATAAAAACACTTTAAAATACATAAAACACTTAACACTATTAAAGGAAGAAGCAGAGGATGTTCCAATCGTTACAGATGTTTAACACACCAGACTCAGTAACTAACAGATGAAGTAGACCTCCCCCCCAAAAATCAGTTAAGACTAATAAAAGAGCTTGAGTTCAACTACCTTATTCAACCGAAGAATATACATTCCTTTTCAAATGCATATGGTACATTCAACACAAACCATATGCTAATACCTAAAATAAGACTCAGTGAATTTTAAAGGATTAAAATCATCTAGAGTGTAATGAGTAACCACAATGAAATTAAATTAGCAACTAATAATAATTAGATAGCTACAAAAACCCCTAATATGTGGAAAATAATAAACTTCTAAATAATTTAAAAATCTAACACAAAATCACAAGGGAAATTGGAAAACATTTGAACTGAATGGCAACAATTCAACAATATGCCAAATTTTGAGACATGCTGCAAAAGCAGTCCTAGCAGGGAAACGTATCTTTATATACTTTTACTACAAAAGAATGTCTCAATTCCAAGATCTAAGGTGCTACCTTAAGAAGTTAACAAAGAACAAAATATACAAAAAGTAACTAAAAGTAAGGAAACTAAATATACTAAAAGTAACTAAAAGTAAGGAAAGTGAAGATAAAAGGAGAAATCAATAAAATAGAAAACAGGCATATAACTTTAAAAATTAACAAAGCCAAGGGGCAGCTGGGTGGCTCAGTCAGTTTAGCGTGCGAAACTTGATTTTGGCTCAGGTCCTAATCCCAGGGTCAAGGGATCAAGCCCCGAGTTGCACTCTGTGCTGGATATGGAGCCTGCTTGAGATTCTCTCTCTCTCTCCCTGTCTGCTCCTCCCCTGCTCTCACACTCAAGCACTCACTCTCTCTCCCTCTTCCAAATTAAACAAATAAACTTTAAAAAATAAACTTAAAAAGGTTTCTCAAATAAAAAATAAAAAGAAACAAAGGAACAAAACTGCAACTATCAACATAATTAAAAGTGAAATTTCAACACATCCCTCTCAAGTGGAGAAGAAATAATGGCCTACAATCATCACTTCTATTTAGTGTTGTGCTGTAAGTCTTAGTCAATGTAGTTAAGGCAAAAAAATCATATACATTCATTTTTATTGTGAATTTTTTTAAAAGCACATAACATAAAATCCACTACCCTATTTAAATGTACAGTTCAGAACAATTAAGTATATTCACATTGTGAAAGAACTCCAGAACTTTTTTCATCATGCAATCTGAAACTCTACACCCAGTAAACAATCACTCCCCTTTTTGCCTGTCTCCTCAACTTCTATAACCACTATACTTTCTGTCTCTATAAATCTGACCACTAAGTACCTCATATGAGTGGAATCATAAAGTATTTGTCCTTTTGTGATTGGCTTATTTCATTTAACACAACATCCTCAAGATTCAACCATGCTGTGGCATACTGCAACATATTCAGCTTTTTAAAGATGGATAATATTCCAATGTATGTACAGACAACACTTTGCTTATCCATTCATCCACTTAAGACATTTGGGTTGCTTACACTTCTTGGCTATTGTGAATAGTGCTGCCATAAACATGAGTGTACAAGTATCTCTTGGAGACCATGCTTTTAATACCTTGGGATATTGGCACAAAAGCAGACACATAGACCAATGGAATAGAATAGAAACCCCAGAACTAGACCCACAAATGTATGGCTAACTCATCTTTGACAAAGCAGGAAAGAACATCCAATGGAAAAAAGACAGTCTCTTTAACAAATGGTGTTGGGAGAACTGGACAGCAACATGCAGAAGAATGAAACTAGACCACTTTCTCACACCATTCACAAAAATAAACTCAAAATGGATAAAGGACCTGAATGTGAGACAGGAAACCATCAAAACCTTAGAGGAGAAAGCAGGAAAAGACCTCTCTGACCTCAGCCGTAGCAATCTCTTACTCGACACATCCCCAAAGGCAAGGGAATTAAAAGCAAAAGTGAATTACTGGGACCTTATGAAGATAAAAAGCTTCTGCACAGCAAAGGAAACAACCAACAAAACTAAAAGGCAACCAACGGAATGGGAAAAGATATTTGCAAATGACATATCAGACAAAGGGCTAGTATCCAAAATCTATAACGAGCTCACCAAACTCCACACCCGAAAAACAAATAACCCAGTGAAGAAATGGGCAGAAAACATGAATAGACACTTCTCTAAAGAAGACATCCAGATGGTCAACAGGCACATGAAAAGATGCTCAACATCGCTCCTTATCAGGGAAATACAAATCAAAACCACACTCAGATATCACCTCACGCCAGTCAGAGTGGCCAAAATGAACAAATCAGGAGACTACAGATGCTGGAGAGGATGTGGAGAAACGGGAACCCTCTTGCACTGTTGGTGGGAATGCAAATTGGTGCAGCCGCTCTGGAAAGCAGTGTGGAGGTTCCTCAGAAAATTAAAAATAGACCTACCCTATGACCCAGCAATAGCACTGCTAGGAATTTATCCAAGGGATACAGGAGTACTGATGCATAGGGGCACTTGTACCCCAATGTTTATAGCAGCACTCTCAACAATAGCCAAATTATGGAAAGAGCCTAAATGTCCATCAACTGATGAATGGATAAAGAAATTGTGGTTTATATACACAATGGAGTACTACGTGGCAATGAGAAAGAATGAAATCTGGCCCTTTGTAGCAACATGGATGGAACTGGAGAGTGTGATGCTAAGTGAAATAAGCCATACAGAGAAAGACAGATACCATATGGTTTCACTCTTATGTGGATCCTGAGAAACTTAACAGAAACCCATGGGGGAGGGGAAGGAAAAAAAAAAAAAAGAGGTTAGAGTGGGAGAGAGCCAAAGCATAAGAGACTGTTAAAAACTGAGAACAAACTGAGGGTTGATGGGGGTTGGAGGGAGGGGAGGGTGGGTGATGGGTATTGAGAAGGGCACCTTTTGGGATGAGCACTGGGTGTTGTATGGAAACCAATTTGACAATAAATTTCATATATTAAAAAAAAAAAAAAATACCTTGGGATACATAACCAGAAGCAGAATTGCTGGATCATAGGGTAGTTGTTTTTAACTTTTTAAGGAACCTCCATACTGTCTTCCATAACTGCTACACCATTTTTCAATCCCACCAACAGTGCACAGGGGTTCCACATCAATACTTGTCATTTTCTGGGATGGTTTTTGTTTGTATGGGGTGGGGGTGGATTGATAGTAACCATTCTGCATGGGTGAGCACTGATTTCATTGTGGTTTTGATTTGCATTTCTATGATGATTAGTAATGTAGAGCATCTTTTCACATGCCTGTTGATCAGCTGCATATTATCTTTGGAGAAAAGTTTATTGGTGTTCTTTGCCCATTTTTAAATCGGGTTATTTGATACTTTTGCTGTTGAGTACTAAGAGTTCTTTATATATTATCTCCCATTCTATTGCCTTTTCAATCTGTTGATTGGGTTCTCTGATGCACAAAAGTTTGTAAGCTTGTGTATGGTCCCACTTGTCTATTTTTTTTTGTTCTTTTTAAATTTTTTTTTTATGTTTTATTTTATTTTTGAGAGAGAGAGAACGAATAAGTGGGAGAGGGGCAGAGAGAGAGGGAGACACAGAATCTGAAGCAGGCTCCAGGCTCTGAGCTGTCAGCACAGAGCCCGACGTGGGGCTTAAACTCACACACTGCAAGATCATGACCTGAACTGAAGTTGGATGCCCAACCGACTGAGCCACCCAGGCGCCGCCCCCTCCCCCTTTTTGGGAGGGGTCTATGCATTTGGTGTCATACCTGAGAAATCATTTCCAAACCCAAAGTCATGAAGCTTTTCCCATATGTTTTCTTCTAGAAATTTTACAATTTGAGTCTTATGTACCTAAATCTTTGATCTACTGTGAGTTAATATTTGTATACGGTGTTAAGATAAGGGTCCAACTTCATTCTTTGGCATGTAGCTATCCCATTTTGCCAACACCATTTGTTGAAGAGACTGTCCTTTCCTCAATGAGTTGTCCTGGCACTCTTATCAAGGATCATATTTAAAAAAAAAAAAAGGGTCATTTGACTAACATACAGAAGAGTTTATTTGTAGGCTCTCTATCCTATGCCATTGGTCTATTTGTTGTTATGCCAGTACCACCCTGTCTTGATTACTGTGGCTGTGTAACATGTTTTGAAATCCTGAAGTATGAGTCCTCCAACTTTGTTCTGCATTTTCATAATTGTTTTGGCCATTCATGGACTCTTGAGATTCCCCATAAATTTTAAGGTTAATTTTAGCATTTGCACAAAAAATGCTTTCAGGATTCTGAAAGGGATTATGTTCAATACATAGATCACTTTAAGTACTATAGACACAAGATAGTTTTCCATTTATTTATGCCTTCTTTCATTTCCTTCAAGAACGTTTTGTAGTTTTCAGTGTACAAGTCTTTCCTTCCTTGATTAGGTTTATTCCTAAGTGTTTCATTATTCTTTTTACACCTTTATTAAAAAAAATCTTAATTTCCTTTTCAAATTATTTATTGTCACCGTATAAAAACAACTAATTTGGGGGGGGGTGCCTGGCTGGCTCAGTCAGCAGAACGTGCAACTCTTGATCCTGGGGTTGTCATTTTGAGCCTCAAGTTGTGTGTAGAGATTACTTAAAACTAAAATCTCAACAACAACAACAAAAAGATAAATTATGCTTATTTTTTTAGTGCTAATAGTTTTTGTGGGTTTGTTTGTTTTTGTTTGTTCTGTTTTTTTGGTGGGATCCTTAGGGTTTTCAACATACTGGATCATGTCATCTGCAAACACAGATCATTTTACTTCTTCCTTTTCAAACTGGGTGCTTTCTACTTCCTTTTCTTCCCTAAGTACTCTGGCTAAGACTCCAATAATACGCTGAATAGTGGTGAGGTGCGCAGACATTCTTGCCTTGTTCCTTGTCTTAAAGGAAAATCTTGTCTTTAACTACTGAGTATAATATTAGCTAGCTATGGGTTTTTCATATATGGCCTTTGCATATATGTTGTACTTTCCTTCTAATTCAAGTCTAATGGGTTCATTTAACACAAACAGGTGTTGAATTTTGTTAACTGTTTTTTCTGCATCAATGGAGATGAGATTATCACATGGGTTTTGTCCTTCATTTTGCTATTATGGTATATTATGCATTGATCGACTGTCATATGCTGAACTATTCTTACATTCCAGGAATAAATAAGTCATATATGATCCTTTTAATATGCTGAATTCAGTTTGCTAGTATTTTGCTGAGGACTTTTACATCAATATGTATCAGTGATACTGGTCTGTAGTTTTCTGTTCTGCTTGTAATGTCTTTGTCTGGCTTTTGTTTTCAGAATAATGCTGGCCTCATAAAATGAGTTTCAATGACCTCCTCTTCAATTTTTTAGAAGAGTTTCCAGAGAATCAATTCTCTGGCAAAACCATCTGGATGTGGACTTTTCTTTGTTAGATTTGTAAATACTGAGTCAATCTCCTTACTAGTTGTTGGTCTCTTCAGATTTTTTATTTCTTCATGACTTAGTCTTGGTAGGTTGTGTGTTTCTAGAACTTTATCCGTTCTTCTAGGTTATTCAAGTGTTATCGAATTATTATTAAATTCTCTAATAATTCTTTTCATTTCTGTGGCATCAGCTGTAATGTTCCCCTTTTTCATTTCTAATTTTAATAATTTGTATACTTTTTTTCTTAATTTAGCTAACAGTATGGAATCTAAAACACAAAACGAATGAATAAACAAAAAAAGCAGAATTGGACCTATAAAATACAAAGAACTAACAGTTGCCAAAGGGAAGGGAATGGGATAACAGGCAAAATGGGTGAAGGGGAAAGGGAGATACAGGCTTCCAGTTATGGAATGAGTAAGTCACAGGAATAAAGGGTACTGAATAAAGAATATGGTCAGCTATATGGTGACAGAACTTACAAAGAAGTTCAATCACTACATTATACACTTGAAACTAAGGTAACATTGTGTGTCAACTATACTCAAATAATAAAATAAATGAAATAAATGTCACTCATGCCATAAAAAAATCTGTCAATTTTGTTCATTAAAAAAAGCTCTTAATTTCACTGCTTTTTTTCTGACTTTCTACTCTCTATTTCATTTATCTTTCAACTAATGTTTATTTCCTTCCTTCAGTTCACTTTGTTTTGTTTGTTCTTTTTCATCTAATATTTTGAGGAGTTCAATTAAGTTGTTGATTTGAGATCTTTATAACATATGCAAGGGGCGCCTGGGTGGCGCAGTCGGTTAAGCGTCCGACTTCGGCCAGGTCACGATCTCGTGGTCCGGGAGTTCGAGCCCCGCGTCGGGCTCTGGGCTGATGGCTCAGAGCCTGGAGCCTGTTTCCGATTCTGTGTCTCCCTCTCTCTCTCTGCCCCTCCCCCGTTCATGCTCTGTCTCTCTCTGTCCCAAAAATAAATAAACGTTGAAAAAAAATTAAAAAAAAAAAAACATATGCAAGAAAAAGGCAAAGGAGCGTAAGGTACAAAAAGGTGACAAATGTTATAATATTAATTATGGAGGGACTGGCAGAGGTAGGTTCACTTAGTGTTGCAGACAGTTGGACAGGTGAAGCTGCCTTTAACTGAAATAGGCAGGGTAACAAAATGGAATGAGAAGGTCAAGTTCAGATAGCCATGGGGTTTGTTTGTTTTTGCTTCTATAGTATCTTTTTTAAATTGAAACACAGTTGACACATCATGTTACATCAGTTTCAGGTATACAACACAGTGATTCCACAACTCTATACCAAATGTCCATGTTGAGTTTATGTACCCATCACACAAGCAGATGATGTATAAGCAACTAGATATTTATGAGTCCAGAGTTCAAGAGAAAAGGCTGGAGATATAAATTTGGATGCTATCCATGTATACATCACAGATGTTATTCAAATCCGTAATACTCAAAAAGTTCATTCTGGAAGTAAGTGTAGAAGGCCTACACTCTGAAGCACTCTATATTTAGAGGTAAATGTCCATAAGGGAAGAATGCAGAAAAATAAAAGGGGTAATCAATAAGGTCAAAATAAAAGAAGACTGCTGTCCCAGCAACAAAATGAAGTGCTCAAGAATGATCAAATGTGTCACATGTTGCTACAAGATGAACTAACAAAGAACTTGAGAACTGGTTCAGCCACAGGGAGAGCACAGATTACTTTACCAAGAACAGGCTTTGGTGGCTTGGTGGGGAAAAGCCGGACTAGAATAAACTCAAGAGTAAAAGAGATGTAAAAATAAGAAATGAAGTGGAGGAAATAAAATTGTGATTTATATACATTATCACTGTCTATACAGAAAATACAGAATACCAATTTCAACAACTTGCATAGACTATAACTAGTTCTTCATGTTTTTCTTTTCATTTTAAATTTTTAACTCTTACCTTTAATGTAGAGTTTACTACGCACAGGCCTTGTTCTACAACCTTCACATAGATTAACTCATTTAACTCTCATTCAATACAGTACATATTATTAAACACATTTTACAGACTTAGAGAAAACTGGACCATAAAGAAATGAATACAATTCTAAAATTTATATGTAAAAATGATGTTCTAAGACTACGCAAGACCCGCCTGAAGAATAACAAAGAGGCTCCTAGCCTAGAGACTTGAGAGCTTATTATAAAGTTGATTTCCAACACAGCAGCCACAGTGATCATGTTTAAAAACTTGCTTTAATCAAGCACCCCTCAGCTCAAATCACCCCAGTGGTTTAGCAACTTACCCTATGTGACACCAAATTATTACAGTGATTTCACAAACCCTACAAGACTTATGCCCACCCCCTCCTCCAATTCATTAATCTCAGGTCCCTTTTCAAATGTCATTTCTTCAATGGAGTCTTCCCTTATCACCCTAAAGCTTCAAAAGCACATTTCAGATTTCGCTCTGCACCTCTTCTTTATTTTGCTCCATAATACACGTCATGCTACAAATTTTATTTACCTATCTCATTTATTGCCCAACTTCCCTCACCAAAATGTAAGTAAACCCTGAAAGGGCATGGATTATTAGCCTATTTTGCTCAATGCTGTATCTAGACCACTGCCTGTACATCGGAGGCACACAATAAATATCTTGTTTGAAGACTGTCAATTTTCCCTAAGCTAACCTATAAATTTAAGACAAGCATCATAAAAATACCAAAGGGATTTTTTAAAACTTAGCCTGACAATATCATTCATCAGTGATGTCTCATGGACAGTTTTATACTCCCTGATACGACAAGATAAGAAGCAGACTTAACCTCAGCGGTACTTTTTCCCAAAATCTATTAATCCAAGCTAATTATGAGAAAATATCAAGAGAAACCCAGACTTGGGGGAAGGGGGGCCAGTGAACATGTATCTGGCCAATATTCCTCAAGACTGCCAAGGTCATGAAAAACAAGAAAAGACGGAGAAACTCTTTTAAACCAGAGGAGACATGGAGACATGGCAATTAAATACAAAGGGGCATTAAAGAAAAAAATTGGTGAAATCCAACCCTTCCCCCCCCCACCAATACAACCAATCATCTGGTGGGGAAAATGTCCAGCAATTCATACCACGAAGGACTAACTTCCCTAAAACATCAAGAGCTCCTACACAACAATCCAAAAATGTACCTCAAGGAATTTGCCAAGAGAAAACCGAGGTAAGAATATGAATGAATACTTCACATAATGGAAATATAAATAGCTTTAAGCATATGAAAAAAAAGGTGAAAAACTTCTCTCACAACAGACATACAAATGAAAGCTATACTGACATAATTTTTATCTACCAGATTGGCAAATATAAAAAGATCCTTAACAATGATGGATGGAAAGGGTTAAGAGCTAGACTCAGAATCCCTCTTTCAGGCTCTTGAGGAAAATATGGTAGTTTAACTTCCTGTAACATCAACCCTGAAGACAGATGACAGTACTCGGGGTCTGCCATGTACTAGTAATTTATCCAAGATGCTCTTTAGCCTGTTGCACTTGGTTGTCAGGAGTCTACATTATAGGAGTTATAACTTATAGTCCACAGCTACATTAAAACAGGATAGCTAGCCACTTACAAATACAGAGGATGTATAGCTAGCAGGCATTTTTAAGCTGAGGGTACACAAACCTGGTGTCTTCCCATGCTAAAGTGACCTGCATTCACATTAGCTTCTTGTCAACCTTACAACCAAACACTGAAGACATTAAGACTTGCATCAGAGTCTGGAGGTCTCTGAACGATTCCAACTGTATATGCTTTTCCTTTATTAAGTATATCTGGTGTGGCATAAACCAACTGTGACTTGTGAGTTTGATAAATAATCCAAAATTGAAACCCACTCAGATGGTTGTGTGACCGTGCTGAGATTAAGCATGATATACACAGTTTCTTCTCATGTATTGTGAATAAAGCATGAATTACTGCAATCTCAACAGAGGAGGATTTGGGAAAATCCACTAAAATTACAGATGTACATACCCTCTGATCCAGCATTTCCACTTGCAGAACTTTTGCCTATAACTAACGACCCAGTGTATCTATGATTACATACAGTAACTGATCACAGTCAGTTACTACAGTACTCTTGGTTAAAAAAGGAAAAAAAAAAAAAAAGAGTACAGACAGAACAGAGAAGCCAACCTGAGAAGTAAAAGATGAAGCCCTCGATGCCTCAAAAACAGGAAACAAAATCCCAGGCAAGTGACACATATGTCTTGGGAGCACACCTGCCCTGGAAATACAAGGCGATACCTCCAGATCCATGGACTAAATGAGAGATCCTGGAGTGTGCTTCAGATTCTGGCTGTATTCCCAGAATTTCCATTTCCATGTGGCATATCTTTATGCTCACTTTGAGCATCCCAGTGCCCAGCTTATTGCTGGCTAGAGATACCTGAAAGGAGCTGGCATGGTAAAGAACGAAAAGAGAGCAACGCATTGTTTGAGACAAGCCTCCAAAGAGGACCATCCCTGTGATTCCTTTAACCTTGCAGTAGAAAAACTGATTAGGTCCACAGAAGTAGGCCTATTGTTTCAGGAAGCCAGTACCACCTTAAAGACAAGATGAAGGAGGCTAGTAACGCTTCCACCATTCCCGTTGAAACTGGCTGAATCCTGTATTTCCCTATAAAATCCCCCAGCCCCTTCCTCTGGGAGGGCTTGCAGTTTTTCAAGGCCATAGCCTGCTGCAGTAATAAAGCTATGTTCCTCTTTATCACCAACTGACACCCCCCCACACACACAAAAAAAAGTCTGATAGTAACTAACTTTCCATCAATAAGACACTGGTGAAATAAATTATGGTTCATTTATACAATTAAGTATCAATATCACACACATGTATATGAGACAAAAGGAGAGCTCTTTATTATTATGCCCATGATATTCAACACATAATATTAAATAAAGAAGCAATTCATAAGGCATTGTACCCTACATTTGTTTAAAAGAGCGTTTATGCAGAAAATAACTGTGGACAAATATCAAGAATGCGGAGGCCTCCCAGGAAGGAAACCACATGACAAAGATGCAGGAAAGAGCTAAAAGCTGTACTATATCCAATGCCTACTGACATATATAATATTTGTCTATCTCACCATCACCTTAAACTCCACACACAACAAGTACATCTTGGGGCACCTGGGTGGCTCAGTCGGTTAAGCGTCCAACTTTGGCACAGGTCATAATCTCATGGTTCATCATTTCAAGCCCCCACATCAGGCCCTGTGCTGACAGCTCGGAGCCTGGAACCTGCTTCAGATTCTGCGTCTCCCACCCTCTCTGCCCCTCCCCTCTGGGACCTTGTCTCTATCTCAAAAATAAACATTAAAAAAAAAAAAAAGTACATCTCAACATTCTCTATTCCCATTCTCTATTCTGCATATAACATCCTCTAATGCAGGTTAAGACCATCTACATTAACCTATCCACACAGGAAATCTGAGCGGCTCTTCTTCCTCATCTGGGCCCACATCCATTAAGTCATATGATACTACTGTAGATGGCTAAGATTTAAGCATGTTCAGTGATTAGTTTGTCTTCTTGCTAGAACACCACTCCTGAAAAGACTCTGTTAGTGGCTCTAGTTACTCCAAAAAGCTAGCTGCCTGATTTTCCCTGTAAGTCTGTGAGTTTATCATACCCTTCCATACACTTTTTGTTTAAGTTATCCAGATCTATTTCTGTTACTGACAACACCAAATAGTATGCTGCATTTTAAAAACTGGCAAATAAACGTGAAGAATAAAGCATGTGAGGGCACCTGGGTGGCTCAATCATTTTAGTGTCTGACTCTTAATTTCGGCTCAGGTCACGGTGTCAGCGTCATGAGATTGAGCCCCGCGTTGAGCTCTGCACTGAGCATGGAACCTACTTAAAATCCTCTCTCTCTCTCTCTCTCTCTCTCTCTCTCTCTCTCTCTCTCTCTCTCCCTTTTGCCTCTTCCCTGCTGGAACACACATGAGTGCTCTCTCTCCCTCAAATAAAAAATGGGGCGGGGAGGAACAGAGGAAAAAAAAGAATAAAGCATATGGAGTGATAGTAACTCCAAGTGCCTATCCTATTATAGAAACACTGAAATAGAGTAGAAAATGTCAGAATCAACTATGACAGAACCCCTGAAAATAGTTAAAAAATTATAGCAACCAAAAAAAATAATAATAAAACCTAACTTTACACCTAAAAAAACTAGAAAAAGCAAAGTTAGAAGTAAATAATAATACATAAAACCTTAAAGACTCCACCAAAAAAAAAAAAAAACTATCATAACTAATAAAAGAATTCAGTAAAGTCACAGCATACAAAATTAACATACAGAAATCAGTTGCCTTTCTATACACTAATAACAAACTGTAAGAGAAATTAAGAAAACCTCATTTATAATTGCATCAAAAAAGAATGAAATACCTGGAAATAAACTTAATCAAGGAGGTAAAAGACCAGTGCTTCAAAAATTATCATACATTCGTGGAAGAAATTGAAGACAACATAAATAAACAACAAGATATACCATGCTCATGGATTAGAAGAATTAATATTTTTTAAATGTTGATACTACCCAAAGTGATCTACAGCTTCGGTGCAATCCCAATCAAAATACTAACAGAATTTTTCACAGAATTGGAACTAAGAATCCTAAAATTCGTATGGAAGAACAAAGTCCCTAAATGGTCAAAGCAATTTTGAGAAAAAACAAAGCAGGAGGTAATCACATCCCCTGTTTTCAAACTATACTACAAAGCTAGAGTGATCAAGTATGCTATAGTACCAGCACAAAAACAGCCATATATATCAGTGGAATACAGCAGACAACCCAGAAATAAACCCACGAATATATAATCAATTAACCTATGACAAAAGAGGCAAAAATATACAATGGTACTGGGAATGTTAAACAACTACATGCAGAAGAATGAAAATGGACCACTATCTTACACCATTTACAGAAATTAATCCAAAATGGATTAGAGAATGCAGGAAGTAATCTCTTTGAGATCTGTCATACAAACATTTTTCTAGATAAGTCTCCTCAGGCAAAAAAAAAA
Organism: Lynx rufus; assembly: GCF_022079265.1. Classification (NCBI taxonomy): domain Eukaryota; kingdom Metazoa; phylum Chordata; class Mammalia; order Carnivora; family Felidae; genus Lynx; species Lynx rufus. Next base: position 20,016,476 of record NW_025814889.1, on the reverse strand, counting down.
AAAAAGAGAGAGAGAGAGAGAGAAAAGGCAAAAATGAACTAGTAGGACTACACAAAATAAAAAGGCTTTTGCACAGCAAAGAAAACCATCAACAAAATGAAAAGGCAACTGAATAGGAAAAGATATCTGTAAATGACTTATCTGATAGTAAGGTTAATATCCAGAATATATAAAGAACTTCTACAACTGAGGGTGCCTAGGTGGCTCAGTCAGGGCATTTGACTTCGGCTCAAGTGATGACTTCACGGTTCATGAGTTCGAGCCCTGCATCAGGCTCACTGCTATCAAGTGCAAAGCCCACTTCAGAACCTGTCTCCTTCTCACCCTTCCCCTCACCCACTTGTGCGCTTGCTCTCTCTCTCTCTCTCTCTCAAAAATAAATAAAACATTAAAAACAAAAGGTATACAATCAACATCAAAAAACAATCCCATTAAAAAGTGAGCAGTCAAAGCATAAGAGACTCTTAAAAACTGAGAACAAACTGAGGGTTGATGGGGGGTGGGAGGGAGGAGAGGGTGGGTGATGGGTATTGAGGAGGGCACCTTTTGGGATGAGCACTGGGTGTTGTATGGAAACCAATTTGACAATAAATTTCACATATTGAAAAAAAAAAAAAGTGGGCAGAGAACCTGAATAGACAGTTTCCCAAAGAAGACATACAGATGGAGGCACATGAAAAGATACTCAGTGTCACAAATCATCAGGGATATGCAACTCAAAATGACAATAGGTATCACCTTACACGTCACGCTGGCTATAACCAAAAAGAGAAAAAAGAACAAGTGTTCACAAGAATGTGGAGAAAAAAATAACCCTCATATGCTATTAGTGTGAATGTAGAGTGGTGCGGACACTAAGGAAAATGGTATGAAAGTTCCTCAGAAAGTTAAAAACAGAACTACTATACAATCCAGGAATTCCACTTCTGTGAATTTATCCAAAGACAATGAAAATACCAATTCAAAGAGATACACGCACCCCTACTGTCTTTTCGGCATTATTTACGATACCCAAGATACGGAAGCAACCTAAGTGTCCACGAAGAGATGAATGGATAAAGATGATGCGGTACACGGGTGCGCACACACACACTACACAATGAGCTACCTCTCAGCTATAAAACAGAATGGAAACTTGCCATTTGCAACAACATGAATGGACCTAATGTGTATTATGCCAAGGAAAGTAAGTCAGATGGAGGAAGACAAATACGGTATGATTTCACTTACATGTAGAACCTAAAAAATGAACCAAACAAGCAAACAAAAGGGAAACCAACTCATAAATACAGGAAACTGTTGGTTACCTTAGAGGGGAAAGGCTGGGGAAGATGGTGGGTAAAATAGGGGAGTAGGAGGTACAAAACTCCACCTCAAAATAGTATCATGGTGATGTAATGTAGCGCACAGAAATAACATTGGGGTTATTTTGTAACATAAGCAAATACCAAATCACTATGAAATACACATGAAACTAAGAGGCTACTGCATATCAACCGTCCTCCCTTTTAAAAAGTTAATAGCTGGGGCACCTGACTAGCTCTGTCAGCACAACATACAACTCTTGATCTCAGGTCCTGGGGCTGACAGCGCTGAGCCTGCTTGGGATTCTGCCCCTTCCCCCTTCTCTCTGGCCCTCCCACTCTCACTCTTGCTCTCACCAAAAAAAGAAATAAAAACAAAAACCACAATGAGATATCACCTCACAACTTCAGAATGGCTAAAATCAAAACTCCAAGAAGCAGCAAGTGTTGGCAAGGATGTGGGGAGAAAGGAACTCTGACGAGAATGCAAACTGGTGCAGCCACTAAGGAAAACAGTATGGAGTTTTCTCAAAAAACCAAAAATAGAACTACCCTAAAATCCAGCAATAGCACTACTCACTATTGAGTATTTACCCAAAGAATTCATTCATTTGAAAGGATATATGCACCCCTATGTTTATTGCAGCATTATTTACAACAGCCAAATTACGGAAGCAGCCCAAGCATCCATCCAAGATGAAAGAATAAAGAAGATGTGGTATATTTACACAATGGAATATTATTCAGCCATGAAAAAGAATGAAAGCTATCTGCAACAACATGTAGGGATCCAGAGGGTATAATGCTAAGTTAAATAAGTCAGTGAAAGACAAATAAAATATGATTTTACTCATGTAGAATTTAAGAAAGAAAACAAATCGACAAGAAAAAAGAGACAAAAAAAATCCAGACTCTTAACTACGAATACCAGAGGGAGGTGGGGGCGGGAGATAGGTAAAGGGGATCACGAATACACTTATTTTGACGAGCACTGAGTACAGAATTCTCAAATCATTATAATGTCCACCTGAAGCTAATATAACACTGTATGTTAACTATACTAGAATTAAAATTTTGTAATTAAAAAAAAAAGTTCTTAAACAAAAAAGTGTACAGCAACCAATTAAATAGTCAATGTGAGGAGCGCCTGGGTGGCTCAGTCGGTTAAGCGTCGGACTTCGGCTCAGGTCACGATCTCACAGCTCGTGAGGTTGAGCCCTGCGTCGGGCTCTGTGCTAACGGCTCAGAGCCTGGAGCCTGTTTCCAATTCTGTGTCTCCCTCTCTCTCTGCCCCTCCCCTGTTCATGCTCTTGTCTCTCTCTGTCTCAAAAATAAATAAACGTTAAAAAAAAAATTTAAATAGTCAATGTGAGGCTCAAACTCACCACCCCAAAATCAAGAGTTGCATGCTCTACCAACAGAGTCAGCCAAATGACCCAATAGGCAACTTAAAAACAGTCCGTTTTGGGCTCCAGGAGTTAAGACTGGAAAAGTAGGAGGAGGACCTCGATTTTCCTCATCCCTCAAACACAGCTGTATTGAAATCAGATTACTTGGAACAGCCAGGAGATAGATCTGCGGAGCAGAAGTATCTCCAGTCAGAGGGAGAGAGCTTGGCAGGATCAAGGTGCATGTAGGTGAGCTGGGGGAGATAAAGCGGCGGGCCCACGGAGGAGAAGGAACCCTTTCTGTGGAGAGACACAAGGGAGACAAAGAGATAGGGGTTGTGAAGGTGTGGCATCGAGTTAGCAACAAGAGACACAGACTAGGTAGCAAGAAGCACTGAGGATGCCAGCTCTTTTTGGAAACAGCCTTTGGAGCCAAAACACTGACGTTTTAAATTTTTTTCTATTTACTGTTTATTTTTGAGAGAGAGAACAAATAAGTGGGAGAGGGGCAGAGAGAGAGGGAGACACAGAGTCCGAAGCAGGCTCCAGGCTCTGAGCTGTCAGCACAGAGCCCAAAACGGGGCTCAAACCCACAAGCTGTGAGGTCATGACCTGAGCTGAAGTCGGACACCCAACCAACTGAGCCACCCAGATGCCCCTGAAACGGTGAGGTTTTGGAACTGTGTGACTTTCTCTGGAGTGAAACCACGGCCCATGCTCCTGGGGAAGTGGGAGCTGGCCCCGGAGGGCACAGTGTGGTGTAGTGATCTCACAGGCACACTGGGAGAGAACAATCCCATTCCTGGAGTACTCTGGGAAGAGAGTTTATTGCCTCGCCAAGGACAAAATTCCTGGCATGTGCCCACCAAAGGCCTTTCATCAGCAGGGTGGCAAGGCTCTACTCCAGAGGGGAGATCCCCACTGTGCTGGGTCCTTTAAGACCCTGGGTTTGGAATCCCAGCCACACCTTGAGTTCCGGGTCCTTTAAGACTCCGGGTTTTGGGGCACCTGGGTGCCAGGCGTTTAGCATCCAACACTTGATCTCGGCTCAGTTCCTGATCTCATAGTTCATGAGTTAAGAGCCCCACGTCAGGCTATCAGCACAGAGCCTGCTTGTGCGCTCTCTCTCAAAATAAGTAAGACATTGAAGAAAAAAGAAGACTTCGGATTTTGAATCCCAGCTGCGTGCCAGAGAAAAAAACAGCAAGAGAGTTTGGGTGCAGGACAAGCTGGCTTCCCTCACTAATCTGTGGGGGCTGCCTGAACAGCAGGGGTTGAGATACCTGGTCACAGGACAAGAGACTGGGGTGGTGCCATCACCGCCCCCCAACACCAACGTGGTGGGATTTCAGAGAGCAATACAGTGGCCGCCACTGGTGGCAAGGTCTGCTTACCCCAAACCCTGCCCAACCCTGCCTGGCAACTGCTCACTTACTGGGGCAAGAGTAACACTAAGCCAAGACAGCCAGCCTCTCCTCCTGACAAGCACAGCCACCGGCATAGCATCCAGGCACCAACAGAGAACACTTTTTTTTTTTTTTTGGTTTTCTGTTTTTTTTACCTCCTTCATATTGTGCTTCTGGAATAAGGCTCATAGTTTGATTTTTTTTTTTTTTGTCATTTTATTTTTATCGAAGCTTTTTTAATTCTTCTTCCTTTTCTCTTTTTTTCTGCTTTTTTTCCTTTCTTTTTTCTTGGAATCTGATTTATACTTTTGATTCTCTGTTTTTTGTTATTGTTGTTCCTTTTCTCATTTTATAGGATCCAGCTCCCTGTTCCCCGTTATTTTTTTTCCAGACTTACTTCAACAACAACAACAACAAAAATCAAAGCACACCTGGTTAAAGGTCCAAACACTTCACCACTGCAAGCGAGGAGGAGCTCTCCAGAAGACTGACCAGTGGGAAAGAGCAGCCAAATCACAACAGCACAGTGCACACAGCACACACCAGAAGCACTCTGTGGAGCGCCAGGCCCTCATCAGTGGTATGACCCCTTTTTAATATAGTTGTACTCTCAGGTGCAGGAAACATAAGATTTAAATACACACAAAAGATGGAAATTTAGCCAAAAGGACAAGACGCAGGAATTCTCCACAAAAGAAAAATCAAAAATAAATCACAGCCAGGGGCTTGCTCAAAACAGATATTAAAAATATATATATGAACAAGATTTTGAACCAAAGCCATAACCCTACTAGCTAGGCTTGAAAAAACACATAGGGGAGGTGGCGGGAGGTAGGTTAAATGGGTGACGGGCATTAAGGAGGGCACTTGTTGGGATGAGCACTGGGGGTTATAGGTAAGTGATGCATCACTGGGTTATACTCGTGAAGCCAAGACTACACTGTATCACTCTGTGTTAACTAACTAGAGAATTAAAAAAAAAAAAAAAAACAAAAACATAGAAGACACCGGAGAAACTTTTGCTGCAGAGATCAAAGATCAAAGAACTAGTTAGGATGAATTTAAACATGCTATAACTGAGATGCAAAACAAACAGGATACAGGGACAGCGAGGACCAATGAAACAGAGGAGAGAAGAGGTGAAATAGAAGATAAAATTATGGAAAATAATGAAGCTTTAAAAAGAGGGAAATGGGGCGCCTGGGTGGCTCAGTCAGTTAAGCGGCCGACTTCGGCTCAGGTCATGATCTCGCGGTCCGTGAGTTCGAGCCCCGCGTCGGGCTCTGTGCTGACAGCTCAGAGCCTGGAGCCTGTTTCAGATTCTGTGTCTCCCTCTCTCTGACCCTCCCCCGTTCATGCTTTGTCTCTCTCTGTCTCAAAAATAAATAAACGTTAAAGAAAAATTTTTTTAAAAAAGAGGGAAAGGAAGTAGCTAGATCATGAAGACAGACTTTAGAAAACAAAGTGATTCCATGAAATGAAATAATATTCATATCATAGGAGTCCCAGGAAGAGTGAGAAAAAGGGACAGAAAGTTTATTTGAACAAATTCTAGCTAAGAACTTCCCTAATCTGAGGAAGGAAACAGGCACCCAAGGACAAGAGGCACAGGGAACTTCCTTCAAAACCATCAAAAACAGGACAACATCACGAGTTCTCATAGTGAAACTTACAATATACAAAGATAAACAGAGAATTCTGAAAGCAGCTAGGGACAAAACGTCCTTAATCTACAATGATAGACACACAAGGTTAATAGCAGACCTGTCCAAAGAAACTTGGCAAACCAGGAGGGAGTGACAAGAAATATTCAATATGCTGAATACAAAAAATGTGCAGCCAAGAATCCTTAATCCAGCAAGGCTGTCATTCAGAATAGAAGGAGAGATAAAGACCTTCCCAGACAAACAAAAACTAAAGGGGTTTGTGACCACTAAACTAGTCCTGCAGGAAATTTTAAGGGAGAGTCTGGGTGGAAGATGTTTAAAAAAAAAAAAAACAAAGACCAAACATCAAAGACCACAGAGAACATCACCAGAAACACTAAATCTACGTATAACACAATGGCACTGAATTCGTATCATTCAACAATCACTCTGAATGTAAATAGACTAAATGCTCCAATTAAAAGACACAGGCTATCAGAATAGATAAAAAAATAAGATCCATCTATATGCTGTCTACAACAGACTCATTTTAGACCTAAGGACACCAACAGACTGAAAGTGAGGGGATAGAGAACCACCTATCACACTAATGGAGATCAAAAGAAAGTGGGAATAGCCATACTTACATCAAACAAACTAGATTTTATTTTATTTTTTTAAATGTTTATTTATTCATTTTTGAGAGAGAGCGTGCACAAGAGCACAAATGGGGGAGGGGCAGAGAGAGAAGAGGAAACAGAATCTGAGGCAGGCTCAGAAACTGTGAGATCATGACCTGAGCCAAAGTCAGACACTTAACCAACTGAGCCATCTGGGTGCTCCCACACAAACTAGATTTTAAAACAAAGACTGCAGGAGCACCTGGCTCAGTCAGTTAAGTGTCTGACTTCAGCCCAGGTCATGATCTCGTGGTTCATGGGTTCATGGGCTCGAGCCCTGCATCGTGTCGGGCTCTGTGCTGACAGCTCAGAGCCTGGAGCATGCTTGGGATTCTGTCTCTCCCTCTCTCTCTGCCCCTCCCCCACTCGCACTCTGTTTCACTCAAAAAAAAAAATGAATAAACATTAAAAAAATTTTTTTAAACAAAGACTGTAATAAGAGACAAAAAAGATCATTATAACATAATTAGTGGGTATATCCATCAAGAACACCTAATCATTGTAAATATTTATGCCCTCAACATGAAAGCATATAAATCAGTTAATCACCAACATAAAGACACTCATAGATAATAATACCACAATAGTAGGAGACTTTAATACCCCACCTACAGCAATGGAAAAATCATCTAAGCAGAAAATCAACAAAGAAGCAATGTCTTTCAATGACACACTGGGCCAGATGGTCTTAACAGATATACTCAGAACATTTCATCATAGAGCAGCAGAATGCACATTCTTCTCCAATGCACATGGAACATTCTCCAGAACAGATCACATACTGGATCACAAATCAGCCCTCAACAGGTACAAAAAGACTGAGATCATACCATGAATATATTCAGATCACAACACTATGAATCTTAAAATCAACCAGAAGAAAAAATTTAGAAAGCCCTCAAATACATGGAGGTTAAAGAACATCCTAATAAAGAATGAATGGGTCAACCAGGAAACTAAAGAAATTTAAAAATACATGAGAGCAAATTACAATGAAAACACGACATTCCAGACTTATCAAAAAGAAAAGAGAGAGGACCCAAATAGATAAAATCACCAATGATGAAGGAGAGAACACAACCAACACCACAGAAATGCAATTATAAGAGAACACTATGAAAAATTATATGCCAACCAACTAGACAATCTGAAAGAAATAAATTCCTAGGCACTTAGACACTACCAAAACTCACACAAGAAAAAACAGAAAATTTGAACAGGCCCACAACCAGCAAAGAAATTGAATGAGTTATCAAAAATCTCCCAACATATAAGAATCCTGAGCCAGATGGCTTCCCAGGAGAATTCTATCAGACACTGAAAGAATACCTATTCTCAAACTGTACCAAAAAGCAGAAATGGAAAGAAAGCTTCCAAACTCATTCTATGAAGCCAGCATTACCTTGATTCCCAAACCAGACAAACACCCCACTAAAAAGGAGAATTACAGGCCAATATCCCAGATAAACATGGATGGAAAAATTTTCAACAACATACTAGCAAACTGAATTCAACAGGACATTAAAAGAATTATTCATCATGATCAAGTGGGTTCCTGGGCTGCAGGGCTGGTTCAATATTCGCAAATCAATCAGTATGATGCACCACATTAATAAAAGAAAGAATAAGAACCATATGATCCTTTCAATAGATGCAGAAAAGGCTTTTGACAAAACACAACATCCTTTCGTGATAAAAACCCTCAAGAAGTAGGGATGGAAGGAACATGCCTCGACATCATAAAAGCCATATATATATGAAAGGCCCACAGCTAATATCATCCTCAATGAGGAAAAACTGAGAGCTGTCCCCCGACAGTCAGGAACACAAAAGGGATGTCAACTCTCGCGACTGTTGTTCAACATAGTACTGAAGTCCTAGCCTCAGCAATCAAAAGAAATAAAAGGCATACAAATTGGCAAAGAAAAAGTCAAACTTTCACTCTTCACAGAGGACATAATATTCTACAAGGAAAGATTCCACCAAAAAACAGCTAGAACTGATACATGAATTCAGCAAAGTCTCAGGATATGAAATCCATGTACAGAAATCAGGTACATTTTGCACACCAATAATGAAAGAGCAGAAAGAGAAATCACAGAATCGATCCCAACTGCACCAAAAACCGTAAGAAACCTTGAAATAAACCTAACCAAAGAGGTAAAAGATCTGTACTCTGAAAAGTACAGAAAGCTTAAGAAATTGAAGACACAAAGAAATGGAGAAACATTCCATGCTCACAAAAGGGAGAACAAATATTGTTAAAATGTCCATACTACCCAAAGCAATCTACACATTCAACGCAAACCCTACCAAAATAATACCAGCATTCTTCTAAGAGCTAGAACAAACAATCCTAAAATCTGTATGGAACAACAGAAGACCCCAACTAGCCAAAGTAATGTTGAAAAAGAAAACCAAACCAGGAAGCATCACAATCCCAGACTTCAAGCTATATTACAAAGCTGTGATCATCAAGACAGTATGGTACTGGCACAAAAACAGACACAAAGATCCATGGAACAGAACAGAGAACACAGAAATGGACCCACAAACGTATGGCCAACTGATATTTGACAAAGCAGGAAAGAATATCCAATGGAATAAAGACAGTCTCTTCAGCAAATGGTGCTGGGAAAACTGGACAGCGACATGAAGAATGAATCTGGACCACTTTATTACACCATACACAGAAATAAATTCAAGATGGATGAAAGACCTAAACATGAGGCAGAAAACCATCAAAATTCTAGAGAAAGCAGGCAACAACCTCTTTCACCTTGGCCACAGTAACCTCTTACTAGACATGTCTCAGAAGGCACGGGAAACAAAAGCAAAAATGAACTACTGGGACCTCATCAAGATGAAAAGCTTCTGCACAGCTAAGGAAACAATCAACAAAACTAATCGGCAACTGACTTTTTAGAATGGGAGAAGATATTTGCAAGTGACATACTGGATACAGGTTAGTGTTCAAAATCTATAAAGAACTTATCGGGCTCCTGGGTGGCTCAGTTGGTTAAGCATCTGACTTCGGCTCAGGTTATGATGTCATGGTTCAGGAGTCCGAGCCCCACTTCATGTAAACGCGAGCCGGGCTTCGGGTGAGCCACTTGTCTACCTCTGCCCCTCATGGGATTATCTCTCTGTCTCTGCCTCTCACTAGCATCCTCTCTCTCTTAAGAAAAGAAAAGAAAAGAAAAGAAAAGAAAAGAAAAGAAAAGAAAAGAAAAGAAAAGAAAAGAAAAGAGAAAAGAACTTCTCAAACTCAACACCCAAAAAGCAAATAATCCAGTGAAGAAATGGGCAGAAGACATGAATAGACACTTTTCCAAAGAAGACATCCAGATAGCTAAAAGACACATGAAAAAATGCTCCACATCACTCATCATCAGGGAAATACTAATCAAAACCACAATGAGATACCACCTCACACCTGTTAGAATGGCTAAAATTAAAAACTCAGAAATCAACAGGTATTGGTGAGGATGTGGAGAAAGGGGAACACTTTTGCACTGTTGGTGGGAATGCAAACTGGTGCAGCCACTCTGCAAAACAATATGGAGTTTCCTCAAAAAATTAAAAATAGAATTAACCCTGCAACCCAGCAACTGCACTAGTAGGTATTTATCCAAAGGATACCAAAATGCTGATTCAAAGGGGCACATGCACCCGAATGTTTAGAGCAGCACTATTGACAGTAGTCAAATTATGCAAAGAGACCAAACGTCCACTGACTAACGAATGGATAAAGAGTATATACTATACATGTACAATGGAATACTATTCAGCAATCAAAAAGAATGAAATCTTATCATTTGAAACAACATGGATGTAACTAGAGTGTATTATGCTAAGTGAAATAAGTCAGAGAAGACAAATATCATATGATATCACTCATATGTGGAATATAAGAAATACAACAAATAAACATAGGGGAAGGAAAGCAAAAATAAAAACTGAGAGGGAGGTAAACCATAAGAGATTCTTCATACAAAGAACAAACTGGATTGCTAGAGGGGAGGCAGGTGGGGGGGATGGGCTGAATGGTTGATGGGCATTAAGGAGGGCCCCTGATGGGATGAGCACTGGGGGTTATAGGTAAGTGATGGATCACTGGGTTCTACTTCTGAAACCAATACTACACTGTATATTAGAATTTCAGTAAATTAATTTTTCAAAAAAAGTTTTATGTCACTTTTACTTGCTTTTGTTCCACCCCTCCTCAGATTGACAATGGTCTGGAAGACTGTATCCCGTGTCTCTAGTGTGGAACTCTCATCCCTGGTTCCAGAAGGGATACAGCAAAGCTTGTTCGCAAAGACCTGTGTTTTTTAACAGGCCTAACTGTATGACGGGCAGAGAAAGCACATGAAGGACTGACTCAAGGCATTTGCCTTTGTTTCCCTTAACTTGGCTATTTCTCCAAGTGGTATGAATTTAAGAGATTAATTGTAATCACCATGGTAACTACTTAAAATATATATAAAAAATGAAATAAGAATTAAAATCTGTGGGGTACCTATCTGGCTTAGTTGGTGGAACATGAAATTGTTGATGTGAGGGTGGCAAGTTCGAGGTCCGCCCTGAGTATAGAGATTACTTAAAAAAAAAAAAAAAATTAAAATCTGTCACAAGGGATAAAGAAAAACATTATACATTGAAAAATAGGTTAAAACACCAAGAAGATTTAACATTTATAAACATACATACACCAAATATCACAGCTCCAAAATACATCAAACAAAAACAAATCTAATTAAAGCTAAAGACAGACAATTCTTCAGTTGGAAACTTCGCTACCCAAGTTTCAATAATGGACAGAACTCTGAAATTCAATAGGGATATATAGAGAACCAAATAACACTACAGACCACCTATGCCTACTAGACTAAAAACAGCCAAATACACATTCTCCCCAAATACACAGGAACACTCTCCAAGATAGATCATAGGTTAGGCCACAAAACAAGTGTCAATAAATTTTAAAACACCTGAGATCAGATCTTATCCAACCACAATGAAATGAAAACAGAAATTAAAAACAGAAAGCAGGATGTCTGGCTGGCTTAGTCATTAGAGCATTCAACTCTCGATCTCAGGGAGGTTGTGAATTCCAGCCCCACTTTGGGTACAGAGGTTATATAAAAATAAATTCTTAAAAAAAAAAAGAAGTTAAAAACAGAAGGAAAACTGGAAAATTCACAAGTATGTGGAAATTAAACAACACTTAAATTTTTTTTTTTCAACGTTTATTTATTTTTGGGACAGAGAGAGACAGAGCATGAACGGGGGAGGGGCAGAGAGAGAGGGAGACACAGAATCGGAAACAGGCTCCAGGCTCCGAGCCATCAGCCCAGAGCCTGACGCGGGGCTCGAACTCACGGACCGCGAGATCGTGACCTGGCTGAAGTCGGACGCTTAACCGACTGCGCCACCCAGGCGCCCCAACACTTAAATACCCAATGAGTCAATGAAGAAATCACAACTGGAAAATAAGCAGTAAAACAAAACAAAGGGAAAAAAACCACAACATACCAAATCTCATGTGATACATAGAAAGCTGCAATAAGAGATAAATTCATACCTGTAACACCTATGCTGAAAAAGAAGAAAGATGCTCGGGTGAGGTGAGGTGGGGTGGGGTGAGGTGAGGTGGGGTGAGGTTAGGAGGGGTGGGGTGGCTGAACAAATAAGGGGATGAAAGCTTAAAATCACAGGCTTTCCTTCTAAAATGATGGAAATGTTCTAAAACTGCCTGTGGAAGTTGCACATATCTGTAAATATGAAAAAAAAAAAACATGAATTGTACACTTCAAATGAAATCTATAGTATATAAACTACATCCCAATTAAGCTGCTTTAAAAAATGAAGATCTCAAATCAATTAACTATATATATATATCTACTTGGAGAAGAAAAAGAGCAAACTAAATCCAAAGCCAAACACAGGAAGGAAGATTAAAGATCACTGTGGAGACAAAAAAGAGAACAGAAAACCAATAAAAGGGGCACCTGGGTGGTTCAGTTGGTTAAGCATCCAACTTTGGCTTGGGTCATGATCTCACAGTTTTTGAGTTTGAGCCCCACATCAGGCTCTGTACTGACAGCTTAGAGCCCGGAACTTCCTTCTGATTCTGTTTCTCCCTCTCTCTGCCCCTCCCCCACTTGTGCTGTCTCTATCTCTCATAAAAAAAATAAACCTGAAAAAAAAGAAAAACAAAAAAACAAAAAGAACCGACAAAATCTAAAAATCTTTGAAAAGATCAACAAAACTGACCAACTTTGAGACTAAAAAAGAAAATACTCAAATTACTAAAATTGGAAACAAAAGGTGAGGACATTACCATTGACCTTACAAAACTAAAATTGTAAGAAAATACTATGGGGGCGCCTGCGTGGCTCAGTCGGTTAAGCGTCCGACTTCGGCTCAGGTCACGATCTCATGGTCCATGAGTTCGAGCCCCCTGTCAGGCTCTGTGCTGACAGCTCAGAGCCTGGAGCCTGCTTCGGATTCTGTGTCTCCCTCTCTCTCTCTGCTCCTCCCCCGTTCATGCTCTGTCTCTCTCTGTCTCAAAAATAAATAAACATAAAAAAAAAAAGAAAGAAAAAAGAAAATACTATGAACAATTACACACCAACAGATTAGACAACCTACATGAAATGGACAAATTCCTAGAAACACAAAAACTAACAAAACTGAAAGAGAACATCTGAACAGATAGAGACTGAATCGATGAGTAAGCAAAAATCTCTCAGCAAAGAAAAGCCCTGGATCAAAAGCAGTCACAAGTGAATTCTACCAAACATTTAAAGAAGCATTAGGGGCACCTGGGTGGCTGAATGGGTTAAGCATCCATCTTTGGCTCAGGGCATGATCTCATGGTTCATGAGTTCGAGTCCCAAATCGAGCTCTGTGCTGACAGCTGAGAGCCTGAAGCCTGCTTCGGATTCTGTCTCCCTCCCTCTCTGTCCTTCCCCCACTCACATTCTCTCCCTCTCCCTTTCCAAAAATAAACATTTAAATAAATAAATAGATAGATAAGTAAGTAAATACATAAAATAAAATAAAATAAAATAAAATAAAATAAAATAAAATAAAATAAAATAAAATAAAATAAAATAAAATAAAATAAAATAAAATAAAATAAAGCAACAAGCAAGCAAGCAAGCAACATAACACAGGGGGCACCTGAGTGGCTCAGCTGGTTAAGCATCTGACTCTAGATTTCATCTCAAAACATGATCTCATGGTTCATGAAATCAAGCCCTGCATCCAGCTCTTCTGTGCTAACATCCTGAAGCCCGCTTGGTATTCTCTCTCACCCTCTATCCCTGCCCCTCTTTCTCAAAATAAATAAATAAACATTTTTTTTAAAGAATAAAATAGGGGCGCCTGGGTGGCGCAGTCGGTTGGGCGTCCGACTTCAGCCAGGTCACGATCTCGCGGTCCATGAGTTCGAGCCCCGCGTCGGGCTCTGGGCTGATGGCTCAGAGCCTGGAGCCTGTTTCCGATTCTGTGTCTCCCTCTCTCTCTGCCCCTCCCCCGTTCATGCTCTGTCTCTCTCTGTCCCAAAAATAAACAAACGTTGAAAAAAAAAATTTTTTAAAGAATAAAATAAAGAAGCATTAACACAAATCTCAAACTCTTCCCATTAATAGAAGAGGAAGAATCACTTCCTAATTAATTCATTCTATAAGGTCAGCATGTTATCAAATGCCCCCAGAGCCCGACAAAACATAGGAAAACAAAATTACAGACCAATATCCCTTATGAATATACATGCAAAAAATCTCAGCAAAATACAGTGTATTAGTACCCTAGAGCAGCCATAAAAAATATTACATCAAATTTGGTAGCTTAAGAAAACAGATTTATTCTTTCACAGTTTGGGACACAGAAATCCAAAATCAACAGGCTTCTATCCTAACTTCTGGTGGCTCTGGCAATCCTTGGCATTTCTCAGTTCACAACTATGTAACTCCAATCTCCACCTTAGTCTTCACATGGCCATGTACTGTGTCTCCTGTGTCTTCTCCAATCATCTTTTACAAGGACATTTATCATTGGATTTAGTGTCCATACTAGGCCAGGATGACCCCATTCAAGATCTTTACCTTAATTATATCCATAAAGACCCTTATTCCCAAATGTGGTCATATCCTGAGGTTCTGGATGGACAAATCTTTTGGGGAACAAAATTAAATAATTAAAAGAATTATACACCACGATCAAAAGGGATTTATGATAGAAATACAAAGGGTGTACAACATAAGAAAAAGTCAATGTAATATATACCATTAATTTTTTAAAAAATTTAAAAACCACATCACCATCTCAATACAAAAAAAGCATGTGACAAAATTTGACACCTTTTCACAAGATAAACACTCAACAAAATAAAAAAAAAAATGGAACTTCCTCAATATGATAAGGAGAATTTTTGAAAAATCTACTGGTAACAGCTAACTCAACAATGAAAGACTGATACTTTTCTCCCTAATGTCAGGAAGAAGACATGGACACCCACTATCTAGTTCCACTGCTATTCAACATTGTACTAGAAATGCTAGCTAAAGCAATTAGGCAAGAAAAATAAAAAACATAAAAAACATCCCAATTGGAAAAGATTAAGTAAAACTATCAGTATTCACATCATCTTACCTAGGAAAAAGCTTAAAGAACACACAAAAAACATTAGAACAAATTCAGTAAAGCTGCAAGGTGTAAGAACCACAAGATATCAGTTTTATTTCTACATTTGAACAATGAACAATCCAAACAGAACATTAAAGAAAAAATCCTTTTGTATCTAAAAGAATAAAATACTTAAAGGATGTGAAAGACTTCCCCACTGAACACTATAGAGCAAGGCTCAAAGAAATTAAAGACATAAATAAATGGAAAGACACCCTACATTCATACAATAAAAAACTTAACACCATTAAGATAATAACTTTACCCAAAGCAATCTACAGATTCAGCACAACCCCTTATCAAAATTCCACAGATCTTTTTTGCAATCCTCAAAAATCACATGGACTAGAACCTGAACAGTCAAAGCAATACTGAAAGAGAAAAATAAAATTGAAACATTCACAGTTCCCAATTACAAAACTTATATCAAAGCTATGGCCTTTCAAAAGTTTGTACTGGCATTACAACAGACATAAAGACCAATGGAATAGTAGAGTCCAGAAATAAATCCATGTATCTACAGCCAACTGATTTTCAACAAGGGTACCAAGACCAGTCAATGGAGAAAGAAGACTCTCTCCAACGAATGGTGCTGGGACATCTGGATATCCATATGCAAAAAAAAAAAAAAAAAAAAAAAAAAAGTTGGATTTAACTCAAAATGGATCAACAACTAAAAAAGTTATAAAAAGAGAAGTCTTAGAAAGAAACATAGGTATAAATCTTACTGACCCTGGATAGCAATGGATTCTTAGATATGACACCAAAAGCATGAGCAACAAAGAAAAATTAAATAAACTGATACTAATCAAATTAAAGACTACTGTGAATCAAAGGACATTATCAAGAACATGAGAAGACAACATACAGAGTGGGAGAAAAGATTTGCAAATCATGTATCTGATAGGGATCCAGAATACATAAAGAAGTCTTACAGCTCAACAACAAAAAGACAGACAACCCAATTACAAAATAGAAAAGAATATAAATAGGGGTGCATGGGTGGCTCAGTCAGTTAAGCGTCTGACTTCGGCTCAGGTCATGATCTCACAATTTGTGGGTTGAGCTCCATGTCAGGCTCTGGGCTGAGAGCTCAGAATTGAGAGCGTGCTTCGAATTCTGTGTCTCTCTCTCTCTCTGCACTTCCCCTGCTCGTACTCTGTCTCTCTCTCAAAAATAAATAAACAATAAAACTAAAAGAGGGGCAGCTGGGTGGCTCAGTCGGTTGAACGTCTGACTTTGGCTCAGATCATGATCTTGAGGTTCATGAGTTCAAGCCCCACATTGGGCTCATTGCTGTCAGCCTGTCAGCGCAGAGCCTGCTTCAGATCCTGTGTCCCCCTATCTCTGCCCCTTCCCCACTTGCACTTTCCCCCAAATAAATATTAAAGGAAGGGGAGGGGAGGGGAGGGGAGGGGAGGGGAGGGGAGGGGAGGGGAGGGGAGGGGAGGGGAGGAATAGACTTCTCTCCAAAGAAGATTCACATATGGCCAAAAGGCTCATGAAAAAAAATGCTCAACATCACTTATTAGGGAAACAGAAATTAAAACAAGGAGGTACCACTTCAAACTCACTAGGATGGCTATAATTTAAAAATTCAGAAAAAAGTTAAGTGGTGGTGAGAATGAAAAGGAATTGGATCTCTCATACTTTGCTTGGAGGACTGTAAAAATGGTGCAGCCACTATGAAGAACAGTTTGGTGGTTCCTCAAAAAGTTAAACACAGAATCACCGTACGACCCATCAATGCCACTCCTAGTATATACTCCTCAAATCTAAAAACAGATAAAATAGGTTCTTCTACAACAATGTTCACAGTAGCACTATTCAAAACAGTCAAAAGGTAGAAACAATGCAAACATCCAACATAATGTAATCTCTCTCGTATGCATGTGCACACACACTCTCACTCTCCTTCTCTCTCTCTCTCTCTCTCTCTCTCTCTCTCTCTCTCTCTCTCTCTCACACACACACACACACACACACACACACACACAAATATTCAGCCATAAACAGGACTGAAGTACTAATACAGGCTGCAACAGTGATGACCTTGAAAACATTATGTCGAGAAAGAAGCCAGACTCAAAAGGTCATACGCTGTGTGATTATTATACTTAAGTAAAATATACAGAATAAGTAAACCCATAGAGACAAAAAGCAGACTGATGGTTGCCAGGGGCCAGAGGAAGAAGGAAGAATGCACAGTTTCTGCTTATGAAAGTGTGTTTTCTTTTAGGGTAATAAAAATGTTTTGGAAATAAGGGCAATTAGGGGCACCTGGGTGGCTCAGTCAGCTGAGCATCCAACTCTTGATTTCAACTCAGGTCATGATCTTGCAGTTTGTGGGATTGAGCCCCGTCTGGCTCTGCACTGATGGTGTGGAGCCTGGCTGGGATTCTCTCTCTCCCTCTCTCTCTCTGCCTCTCCTCCACGCACGAATGCACTCTCTCAAAATAAATCCACTTTTCAAAAAAATGTTTTGGGGGCACCTGGGTGGCTCAGTTGGTTAAGCATCTGACTTCGGCTCGGGTCATGATCTCATGGTTCATGACTTCGAGCCCCAAGTTGGGCTCTCTGCTCTCAGCACAGAGCCCACTTTGGATCCTCTGACCCACTCTCTCTCTGCCCCTCCCCTGCTCATGTTCTCTCTCTCTCATCATTCTCTCTCAAAAATAAATAAAACATTAGAAAAATATTAAAAAAGAAAGTAAGTAAGTTAGTTAGTTTTGGAAATTAACTGGGGTAGCAGTTGACCAATACTGTCAAAATACTAAATACCACTGAACTGTATATCTTAGGATGGTAAATTTTATTCTACAGGAATTTTACCTCAATTTTAAGAAAAAAGAATAAAAGATCTTGTCCTTCCTTCACAAACTATATTTCAGGATAATGAAATAATTGATAAGAAATAGGTTTTCTTTATAGAAGTAATCCTGCTAGACGGGATGGGGTGGTGGGAATAAAAGAAGTAATCCTAATGCATGATAGAATATCACAATTTATTCAACCTCTATTCAATAAAATAATGGTCTAGATACTGGTCAACAGCTGCTGATACCACAAAAAAGAAAAAAGGAAGTATCATATGCTTCATGAAGAAGTATACAACACCATGAAGTATTTTTAGCTGCCCCCACAATAAACTGAACGATCAAGCCTAACTACTCATGTACAGAAAATACATGGAACAAAGCAACGTGTTCACACACACACCATCTGAGATGCCATCAGCAACATCTACTGTGAGAAACCCTGCAGGGCAAATGTCCCACATTTTCCACAAGTAAACCAACAAGGAAATCAAGGGGGAGGATTACAAAGAGACCTAAGAGATATTTTAAGCAATTGCAACGTAGGCACCTTATAGATCCAGCTTATGGACCTTATTTGGATACTGACTTATTCAAACATAAAAAGATAACATTTAGGGGTACCAAGTGGCCCAGTGGGTTAAGCATCTTGATTTCGGGTCAGGTCATGATGTCACAGTTCATGAGACCAAGCCCCACACTGGGCTCTGCACTGACAGCACGGAGCCTACTTGGGATCCTGTCTCTCCCTCTCTGCCCCTCCCCTATGCTGGCACGCATGCACATTCTCTCTCTCTCAAAACAAATACATAAACAATAAAAAAATTAAGAAAAAGATAAAAACAGAAAAAGAAAAACATTTAGGAGATCAGGAAACTTCAAACAAAGACTGAACAGTTGATGGCTTTAAGAAATTCTTGTCAATTTTTTATGTGTCATAATATATTGTGTATTTTTTAAATATCCATGCGTGTCAGTGATGCTCACAAAATTCAAAATAATCGTCAGAATGGGGTATGGAAAGGTATAAATGAAACAAGACTGGCCATGACTTGATCACTGTTAAAGGTTGGTCCCTGGGGATTCTCCCTACTTTTTTGTAGGCTCAAAATTTCCCATAATGAAATAGACATATAATGTTTCAATATACCTGTAAACTTTTACCACTTAATACCTCTGCTGTCCATTCCTTCATTTTTACCCTCCTACTACTATCTTCAACCAGTCCCTCATCAACCTCTCTCTTAGACTGCAATAAAGCAGAGTCTCATCTTTGCAAGGTTCAGATTCTAAAGCAAAAAATAAGCATAATCAAAACTATCCTTGGGGCACCCGGGTGGCTCAGTCAGTTAAAGGCCCAACTTCAGCTCAGGTCCTGATCTCGTGGTTTTTGAGTTCGAGCCCTGTGTCAAACTCTGTGCTGACCACTCAGAGCCTGGAGCCTGCTTCAGATTCTGCGTCTCCCTCTCTCTCTGCCCCTCCACCACTTGCACTCTGTCTCTCAAAAATAAATAAACATGAAAAACAATTTTTAAAAAAAACTATCCTTGAAAAATCCCTTAAAATTCCAACAGAAAATGCATTACACTGTATATCATTTTGAATATATATAAATATCATGATTCTGTAAGTTCTCCTCATCTTTCTGTCACATAGTGTCTACCAATGACCCTCAATTCATTTTGAAATTTCTTCAACAATTCAAGTAATAAATAATCCATTAAAAATGGGCAGAGGACATAGACATTCCTCCAAAGAAGACATCTAGATGACCCACAGACACATGAAAAGATGCTCAACATCACTCATCATCAGAGAAATGCAAATCAAAAGCACAATGAACTATCACCCCACACCTGTCATAATGGCTAAAATAAAAAACACAACAAACAACAAGTGTTGGTGAGGATGTGAGGAAAAAGGAACCCTCGTGCACAACTAGTGAAAATGCAAAATTGTGCAGCCACTATGGAAAACAGTATGGAGATTCCTCAAAAATTAGAAATAAAATTGCCATATGATCCAGCAATCACACTCCTAGGTATCTACCCAAAGAATACAAAAAAAACTCTGGTTTGAAAAGATATATTCACTCCTATGTTTATTGCTGCATTATTTACAATAGCCAAATTATGGAAGCTGCCCAAATGTCCACTGATAGATGAATGGCTAAGAAGATGTGGGAGTGCCTGGCTGGCTCAGTCAGAAGAGCATGCAACTCCTGATCTCAGGGTTGTGAGTTCAAGACTCACGCTGGGTGCAGAGATTGCTGCAAAGAAAATAAACTTAAACTTTAAAAAAGACATAGTATATACATATAATGGACTATTATTCAGCTATTAAAAGGAATGAAAGCTTGTCATTTGCAACAACACAGATGAATCTAGAGTTATAATGCTAAGTGAAAAAAGTCAGAGAAAGACAAATACCGTATTATTTCACTCATATGTGGAATTTAAGAAATGAACAAACCAAAAAAAGAGACAAACCAAAAAAAAAAAAAAACGTACTCTTAACTATAGAGAACAAACTAATGGTTACCTGAGAGGAGGTGTGGTGGGAGGCGGGGGGGGGGGGGGGGGTATGAAATAGGTGAAGGGGAAGAAGAGTAACACTTATCAGGCTGCCTGGGTGGCTCAGTCAATTAAGCACCTGACTCTTAAGTTTGGCTTGGGTCATTATCACATGAGATCAAGCCTGGGCATGGCACCTGCCTAAGATTCTCTCTCTCTCCCTCTGCCCTTCCCCCACTCAGGCTCTCTCTCAAAAACAAAACAAAACAAAAATGTGTAATACTCTTTTTTTTTTTTTTAAGTTTTTTTTTTTTTCAACGTTTATTTATTTTTGTGACAGAGAGAGACAGAGCATGAACGGGGGAGGGGCAGAGAGAGAGGGAGACACAGAATCGGAAGCAGGCTCCAGGCTCTGAGCCATCAGCCCAGAGCCCGACGCGGGGCTCGAACTCACGGACCGCGAGATCGTGACCTGGCTGAAGTCGGACGCTTAACCGACTGCGCCACCCAGGCGCCCCAAAAAATGTGTAATACTCTTGATGAGCATGGAGTAATATACAGAATTGTTGAATCACTATCTTTTACTCTTGAAACTAATATAACACTGTATGTTAACTATACTAGAATTAAAAATTTTCTTAATTAAAAAAATAAATGAGAAGTAGCATCACCATCTCTTGCCTGACCCCTCAATAATATATTTCATATCTTTGTCAATGATGGTTGGGAAAGCCTTACAGTCATTCACAGGGAGTCCCATTAACGTTTGCCTAGAGTGTATGCTCACTGGGTAAAATGCCAAACTGAATTACCTCTACAATTTATTTATTTGCCTATATCTCTCCCCATCCCCCAGGATATATAGTTGATTTCAAATATGTTAAATGCACTTATAATTCAGCTCCACTATTCTTTTTTATAGCTGGTGTAGTGTCATATCCTTCCAATCTATTCACCACAATGCCATCAGAGAGTGATCCTTCTAAAATAGAAATCTGTTACTCCTCAGCTTCAGTGGCTCCCCACAATCAACAGGATGAAGTCCTTAGGACAGAAAAGGAGGTGGGGAAGGGGGCGGGAGGAAAGGGAGGAGAAGGGAAGGACAGGAGCAGGGGAGGGGAAGGAATGACAACTTTGTGTGTATTATCGGTTTCACCTCTCAGAAGGCCTGCCATTCAAACCTTAGTCTAATTCCCAATTGTTTCCAATTCTGTATATCTGTGTCTTTATCATTTGCTTCTCCTTCTGCCTGTAATACCCCAACCCCACTTTTCACATACTAACCTATGTTAAGCTTAAGTATTTACTTACCTTTAACAACTGAGAACTACAAACAGCAGCTGAGATTGAGAAAATTAAAAGCTGCATTGAGAAACTCCTCATCCTGATTGCCAGAAAAGGAAAACCTAAACTAAAAACTTGTAATATACTTTCCAGCATGAAAAAAAGGGTATTAGATATTAAAGAACAGTTATTATCAATACTGTACCATCAGGTACATCGTGGGGTTTTGTTAACTACTCTAGAAATACAATTAGCATTTCTATAGGAAAATGCATTCCAGGTTCCAAAATAATTTACAAATCAATTTTGGAACATAATTTAGTCAGAATGTTTTAAATACACATCAAATTTAGACTCTAACAAAGATGGCATTTCAAATCAGTGAAGAAAAGATGAACAGTTTAATAAATGGTGATGGGACAAATGGAAGCATTTTAGCATCTAGGAAAAAATAAAGTTGGATCCATACCTCACATTGTATTACCTGGATACATTCCAAATGTATCAAAGATTAAACTGTAAAAAAAAAAGAAACCATAAAAATACTAGAGGAAAATGTGAAAGAATTCCTTTACTAACTCTGGAGTATGGAAAGCCTTTCTAACTAATGGTTCAAAATACAGAAGCCATGAAAGACAAGATTAAAAAATAAACCTAAATAAAAATCAAGAACTTCTGCATGGTAAAAAGCCCCATAAGACTGAACAACTGGGAAAACCTGGTTCAACTCATATCACAAAAGCCTAAGGAATGAGGGGCTCCTATGAAAGCTCCAACAAATCAAAAAGAAAATGATCAACAACCAAAGAGAAAAATCATATTAACAGACCACAAAGAGAAAAATGCAAATTGCTTTTAAAAACGTAAGATGCTCAGCTTTACTCATAATAAGAGAAATGTAAAATAAATGCTTTGAGATACCAATTTTCACCTACTGGATTACCAAAGGGTATGGAGAACACAAGTTTTTCATTCACTGCTGCTGGAAACAAATTGGCACAACCACTAGGGAGAATAATTTGGGAATATCTACCAAATTAACTGCAAAATCCCTTTCACCCAACAGTTCCACCCCTGGGAATTAATAATCCTACAGACATAAGCGCATATATGCAAAATGACGTGTATACAAGTCATGAAAGCAGAAGATCAGAAAGTCTATCAACAGGTGACTGATCACACAAAAAAAGAAAGCTTTAAACTATTAATAGATAAATTTGTTCACTGGAAAAATTAAGATACTTAAAAATTAGAGAAGAAAATATTCGTTAATTCACATTTATTTCTATATGCAAAAATAAAAAACCTAGAAGGATATGTAGAGAAGTAATAACAGCAACTATATCAAAGCAGGAAAGTTGTTGAGAAACCAGGCAAATGGTGAACAAGGATAGGAGAAAAGGTTTCTAACATTTTTTAAATTTTGTACATGACTGTGTAACAGTCTAACCATTAAGTTTGTATATAAATAAATTTATGTAGAGCCAGGCAAAAACATTTTATTTTTCCCTTTCATTTACTAACATCATTACTCTATCCCAAAATGCTTTAGAATTGGCTGCCCAAAATGGAAGTGTACTAACAGTAGTTATAACCTGTGCTTTTAAAAGTTTCTTTATTGGTTAGTTTTCATAGTATGCACAGTTTAAGACATTCATGTTTACATATTTAAGAATGGTACTGAGTTATAAAGAAACACGGATTTCTCAGAGGAAAGTAATGAAAAATGGAGATATAAATGAGAAATACACAAGAGTTCTCAGGAAAGCACACCAAAATTTAAAGACAGAAGTCAGTATTTCTTTATATTCAAGCAACAAAATTCCTCAGGGTGTTAAAATTAAGAATTCACTGGAAATATCATCTGTCTAGCAATACACAAAAGAGAGGGAAAAAAAGATTCTAAAACGCTAGATTTTAGCTCTAACAAAAAAAGTGGTTTATGTTTCCAAAAATAATTTCTAATATAAGAAACCGTACCCATTTTTTTTTAAATCAAGATTTTAATTAGAAGTATGTAGACCATTCTGCACAAGAAAAGTGCTTAGAAGTTTGCCCACGAAGTAGGGGGGAAGAAATCCATAAATTACATACACTACTATTACAATTATTTGAGTGGTAAACATTTATTTGATATTATAATATGAACTGCCAGGTATTTTTAAATACCCCCCACTCCACTTTTCAATAAAAAATTTTTAAAAAGTCTCTGTACTTACCCCCATTATCTGTTCTTTTTAAAGCTCCATCCTTATGAGGACACAGTTCACATCTCTATGTAAAAAAAAGAAAAAAAGATTTTTCAGATTACCAAGCTATAACAAATTCTCTGTAACTTCAAAACTATTAAAAATGTGGGAGTATGTGCACTACTTACCACTAAGAGTTTTTCAGAACATTCCTCACAAAGTAATTCTCCTCGACATGGGATCATCCTCAGAACACCAGATAATTTTATACACATCTATACATATGTGCGTATATAAATATGTACACATATACACACGTTTTAAGTAATTGCTACACCCAATGTGGGGTGTGAACTCACAACCCACAGATCAAAGAGTCACATGCTCTGACTGAGCCAACCAGGAACACCATCAGATAACAACTTTACAAAAGTATTACTCAACTATTACATTCCTGCCATGATTTTTTGTAACGTGAATAAATACAAAGAGGGGGCTGAAGCACAGTTTTTAACATTTGCCTCTATCCCTTTGCTTTCTGTCTAGGATTATCTAGTATTATCATAGTCAGTTAGGTTTGGTTTCTCCTAAAATAAAGAGCCAAAGTCAAAAACTTTGAATTTTGATTTAAATGAGGGGCAGCTGGGTGGCTCAGTTGGTTAAAACGCCCGACTTTGCTCAGGTCGTGATCTCACAGTTTGTGGGTTCGAGCCCCGCATCGGGCTCTGTGCTAACAGTTTGGACCTGGAGACTGCTTTGGGTTCTGTGTCTCCCTCTCTCTACCCCTCACCTGCTCACACACACTCACTCTCTCTCTCTCTCTCTCTCTCTCTCTCAAAAATAAATAAACATTAAAAAAAATCGGGGGGGGCGGCAAATACTGTTTCATATACTGTTGATAGCACTATAATCCAATTCTTTTGGAAAGCAACTTATAGCAACATGATTCCAGAAAAATACTAATTCAATTACTTCATTTCTAGAGAGCCAAAGGAAAAATATGATAGAAATAGGCACTAAGTACTGTCATTTTTATATCATTTATATACTTTAATTTCAAGACATGAAAATGTATGTATATAAAAATACTTTATATGGCTTTTTATTATAACTATAAAAATTGTATGAAAAGTCTAACTGTATAACACTGAGAGAACTAATGTAATAGTACATTAACAAATATTTATACATAGAAATGAACTCTAAAATATACAAAACATATTAACAGGATTATGGTGAGGATGGTAAGATTATGAGTGAATTTATTTCTTTATTCCAAAATACTTCATTTCTTTTATAATTGGAATTTTTGTAGCAATACATTACTACATGTTATATCTTCCTACTAAAGATAAAAATAATATAGGAGACTTTAAAGAAAAAACTTTCAGGAAAAGAAAAGAAGGTTAAGTTATAGTTAGAAGACTGTACCCTAAACCCAAGAAGAAAGGATCTGGTATGAGGGACCTTGACCACAGGGACTCCAGATCCTATAGTCAACCAATCCAAAGTAGAAGGTTTTATAGGGCAGGATGCAGTCACACATGTTACTATTACAATTCCACAGATCCATTCTTATTTTAGTGAGAAGTAGTGTTAAAAAGGTATAAGTAGGGGGCCAAGGCAGGGGAAAAAACTAAAAATTAAAAATAGTACAAGTAAATCCTATGAAAGGTAACAGACATTATAAGGAAACCAAAAACAAACAAACAAGCACACATTAAAGACCTCACATTTTAGAGGAAAAAAAAAAAACAAGAAAGAAAACGAAGGAAAAAGAAAAAACACCTTTAATTGAAATGGCCCCAACAAATGCCAAGTTACACAAGGTGGCTCTTTCTTTTCTACATCATATAGTATAGCAAAAAATGATGCAACTATTTTCCATCTTCAGAATGTAAATGTCAATTTCCAAATACTTTTACTACTTTATATTAGATTCTTCTGCCAAAGGATAAAACCCACTGTATCAACTCACTAAATCAAGTACAGCCAACAAAAATACTGACCCTCAGGAAGCTGTGGTTATGTAACAATCTATTGCACTCATACTGGCTTGCCCACACTGTGATTACCATCATATTGCAAAAACAACAAGGTAATAAATGAAAATAATATAAATAGATAAAAATAAATAAAATGATAAAAGAGAAGGTTTTAAGTTTGATCTTCCTCATATTATATAGAAGATGTAACTGTGGCACACAGACGCATCTGTAGGATAAAACATTTACCATCACTATTTCTTTTCTTTTTTTTTTTTTTTAAAGCAAAAGATAAAAAATAAATCTAAAATAACCTATCTTGGGGCACCTGACGTGGCTCAGTCGGTTAAGTGTCTGACTTCAGTTCAGGTCATGATCTCATGGCTCATGAATTCAAGCCCCGTGTCAGGCTCTGTGCTGACACCTTCAGAGCCTGAAGCCTGCTTTGAATTCTGTGTCTCCCTTTCTCTCTGCCCCTCCCCTGCTCATGCTCTCTCTCTCAAAAATAAACATTTTTTTTAACTTTAAAAAAATAAAACAAAATAATCTATATTCTCTTGTATTTTACAAAGGCTCAAGGTTACAACAGACATGAGCAACCTAGTGCCAAGGTTGTGGTCTCCAAACAACATTTCCCAAAGGAACCAGGACCCCTAAGAGATGTAGAGAATTCTTGGTCTAGGTCAAGTAAGTCCAGGTAACTTGTTCTATCAACTAGCCAGGAAGCAATAAAAGACTACTGTAGTCATGTCCAAAGGATTTATCAGCCAACCTAAAGAGGTTCCTGCCAGCCAAAGATGAAATCATTTAAGACCAATAAAAGATAATAACTGCAATGAACTGAAACACACCAAATATTTTTAAATCTGTAATAAAATTCATTTGTACTTCCAAAACAGCTAAGTAAGGTTATAAGAGAGAAACTCCTATACAGATAAACAGCCAGATTCTGGTTTCCCACTAGAAGTCAAAACTTGGAAGGAACCAGCAAGAAGTCTCCCATTTTTTAGGACTTACTTTTAGCCTGAAGGCAAATTTGTACACACAGGATCTGTCTCAGTAACCTTGGACCATACATGCACAGAACAAGCTTGAACCCAATTAAGGAAAAATGAAATAAAAGAAGATTTAAGCAACTGCTCAAAATATAGAATAAGCAGTTTGAATCCAACCAATCAACTGCCTGATAAAAGCAGTAACAATTTCCTCAAAGGAATATAACAGAATCAAGGCTTCCCACATACAACATTCACAACGTCTAGAAAACAATCCAAATTACCTTATCTATTAAGAACCAGAAAAATGCTAATCATGCTTACGATAAACGATAATCAATAAAGGCCAACCAACCTTAAGATGACCTAGACACTGGAATTAAGACTTTAAATAGCGATTATAATAGAGTCCTAGGAGGCAAATAAAAATGTACCTCTATGAAGTGAAATAAGAAATCCCAACAAGAAACTATAAAAAAGAATTCAATAAAAATTCTAAAACCCAAAGCTAAAATTTGTGAAGTGAAAAATTTACTGGACAGATTTAACAGAATCAAGATGACAAATAGAGTCAGTGAGCTTGAAGCTACACTAACTCAAATCTTTACTCTGAGAGAAAATAGTGGGGAAAAAATGAACAAGGCTTCAGGGACCGACTGAATGGTATCAAGAAATCGAACATGTATAACTGATGGTCTGGAAAAGGAGGAAGAAAAGGGGTAGGGAGTAAGAATACAGAATATGAGAATACCAAAAAGAGTTCTGAAAACTAGTAGATGAAAATTTTGATTTGAAGAAAGACAACTTTACGGATTCAAAAAGCACAGGGAATCCCAAATAGCCAAACTGGTTGCTGAAAAGCAAACGCAGGACAATCTCTTCAAGGAGCCAAGAGAAAATGACACATCAGATACAGGGGAACGGTGATTAGAGAAATGGCTGATTTCTCATCATAAAGTATGGAAGCCAAAAGACAGTAAAATAAAATCTTTAAAGTGCTTCAAGAAAAAGAACTGTAATTCCACCCAGAATTCTATATGCAACTAATATATCCTTCAAAAACAAAGGTGAAACAGATATTTTCACGTAAAAGGCAGTAAACAGAATTCATCACCAGGAGACATGGACTACAACAAAGGCTAATAGAAGAAGTTCTTCATAATAAAAGGAAATGGTACTAGATGAAAATATAAATCTTTAGGAAGTGAAGAAGAGGACCACAAATGGTAAATATCTGAAGAATATAAAAAATTTTAGTTCTTAAATTCTCAAAACTACAAATGATTATTGAAAGCAAAAATTATAATACTGTTTTCTGAAGGTTATAACATATAGATCTAACACATATAACAAGAGCATAACTGACAGCAGACAAAGGGTACATCAAACAATCTCTATGGTTGCAAGATTTCTACACATTCAAGAAGTGATATAGTATTAACTGTAAGTGGTACACTATATAAATACATGATAAAAGGGTAAGGAAAGATATTGAAATTGCTAAAGAAATAAATGCTAAAAGGAATAGCTTTACAAAACTGATGTATTAAAATTCTAATCTATATGCAGGGGTGCCCGGGAGGCTCAGTCGGTTGAGCGACCGACTTCGGCTAAGGTCATGATCTTGCAGTGAGTTTGAGCCCCTCTTCTGGCTCTAAGTTGACAGCTCAGAGCCTGGAGCCTGCCTCAGTTCTCGGTCTCCCTCTCTCTGCCCTTCTGTTCATGCTCTCTCTCCCTCTCAAACATAAATAAATAAACTTTAAAAAAATGTTTTTTAATAAATAAAAGTAAAACAAAAGACGTGCAAGACCAAAGACTGAAAACTACAAAATATAGGGAAGAAAAAAAAAAACAAAGATGATCTAAATAAATGGAGATATACCTTGTAATTAAGAGGAAGACTTGTGGCACCCAGGGGACTCAGTGGGATAAGTGTCCAACTTCAGCCCAGGTCATGATCTCACAGTTCATGAGTTCGAACCCCGTGTCAGGTTCTGTGCTGACACCTTAAGAACCTGGAGCCTGCTTCAGATTCTGCCCTCCCCCCTCCCCTCCCCCTGCTCTGCCACTCTCCTACTCACACTCTGTCTCTCTCAAAAATAAACAAACATTAAAAATATTTTTTTAATAGGAAGACTCAACATGTTAACATGTCAATTCTCCTCAAACTGACCTACAGATTGAAAGCAATGATAATCATAATCCTATCAACCTTTTTGAAGAAACAGAAAAGCTAATATTGTAATTTATATAAAGTGCTTAAGACTTAAAATACGCAAAGCAATCTTGATAAGGATAAAAAAGGTTGAAGGACTTGCAAATCTAACTTCAAGACTTACTATGAAGTACAAATAATCAAACTAGTATTACAATGATATAAAGACAAATAAATCAATGGAGCCGAATGAAGACTCCGGCAATAGCCCACTTATGCAGCCAAGTGCTGTTTCACCAAAGCAGTTCAGTAAGGAAAGGAGACTCTTTTCAACAAATGGGGCAGAAACAACTGGTTATCCAGATGCAAACAACAGACCCTACAAAACTTAACTTGAGATACATTACAGACCTAAGTATAAATTAACAAAAAGTTTTAGATGAAACAAAGCAAATGACCTTCATGATTTCAGGGTTAGGCAAAAGTGTCTTAGCTCATAGTAGACAATAAAGACAAAAAACTGACAGACCATCAGACAAATATTTCTGCTCGTCAAAAGCACAGTTAAGTAAATGAGATGGGGTGACTGGGTCGGCTCAGTCAGTTGAGCGTCCAACTTCAGCTCAGGTCATGATCTCACAGTTCACGGGTTAGAGCCCGGCGTCGGGCTCTATGCTGACAGCTTGGAGCCTGGAGCTTGCTTTGGATTCTGTGTCTGCCCCTTTCTCTGTCCCTCCCCTGTTCATGTTCTCTGTCTCAGAAATAAATAAACATTAAAAAAGAAAAGGAGGGCGCCTGGGTGGCGCAGTCGGTTAAGCGTCCGACTTCAGCCAGGTCACGATCTCGCGGTCCGTGAGTTCGAGCCCCGCCGTCAGGCTCTGGGCTGACGGCTCAGAGCCTGGAGCCTGTTTCAGATTCTGTGTCTCCCTCTCTCTCTGCCCCTCCCCCATTCATGCTCTGTCTCTCTCTGTCCCAAAAATAAATAAACGTTGAAAAAAAAAATTATTAAAAAAAAAAAAAAAAAAAAAAGAAAAGGAAAGGAGGGAAAAAAACACAGACTTGGAGAAAGTACTTACAAAACATTTGTCTAACAAAAGACTAGTATCCAGGACATGTAAGGATCTTTAAAAAGATAGAATTAAAAAGGGGGGGGGGGGGGAGGGGGATTTTACCAAACTCTTCACAAAGGAAAACACACAAATGGTCAACAAGCAAATTAAAATGTGCTCAACATCACTAGTCATTATGAAAATATACAATAAAACCATAATAATATCACTTCTAGTCGGGATTGAGTAAAAGGGACCAACTTCAACCTTTTGCATAAGATAACAAAAACCTAACAAAATGTATATGAAACAACAGCACTGAAGATTTTGGAAAAGTAATGAAAGACAGTGATCCTGGGAAACAAAAAACAAACAACAAGAGAGGCCATACATTTGCCCAGCTTACTGCCTTGAGTTTCCAGGCCATGAACAGGCAGAAGGAACCCAGGCAGGGCATGCGGTCTCCCCAAGTTGAAGAAATAATGTTGGGCGTCCAAGAAAGCCAAGGCAGTTAGAACTCAAAAGGAATACTGGCACGGAGGAGAGAGCTAGAGAGAAAGAAAAAGGAAGAGATCTACAGAGGCCTGTCCTAGAAAATACTGAGTAATCAGTACTTGCATGTGAGAGAACTATTCAAGGCCAGGTAGAGAACCACCAGTTGAATCAGAAATAACCCCAGCACCAGAACTCACAGAAGGATGCAAATAATGCTTGTTTCGGAAAGTCAGAATTAAAACACCCAATAATTAATACTGCATCAAAGTACTAAGAAGGATTATGCCTCCGAAAGTGGGAAAAGTTAACCCTAGACTAAACTGAGCTCTGGTCTATCTAAACAAAACATAAAACCAAGACCCAGAAGGGACAAACTTTTCTAATAACCATGTCACAGAACAAAGTACAAAAAGTATTTTTAGGCATACTAAAATAGAGAACATAACAAGATAAAATTCACAATGATTAAAAATCAATACAAACTTACAAGACATACACACAGAAGCAACAAATTACATCCAATAATGAAACAAATACCAGTCAAACCAATCTTGAAATGACACATAACAAATTTAGTACACAAATCTTATAAAACAATTGTAGTGAATACACTCACTGTTCAAAAAGCTGGCAAAAACATTAAACATGTTAAGTAGAAATATGAATAAGAGTTTTTAAAAATTTGAACTTCTAGCGATGAAAATGACCAAGGTCTAAGATGAAAAATATACTGAAAAAAAAAAAAGATGAAAAATATATTGTATAAGATTTACAGCACAAGAAATCAAGTAATAGCTAATAACTAAAATGAAACACATAGAAAAAATACTTTAAAAAATTAACAGAGTATGGGGCACCTGGCTGGCTCAGTAAATGGAGCACATGACACTTGATCTTGGGGTCGTGAGTTTGAGCCCCAAGAGTAGAGTTTACTTAAAAATAAATGAAGAGAGTTTAAGTTAGCTGTAAGTTAACTTCAAAAGGCCAAATATACTTGAATTTGGAGCCACTAACAAGGAGATAATGCAGGTGAAAAAAATCGGGAAAAATGTCAACAATCTGCCATTCTTAATGATATTATAAGCATACAGAACAAAAGCACTCTTTAAACACCAAGCAATAGAAACATAATGAAATGTAAACCATGTATCAATATATCCAAAGAAAGAAAGAAACGTAAACTAAAACATATGATTACAATTGGCAAAAATCTTTATACATAATATACTTTTAAGTATCTTTAAAGCAGCCAGAGAAACAGTTCATATTACATCATGGAGTATCAAAAAAAGTAAAAATGGTTATATTAATATCACTTAAAGTAGATTTAAAAATCAATATTATCAGGATGCCTGGGTGGCTCAGTCAGCTGAGCATCGGACTTCAACTCAGGTCATGATCTCACGGTTCATGGGTTCGAGCCCCATGTCAGGCTCTGCGCTGAAAGCTCAGAGCCTGGAACCTGCTTCGGGTTCTGCGCCTCCCTCTCTCTCTCTGCCCCTCCCCTGCTCGTGGTCTGTCTCTCTCTCTCTCTCAAAAATAAAATAAACATTAAAAAAAATTTTTTAATCAATATTATCAGAAAAAGGAGGCTTATTTCACAAAGATAGTGGGTTTAACAAAGGTGAATTCTACCAAACATTTAAAGAAGAGTTAATACCTAGTCTTCTCAAACTATTATCAAAAAAAAAAAAAAAAAAAAAAAAAAAAAAAGGAAGTAAAGCTTCGAAATTTATTTTACAAGGCCAGCATTAACCTGATACAAAAACCAGATAAAGACACTACAAGAAAAAGAGAACTACAATCCTATCTAATATAGGTGCAAAAATTCTCAACAAAATATTACCAACGGAATCCCGCAATAATCAATAAGAATCATTCACCACAATCAAGTGGGATTTTTTTCATAGGATACAAGTGTAGTTCAATATTTGCAAATGAATCAACATGATACATCACATTAATAGGAGAAAGGATAAAAATGATATGATGTCAATAGATGCAGAAAAGGCATTTGACAAAGTACAACATGTATTCATGATAAAAACCCTCAACAAAGTAGGTGTAGAAGGAACATTTCTCAACATAATAAAGGCCATATATGAAAAACCCACAGCCAACATCATAGTCAACAGTGCAAATTTAAAAAAAGCTTTTCCTGTTAAGATCAGGGAGGAGACAAGGATGTTCACTCTGGCCATTTTATTCAACACAGTACCGAAGTCCTAGCTGCAGCAATCAGACAAGAAAAAGAAACGAAAAGTATCCAAACTGGTAAGGAAGAAGTAAAACTGCCACTGTTTGCAGATGACATGATACTATACATACAAAACTCTAAAGACTCCATCATTTTATTATACTGTAAATGAATTCAGTAAAATCACAAGATAAAAGAATAATAGAGTAATATACAGAACTCTGTTGCATTTCTATACATCCACAACAAAGTAGAGAGGGGGCTCTGGGTGGCTCAGTCGGTTAAGCATCCAACTTCAGCTCAGGTCATGACCTCACGGTTTGTGGGTCCAAGCCCCACGTCGGGCTCTGTGCTGACAGCTCAGAGCCTGGAGCCTGCTTCAGATTCTGTGTCCCCCACCCCCCCTCTGCCCCTCCCCTGCTCACACTCTAAGTAAGCACACATTTGAAAAAAAAAAAAAAAAAAGAACAAAACTGGACCACTTTCTTAGTCACCCACACACAAAAAAAACTCAAAATAGATTGAAAATCTAAATATAAGACCTGAAACCAGAAAACTCTTAGAAGAAAACATAGGCAGTAATATCTTTGACATCAGCCATAGAAAAATTTTTCTAGATATGTCTCCTCAGGCATATAAATAAAAGCAAGGATAAACTTTGGGACTACATCAAAATAAAATGCTTTCGCACAGCTAAGGATACCCTCAACTAAAAGCAATCCACTGAACAGGGACAATGTTTGTACATGATAAATCTGATAAGGGGTAAATATTCAAAATATACAAAGAGGGGCACCTGGGTGGCTCAGTCAGTTAAGCGTCGGACTTCGGCTCAGGTCATGATCTCGAAGTCCGCGAGTTCGAGCCCCGCGTCGGGCTCTGTACTGACAGCTCAGAGCCTGGAGCCCGTTTCAGATTCTGTCTCCCTCTCTCTCTGCCCCTCCCCTGTTCATGCTCTGTCTCTCTCTGTCTCAAAAAATAAATAAATGTTAAAAAATAAAAATAAAATAAAATAAAATACAAAGAACTTACACAACTCAACACACACACACACAAAAAAAATCTGATTAAAAAGTGGGCAAAAGCCCTGAATGTACATTTCTCCAAAGGAGACATACAGAAAAAGAAACCCTTATGCACTGTTGGTGGAATCTCAACGGATGCAGCCATTGTGTAAAACAGCATAGTGATCCCTCAAAAAATTAAAAGTAGAAGTATCATATAATCCAGTAATTCCACTTGAATATTTACCGAAATAAAAGTACTAATTCAAAAAGATACATGTACTTCTATGTTTACTGCAGTATTATTTACAATAGCCAACATATGGAAGCAACCAAAGTGTCTATGGATAGATGAATAAAGAAGGTGTGCATGTATGTGTAGGTAATGGAGTATTACTCAGCCATTAAAAAAAAAAAAGAATAAAATCTTTCCATTTGCAACAACATGAATGAATCTAGAGAGTATAATGCTAAAATAAGTCAACCAGGGAAAGACAAATTCCATATGATTTAGCTTATGTGTGGAATCTAAAAAAGAAAACAATAAGTGAACAAACAAAACAGAAACAGACCCATAAATACAAAGAACTGGGGGCTGCCAGCAGGGAAGGTGGGGAATGGGGAGTAAAATGGAAAAGAGTAAAGTGTAAGTGGGTAAAATAGATAAGAAGAACAGTAATAAAGGTGATTAGATTAATGATTATGT
Organism: Lynx rufus; assembly: GCF_022079265.1. Classification (NCBI taxonomy): domain Eukaryota; kingdom Metazoa; phylum Chordata; class Mammalia; order Carnivora; family Felidae; genus Lynx; species Lynx rufus. The sequence goes on along the minus strand of NW_025814889.1, from coordinate 19,981,967 downwards.
TGATGAGCACTGAGAAATGTATAGAATTGTTGAATAATATTGTACCCCTGAAACTAATGTAACACTATGTTAATTACACTTCCATAAAAAGACATAAAAAAAATCAACAATATCAGGAAAAAAGAGGATCATTTTACAAAGATAAAGGCTTTAACTCATTAAGACAATATAAAAATCCTAAACATTTATTCATCTAGTAACAGCTTCCAACTACATGATGTAATAATAACAGAACTACAAAAAGAAATGGGAAAATCCACAATTATATATGGAGATTTCAACAAACCTCTCTCAATTGGTAGAACGAGTAAACAGAAAATCAGTAAGAATATAATAACTTTGAACAACATTATCAACCAGAAGAACACCATCAAACAAACTGACATTAAGTGACACTGACAGGATACTCTACACAAACTAGCAAAATACACATTCTATTCAAGGACATATGGAAGATTCACCAAGACAGATCTATATTCAGGCCATGAAACAACTACTGATAAATTTTAAAGGTTTCAAGTAATACAAAGAATTTTCTCTGACGAGTAAGTCAAAAAAGAAACCAAAAGAGAAAATTCAATCTATTTTTAAATGAATGAAAATGAAAACAAAACTTACCAAAATCTGTGCAAGGCAGTTAAAGCAATAATTGAGGGGAAAAGTTACAGCACTAAATACCTGTTAGAAATCTCAAATCAATGACTTCACCTTGTACCTCAAGAAATTAAAGGACAAAAACAAAAGAAGAAATAAGGATCAGAGCAGAAATCAATGAAATATAAATCAAAAACAACAGAGCCAACTCATTGAAATCAAAGGCTACACTTCCTCCATTTACTGGATGATGGAGATGTACTTTTCCCTCTTAGGCAATACAAACAAAACCTGTAGACACTATAAATGAAACAAATACATTCTGAAAAATGTTAAGAAGGCAAATTAGCTAGAAACCACAGGACTCAAGGAATAACATGGCACTGAAGTTCCATAGGTTTTCTTTTTGCCTAATATATCCCACTCTTTGATTGGAAAAAGTCAGCAACCCAGATGCACCGACAAGCACAGAACAGACCCCCCCCCACCCCCAAAAAAACCTCAAATGAAAGGACTCCTCTCTCTTGCTAGACAAACAACCAGGAAGGGCTCATATTAGCTAGGAAAAGAAAACTTTTAGACAGTAGCTGCTCTACTCCAGCACATCACCACAGAAAAAGCTGATCCCACCCACTCCTGCAATGGTCAAGCAAGGAACCTAGACATCCACTCTTGTGAGATTATGAGTCATTCCAAGACTACCCCTGGGGTAGTGTAAGAGCAAAACAAACAGGGAACCAGAATTCTCAACCTCACTGGCTGGTAATGAGCATGTCCCCCCACTGTGTCAATGGAGACAACAAGGGAAGCCTGGACTTTCACCTCCATCTGGCAGTAACAAGGAAACTGATCCTGTCCCTGGGGTGGTGTCAGAACATCTAGCAAGGACTTAGGAGTTTCACCAACACACAGTGGTAAATGAAGCCATATCCACTGTGGCGATCAGGTAGAGCACCATCATATGCACCTCTGCTTAGCATTAACAAGCAGCCTCCCTCAAATGTCAACAAAGGCCCAAGAGGGAATGTGAACTTCATCCCACATCTGGCATAAGGAGATGCCAACCACAACTCCTCAAATCAGACAAGTGTCAGAAAAAGCCAGCTAAAACAGGTTTGTGTAAGATGCAAAGTCCCAAAACATAACACAAAAACGTTCAGGTTTCAATCAATCATTTGTCATAGGGGCACCTGGGTGGCTCAGTTGGTTAAGGATCCAACTCTTGATTTCAGCTGAGGTCATGATCTCATGGTTTGTGGGTTTGAGCCCCACACCAGGCTCCATGCTGGCAGTGTAGAGTCAACTTGGGATTCTCTCTCCCTCTCTCTCTGCCCCTCCCATGCTCGCTCTCTCTCTCTCTCTCTCTCTCTCTCTCTCAAAATAAATAAAATCATTTGTCGTAACAAAAACCAGAAGATCTCAAATTGAATGCAAAAGACAATCAACAGATGTCAACACGCAGATATTTGTAATTTTAACATCTGACAGAGGTTACAATTATCCTTTTTTTTATTCTTCTTAAGAGAGAGAGCACGAGTAGGGGTGGGTCAAAGAGAAGAGAGGGACAGAGGATCTGAAGCAGGCTCTGCACTGGCAGCAGTGAGCCCAATGTGGGGCTCAAACTCACCAATCGTGAGATCATGACCTGAGCCGAAGATGGATAGATACTCAACCAACTGAGCCGCTCAGGCACCCCAGGATGTTAGAATCTTCTGATAAAGATTTAAAAACAACAAAAAAATTTTAATGTTTATTTTTGAAAGCAAAAGAGAAAAAGACAGAGTGCAAGCAGGGGAGGGGCAGAGAGAGAGGGAGATACAGAATCCAAAGCAGGCTCGACTCTGAGCTGTCAGCACAGAGCCCAATGTGAGGCTCGAACCCACATTATCATGAGATCATGACCTGAGCCAAAGTCGGACGCTTAACCGACTGAGCCACCCAGGTGCCCCCTGATGAAGATTTTAAAGCACCCATAATAAAAATGACTAAATGAGGAATGCCTGGCTGGCTCAGCCGGTACAGCATACAACTCTTGATCTCAGGATTATAAATTCAAGCCCCACACTGGGTGTAGAGATTAAATTAAATCTTTTTTTTTTTTTAATTTTTTTTTCAACGTTTTTATTTATTTTTGGGACAGAGAGAGACAGAGCATGAACGGGGGAGGGGCAGAGAGAGAGGGAGACACAGAATCGGAAACAGGCTCCAGGCTCTGAGCCATCAGCCCAGAGCCTGACGCGGGGCTCGAACTCACGGACCGCGAGATCGTGACCTGGCTGAAGTCGGACGCTTAACCGACTGCGCCACCCAGGCGCCCCTAAATCTTTTTTTAAAAAATGATTCCAGGGGCACCTAGATGGCTCAGTCAGTTAAGCATCTGACTCTTGATCTTGGCTCAGGTCATGATCTCACGGTTCCTTGGGTCAAGCCTCACATCAGGCCCTACACTGACAATGCGGAGCCTGCTTGGGATTCTCTCTCCCCCTCCCTCTTCCCCTTCCCTGCTTGCATTCTCTAATATATAAACTTTAAAAATATAAATAAATAAATGATTCCATGAGCAATTACAAACACAGAAATGAAATATAAAAAGCCTCAGCAAAAATCTAAAATATAAAGAACCAAATGGAAAATTTTAGAACTGAAAAGTACAATAAACAAAATTAAGAGCTCAATATGTGACTTCAATAGCAGAATCAAGGAAAGAGAGTAAAAGAATCCATGAGCTAGATGATATAACAATCAAAATTATTCAATATAAACAACAGGGAAGAGTGTGAAGAAATAAAAATGAACAGATCCTCAAAGACCTTTGGGACCATAACAAAAATTCTTAACATTTATGTCATCAGTCTCAAGAAGAAAAGGAGAAATAAAGCGGGACTACAAAAGTACTCAATCAGTTGGGTGGCTCAGTCAGTTGAGCATCCAACTTTGGCTCAGGTCATGATCTCACAGTTCATGGGTTTGAGCCCCAGGTCGGGCTCTGTGCTGACAGCTCAGAGCCTGGATCCTGCTTCGGATTCTGGGTCTCCCTCTTTCTCTGCCCCCCCATCTCTCTCCCAAAAATAAACATTAAAAAAATTTTTTAAAGCAGAAAAAAGAAAAAGTACTCAAACAAAGAATGACTGGGGGCACACAGGTGGCTGAGCATATGACTTTGCCTCAGGTCACGATCTCATAGTTCATGAGTTCAAACCCCACACTGGGCTCTCTGCTGTCATCTCAGAGTCTGCTTCAGATCCTCTGTCCCCCTCTCTCTTTGCCCTTCCCCCCCACTCAAGCTCGTTCTCTCAAAAATAAATAAAACACCATTAAAAAAAAAGAATGGCTGAAAATGTTCTGTTTTGGTAAGACATAAAACTACAGAATCAAGAAGCTGAGCAAATCTCAAAAGGGATAATTCAAAAGGCAACTACCCCTAAACACATCCTGATTAAACTTCTGAAATCTAAAAACAAGGAAAATATCTTGAAAAGAAGCCAGAGAAAAACCTTTTCTTTATACAATAAAATTAACTTGGGAGCAAATTTCTCATCAGAAATCAGAGGCCTGGGGTGCCTGGGTGGCTCAGGTTAAGCATCTGACTTTGTCTCAGGTCGTGATCTCACGGTTCGTGGATTTGAGCCCCACATCAGGCTCAGTGCTGACAGCTCAGACCCTAGAGCCTGCTTTGCATTCTGTGTTTCCCTCTGTCTCTGCCCCTCCCCTACTTGTGCGAGCGCTCACGCGCTCTCTCTCTCTCTCAAAAATAAATAAACATTAAAAATGTTTTAAATAAATTAATAACAAAAGAAACCACAGAGGCAAGAAAGTGACACAATATTGAAAGAGGAAGTTGTGAAGAAAATGAAAAAAAAAAAAAATCAACTCAGTGAAAATCCTAAAACCTGTGGGACATACTAAACCAGTAATAAAAGGGAAATTTATAACCATGCACAGAAAAGTCAGAGTCTCAAATCAATAATCGAAGCCTCATGGGGCGCCTGGGTGGCGCAGTCGGTTAAGCGTCCGACTTCAGCCAGGTCACGATCTCGCGGTCCGTGAGTTCGAGCCCCGCATCGGGCTCTGGGCTGATGGCTCAGAGCCTGGAGCCTGTTTCCGATTCTGTGTCTCCCTCTCTCTCTGCCCCTCCCCCGTCCATGCTCTGTCTCTCTCTGTCCCAAAAATAAATAAACGTTGAAAAAAAAAATTTAAAAAAAAAAAAAAAATAATCGAAGCCTCTACCACAGAAAACTGAAAAAAGAACAAAATAAACCCAAAGCAAGCAGACAGCAATTAAAAATAAAGAGAAGTCAGTAAAATTTAAACTAGAAAAAAAAAAAAAAGAAAAATCAACAAAACAAGGAAGGAGCTGCTTCTCTGAAAAGATCAATAAAATTGATAAACCTCTAGCAACGCTGACAAAGAAAAGGAAAGAAGACAAATCAGTATCAGAAATGAAACTGGGGATATCAGCACAGAACCTGCAGACAACAAAAAGATAATCGGGGAATACCATGAACAACTTCACACGCATAACTGACAGCTTAGATAAGATGGATCCCTTCCTTGAAAAACACAAACTACTCTGACTCACCAATTATGAAACTGGTAATGTGAATAACCCTGTAACTATTTTAAGTTTTTTGGGGTTTTTTGTGGGGGTTTTTTGGGTTTTTTTTAGTAATCTCTACATTCAATATGGGGCTTGAACTCATGACCCCAAAATCAAGAGTCATATGCTCTTCCAAATGAGCCAGCCAGAAACTCATAGCCCTGTAACTATTTTTAAATTTTAATTTGTACCTTAAAAACTACCAAAAAAGAAATATGAAGGTCCAGGTAGTTTCAGTGGACAACTGTACCAACCATCTAAAGAATTAACACCAATTCTATACAATCTCTTCCAGGAAACAGAAAAAGCAGCATTTCTCCCAACTCATTCTACAAAGCTAGTATTACTCCAATACCAAAACCATATAGAACATGAAAAGAGAACACTACAGACCAGTATCTCCCATGACTAGAGAGATGAAAAAATCCTTAACAAAATATAAATAGAATCCTGTAACACATAAAAAGAGTTATGTGCCATATCGAGCGGGGCTTACTCCACTTAAGTTAAATATTCAAAATCAATGAACGTAATCTACCATATTAACAGGTTTAAAAAAAAAAAGTACATCTATTAATGCCAGAAAAAGCACCTAACAAAATTCAACACCCATTTGTGACTTTTTAAAATAAATACATAAGAATGGGGCGCCTGGGTGGCTCAGTGGGTTGGGCTCAGGTCATAAGCTCACGGTTAGTGAGTTCAAACCCTGCGTCAGGCTCTGTGCTGACAGCTCAGAGCCTGGAGCCTGCTTCAGATTCTGTGTCTCCCTCTCTCTCTGTTCCTCCCTTGCTCGTGCTCTGTCTCTCTCTCTCTCAAAAATAAAGATTAAAAATTTTTAAATAAATACATACACACATACATAAGAAAAATAGGAATACAATGCAGGTAACTTCCTCAACTTCATACAGACATCTACAAAAACCCTACAGTGGTTTTCATCATCTACAAAAAAGCCTACTTAGTGGTTTTCATCATGGAATCAATCCTTTCCCCAAAGGTCTTAAATCTTAAATCCAAACCATGCTGAGATTTCTAGCCAGAAATTTCACTAAAGGCGTACAAATTGAGAAGGAAGAAATAATAATAACCCTACAAAGAAAATCCCAAGGAATCTGTAATAAAACTCCTGTAATTCATACAAGAATTCAGCAAGGTTGCAAAATCTAAGGTAAAAATCAATTGTTACTACCATGCCATGACACCAAAATTAAACATTCAATACTACTTCTAACTGCTTCCCCCAAAATTAAATACTTAGGTATAAATCCACAAAATGTGTATAGGACTTGTAGGCTGAAAACTACATAAAAGTGCCAAAAGATAGGCACCTGAGTGGCTCAATCAGTTAAGTGTCTGACTTCAGCTCAGGTCATAATCTTGGCGTCCATGAGTTCAAGCCCGGCATCAGGTTCTGTGCTGACAGCTCAGAGCCTAGAGCCTGCTTCAGATTCTGTGTCTCCCTCTCTCTCTGTCCCTCCCCAAGTTGCGCGTGCACACGTGTACGAGTGCTCTCTCTCTCCCCCCCCCCAAAAAATAAGCATTTTAAAAAATTATTTAAAAAAGGGGTCAGTGAGAAATACAATACTTATAGTAAAAATACTATGGACAAGGGAAAAAAGTTTCCCTCCACCAACAGTTAAGATACACTACAGGAGGGGCGCCTGGGTGGCTCAGTTGGTTGAGCATCCAACTTCAGCTCAGGTCATGATCTCAAGAGATCAAGAGTCACATGTTCCATGGACTGACCCAACCAAGTGCCCCCACTATTTATCTTTTTATATTTTTGAACCATGTCAATATATCACCTTACCAAAAACTAAGTAAGTTAATTCAAGCTATTGCAATTCTCCAGACAAAAAAAAAAAATTAAAGCTTAAATTATGCCAATGACTATAGAGGTAAAGAAATCAAATTTAAAAAAATGTTTTAATGTTTATTACTTTTGAGAGAGAGACAGAGAGCAAGCAGGGGAGGGGCAGAGAGAGAGGGAGACACAGAATCGGAAGCAGGCTCCAGGCTCTGAGCCGTCAGCACAGAGACCGACGCAGGGGTCGAACCCACAGATTGCAAGATCATGACCTGAGCTGAAGTCGGCCACTTGACCGACTGGGCCACCCAGACACCCTGAGAAATCAAATTTAAGATGCCTAGGATACCTAGATACAGATATCCAGAAGGTAATTGCAAATATGGATCTGAAGGCTAGATAAAAATTATTCAGGTGATATTATTAATACTTAGATTCCCCAAGCATACATCATAATTTTTCAGAGTTAAGATAATCAAACAAACAAACCAGAAAGCAATCGTGTAACTTAAATTTTAAAGGAAGGAAGGAAGTAACACCAAACAGGAAACCAAAAGGTAATATGTGTAGAGGTTAGAAGAAAGCAGCTTCCCAAAAGTCATGAGAAGAGAGAGTTGCAATGCAGTGATCAGTTTTTACAATGACACTAGTGATCACAGAGCAACTGAGTGATCACAGTTTTAAATGCTGACAAGTGGATCGAAGAGAATGAAAACTGAAAAAATGTTGGATTTGCCCATTTGAAGTTAACAGCATAATCAACAATGGCAGACTTAGAGCCAAATGTAATAATATCAAAGGTGAATGAACAGGAGTTTGTGGTATCTTATGCACTTATTTATTTACACTCAAATTTTTTTCAGAAAAGGATCTGAGGCAGTGCACACATTAACAACCTGTATTATAACAACAAAAAATAGAAAAATGAACATTGAAAGCCAGTATGAAGGTCATCCCCCTGATTTAGGGAAACTGCTCTTACCCCTGACTCCAACTATGTAGTTCTAGTGAGGGTTGCCATTCATAGTACCCTCCCCACTCCAGCCACAGGGATGGTGGGTACATGATCCAAGACAGGCCAATCAGAGTCCTTCCCAGGATTCTTCAAGAGAGCCCCTTCTTCTGGTAGAAGGGGCTGGGAAGATGAGAGCCAAGAGCTGCCAGCAGTCATGGTTCCAGCCTCATGAAGTAGAGAGTCTGTAGTATGAGAGAATGAAATCAACACGCAGAGAAACAGAGATAAGAGGTGAAGTCCTAAACCCCACAGGAGGAGAAGGAAGAAACAAACATACTAATAATCAGATTAATATAACTGATGTAACTAAAGACCAGATTTGGTTCTGGGCTGCCTGATAGCCAGAACAAAAAGAAAAACAGAATGTGTATCACCAGAGCTATCAAAAAGGAGGAAATATACCAAATCCTCAAGGGAGTCACTTTTCCTGATGCTAAGTTATTAAAAGAATTTCTTTGTACACGAACTTTTATATAAGGATTACTAAAAGACGAAATGGACAAGTGTCCATGATGAGAGTCTTACAGTAAATACAGATTTCATACACAGCTGCTTAAAATGACAACAAAGTGTATCTCAATCATTATGTACAACTAAGAGGCTAGACTATACTAGACAGGTGAAGCAGAAGTATCAACTACAGATTTATTCTTCCAGGAAGCTCGCTAGGGAAAGAGAAAAGACAAGAAATGAAAAGGGAAAAATGTAAAGGGAAAGTAGAATCCATGGGAAGATTCAAAAATGTCTGTAAAGTGAGTAGGGGAAACAAATCAAGTAAAAAGGACAGACTAAAACATAAAACAAGACCCTGGAAGAAATGGGAAAAGACCACATCATGAGCACAGGTAGTTAATTCCACCCTCCTTCCTAGAACTCCAGTAAGTGAGGTAAAAGGACATAAAGTCACAAATAGAAAAAGAACATAAGAGAAGACAACAGCTATAAAATTTTGGAAACTAGAAAGGAGACAAGGAGTAAATGACTTAACAAATCAGAAAAGGTTGCTGCAATAAGATAAGCCCAAAAGTAATGTATCTTAGACTACATAGCACCAGAAACTGGAGAAACTTTAGGTACCAGGCACTAGGGGGTAGGAGTCACACATGCACACTGCTGGTGTATGTATCCAAAAAGAATGCGTTCAGGTGAAGCTAAAAAGGAGAGACGGGATATACTGAAAAACAACCAAACTCCCCTCTAATCTACTTCTCAACTACCCCCATCCTCAGAAACTGCAGAAAGGGTAAATGAGGAAATCTGGATTTGAGGATACCAAGCACAGCTGAGGAAAGGGGTACCATACTGAAAAAGAAGAATTAACTGAAAATCTAATTGTAAATAGGAAATTCCAGCAAACATCTGGCTCAAAGAATACTGGTAACCAGGTCTGTCAATCCCAACCAGATGAAAGACTTCCCTCTCAATAAACTAACCAGCTGGTGGTCTCCTAATAAAAGAATCCAGTTAGATCACCTAAAATGAAGGCAATCAGCAACAATCCCTGCCCACGCACACAAAGCTTCCAATCTCAAATAGGTGCCTAAGAGTCACCACACTTTTTTAAAGGAATTCTTTTATTTATTTTTTATCGCTTCTCAGCCTTTTGGCTAAGATCAAGTGTAGGAATTCTTTTATTTTTTTATTAATTTTTTCTGAGAGAGAGAGTGCGCACACACGAGTGGGGGAGGGGTAGACAAAGTGGAAGATGGAGATCTTAGGCAAGATCCAGGCTAGGCGTGGAGCCCAACACCCGGCTCAATCTCACAACCTTGAGATCATAACCTCAGCCTAACTCAAGAGTCAGCTGCTTAACTAACTGATCCACCTAAGCACTCCCAAGTGTCACCAGATTTTTAAGCAAAGTCTCTAACAGGACAGGCCAAAACAACAATACAAAGAATTTCTGAGGAAGAGAGTCCCAGGAGCACAAGAAAACTTCAGAAAACTGACACAAAACAAAACAAAAAAACCTTCTGGTTAATACCTTCACAATGAAGGGAAATACAACATTCAAGAGATATTCCATACTCATGGAATGGAAGAGGCAATATTGTTAAAATATCCATACTACCCAAAGCAGGCTATAATCCCTATCAAAATACCAACATTTTTCACAGAACTAGAATAAAACTAAAATTTGTATGGAAAACCACAAAAGACTAAATAGCCAAAGCAATCTTGAGAGAGAAGACCAAAGCTGGAGGTAACACAATCCCAGAGTTCAAGATACATTACAATGCTATAATAATCAAAACAGTATGCAACGGCACAAAAACAGACACACGGATAAGTGGAACAGAAGAGAGAGCTCAAAAATAACCCGACGCTTATATGGTCAAGTAATCTCCAACAAAAAAGGCAAGAATATACAATGGAGGAAAGACAGTCTCTTCAACAAACGGTGCTGGGAAAACTGGACGGCTACATGCAAAAGAACAAAACCGGACGCCTTTTTAGTCACAAACAAAAATAAACTCAAAATGGATTAGATCAAAATTTGAGAGCTGAAACCAGAAAACTCCTAAAAGAAAACATAGACAGTAATATCTTTGACATCAACCATAGAAACATTTTTCTAGGTAGGTCTCCTTAGGCAGGGTGAAAAAAAAAAACAAAAATAAATTATTGGGACTACATCAAAATAAACCCTTTTGTATAGCAAAGGAAACCCTCAACAAAATGAAAAGAAAAGGCAACTCACTGAATGGGAAAAAATATTTGCAAATGATGTATTTGATAAGGGATTAATAGGCAAAATCTATAAAGAATGGGGGTGGCTTGACTGGCTTAATCGACAAGAGCATGTGACTCTTAATCTCAGGGTCATTAGTTCAAGGTCCATGCTGGGTGTGGAACCTACTTAAAAAAATTAAAAATTAAAAAATATGCTAAATGAAAAAAAAGAACTTAACACCAAAAAATCCAATTTAAAAATGGACAGAGGTTGAGGCACCTGGCTGGCTCATCTGGTGGAGCGTGTGACTCTTGATCCCAAGAGTTTGAGCCCCACGTTGGGTGTAGACATTACTTAAAAATAAAATATTTTTTAAAAATGGGCAAAAGACCTGAAACAGACATTCTTCCAAACAAGACATACAGATTGAACAACAAACACAATAAAAGATGTTCAACATCACTCATCATCAAGGAAATGTAAATTAAAATCACAATAAGAAATCACTTTACACCAGTCAAAATGGCTAGTATCAAAACCACAAGAAATAACAAGTGTTGGCAAGGATATGCATGGAGTAGTGGGAACCCTCGTGCACTGTTGGTGGCAGTATGAATTGGTGCAGCCACATTGGAAAGCAGAATGGAGGTTCCTCAAAAATTAAAAATAGATTACCATATGACGTAGTAATTCCACTACTGAGAATTTACCCAAAGAAAATGAAAACACTAATCCAAAAACATATACGCACCTTTATGTTTACTGCAGTATTACAATAGCCAAGATAACAGAAGCGACTCAAGTGTCCATGGAAAAAGAATGAGCCATAAAAAAAGAATGAGACCTTGCCATTTGCAACAACAAGGATGGCCCTAGAGGATATTAGGCTAACTAAAATAAGTCAGAAAAAGACAAATACCATATGATTTTGTTTAAATGCGGAATCTAAACAAAACGAATGAAGGAACAAAGAAAATAAGCAAAAACAGACCCTGAGGGAATGGGCAAAATGAGTGAGGAGGAAGTAGGAGATACAGGCTTCCAGTTATGGAATAAGTCACAGGGATACAAAGGCACAGCAGAAGGAATATATTCAGTGATTGTCTCACAGCACCGTAGGGTGACAGATGGCAGCTACGCTTGTGGTGAGCACAGCATAACAGAGAGAGTCGTGGAATCACTATGTTGCACACCTGAAACTAATGTAACCTTGTATGTCAACTATACTTCAACTAAAAAACAAAGAAATAAAGACATCCAAGAAATAAAAACAGAAGATAAAAAATAAAACACAGAACACAAGAGAAAAGTATAATAGACTTTAAAAATTTAAGTGAAGGGTCAGAAGACAAAGTAAGGAATTGCCTCAAAAAGTAGAACCAAAGGGGCGCCTGGGTGGTTCAGTTAGTTAAGCGTCCGACTTCGGCTCAGAGCATGATCTCAAAGTTCATGGGTTTGAGCCCCACATCAGGCTCTGTGCTGACAGCTCAGAGCCTGGAATTTCCTTCATATTCTGTGTCTCCCTTTCTCTCTACCCTCCCCTGCTCATGCTCTCTCTCTCTCTCTCTCTCTGAAAAATAAATATTTAAAAAAAAAAAAAGAACCAAAAAAAAAAACTTAAACACAAAATATTAAAAATTGGAAAATTAGTTCAAAAAGGCCAACATCTTACAGAGAACAAACTGAGGGTTGATGGGGGCTAGGGAGAGGGGAAAGTGAGTGATGGGATTTGAGAAGGGCACTTGTTGGGATGAGCACTGGGTGTTGTATGGAAACAAATTTGACAATAAATTATGTTTAAAAAAAAAAAAGGCCAACATCCAAATAAAGAAACATACAGGTATGCCTGGGTGGCTCAGGCAGCTAGGCGTCCAACTCGATTTCAGCTCAGGTCATGATCTCAGTGTCATGAGATCAAGTCCAGCATCCAGCTCTGCACTGGGCATGGGGCCTGCTTAAAATTCTCTCTCCCTCTGCCCTTCCAACCACCCCTGCACACACACGCATGCTCTCTAGGTAAAAAAAAAAATTAAAAAAAAAAAATTAAAAATACTCAACATCACTCATTATCAGGGAAATACAAATGAAAACCACAATGACATACCACCTCACACCAGTCAGAACGGCTAAAATTAACAACTCAGACAACCACAGATGTTGGCAAGGATGCAAAGAAAAAGGATCTCTTTTGCACTGCTGGTAGGAATGCAAACTGGTGCAGCCACTCTGGAAAACAGTATGGAGGTTCCACAAAAAGTTTAAAAAAAAGGGCGGGGGCGCCTGGGTGGCTCAGTTGGTTGGGCGTCCAACTGCGGCTCAGGTCATGATTTCAGGTTTTTTAGTTCAAGCCCCTCGTCAGGCTCTTTGCTGACAACTCAGAGCCTGGAGCCTACTTCGGATTCTGTGCCTTCCTCTTGCTCTGCGCCTTCCCCACTGCCCACCCCCCCCACTGTTATCGCTTTGTCTTGCTCTTAAAAATAAACAAACATTTGAAAAAAAAAAGTTAAAAATAGAACCACCTACCAATTACACTACTAGGTATTTATCCAAGGGATACAGGTATGCTGTTTCCAAGGGGCATATGCACCCCAATGTTTATAGCAGCACTATCGACAATAGCCAAAGTATGGAAAGAGCCCAAATGTCCAACAACAGATGAATGGATAAAGAAGATGTGGTATATATATACAATGGAGTATTACTTCGCAATCAAAAAGAATGAAATCTTGCCATTTGCAACAACATGGATGGAACTAGAGGGTATTATGCTAAGCGACATTAGAGAAAAATATCATATGACTTCACTCATGTAGAATTTAAGATACAAAACAGATGAGAAGGAAAGCAAAAATAATATAAAAACAGGAAGGGGGACAAAAATAAGAGACTCTTAAATATACAGAACTAAGGGTTGCTGGAGGGGTTGTGGGTAGGGGGATGGCTAAATGGGTAAGGGGCACTAAGGAAGACATTTGTTGAGATGAGCACTGGGTGTTATACATAGGGAATGAATCACTGGAATCTACTCCTGAAATCATTATTGCACTATATGCTAACTAACTTGGATGTAAATTTTAAAAATTTTTTTGATTAAAAATAATAAGAAAAAAGAAAATAAAGAAAAATACTGAAAAAAATGACAACAGAACTGATGAAATCATCAAAGAAATAATTTTTAAAAGTTCTACTACTGACCGAACTTAAGTTCCCTAACATGATTTGCCAAATCAAAAGGGCCATTGTGTGCCTAATACAATGAGTGAGGGGAAACACACTACCATGAAAAATACCAGAAATAACCTGGATAAAAAAATACTAAATCCAGAGAGAACAATCACATACAAAATATTAGAAATCAGGACTTCACAACATTTCTTAACAGAAACACTGAAAGCTAAAAAGCAAATTGCCAAAATTCTAAAGGAAAATGATTTCCAACCAAGAATTCTATATTCAGCCAAACTATCAATCAAGATGATAAAGCCAACAATTTTATCAAACCTGAAAAACCTTTAAAAAATTATTCCTCACACACCATTTTCTATGAAGTTGCTAGACATGCCCACCGAAACAAGCAAATAAACCATTAGAGATGAAGAAATGGGGAAGTGAGGTGTTACAAAACAGAATCCAAAATAAGCAAGAAACAAAGAAACTCCCAAGATTATAGTGAAGGGAAGATCCACGCCTAAAGAGAAACCAGCCCAGATGACAGCAGGGAGATGGTACCCAGAAGAAGGTCTACCGATTTAAAAAGGAAAGGAAAGTGAAAAGTGAAAGAGGAGGGAGAAGAGGAGGCAGAAGGAGAAAGAAAAGAAGGGGAGAAGAAAAGAAGGGGGAGGGAAAGAGAAAGAAGAGGGAGGAAGAGGGGAAGGGGGAGGAAGAAGAGAGGAAGAGGATGGAGAGGAGGAGGAAAAGAGGGAGAGGAGAAAGAGAAAAAGGAAAAGGAAAATTGAATTCATGGAAAATTTTACTAATACACTACCTGATTCATTAACCATTTGGAAGATTATATGAAGAAGCAACAGAGGGAAAAAATTTAGCCTTAAATAAAGAATACAATGAAACTTAAAATACAAGATGATTATTAATCCCAAGGAAATGAAATTAATAAAAAAAAAAATCAGTATACTTTTGGCTCAAAAATGAACAAAATATTTAAGTAGTCATAATAATGTAAATATTACTGTTCAACACTACTGATTTAACAAAAATCTGTGATATACTGAAAGGCAACTACTAAAATTGATATGTCAAGAACAGCTGCTTATGGGGGTGCCTGGCTGGCTCAGTCAGTAGAGCATGCAACTCTTGATCTCAGGAGTTGGGTGCAGCTGGGGTGCAGAGCTTACTCAACAAAAATAAACTTTAAAAAGCAATAGCTGTGGGGCACCTGGATGGCTCAGCTGGTTAAGCGTCCAACTCTTGATTTCACCTCAGGTCATGATCTCATGGTTCATGAGTTGGGAGCCCCCAAGTCAGATTCCAAGCTGACAGTGCAGAGTGGGCTTAGGGTCCTCTCTCCTCTCTGCCCCTCCCCTGCTCACGCTCTAAATCTCTCTTCCTCTCTCTCAAAATAAATAAACATTTAGAATTCTGTAAATAAAATAAACAATAGCTGCTTACACATTCCTTTTAGAAACATACAAGTACCAGAAGGAACGGCCAAAAGAAGGTTCAAGGGTAAAGCAGCAGGTACTGTTTTGTTTGAGTGAGAAAAGTTTTTGGTAATACCAGACTTAGACTATGTGCATTCATCGCTCTGGTAAACATAAAAATTAAATCCAAAAAAAAGGGAATAAATAGGTGCCATATGCTGGGCAAGGTATCAACTTCCTTTCTCTCACTAGTTACACAGGTGAGAGTTACACTTGTTAATACAAACAAGTATTAAGCACCTACTTCATATCAGCCATTAGGTTAGGCTCTTCTCACAGTAAAAGAAGAATTCAAGAGAGACCAGAGAAATTGGCCACTTACTACATTTTATCTATGGTGGTAAGCACTAAATCTGTTAACTTTCTAAAAGCACCTCTTTCAAAGCTGTAAGAACTTAATATACTATGAGAAATTTAAAGGCAAATATTAGATATGAATCAGCAATAAGAAAAAAATGTTAGCAAATATTTAACTCTGAAGGCATTTTTTTTAATGTTTATTTATTTTTGAGAGAGACAGAGTGCAAGTATGGGAGGGGCAGAGAGAGGGAGACACAGAAACCAAAGCAGGCTCCAGGCTCTGAGCTGTCGGTACAGAGCCCGACACAGAGCTTGAACCCACGAACTGTGAGATCATGACTGAGCCGAAGTCAGACACTTAACCGACTGAGCCACCCAGGTGCCCCAATGTTTGTTTAGTTTTGAGAGAGAGAAAGACCGAGCACGAGTTGGGGAGGGGCAGAGAGAGACACAGAATCTGAAGCAGGCTCCATGACCTGAGCCAAAGTCAGATGCTCAACCGACTGAGCCACCCACCCAGGCACCCCAATTCAGAAGGCACTCTATTTAAAGTATACAAGCTAAACTGCTTGTACAGAAATAAAAGGGAGAAAGTTATATATGAAATTTTAACTGCCTTCTTGCACTCGGGAATCAAAGGTAAGTTGAAAAAAAAAGAAATCAAAGATAAATTTGAAAACAATATTTAATTATGTATATATCATGGTAAATCTCCAAGTGGCAGAAATAAAAAAGAAAAGTTGAAAGAATAAACATCAGTTGAAGCTGAGGCACCTAATGAAAATATCAGATCTAATATATAATACATACACCCTAGAGACTGGGGTGGACTATGACACCAGCATAGACCCTAGACACGTAAAAAAAAAAAAAAAAAAAAAAAAGTTCTAACTGGGTTCCCTGCATGAGGACAGGAGTTGTTAAGTGCCTATCCCACAACCAGAGGGGAATCTATCCTAGAAAAACATGGCCTAGACCAGTAAGACTAGAGATGCTGCACTGAAGATGTCTGTTCTGGACGTGAGGAGTCACTCTAGAAAAACTGGAAACTCAAACCTATGTTGAGAGAGAGTGGGGCCCAAAATCCATTATCTAAAGAGTCCTGGGACACCTGGGGGGCAGACTCACGATTTCAGCTTAGGTCACACAGTTTGGTTAGGGAGACTGAACCCTACCTCTCCCTCTGCACTGACAGCAGGGAGCCTGCTTGGGATTATCTCCCTCTCTCTGCCCCTCCCCCACCCACCTCCGCATGCATGCTCTCTCTCAAAAATATATATAAACATTAAAAAAAAAAAAAAACCAGGGGTGCCTGGGTGGCTCAGTTAAGCGTCCAACTCTTGGTTTCAGGTCAGGACATGATCTCATGGTTCATGGGTTCAAGCCCTGCGCTGGGCTCTGGGCTGAGGGTGGAGCCTGCTTGGAATTCTCTCTTTTCCTATCTCTCCGACCCTCCCCTGTTCATGATCTCTCTCAAAATAAATAAATTATTTATGAATAAATAAATAAATAGATAGATAGATAGATAGATAGATAGATAAATAGTACTGCAATCCAAATCAAGAAACAAAAATCAGTCTGGAGCAATGAACTCCATCCAGTAGGCAAACTCTAACAGTCTGCTGTTATCAACCCCAAAGCCATTCTCCAGATCTTCCCTAGTAACAAAACTCCAATTGTATTTAGTTCTCCAATTGACCCATATTTTGAATTATAACAATTCAAAGCCAGTAAAATTAAGCATAATCTGTTGCCTGGGGCTTCAAGAAAATTTAAGAGAATCAGTCAGCTGGGAGGAAAATCAATTTTCATTTTGCACCCCCCTTCTCCCTAGAACTTCTTTCCACAGTCACAATGACTGTTTCAGCTGCCATCCTCTCTCTGACTGTGGGACAACCCTGAAAACAAAAACCATGTGCTAAGGTTGGTATCGTAGGAGGACAAAAAAAGCCTGATCCCAAATGATGTCACAAGAGCTGTCATAAAAGCTTTAAAAGGCCTTTTGAACTCCTTTTAAATGAAAGAATCTGTAAATCTGTAAATTCCTAATCTATAGAAGCCACTAGAATCTGGTCTTTGGTAAGGTCACACAGGGTTCTTCAGAGACAGAGCAAATGCAAACACTTTCCATAGTAACATCTTCACTGTGTTCCTAGAGGAACAGGAATCCCAAGGAAGACAACTCCTGAGGATTAGCTCACAGCCAAAAATTACAATGAAGACATCTACCACCAGAGTTAACAATTCTAATTCTAATTTAGAGAAATCTAAAATCTCTAAGAGGTTTTAAAATAAGTATTTTTTTTTAAGTAAGCTCTTCGCCCAATGTAGGACTTGAACTCATGACCCTGAGATCAAGAGTCATGTGCTCCATCGACCAACCCAGCCAGGGGCCCCTAAAATAAGTATGTTTCAAATGTTCAAGTAATAAGGGAATATAATCCATAAGGCAATAATAGCAAAATATTATAAAAAAAGAAGCAAATGGAAACATAAAAACAAATAGAAAGTCTACATATACTTTACTCAGACAAGAAATTCACTCATAGGGTTAACAATATGCATAAATTTCAAGACAGAGCTAAAGAGATTATCCACAATAGAGAGATAAGATAGAAAATATGATGAAAAAGAAATTAAAAGGCAAGCAAAAAAGAACAAGAATCTCAAGCATATACCTTAATTAACAGTTCCAGAAGAAAATTAAATGGGAAGGTGACATATGAAGAGAGAGCAGAAAATCTGCCGACATGTAAGAAAAACTGAGTCCACAGAACAAAAGCTGATCAGCTCTGAAGCAGGATAAGCATACTGTCAACAAATTTTCTATTAGCACAATTAGATACCAGAAGACAAACTAGAATAAATTCTTTACTTACAGGAAAACAATTATTACTCTAAAATTCAAACTAGCATATAAGACAGCAAAATAATAACATTTTTAGACAGAGATGAATATAGTTTGCTTATTGCTTACTAGGCACTGAACCCTAGAACTGTATTTTAAAAAGAGGGGTGCCAGGGTGGTTCAGTCAGTTAAGCGTCCAACTTCAGCTCAGGTCATGATCTTATGGTTCATGGGTTCAAGCCCCGCGTCGGGCTCTGTGCTGACAGCTCAGAGCCCGGAGCCTGCCTCAGATTCTGTGTCTCCCTCTCTCTGACATTCCCCCACTCATACTCTGTATGTCTATCTCTCTCTCAAAAATAAACATAAAAAAAAATTTTTTTTTTTAAAGAAAAGTAAATGACTATAAAGCAGCAAGGCAAACAAAAAACTGGGTTAAACAAAAACATCAGTAATGTTATATCTAAATTATAAACCCCTATTTAAAAAAAACACAATTTGGGACGCACCTGGGTGGCTCAGTCAGTAAAGTATTCAACTACTGATTTCAGCTCAGGTCATGATCTCACAATTCATGGGTTCAAGCCCCACATCGGGCTCTGTGCTGGCAGTGCAGAGCCTGCTTGGGATTCTCTCTCTCCCTCTCTCTGCCCCTCCCCCACTCATGAGCTCTTTCTTTCCGAAAACAAACTTTTAAAAACTAAATAAAATATAAACATAAAAATAAGGAAATTAAATACACTGTGGCTCTATAACAAAACACTAAAAAGCAGATAAAAAGAATGAATTAGATCAGTATGTATTAATGCAGCTATATCACAATTTACAGAACACATATACAATGATACCATTCCTGTAAAATAATACTAGATGGTATTTATGAATATAGACATGTAGTATAAGTATTAAAACAGATGGTAGTGTATGCATACAATGGAATATTATTCAGCCATAAAAACGAAGGAAATCATGCTGTTAGCAACAACACAGATCAACCTTAAGGGCATTATGCTAAGTGAAACAAATTAGAGAAAGACAAATACAAATCTTCCCCAATATACAACAGTGTTATGTCCCAATAAACCTATCACAAGTTGAAAATATGACATAAGCTAAAAATGCATTTAATACACCTAAACCTACAAACATCACAGCTTAGCCTAGCCTACCTTAAATGTATTCAGAACACTCACATTAGCCTACGGTTGGGCAAAATCATCTAACACAGAACCTATTTTAAAATAAAGTGTTATGTATTGAATACTGTACTGAAAATGAACAACAGAGTAGCTGTTAAGTATACTGGTTATTTGCCCTCCTAATCAAGTTGGCAGCTGATTGGGAGATGAGGCTCACAGGTGCTGCCCAGCAGCATCACGAGCGTATCGTACCGTGTATCACTGTTCTGGGAAAAGATCAAAACAAAACTTGAAATACAGTTTCTACTGAATATATACTGCTTTCACAACCACGTAAGGTCAAAAAATCCCAAGTCAGGAACCGTCTGTACTATATGCTCTCAACTTACATATGGAATCTAAAAGAACCACTCTCATAGAAACAGAGAACAGAGTGGTGGTTGTCAGAGACAATGGATGGAGGGTAGGGAAAAGGGGTGAGGTGCAGTCAAAAGGCAGAAACTTCCAGTTATAAGGTCTGGAAACATAACATACAGCATGGTGACTATAGTTAACAAGACTGTATTGTGTATACGAAAGTTACTAAGAGTAAATTTTTTTCAAGTTGTTTTTGTTTTTTGTTTTTAAGGAAGCTTTACATCCAAACATGGGGCTTGAACTCATAACCCTAAGATCAAGAGTCCTATGCGCTACCAACTGAGCCAGCAGGCATCCCAAGAATAAGTCTTAAAGGTTCTCGTCAAGGGGCACCTGGGTGGCTCAGTCGGTTAAGCGGCCGACTTTGGCTCAGGTCATGATCTCGCGGTCCGTGAGTTCGAGCCCCGCGTCGGGCTCTGTGCTGACAGCTCAGAGCCTGGAGCCTGTTTCAGATTCTGTGTCTCCCTCTCTCTGACCCTCCCCCATTCATGCTCTGCCTCTCTCTGTCTCAAAAATAAATAAACGTTAAAAAAAAAATTAAATAAAGGTTCTTGTCAAAAGAAAAGAAACAGGGCACCTGGTGGCTTAGTCAGTTAAGCACCCAATTCTTGATCTCAGCTCAGGTCATGATCTCAGGATGGTGAATTCAAGCCTTACGTTGGGCTGCAAGTAGGACATGAAGCCTACTTAAAAAATAATTAAAAAAAAAAAAAAAAAAGAGGGGCGCCTGGGTGGCTCAGCTGGTTAAGCGACCAACTCTCAATTTTGGCTCAGGTCATGATCTCACAGTTTGTGAGATCAAGCCCCATATCAGGCTCCGTGCTGACAGCACGGAGCCTGCTTGGGATTCTCTCTCTGTGTCTCTCTCTCTCTCACAAAATAAATAAATAAATAAACTTAAAAAAGAAAAAGAAGAAGAAAATTGTAATTATGTTAGGTGATGAATGTTAACTAAATTCACTGTGGTAATCATTTTACAACATATAAACATATCAAATCATTACATTGTATACCTTAATACAATGTTATATGTCAATTATATCCCAATGAAACTGGAGAGGAAGAGAGAGAGAAACAGACAGACGGACAGGTTGGTCCCAAGACACGCTAAAAGGTTAACGGATGACTCAGACTGGGGACAGTACAAAAGTATTTCAAGTTGGGGCGCCTGGGTGGCGCAGTCGGTTAAGCGTCCGACTTCAGCCAGGTCACCATCTCGCGGTCCGTGAGTTCGAGCCCCGCGTCAGGCTCTGGGCTGATGGCTCAGAGCCTGGAGCCTGTTTCCGATTCTGTGTCTCCCTCTCTCTCTGCCCCTCCCCCGTTCATGCTCTGTCTCTCTCTGTCCCAAAAATAAAATAAAACGTTGAAAAAAAAAAATTTAAAAAAAAAAAAGTCTTAAAAAAAAAAAAGTATTTCAAGTTAATATTTTTTTACTATTCTTTTTCAGAAGGTAAGAGTTGAGGCAAATATGAAGAATCAACATTAGTTCATTGTGAGTGAAGAGTATTTATGTTTTATATTCAAAACAATTTGTGATAACTATATACTAATGTAATTTTACTTAATAAAATTAAATAGAAATATACACTACAGTTAAGCATATAGTTTAGATGGTTTTATAGATATATAGGGACTTTTGCATTATATATCTTCATTAAACAAAAACTGAAAAATGTGCAACTCTAGGTCAATCCCCATA
Source organism: Lynx rufus (assembly GCF_022079265.1). Classification (NCBI taxonomy): domain Eukaryota; kingdom Metazoa; phylum Chordata; class Mammalia; order Carnivora; family Felidae; genus Lynx; species Lynx rufus. The sequence goes on along the minus strand of NW_025814889.1, from coordinate 19,960,219 downwards.
TTCTGGGTTTACATTCCATCTAGTAGTTCTTCCCCAACAATGTTAAGAAGCCAGGAATAAATACAATATAAAGAGGCAGAAGAGTAGGAAAAAGTTACATCTCACCTCCGGTAGAAATCATCTTTTCATTTAGAGCTAGAATAGCAATACCTAAATAATGTAAAATCCTAATGGGCTTTTAGCCATTTTATTCTCTTGCACAATCCACTCTATGTTTTCAAAGTAGAATATTTAAAACCTAATATATCCTCTTTATCTCATTAAAATTATATAAGTAGATAAAATTTCTAGTAAGTCTCCTCAGCCTGTCGTAATTAAAAACAAATACCCATTAAATACAAAACAGTCATCAGTAAGTATCTTAATCTCTAACCACCAAGAAGTTAGTAAACAGTGTTAAGTCTAATCAAAAATCTTCAGCAAAAATACATGTTCACTTGAGATAAATAAGCAATTCAAGTGCTTTTTCTGAACAATGAATGCCTACCTACAAAGAGTTTCCCTTAAAAACCATCCAAACCTTCCCTCACTCTTTTACTTTCCTCTTCCCTTACTTTTTCAACATTCAGTCTAATCCTACAATCTCTACTCTCTTCAGTACCCTATAATGAGAGGTCTGCCCAAACCAGGGAACTACGACTGTGGTCTTAGAAACTTTTCCCAATGCTTCAGGTCCTTACAGCAAGGTTCTACTGCAGGTTCTCCTTTCCTGAACGTTCATGATCCGTTCGTGGTAACTTGTTCTCTTACTCTCCACAAGTGTGGATGGATATTCACCATAGCCATCTTCATTTTTCTTTTCTCTAACAAAAAAATGTCATTGGTTCCCAGTCTTCCTTCTAGGCAGCTACAACTCCAACTTAACTCCATTACATTAATCCTAAATTTCCAATGAAAACTCCCAGCAGCATCAAAACAAACATGCCCAAAACAGAACTTTACTCTTCAAGTTTGCTCTCCTTTTGCCATTACTCTATGACTATTTACGGTACCACCATTCCAGAGTGATTAACTTTGGTACTCAGAATTGTCTTTGATTACTCCCTTTCCTCTACCCAATATCCATGTGTCATTTCATCCTTTAAAATGTTCCCTCCCTTCCTTTTCACTCCCTCTCCTCCTTTCCACTCCCTCCCCTTCCAGTCTCACATATTTAGTGTAATATCATCCTGTGTTTCAGTTTCTAACTTCCCATTTCAAATCCATTCCATCCACTACCAAACTTCTTGTGTGAAATTACAACTTTATTACTCTGGTTTTTACTCTATAGTATCTGCCAAGGTACTACCAGCTCATAATTCCCTCTTCTCTGAGAAATGAGCTATCTCAAACCCAGACATCTTGTGTCTTAAGCAACCTTACTGCCTAGCCATGGCTAACTGGTCCAGAGTCAGGCACCTCATCCAAGCCGACCCAGTTTCTTTCCTCCCCAAAGGAACAGGAGATTCAGATGGACAGTTAAGTCTCTTGAGACAGGAAACAGAAAATATTAGGAGCTGAAGTATGGCCACTTTTCACCACAGGAGGCAATACAGAACATGATGATTGAGAGCTTAATCACAGCCCAGCCTCCAAATAGATATGCATTTCTCTTAAAATCATGATGTCTTGGGGCGCCTGGGTGGCTCAGTCCGTCGAGCATCCGACTTCAGCTCAGGTCATGATCTCACTCAGTCCGTGAGTTTGAGCCCCGTGTCAGACTCTATGCTGACAGCTCAGAGCCTGGAGCCTGCTTCTGATTCTGTGTCTCCCTCGCTCTCTGCCCCTCCCCCACTCATGCTCTGTCTCTGTCTCAGAAATAAATAAACATTAAAAAAATTAAATAAAAAACATGATGTCTTTACCCATAAAATGTGAACAAAGTACCTCAAAGGTTTGATAAGATGATTAAACCAGATAATTGTAGAACATTTAACATAGTACCTGACAGATAGTAAACAGCTAGTAGCAGAGAAACCTGCAGAAAGGAAAAGAATAAAGCAGACAAAGAAAAGCAAAAATAAGATTAAGACTAATTCAATTCTGGGGCACCTGGGTGGTTCAGTCGGTTAAGCATCCAACTCTTGATTTCAGCTCAGGTCATGATCTCACAGTCTGTGAGAGAGTCTGTGGGGATCCAAGCTGTCAGCATACTCTCTCTTCTCTCCCTTCTCCTCTCCTCTCCCCTCTCCTCTCTCTCTCTCTGTCCCTTGGGATACTCTCTCTCCTGTCTCTCTGTCCCTTTCCTACTTGCGTGCCACACACTCACGCTCTCTCTCAAAATAAATAAACGTTAAAATAAATAAATAAGGGGCACCTGGGTGGCTCAGTCGATAAAGTATCTGACTTCAGCCAGGGTCATTATCTTGCAGTTTGTCAGTTCAAGCCCCACATCAGGCTCTGTGCTGAGCGCTCAGAGCCTAGAGCCTGCTTCAGATTCTGTTTCCCACTGCCTCCTCTCTCTGCCCCTCCCCCACTCACACGCTGTCTCTCTCTCTCTCTCTCTCTCTCTCAAAAACAAACATTAAAAAATATATTTTTTTCATAAATAAAAATAAATAAATAAATAAATACGGGCGTCTGGGTGGCTTGGTTGGTTGAGCATCCAACTTCAGCTCAGGTCATCTCACAGTTTGTTTGAGCCCCATGTCAGACTTTGCGCTGGCAGTGCAGAGCCTGATCCAGACTGTCTCCCTGTCTCTCTCTGCCCCTCCCACACTGGCGTGAGAGCGTGTGCATGGGCTCTCTCTCTCTCTCTCTCTCTCTCAAAAATAAACATTAAAAAAATAAAAACAGGGCGCCTGGGTGGCTCAGTGGGTTGAGCGTCCGACTTCGGCTCAGGTCATGACCTCACGGTTTGTGAGTTCGAGCCCTGCATCGGGCTCTGTGCTGACACCTTGGAGCCTGGAGCCTGCTTTGGATTCTGTGACTCCCTCTCTCTCTGCCCCTCCCCCCCCCACTCGCACTCTGTCTCTGTCAAAAATAAATAAAATGCAGGGGCGCCTGGGTGGCGCAGTCGGTTAAGCGTCCGACTTCAGCCAGGTCACGATCTCGCGGTCTGTGAGTTCGAGCCCCGCGTCGGGCTCTGGGCTGATGGCTCAGAGCCTGGAGCCTGTTTCCAATTCTGTGTCTCCCTCTCTCTCTGCCCCTCCCCCGCTCATGCTCTGTCTCTCTCTGTCCCAAAAATAAATAAATGTTGAAAAAAAAAAAATTTAAAAAAAAATAAATAAATAAATAAATAAAATGTTGAAAAAAAATTTTTTTAATACATAAATAAAAATTAAAATAAAATAAAATAAAATAAAATAAAATAAAATAAAATAAAATAAAATAAAGACTAATTCAATTCTTGGGGTGCCTGCCTGGCTCAAAGCATATATGACTCTTGATCTTGAGGTCCTGAGTTTGAGCCCCACCGTGGGGGTAGAGATTATTTTAAAAATAAATAAATAAGCAAAGTAATAATGTAATTACTGAAAGGGAAGGATTTACTTTAAAAAAAAAAAAAGACTAATTTAATTCTCTAAGTAACGGATACATTTCCATGTTAGGCTTCTTGGCTCCTCTATCCTCACATTAAAATGTCCTTGTGGATGGGGCACCTGGGTGGCTCAGTCGCTTAAGGGTCTGATCTGGAGGTTCGTGGGTTCGAGCCCTGCCTTGGGCTCCGTGCTGAGCTCAGAGCCTGGAGCCTACTTCGGATTCTGTGTTTCCCTCTGCCCCTCCCCTGCTTGTACTCTGTCTCTCTTTCTCTCTCTCAAAAATAAACATGAAAATGCCCTTGTGGCTCAGTCACTAGAGCATGTGACTCTTGATCCCCAGTTGTGGATTCAAGCCCCATGTTGGGTGTACAGATAAGTTAAAGATAAAACCTTAAAATAAACAATAAGACGACCTATCTCTGCCTATTTAAGCTTAGAATGAGTTTTTGTTTTTACAAAGGACCTTATCTTTTATAACTGTACACTACAGGAAATTAAAGGAAGTTGTGCCTCTTCTTTAGAACCTCGAATGACCCCCACATCCTACCGAATAACACTAAAATAAAATGTGTTCTTCAATATGCCTTGTAAGGTAACTACCTCAATTCACCTTGATATCTTAACCATGCCCTCAGAGAATAAAGGAATAAAAACAGGCAACAAGTGGCATTTAAGGCAAATAATTTTGGCATTCTACTACTCCCCATTGACAGAGCTCTTTATCCTCTCTCAATATCTGCCTTCCTATTTTCTAATCTTCCTCTGGCCTTGAATCTACTGTGACATCCTCTGGAATAGCCTCACCTACTATCAATGTTTACTAATGAGTTAAAATATAACTTCCTTTGCTTGGTGACCCATCAACCCCAAAACTATAAAATGCTACAAAGACGAACAAAAACCAAAAAGGAGACCTATGCATACATCAAATCCTAAAATTTATATGACTGATTCCATCTCCTACTTGCTAATTCCAACCATTGTAATGCTAGAATAAGCTATAATTCTGCTATAGTGTATTCTCACACACAAACAAAACATATGAACAGAATAATGCTCTGAGTTTCACAGTCCTAAATAGGCTACTCAGCTATGACTTCTAATCAAGAATTGCCTAGGCAAAAATAAAGTTTCCATGCTACTCATGTAGGTAGAAAAGCCGAAATGTTTGTTTTCTACCTTCTGTCAAATTCTCTAGTCAACACCAAAAAGGAACTATCGCATAGCAAACAGTAATACTTTTATATGATTGATGAAAATTAAGTTTATTTCTCCCTAATATTTCCAGAAGCTCAATTGTAAAAAATGCCTTGGGCCACAAAGAATAAACATATCTCCCTTATGATTACAATAAGTTTACAAAAGTGTTCAGAAAGGTAGCCAGCCATGTGAAAAAGGAAGATTCTTATGTTGCTTTGCCAAAGAGACTAAATGTCTGAAAATACTGAACATTCAAAGTTAAAATATACATGTGCAATGCAGTAAAAATATGAGTGGTTAAACTCTAGTGTTTTTTTTATTCATTAAACAGACCCTAGCAGAATTATCAGCTTAACTTCCTTATGTTCTACTGCCATCATATTCTCACTAATGATTAACTAATTTAACCCTTCAAACCAGTAAAAAGGGCTAAAGCCCAGCTACAACTTTGTGTTTTATCTGCTCAACATATAGTTATGTGGCTCAATTTGTTTTTTCAGAGTTTGTAAATTTGGTTTAAAACAGTTAAGTTGATATCTGGCCCAAATTCAAATTTGAACAAGACTGAAAACCTTTCAAACTGAAAGCATCCTAAGCTACTCACTGAAGTATTTTAATGTTTTGATAAAACAGTTCTTACCACTCTGGCTGCTCTCTCCTGAGATTCACATTTCCTGCAAAACCATGGTCCAGTGGGTACTTGAACAATGCCATAGCAAGCTATTGGGAAATAAAATATTTTAAAATATGTTAAAATTTAAAGAATTACAGAAAATTAAATACCCTTTCAAAGCCCTCTTAAAATAATTACCTCTCAGACTATTCACATAAAACACCTTCTTTGTAAAGAATTAAAACGTTTTATATTTTTATTTACCACATATATATTACTACCACCTAATAAAACCTGTATGACATTTTAATAAAAATGTTAAAGGACCAGCCTTTTGTTATTTTATTTAAATAAGTATAAGCATTACAAAGGGTACTTATCTGGGGAGCTGGGTGGCTCAGTTGTTTAAGCATCCAACTCCTGATTTCAAGCTGGGACCACCCTCACCCCACCTCCCCTCCCACCCACACCCACACCCACACCCACACCCACACCCACACACACCCTCTCCAGTTCCACACTGACACTGGGGGGCCTGCTTGGGATTCTCTCTCTGCCCCTTCCCTGCTCACTCTCTCACACTCTCTCTCCCTCTCTCTCAAAATAAATAAATCTAAAAAAATTGTTTATTCTTTTATGATAGAAAAAATATCAAGTAAAAATTAACACATAGATTCTTTACAAAGAATTACTAAGAAACTCGTTAATTCATTCCTGTATCCTACAGTTTAAATAGAAAGCACTTTAGGTAAGGCTAATGAAAATACTTCTAAATCACCTGTCAAAATGAGCAACAAGTATTGCAGAAAAGAAAACGAAATGTAATGTTAAGCGTGAAATGATTCCGTTTGTATAAAATGGAAACGGCAAATCAACAGAAAGTACACTAGTGGTTGTCTAGGGGAGTTGGGGAGGTGTTGGGGAAAAAAAGGACAGTAACTGCTAACAGTCCACGGTTTTCTTTTTAGGTTGATGAAAATGTTCTAAAACGGAGTCTGTGGCAATAAATGCAAAACCCTAAATGTACTAAAACCAGTGAATTGTACGTTTTAAGTGGGTAAATTATTTGGTATGTAAATCACATCTCAAAGCCATTACTTTAAAAAGCGTGTATTTATTGGGGCACCTGGGTGGCTCAGTCGTTAAGCGACCGACTTCGGCTCAGGTTATGATCTCGTGGTTTGTGGGTTTGGGCCCCACTTCGGGCTCTGTGCTGACAGCTCAGAGCCTAGAGCCTGGAGCGTGTTTTGGATTCTGTGTCTCTCTCTGTTTCTTCCCCACTCACACTGTTTCTCTCTCTCTCTCTCTCAAAAATAAAGCTTAAAAATCTTTTTTTTTTAAGTGCACATTTATTTCTAAATATATGATGTGAATGTTCCAACAAGTGATCTGAGTATATGTAAATCACACTCTATTTTTAAAAAAATTTTTTTATTGGTATTTAACTAGGAATTGAAATTTTCCCAAAAACCTAGAACACTAATATCCAACTGACATTCTCGCATGAACTTGCTCACAGGAAGCTTGAAAATATCTTAAATATTGGAAAACACTCAAAGAATACAAAATCAACACAAATTTTTAAAGCTCCCAAAAGCTAAACTTGAAATTCCTTTTAAAATTCATAAATATATCAGTGTAAAAACATTCGGTCAAGAAACCCTGCATGAATATCCAAAAACTTACATTTTAATTCAGAAGTACTACTTCCGGACAAGAAAATTTATGCTTAAATGAATGTCTTCCGTATTGGGAGATGACATTACTTATTAAAACTTGGTAATTGAGGATCCAATTCATAAGAAATACGTCCACAAATGCGAACGAACACTGTGATGGAAATGCTATACATCATTTCTAAAACTTTAAAAACAGCATATAGGTTTCAACACATATTGTTTTCACTCCTTAAAAAAGGAAGGTGTGCAGGGCGCGCCTGGGTGGGTCAAAGGTTCGACAGGGTGGTTAAAGGCCCAACTCTTGGTTTCCACCCAGGTCATGACCCCGTGGTTCCTGGGTTCAAACCCAAATCAGTCTCTGTCCTGATGGTGTGGAGCCTGCTTGAACTTCTCTCTCCCTCCCTCTCTCTGCCCCTTACTTGCTCACTCCCTCTCTCTCAAAAAAACAAAAAACAAAGTTTAAACGGAAGATGTGCAATTAGGTTTTCGTTAAAACTGACTGCACCCCAGTAATTAATTCACTATCTCCTAAGTCTCCCTTCCCCATTCTGAGATTTCATTCTACGAAGAATGCACTTCAACCTCTTATGTTTCACACTGTCTCATTTGGTAGTGTCCTTTCCATATACTACTAAATATCAACACCACTCGGCCAAATACAGAAATGGGAAGCGGGGCGGATTGGTAACAGGCACAATATGTGTAACAGACACCCAAAAATTATCTAGGTTTCCTTACCACAAGATATGGGAAAAGTCAGAAACTTCAATGGCCAGAAAACTCCCTAAGTGCCCTCGCCTTTTTTGTAATATCCAAAAAAACTCACCGAATGGAAACACCCAGAAATAAGCTAAGATGCTCCCCAAGTCACTGGCCGCACCACCACCTCCTCTTCTCTCCAGTCACTTTAGCTGAGGAAGTGGCCAGATACAGCCACTGAACAGCCTTATCCACCAGCCTAGGGCAGCTCAGCCAAGCCACTCCTGCAGCACACGAAGGCGACGGCGGAAGGCCACCGTCTTCTACGCAGGAAGCTCCCAGTCCGCAGCAGCAGGGTCTCCGCCAGAAAGCTTGGGGGTGCAGCTGTGGCGCCTTCCCTCCCTAATCTAAAGCGCCAAGGCCACCCCTCTGGCTCCGCGACCCGCCCAGGCGCAGCGAGTGGCATTCCCGAGCCCGACTCCATGCCACAGGAAGTCTCCAGACACACTGCGGCAGACAGGAGCAGCCAGTGAAGGGGGAGGAGCCTCCACGTTCCCAAACCCAAACCCACTGCCACCGCGACACCACCGAAGGGCGCACACTCGGTCCTGCCGCCGCCCCCGGGGCGCAGGCCGCGGCCCCGCACCCCCCCACCCCACCCCACCCCACCCCCTCGCCTCCAACCACCGCCTCGAAAAGTCTCCAGCCCCACGGCTCCGGGCGCAGGCGGCGGCCAAATGACACTTGAGAGAGTGAGCGCAGAATCACATGACAGCCCAGGCCACACGCACTTTCTCCCACATGCACAGCCCACACCCCCTCCGCCCCGCTGCGGACCCTCGGAGTCAATCCCGGGCCGCGGAACGAGGCGGGGGCGGGGGCGGGGCGGGGCGGGGGGAGGGGCGGTAGGAGAACTGGCAGTTGCTGCCAAGGTGGGGGAAGCGGTGACGGTTGGGAGCAGGCCGGGTTCGGCCCGGCGGGCGGTTGGGTGTTTACCTTGATGCACCGCGACGCTGCAGCCGTGCCCGTCGCAATAAACCAGCGGGTTCTCGGCCCAGCCTCTCTCGTCTGAGCAAACGCAACAGCCTCCAATCATCTCCTTCATACTATGGGAGACCTCGTCCTCCAGTGACACGGGCCGGTCGCTAGAGACCATCTAAGAGGGAGTTGGGGGGACCATTAAAAAACACATGCAAGCCAATTAGCGCTTCCCCCCCCCCCCAACGCACAGCCACCCGCGTCCCCGCTCCCTTCCCTACGTCCCCGGCCCCCGCCCGCCGCTCGGCCGCTCGCTCACTCGGGCTTTGCCGCTCAGTCACTCACGTTCCGCACAGGAGTCAGGAGCCATGTCCTTGCTGACTCCCCCCACCTCCCCTCCACCGCCTCCTCCGCCTCCTCCTCCTCCTCGTCTTCTTCCCTCCCCACCTCCACCCGGCCGCTAACGCTGGAGCCCGGAGAGGGCACACATAATCAAGTAGGCCTCCGCACAGGCGCACTGGGGGGGCTCCCGCTGGGGCAGGGGCAGCCAGGGAGGGGAAGGGGGCTGCGCTTCCTCCTCCGAGCGTCACTCGGCGTGCGCGCCCGCCCTGCGGCCGGCGTGAGGGAGAAGGCCCGGGAGAGGCAAGGCCTGCGTGCGCGCCGCCGCGTCCGGCCCGCAGCCCCGGCCTACCTCCCGGCCCCTTCCCCTCCCCCGCGCGGCTCGCAGCCGCCGAGGTGTGCTTGGGGGGGGGGGGGGAAGGAGGGGGTGGTGAGTGGAGCCGGCGGCGCGCTGAGGCCGGAACGAGCCAACGAGAGGACGCGGGGGCGCGCACGCGGGGGCGGGGACGTTGGGGCCGCCGTCTGCAGCGCCGCGCCGGTCGCGCGGGCTGAGCGTGCACGTCTGGAAGGGGCCTCAGAGGGAGGGAGGGGAGGAGGATGCCGAAGACCCGGAGGGAGGGTTGTTGTTGTTGTTTTTTTTTTTAATCGGAGTAGCCAGAGGGGACTGACTTCCCCGGGGCACCTCTCTGCTTTGAGAACCTACCTGCGGGCCTTTTCCTCAAGAGCTGGCCCGTGGGTAACAAGGGGTAGGGCAAGTATGCCAGCTTCCATGAAGGGTGCAGTGAAGCATGGCTTCCTGCAGTTGGCCGCGCTAACTTCACAGTGCTGCCGCAGCTTCTCCACCCATTAAATTCACATCCTGGACTCTACCCAAAGTTCACGCAGTGGAAGTGCCACCAGATCCGCAGCCCGTTTACACACCACATTGGCCCCAGTGACAAATGAAAGTGCATCACACACTGAAGGTCAAAAGCCTGGGTTAGGGTAATACTCAAAGAGGGAACACCAAGGCTACCTTTAGCTTGATGTTAGAAGAACAAATGGTTGTTAATCAGGAATTAGCAATATAAAGTGATGACCTGGAAAATGCCGTAATGTGATACCAAAGGATGAAGGAACCCAAGTTCTAGTCGGTCACCAAATGATAACACCATGAGAGAGGGGAGCCCAGTTTTGTTTGAGGATTTCTCTGATCTGACTCTGTACTCCAGATTTACTCTCTTGAAAATTTAAGGTCCCTTTTTTGTTTTTTCAAGGTGATTTAAGTGGCAAAGATGGGAGCTCGCTCTTCACATACAAATAAGAAATGGATTAGGCCTATCTGAATAGAGTAATTAGCCAGATAGTACGCAGTTTTGAGCTGTAAAATCTTCCACTGTTGCCCTATCCCCTGTGTATCCATGTAAGCCCAAGATTGATTTTAGACAAAAAGTGTCTAATTATGAAAATTTATCATGAATAGGAATATAGATTGTTAAAATGACAGGCATATTTAACAAGGTGAATTCATGGCTTTGGTTAATAACTTGCAGGTACAAAATGGTTGTTCATCAGGAATTAGCAGTATAATGTAAAGATCTGGAAAATGTAGCTATTCAATGATAAAGGATGAAGGAACCTAAGTTCTCTTAGTCACCAAAAGATGATTGGTTTTATCTTTAAAAGCATTCCAAATGTTCTCAGAAAGGAAAAAAAAAAAATGGTAGCATGGCTGTTTTTTCCATTTCAAATTAATTGCTAGAAATCTACTTAAGAACTACAATAGATACAATACAATGCAAGCATATGTTAGCAAGTACATTCAAACATTTTAAAGCTAAGTGAGATATCTACAGTAATGGAAATCAACTAAAAGTTTAAGGGAAAATGCACACTAAAGAGACACATAAAAATGAGAATTCTCTTTTAGCTATTAGTTCATTAAGAAAACATGACTAAAAGATTACATACCTATACAATGCAAATTCTTTTGAGGGGTATGGCAACACTTAATAAATTTCTAAACATATAATAATTATGTTCTTAACATGTCATTGATATTTATAAAGTTAAAACCACCCTCAAACAAAACTGTATCATTTTGTGTATCTTTACTATGTATTTTATCTTTACCCTTTCACAAGGGATACCAAATCGACATCCAATTCCTGCTCAGGTTCAGACTTCTAATGAAGAGTAATCCTGAGTTAAAATCAGTGTGAAACTTCCCTTCCCAAACACTGCTGTCAAACCTTAATGCTCTAAATTATTCACATACATTCATTTTATTTTTAATACATTGGAGCCTAGTTCTTGTAATAGAATTAATTTATATGTAAAGAAGGATGGGTACTTTATCCTATTCTATAACACTTAATAAAAGAAATATAGGTAAACAGTCTATTCAAATAAAACAAATTCATCATTCATAAGAGACTTGAAATTTAGAAAAATAGAGAAAATACACTATTTCATAAGAACAGGCCTGTATATTAAAAAATAGCATCTGAAGCAGAAATTTTATTAAAGATGTACATATAAATGTTGATAACATATGTCAAATTATTTAAAACATATTTAACATATTAAATGTTGAGTTATGAAAATTATAAGAAAAAAATAATGGGTATAAATAGGCCACTCTAACATCAACTCATGTACCAGATATAGAACTTTTCTTATGTTGTTATATACCAAAAGTGTAATATTTAATATGTTTCTATAAAACATTAAGTGAAAAGGAAGAATAACAGACATTATAAAATAGTTCAGATATACAATTCATTATTCATTCAGTAAATATTTATTGAACATTTACTGTGAGCCGGGGGCTATTTTGGACACAGGAAATATATCAGTGAGCAAGTTATATTTGTCCTTTGTGTGAGATATATACCCGTACATGCATGCACACACACACATATATACATATACACACATACATATATATACATATGACATTGACTGAATATGCTAATTTTCATATCTTAGAATGGATAAAACTTACCAATTGCCATTATCGTTAAAGTTCAAGTTAGTTTTTAAAAATACATGGTAATGGGGAAAAAAGTCCATGGGATTTATAAAATAACTTCGTAGAGAGGACAATTTCAATCTTAATATTACTCTTTATATCTGAGTCCTCATTCTCCAAACATCCTTTGGAAAAGTATATCTAGTACCTGTAGAATAAAACAAAAGCCTGTTGTCTCCAGTATTCTTCTTCACATAACAGCAGCTAAGTCAGTACTGGCTCATCTATTTCTCTGAACTAATCATCTGAGGCAAACCACAAAAAACTCAAGTAAAGTATTTTATGATGTAACCTCTAACCCTACTATAATGGGAAACTGTATTTTTTTTTTCTCTATGGGTAATATATCTTCTTATAATTTTCTTTATTCCTCAACCTAGGGACCAAATTTTTGGATTTCCTTTTCCATAATCATTTACGTAAGTGGATACTATGAAAGAAATAGTTAAAACCAAATTTGGTTCATGGGTTAGTATTGCTTATATTCATCTCCTTTTTAAATTGAAGTTTTATTTCTCTTGTTTGTGCACATATTTAGTCTACTATATCCATTGTTGATGTATATCTCTATAATATATGGAAAATGACATATATTTCTATAATGTTAACAGTAGATGCATTTTTCTTAACTCAGATTCTTAACTTCCGTAAAGTGTTTAAAATTCTGTATTGGCTCTGATACGAAGGTTTTAAAACAAAAGCAATTGATACTATGGTTTTAAAACAAAAGCAATTATTAGATTTCATTCATCTACTTAACCTCATCAGAAACTATACCCTTATTTCTAAATAAAGTATTTGGAGAATGCAAAAAGGCAATTTCTTATGATCTGTACAAATTTTCAGATATGTCCTCTTTTACATAAAGGAATCCCTGAGTAACATTTTTCCTTGCTCATTTGTAAAAGGTTTCCTACCTTTTAAATTAAGAGTTTATTATGAACTGTATATTTACACTAGTATGATAAACATATTGAGATACTTCTGAAACTAGTTTTATTTGTCTCACAATAAGTGAGTATTGTATCTTTATACTCCATACAAACACACACATGGCACCTATATTATGGAGTACTATTAGAAATTTCATTAAAAGGTATTCATTTCAATTCCATTTTCAATTGATATTCTGTTAATGGCTTTTGGGAAATTCCATTTAATGAAGCATGTTGATCTTACTAGGTGATTTTTTTTTTTATTCACCATACCACCTAGCAAGTCTCTTGCACGTAGTAGGCCCACAATAAATATTCCTTTTATGTACAATGCTAGTGTTTAAAAGCGAATTGCAATCTGAACTTTATTCTTCAGAGTAAAGCAAGACTTTATTTTGTATGTACAACTGAACTAAAATTTCTAAGTAATGATAAACAGAAATGTTCAGATAAATTGGTCTCTTTAAGGATTTTTGATTGTTGAAATTCATATTGGTGAAGAGTTTTTATTTACCAGGTAGTTTAGAATTTATATTTTATTTAAGTAGCACTCAAACGTTAACCACCTTTTCATGTAAGAGTCATCATTTTCTTACAAAACAGACTGCAACTTAGAATCAATCACAATTAATATCATTGTGAGATACACTTAACTGTTGAAAAGTTAGGTAGGTCATCCTGAAATTTAAATTGTATGTAATCTAAATTTTAAAATATTTTTAAGAATCAAGGCCTAATATTTACTGTAAAGGGTTTGGCTTGGTTAATCTTGTGTTTGGCTTCAGAACTACTCCTTCTGTTATAAAATTGATATATGTTGGTTGGATTTACATTTTTGGATAAAACACCTTGTACTTACCAGTAGAAAAATCGTATCTAAAAGATGACTTTAGATTTTCTAAGCATTGCATAAACCTCAGTAACATTTCAGAGTTGGACTATTTTTTTTCCATGATGCAACGATATCTAAGGGTGTTAAGTGCCTGACTTTTCCGAGTATCATCAATATAATATATAAGAAGGGTGAGGTCCATATTCCCATTTTTTTTAGTGATACTGAAGAGATGCATTTCTGTTATAATTAAAGTGTGATTCAAGTGACCTATTTAGGTGTCTGTTTATAGGAGACGATAACATTATGTAGGTGAAAAGATTCTGGACATAGAAAAGAGGAAAATCAGTTTTTGCACTGGAAGAGACCTTGAAGGAAATGAAACAAATCTTGGACTTAAAAAAGAAGAAGAAAATAAACTGAGTGGCTAAATACTATTTGGGCCAAAGAAGAGAACTTTTTAAGATTTAAATGTTTTCCTCTCTGAAAGGAGCCACTGCTTAGCAAATCCAGAAACAAGCCCAAGAATATGTTAATTAACTGCATTGTGTCCCAGAGAGAATGAGGTTGACAAATTCATTTTTTTTATTCCTTCAATTAATAAACTGTTTGCCTATTGCATCTTAGATTTTTAAAAATCTATAATATGTATATTTATCTCTTGAAATTATACAGTAACAGTGCCAAGGTCCAACATGGCCCCATAGGGTGAATCTTAGGAAGCTTAACATTCTTGGCGAATTAAACACACAAGCCTCCGATCACTTATTGTCAGTCTTACTTTACTGTGGCGCTTAAGAGCCAGAATGTAAGCAATTTTTATATGGTGGCCCTTTACTCCAACTTAAAAAGCAATGATCTTTGGTACAAGCACAAGTGGAAAATATAATGACATAATATTAATGAAAGGTATTATGAAGACTGACCAGGAATGCTACATATCCCTCTCCATCCCCACCCCCATTCATGCCCTTTTTTCCACCCATTTGTTGTTTTTCTCACAAGTATATCATGACTTGTAACACATTTTTTAAATTTGAAATGAAACAAAAAATGTCTCAAACACCAAAAGATGTAAAAAGATTCACCTTCTACAATCAACTACATAGCAGAAAACTTCTAAAGCTATTCTAAATATTCAAAGACTTATAAATAAAAAATGTAAATTGAATCCAAGTAGTTGGGGAGGGGGACCATGGGAGGATGAGTGTGTAAGGAATGAACAGATTGAGAATACCTCCTTTTCAACACCAATGTTTTTTTCTGTTCAAACCTTTCCATGGTTACACCTCCAGTGATTTCTTCTATAAGAATTTCTCCGTATACCTCGAAATAACTGAATGATTTCCAAGAGGAAATGCAAGTTTAGGGAAGAAGATCCGTAAAATGAAAGTGTGCAAAAGCAAAACACTTTTATAGCATTTCAAATGCAAAATCACCACTACCTTTAACTGACTCTTAAGGGTTCTTTTCAAACAGATGCTATATATGAACATCATCTGTTAACTTCTTTCTTGTAATTCAAAACTCTTGTCAAATGATGTTTTCATGATGACGTGCAAATATAATATTCCATTAGAGATCAATTCTAATTGGTTTTTTAAAATCCACCTTGGGAAACAGTGCTGCATCATACACAGACCAGTAATGGGGATTTTAGAAGGAATTTCCGCAAAGTCTATTATAAATCTAAGTTTAAATTACCCTCTTGCCCTAGTAAGGTTTGGGCCAAAGGATTGAAATCATTTCTTCCTGAGTTTTCACGCACGATGACTTTGGTCTTGTCTTCGAGACTCGCGAGCACTTGTTGGAAATCTTCATTTTTTAGAACTGTGACGTTTGCCAGAAATATTTTTTCCACATGTCTCACAAAGGAAAACAGGCAGAGTTTCGTAGGTGGGTTGCAATTGTTTCCAAAACGTGCTTTAAAAGCAAATGACACGTTTTTCCCTTTTGAATTTCACTGCTATTTTGAAAACGCATTTCACGTTAAGAAATCAAGCCTGTTTTTGTTAAGAGCAGCTCAGCCCTTGCTTTTAAATTTTACTGTGTATACAACAAAGAGCTGAATAAGAACAAATAGAGACAGCGAAACATGCTTTTCCGAACTCCTTTGGACCCCGACATTCACTTTCGTATCCATACGTTAAAGATATTCAAAATGACACAATCTGCTCTAACTTTCCGGATCCTGGAAAAAAAAAAAATGCCCACATTTGTCTCTACCTAGTTATCACTTTATAAACATATCTGGGCTGCTTTCCCTCTTCTTTTAATGTGTGAGTTGCAGGCTTGCCCAGCTTCCTCCAATTTAGCGGCACGTTGTAAAGCCTCCTTTCTACAGGCTCCTGAGTTGGGAACCCCTCGCTGGCCGAGTCTGATAATAAAACTTGCGGCGCCGACCCGGCCCGGCCCGAGCGCTGGAGTTCGGGGAGGCGGGAGTAGGGGGTCGAACTGGGCCGCAGGACCCCTCCCTCGCGAAGGACGCGCTCGGAGAACAGCGAACCGCAGCTAGAGGGACGAACAATGGGGGCGGCCGGGCGAGAGGAGCCCGGCTCCCGCTTCCTCGGCGGCGCCAGCCGCGCGCCCGGCCCCCGCCCACCGCGGCCCTCCCCGCCCGCGTTTTCGAGCTCGCACGGCCCGCCGCAGCCTTCCTCCCGAGGGCCGCAGCCCGCAGCCCGGCCGGGTACCCGCGCCCCGCGCCCCGCCGCCTCCGCGCGCCTCCTTTCCCTTCCCGGGCTGGCCCTCCTCCTCCTCCTCCTCCTCCTCCGTCTCCTCCTCCTCCAGCCTGCGACACCGAGGCGCTCCCTTCGGCGACTTCAGCTTTCGCTGCGGCCGCCTTCCCGCTATTTCGTTAATATATTCTAAAAATTTCTCCTTTATTTTCAGAAGTGGTTGAAATGTCTCATTTCCACCTTGATTTTAATTTGCTATTTCCCTCCGGAAAATATTCCTCAGGAAATCCAAAATCCAGAAGGAAATACAGCAAATCCAATAAAACCCTGTAACTCTAAATACATTTCGTATTTTGTTAAATTTGAACGCGTTTATGTCGTCTAAACTGGCAAAAGAACTCTCCCCTCTCTTTTTATTTCCTCCTCTAAATACTGATATTTTAAACTCTCCATCAAATGCGTTTTGACGAAGAAGGCAGAGAATGTGTCCAGCAGCACGCAGCAAATCAGAGGTTTTATCTTACGCCTCCTGGGACGGAAAAAAAAGTGGAACGTGGACGAGGGAGCTTCTAGGGAAGAAAAGCAACCCAATTCGCTGGGGATGAAGCCGGGCCAGGCGGGGGGGAGGGGGGGAGGCCCGGCGGGGGCGTCCCGGGCCCTCGGGCTGTGAGCAGAGGAGCTGGCCAGGAGCAGAGAGGTTTTAAATAGCGGGGGCTGGGAGGGCGCTGGGCCCGCGCATGACGGTACTTTATGAGAAAGGTTGGGGCAGCGGATGAGATTACTTTGCTTTCTCATCCCCCAAGAAAAAAATAAAGTTAGAGGGAGGCGGAGAGAAGAGCCATCCTTGTTTCCTCCCCACGTTTCCGCGGAAGGGCCGGGGCTGCGGCGGACGGGGAGAGGGCGCGGGACGAGGTGGACCAATAGCAGTCAACAGGTCCAGGCCTCGGCTGGGCAGCGGGGCCGGGCCGCCGGCCGCCCCCCACTCGGATCTCCTCCCCCCATCCTCCCCCCCTTCCCTCCCCTCCCCCGCAGGCCCGGCCCGGCAGGGGAGGCCGGCTCTGCGCTCCCCGCCCCACGCGGCCTCCCTGCGGCCGGGCGGCCCGGGCTCTCGGGGTGGGGGTGGGGCGGGGGTTCCCAGCCGGAGAATCCTCCCCCGGGGCTGGCGGCGGGGGGGTGGGGGTGGGGGGAGGGGAGGGAAATCGGGGAATGGAGGATTAAGAAGGACTCGAGCTCGGCACGAGCGCGGCCCGCGCGAGGGATCCTGGGTAAAAAGTGGCCGCGCGGCACCGGGAGAGCGCGGAGAGGAGCCGGGGTCAGAGGTCAGGGCCCTGGAGCCCCGCGTGCAGAGCCCCCCACGTGAACGCTGCGAGCAGGAGGAACCTTTTTGTTTTCTACCGCGCCAGCATGCTCCCCTATTGACCGAGCTGCTTTTCCCGGGCCGCTGGAGAGTAGCTCCGTCCCGGATCTCCTAACCCCACCCCCCCCCACTTCCACCACCAACACACTACCCAACTCTACCCTTCCTCTCAACTCACTTCCCAGCCCCCCGTACCGGGCTTGCAATAACGCAGTAAATTTGCTTTAACAACAAGTGGGGGTGGTTGCATTTACTCCTCCCTCTCCTCTCTCCTCCCCCTCCTCTTGCTGCGGCTCTTGACGCTACTACAAACCAGGACTATAAACATAAACATGTGTCACTGTAACTGGGCAGGTAATATACGGATTTGGGGTGGGGTGGAGGGGGGGCTTGGTCGCTGCTTGGGGGGCAGTAAAAAAATGTATGTTTCACGTGCTCGACCGCTTTGGGGGCTCCCCCCACACACCAATCCATTTATATAATGCCGTCGGCACTCGGTCACTTACTCATTCAGCCACAGAGACCCACAAAGGCGGACTTGCTGATAACCACCGTACCCCAAAGCAAATACATTTAAATACGAATCTCTCTCCTTTCCCAGCCACCGCTGCCACTCAATACTTGAATCCCCTTTCCTTTTTACAAAATTATTTTCCACATAGCAATAGCGAACAGTTTTTCGAGCAAAACAGTACACCACCCTCTTGCCATAGACAGTACTAAGGATTTTGTACGCAGAAATCCTTCCAGACAGCAAGAACGGCCATTTAAATGACTGAGTTCGAAATCTATACTGTAAAGGTTGTTTCCTGGGCTTTGCCTTCATAGATTTAGCAACTTCTCCTGTAAGTTGCTGCGACCGGCGCGGTGGAGATTCGCCACAGCACGCCTTTATTATTATTATTTAGTCTATATTTACACTGCCGCTCAACTTTTCCCCTCATTCTCAGTTCAACAAGGCTAGCAACAACTACCTAAGGTAAAGTAAAGCGAATCCCCTCGGCAGCTTTTTGGCTTGGAACGGAGGGAGACACAGAAAATATTCAGATGGAGAAGTGGTTCCCTTTGTTCTTTCATTGTTTCTCTACGAACTGGTGGATACAAGGACAAACACTTACCTTCTCTTCTTTTTGCTCCAAAAACCAGACGTTCCCATCAGCCTTAAAATACACAATCCACCTTGAAAGTAACTACGAATGTCGGGAGAGTTTGTATTCCATTCTTTTTCGCTCTCTGCCCTCTTTTAGCGTAGGATTAAGTTGCCGAGCACGTTGCTGCAAGCTGTAGCCCCCCGCCTTAGTGAATCGGTCACGTTTAGGACCCTCTAGGTCCATCCTAATTCTGCCAGTAGAATTGAGGGTATTGGAGCTCTAAACTTTCAAAAGGAAAGGGGCCTGCAACTACCCAGAAAACTTATGGATACCCTGAATTTTTTTTACCACTGTATTTTTGTACCACATCACCAAATAGAATTTGCCAAGAAACATTAGATATTTCTTCAAAGTTTTTTTTTTTCAGTTTATACCTAGCAATGTGCTACTTAGACAGATGGTGTTAAAAGGCAGGTTTGTAAGGGCATGTAACTGAACCAGTGCGTTTTCCACAATGTTTGTTATGTCCTGTGTTTTTCCAAAACACAAACAAAACACCACTAGACCTGAAAAAGGAAAGAAATGGAAGTTTGAATCACAACGTTGTAGAATGACATAAAAAGAGGCGTGTATTTGAAATTTATTAGTGTAAAAATTGGCCTGAAAAGCTAAGAGTAAGCTTTTCGAAGTTCAAAGACTTAATTTTCATTCTGTGATTCAAAACAACAACAATAACAACAACAACAACAAGGACAACGACAACTTTTCTGGTTAGTGGGTGATACTTGTCAATGTTTAGTGCCCAGCCTGGTGGGTATTACTGCCCAAACCTTGTTTAAATCTGATTATGATGTGATTTGTTGGAGTCATGAATATGAAATGATCCTTGTGTATCTATAAATGCGAACTTGGGATTTTTTGATCTCCCGCTTTTTTTGTGTGCGCCCAGTAGCTGCAGCAGTGGAAGACAGTGATTGGCTCCAGTGCTCCTAGAAGGATTTGGGCTGAAGCCAGGGGAACAGAACCAGAGGATTCCCTTTCCAGAGACCATCAGGCCCCACATGTCTTATGTTTCCCTTCTCCCCTCTTGGGTGCTCAGAATTTCTCCATGGCTTCAGCAGCCTGTAGGTAGGCCTCAACACTCAGTGTCATCACTGCGGTTTCTACACATTTGACCCTTGTGCAAAATAAACACAAATTTGGGCAACACAAATAAATTGTAGGTTTTGATATTTGTGTATTATTTAATATATCAACACTGAACTCTACTTTCTCAGATTTTTTTTTTTTTTCAACATTCAGGATCAATTGTGAGAAGCCCTGGTGTCTCGTAGGAAAATATTGCAACAAAACAAGATAATTGGGGGGAAAGGCTGTTGCAGTAGGAAAAGTGGCTTTTCGTTGATAGCATTTAATTGGAATTAAAAGATTCTTTAGCTGTAAACATTCTTTATTTATTCAGCACACATAAGCAGGCATTGTTTTTATCACCATCATAATTATGGTGTCCTTTAAACTGGCTGATAGCAGGAAAGATAAGGGAATGTGCGAGTAGATTCAGATCGCTTTTCCCTCGCTCCTCTCTTTCTTTCCCTTCCTCCCTCCCTCCCCTCTCTCTATGCCCTTCCCCCCACCCCCATTCCTTCCTTGGTCACTAGGGTCCCCCACAGCCCTTGAGATGAGGAGAGCAGGAAGATTGTGGCCTAACCATTTCTTACATCATGAAAGAGATTTGTACCACACTCTAATTTAATGCAATGTATAACCTTCTTGTCTCCCATGTTTATAACTGCTTTTTAGCTTACAATATATGTTAACTGAAGAGTTGTCTATTGCTCACCTGTATAAAATCTTGTCCACTAGGTTTTGTTGCTTCACCTTTGTCTAATTTAGAAAGTACACTCTTAGGGCTTTTTCAGAACAAAGCCTCACAAAAACCCCTTTACCTCCAAGGATTTGCAAATTTATAAAGCCTGCATTGAATTCAAGATGGGTCAGGGGGCAAAAAAAGGGTAGAAGGTCACTGCATTTTGATTATGGGTCAGTAGACAACATGGCATACACTCTGTGTCCCAAACTTCTATTAAAAACAGGATTTCAAAATGCCTAAGAACAGAAGGATGGGCCCTTTTGGAGACTTGCCTTGATTTGTGTGGGTGAGACAAAAAGAAAAAAATTAAGGAAAATATACTAAGTTATAATTTAAGCTACTCCTTAATTTACCATTTCCTCCTCCATTCTCATTTTCCCCTCCCCAAAAGTAGAAAACATGTGAAATTAGATGAATTTTGATGAGGAACTGTTGACTATCACAACATTTTATTGTCCTATATCCTAAATTAATTCAGCCATGTGAGGCTTTGTATTATTATTATTTTAGAATGTGTTAGATGTATTATAATTACTTTTGGCTAACAGTACAAGGGGCTTCTTTTATTCTCCTAACCAGTATACTTACATTGTTGAGGCCTTTGTGATGTCCTTAGTCTTTTCTGTCTGAATTCACTTGGAACAAAATGTGCCCAGTAATCAGTAAAACAAATGTATATGGTGAAGAGTTAGGTGGTGGTGATGGTGATGTGGGGGGATGATCCTCATTTAAATTATATGTGTATGGGTGAAAGCTTGGAAGGAAAAGGATTATTTTAATGCTCTTCAATACTTTAATTATATGACAGTTGTAGTGTAGAAATGCAAAAGTACTCTTAGGTTTTCCTTCAGGTTTTCAAAAGAACTTTCCCCATTAGTAAACTACTCCTGCAAATTGCTACTGCATTTCCCAGCTAACCATTTAAAAGACTGTAAATGCCGTGTGCATTACTTCGCTCCAGAGGAAAGAGGTCAGACTGAATTGCAATGGTATTTAAACATAAAATACAGTAAAAATAAATCAAAATAGAACATCCGAAGGTAAATTTACCACATTCATACAGGGTAAGTAAAGACAAATATGTACATATCTTCATAACCCATCACTTTAAAAACTGAAAGTACTGTTTTTTTTTTTTTTTTTTTTACAACAAATGCAGAAGTAAGAGGACATTAAGAATATACTTCTATCTGTATTTGCCACAGAGGATTTTCCTTTAGCCAGCAGCTTTGTTTCCAAAGCTAAAATACTTTTTATGATAGTGAGTAGATTGTGCATTCCTCACTGAGAAAATAATTACATGTAATTAACAAACTCCATGCTTATCATATATATTCCTAAATTCTCAATAAGGTAATTCTCTGAACTCTTAGAGATGGATACACACATAAATGTTAATTTGGGCATATCTGCCCACATATGTATATGCATTTGAGAAACAGAAGTTGATATATCTTTTCTTAAAAAAGAATTTGAATACAGTCCATCATCTGAATTGGGTTCATCTTTGATTGTTGAGGCGGCTGACATGGTCAACAAATTTATCAAAGAAACCCCCTGGCTTTTGAAGAATAGTACTTTATACATCTGGATCTGCACATCCAGGCAAAGTAAGTAAATTATTGCATAACTTTAAGCATAATTGATAACAGACACCTTTAATTTTTCATCCCCATTCTTTTGGCCAGCTTTCACATTAATAATCTAAGCCATAAATGTTGGTAGCTATTGATCGAAATCCCCTGTGTGCATGCAAATCCATCTTAAAGTCCCCTGCCTTTCATGTGTGAGCGCTCAGGGGCCTCTGCTAGATCTTTTTATCGGGATCGACCCCCAATGTGCCTGGAGAAGACCCCGGATATGCAACGTGTGCTGATGGCCACAAGAAAGCTGTCTGTCACATTCTATGTATGTGTGTGTGTGTGTGTGCGTGCGCGTGCATGTGAATGCACGCACTCACGCCTTAACACACACACATACACACACACACACACAATAATGGGGAAGTTAAAGGAACAAAAGAATGTATTAGACAAGAAGAAAGATATGTAATAAGAGTATTAAAAATGTATAAGTGTAAAGGTGCCTGAGTGTACATACAAAGATACCTGCATAAATTGTATATATAGACACATCTCCCAAGTCATCTGGCCTTTATTTTTCTTTCTACTTGACCCAACAGATTGTACCTTTGGTTTAAAAAAAAAAACAACACAATATTCTACTAGTTTTAACAACCACCTATGTTGCCAGTGTTTTAAAGGTGGAAACAGAGGAAGGGAGAGAAAAAAAAAAGGTAATTTTGAAAAGGTTACTAAATCATGTTGCCATGTGCAAGAGTAGGAGTGTGTGTGTGTGTGTGTGTGTGTGTGTGTGTGTGCGTGTGTAAATCTAAATAGGAATGGAGAACAACTAGAACTACCTGGCCAAAAAAAATAAATAAATAAGGATAAGGATGTTCCAGCCAACCTTTTGTAATGTCTTCTCAAAGGCTTTTTCTGAGTTTACTATTTCTTGGCTGTTTGACTCTTTGGTCGAAATCTCAAAGCTGGAGGAGGGGAATTGGACGGGGGTGGGGTTGGAGGAAGAGAGCTGCCAGTATATAAGTGCATCAGGAGGAATTTTAAAACGACATTATTGTCGCTGGCAATGGAAAGACTCTGGTCATTAGACTTTAAAAAACAAACACCAGCATCTGCTTTTTCTGGAAACTTTGCTTTCTACTTAAACCTTTTGCATTTTGCCTCCTGTGAAAGTGAAAGAGAAAAACGCGGTGTGATAGATCCAGATGCAAAAGAAAGCCAACTCGGTGGATGGTATTAGCTGTGACGAGGCATTGTTCATTGCTGCCTCTCGGTTACGTTTAAAGCCTGAAATATCACGAGATCCATTCAATGATCCTTCTCTCATTCAAGGGACAAAAATGTAATTTGCTGTAGCTCTGATTTCTTGGATGGAAATGCTAGCCTTAGATTTCAAAGGCAAGAACTAGACATCGTGGTTTGTACACACATTGATTAAGTTGAAGAGCGGCGATTACATCTGTGCTGAGTGCAACAGTAGTCCAGGGCTGACTTTTCAAATCCCAACCTCTGAGTTACAGACTCTCTTAAATAGACTTCCTTAATTTCCGGATGCACTTCTTGAAATTCCCAATTCTCTTCAAAATTCCTGGGAAATTACTAGGGAGATGAGGGTGGGGGTGGGGAACTATGGCCGAGGTTTCATGCAAACTACCTTTTTATATGTCTGATTCCTCTGTTTTTATCTTTTTTTCCCTTTTCTTTTGAGCCATACCTGCTTGTGCTAGCCAGACCAGAGCAGGGGAAACTGGAACTTTTGAATGGGAAGGAAGAAATTACTGTACAATTCTTTTCTTGCAGGCTCAGAAATATCCGTTTATTCTTTTAACCACACGGATGTGTCTATTTTTGGAGGAACAAGGAAACATATAAATGCCTGGGTTGCATTTATGCTGTAGTTGCAAACACCGAACAGTTAAGAAGATTTTGCCGAATTTTGCAAAGGAGCCAACAAACCACCTTGGGATCCTGATAATGCAACTGGGAAGACCCTTGCTCTCATTTGGCAATATTTTGGATATCCTTGAAAAGACACCAAAATGTGCCTTAACTCGACTAAGAAGAGGTTAAACAGCATTGATATTCATCCAAAGTGATTATTTTTTTAAGCAGATGCTTGGCTTTCATGGAAAAAATGAGAGTTGTGGAAGATTCATTTAAACTCGCAACCGAAAGCATCACAGACCACTGGAATAGTCTGCATCGTACATCAGCACTTTCTTTTCATCGTTATTACGTAAAACCTCTGGAAGCACCTTGGGCGTTTTACATTTTCTATTCTTCGCTGCAGAAGCAGTCTGCTCCCTGGAATTCTGACCTGTGGTGAACAGGACCCTGGCAAAGGCTGTGCTGGGGACTCTAGGACGATCTGGCCTCTAATCCAGCCTGGTTAATCGTGAAAAGTGTACACATTTCTGGCTTATCTATGCTTTGTTATGGGTCTGACGTGCAGCTACCTCGTCCCCACCCCACCCCCCAGCAGAGAACCCAAATCCAGTTGAATTGTTACAGTGTTTCGGAGCTGGAGCCTTGAACTGCTTCCTTGGTCAAATAACTTTGTTTCTGGTTGTAAAAGGCATTTCAGGAAAAAAAAAAAAAAAAAAAAAAAGGAAAATCGAGAGAAATTCAAAACGTAAGTCTGTACTGGGGTGGTTCACTGCGCGGGTTTAACTTTGGAGCTCCCAGCCGGTCTCCTCCACTCCCATAAGGGAAATACCAGGCTATTCTGCACATTTTCGCTTAAGCTCCATTTTCCCAAGGAAAAGGGGGTGGGGTATGTCTATTTAGGCTTGATAATGTTTTTAAAATGCTTTTCTTTGAAATGATAATAGCTGCAGCGGTAAAATGCAAATAAAGGAAAAAATAGGCAATATTCCTTTAAAGGCGAATATACAGGGATTTTTTTTTTTTTTTTTTTTTTTAAGCGTACACACACTGGTTCAGATGAAGTCTGTGAGTCAGGCTGTTTCTGAGCTCCGATAGTTTAATGGAAAGATTTATATACCGACTGTATTATTTACTTTGGGAGGGGAGGTGGCAGTATAAGGGTATGCTAATTAGTGGGAGATTTTGGGGGGAAGGGGTGGAATATCAATTTTTATTGCATCACCTGTCAGGAGTGTCCAATCAGCGCTGGCTTTAGGGGAATTAATTGATGAAGGTGTCTCCGGACGAGCTCACTTCACTCTGTCATTTTATTTGTAGCTAAAGCAGCGGCGGGAATAGCAGCTGCATTTCTTTTCTCTTTCTCCCTTCACATTCCATTATCATAGTGCTCCAATGGAGAAGGAAGGAATAGAGGGGCCCAGGTACTGATCTGCATCGGGGACTTAGACCAACACACTGGCAGATCAGAAACCGGATGGTTTTTTCCCTCTTTTTAAAAAAATACGAAAACCAAAAAAAAAAGCAAGAATCAAGTCAGTGTAATTTCATGTTTTGTTTTGTTTTGTTTTGTTTTTTTTCCAATAATTTTGCCTAGAGTTTGGCACTCCCTTCGCCGGGAATAACAGTCTTTGTTATTTTATTAGCAGGATGCCTTGAGACACACGCAGCATCTGGTGGAGGATTAACATACATACATGTGTATGTATGCGTCACGTATATATTTACTGCAAATGGTGGGGATCATTTAGTGCCCGAGATGGGAGACCTGAAGTCAGGTTTTGAAGAGGTGGATGGCGTGAGGCTCGGCTACCTCATCATTAAAGGAAAGCAAATGTTTGCCCTCTCCCAAGTCTTCACGGATCTGCTGAAGAACATCCCGAGGACGACCGTGCACAAGCGCATGGATCATTTGAAAGTGAAAAAGCACCACTGCGATCTGGAGGAGTTGCGGAAACTCAAGGCAATCAACAGCATCGCATTCCACGCCGCCAAATGCACTCTCATCTCCCGGGAAGACGTGGAAGCACTCTACACCTCCTGCAAAACCGAGCGTGTCCTCAAGACCAAGCGCAGGAGGGTCGGCCGGGCCCTGGCCACAAAGGCGCCGCCGCCAGAGCGCGCCGCCGCCGCCGCCAGCCCCCGTCCGGGTTTTTGGAAGGACAAGCACCAACTTTGGCGGGGCCTGAGCGGATCCGCGCGGCCCCTGCCAATCAGCGCGCAGTCCCCGCGCCCGGGCGCCGCCGCCGCGCGCCCCGCCGCCCATCTACCTCAGATTTTTAGCAAATACCCGGGCTCGCACTACCCGGAAATCGTGCGCTCGCCTTGCAAACCCCCTCTAAACTATGAAACTGCCCCGCTCCAGGGAAACTACGTTGCTTTTCACTCGGACCCTGCTTATTTTCGGAGCCTGCTGTGCAGCAAGCACCCGGCCGCCGCCGCCGCCGCCGCCGCCGCTGCCGCCGCCGCCGCCGCCGCCGCCGCCGCCTACTACCAGGCTTCGGCGGCCGGGCCCCAGCCCAAGGCGGCGGCGGCGGCGGCGGCGGCGGGCGCGGGAGGCCCGGTGAGCCTGACCTACCGGTGCAAGCGCAAGCGCGGGGGCGCCAAGGACTGCCTGCTCGCGCCCCACGCCGGCGCCCGCCGCCTGCTGCTGCTGCCCAGGTCCTACAAAGCCAAGGCGGCGGCGGCGGCGGCGGCAGCGGCGGCGGCGGCGGCCGCCGGGGCCACTTGCCTGGAGAGGTTTCATCTGGTTAACAGCTTCTGCCCGCCTCCCCACCACCACCACCACCACCATCACCACCACCACCACCACCACCACCGGGCCCAACAGCCGCAGCAGAATCACCACCCCCCTCATCACCACCGGCCGCAGCCCCATCTCGGCAGCTTTCCCGAGAGTTGTAGCAGCGACTCGGAGTCCAGCTCCTACTCGGACCATGCAGCCAACGACTCCGATTTTGGCTCCAGTTTGTCCAGTTCCAGCAACTCCGTGTCCTCGGAGGAAGAGGAGGAGGAGGGAGAGGAGGAGGAGGAGGAGGAAGAGGAGGAGGAGGAGGAAGAGGAGGAGGGGGGCAGTGGGGCCTCGGATTCCAGCGAAGTCAGCTCGGAGGAGGAGGACTCGTCCACGGAGTCGGACTCCAGCTCCGGCTCCAGCCAAGTGTCGGTGCAGAGCATCCGTTTCAGACGCACCAGCTTCGGCAAGCCTCCCAGCGTGCAGGCGCAGGCCAACTTCTTGTACCATCTGGCCTCCGCCGCCGCTGCAACCAAACCCGCTGCTTTCGAGGATGCCGGCAGACTTCCCGACCTCAAGAGTAGTGTCAAAGCCGAGTCGCCGGAGGAGTGGAATCTGCAGAGCTGGGCCCCCAAAGCGTCTCCGGTGTACTGCCCGGCCAGCCTGGGGAGTTGTTTCACAGAGATAAGGAACGATAGGGTATCTGAGATTACATTCCCACACTCTGAAATTTCCAGTACTGTAAAGAGAACTGACCTGACAATTAACTGCTTGGCGGAGGGGGCCTCTTCACCTAGCCCAAAGACAAACAATGCATTTCCACAACAAAGAATACTCCGAGAGGCTAGGAAATGCCTACAAGCAACTCCTACTACGCACTGTGCTGATAACAACACAATAGCTGCTAGGTTCTTCGATAATGATTCTTCAGGAGCAGCCGCAAATTCAGAAAAAGACTCCAAAATCCCTCATTGTGCTGAATTTGCTACGGATTTGTCCTCTTCCCAAACCGCTTCTGAGGTGGATGGAGCAGCACCAGCAGCAGCCACGAAAGCTGAGAATCCGTGCACTAACGCGGGCGACAAGACCTTGCCATTTCTGCACAATATTAAAATCAAAGTAGAAGACAGTAGTGCTAATGAAGAATATGAACCTGACCTTATTACAAATAAGCTTAAGTGCGAGTGCAATGATACAGAGGGTGAGTTTTACAGTGTGACTGAAAGTAAAGAGGAGGACGCCTTGTTAACCACAGCCAAGGAAGAAGGTTTTGCATGCCCTGAAAAAGAAACGCTTTCCTTAAACCCACCGGCTCAGAGTCAGGGCCTCTCATGCACTTTAGGTTCTCCAAAACCCGAGGATGGGGAATATAAATTTGGTGCCAGGGTGAGAAAAAATTACCGG